>NC_091765.1:47297158-48629687 GCF_029378745.1 Bos indicus
ACTCTGTGGACTGTAGCCCGCCAGGCTTCTCTGTCTGTGGGATTTCCCAGGCAAGAACACTGGAGTGGGTTTCTGTTTCCTTCTCCAGGGAATCTTCCTATCTCAGGGGTTGAATGCACATCTCCTGCATTGTCAGGCAGATTCTTTACCACTGAGCCACCAGGGAAGACCCAGGATAGGAGGAAACAGTAGGTAGATGATACCTTAGAATGGGCTAAACAAACATTGGACTGCCTTAGTTCTTGGCCATTTCCCCCACTAGACTTAGAATCTATGACGGGTTTCATCAAGATAATGTGATTGGCACCTGGGGACGATATCCGAGCACTATGGGAATGAGCGGTTTTGCATGGAGCCAGAAATCCAGCGAGAGTTGCCAACACATCTTCAGGGTTTGATATTTGCCAGTAGTGAGGACCAAATGAGGTGTGGGTTTCTGCAAAAGACTGCACAGATGATGTTTGAAGAATTCAAAAAGTAGAATTATCCACAGAGGCAGGGTGATTGCCAGACTGAAAGTATGGTGAAAAGCTCTGTGATTCAAGAGTTCCCGACTCACATTGGAGTTGAGATGGATTAACGTGAATTAGAGGCAGTGGAAAGTGCTGTGATGGTGAGGAGGGTGCCTGCAGTGACGAGGCTCCAGTCCTTTTCTTTTTTAAACTTTCGTTCTCCCTTATTTTATTTTTTTCTTTTGGCCAAGCCATAGGGCATGTGGAATCTTAGTCCTCAGGACCAGGGATGGAACCTGTGCCCTCTGCAGTAGAAGGATGGTGTCTTAACTGCTGGACCACCAGGGAAGTCCCAGAGGGTTCTAGTCTTGAAGGCACTTTAAGCTAAGCTACATGTCTGGGCTTTGTTTAGTGGAAGAGAGAGGTGAATGCTATGCTCCTGTTCTCTTCTTTATGTAGTGGAGAAATGCCAACTCCAGTGGGCTGAGAAGGGCATAGACCCTGTTTGCATGTACTAATTGATTTCCTTTTCAGGGAGATACCACCTTTTATCAGCAGGGCCACAGTTTTCAAGACGCTAGGCCATGGGAAGAAGTATTATGTTCACCTGTGCCTTCCTGGGAGTTGACTAGATAGATTTGATGGTCTCCCCCAGTTTCACTCAATTTCTGAGTTCATTCAGACCTGGGCAGGAAATGTATTAGCAATCTGAGCTTCTCTGCCTGGTGGCATCTAGATCATATTTTGGTCACAGAATCGTAAGCATCAAGGATGAGTCCTTCCTCACTCCCTCTGAGGGATCTGCTTGTGGTATCTCCAGCCTCTGACTGGATTTCCTGTGAATCAATAAACCATCAGGAACCTTCTATAATTGGAGACATTATTTTTAGTGAAAACTTTTGTTTTGTTACTTGTTGCAAAGTATCCTTTCAGTTCAGTTCAGTTCAGTTGCTCAGTTGTGTCTCTTTGCGACCCCATGAATCGCAGCATGCCAGGCCTCCCTGTCCATCACCAACTGGAGTTCACTCAAACTCACGTCCATAGAGTCATCCTGGCAACTTCTTGAGCCACCTTACTTCATGTGTATTTTCTCAGTAGTCAAGATATGGAAACCTAAGGATATATCAGTGGATGAATGGATGAGAAAGATATATATATATATATATATACAGTGGAATTTATATAGCCATAAAAAAAGAAATGCTGTCATTTATGACAACATGGATGAAATTTGAGGGCATTATGCTAAAAGAAACTAAACAGAGAAAGACAAATACGGCATGATATCACTCATATGTGGACTTAAAAAGAAAATTCATTTATTTATTTGGCTGCCAGGTTTTGGTTGTGGCATGTGAATTCTCAGCTGGGGCCTTTGGGACCTAGTTCCCTGACCGGAGTTTGAACCCCAGCCCCCTGCATTGGAAGTGTGGAGTCTTAGCCACTTGACCACCAGGGAAATCCCCATATGTGGACTCTTAAAAGAAAAAAAAAGACTAACTCTTAGGAAGAGAGTAGAAAGTGGTTGCCAGAAGCTCAGGGGTTGGGGTTTATCAGAAACAGAGGAACTAGAGAAAGATTGGTAAATGGGTACAAACTTTTCAGCTATAAAATGAGGGGGGTTTAACATATTACATATAGTTGGTAACATTATATATCTAACATTGTATATCTTGTATTACTATATATAACTTATTACATGATATTTTGTTATATTTAAGTTATATTATATAATCAAAGCTTTCTAAGAGAGTAGAACTTGGATGTTCTCACCAAAACCACCCCCACAATATGCATATGTTAATTAATTAGATGGTGGAATCCTTTCACAATGTGTATTTATATCACATATATGTATATCATATCACCATGGTGTATATTTTAAATATCATGCTGTTTTAATTGTCAATTACATGTTAATAAAGCTGGAAAAAATCCAATTCTTAATTGCTACATCAAACTGTGGGCTTCCCTGGCGGTTCAGTGGTAAAGAAGCTGCCTGCTAATGCAGGAGATGCAGATTCAATCCCTGGGTAGGGAAGATCCTCTGGAGAAGGAAATGAAAACCCACTGCAGTATTCTTGCCTGGGAAATTCCATGGATTGAGGAGGCTGGCAGGCTCAATCCATGGGGTCGCAAAGAATCAGACATGACTTAGCGACTGAGCACGCGTGCATGACACACACACATCAAAATGTCTCCTTGACAACAGCTAAGCATCAGAAATAAGTTAAATTATGTTCAGTGAATTCTGCTTGAAAATGTAGGCAAGGAACTAATATACTTTAGGCATATTTAAGCAAAAGGCTGACGACTTAATCATGTAAGCTTTAGTTATCTGGATAAACCACTTAAGTGGACTAGACAGACAGAAAAAAGGAGCCACTGTGATGCTATGTCGTATTAGGCGCACTCTAAGCAATTACATCAAATATTGAATAGTCACTTTGAATTTTGTCCCTCAAGAGGTGACATCAGCCTTTTGCTTCTCATTCTCAGTAGAGATCTATTCACAGTGTCTTGGATCTTTGCAGAATCTCTCAGCTCATTGTTCAGACCCCGTTTACTTTATTTCCCCAGTTTATGAGATTTGAGGTCATGATGGTTTTTTTTTTTTAAATGGTATAAAAGTTGTTAACATTTCAGTAACTGAAGTTTCACAGATCCAGATGCAAGTTTTCTGTAGCACAATGAGAATGCCTTTAAAGTCAGTCTGTTAGGTTTGACACAGTCTGTGTCAACTACAAGTTTCTACATACTTATTCTGAATTCTTTATCTAATATCAGAAGTTGTTTATTTGTCTTCTCTTAACCTCTTTTTTTCCCCTTAAGTTGTATACTTCTTCCCTGACATAACATCAATTTCTTCAGCACTGCAGTTTTGATTTGTCCATGAAATAAAGGCCTGTGCTCCTCTACATAATCCTTCAGAATATTTTTTCCTGTTGTATAAAATGCCTTGATTATTTCTGAAATCATTCTGAGGATCTATAATGTGTCCCTTTCATTTGCCTTTGGACACTTAGATGATTTTCTAAAAACCCTGAATAGTATGGATGGTTACAAACCTACAATTTAGTCTTAAAGTTAGTATCAAAATCCAAATTCTGCAAGGACATATTCTAAAGAGTATTTCTATTGACTATTAAAATAACAGAGCATATTATTTTAAAAACAGCCACTTTGCTTTTGAGTACATTTTGTGTTTATGTTTGAACAATTTTCCATTTCTCCTCTTCCTTCCTTCTTGCCTTCTTTTCTTCCTCCCTCCCTCCCTCCATTTCTTCTTTCCTTCCTTCCACAAATAGTTATCAAATACCCACAGGTGGCAAATCCTGATCTAGACACAGGTGTGTTTCAGGAAGAACAAGATGTCAGTGTGGCTGGAACAGAGTGAGGAGGTGATGGTAGGAGATGAGGCTGTAGAGGCAGAGAGGTGACAGTAGACAAGATCTTGCAGAGTCTTAGAGGCCGTTGTAAAAATGTCACCTTTTGTTTGATGAGTTGTGGGGCTGTCAGAAGGTTTGAACAGCAAGGTGACATCATCTAGCTCACTGTATCACTTTGTTTGTCAATATGTTGAGAATAGACTCTAGAGGGAGGACAGACAGATGCAGGAAGCCTAGCTAGGGAACTATCATAATAATCTAAGCCGGAGGTGATGCTTTTTGGACCAGGGTGGAAGTAGGGAGAAGTGGTCAATGCTGGATGTGTTTTGGAGGTAGAATCAATAGGATTTACAGTTAGAGTAGACATGATGAGAAGAGTAGATGAGGGGAAGACAGGGCTAAGGGGGTGATTTTAAGGAGTTTGAACTGGGTAACCACAAAAAAGAAAAGAGTTGCTATGATGAGGCAGGAAGAATGAGGGTAATTTTAGACATGATGGGTTAGAGATGCCTGTTAGGTGTCTAGGTGGAGATACTTTACCTACATGTGGTGGTTTAGCTGCTGAGTCACGTCTGACTCTTGCAACCCCATGGATTGTAGCCTACCAGGCTCTTCTATTCATGGGATTTCCCAGGCAAGAATACTGGAGTGGGTTGCCATTTCCTCCTCCAGGTTCCATATATAGTTGGTATTTAAAACCATGAGAATAAATGAGGTGTCTAAAGTGAATGATGATAGGGAAGTGTTTCCTGTGTTTGGAGGGTAGGGGGATAAGGAGAAACCAGCCAAAAAAGAAGTGATTAAGTGAAGAAAATGTTTCAAGGAGCAGAAAGTAATAAACTATGCCACATCCTGCACTTAGATACATATGAGGACTGACATGGAAATATGGAGAACTGGTAAAAATCTGCAAGAATAGACAGTTGCATTGACCTGTTTTTCTGGAAAGAAATGCAGAAGGTGGAGTAGTTGAAGATGAGAATCTAAAGTAAACTGATATTTAACTAATGTCATCAGAATCAACTGTAAGAGAAGGTGGCAATCTGAGTGACCCAGAACATTCTAACTGCTTTTCATGTTGTCTGAGAGGATAAATATCTTGGACAGTATTAATCTTCTGAGATTTATCAGTCATCAAACTTGGCCTTTCAGGTCTAGAAACTTCAGTGATGAAGGGATTTTGCAAAGAGACCCTGATTGACTAGATTCTTAAGGCTCAATCTAATTAGAACCTGGATAAAAAGCATTAAATATGCTTTCAGCTACTTTGATTGATTTTTGAATTAAATTATTAATTCATTTGTTCAAAATATTTATTAAGCATTCACTATGTATGTGTGAGTCAATTGTTAGAGACAGAAAGATGAGTGTGGTGTAATCTTGAAGGGATAAACACATAAACCGATAGTGACAGTACAAACTGATTAGGCTACAGTAGAGGGACTTCAAAGGCACTTCAAAATGCTGTAGGAACAGTAAACAGCAGAACACAGCAGGACTAGAGATTCATAAGGCAACTAAAAAGAGAAAGCACTGACACCCCACTCCAGTACTCTACCCTGGAAAATCCCATGGACGGAGGAGCCCGGTGGGCTGTAGTCCATGGGGTCACGAAGAGTCGGATACGACTGAGCGACTTCACTTTCACTTTTCACTTTCATGCATTGCAGAAGGAAATGGCAACCCACTCCAGTGTTCTTGCCTGCAGAATCCCAGGGACGGCAGAGCCTGGTGGGCTGCCATCTATGGGGTCACACAGAGTTGGACATAACTGATGTGATTTAGCAGCGAAAAGAGAAAGGGGATTTAGACCTCCAACAGGAGGCTGGATTGGACAATGTTGAGTGGTCCTTGAAAATTTGAACTTCATGAAAACAGTGAATGTGGTCCTCCATCTGGGCAAGAAGAGTCAGACTCACATGTATATGGGAAAATCTTTATCAGGATACAAGACAAGAGAGGCTATAGAGCCCCATGTTTGACGACACGGCTGGAGGAAGGTTAAGTAATGCCCCGAGACCAGATCAGCAATGGTTCTCGCTTTGCCCTTCCATCACTTACAATAAGAAGCTTAAGTATGGGTTACACAATCGGCTGATGAATTAAATGCTAGCCAGATCCAGCCAGCTGTGTTTACAAACAAAGGGGAGTGGAAACTCTCATTTCATGAAATGGAAACAAATGTTATGTCTAAGCACACCTTGAAACCAAAATTTTAAACTTTAATTACCCACCATGTCCCCCAAAACTTTTTTTTTAAAGTAATGTAAAGCTAAACATGACAAAGACAATGATAAAGAAAAAACCCCAGTCAAGTCGAGATTGACTGTGAAAGAGTTAAGGACACGTTAGCTAGGGAGAAAAACTCTGAGGTGCCTCCCTTCCCGTCCCTTTGCACCCTAAGCACATATTTATTTTGTTTAATGGTGAATTCACATCTCTTGTTTAATGCTGGTAGACAGCAACATGAATCAGATTTGAAGGTTTAAGGAGATAGTTATTATACATGGCTGAGCCTAGAGGGAAAGCCAGGATAATCATGGTGCTTTGAAAGGTTGTAGATCTGCGTATTGATTAAGCAGGTTTTCCTTGTGATATGCTAAGAGCTCAGGACCTGGCAATTAATTCTTTGGACAACAACCACATTCACAACAGCACTGTAATTACAGGATGAAGAAGAATTAACTTTTTGTAGAGAACTTAATATATATTGGACATTGAGCTCCATATTTATCATGAATTAACTCACTGAAACCACATAACAAATTTTCAATGAAGTAATATTGCTATTCATACTTTATAGATGAAGAAATTGAGCATGAGAGAGGTCAAATGGAGGGGGCATTTGAATCCAGGTGTGTTTGGTTCAGTGTCTGTGCTACAAAGTTATCTGTGTCCATGATGCGTCTTGTGTTACTCTGTAAATTCCTTTCAGTGGAATTGCATCTAGCTGACCCTTCTAACTCTCCTGATGCCTGCTATAATAGTAAACTTATTGAATAAATGAATGAATGAATGAATGGATCCTGCTTCAGTGATTACACTTTCCCTTAAGAACTAGTATTTTATAATTCCTAAGTCAACAGCATTTTATTTGTATCAAAACTGTTGGAAAAAGGCAATAATAAAGTAACAACTATCTATATTAATTTCAACATCATCTTATTTTCAGTACTGCTCTAGGATTTCTCATTTAAAAAGGCAAAAGTCTCATTAAGCAAGAATCTTGAAACTAGCAGTGTGCAATGTATTTGTATATATAGGTTTTTTTGGTGTGTGCTAATGCTTTGTGCTCTTAATTTTTATCTCTAACACAGAATTAAATTGCTTAGTGACCTGAAAATTGAAAATTTTCTCTGTATCAAGATATAAAGGATCATTTCTGGACTGAGTGTGCATAAGTGTTCTCTGTTTAGCCCCTTAGCTCTTTACCAGTCGAACGTCAGAGAGTTATATTTTCCAGATTATTGGTCTAGGCAAAGATTATGTACCATCATGCTTCATAGTTAATACTCATATTGTTTTGAAAGGAAGGTAATTTGGTGTTTTAAAAGGGGGATATTTTGTGTTTTCTGGCTCATTCTTCAGGGATAAAAATAAAGTGGAGAATGTGCAGTTCTCATCTTTATTGCAGGGGAGACAGCAACTGATTAATTAAGTTGTCATCCAACTGTAAACAGCCTATGTCAGTTATTCTACAACTTTAATAAAGTTTTTAGAAATTTACATCAAAATTTTAATCAGCATTACATGTATTATTTATAATACCTAGATAATATCTCTGTGGTGTATTTATAAGTATTGGATATGGTACAGAATTTCAAACTTGATCCTTTATTAAATTTTAATTCCCAAACTCAACTCCTCTAGGTGAGGACACAGAGGAAATAACAAAGTTCTTGTCCGTCTTGGATATGAACGTGCTCCTCAGACTCGTCAGGGCCTCTTGGAACCCAGTGGGAATGCATCAGAAGAGTTTCCAAAATCCTCCACCACTTTGACACTTTCTATTTTTGCCTGTTGAATTGCTGAGTTTACCAATATTTCTATATACTCAGCATTGTGTTCCAGCTAACTGGGAGTAAAAATACTTTACAAACCCATCAAATATCCTGGAGGAAATAGATTATCCAAAGTCAAGGATGACTTGGATAAATGGGGGGAGAAACGCAGAAAACAGCAGGAAAGGATTGAGGAGGTGGAAGAAGAGATCTGATACATAAAAAATTCATGCTGAGCCTTCCTAAGCTGCTCAAATGAAGAGTGATTAAAGCAAAACTAATGTCTTCATGTCATTTAGAGGCAGGAAGACATACTTTTTAGAGCAGACTTTAATTTTCTTCTTAGAATATATGTGAAGGGAAGGCAACATGGGAAATGCAATTAAAACAAAATTTTTGTTCAACATGTGCTGTTTAGATTGGCACTCATATTAATTCAAAGAGCGGGAAGATTATCATCAAATATTTAACATCCTTTTGTGTGAATATAACAACTTCAGTAAACAGTCTCTAACTTTTTGGAGTTATCTTTCTAATGCAGAATTAAGATATGGTATGCAGAAATCTGACCATTTAAAGACAGGGACAGTATTCTTTGTGGTTTGAGATAAGCAGAATAAACAAATCTCTTCTTATGCAGGAGCTGGGTTTGCTAGTTTGAAAAGCGCAACTTTCAAAGCTTGAATGGATCACGGCATGCTTCTCATGGGAGAATTGTTCTGTTCATTTAAAAATAGCTTTGGAATGACTAAGGCCCCTTTGCAAAGATTATTGACACCTTGGTAAATATTGAGAAGCCAGAAAAATGTTTCTTAAAATTTGCCAATAGGCAAATGGTTTCACTTATGGAGTAAACGGTGAACACTTTTCTTAAAAGAGTACAACATGAATAATGCTTTTGCTCTTTGTCTAATTTAACTGATTAGTAACCACCAAATGCTCTAAGGACGTAACCATTCCTTCAAATTTCCCCTGAGGATATGGACTGTATACTGACATCTGGTGGGCCACATGGCCCTGGAGATATATTTTCTTTGGCTTACAAAGTACAAAGGGCTCTTGCTGATTTTCTTTCAAAACAAACTAACATTTAAAAACTGGGCAATTGTTTCTAAATACCTAGATTTATGCTTTGTCTTGAAAAATTATGGCCGTACCATATTTTAACACAGGCACAGCTTAGTTGTAGCTACAAATGGTTGCATTTTTCCATACCCAAGTTCTTCAACTTCCTGATATTTCTAAACATTTTAATTGTTTTGTTCTTCTAAGAAACCTTTGGAGACATTTTTTTCCCCTTCTAATTACTTCCCCATCTCCATAAAATTGTAATACCATGGATATGCTGTGTATCTGTTTATGTACTGTGGCCCTTTAGAGGACCATAAACCAACGTAATATATAAGGCTTTTATGTTCTCAAGAATCAAATTTTGCCTCCTTGGGAATGATATCATTCCATGGAACACACACGCTGATCTAAACCCTATAGCTCTCCAACACAGAGCCTGAATGTGTTTTGTGGGACTGAAAATAAAATATATATGACAAAATTGGAATACCACAACTCTTTATACCTCTTCTGTTGTTGCTGTTGTTGTTTAGCCACTAAGTCGTGTCTGACTCTTGTGACCCCATGGACTGTAGCCTGTCAGGCTCCTCTGTCCATTGGATTCTTCAGGCAAGAATACTGGAGGGAGTTGCCGTTTCTTTCTCCATGGGATCTTCCTGACTCAGGGATAGAAACCAGGTCTCTTGCATTTCATGTGGGTTCTTTGCTGACTGAGCTATCGTAAGGAAGTAGTATCTTTAGACTTCATGAAAGCAAGTTCAGGGTTCAACTGTTGGGGTTTATTTGGTAATTAAGTGATGGGTTAGATTAGAGGACTAGTGCAAATTGTGGGAGAAGGCAATGGCATCCCACTCCAGTACTCTTGCCTGGAAAATCCCATGGATGGAGGAGCCTGGTAGGCTGCAGTCCATGGGGTCACTAAGAGTCAGACATGACTGAGCGACTTCCCTTTCACTTTTCACTTTCATGCATCGGAGAAGGAAATGGCAACCCACTCCAGTGTTCTTGCCTGGAGAATCCCAGGGACGGGGGAGCCTGGTGGGCTGCCATCTCTGGGGTCACACAGAGTTGGACACGACTGAAGTGACTTAGCAGCAGCAGCAGCAAGTTGTATGCCTAATGCCCACCGAGGGGCTTTTGTTAACAATACTGATTCTTGTTTGCTGCTTTTGTAGGTGTTTTTGGGGTCAAGTGAGTCCAGAAACTATTGGAATAGAAATCACCGGGCCAGATGAACTCATGTGATTCCAAGTATCAGCCTCTGAAGAACATATTTTAGGACCTGAAAGATTAATCCAGCAGGAAATTCATCAGGTTTCTAAACTAGCTGGATACCTGGTACCAGCTGGTAGCTGGTACCAGCATATTTTGACACTTGGTGTGTGTAAGAAGTGTGTGACTCCAATATGGAGTCAGATTTGTTCTTCCCTATTACATCATGTAAGAAAACCATGACCTCCTGTCTCTGCTGTGCTGATTCTGATCATGCCTCTGTCTGTTTCACGGGCAAGCTATAGTTTTCCCAAAGCTTCAGACTGTGTGTCTTCTGCCTGAGGTACACCAGAGACCTTCGTGTCGGTCTTTCCAGGTGTAAATTTCCAACCCTCAATAGTGATGCTTTTCTCAAGGACATAAGCCTTGATTGCAAGCCATTGAGATCCTCTAAGCAGAGAAGAGAAAAATGATGTTGCCTAATGAGCAGATCAGAAAATCCTAGGCTCAGAAGTTCCACTAAAAATCTGAGGAATTTCTCAGTTGACAGCCATGTATGCCTTCACTTACTCAAGGAATTCTTTCTCTTCTGTATGAATTTCTCCTGAGGAATGCTAATTAAAGTAGACAAAGGTCCCAGAGCCCTGGATCTGTATACTCTATATGGGGAAATACTGTTTCAAAAAAGACTGTAGGAAAACACAGACTGTAGGGAAGTCAGCACACCAAAGCTAGCTGCCTAGCCTTCAGTTAGGCAGGAACTTGGCCAGACAGAAGGATTCATTTGGGAGGAAACACAGGGTTTGCTAGCAGGGGCAGTGGTTCCTATGGTTCATTGGACTTCCTCAGACACCTTCTACACTTGAATCATGGGCATTTTAATGCTAGAGGGTCTGCCCCTGGTTGCATTGTTCTCCACCCCGATCATATGTTCTCCTTCCCTTTTCCCGATCTCAAATATTCAATACCAATAATGCAAACTGATGAATAAGACTAAAACAATTTTGTGGAAGAAGCAAGATAAATCGTCACCAGAATTAAATTCATCTTTGATAACAATACTTTGAAGAGGAAGGACCTCCAGACTCCGAAATCTTCTTGGAGTTGTGCGAACAAAAGATGGTGTTCACCTTGCTTTACCTTTTTGAGGCCTGAAGAAGGCCTCATGGCTGAGAAGTCATATCTAATTTTATTTTCTATTCAGAGCTAACACCTTTTCCCTGTTTTTATTTTGTAGGCCCTCTGTTGATCTTGCACAAGTGGGCAGGTTTTTTTTTTTTTAATGATGATGTTATCTGTTCACTATTCAAATGCAATTTTAAATGGTTTGGCTCAGCACATTTGAATCAAAAATCCTATTAAAGATGCAATAGTCTTCTGCTGCCTTTTTTGCCCAGTGCTTTCACATGCTATTCCTTTTTCAATTGGAATATAATACTGTATACCTGTTCAGAGTGATGTGATTTCCAGCATTGAATCTGCAGTCCTTAAACGAGCTGTTCACCTTCCTATCATGGAAATTTGGTATTCATGCATAATTCCCACCCCCCAACATTTACCAAATGCATTAGCAACCATGTGCTCTGCTCTATAACTTTTTCATTTGAAATCTTCCAAATTATTTTTGCTCCTACCGTCTGATAGAAATCATGAAATTGCTGAGTGAAGGTAAACACCTCTGTTTCCTTCTTCCTTTTTACCCCCTAAGCATGATTGGAGACGGTAGCAATGAAGAAAAAGGGATAAAGAAAGAGCGCATTGATCATTTACCTTGAAGCCAAAAAGGTTCTGACCATTGGATTAATGGCAGGCATGTTTAATTCTAGATATTTAGCATCTGTCAAGGCTATGGTTTTTCCTGTGGTCATGTATGGATGTGAGAGTTGGACTGTGAAGAAGGCTGAGCGCGGAAGAATTGATGCTTTTGAACTGTGGTGTTGGAGAAGACTCTTGAGAGTCCCTTGGACTGCAAGGAGATCCAACCAGTCCATTCTGAAGGAGATCAGCCCTGGGATTTCTTTGGAAAGAATGATGCTAAAGCTGAAACTCCAGTACTTTGGCCACCTCATGTGAGGAGTTGATTCATTGGAAAAGACTCTGATGCTGGTAGGGATTGGGGGCAGGAGGAGAAGAGGACGACAGAGGATGAGATGGCTGGATGGCATCACTGACTTGATGGACGTGAGTCTGAGTGAACTCCGGGAGTTGGTGATGGACAGGGAGGCCTAGCGTGCTGCAATTCATGGGGTCGCAGAATCGGACACGACTGAGCGACTGATCTGATCTGATCTAGCTGCCAAATTGTACGGGTAAAGCTGTAAAGGAAAGAATGCAGCTGGGACCTAGATCTGTTTCAGCTAGTTCTAAAACACTGATGGGAACACGAGAGGCTGCATTTCTTCTCTGGTAAATTTTGAACTTCTTCAGAGGACACTGTTTATTAAACAAGGCAGACTTTCTGCTTGGGCAGGCTTTTTCAATTACAGAGTCTTCCCTGCAGTATCTAGAGGTGGAATCAGAGACCACACATGCATTCCAGGCTATGCTGGGCAGCCCAAAGCCAGCGAGTCCAACTCCCAGCTTCTTTTTCTCAGTGTGCTGCAGCCTAGGGTTGTTTCCAAGTGCATTTGACATGATTTTTGTGCAGTGAATATGTGGGGGCAGGTTGCCTGCAATAATTGGACAGCTGGGACTGCCTGCTCTCAGAAGCTCACCAACATCAATTGAATCCATTGAAATAGTTACCTTTCTGTTGTTCACAAAACATGTGTGTGTGTACATATTCATGCATGCTCATATTCATACATATATACCTGTGGCTACTCAGGATATTGTTTTTTAAAAGATTATTTAGAAGTCTGGGACTAAATTATAATGGTACATTCATTAGGGCAAGAAAATCCACCTAGGTGGCCTTGGAAGGTGGCTAATGTGGGACAGAATGTTGGTGGGCATAGTCAACATATTTTAGCTAGTAGCTGGGCAACCCCAGTTATGATAATTATGAGAAAAACGAACATAGTAATACAATATAACAATAATAAGAACAACAACAATAATAACAACAGTGCTCAGTGCTCAGTTGTGTCCAACTCTTTGTGACACCATGGATTGCAGCCCACCAGGCTCCTCTGTCCATGGGATTCTTCTGGCAAGAATACTGGAGTGGGTTGCTGTTTTCTAATCCAGGGGATCTTCCCAACCCAGGGATCCAACCCATGTCTCCTGCGTCGGCAGGAGGATTCTTTACCACTGCGCCACCTGGGAAGCCCAATAACAACAACCACAGCTTAGTGTAATGTGTATAATCTGTGCTGAGCTTTACTGGGCTAAGTCTTTCATGAACACAGTCTCATGCATTGGCGAGAGAGAGGGTTCTAGAGCCAGACTCTGGATGTGAATCTTGACTCTATCACTTTCTGTTGTAATTTGGGACAAATCGATTAATCTCTCCGTGCCCCAGCTGCATCAACTGCCAAATGGGAATAACAATTATATCCAACTCTACCAGATTATCTGTTGTTAGCTTACTGCATCTGTACCACCTTCTGAATCTCCTGTGCACTGTGAAGAAACCTGTTCCCAGGATATCCTTTCACATACGGCTTTGGCTGTCATCTCATGAAGAGAGACACTGGTGTGATATTTTCCTGGCAAAAGAGAAGGGCACATTATGTCCCCAAAAGAGATAGTTACTGGCAGATGTGTGGGTGGGAAGATGCGAGGTTCAAAGTGGCTTTCAGGTGAGCCTACTGAGAATTTTCTGTCTCAGAGCTGCCTGCAAGATAGGCCGTGAGAGTGTCCCAGAGGCCCGGAGGATGTGCGTTAATCTCAGGATGGGTGCTGAGCCCATTTGCATAGACGCATCAGATCTATGTGGCTTCCCTAAAATCCATTGCCCAGCCTTTCCAAAAGACTGTGTAAGGAAGGCCTTGAAATTCCCTGCACCGGAATTACTGATACTTGGAACATTCAAGGTAGCTTCTGTTTTCCTGACCAAACGCTATCACACTGTCTCATAGTATTGTTGTAAAAGTTTTATGGGTTAAAATAACTGCCTGGACTTGTGCTTTCCATTGCAGATCACAGTCCATAATAAGTGTTTGCTGTTTAGTCTTCATTTCAACCCCAAGAGGTGGTGACGAGTAGGGAGTGATTGAGAGTGTAAATTCTAGAGTTCATGTGACCAGCTGTGGAATGTCTGGTTCATTCAGATATGGGCCTAAAGATACTGAACAAATTTATATATCCATTGGGGAGAGGAATATCAGTTGATTTATATGATTGGTCAGGAAGCAACAGTTAGAACTGGACATGGAACAACAGACTGGTTCCAAAGAGGAAAAGGAGTACATCAAGGCTGTATATTGTCACCCTGCTTATTCAACTTCTATGCAGAGTACATCATGAGAAACGCTGGGCTGGAAGAAGCACAAGCTGGAATCAAGATTGCCGGGAGAAATATCAATAACCTCAGATATGCAGATAACACCACCCTTACGGCAGAAAGTGAAGAGGAACTAAAAAGCCTCTTGATGAAAGTGAAAGTGGAGAGTGAAAAAGTTGGCTTAAAGCTCAACATTCAGAAAACGAAGATCATGGCATCTGGCCCCATCACTTCATGGGAAATAGACGGGGAAACAGTGGAAACAGTGTCTGACTTTATTTTTTTGGGCTCCAAAATCACTGCAGATGATGATTGTAGCCATGCAATTAAAAGACGCTTACTCCTTGGAAGGAAAGTTATGACCAACCTAGATAGCATATTCAAAAGCAGAGACATTACTTTGCCAAGAAAGGTTCGTCTAGTCAAGGCTATGGTTTTTCCTGTGGTCATGTATGGATATGAGAGTTGGACTGTGAAGAAAGCTGAGCACCGAAGAATTGATGCTTTTGAACTGTGGAGTTGGAGAAGACTCTTGAGAGTCCCTTGGACTGCAAGGAGATCCAACCAGTCCATCCTAAAGGAGATGAGTCCTGGGTGTTCATTGGAAGGACTGATGCTAAAGCTGAAACTCCAGTATTCTGGCCACCTCATGCGAAGAGTTGACTCATTGGAAAAGACTCCTATGCTGGGAGGGATTGGGGGCAGGAGGAGAAGGGGACGACAGAGGATGAGATGGCTGGATGGCAACACTGACTCGATGGACGTGAGTTTCGGTGAACTCTGGGAGTTGGTGACAGACAGGGAGGCCTGGTGTGCTGCAATTCATGGGGTCGCAAAGAGTCGGACACAACTGAGCGACTGAACTGAACTGAACTGAACTATATGATTGTTGAGAAGACCAAGAGAGTTAATAACACATAAAGCAAAAGTGCTTGCCACTGAGTAAGCTCTTATTAGTAGTAGTATGTCTTGATAACTTGTCCAGAAAATTGAATTATTGGAGATTAGGGCTCTATCCATCTCCCTTGAGTCATCCAAGAGACCAGGGATTAGCTTTTGTAGACCACACCTGGACTTCCTTAACTGTGCCCACATTTCTCCTGTGATCTTCACCTTCCTCTTATACTGGCCTCCAGTCTTCCTTTAGCCACCTGATCCTTTTTGCTTGGCCTCCCTGCTGTTGAATACTCTGTGTGGATTGCCTTCATGATCTGCTAATTCATGCCCCGAATACCTCAGTCTGCTGGCCCTTGAACTTCCTCTAGATCATCTGTGGTATGGTAGATTGGCTGGAAGACCAAGAAATACTTGTTATTTTTCTTATCAACCAGTCACTGCCCCATGTAAGCCCTATAGGAGAAACAGTTGTACTGAACAAAGCAAGTTAAGTGAATTTATTTCCCTGGCTGGACCCTGGGTCCCAGATCCAGGTGAACAACTCCAGTGAGTGTGGTTGGACCATGAGAAAGTGAAAGTGAAAGTCACTCAGTCCTGTCTGACTCTTTGCGACCCTGTGGACTATTCAGGCCATGGAATTCTCTAGGCCTGAATACTGGAGTGGGTAGGCTTTCCCTTCTCCAGGGGATCTTCCCAACCCAAGGATCGAACCCAGGTCTCCCGCATTGCAGGCAGATTCTTTACCAGCTGAGCCACAAGGGAAGACCAAGAATACCGGAGTGGATAGCCTATCCCTTCTGCAGTGGATCTTCTCAACCCAGGAATTGAACTGGGGTCTCCTGCATTGCAGGTGGATTCTTTACCAGCTGAGCTATCAAGGACCATGAGAAGGCTACCTTTATTCTTAAACTGGATCCCCTCATGTGGCCTGGCACCAATGCAAACCCAATTTGTGGACCACGCTGGAATTTTAGATCATTCTAGTCCAGTCTGGGGAAAAGGCAAGCACATTTTCTGCCTCTCATAATGAATCTGGACAAGTGAATCACCACCAAGGCTGATGGTGATATAAAAAGATGACTGACCTATGACTGATGTTACAAGTTTCAAAGAATTTTTGACAGTAACCTAGAATAGCCTCAGATCTCTTTCTAAAAGCAGAGACAGCGAGTGACTTGAAATCAGATAGATATGGGTTAAAATGCTGGCTTAGTGACCTCATTGAGTCTGCAAACCTTTGGGCACACTTCAGCTTTCTCATCTATGAATATGTAGTTGATTATATTAATACTTCAGAATTGTGCTCAGCATTTGAAAGACAATTTTTTGTGAAAAAGCCAAGCTCATAGTATGTGTTGAATAAATCTGATTTCCCCTTCTATTTAGTTTGTCCAAATATCCTCTTTGACGGTAATGAGGAATGTAGGTTTGATTTAAGGATTAACATATGTGAGTATATATGCTTAAAACAGATTGTGAAACATCAGAAATGCTACTTGGGTGTTAGCTAAAATAAGCATTTCAATTTCATCATGAAAAGAGATAGACATTTGATAATAAGGCGTGGACAACCCATAATTATACATTATAGAGGCTTAAGGATAAACCTTGCACATTGACTTGCCTGACGATGTCAATAATGGTGGGAGAGTTTCTAAATTATATTTTTTCTAAATATAGGGAACTGAATAAATCCTCCTCAAAAGTGGAAACTTTACAATTAAATTAGAAGGATTTTTAGCAAGTGTCATACTCTTGCCCTAAGGCTTCTTTGAACCAGGTCAGTGGTTTGAAAGATTCATGGGTAGCTGCAGAATTCACATCCTGGTATAAAAATTCAAAATGGTGGCTGGGGTACAGACAATTCTGTGCAAATTCCCAAATTTTTGTCATTTGCAATGGTGACATTTTTCAAGTGACATCCCTGTAAATACTGAATAATAATATATCCCAGACAGAGAGCCCTCAGGGGACAGGAGAAGAGAATGAGGATGGAGCGGAATTAAAACTGACAAGAGTGAGAGACGGCCTGTAAGATAAATAGCAAGCGCGGCCCTGTCAGAGGAGTGCGGGTTGCAGAAGCGCTCAGATGACTGCTTGATTGATGGAATCGGCGGTGGAGGAAATGTCCAGTAATGTAGCAGCAGATCAGTATTGAGAGATAAATCATCCTGAAATTGTGCGCTGCTATCTCAGCCCTAATGGGGTTGAAAAACAGCGCAGTTTTGAGGGAGGTCCTGAGATAATTGTTTTTCAACAACTTGTTCCCGTGTATCTGCAAGGAAGTTAAATCAAACTCAGGACAGCATTGCAATGCCCCTGATGTAAGGACTGGGAGAGCAATAGGCTTTCACTACCAAGCAGGAATTTCAGCAGTTCTTGGACTATTTGCCAATCTAAAGGCGAGAGAGCCTCTTTGGGTTGCAAATAGGATGCACATCCCTGCGCCAAAGTGCGGCTTCACTCACCCGTCTTCCTCCTGAATTTGCTCTGGTAATCCCCCGAGGAACTTCCTGGCCATCGTCAGCCTAGAGCACGCCTTCAGGGACATCGGGAAAACTGTTTTTTAAAGCATGCTATCCATGACCTAACGAGTTAGCAATTACATAGGGTAGAGAAAAGCATAAGGGAGAAAGCGGGTGGGGGCTTCCCCAGGAGCCTGCAGCGGTAAAGAATCCATCTGCCAATGGTGGAGACAGGGTTCCATCGGTGGGGGAAGATCCCCCATGTTGGGGAGGAACTAAGTCTGTGTATCACAATTATTGAGCCTGTGCTCTAGAGCTGGGGAACTGCTACTACTGAGCCCACGTGCGCTAGAGCCCCCCCCCCCCCCCCCCCCCGCCCCGTGCTCTGCAACTAGAGAAGCCACTGCAATGAGAAACCTGCCCCCCTCAACAAAGAGTAGCCCCTGCTCCCTGCAACTAAGGAAAAGCCCAGGCATCAGCAAAGACCCAGCGCAGCCCAAAATAAATAAATTTTTAAAAAGGGAGGAAGGACCCCCACTGTCATTTGTTGAGTGCCTACTGTATGTGTGTGTGGAAATAATAAGAGAGAAGAGGGTTAGCTCCTTACTAACTTCAGGAATCACAAAGGATGCAACCAGGGGAATCCATAGGAGCTGAATCTGTGAAGATGCACTGTGCTCCTGTGTGCTCAGTTGCTCAGTGTTATCCAATTCTTTGTGACCCCACAGACTGTAAGCCTGCCAGCCTTCCTAGTGCATGGTATTTTCCAGCAAGAATATTGGAGTGGGTTGCCATTTCCTCCTCCAGGGGATCTTCCCAAGCCAGGGATTAAATGCATTAAGGCAAAAAGCACTGTTTTCAGAGCATCTGAATTCTGAGCTCCTGGCTGCTCTCAAGCAAGGACTGGGGTGGGCATCTGTTCAAGTTGGAGAAGGCATCCTCAGACAAGGGGACTCTTGAGATTAAAGCACAGCATTCTATGGATTAAGAGGGATTCTTATTTTTTGTCCACAAAAATTTAAGGGTAAATGCTCCTCCGAGAGAGAGAACATTGACAACTTACTTCCTATTTTGATCTGGGTGACTGTGTTGGGTTAGCCAAAAGCATGATCTGATAGGACTTGAAGGAGCTAAAGAGAATTCTTCTGAAACTATTTCACAACATATTCCTTTAGATTTGTGTAACATGTATGACATTTGAAATGCTTTTTATATGTAAGAATGTAACAGGAACATTGTAGGAATGTATATGTATTATATATATTACATATAGTATATAGATATTTTATATATAAATATATACATTATATGTGAAGTATAAGGATGGATTTATAAAATAAATCCATTCATATATAAATCCATATGTATAAAATATAAGGATGGATGAATATAAGACTACACATACACATACACAACTTTAATAAAAGGAACAAGTCTCTCTTCACATGACCCTGAGAAGTATGTCGTCTGCCCATTTTATGATAAGGCTATTAAAGTAAAGCAAGCTAGTTTTAGAACTGGGATCACGCTTCCCCCAACCCCTATTATTATTATTTTTTTTTACTTACGATTCTTCCAAAGAAGTGATTGTTCGTGTCGGGAGTGCTCCTTTATTCCTTCTACAATCTTAAGATACCAAGGCACTTGCCAGCAACAAAGGTCTGTTTCACCTTAAATACTCTGAGGTCATGACTCTGTCTAATTGCTAAAGTAACACAGCTAAATATAATTCTGAACTATATTCTTCCAAAATAGACTCTAAGGTTTTCTGCAAGTTTCTGAATAGAATATTCTCTGTTCTGGGCTGAGTTAACCCAGGCACCGAGGCAAAGAACTCTGATGCTTAATTTAGAGGAGTAGCTTGAGTTCAGGTGTGATCCTTATAATTGTTGGGGATTCAACAGGATTTCAACTTGCTGTTATCTTCACTGGTGGACAGAGATTTGCAGGGAGCTTCCTATAGCTTTGTAGCACATTGAGATCCATTTTAATCCTAAAAAGATGTTAAATTCACTCTTAGACTATTAAACTTGGAAGGTAATCCTTAGAGATAATCTAGTCTTGCAACTTTATTCTACAGAAGTGGAAGTTGAGGTCTAAAGATTAAAAAAAAAAAATTCAAAGCTCACACAAAGATTGCCAAAGATCAAATCTAGCCATTAGCCAGAGATTTGAAATGGGTTCTGGGCCTTGCGCTAGAGGGGCCAATTTATCCCTGTTTGCTCAGGACTTTCTCAGTTTTAAAATGGAAAGTCTTAGGTAGAATTGTGATAGTCCTGGACTAACAAGGATGGTTGTTCACCTACCTTGAGCTCTCTTCAAGGTGTCAGTTACTTATTTCACTGACATGATGCAAAATGGACAGATGCTGGAGGGGAATCACACATTTCAATTATTGATGGTATTCTAGAAACTGGATGGACAGATCCCAAGCATTCTGTTGTGAACTATCTGACATGGAGCAAATACTCAACAAACATTTGTTGAATCAGTGGATGAGTGGATACAAGCCCCTTGAAGCAGGAATATCATTAATCTATTTTTTCACTGTTACTCTTATTCTCAGAAGAGGCTATCAGTGATTTTCTGTTTTTTAACTTGCCCAGATTTTGATCTTGAGTTATTGGATAAGAGGAAGTCTTGTAGAACCTACAGGGCTGCTATTTTGCAGATGGTTCTTCCTTTGGTGTTTTTCACAGCATTTTTGAATCATCTTGGCAATATTGCAGAAAAGATGGCAAAAAAAAGGGAAAGAAAAGCTATCATAATGAGAAGTGACAGGAAGACCACTCTCTCATTGGGAATATCAGGGAGAGAACTGTTGAATAATTCAAATAACAGATTTATTTATTTCTAAGCCATTTCCCATCCCACCTTTGGAGACATCTGTAGAATAGTTCTGGACGAGGAACTATCCCAGAACTGATTTCATTGTTGCTTTGGGAAGGATCATTTGAAGGGACTACTACTGCTACTGAGAAGTCACTTCAGTCGTGTCCGACTCTCTACAACCCCATAGACGGCAGCCCACCAGGCTCCGCCGTCCCTGGGATTCTCCAGGCGAGAACACTGGAGTGGGTTGCCATTTCCTTCTCCAATGCATGAAAGTGGAAAGGGAAAGTGAATTGCTCAGTCGTGTCTGACCCTTATCGACCCCATGGACTGCAGCCTACCAGGCTCCTCCATCCATGGGATTTTCCAGGCAAGAGTACTGGAGTGGGGACAAGTTCCTTCACATAACTTGGGGAAATCACCATGGTTTGAGGTCACTAGCAGAATTTTCTGGGTTTGCTGGTCCCAGTTGCTTCTTCCTTGCCCCAGGAAAATATGGACAGGACAAATACCTCATAGGTCTCTGGGAACAAAATGTGCTGAGCTTTCTCGGATAGACCAGCAATTTTTATGGCAGCTACTCAGTGCTTCCCTGGTGGTTTGGTAGGTAAAGAATCTGCCTGCCAATGCAGGAGACCCAGGTTCAATTCCTCAACCAGGAAGATCCCTTGGAGAACGAAATGGGAATCCACTCAAGTATTCTTGCCTGGGAAATCCCATGGACAGAGGAACATGGTGGGTTACAGTCTATGGGATCGGAAGAGTCAGGGACAACTTAGTGACTAGACTACCATCAGTATTTCTACTGGTTGTTCTTTGTTTTTTAAGTTGTGTCTTGGCACAGATAGAGGTAGGAACTGGCAGTGAAACTCACATAAGTTATGAGTCCAGGTGAAAGTAATTTGGCTTCTTTTAAGGAATTTCTGCAAAAGTTTAGAGGTTGTAAATGGTGAAAGTTATATTTTTGGATAATCTGTGAAATCCGTTTATCCATATTATCCCTAGCCTTGTTATCACAGGTCACTGAGGGTTGGCTGTACTTGTTCCTTATCTGCCCCAAGAGGACTCGAGAAGGATTTATTATTTCTTCACACTAAATCCCTGACCATATGTGTATCACTTTGCCGAGCAGCCTCATATTCGCTTGGGGACATCCCTGAGAGAAGGTCCTGTCATAAGAGTGTGCCGTGAGTTCTCACTTTTACAAATACCACCTCACATTTGATAAGTCTTTACCTTTTTTTTCCCCAGGGTAATTTCACAGGTATTATACTTTTATCCACAGAACTCTACAAGGGAGGGAAAAGTGGTATTAATATCCCCATTTTCAACAGATAAGAATATGGAAAGAAATAAGGTGATTTTTCAGAATTCAATTCGTGTCAGAGCTGCTTCTAGAATCCCGGTCTTACATCACCCAGTCCTTGCTTACCAAGTCTTATATGAAGATCAAGAATTTAAACATTCACCATTTTCTGCAAGTGCTTTTGAGCACCTCTAATATTTCTAATTGAATGGTAACCATTTGATGAGATGGATCTGAAGGAAATTCTTGCTTTGTTGGATATTCTTATTGGAAAAGTCCATCAAGCTTAAACAAATACTAGCTTATTATCAATCAGAAGAATTAAAATCTACTCCAATTAAACTGAAAAGGAGTTTGTGTTGATTTAGCTCTTTTTCAATGCTAGTCACTGTAGCCAGTGCTTCGGTACGTTATCTTTGATAAATTTCATGAGGTGTTTATGCTAATGTCTGGTTTTAAGATGGATAAGGGCACAAGGGGGATGTTTAGGACAATGTATGGCTTCTAAATTACAAGGCCTTATAAGCTACTTGGTTTGAGTACAAATATATATTTACACAAACATATATATAGTCAAGTAATGAGCCAATTTAATTTAAATAAGATTCAATAGATTTTAGCTGAGACTCACTCACCGTGCTGGAAACTGAATGAAACATAATCCCCTCCTCAGGAGTTTGTCGTCCAAGGAAAGAAACCGAACACCAATTAAAATATGAGTACTATGGGAAGCAGTATGGTGGTTCCTCAAAAAACTGAAAATAGAGTTGCCATGTGATTCAACTATCTCACTCTTGGGCGTATATCCAGGCAAACTCTAATTTAAAAACAATACTCACACCCCTATATTCATAGTAGCACTATTCACAATAGCCAAATATGGAAGAAACGCTAATGTCCATCGACAGGTGAAAGGAGAGGGTAAGAAAATTACTCAACTATAGAAAAGAATGAAGTAATTCCATTTGAAACAACATGGGTGGGCCTAGAGATTATCATACTAAATGAAGTAAGTTAGAAAGAGAAAGACAAATACCATATGATATCATTTATATGGGGAATCTAAAACGTAACATAAACGAATTGACTACAAAACAGACGCACAGACACGGAGAATAAACTTGTGGTTGCCAAGGGGGAGGGGGTTGGGGAGGGATGGTGTGGGAGTTTGGGATTAGCAGATGCAAACTATTATGTATAGAGAATGGATAAACAGCAAGGTCCTACTGTATGAAAAGTGTGTTAGTCACTCAGTCGTGTCCAGCCCTTTGTGACCCCATGGACTGTAGCCTGCCAAGCTCCTCTGTCCATGGAATTCTCCTGGCAAAGATACTGGAGTGGGTTGCTATGCCCTCCTCCAGGGAATCTTCCTGACCCAGGGATTGAAGCTGAGTCTCTAGCATTGCAGGTAGATTCTTTATATTTGAGCCAACAGGGAAGCCCACTGTATAGCACAGGGAACTATATTCAATATTTTGTGAAATACTAGAAAAGAATATGAAAAAGAATGTTTATGGCTCAGTGGTGAAGAATCTGCCTGCGATGCAGGAGTTGCAGCTTCAGTCCCTGGATCAGGAAGATCCACTGGAAGAGGGCATAGCAATCCACTCCAGTACTCTTGCCTGAAGAATCCCATGGACAGAGGAGCCTGGTGGGTTATATATAAATATCTTTGCTGTACAGCAGAAATTAACACAACATTGTAAATCAACTATACTTCAGTAAAATAAAATTTAAAAATACAGTCAAAAAGATAGTTGGCTGGCATACATATGGCAACTCAGCAACAACATATGGTAGAAACAATCCACAAGAAAGCCATGATTATGTTATTAATGGCCATATCCCCATAACTTAATTGTTTCTTAGATTTAGTGAATGAAAAAAAAAAGAAGGAAAGAATTGTTCTAGAGAAGCATGTTGGAAAGAGCTGTTCTGAAAGGATTAGGGAAGGTTTCATAGGAAATAATGGTTGAATTTCATATTCAAGGATGAGTAGGATATCAGTGTATAAAGTTGGAGTTCATGGAAAAGAGCTAACAAGAGGAATATTTGCAACATCATGGACCATTGAGGGTTCTAGAGGCTGAGAAATAATAGGCCTTGGAGCAAGGTCTAGAAACCTGGAAGGGATGAGGGGGAAGTTTGAGAAGTGAACTAAAGAGGTAGAAAATACCAAGCTAAGGTTTTAGATTATTTTGTACTATGGAGAGCCATGTTGTATTTTTAAGTAATAGAACAGGCTCCAATTTGTGCTTTGTTAAAGCCAACTCTTGTATCTATAGAGGAGAGTTTGGAGGTGGAGAAGGCCTGGGGTCAAGCCAACCACTTACCTATTTAAGAAGTACTGAGATTCTTAATTGCATTTTCAGCAGAATGGGGGTGGGAGGCAGGGGAGTAGATTTCCACATCACTAGAGAGTTAAAGGGTAGAGTTTGTTGACTCACGAGGTGTGGGTGGGGAGGAGAGGGTGGAAGGTAAAGATGACTAAGGTTTCTAGGCAGGCACTTGGGTGAATATACTCAAATTGCACATTTACATAGTCTGTGGGTTTCTGAAAAACCCAGTGATTTTAAACCCTGCTAACTAGATGGAAAAGTTTAAATTAGAAGTGCAATTTCCATCCCAAATTCATGAGTGCTTTCTCTTGCAGCTTTGCCATCTTTGGTTTCTATTAGTATATATTAAAAAAGGGTCAAGATGATGCCTCTTTTTCACTTTGTGAAGAAATCAGGGATGATAGTAATTTTTGTTTTGACATTTGCACAGTTTAGGCATGCCTCATAACCAGCTTTTTGGGCTTCACTAAGAAACGCAGTGACCAGAAGCTCCAAAATGGGATTTAGAAATTTCCAAATGATACCCAATTAAAAAGTGTTCCGGGCAAAAAAGCAGCAAACCTTGCTTTGAGATGTACTCACAGTTCCGTTTCCCTAAGATAGGGAGGGAGCTTGGCAACTCCCGGCTAATGTTAACGCTAAAAGTATTCAATTGCAGCCATAATTATGGACAAGCAAACTATGATCCAGAATTAGGATTATCGACAATTACATCATATGACTCAGAGCGGGATAGGTTCATCAGTTTCTGTCAACCATTTTGCTTGAGGCACATGTAGAAGCCAAATTTATACAGTTTAGCACAGGAGAATAGGCTAAGAAAGAAATTGCCTCCATGAGCTACTTGAAAATATGAAATTAGTTAGTTGATCACTGTGGCTTTTATCACTAAGATTATACTGAATAAATGAGAAACTCAGAATTGTAAGACTTTAAGGTAGGATGAACTCTATTATAATTCTTTTAAATTGAAGTACAGTTTACAATGTTGTGAGTTTTAGGTACATAGCACAGTGAATCAGTTATACACACACACACACACACACACACATACACACATATACTTTTCCAGATTTTTTCCCCTTATTGGTTATTATAAAATATTGAGTATAGCTTCCTGTGTGGTACAGTAGGTGATTGTTGGTTTTTGTAGTAAGGATATATGTTAATCCCAATTCTTAATTTATCCCCCCTCCCCTTTGGCACTCATAGACCCACAGAACTTTAGAGTTAATTTATTTTAATAATTTTACTGAGGAAACTGAGGCTCAGAGAAGGTAAGAGACTTGCTCACGGTTATGAAGGTTGTGAATAATAAAACTAGAAGAAAGGAATAGGCATTCTAGATTGATGGCCCAAGCTTCATCCAAAATGGTTTATCCAATTTTATAAAGGAAAATTCATATTAATAAATTTATATTTAATGCACATGTGTTCATGACTATTGCTGGCAAATTTTGCTTTACTTTTTGTTTTTACACACAGCGTGAGATCTACTCTCCTATCAAAATTTCAAGTGTATAGTATTATTAACTATGTGAATATTATTGGACAGCATATTTCTAGAACTTTTTCATCCTACATGATTAAACTCTATGCCCACTGAACACCAACTCCCCAGTCCCCCCTCCCTCTAGCTCCTTGTGACCACCATTCTGCTTTCTGCTTCTATGAGTTTGACTACTTTAGATACCTCATACAAGTAGAACCATGGGCTTCCCTGGTGGCTGAGATGGTAAAGAATCTCCCTGCAGTGCAGGAGACCCAGGGTTCGATCCCTGGGTTGGAAGATCCCCTGGAGGAGAGCGTGGCTACCCACACCAGAATTCTTGCCTGGAGAATCTCCATGGACAGAGGAGCCTGGCAGGCTCCAGTATATGGGGTCGCAAAGAGTCAGACACAACTGAGTGACTAAGCACAGCACAGCACACATGAGGTATTTGTCCTTCTATGGCTGACTTATCTCACTGAGCGTAATGTCCTCAAGGTTCTTCTGCATTGTAACATGTATCAGAATTCTCTTCCTTTTTTCAAACCGAATAATATGCCATTGTACATACACACAATTTCTTTATCCATTCAACTGTCAATGAACATTTAGGTTGTTGCTAAATCTTGGTTATTATAATCACTGCTGCACTGAACGTGGGAATACAAACACTTCTAGATTCTGTTTTCAGGTTTTTTGGGTAAATACCTAGAAGTGGGATTCCTGGATCATACGGCTGTTGGTGTCTCTGGTGGTTCAGTAGTAAAAAATCCTCCTGCCAATGCAGGAGACATTGGCTTGACACTTAATCTGGAAAGATCCCCTGGAGAAGGGAATGGCAATCCACTCCAGTATTCTTACCTGAGAAATCCCATGGACAGGGGAGCCCAGCAGACTACAGTCTACAGGGTCACAAAAGAGCTGGACAAGACTCAGTGACTGAATACAACACATGGTTGTTCTATTTTCAGTTTTTAAAGGACAACCCATACTGCTTTATGTAGCAACTGCATCAATTTAATATTCCCACTAACAGTGCGCAAGTGTTCCAAGTTCTTCACATTCTTGCCAACACTTGCCACTTATATAAAGGTCATCCTGACAGTTGTGAGGTGACATCTCATTGTGGTTTTGATTTGTATTTCTCCAATAATTGGTAATGTTGAGCATCTTTACATATACCCGTTGGCCATTTCTATGTATTCTTTAGAGAAATGTATATTCATGCCCTTTGCCCGTTTCTTCATTGTGTTATTTGACTTTTTTTGCTATGATTTGTAAGAGTTCCTTTTACATTTTGAAAATTGACCTCTTCTGAGATACATTGTTTGCAAATATTTTCACTTATTCCATAGGTTGCTTTTTCATTCTCTTTGTTTTCATTGCTGCTCTTCTATCCCTGACTGGCCTCCTCACCTTGCCCAGTTATTCTCTACACAGTGGCCAGAGGGGTCCATCTAACGTTAAATCAGATTATGTCATTCATTTGCTTATAACCTACCGCTGGATTTCTACTGCAAAGGAAAAAAAAAAAAAAAAAAAAGCCAAAGTCTTTTCAATGTTTCTAAGTCTCTGTAATCAGCCCCTGACTCCTCACCTTTGCAGTCACTCAGTTCCAGCTGCACTGGCTGTTTTACTGTTCCATGACCACACCAAGCGTGCTCCTCCTTCAGAGGCTTGTCCTTGCTGTTTCCTCTCTCTGGGAATGCTCTTTTCCATATCCATATGGTTTACTTTCTCACTTCCTTCTGGTCTCTGCTCAAATATTGGCTTTTCTGGCTATCCTGTATAAAATAGCAATTCTCTATCCCTCCTACACAGCTTTAGTTTTTTTACACAGCAGTTACCATTTCTTATGTGCGCATGCTAAGTTGCTTCGGTCGTGTTGGACTCATTGCAACCCTATCGTCTGTAGCCCTCCAGGATCCTCTGTCTATGGGATTCTCCAGGCAAGAATACTGGAGTGGGTTGCCATGGTCTCCTCCAGAGGATCTTCCCAACCCAGGGATCAAACCTACATCTCTTACATCTCCTGCATTGGCAGGTGGGTTCTTTACCACCAGTGCCACCTTAACACACTGTTCTCTAGGGTAATATACTCCTATTATTGTTATATTTTTTTGGTTGCTCTCTCCCACAGCTAGAATGTAAGCTCCATGAGGCTTACAATTTTGTTGATTATATTCATTTCTGTATCTCTAGTGCCTGGCACAGTGCCTGACTGCCAGTAAACATGCAATTTCTTGATAAATATTTGCTGAATAAATGAATGAAAGTATTAACACACGGATTCTGTTGGATATAAACTGAAATGTAATCGGGGGGAAGTAGCCAGACCAGAAAATTCCAAACCATAAGAAATTATTGTTGATTCTAATTGTAGTTGATTTTCCTCTTACAGCTTATAACATATCTGGATGCTGAGTTTTCAGAAGATAAGGCATAGTGAGTGGTTTCAGCTATTTGAAGGACTGGCTTGTGGAAGAAGAGGTTAAGTTATTCATGGATTCCAAAGACTAGAACACCAGCTCATGGGAAAGGAACTATAGAGAGACATGCTTATTAAACAAGAGGAAGAAGGTGCTCTCTATCCATGCACGCTTTCGTAAAGTGAACGGGCCACCTTGCTCCAGTAGTGAGCTCCCCATCACAGAGATGCTCAAGCAAAGACTGGATAAGTAGTTAATGGGAGGTGGAGGTCAGATCAGAAGACTTCTGAGGTCTCTTTCAGCTTTAAAATTCTAGAATTCTGCAGACATGAGAGGGAAGCAAGAATGTTTCTAACAAAGTATTCCACTGCAATGTGATAGCCATTTACTGCATATCATTTACTATAATAATTTTTTCATAGCTGGGAAGTTCTCCATTACGTGGAAGAATCCAAAAAATATTAGAAAATATCTAATGTTAGCTATTGTATTTTTCCAAATTAAAAAACACCAGACCTGTGTTCGTCGCTTCCCTGGGTGGACAAGCTGACAACAGTGGATTGCTGTACCCTCAAGGACAGCTCCAGTGGCAAAACTGAGAGTGGGCATCTTCATTTTTTGGTTGTATCCTTTCTCTGTGTTGCATATTTCAGGTCAGTGGCTAAGCCACCGATCTGTTGTGATGGAATTGTGAGAGGAGAAAGACAGTTGGGGCCATGAGTTTTCCCTATACTTTCTGGGTCAGAACCTCTCATATTCAAGGTGCACAGCGTCAGTGGATTTTTTGTTAAAGGTTCTGATATTGTAGGTCTGGTACAGTGTCTCAGTTTCTGTATTTCTAACAAGCTAGTGAGGGAAGCTGACCACTTTATGAATGGCAAGGTCCTAGTTCATATTCCCCGAGGGACTGTCTATGAAATTGCCTCTCTTTGGAGTCACAGGCAGCACATCTCGTCTCATTCCTAAAAACATTTGGAATCATTATGATGTTTACTTTGCATCAAGAAAAGCAATGACAAGTGCTTACTAATGAAAATAAGCTGTTGAAAGGAACTGCCAATTAGACAGAAACAATTCAGCTTGCATCTCACTATCAAGGACAAAATTAATCATGCATGGTATTTTCAGTGAAGAAAGGGCTTTCAGTAAATTATTTAGTATTTCTATTTTGTAGTGGTGCATGCCTAATAAAATCAGTGGCGAAGGCAGATCGGTATAGTGTGCTATTGGCATCACCTAGAGTCTAGACCTGCTGCCCTGCTGCGGGACTATGTGGGTGAAAAATCCTGACTCTTCTGTGGAAAGGACAGAGACTTTCAATGCTTTTGCTTGTGGCTTCCCAAAGTGTGGCCTGCCTACTTGTGATTAGTTTGTCAGTCGTTTTGCCTGTCAGAAGGACCTGAGCTCAGGAAGTCCCGTGCTCCGCTTTGTTGCAGCAGTTGATCGCAATATGTAGCAATTGCCTCTTTGTCTGTTTCTCCCACTCTATTGTGGAAATGTCAGGGATGGTATCCTATCCACTGCACAGGCACATTAAGGAACTAAATAAATATTTTTAAGGCTGAAAGAATGAAACCTCATTTGGGAAGAAGAGACTCTGTCTCATAGCCATGACCATGCCGTCAGCTGCCCTGTGGAACGAGTCTAAAGCTTCCTCCACTGATAGTTTTTGCACCTGCTCAGGGGTTGCTCCTAACATAAAAGCCCTAAGTCTTTATCTTCTCACCTCATGTGAGCATTAAAAGAGGAGAACAGAAATTAAAACAATCTGAAGAACTGAAAGATGAATTTGAGAAAGAAAACCAATGATTATCCTTGAGGTGTACATATGCATTTTTTTTAAATCTTAAGAAAATACTATAAAAGTTTTAGTAATTAAAATACTACATAACTGAGAAAAGCCAAGAAACAAATCTTAATATATGGAGACTGTGGATAGTTTATTTCATAGATGTTTTAGAAAAAATGGCTATTTGGCAACTAAGTTATATGTGTCTTTCACATTATACACTAAATACAAACAAAAAACCAAACCAAACCAAACCAAAACCTTGTTGGCTTATCTAAAGAAATATTAACAAATTAAACAATAAAAGATCTAGAAAAAAATATTTTTTATGGTGGGGTAGGAAAGGCATTCAACATTTAATTAAAGAAATTTGAAAGTGATTTTCATGTTTGAGACAATATTGATGAATTTCTAATGTTGAAGAGCATTTAAGAAATATATACTCTTCATATACTGCTGGATGGATTGTGACATATACTTAAATTGCTAAAGTGCAGTTTGGCAAAAATAGATCAAAAGGTTTCACATTTTACAAACTGGTTGAGAAAATTATTATAGATTTAGGAAAATGTTGATTTTGTGGAAAATGACTAGAAACAATTCAACTCTAAGGGGTTTATTAAACAAATCTTTATGCATCCATGTGATGGAATACTATTCAGCCATTAAAATGGTGGAAAGATATTTAATGATAAGGGGAATTATTGACAATACATTTTTAGGTAAAGTAGAAGATTAGGAAACTAAACAGAAAATATGGTTCCCAATTTAAAGACAGGAAGGCTATTTGCAAAACTAATAGTGGTTATCTCTGAGTTTGGGGAGTATGAATGATTTAAAATTTCTATTTATGCCTTTTGTATTTTCATATTTTCTTCAATAAACATATTTTATTTTTGGAATCAGAAAGGAGTGTTAATAAGAGAACAAAACTCTCTTACAGATGAAAGTACCTTTGTGGTAATTATTAAAAATGAACATGCTAATATTAGCAAGTGTACAAAGTAAGGTCAGGCTTAGGGTACTGTTGTCAACTGTTTTTTGTTTTCTTTTTTCTCTCTTAAATTAGGCTTAAACTTTTTTTTTTTTTTTACAAAAGTACATAAAGAAACATGTTGAACAATACTTGAGTAGTCCATAAAACAATGGGTCTTTTTATTAGTGGAATAGACCAAATTTGCTGTGGTAACAAATAGCATCTATTGGTTACCAAACTCAGCATCTTAAAATAAAAGGCTTACTTCTCATTCAGTATAAATTCCATTGTGGGTTTTTGGATGGGAAGATAAGCAGGAGATCTATTTATCTTGGTCTCTTAAGAGATCTCTATTTTGAATATCATCAGGAGCTGTGGCACCGTTACACAGAATGCAGGAGAATCTCACATTGGCTCAGAAATGACATATGCTTTTTTTTTTTTTTCCCACCATTCATTGGCTAGCACAAGTGGCCAGGAAGACAGAAAGTCTGAAATAGTTAATGAGCAGCACAGCATTAATGACTTCTACTCCCTCTTCTTCTTTTATCTGGACAGAGGAGTCTAGAATTAACATCTGAAGGGTCATGGTCTGACCATGTTCAAGGTTATAAGGATTAACATGAGCAGAAGAACAGAGCTGAGACAGAGAAAATATTGAGTGTATTTCTAGGGAAGTTTAAAAATGCCCTGTATTTCTTTCTCTACTGTGATTAACATGGAATTCTGTAGGTTGTTCTTCATCTCTGAAGTAAGGGGTTTTGAATTTTGGGCCTCTACAGCCCTTTATAGCTTAAAATTATGGCTCAAAATTAAATGTTTTGGAAAGAAAACCAGTAAGAGCTAACCTGGATTTGTATCTTTTATGGGCTTTCTTTTTTTTTCCTTTTTTTTTTTTTATTTCTTTGGATTATCCATTTCATATAGGCTGATTTGTGACCACCCAACCCCACTTCACCCCAAATTCATATGTTAAAGCCCTAAACCCTGGTAATGTGGAATGTGACTGTATTTTGAGAGAAAGCCTTTAAAAAGGTAATTTGTTAAAATGGGTATATAAGGGTGAACTCTAATCAATACAACTACTGTTCTTATAACAAGAGATTAGGACAGAGAAGAAAAAAGATGGAGAGAGAGAGCAGAGATACTAGAAACATGTTGGTTTGTGGCCAGTTGCTCAGTCACGTCTGACTCTGCAACCCCCAAGGACTGTACCCGCTAAGCCCTTCTGTCCATGAGATTTTCCAGGCATGAATACTGGCGTGGGTTGCCATTTCCTCCTCTAGGAGATCTTCCCAACCCAGGGATTGAACCTGCATCCCCTGCGTTGGCAGGTGAATTTTTTTTAACCACTGAGCCACCTGGGAAGCCCCTGGAAACATGCACACTCACAGCAATGACCACCTGAAGACACAGTGAGGAGGTGCCCACCTGAAAACCAAGGAGAGAGGTCTCAGGAAGGAACCAAACCTGCTGACACTTTAGTCTTGGATCTCTATCCTCCAAAATCATGAGAAAATATGTTGTTGTTTGATCACTAAGTTGTGTCCGCCTCTTTGCAAGCCCTTGGACTGTAGCCAGCTAGGCTTCTCTGTCCATGGGATTTCCCAGCAAGAATACTGGAATGGGTTGCCATTTCCTTCTCCAGGGGATCTTCCCACCCCAGGGATCAAATCTGGATCTCCTGCATTTCAGGCAGACTCTTTACCATCTGAGCTACCAGGGAAGTCCAAGAAAATATATTTATGTTGTTTAATAAGCCACTTAATCTATGGAATATTTTATGCATCATAAATACACATGAAAATCCTGAGTTTGGCATTATTTTCTTATCCACATTGACAAGTGAAGATACTGATTTCAGTGAGGTAAAGTGACTTGCCAAATTGATGTAGTTAGCTCACGGTCCTATTAATTGAAGCAATGAAAGTATAAATAAAGGAAGAAAAAAAAAGGTTTTCACCTAATAATAGGTGATATTTGTAAGACATTTGTCAGACATAATTGTGTACACTTTGTATGCATGCATTACTTGTTATAACAATATTAAACAGTAGCCTGCTACACAAGAAATTATCATGAAATGGAGTTGCTTAGAGCAAGCAACGAAACATTAAATATCTCACAATTTCTGTGTTCTAGGAATCCAGTTACATTGTGGCTGGGGACCTCTGACTCAGGGTCTCTCAAAAGCAGCATTCAAGGTGTCAGCTGGAACTGTGGTCATCACAGGGCCTAAGTCCAAACTCACTCAAATGGTTGTTGGGAGGATTTTGTGTTTTGTAGATTACTGTACCGAGGACTTGGGTGCTTGTTGGGTGTTGGCCAGACGCCTCCCTTAATTCCTTGCCATGTGAAGCTCTCATGTGGCATCTTTTTACGTGGCAGCAAACAAGAGAGAACAGAGGGGAGAACAAGACAGACAGGCTTAGTCTTTGTAACCCAATTTCAGGGGTGACATCACATCACTTTGCCATGTTCTGTTCATTAGATGCAAGTCACTAGGTCTGGCCTACACTATGCAGGAAGGGATTACAGAAGGGCGTGAATACCTGAAGTCAAGGGTAGTAGCTGTCTGCCATGGGTGAGCAAACAGAAGCATGGAATCGGTAAACAATTTGCCCAAAGTCACACAGATAGTAAGTGGCAGAGCTAGGATCAAAATACACGTAATCTGACCTCCCTGGTGGTCCAGTGTTAAGAATCCACTTGCCAACTCACTGGACATGGGTTTAATCTCTAGTCCAGAAAGATTACGCCTGCTGCAGCACAACTAAACCCATGTGCTGCAACCACCGAGCCCACACACTCTAGAGCCCATGCTCCACAAGAGAAGCCACCTCAGTGAGAGAAGCCCGAGCACTACAGCTATCGAGTAGCCCCTGCTCGCTGCAATTAGAGAAAGCCTGCCCGCAGCAATGAAGACCCATGTAGCCAAAAATACATAAATAAAATGAAAACAAAACCAAACACACACACACAACTAGTCAGCTCTTTGGCCTGCTTTTAAGATTTGTGCAACCATGCTCACTATGTGTAGCAGATAAAATGCTGTCAGCAATTATGTCTCAAACCCTCTTTGGACTAGAGTGTTAGTTGTTCAGTTGCTGCCAACTCTTTGCTACTCCATAGACTGTAGTCTCTGTCCATGGAATTCTCCAGGCAAGAATACTGGAGTTGGTTGCCATTCCCTTCTTCAGGGGATCTTCCCAACCCAGGGATCAAACCCAGGTCTCCCTCATTGCAGGTAGATTCTTTATCACCTGAGGCATCAGGGAAGCCCAAACTAGAGGTGATGGGCCAAATCCGATGTCCTAAAAGTCAGTTACACTGCTTTGGGACTGAGGGGTCTGCTACCTATCTTGGGGTCAGCAGAACGCTTTGTGTAGACAGTCATGAAGTGATTCAAGCATTGAGGGCCACATGGTTTCTGCTGCAGTGCTTAAAATCTAGTGCTATAGCATAATAGCAGTCATAGGTAACAGTCAAATAAATGGCCATGGCTGTGCTCCAAAATAATTTTATTTACAAAAACAGGCACTAGGCTTGTTGTGTGCTAACTCCTGTCCTGGATCTCTGTGGGCACATGGATATACCAAGGAATTCTTAATTTTGTAAAAGTTTAGTAAACTTAGTTGCTTTATTGGGATCTCATAAGTCACTAAGGGAGAAGGAAATGGCAACCCATTTCAGTATTCTTGCCTGGTTAAACCCCAAGGACAGAGGAGCCTGGCAGTCTATGGTCCATGGGGTCGCAGAGAGTCAGACATGACTTAGAGACTAAAGAACAACAAGAAACAGTAACACAGGGTCTATTATATATATTCTCTAACATCCCCATTGAGGTCGTTGGTCTTCATGCACATATTAATAATATACCTGATTATAGGAATCTGCCTGCAATGCAGGAAACCTGGGTTCAAGTCCTGGGTCGGGAAAAACCCTTGGAAAAGGAAATGGCAACCCAATCCAGTATTCTTGCCTGGAGAATCCCATGGACAGAGGAGCCTGGCAAACTACAGTCCATGGGGTCACAAGAGTCAGACACGACTTAGTGACTAAACCACCAACCACCACCACCTCATGTCCCTAAATCAAAACCTGCAGCAGAAGCCATTTTGAAGCAGTAGAAGAGCAAAGGTTGATATATTTTTCCAGATTGATATATATTTTCCATTCCATATGTATGTCCCCATGCCCTGAAGACACCTTTTGAATGCATTTAGCCATCACCACTCCTTGTGCCTTAGACAACCTGCCTGCACTTGGTGGAAGGAATGCTTCCTTGCGTTTTCCTTTGGACTTCATTCTGTTGTATTCTGGCTTATCATTTCTTTTTCCTTCTTGAGTCCTTTTTCATTCTTAACAATATCCTTGTCCTTGCCTCAGTATTTTTCATGTCGTTGGAAACTGCATAATATTTGTTATGTTCCCTTAGGTGGAAAGGGGCCTGTGATCCTTGTGAATTCCATAAACTTGTAAGGTCCCCCATTTCTGAACAGAATGCCTGCAAACTCCAGGAAATACCCTGAGCAGGGGATCATCATGAAACTTTCCTAGAATTAAGAGTGAGCCCTGGACCCCAATGAGTTCTAATTTTGGAAGATGTCTTTATTGGTACAGATAGAATTTTGGAAGCAAGTGAGTAGAGTGCTTTGCTCCATTAGGGGAGCAGACCCAAGGATGTGAAGTTTCTGGAAGCCAGCACTCTCCTGGTGACAATGCAGAGCCTTACAGATTGACTCCCATGAGATGTAAATTATAGCTTAAAAAGCTAAGTACTTATTTCAGGATCTCATCAAATAGCCAACCAGAAGCTCTAATTTTAGTATGTTTTCTTTTGCACTAGAGAAAATGGTCTGCTAGGAAAAATAATATTTGTGCCTCTGCTTCAACCTTTGTAGTTTAGGGCTGGTAATAGTTTCAAATAATAATATGATCAACAGTTTCCTAGCTCTTTGCCTAGGGCATTGTTAGTCTTTTATACATATTTATTTTATTTTATTTTGTGTCTTGGGCCTTCTGACACTTAATAATATAATTTACCTTGATTACACTGCAGATGGGTCTCTCCCTGACTCAATTTAAAAAATTAATGCATTTAATTTTAGTAGAAGTGTGCAATAAGACACCAGGTGACTCAGCTAAGTAAAAGAAGAGTTCCTAATTACACTTCTAAATCAAACTGTGCTCTGAGTGCCCTTCTGGGGTTAAACCCTGCAGAAGTTTGGGGCATTGAGGATTGCTGACTCAGTTTTTCCCAAGCTGAGAATGGAGGGGAGGCGGGTGATCTGTATTCAACACACCCTTGAGTTTCTAAATATTTAAAATTAATATTCACTAGTCTTCCTAAAGTATAGTGTTTAGGGATGCTTAGCAATGAATGAATCTCTTTTTTTCTCCCCTTAGGCAGTCTTCTGAATTCCATTAGGTATCACCTGCTGTTTTATTACACATTTCCTCATAATTGCTTTTGTGTAATCAGGGTTTGTGGGATAAAGGAAAAAAATGACTAATCACATCTCAAGATGTGGAATCGAGAGTACTCTTTGGCATTATTTTATGATTATTTTAAAATGTATTAACCGAGTACTCTTCTTTCTTGTAACAGTATTTCTCATTAGAATGGATTTATCACATTTCTCTTAACGCTGTAGTTTGTGAAACGAGAACGAATTATAGACCTTTTCAGAAGAACTTTTTAAAATAACTAGATGATTTCTCCTCTGTATCATTTGTTAGTGTCACAGGGATGAGAAAACAACTTTAAACTGACTTTTCTGGAAAGCAAATGAGATATATTTTTGGGAAGGGTGTGGGTTATGCTTTCAAGGGGTCAGGTCTAATGACCAGATTTCAAGGAGGAAACATTTTAGTTTTGATAAAGCCTCAGATTGGCATATTTTGATAGAAATGGTGATTTGGAGTCAGTTGACTTGATTGATGAACATATTTCAAAAACTCTGGTCACTTGTTTGCTGCTGCTACTGCTGCTAAGTCGCTTCAGTCGTGTCCGACTCTGTGCGACCCCATAGACGGCAGGCAGCCCAACAGGCTCCTCTGTCCCTGGGATTCTCCAGGCAAGAATACTGGAGTGGGTTGCCATTTCCTTCTCCAATACATGAAAGTGAAAAGTGAAAGTGAAGTGGCTCAGTCGTGTCCGACTCTTAGCGACCCCATGGACTGTAGCCCACCAGGCTCCTCCATCCATGGGATTCTCCAGGCAAGAGTAGTGGAGTGGGTTGCCATTGCCTTCTCCAGGTCATTTGTTTGGAACTAGTTTAATTAGAACTGGGTTGGAATGTTAATTCTGAAGTTCTAAGCAGGGAAATAGGAGTGAATGGATTCAGAAAGGGGTGTGAATTGGTCACAGAGTACTAAACTAACAGAGTCAAAAGTCTTTCACCTAAATATCTCGAAACATATAGTCAACTGAAAAAGAAGTCCTGGATAAGTGATTAACATTCTTTTTTGGGACTTGAAAATGGAATGCAGAGATTACATGGAATTAGAAATTCAAGAAAGGAAGACAATAATGGATTTAAAAACACTAGGGGTTTGCTATGACCCAGAAGAAATGATGAAAGTCAAAAAGATATGAAAAGAAGGTCTTGATATCCAGAGAGTGGTACATGCCAACACTATTGGCATCCCCTGGGAGGTTATTAGACCTCCTAGACCTCACCTGAGACCAAATGCATTTGAACAAAATTCTGGGTGTGTATTCAGGTTTGAGAAGCATTCTTTAAAGACATTGAAAAGGTTTTCCCTTTACCAACAGGGCCTCAGTAGCATACATTACATTTCCTTTGCTGTCTTTGGAACCATACTATATGATTCTGCATTAAATAATACATAAGCATAATCATGAAAATGTTTTCTGTTTTTCAATTTGTGCATTAATTTTGTAAATAAAAGCTGGTACACTTGATATTAGAGTTATAGAATAGAATGTTAAGGTCATAAACCTTGACAATTTAAAATAACAACTCACCCATTTGCAGGGCAGTAACAGAAATGCAGGTGAAGAGAATGGACTTGTGGACACAGTGGGTGAAGGGGAGGGTGGGATGAACTGAGAGAGTAGCATTGCCATCTATATACTACGATGTGTAAAGCAGACAGCTAATGGGAAGTTGTTGCATAGCACAAGGAGCTCAGCTTGGTGCTCTCTAATGACCTGCAGGGAACGGGTCGGGTGTTTGGAAGGGAGGCTCAGGAGGGAAGGGATATATACATACACATAGCTGATTCACGCTGTTGTACAACAAAAACTAACAGAATATAATAAAGTAATTATACTCCAATTAAAAATAAATAAAAAAAATAAAATAAAAAATAAAGTAAGCCTGAAAAAGAACAACCACTGAAAAAGAAGGGTAGAGAAGAAAAAGAGAGGTAAAAATAGGAAAGAAAGTAATTTCCTCATATTTCATAGCAAGAAGTCAACAGATATTGGTTAAATTTCAAACTCCAGAACACAGAGTTTGTTTGTCATATTTCAAGTCATAAAGCAAACAAATATAACAATATCACCAACAAAATTTGAAGAGCAAGGCAGGGAGGGAAGGTGGAAAAATAGATGAACTAAATTCTTCATCCTTCACAGTGAGGAGCTAACAGGTGCTATCCAGGGTTGATAAATCACAAAATAAAGGCAGTAGCTTGTAGCAAATATGAGTCATATTCCAAAACTCCAAGTGTATGAGAAATGTTTATTTCTTTTTTTGAATCTAATGAAATAAAGCTACACTATCTACCCTGCTAATTTGATAAGAATACAATCACAGTCAGGATTAGGGATTTTCCTCCCCACCTCCACCCATGTAGTTAGATGGGCCAAGCCTCCTTCCTCTTCCTCTGGGATACCTAGAATTTCCCAGGCTCTGTGACAAGTGGTCATGGGTTAGTCACTGAGTTTGGCTTTCAGTACATGAGTGGAGGTGATGTGTGTTGCTTCCAGGCTTGGCTCTCCCACCCCTCTTCCCTCTGCTGTTTGAGGCCACTGAGGTCTGAGAAGAGAAGGGAGCCTAGAAGAACAAGCTTGGGTTGCTGCTGCTACTGCTAAGTCGGTTCAGTTGTGTCTGACTCTGTGCGACCCCATAGACAGTAGCCCATCAGGCTCCATCCTCCCTGGGATTCTCCAGGCAAGATCACTGGGGCGGGTTGCCATTTCCTTCTCCAATGCATGAAAGTGAAAAGTGAAAGTGAAGTCGCTCAGTCGTGTCCGACTCCTAGCAACCCCATGGATTGCAGCCTACCAGGCTCCTCCGTCCATGGGATTTTCCAGGCAAGAGTACTGGAGTGGGGTGCTTGGGTTGGGGGAAGGCTAATTGGGACCACCCGGATAGACTTTACTTGAGCAAGAAATAATCTTCTATTTTTTTAAATCTCAAATATCATAAATACTTTTAACCGTTAGATTAGCTTTCTTTGAATAACACAAAGATCATGGGGGTTTCACACAAACCTTATTCCTGAGGATTCCCCTCTTGCCTTGGTCCACACACCACTGTGGTCCCTTGATGTCAGGCGTCTCATCATTTTTGTGCCGTGTGAGGGCATGGACATTTTTGCTGAGGCTGAGAAATCCGGGGTCTGGGGTCTAATTTACTAAAGGAAGAACTGAAAACTGAAAGTGCTACTTTAGTTTTCATCCAAGAAGGCCTGGATGAAAAATGGAGGGAGAATTTACCCTTTATTCTGTGTTCTGGTTATTGCTTGCATCTGTAAATCAAGTGCATGTGATAATTTATAAGATAATTAAAAGTACTTCTCCTCCCTAGGCATTTTAATACTTTGAAGCTTAAAGAAACCCAACAAGGAGTTAGATATATGAGATATAAATGGAAATGACATGTTAAGATTCTGATCTGGCTCACTGTTTTCTCCTGAGAGAAGTTCAACAACAAGGGAGGAATAAGCAAATTGCAACTTGTATAAGAATTGTCTAAGAAGGGAACTTGTATGAGAAGGTCCTTTTACTTCTTTGAGCCTCAGTTTCCTCTTCAGTCTAATAGTCGTATTGCTATCTGCCTTGCCTTTCCCAGAGTTGCTATGAGGATCAAGATCAATTAAATGTACAAAACATTTGCTTTGGACCTAACAAAAATCAATATAAAAATAGAGATATAGGACTAAGCACTACGGTGGGCCCCAGGAACTCTAGTGGATAGAGGGAGGAAGACATGCATGAAAGCAAACAAGCCTATGGATGTGGAAGAATTTCAAAAACTACGCAATATGACTCTAAGTTGTAATTAATTTGGAGCTGGACACGACTAAGGGACTTCACTTTCACCTTTCACTTTCATGCATTGGAGAAGGAAATGGCAACCCACTCCAGTGTTCTTGCCTGGAGAATCCCAGGGATGGGGGAGCCTGGTGGGCTGCCGTCTATGGGGTTGCACAGAGTCAGACACGACTGAAGTGACTTAGCAGCAGCAGCAGCAGCAGCAACATCATGTAACTGCAGACTTTCTAGTTGTTAAGGAGACAGAAGTATATTCTTAATCATAGGTCCATGTAAAGCTCTTAGCTTATAATTGGAAGTGAAAACACTGCTGCAGCTCTGGCTGCTACTAGAATGAATGAATAGTTCAGGAGTGAATTTCTCTTGAGGAAAAGGGAAGAAACGTGTTGATCACATTGAAAAATCCATATGCTCAAAATGCCTGCAGACTTTGTCCCTCTACCCTATTCAGCTTGGAATCATTTTTTTCCCCCTTCTATTAAGGAGAGAAGATGCAATCTTGATATTGTGTTCTCCTTTACTTACTGAAGAAGACAGGGGAAAAAAGACATCATTCTTTTATTCTTTTAGGGCCTTAACTTCTTCAGGTTACTATCAATTAGACATTTTTTTTTTTTTTTTTCCCAATGTGCTGGCTCTGTGCTGGGTCTCTGAGAACATTAATTCGGTATCACTGAAAATGGAACTGGGGATGCAGGATGGTGCAAGACAGGGCTGCACAGTGAAGCGCCGCGCCCCTTGTCCCCCGCCGTGTGCTGTACTGAGTTTTGTTGTGGTTTAGTTGCTCAGCTGCGTCCAACTCTTCTGCAGCTCCAGGGACTGTCGCCCGCCAGGCTCCTCTCTCCATGGGATTTTCCAGGAAAGAATACTGGAGTGGTTTGCCATTTCCTCCTCCAGGCGATCTTCCCAACCTGGGGATCAAACCCCTGCCTCCTGCATGGCAGGCAGTTTCTTTACCACTGAGCTACCCGGGAAGCCCGTTGTTGTACTGAGTAACCAGCACTTTATGTTCTAGGCATTGAAGGGCTGTAGACACTTTTGAGGACAGATAAACATATGAGTCAGGGCAGGTGCAAAGTTCCATCCCAGATAGACCCTGAGAATAATGACTTAAAGTTTACAGGAGTTGATTTTCTTCCATTTGCTATATCTAGTTGGTTGGCTTGTTCTATATGATCATTTAGGGTCTCATCTCTTGCTAAGTCATTTCTTTTTCATCCCCAATACACTGTCTTCTTCATCCTCAAAAGTGCATCATGGCTGCCTTCTGGGTTCCAGAAAAGAGGAAGAGGAAAGACAATGTAGAGAAAGTACACCTGTTGATTAAAGTCCCAGGCATAGAGGTGGCATGCGCCACTGCTACTCACATTGCTTTGACGATATCGTAGTCTTGTGACCACAGCTAATTGCAGTCTGGCTGGACAGCCAAGATCTGGCTTCAGTTCTATTACTAGAGTGACTTCAGTGGACACCTAGTCATCTTGACCACAGGGAAATAATCAGGTATATGTTTTATAAAACATGATGTCTTTCTCAACACCATATAGCAAAGAGGCTGCTGAAGGTCTGCTCTATTTTATTAGAGGCATGTCTGGGAAATTTACAGTCCTCATGAGACAAAAGGGAACGATTCAAGATCTCAGATCAAGAGGTTGGGAGGTGATCCAGTGTACCTTTGTGTCTGTCGTCAGGAAGGAGGTAACAACAATGGCTATGTTACGTTTATCTCACCTACCACAATAAGAAGAGAGGGGTTTTATGTGCAGGTCAAAATAAGGTTTTTTAAAAAGCACTCTTTTCCTTCCATTCTTTATAATTGTTAACTCAAAGGGTGAAGGTGGCGAGAGAGACGCCTGCTTTAACGAGTGGGAGTATTTTATGCTGATATTGTTTAGAATACCTGTACCATGGTGATAATCCAAAGCAGACTGACTTTTAGTCAGCTTTAAAAAATTGTCTAAAAATTCTTTGTAGGTAATGAACCTCTTTGTTGCTTGCACCAGGGTGGGCTTCTCTCATGTCCCTGCCTCCTTGGCATGCCGCTCATTCCTTTCCTCCTTCTTTTTTCTTTTCCTATTCTCCTTCTCTTATAGTTTTGGTCTGTTTTCATTGTCTCCTTTGTCTCTTCCCATTCTCTCCAAAGGCTCCATCAGCCAGACTTCGACTCCAACTGCTTCACCCAGTTAGCTCTTGGGTAGATCTGACAGCTGATTGTCAGTTCTGGTCTTACTTGACTTAGCAACATTTGTCACCCTTGCTTACTTCTTCTTCCTTGCTTTTCTTGGCTTCTGGGCACCATCCCGACTTGGGGAGGACTTCATTGGGATCTCATAACAAAATCTTTTCTTCTTGATTTCCAAATGTTGGAGAATTCCAGGCCTCGGTTCTCTGTCCTCTTCTCTTCTCCATATACATCCACTTCCATGGTGGACTTATCCAGTCTCAGGACTTTAAATATCATATGTAACTGGGGATTCCTAAGTTTCTGTCTCCAACCCAGACTTCTCCCTTGTGCTCCAGATCCATGCATGCAACTCCAACACTTTGCATCACCACTGAACAGACACCTCAGACATTCCATATCTACATCCGAGTCCTCAGCTTCCCTCCATAATTGGTCCATTGCTGGCATTCCCATCCAAGTTTATAACTCTAACTTCTCAGGCCAATAGTATATATAAATAATCACCTGTGGCTTCTTTCCTTGTTTGTTTTCATGCCCATATTCAGCAAGTTGGGAAAATCTAGAGGCATTCTTTTGGAAAATGCACCAAGAATGTGATAATTATTACCATCTATGCTGCCATCACCATACCAGCATCGTGTGACACCTTTCAATAATGCATGCATGCATGCTCAGTCACTCAGTTATGTCCAAATCTTTGTGAACCCCATGGACGGTAGCCCTCCAGTCTCCTCTGTCCATGGAATTCTCCAGGCAAGAATACTGGAGTGGGTTGCCATGCCCTCCTCCAGGGGATCTTCCCGTCCAGGGATCAAACCTATCACCTGCATTGGCAGGAGGATTCTTTACCACTGAACCACCTTTCAACAATGTTACGCCTTTCAACAGTAAGTTACAATCATCCTCTAGATGGTCTCTGGATACCATTCTTTTCTCCCTTCTCCTGTCTGGACGGAGAAGTGAGGGTGTGGAAGTCAGACCAATCCAGTCTTCTGCTCAAAATCTTCCTTTGGTGCAGTAGAATTTCCAAAGCCCTGTGACCTGCCCCTTTATGATAATCATTAAAAAAAAAAAAAGTTTGATCTGCCCACAGCAAGACTGTTTTCTTTGTTTTTTGGATTAGCCTTTACTGGAGTGTAGTTGCTTTACAGTGTTGTGGTAGTTTCCTCTGTACAGCAAAATGAATCAGTCGCACACATATATATATCCCCTTCCTTTTGAACTTCTTTCCAACAGGTCACCACAGTGCATTAGGTAGATCCCTGTGCTAAAGAATCCGTCTGCAGTGCGGGAGAGCTGGGTTCAATCCCTGGGTTGGGAAGATCCCCTGGGGAAGGGAAAGGCTACCCACTCCAGTATTCTGTCCTGGAGAATTCCATGGACTGTGTCCATGGGGTCGCAAAGAGTCGGACACGACTGAGTGACTTTCACTTTCATTGTCCAGTAGGGAACCTAGTTATATGTTAACCTTTTTGATCTCACCTCCCTAATCTTTTTCCCTCTGTCACTGTTTCAAACATACCTGCCCCTCTTTCGTTACTCCAAGCTTCAGGCATTGGTACTGACTGTTCCTTTGACATCAGTTATCTTCCTCCAGATCTGCATGATTTGCTTCTCAACTTTCCCAGATTTTCCTTGCTCAAATATCATTTCAGTAAAGCCTTTTGTTACTGCACTCTATACAACTGCAACATTTTCCCTCTTCTTTGCTGTCTTTGCTTCCATTAGCAGTATACTACGGAGAAGGCAATGGCACCCTACTCCAGTATTCTTGCCTGGAAAATCCTGTGGACGGAGGAGCCTGGTGGGCTGCAGTCCATGGGGTCGAGAAGAGTTGGACATGACTGAGCGACTTCACGTTCACTTTTCACTTTCACACATTAGAGAAGGAAATGGCAACTCACTCCAGTGTTCTTGCCTTGAGAATCCCAGGGACGGGGGAGCCTGGTGGGCTGCCATCTATGGGGTTGTACAGAGTTGGACACGACTGAAGTGACTTAGCAGCAGCAGCAGCAGCAGCAGCAGAATACCATTTGCTTTACTGATTTTTTATATTTTCAACTATATTTTACCCTCTAGAATATAAGCTCCATGAGGGCAGAGATTTTTGACATTGTACCCTAAATGTGTAGACAGTGCGTGGCATATGGTGGGAACTTGGTAAAAAAAATTATAGAATCGACATATAGTCCATTCTATATTTGCTGAGTGAATGGATGGTGCTCTTGTTTCCTATCCTTCAGACAGTTCATCCATCTCCAATTTCTTGCTTTCTTTCAACACTTTCCCTCCAACAATGACTGTTGATGATTTTTTGCTTACCAAAGATTTAATAATTTCTCTTTACCATCCAGTCAATTATCTAGCTCTACCACAAATATTTTCTGAGTGTATCTTTGTGCTGCACTGCTCTGAGTCTAAAGTGAGTGAGAAATGCTTTCCTTTTTCAGATTCATTTCTTGTGGGTGCCTTGGATTTAGCCTCAGCTGTAAATGGGTGTGCCTGTCAGATAATGAACTGAATCCACAATCCCCTACAACTTTCTGGAGGTCATTGTCCCTAATGGGGTATGCAGTAGGAGAGTTCTGACTGCATTGCAAAAGAGGGCTGAGGATCATTTGTTTGCTATAGTGATGCTCCTTCAGGAAACACATGACCTGCTCATTTGGAGCCTCACATTCATCATCTCTCACCTTGGCTTGAATGGGAAAGATGAGGGAGCTTCCTCACTTTTTCTGGTCACACCAGCTAATCACATGAGTGCCCTGCAGGATGCGGGGCTTTTGGAGGAGCAACAGGAAGAGGTTTTTGTTTATTACAAGAAGACACTGCTACTCCCTGAGGATCCTTCCCACAATATGTGGACTGGAATAGGGATTCTGATTCTTTCAGGGTGAATCAGTTGAACCTCCCATTCAACCGCCTGTCTTCATTTCTAGGGAGAGGAACATGAACTCTAGGGTCAAAATAAACTGCAAATTGTATCCTGAGCTTTGCCACTTTCTAGCTGTTTGGCCTTGAGTAAGTTCATTTGTCCTCTTCGAGCCTCAGTTTCTTCATCCATAAATTGGGGATAATAACAAGTACTTTACTGTATTGCTGAGAGGATTCTATGATTTAATACTTACAACGTCCCTGGTGGCTCAGACAGTAAAGAATGTGCCTTCAGTGCAGAAGACCCAGGTTCGATCCTTGGGTTGGGAAGATCCCTGGAGAAGGAGTGGCTACCTACTCAAGTATTCTTGCCTGAAGAATTCCGTGGACAGAGGAGCCTGGAGGGCCACAGTCCACAGGGTCTCAAAGAGTCAGAGACGACTGAGTGACCAACGTGACTGCTACTAAGGCACTTCCTTCAGGGCCTGGTGTGTAACAATCAGGAACAATATGATGGTCATTATTGTTATTAAAGAAGTCACTACGATTTTACTTGTATGGAAAGTTAATTGTTTTTGTTGTGGTTGTTGTCAACTATTTTCAGAGAGTGTCTCAGAGGCACAGGCTTAAAAATATTATCATTGACACAGAACAAAACAACAGCAAACTATCCCAATAGGCTCCCAAGGCTGATACTTATTTTCAGGCACTGTGACTGTGGAAAGGAGAGAGAGAGGCCAGCAGAATCTTTATTCTCTGAGGTTCCTGGTGCATTTGAAGAGCTTCAAATAGCCTCCCGTGACAGGAGGAGCCGCCAGTTGCCCTCCGCCCCCTGAGGGCAGGAATCCTCTCTTATCTGACAGGGGAAAGGAGTAGCCTTCCTGGCCTCTGTTCTCCCTACATACCTTTGTCCGCCCCAGATACATCTTCAGCTACTTTGCACCCACAGGGATGGTTTCTGGATATCCTGCTCTATTTTTAATGCCAGCTCCAAAAATGGGTCCAGACATCTGTTTAGAGGCCAATCTCTGCAAAAACAGTCTGTTTCGTGTGTGTGTGTGTGGTTCATTGCAAAGCTGGATCTCTGGAGAAGACTGAAGAATATCATAATTTTTGTAGGAGAGCAATGAGCCTGCCTTCCTTGTACTTTTCCCCAGCCTATGTGGGTGAACACCCAGGGATCCTGAGGGCCAGCCCCAGAAAGTGAGGAGGAGCAGGACCTTGGGAGCAATCCTATCCCCTCACCTCACCAATCCCCACACCTACCTTTCTCTCCAGTCTCCAGAATCTTCCTTTCTAGCTTGTGGCAACGTTGGCTTTGAAACAATGAAGTTATTTGCCAGAGACCAAGAATTTTAGTACTTTGTTTTACTCACTCTGTAAAGTTCCTAGCAGCAGTGTGACACAGCAGAGTGCCTAGAGTAGTAGCATGCTTTCCATTGGCTCAAATCCCAGCTGTATTTCTTTCTAGCTGTGCTTCCTTGGGCAAAACACTCAACATCTCAGAGCTCCAGTGATAATATGTGCCCTCAGGGTTGCTTAAGGGTTAAATAACATGGCTTATGAATGATCTCAAGAAACATTACTTTCTGTTATTTCTCTGTGACCTTCTATAAAACCAAATTTCTTAGCAAAGGAGGGAACACAGGTAGGCTAGAAGAATGATAGTGAGGAAGTGACTATAGAGGCAGATAGGGGGGAAGTGACTTATGGCAGAAAGTGAGGAAGAACTAAAGAGCCTCTTGATGAAAATGAAAGAAGAGAGTGAAAAAGTTGGTTTAAAGCTCAACATTCAGAAAACTAGGATCATGGCATCTGGTCCCATCACTTCATGGCAAATATATGGGGAAACAGTGGAAACAGTGAGAGTTTTTATTTTTTTGGGCTCCAAAATCACTGCAGATGGTGACTGCAGCCATGAAATGAAAAGATGCTTGCTCCTTGGAAGAAAAGCCAAGACCAATGTAGACAGCATATTAAAAAGCTGAGACATTACCAACAAAGGTCCATCTAGTCAAAACTATGGTTTTTCCACTAGTCATGTATGGATGTGAGAGTTGGACTATAAAGAAAGCTGAGCACAGAAGAACTGATGCTTTTGAACTGTGGTGTTGCAGAAGACTCTTGAGAGTCTCTTGGACTTCAAGGAGATCCAACCAGTCAATCCTAAAGGAAATCAGTTCTGAATATTCATTGAAAGGACTGATGTTGAAGCTGAAACTCTAATACTTTGGCCATCTGATGTGAATAACTGACTCATTTGAAAAGACCCTCATGCTGGGAAAGACTGAAGGTGGGAGGAGAAGGGGACTACAGAGGATGAGATGGTTGGATGGCATCACTGACTTGATGGACATGAGTTTGAGTAAACTCTGGAAGTTAGTGATGGACAGGGAGGCCTGGTGTGCTGCAGTCCATGGGGTTGCAAAGAGTTGGACATGACTGAGCGACTGAACTGAACTGAGTCTATTAAGTGTGTATAGCACTATATGTAAAAAAAAAAAGCACAATTATTAATTAAAAATACTTTGTAGCTAAAAAATGCTAACAATCACCCAAAACTCAGGGTTGCCACAAACCTTCAATTTGTAAGAAATAAAATAAAATAAGGTATGTGTGTGCAGAATTAAGGTAAGCATTGTGTGAGCTTTTAGGGCTGTAAAAAAAAGCACCACAAATTTGGTGGCTTTAAACAGCAGACATTTATTTTCTCACTGCTCTGGAGTCCAAGGTCTCCAGGTCAAGGGGTCAGCAGGGCTGTGTTGTCTCTGAAGGCTCTAGGGGAGAACCTTCCTCTGTTTCTTCCAGTTTTTGGTATTTTCTGACAATCCTGTGTTCCTTAGCTTGTAGATACATCACTCCAGAAAACACATGGCCATTTTCTCCCCATGTGTCTTCACATTGTCTTTCCACTGGGTCTGTCTCTGTGTTCAATTTCCCCTTTTTAAAATAAAGATAATAGTCATTTTTTTTTTTGCCAATAAAAGTCCTTATAGTCAAAGCTATGGTTTTCCCAGTAGTCAGTATTTCCAGTATGTACAGATATGAAAGTTGGAGCATAAAGAAGGCTGAGCGCTAAAGAACTGATGCTTTTGAACTGTGGTGTTAGAGAAGATGCTTGAGAGTCCCTTGGACTGCAAGGAGATCAAACCAGTCAATCCTAAAGGAAATCAATCCTGAATATTCATTGGAAGGACTGATGCTGAAGGTGAAACTCCAATACTTTGGCCACCTGATGTGAAGAGGTAACTCATTAGAAAAGACCCTGATGCTGGGAAAGATTGAAGGCAGGAGGAGAAGGGGACGACAGAGGATGAGATGGTTGAATGGCATCACCGACTCAATGGACATGGGTTTGAGCAAGCTCCAGGAGATGGTGAAGGACAGGGAAGCCTGACATGTTTCAGTCCATGCAGTTGCAAAGAGTTGGACATGACTGAATGATTGAACAACAACAAAAATAGTCATTTTGAATCAGGACACACTCTAATGTCCTTATTATAACTTGAGTATCTGTGAAGATTCTATTTTTCAAATAAGGTCCCATTTATAGGCACTGAGAATTAGAACTTCATTGTATCTTTTCAGGGGACACAACTCAACTCTTAATAGGCATTAACGTGTTATTGTATTTTATTTCCTTAGATTTTTTTTCAGTTGAGATACAAGTTAACTTTTTTAAAATAACATAGCCACATTTATTTAAAAATGTGTTCCAATATCAAATGGCAAAGTTCAACAATGTAAAACCCAAATCACTTTTGCATCAACCTAATAATTTTACACCCGGTAGTGCATACATTTCAGTGCTACTCTCTCAATTCTTCCCACCCTCTCCTTCCCTCCCTGTGTCCATAAGTCTGTTCTCTATGTCTGTGTTTCCATTGCTGCCTTGCAGATAGGTTCATCAGTACCATCTTTCTAGATTCCACACACATGCATTAATACATAATATTTGTCTCTTTCTGACTTACTTCAATCTGTATAGTCGGCTCCAAGTTCACCCACCTCATTAATAAATGCCTTCCTTTTTATGGCTGAGTAATATTCCATTGTGTGTATATATCACAAATTCTTTATCCATTCATCTGTCAATGGACATCTAGGTTGCTTCTATGCCCTAGCTGTTATAAACAGTGTTGCAATGAACACTGGGGCACATGTGTCTTTTGACTATTTTTTTCTCAGGCTATATGCCCGGTACTGGGATTCTTAGGTCATATGGTAGTTTTATTCCTAGTTTTTAAAGGAATCTCCAAGGAGAAAATACTTGCAAATGAAACAACTGACAAAGGATCAATCTCCAAAATATACAAGCAGTTCATTCAGCTTAATACCAGATAAACAAACAACCCAATTAAAAAGTGGGCAGAAGATCTAAACAGACATTTCTCCAAAGAAGACATACATATGGTTAATAAACACATGAATAATGCTCAACATTGCTCATTATTAGAGAAATGCAAATCAAAACTCTGATGAGGTATCACCTCACACAGGTCAGAATGGCCTGTCATCAGAAAATCTACAAACAATAAACGCTGAAGAGGGTGTGGAGAAAAGGGAACTCCCTCGCATCATTGGTAGGAATGTAAATTGATACAGCCATTAGGGAGAACAGTATGGAGAGTCCTGAAAAAACTAGGAATAAAACTACCATATTTCCTTAGTTTTGTTTTCAGAGTAATGCAACCTTCTTTTCTTTTTGTCTATTTTCTTAACCTTGGCAACGATTCTTATTTAACTTTTCAGAAGGAGCAAATAAGAACCACTGCCAAGGTCAGGAAAGTAAACTATTTTACTCCTGTCTCATAATGTCTGATAACTGTCTCCCTTATCTATCTATCTGTCCATCTATGTGTTTATATATATGTGTGTCTATCAATTATCTATCCAAAGAAAGGCAATGCCAAAGAATGCTCAAACTACCACACAATTGCACTCATCTCACACGCTAGTAAAGTAATGCTCAAAATTCTCCAAGCCAGGCTTCAGCAACATGTGAACCGTGAACTTCCTGATGTTCAAGCTGGTTTTAGAAAAGGCAGAGGAACCAGAGATCAAATTGCCAACATCCGCTGGATCATAGAAAAAACAAGAGAGTTCCAGAAAACCCTCTATTTCTGCTTTATTGACTATGCCAAAGCCTTTGACTGTGTGGATGACAGTAAACTGTGGAAAATTCTGAAAGAGATGGGAATACCAGACCACCTGACCTGCCTCTTGAGAAATTTGTATGCAGGTCAGGAAGCAACAGTTAGAACTGGACATGGAACAAGAGACTGGTTCCAAATAGGAAAAGGAGTATGTCAAGGCTGTATATTGTCACCCTATTTATTTAACTTATATGCAGAGTACATCATGAGAAATGCTGGACTGGAAGAAACACAAGCTGGAATCAAGATTGCCGGGAGAAATATTAATAACCTCAGATATGCAGATGACACCACCCTTATGGCAGAAACTGAAGAGGAACTCAAACGCCTCTTGATGAAAGTGAAAGTGGAGAGTGAAAAAGTTGGCTTAAAGCTCAACATTCAGAAAACGAAGATCATGCCATCCAGTCCCACCACTTCATGGGAAATAGATGGGGAACAGTGGAAACAGTGTCAGACTTTATTTTTCTGGGCTCCAAAATCACTGCAGATGGTGACTGCAGCCATGAAATTAAAAGACACTTACTCCTTGGAAGGAAAGTTATGACCAACCTAGATAGCATATTCAAAAGCAGAGACATTACTTTGCCAACAAAGGTTCATCTAGTCAAGGCTATGGTTTTTCCTGTGGTCATGTATGGATGTGAGAGTTGGACTGTGAAGAAGGCTGAGCACGGAAGAATTGATGCTTTTGAACTGTGGTGTTGGAGAAGACTCTTGAGAGTCCCTTGGACTGCAAGGAGATCCAACCAGTCCATTCTGAAGGAGATCAGCCCTGGGATTTCTTTGGAAGGAATGATGCTAAAGCTGAAACTCCAGTACTTTGGCCACCTCATGCGAAGAGTTGACTCATTGGAAAAGACTCTGATGCTGGGAGGGATTGGGGACAGGAGGAGAAGGGGACGACAGAGGATGAGATGGCTGGATGGCATCACTGACTCGATGGACGTGAGTCTGAGGGAACTCCAGGAGTTGGTGATGGACAGGGAGGCCTGGCGTGCTGCAATTCATGGGGTTGCAAAGAGTCGGACACAACTGAGTGACTGATCCGATCTGATCAATTATCTATCTAAACATATATTCCTTTTTCACTTGGAACTTTACTGGTGACAGATATATGTGTGAACTCTATGAATGCTTAACTTATATTGGATTCTTTCCTTATTGGAGGGTGAAAAGACACTAGAAGTCATAATTCCATTGGAGAAAAACATGCTTTCCTTAAATAATGAAATAGTCTTTTCATTTAAAAGATTTATTTCCTAGTGAAAGAAACAACTCTATCAGTTGGAACAATGCTTTTATGAGCAAACAATTCAGCAACATTTTCTGGGCCAGCCAATAACAGGGGTAAACACACAACTAATCATTTCAATTTACCAACTGTTCTGAAATTATCTGACCAAGCAGAAAGCATTAATCCGGATCGTGTTACAAATGGACATTGAAATAGGGTCACGAACCTTGGAGAAGATGAGGAAGAATCATCTTCTGTCTGATTTGGAATGGCCTCTTTTATCATTGTTCAGTGTTTTTCCTCTCTTTATTTGTAACTAATGGCATACCGTAGTTCAGGTCTGCTGATCTTAATCTACAAACTAGGCCATTAGCAGCCCCAGTCTGCGTGATGGCATACCAATTAAAATTAGGAGATTAAAGAGTAATGTTCCTTGCCTGAGACCAGTCTGCATACCAATGACAATTTCTCCAGCTATTGAATGAAGAAAGATGGAAATGGCAGTGGGCTTGATACCATTAAATTTAAGGGACATTGAATAGTGAGTGGGGGGCAAGTCAGTCTGCTAGAGGACTGGGAATTAAAATCCAGAGACAGAAGTGTTAATACTTGTTTTACTATTTAATATTCATCCATTTATTTTTACTTTCAATAATTATTAAAACTCCATCTAAATTAGAAGGAGATCAGGCTAATAGAAAAGATAGTCAAATTCTATATTTCTTTATTCCAAATAGAATTTCAGAGCTCCTGTTTTTCTCTCTGTAAAGTAAGAACAAGATACCCAACTCTGTACTACAGCAAAGGATGGAGAGATGGTTTGATGAATGAGATAAGTTTGGGATTGAATCTTAAAATTTTAAAGATGATATCCAAAGAATGATTCAGAAACAAGAAACGGGACTTCACTCAATTTAGCTTAAAAGATTGAAAATTTAATACAGGTTCACCCCATGTAAACCTAGGGCCTATGTACTATGACTCAGTATACAAGCATTTCTGTACCAGCATAGTCTAGACTTCGCTTCCCAGGTGGTACTAGTGGTAAAGAAAGCGCCTGCCAATGCAGGAGACGTGAGAGACTCAGGTTCCACCCCTGGATCTGGAAAATCCCCTGGAGGAGGGCATGGCAATGCATTGCAGTATTCTTGCCTGGAGAATCCCAGTGGACAGAGGAGTCTGGTGAGCTACAATCCATAGGGTCACAAAGAGTCAGACATGACTGAAGTGACTCAGCACACAAGCATGCATAGTCTAGCCTCTGAAATATATCAAATAAGAATATTATTTTCTTGGGTCATTTGAAGATGATTTAAAAATAACCGAATTTGTAAACTCCCAGGTGGATCAGTGGTAAAGAATCTGCCTGCAGCTTAGGAGTCGTGGGTTTGATCCTTGAGTCAGGAAGATCCCCTGGAGGAGGAAATGGCAACCCACTCTAATATTCTCACTAGGATTCTCATTCTCTAGTATTCTCTGGGAAATCTCATGGACAAAGGAGCCTGGCAGGCTACAGTCCATGGGGTCACAAAAGAATCAGATGTGACTTGGCGACTAAACAACAAAAACAATTCATTAGCTAAAGCAACACTTTCACAAATCCCTTTTGTATGTGTCTTAATTTCCAGCCTTCTCTAGATTCTTTTACTTCAACAAACTACTTTAGAACTCTTCCTGATATCTGTGCTCTTAGAATTTTTATCTATCTTGATCCATATTTTCTGACTTTTTTCTGTTGCTGATTCAAGTAAGACTTCTGTTTTCTTCTGCCTGGCCAGAATTTTTCCTTTGCTTCCAGTTAAAAGCAACTAGGTAGCAAAGAGATAAACTTCCTTGAAGTACAAAGGAGGTAAGATGATTGGAAGTGTTAACCAAAATGTCAGAAATGGATAACTGAATGAAATCAAAGGTTTTTACTTGGATTTGTGAGGACTGCAGCCCAGGAAACACAGATTCAGTAAGCACTTCTACTGTGTTGCCCCAGACTTCAAAGTGGGGGAAGCTGATGAAAGGCAGAAATGGCAAGATTATAGTTAGTTACACGAGTTGTTTATCAAGAATTATAGTTGGAGCTGAAAAGAAGAAATGGTGCTTGTTAAGTAGGAATCTGTTGGAGTGGGACACGGTGGCATAGTTACAAGGGGAGACCTTGAGACACAAAGTTTCAGGTGGCATGTGTTTTAAAAACTGTTGGTATCCTTGGCTAGGTACCGTTCACAGAAAGTTCAAGTTCTCAGTGGTGCAGAGATGCATTTGAGACCAGATTCTCAATGGCCTCCTAATCTATTCTTGTACACTGAACTTGGATGTTCCAGTTTAATTTCAATTTAATTTCAATTCATCAGAAGAGATGGGGAGATGAAGGGGGAGGGCAAGGGGCATCTACACACTAGTTCCTCTGGTCCCTGGTGCCCCTGGATCACTGGGGAGCTCCCAGGACCTGGGACAATGTCAGACAACTGCTGTTTCACCTCTCTCATCCTTGGTCAGATGGTCTCTCATTTATGCTTATCTCCTGGCTTTTCGCCAGGTTCTTTGTCATTCATCTGCCTGTATCTGGGTTCTTCACAACAGACCACCTAAAAAGGGCAGCCTTTGTGTTTTTAATGATCTTTCAGAATGAATTGCTTTAATTAAGTGATTCCCAAGAGAGAGAATCTAATAGCCCAATTTGGTGCAGTCATTTACTTCTGGTCCAATAAACTGTAGTCAAAGGAGGCAGGGTCACATGGCAGGTGCATTAGGGCATAATAGAGCTAGTAAGCTTGGCAAGGTGATGATGGTGTGGGGAGAAATAAATAATGTGGTACTCCCAGTACAGAGGATATATTTAAACTTCTTTAAAGTATTATAGTTATTTCAAACTCATTTCAGGCACCAGTACTTTGGACTTGGTACTAGGTCCTGGTTATACACTACTTGTCTTTGGACACAGACACCTAATTTACTTGGATTTGACTTAAAAGCCTGTTTGGAGGTTTCCCCATCTCAGAAATCATTGGACTGCTAATATTCTCCAAGATTATGAAAACTCTTTGTGACAGTTGCAGGGAATTCATCCTTGGAGGGAATTTTTGGAGGGATAAGAAAGGGTTAGTACAATGGGAGTAGAACATAAAATCAGGGGAAGCTCCAAGCCCTCAGTGGTGTATACTGTGGAGAAACTGACAGCTTGATTTTCCTTGATCTGGCAAACATTTCCTTAATCCCAATTGCTGCTGCTGCTAAGTCGCTTCAGTCGTGTCCGACTCTGTTCGACCCTATAGATGGCAGCCCACCAGGCTCCCCCGTCCCTGGGATTCTCCAGGCAAGAACACTGGAGTGGGTTGCCATTTCCTTCTCCAATGCATGAAAGTGAAAAGTGAAAGGGAAGTCGCTCAGTCTGGTCTGACTCTTAGCGACCCCATGGACTGTAGCCTACCAGGCTCCTCCATCTATGGGATTTTCCAGGCAAGAGTACTGGAGTGGGGTGACATTGCCTTCTCCGTTAAGCCCAGTAGGAAAGCATAAACTATATGCTAATTACAGTTTCTCAAACTATAATTATTGATATTTGGAGCTAACCTTAACTTAGTTGGGCTTCTCTGGTGGCTCAGATGGTAAAGAACCTGCCTGCCAATGCAGGAGATGTGGGTTTGATCCCTGTGTTGGGAAGAACCCCTGAAGAAGGGAATGGCAACCCACTCCAGTATTCTTGCCTGGAGAGTCCCATGGACAGAGGAGCCTGGTGGGCTACAGTCTGTGGGGTCACAAAGAGTTGGAATGACTGAGCGACTAATACATTCACTTTCACTTAGTTATGATATGTGTGTTTATTTGCTTAGTCGTGTCTGACTCTTTACCATTGCATGCATTGTAGCTCACCAGGTTCCTCTGTCCATGCGGATTCTCCAGGCAAGAAAATTGGAGTGGGTTGCCATGCTCTCCTCCAGGGGATTTTCCCAACCCAAGGATAGAACCCAAGTCTCTTGCATTGCACGTGGATTCTTTATTGTCTGGGCCACCAGGGAAGCCCAAGAATACTGGAGTGGGTAGCCTATCCCTTTTCCTAGGGGACTTCCTGACCCAGGAATCAAACCTGGGTCTCCTGTATTGTGGGCAGATTCTTTCCCAGCTGAGCAACCAGGGAAGCCAGGTTATGATATAGGTCCCTCAAATTCAACAGGCCATGGTAGTATTCTGAGTTCCCTTCCAAACCTAAACCAAAACAGAAAACTATTTTCTGAAAACCTAAACCAAAACGGAAACAGAAAACTTCCTATTCTGCCTTTACCAATGTGATTCATGCTACCTAATTATTCAAGATAGAAAGTGATGAAAACAATTAAAAAGTAATTATGGAAGATCAAGTGATAATGATGGTGGTGAAGATGATAATGAGTTTTGCTTGTACCATTGCAATAGCCCCTTAACTATTTTATCTACTGCAAGAATAGATGAATTGGAGTGTTATCTCTTTTTAATCCATTTCTAACATGAGCCAGAATTATTTTTCAAAAATTAAAAATATGGCTCCTGATTTTCTAAAGGACAATGTCAAAATTGCTTTAAAAAAGCTCTTTGTTGATTTTTATCCTAATTCACTATCAGAATCTAAGTCTCATTAGACCATGTCTTTTCTCCTTGTATTTATAACTCACTCCAATATCTCCAGGCCTTAGAACAATGCTTGGTACAGAGTTGGTACTCAATAAATTTTGTTTACTAAATTGTATTTTACCATTGCCATTTTCATTCTCTTTCCTTCTGAAATTGATCTTTCTTATTTTTCTTATATCAGTCTCCAAGTCCTTTTATCATTTTCTTATTTTTAACTGTGTTTATGTTCATGCATGTTTTTCCCATTTTTCAAATCCACATATTTTCCCTTTACTTCTCACATCATGGTAGAACCCTGATAAGAAAATATCTAATTGAATCTTCCTTTAGATCTGTGTTACTTTCGTCAAGGAAAATAAAAAGAGTGTGTTCCCCTGTAACATCAGAAATATGGCCACCAGTGATATCAGTAGGAATGGCCCCGAGACTCAGACTAGGAGGGCTGGGCTGCACCATTGACTGATGAGAGTGACACCTTGCCTACTTGTTCTGAGTGTCTCATGATCTGCTATCTACAGAAGTGCACCTGCTGAAGGTACTCTGGCTAGTCTCCATTCACGTGTCTAGCTTTTATCTGTTCCTGTGGTTTCTGTGCCTATTAAAGTTCTCAAATAGAACTTTATCATCTTGACTGTTCAGGGGAATGATGTTTTTTCCCTCATCAATGTTAACTTTATTCTCTTAGTTTGTTGTAGGTCTCAGAATGTGACAGTCATTTTACTTAATTATCAAGAGATTGGGCTTACTCCTTCATTTCCTTAAAACCTCCACTATATGAACCCAGATCTGTACCTTTGGGGTTGGAGTAGAGGGGACAAAGAGTTTGTCCTTGACTTAACTTTAGTCTGATGCCTCTGAATGCTCTCCTCAACTAGTTTGAACTTACATGTCCATCTTTGTATCACCCAATTTTTGCAAAAATCATGCTAAATCCCTTTAGAGAGAATCCTCCACCCTCAGTGTTCGATCATCTGATAAGATCCCTCATCCTGTGTGTTCCCCCAGGTGGTATCTGATCATTTCAGTTTGCTTTCAGCAAGAATCCTACTGAATCTGTTTCACCAGAATCCCCTTGTCCGTAATGTTTTCTTGTACTATTTTTTTTTTTCCATCCACTGACACCCTACCCTGCTTTTGGGCTACAAATCTCTAGTTTTCCTTGTTATATTCAGATTGAGGCTGGTTCTATACTTGGGTCTTGTTCCCCTTATTGCTATAGTTCCTGAATAAAATCTGTTTTTACTGCTTTAAGTACTGTCCAGTTTTTTTTTCCTTTAACAGAGGATATTTTATGGTTGTATCCAAAGCTCCCTCCATGTTTAGGCAACTAGAACGGAGAATAAGCTTCTTGATAACCTCACAGTAATTTTCTATTCCTGGGAGACACTTCTTGACTTTCAGCTTTCTTTTTCCTCTAGATTTTGATTGCTACACTGAATCTTATTGATCTGGGCCCAGTGACTTTTCAGTTGCAGGAAATATAAACCACTGTGGCTACTTTTAGTAGAATGAGTTTTAATATAAGAATCTAGTGCTTACACAATCTTTGGAAGGGCTATGTTTCAGACGTGGGCCAGCCCCTGGAAATGACCTCCAGAACAAGCCTGTTAGGCTTGCTATCAGGGAAACTGTTCATTGTGCCAACAATGTGGGGAATGAGGAGACTGCCCTTGGAACAGCGTCCCCAGGAACACATCACCTTGTCTGTGATTCAGGGTTAACTTCCTGGCTTTTTCTACCCCACTCACGTGAGGCTAAGGGCTAGACCTCAAATGCTCCTACACATAGTAAATCCCAATATATTTCATGACCATGTTTGCAATGGCAAATACCAAGGAAGAAGGAAGCCCTGTTTTTCATGCTCACCTTCTAAAATCTCATGACAAAATATCAGGGCAGTATTTAAGATTTAATGGAAACCAGTTTATATCCAAAATGTGTCTTCAAGGGAGTCTGGGAAATGTGGCTCTTAGCTGTCCACAGTTTAAGAAGGAAGCTGGAAAGGATGGTGAGTCAGTTCATCTAGCAGAACCTGTCACCAGTGATTGATGTCACTATCAAACATCAGGATTATACTAGCAGCTCTCATCTAGACTTCAGAATTTCAAAGGTGTGGCTGGAAAGTATGATGTTTTTTCTGCAAGTGGAAGTATTACATCCCATGAGATCCTGTTTGTTAGCTCTGGCTTCTTGGGCCAGGGAAGAATCCCTAACCCAAGGCAGTAAATCAATTCACTAAATTAAATCTTAATTTTTTTGGGGGGGGGGAGGGTTTGATTTTGAACTAAGATGCATAGTAGGTGATTTAAGTAAAGAAGACCCGATCTGAAAGATCAGAGGCTGATGTCCGCGTTATGGGCAAAGTGGAGGGTGAGTAAATAAAGCAACTCAGGAAGAGGAATAAGAGAACAGAGAGCTCATAAACAGAGATGGAGATAGGCCCCCGAGAAACAGAAGACTCAGTTTCTAAATTTACAATTTCCAGGAAGGCCCAGCTCTGTTTAATTTCTTGTCTTTGAATGCCGAAATGCCTATTGTATCCTTATAGGAAGGATAACTCTCCCCTTCCACTACTCTATTTTTCTAGAGCTGGTTTGAATTTCTGTTTCTCACAATAGAAAGTTGATTATAGTAAAATTTACAACTTTTAAATAATATTTATTTAAATGTTAGCATTGTGTTAGAGAAAAACTGTCCACATGTATTATTATCCTCAATTTTCCAGGTTCTTCTCTCTCTGCTCCCAACAAGAGAAAGATTATTGTTGGCTGAGAGAGTCAACATATTAGGCCAGTCAACATTAGTGATCCATGTAGGAACCACAGAGGATATGTGAGGGAAAAAGTTTTTGGTCATTCAATTAAAAAAAAAAAAAATCACCGTTGGTTGAAGATGAAGGTGAGAGAGAAGTATAGAGAAAAGGAGAGATTGTGATGGATTACAAGTGGGTTTGACATCCTTTTTAAATACTTTGGTAGTTGTCCTATTTTTCTTTGAGTAGAGTCTTCTGATTGGGTCCTGCAAAGACTGTGGACTTAAAAGTGCCACATCTGCAAAGATTACATGTTTTTATAAAGAAACTTCTGGTATATTTTGGCAACAATTTGAAATATATATGTATATTCCAACAATACTGAAATATTATATATTCATACCCTTGCATATATGCATATCTCCGAGAATAAAAATATTTGGAAAGTCCTCCTACCCCTCCCCTTCATTCATAGAACATTGAGTTCATATTGCTTTGGGGACAGGTTGTGGGGAGCATTTGTCTAGAAGGTGTTATATGGTCTGTCTACAGTGAGGTGGCCTGTTCTGCAAGAGATGCCTAGTTCAAATGACTAAACTGGTTTTGGCCATAAACATGATTAAGGTCCATAATAATCATGAAAACAAAATTTTCAAGAGGATTTAATTGTGGTTTGGATAGGTATAAACGTTAGTGAGTGGAACAGATGAGCATATCCTTTTAAGATAAATGCTTGTATGGACAATGAACAAGTACATCTAAAAGCTATTTCACGGGGAATTTTTTTCACTGACTCATTGGCTGGTTTTATCTACATGCAGAAAAGTACTTTAACCCTGCACCTTACAAATAGTCACTTGGAATGGTTCAATGTCCTTTGCTTGGCAGAGAGACAAGACATCTCTGTGTCTTCTGTGTGGAGCACACTGTATTATAAAAATTGCAAACCCTTCTTTGTTTTCTGGGCAAATAACATGCTTAGGGAGCTTCCCAGGTGGTGCTATTGGTAAAGAACCCACCTGCCAATGCAGGAAATGTAAGAGAGCCAGGTTTGATCCTGGGTGGGGAAGGACCCTGGAGGAGGAAATGGCAACCCACTCCAGTATTCTTGCCTGGAGAATCCCATGGACAGAGGACCCTGGTGGGCTAAAGTCCATGGGGTCTTGCAAAGAGTCAGACATGACTGAAGTGACTTAGCACACACACACACACCATACCTAGGACCAACTGTAATACAAACTGCAAAGTAACATCTGAGTTTCTGCAAGGCTAAAGGTATTGTTCACTCCCTGCTTGAAGATGTGGCCTTCCCAAACTAAGATGCTGTTGGGTTTAGTTTAAGAACCAGGAAAGACCAGTGTTTGTAAATAATCCTTTGTAATGATAGTTCTTTTGAAATGGCAATGGAAGCACCAGAGCAAGGTGTTTATTTTTAATTATTATTATTATTTAACATAAAGAATGTCATTGGGGAAGAGCCCATGCCATGCATCTGGATCCACCCTGTGTAACACCTTGCTTCTAGTGAGATTTGTATCTGCTGTGGTGGATTATAAGTGGCTTTGAACTATTTTTTTTTCCCCTGCACTATGAGGCATGTGAGATCTCAGTTCCCTGACCAGGGTTTGAACCCGTGCCCTGTTGGGTGGAAGTGCATAGTCTTAACCACTGAACGGCCACAGAAGTCCATGAGCTACTTTTTAATCACTTTAGTAGTTGTGCTGGTTTTTTTTTATTGGATAGGGTGTTTTGATTGAACTATACGACTCCAGGTTTATAATGGCCAAATCTACACATACTTTGGCTACCTGATATGAAAAGCCAAATGATTGGAAAAGACCGTGATGCTGGGAAAGATTGAGGGCAGGAGAAGGGGGTGACAGAGGATGAGATGGTTGCATGGCATCACTGAATCAATGGACATGAGTCTGAGCAAACTCCAGGACATAGTGAAGGATAGGGGAGCCTGGCGTGCTGCAGTCCATGGGGCTGCAAAGAGTCAGCCGTGACTTAGCGACTGAACAACAACAACAACAAAGACTGTGGTGGTTCCATTGTTTTTTTCCTTTATTTAATTAGCTAAGTTCCTTCTCCGGTGGCTCAGGGGTTAAAGCGTCTGCCTGTGATGTGGGAGACCCAGGTTTGATCCCTGGGTTGGGAAGATCCCCTGGAGAAGGAAATGGCAACCCACTCCAGTAATCTTGCCTGGAGAATCCAATGGAGGGAGGAGCCTGGTGGGCTACAATCCAGGGGGTCGCAAAGAGTTAGACACGACTGAGCTACTTCACTTTCACTTTGGCAGAGAACAAAAGAGGTCTCAATTGGTACTTTAAAGATGATTTAATGAAAAATTATTTATAAGTGTGTGGGCAGGGTTCAGAGTCTCAATTAAAAGGACTGAAGTATCTCAGAACCAATGAGCAGAGAATCTCAAAGTCCAGGCAGACGTTCCCAAAGCCTGGACTAGCTGAAATGCATATTCTGGGCTAGCCCTCATGCCCTCGAGCCTGGAGCCCAAAACGACCTAAAAGCAGTGCTATCAGGAGAAGCCGAGCCAGGCAGAGAGTCCAAACCCATGAGATAATCTGAAAGAGTTAGAAGAAAGTGGAAAACAAGGTAAACTTTTAGGAACAGAATGTGGATATTTTACTTCAGTCAAAGGTTGAGAGGAGTGCTGGGAAGATTTTCTTAGTTTTCGTAGAATAAAAGAGTCAATATGGTTGAGATGTCTACCTCCTGTCCCGTTGTTACTGAAAAATCAAGCCGGTTAAGACCTGAAGTAACCAAAGCTGACTGAGCCTCACTGTCGGTAATTTGGTGGAGTGCTGTATCTCATGTCTTCCTTTGCAGTGTACTGACGATGTCACATAACCCTATAGTAATTTTTTCTGGATCCATTTTTATTTCCTGATTCATTTAAATTAAAGATAATTTAGTTTTCAGTCTCTCATTTTGCATGAATGTTGATTAAGAAAGTTACTCACTTTTTGCTCCCACAGTGTTTGGCTACCTCATCTAAGGGCTTGGGGATCAGAAGGTAGAATGAAGTGACATGTAATAATGTCACTCCTGTGCCAAGAAACCCTTGAGTCATGGGTGTTGAACACATTTAAGTTTATTTCTTTCTTCAAGCACACTGTTGTGTAGGCAGGGTGGCTCTTCTTTATCTTTTAGCTATACCATCTGGAACAGGTGGCCACCAATGTAACCAGTCACAGAGAGATATGGGGTATCCTGTGAAAGTTTTTTTTTACAAAATTTTATCCTTAAATTTACAATAGGTTCCAAGACAATACTTCATTCTAGCTATAGGTGGCAACAGATATTATGGCAGGGAACACAGATGTTCAAACAGGAATGGAACTAGGGCTCATCATTGCCTCAGGCACAAGGAACAGTTTACTTTTTGCCAGATTTCCTAATTCCACCTGTAGCCAGATGACTTTTTCCTATGCCTTTGCTTTTAGCTCCTCAAGTTTCTTCTGCCCCTCCTTCTGTTTCTGACTGAATGCCTTGTCCAGCTCCTCAGCTTGCTTCTTTATTGGGCTGCTTCTTGCCACCTTCGAGGCCTAATATGACACCTGCCTGAGATGTTTATAACTGTGAGGATTATAGCCATTTCACTGGCTGGAACTCAGTCAGATAGCCTCAATCCAAAGGAAGTTTGAAAGTAAAATTTTTCTGGATGTTCTGGAAGAGGAAACAATAGGTCACTACTGTAGTCATGGAAGGGCTTTCCTGGTGGCTCAGCAGTAAAGAATCTGCCTGTAATGCAGGAGATGTGGATTCTATCCCTGGGTCATGAAGAACCCCTGGAGAAGGGCATGGCAACCCACTCCAGTATTCTTGCCTGGAGAACCCTATGGACTGAGGAGCTTGGAGGGCTATGGACCATAGGGTTGCAAACATTCTGACATGACTGAAATGACTGAGCATGCACACATAATCATGGAAAAAGAAAACTCAGGAATCTGGGAAAAAACTCAGGAAGAAGATCTCCTTCTTAGACAGCTAGTGTATAGTTTTGATATGTTTCTATAAGTCCTAATCCACTGATGGGGATCCTTTGAAGTCGGGGATTAAAGACCAGAAAGTAGCTGTAGAAATAATTTGGGTTTAATATAATAAGAGGTAGAACCTCTAATTATTACCAAAGAATTGATGCTTTTGAACTGTGGTGTTGGAGAAGACTCTTGAGAGTCCCTTGAACTGCAAGGAGATCCAACTAGTCCATTCTAAAGGAGATCAGTCCTGAATATTCATTGGAAGGACTGATGCTGAAGTTGAAACTCCAATACTCCTACCACCTGATGCAAAGAACTGACTCATTTAAAAAGACCCCGATGCTGGGAAAGATTGAAGGTAAGAGGAGAAAGGGATGACAGAGGATGAGATGGTTGGATGGCATCACTGACTCAATGGACATGAGTTTAAGTGAACTCTGGGAGTGGGTAATGGACAGGGAGGCCTGGCCTACTGCAGTCAATGGGGTCACAAAGAGTTGGACACGACTGAGCGACTGAACTGAACTGAGGTAGAACCACGATGCTAAGTACTGAGAAAGAGGAAATGGATTAAGAACAACTATATTGCTGAGAATCTACAGTATTGGGAAACTGATCTGTAGACAAAAGAGAGGGGCAAATGAAAAATTATTTTCAAGAATGCCTAGCTGCATAGACATAAAGATGGTGATTCCTACGTCAATGGTAGGAAAATGTGAAGAGCTGGATTTATTGGAATCCAAGATGATAAAATTGAGTTTTGATATCTTGGTTTGAATTCCAAGCAGAACAGCCCTGGGGTTGCTTGAAGAAGTATCTGAGAGCCAAATCCATGGTAACTTAAACCATGGAAGCAAGTGAATACTTAGAAGCAGATGAAAGCATAACTACATATAGAGAAAGAAAGATTCTAGAACCAAGTTTTGAAGAATATTCTCAGGCAATGCAAAATCACATAAAGTATGTCATAGGTTCTGCTTATAAGAGAATCCAAAACAAGATAAGAATGATTTCAGTAAATTAAGATTTAAAAATTAAATTTTTTTTGCTGTTTTAATCATTCCTTTTAATTGATACATATTTTTTTTTTAACATTTGGGATACGTGATATATGATACCCGATACCTGTTCATTTTTCAGAGCAAAGCAGTTGTCATTTAATTCTATATATTCTATAAAGTAAAACAATGATTTGCTTATTCCTTTTCCCTAGGGCAAATAATTATTTTGTAGAGCCCTAATATGTAACCTATGCCTTTGTCTGTATATCTATATAGAACAATAGCTATCTAATCCTATACTATTAAGGAATTATTTTTAACTTTCTCAAAGTTACATGGCTCCCTTCTTTCTAGCCAGTTTTTAAAATAACCATTTCATTGAAAATAATTGGATGAGTTATGACAATGAACCAGGTCTGTGAAATGTATTTTCTGTCTTGAGTTGTTCATTTGCTTGCATGACTCTAACCTGTCTTGAAGGCAGATTAACAACAATTAACTCCAGAAGAAAAGTAAAATAATTAATAATGAATTTTAACAGATGGCACAGTAGCTAAAATATGTGTGTGGTAGGAAGCAGAAGAGACTAGTACTCGGAGGAGATAATTCTGAGGCATTTTATTTTTCTTGGTGTGTTGCATAACTGAAAGACTCTTTCATGATGGACTTTGAAGAAATCCTCTTAGTTTAAAACCCTTGATAGGAATGCACAAGTGGCCTTCTTTAACTACAGACTCTGAACTATCTCTTGGTTTTTCTATAGGAAAATATCAGTAAGGATTAAAAAAAAAAGAAGATTAGAAAAAAGTATTTTCTGAAACAAGTTGTTTTAAGAGAATGTGGAGAAACTGGTTTCAGACTGAGGAAGACCAATCTCTTATCATTTTCACAAACTTGAAAAGTTTCCCGAGGCACTGGGAGCCTGAGCAGAATGACTGTAGTTTTGCTTATCACATTGTTTGGTAATGAAAGTAGATATGTTCGAATGTGTTGTGATAATTATTAGCTGGAGATTTTTCCTGGGAGCTTGTCTGGTGTGTGTGTGTAAAGAGATGAAAAGACTCTTGGATTTAGGCACTGTTATTGAATTAAAAATTATAAAAAAGATAAGATACTTTGCCTTCAGGTAGAGACAATCTAGTTTCTTCTTTTGATTGTTTATATACCCCAAATATAACAGAAAGCAATGAATGTGGGTGGAAACACAGAATGCAATATGCACAGAATATTATTTTATGATTTGCTTTTTTATTCAACAAATATTCAGCCAAGCCAAAGGTGAGGAGGGCCTGAAATACAGCCACCATTCTGCTTGACACACCGTGTCCTCTAACAACTTCACAGTTGCATCTGCCCTAAAGAAATTTGTTCTACTTTTCATAGAAGATCTCTCCATGGACCAAGCCAACTGTCCGTGCAGAAACATCTGCTTAAATAAGGTACTCTTTTCTTTTATTTTTGCACAAAGTTTACTTAATAATGCCATTGGCAGCAACATGGACGGACCTGGAGATTATCACACTAAGTAAAGTACGGCGGCGAAAGGCAAATGTCATATGATATCACTTATGGAATCTAAAAAATGATACAAATGAACCTTTCTACAAAACAGAAAAAAACTCACAGGCATAGAAAACAAACTAGGATTATCAAATGGGAAAGAGGATGGTGGAGGGGCATGTATTAATTAAGAGTTTGGGATTAACAGATACAGACAACTATAAGTAAAATAGATAAAAATACAAGGACCAACTGTATGGCACAGGGGAATATATTTTAATCTTATAATAATAAGATTTTTTATAATTTAAAAATTATAATTTAAAAAAATAATTTTTAAATCTTTTAATAATTTAAATCTTATAATATTTAAATCTTAAAACTTATGATGGAAAAGAATCTGAAAAAGAATAATAATTTTTAAATCTTTTAATAATTTAAATCTTATAATATTTAAATCTTAAAACTTATGATGGAAAAGAATCTGAAAAAGAATGTGTGAGTGTGTATATATATATATATATCAGATGAGATCAGATCAGTCACTCAGTCATGTCTGACTCTTTGCAACCCCATGAATTGCAGCACGCCAGGCCTCCCTGTCCATCACAAACTCCCGGAGTTCACTCAGACTCACGTCCATCGAGTCAGTGATGCCATCCAGCCATCTCATCCTCTGTTGTCCCCTTCTCCTCCTGCCCCCAATCCCTCCCAGCATCAGAGTCTTTTCCAATGAGTCAAGTCTTCGCATATATATAAATATGAATTACTTTGCTGTAAACCTAAAACTAATAAAATGTTGCAAATAAAAAAAGAAAAAAGCAAAGACTCAACAAATCCTGAGTGTGACTCCAGCTGTCATTCTGAAAGTCCAAAACTTAACACGAGTTCTTGTTTATAGACCCTGAAAGCAAAAAGGATTGAAAACATTTTGTATAAACTGATTTTAAGAATGTATTTTGTAACAGTGAGTAAAAGGGGACAGAGTACCTGTATATTGGCACTCAGGTTTAAACAGTTTAGATTTCTTACTTCTTTTTTCATTTCTTTCTCTTTGTCTCTGGACACATCTGGGGAGTTAATAGAGAAATCCTTCAGTGTTCTCTGAATGTGACAGACTTTGTGTCTCAGTTGATTAGAAAGTCAAGCTGTGCTAATGATGGGGACAACCTTGTCAGGGTTGATTGGTGTAAAGGTCTCTAGAGGTTAGTACATGTCTCAGGATAGGGACCTGTTCATCTCTATGGAAGATGATTCTAACACATCTCTGAGGAAAGGAGAATCAAAGTTCCAGGCAGAGCAAGGAGGCTACCTGGGTCAAGAGAATACATGCAGAGGGGGAACTGGGGCTTTGGATGTCATGTCTGTTGCTGAGGGAACTGGCATCTGATTTCAGAAGTACCTAAAGAATCAGAGATTAAACAAACAAACAAAAACTACAGAAAGCTGCATGTGCCTTGACATTTTATATTACACTTAGAAAGTTTAGGAAGGCTTTGGTGAGCATCTCAAAACATCTGTGTTATTACTTTACAGATCAGGAAACTGATGATAAATTTAGCATTTGGGCTAGAACCTAGATCTACTGGCAGATTTCACTTCACAATGTAGAATCAGGGTTAAAGGAAGGGGAACATTCAATCAAATGTTGTGCATACATCACACCTGATTAAAATCGGCAATTCAGTTCAGTTCAGTCGCTCAGTCGTGTCTGACTCTTTGCAACCCCATGAATTGCAGCACACCAGGCCTCCCTGTCCATCACCAACTCCCTGAGTTCACTCAAACTCATGTCCATTGAGTCAGTGATGCCATCCAGCCATCTCATCCTCTGTCATCCCCTTCTCCTCCTGCCTCCAATTACTCCCAGCATCAGAGTCTTTTCCAATGAGTCAATTGGCAATTAGGCTCTAACTAAAACCAGTGGAAGAAAAATAACCAATTCAGTATTTGAAAACCTTATATGTGGGAGTTCAAATGATAACCAGATCGCTAGAGAACAAGAGGCCATAGAAAAACAAGAAACGAGCACTTGTCTGAACTTCTTACATTGTTCTAATTCAGGCTGAGCCTTGCTTGTTGGACTCAAGCAGGGGTTCTGGGAGTTCTGGCTAAGTGTGGGTGTGGAACCAGCCTTGGCACAAGATTGTAAAATGAGGACCTGAGCGAGGTCAGGAATTTAATATCCTTGGGTGATGCTGAGTTTGAGAGCCCACGCAGACAGAATGCCCAAGCAGCTACCTGACAATATTGGTCTAAGTAGTAGAAATTGAATATGAGGCAACTGGCAGAAAACTTGGTACAGCAGAGCAAGAAAGGCTAGGTTAGATGGAAGGTGGTAAGTTGATTATGGGTTGACATTATGGGAACTTTAAAAGAAAAGCCTAATGCCATACCTGAAGGTGGGGACGGAAAACTTAGAGGTGCTAAGCCAGTTTGGATCTCTGTCTGTGGCTGCTTAGAGGAAGCTGAATCATGAGATGGAGGATATGGAAAGGAATAGGTGTCCTGGGGTTTGATGTCTGATTTAGGAAAATGCCCACTGGCCCACTGTGCAAGGGTGGGTAAGGGTGGTTAGAGTACAAGATACTGACTGGGAAGATCTATTGCCTGTACCTTTTTCTTCAGACAACAAATATTTATCAAGCACCAATTTAGTACCAGCTACCCAGGATGCAACTGTGAGCATGACAGACAGTATCCCTATCTTCATAATGCTTATTATATTTACAGAAAGGAAATAAGCAGGTAGATACATGAGTAAAAGTAAGTCCAAATATGCTATGAAAACAAACAAACCATAGAGTATTAAATAATGGAAGAGATTCTTTAAAGTAGATGGTTTGGAAAGATCTATATGATAAGGGGATGTTTAACCTGATGAAAAGGATTTGCCTGTTTGGAGAACTGCTGAAAAGCATTCCAGGCATAAGAAAGAGCCAAAAAAAAAAAAGAAACTGAGGAAGGAAATACTTCAAGGAACTGTCTAGGAACTGTCAAAAGGGCAAGTTACTAGAGCAGGGTTTGCATGGGGAGTATGGCATGAGGTGAATTTGGAGGTGTCAGAAGAGGGGACCGTGTTGTACGTTATGGGTTTGGGTAAGGGTGGAAGCCAGGGTGGTGTCCTGTCACACTTTCACGTGGCCCCTCCACACACTGTACTAGGATTAGTCCGTGTGACCAGTAGAATATGGTAGAAGTGATGGTATGGGACACCAGGGATTAGGTTATAAATAATACCATGGGCTGTATTTTGGGTGTGTGTTCTCCCTCTCTTTCTCTTTTTCTTATTCTCTCTTTCTTGGATTATCTGCTCTGGGGGAAACCAGCTGCCATCTTGTGAACAATCTTATAAAGAGGCTCACGTGGTAAGAAAATGTAGCTTCCTGTTTAAGTCCATATAAGTTATTATAGAACTGGATCCTCCAGTCCCAATCAAGCCATCAGATCACTGCAACTCCAGTCAACAGCTTGACTGCAATCTTATCCTGTGCTTGAACCACTGAGCAAACGAGTTCCAGATTCCTGATTATTAGAAACTGTGAGATAATTGTTGTTTCAAGCTGCTAAACTTGAGGTACTTTGTTATGTAGCAATAGGATCTTATATAGAAAGGAATTTGATTTTTTCTAAATACAATGCCTTTTTGAGCCGTGGGAAAGGGGGGGTGGTCACTGCGATTATCACTGGCTTGAAGGTTGACCAGTTGACCTCTTGAGATTGTTGTTCAGTGAGTTTGTAGGACTTCTTCCCTGTTCAGTTCAGTTTAGTTCAGTCGCTCAGTCGTGTCCGACTCTTTGTGACCCCATGAATTGCAGCATGCCAGGCCTCCCTGTCCATCACCAATTCCCAGAGTTCACCCAAACCCATGTCTATCAAGTCAGTAATGCCATCTAGCCATCTCATCTTCTGTCATCCCCTTTTCCTCCTGCCCCCAATCCCTCCCAGCATCACAGTCTTTTCCAATGAGTCAACTCTTTGCATCAGGTGGCCAAAGTACTGGAGTTAGCATCATTCCTTCCAAGGAACACCCAGGACCGATCTTCTTCCCTGTAGACAATGATATATTCAGTCTCTTTATTTTTAGGGCTCAAATACCAATGGAATGAAGAAGGTGTACCACTTGTAGTTGCCTTGCAAACAAAGACAGAACTACATTTAAAGCTTTAACAAAATAGTGTTCCTCCCTTCAGTTACAAACTGAGGAAGAGACATTTAGAGTATTGTTGTCTACTCTAATCCAATCCAACGAACATTTGTAGAGTAACTTTGAGGAACAGTTCTGTGTTCAGCATTGTGAGGCAAGGACTATGAGCAGAATAACAGTTCCTGTCCTCTAGTAGTTACTCACCATCTAGGGTGGAGAGAGATTATTTTCGGCTCTGTGCAAATTGGTGGCGCTTCTCTTCTCCTGACCAGATGGCACTTGATTCCTACTGTTAACAAGGAGACAAAAATTGCAAAACACCAAAAGACAAAGACTGGTCTAAGGGTTTTCTCTTCCTTTGTTTCCCAACAAATACAAGCACTATTTATATTGTTTCCTGACCTATATAGAACTATGAGACTTTTTCCATCTAAAAAATATTGGGCCCAGGAGTTGATAAGGCTTTCCTGTTGTTAAGGTGAATAGTTGAGGGGGTTAATCTGAAGCTTATGTCTATGAAGCTTTTGTCTTAAGTCTACATACAAGTAAAGGGTGACTTATGTAAGACCAAGGATGTTCTTAACCCCTCTACTGTTTCATTCAAGGCACAGAAACTGAGTTTATCCTGATGTCCTATCAGTATCTTATAAGCTCATATTTGGGACATTGGGAAACAAGCTTTCTCCTAATTTTTGTTGTTGTTGTTCAGTCACTAAGTCATGTCTGACTCTTGGTGACTCCATGGACTGCAGCACACCAGTCTTCCCTGTCCTTTGCTATCTCCCAGAATTTGCTCAAACTCATGTCCATTGAGTTGGTGATGTGATCCAATCATCTCATCCTCTGCTGCCCCTTCTCCTCCTGCCCTCAATCTTTCCCAGCATCAGGTACCCTAATTTTATGAATCCATAAACAGCAAGCAATCATAGTTTAAAAACATAGGAGACTTGAGCATCTGCATGTATCTCTTTTTGCTGTGGACACTCTATCTCTTAACTTTTTTAGAGGCCTTTCATTTCTTCCTACAGAAGAATAGACAATAGACATTGTTCTTTAATTCCTCTGATCTCCAGGAGAAGCAAAACCTTTACCTGGCAGTGACAGGGAGGCATCAGCCTGTTTGTAGGAATTTTTTCCCCAAGCGCCTCCTAAAGCACAAGCAAACCCAGAACAAACACTATCAAGATAAGATATGCCATTGGAGGCACATACTTCAAGGTGCCTTTGAGATCTGGGGACCTTGTTTGGAGTTCTGAGCAGTCTTAATAAGCAGGTCCATCATCTCAGTGAAGAAGGAGATCAAATGGGTGCACCAAGCAGAACTGATTGGCTAAATTGCCAATGGCCACAGAACGATCCAGCAAAAGCCTGGCACTGGAAGGACAGAAACAGCTGTATCCAAGCTGCACTGAAATCTGTCTCTAATTACATTCACCCAATAAAAGCTTGGTTATTTACCACTGGAAAATGGTTCATAATGGTACTTACATCTCTCATCCTTCTAAGTGATTTTGCCAAGTTCTTTTCTTCCTCTGGGTTTGAGGTGCCAAATGTTGAGAGAGGACATTTCCAGAATGTCCTATTTCTTGCCTGGCAACAGTGTGAAATCATCTAGTAATTGTGAACGCTAAGGGGATATTTACTTCTTAAAAAAAGAATCAGTCTTTTCACCAGGACATTACTGTTATCTGTGTTGTAGGAAGATAAAGCAGCCAAAGTTCTTCATTTATCCGATGGCAGGCAGCCCAGGTTAACTGTATGTTTCTGAGTTAGTCCTAGTGACTGCCACTGGATAGAGGTTTCCACAGTTCCATTGTGGATAATGTACTACTCCATTAGCCCCGGGAGTGACATTAACAGGTCAATAAAGGCCTCATAAAATGTTTTATATGCCAATGTCAGTCAGCATATAGCAGGACACTGGTAGTCATTAAGCAGGCGGTGTCTGCTGAATGGTGTTCATTTTCAGTCTTGTCAGTGTTATGTTCTTAAACAGAAGTGTTACCACCACACATGGGGATTGTACTGTTTTCTGAAGTCTCAGTCTTAGCCCAACCAACTGCCTGGATGTAATTTGAAAAATGACAGTGAGCAGGTTCTATATAACATAGTGATTACTCTGATTAGCTTTGGGACCAGGCAGACTTTGTTTTTTATATGATGTGAACATGAGTTCCTTAATCTTACTGAGCCTTGATTTCTGCCATGTATCAAGTGGGGATAATAATACAAATAAAGTAAAAGGAGAATGCATTTTCACCATTCCTGGTTCCCAGGGAGATATGCACCAGGCTTTCATAATATATGCAAAATGCTTAGAATGTCTAGTATACATTAGATAAGTGGTTTTTATCATTGGAAGAAATTCTGAGCCCCTGTTTACCAATAGGGAAATTGAAAGGTGGTTGATATCTCTGGTTACTCTATGAATTCATTGTGAGAGCAGGATTAAATGTTCTGGTCCTTGATTTCTTGTCTGATGTGGTTTTCATAATCTTTATTTGTCTTAGATGGTTTATACTGAAAAGATCTGTGTAGGAGTCATTTTTGCAGATTTTGTGTTAACAAAATAAATAGAACAAATTTCATCTTTTTCTCTCAAAATAAGTTCTTTACATTGGCTAACCCACTCACTTCATCCTTCCCATCCTTTCTCAACCCATATAGGCCTCCCCTTCATTGTTACTCCTCTTGAGACTGAAAACTTGTCAGCTGGCATCTGCTGATGGCAAATGCTTTAGTTTTCCTTCATTAGGAAAGAATCTCAAGAAATACAGTTAAAGGGAGCATAGGAACAAAACACAGAATTAGCTCGTTCTTTTTCAGTTTGCTGCTTAATTCCTTTTCAACTCATCAAATATATTGGTAAGTCTGAGAATAGGCAATTGGATTCCATTTCCCTTGCCAGTTTGGATCAATTGGCAATGACTTTCTGGAGCATTGTCTTCTGAAGGCTTCCGATGGTGTGTTTAGATTCAAAAGTGAAAAATTGTTGTAGTCAACTTAAAAGTGAATCCCATGAGTGCATAAAATGAAGGAGATATTTGCTATCCATGTCTTAAGGTTTCAGGTTAATGGTAATGACAGAAAATCTTCTAGGGTGAGAGTCATGGTTGACTCAATTTGATTCATCCTAACATACATTCAGTGCTTTGCATTTTGGTTCTCAAACTTATTTATTTATTCAGCAACACTTGTTGAGTACTTACAATATTCTGGGAATTTGTTCAGTCAGAAAGTGGATTCCACCTACAATAAGCAGGGTGTACCAAGTTCTATAGTTTACCACTCATGTCCTGTATCTCTTTCTCTTCCTTTTATTTGCCATTATCTCAGATCAGGGCCTCATCATCATAACCTGGGCTGTTATCATCATGGGTTTCTGGGCATTAAGAGGAAGCCACTCCATTCCACTGACAGCACAGCTGCTTAAGGTCTTGAAACATACTTACAAGTTCTCCCAAGGAAGGGATGAAGGGATGCTGAGGGAATGGAGATGGAGAGAGAAGAGAGACAGAAGGTAGAACTAAGTGGATAAGTACCATCACTGACAGATTATTGGGAGGAAAACAAAACTTATTTGAAGATAGTTTTCAATTAAGCACAGACACCAAGAAAGACAAATTTTCTCTTTCTCAAAATGTGTCATATAGACACATGCCTTTTTTTGTCTTTCTTTGTAAGTTGTAACAACTATGACTGCTAGTCTCCTAAATGACGCCCTAGCCATCATCTTACCCCATTCACTCCATCCATCCCATGTTGCTAGAAAAATTTTTCTAAAATGTATTACTTCTCCAGCTCTGTTACTCCTCGCTTAAAATCTTTTGATCCTCCCCTTACCCACAATGGAAGTTCTTTGTAAGGACCTATCAGTGCATTAGGATAGTTGGCGGAGTGTGAACTGAACTGTCTGCTACTAATTGAGTTAACCTATTGAAGATCAGTAGTAATTTAATTTTCAATGTGAATTTTGCCATTTTGAACTCCAACATCTTTCCTGAATGGAATAGCAAGAAATGAGGTTATCTGTAGTTTTCTTCTCTGTCATGAGATACAACATGTGGCAACTACCAGCAATGACTGTGATGATGTCATTCAGTATTTCACTCAAATTCTGGGATTTTCCAGGGATATGTGTCCTGAATTGCATCATCAATTGTCACAGATTTTACAGTAGGACAGCCTCTAACTCACCAAATAAATTCCAAATTCCGTGAAGACTATATAAGAACTTCCCTGATATTTTATCTCTTTAGACAAATCTCTGAGAGTACCAGTTCCTCTGTCTACTTGTTCAATGTGGTCTCTCCTTCTGCAATATTTTCACCCTCCCCTTCAATCAACTTGGTAAGCTCAAATATTTTAAAATCACAATTTATTTCAAGCCTTACTTTCTCTATGATGTTTACCTCGTTACTTCCTCCCTGACTCTGGTAGAATTGACTGCTTACACAATTGCACAGGAATTGGAAGAATGAGGTCTTTTCCTTGTGCATCTCTCTCTTTTCATTCCTCCATCATTTTATCAGGTCCCAGAGAAACATCTATTGCGTGAGTCAGGAGACTTCAGGGCCTGCTATGGGAACAAACAACACCAAAGTCTCAGTGGGCTGCAGTGACAGAGGTTTACTTACTGCTCATGTTCCACGTCTATCATGAATTGGCCAGCATCTCTTTCCACATCATCATTCAGACTTAGGATGAGTGAACAGCCACCATCTTAAAAATAACTGGTTACTGTATCAGAGAGAAAAGAGAGGATTTCACATAAGCCACTAAATCCAAATCTTGTATTCCCCATCTATCAGTTGCAACTTTTAACGTGATTCCATCCAAGCACAAAAAAGCCAGGAAGTGCAGATGACCTTGTTCATATGCAGCAGAGAGACAGAAATATTTGGCGATTATTTAGCACTAATTATGACTATATATGCCCCCCCCCACCCCCGCCAGTAAAACCACTCATGGTTATCCCCTGGAGTTTTGAGAGGCACCTGTTTTCCTGTGCATATTTATATGGTGTATCTGGATGCAATTGACATATTCTTAGCAAGGAGAAGGGAGGGGTGGTGGTTGGATGGATAACCAACAGTGTCTTTGAAACTTTATTCCTTCACCTCCCGCAGCTAACTTCTGGGACTGGAAGGGTCTAAGAGTTCCATAGAGCCTAGTGTAATGCATTTTCAGTTTCATGGAGAGCCATGTTGCTCTGAAATGAATAGACTGCCAGATATTTCTCTAGCAAAGATGGGTTTTATTTGTGAATATCAGAGAATTGCAATTAGGGGTCTGCAGCCATGGGGAATCATGTGTGAATCCCCCCATGGCCAGGAAAGGAGAACACTTTTACAGAGGGGACAACAAAGTTAGGAGGGCTCTAGTAAATGGAGCCCATGGCTTTTCATTGCTATGGCTGAGTCCTTGCTAGGAAAGGAGTCTTCTTTCTTTTGGACTCTGCTATTAATATTGTAGGGCATGAGAGCTCCCCCTTCTGGTCTCCCAATTCTATTTAAGTGAGATTTCTGTTCAAGTTTATAACACTGAGGGCTCAACTTGGTGCTCTGTGACAACCAAGAGGGGTGGGATGGGGGAGAGGGGTCAGGGGGAGGTTCAAGAAGGAGGAAACATTTATAAACTTACAGCTTGTTCACGTTGTTGTACGGCAGAAACCAACACAACATGGTAAAGCAATTATCCACAAATAGAGAAAAAAGTTTTACATCCATGATAAGATTTGCATAGCTGAAACCTCTCTATGAACCATTGCTTTGGGAACCTCCTATATAACATCTACCTGGGATTCACAAGTGATTCAGTGGTAAAGAATCCGCCTGACAACGCAGGAGACCCAGGAGATGAAGGTTTGATCCTCAGGTCTGGAGGATCCCCTGGAGGAGGAAATGGCAACCCACTCTAGTATTCTTGCCAGAAAAATCCCATGGATAGAAGAACCCGGTGGACTACAGTCCATAGGGTCACAAAGAGTTGGACACGTCTGAGCACGTACTCACTTAGTCCAACAACCCAGTGAGCTAGGTGCTGTTTTCCAGAGGGGAATACAGACAACCAGAGAGGATAAATAAATTTGCACAAGGTCATAGAGCTAAAATGCGGTGGAGCCAAATTTAATGCCTGCCTGCAGCCTGACTCTGGAATTCTTGTTCTTTCCTTTATTTCTGCAGCCTCTTAATGAAACTCCTGGAATTATATTAACCTCTTTTAAAGATGTTTTTAATCTGTACCCAGCACCATCCAATGGTATTCTAATTTTGTTTTCTGCTGTGCAAACCACATTTCTTTTTGTTTTAAACACTTCTCTGTCTACAGTTTTAAGAGAGGGTATCCAGGGTTTATCTTCTTACACAGTCTTACTCTGACAACATGAGGGTGTTTTGCAGTGACAGTGTGCTTTAATTCAGAAAAATGGATGGCACAGTGATTCTTCTGCAGTAGGAGATTTATACATATTTCCTCCTCTCTGTTAACAGGATTTATTCATACGCCCTGAACAACACACGCCAAAGGCTGCATTTTTTTACTCCCCTCCGTTCTCCAAAATAGTCATTAATATTTAATAAATAATCATTGCTATGACTTGAAATGCTTGCTATAACCAGATCAAACAAGGCAATCAGTTTTTACTTCTTAAAGCAATGGAAGGCAGTTAGTTTATTGTGTCTCTTTCAGAGAGTTTGGGTGGGGGTTTCGGCCCCGTCATTGCCACTTTATTATGCATATTAGTTGAATAGACTGAAATTAACGGTTGATGACTTCTTCATTGATATCTAACATTTTTTTTCACGGACAGACTCTAATAAAGCAGTCAGTTAGAGCTATTAGACATATTTTAGGAGAATTTTTTGATGCATATCTTCACTTAGATTATGAAATTTAAATCATTGCTGCTATCAGTGTGAATACTAATGATATAGACTGCCAGATGGAAACCTTTCATAAATTTTCACTTTTCTCTTACAGTCAGTTGTAAATCTTAAGTAAATGACTTCTTGGGTGAACTATGTTGATGTCAGCTTTAATGCCTTATGTCCACACTGATTTCAATGTCATAAGTACCTGGAAGGCAGGCGACTCTTAATTAAATGTCATTTTCTTTTTCCATTATTGAACTAGAGCGGAGTGCAGACTCTGCTGGCATTGTCTGTAGCTTACTGGGGAATAGCTCAGCTCTTGCTTTGTCATAAGCGGGTTCTTTGGAGCTTTTTAAAATGCTCTGGAGTCATGCAGTTTCTCCTCTCTTAACAAAAACAGTCTCTCCCAATGTGTCTTTCAGATAGTAAAATACTGTTTCCTTAGCCCTTTGTTCTCCATTTTGACAAAACATAATCTGTAGATTTTTGCCTCATTTTAACAATTTTTTTTCCTTCTGAAACTGATGTTTTAGTTCTCCTCAGGAGTGCTAATCTCCATATGAAAACTACACTACATAACACTTTTTTTTCCCCTATAGGGATATATCAGTATTCAGACCGAATCTTCCAAAGGACTTTTCTTACCAATTATGAGGAGCTTCTGGTAACGCATGGTTACTTATCACTTGCATTTCTTGTGGACTTTTTTCCTTTTATTTGCTTTTTCAAACAAAGCTGAACTTTAAGAGGTATTATCCCTTATTTTTTCTTAAACAAAACAGGGGACAAAACAAAATTCAATTAAATGAAAGATTGTTCAAATGTCTCTCGTCCTCGGAAACTCAAAGGAGAAAGATGATAAAACTCAACAAAAATATTTAGGTGAGTCAATAAATATTCCTAGTAGAAATCTTAGAAATCATACAGGTATGACAACTTTTTACAGTTATTGAGCTATTTTCTCATCAGTTGTTTATTTATTGATTTGGTTTACCATTAAACCTATGAACCCAGTGATAAATGTTCTTCCTTTGTTGTTACAATGTAATGCATTGAGCTTTCCTTGAAGCTTCATTAAAATTATATCTAAAGCACAGATTATAAGAAAATGATTAATAATACAATAACATGGACTATTGCTCTGTGGAACTGTTTGGAGTTCTGGGCTCCTTTTATCAGCCCTATCGTCGGTTTTGTTCTCTGCTTCCATCCACGCAGGGAAGCAAATGCCCGTCATCTTTTTTTTTGTTTCCATCAAGCACTAAGAACCGTCCTTCTGTAGAAACAAAGGCACTGACAAAACATTCTACTCCATTAAAATAATTTTCTGACATGGTTTCAATAATTAGTGTATTTCAGTTTCAACAACTGTAATTAAACCTGACCTTTAAGCTAATTATGTCTTGACATTTATGATTTTAAACTGGCTTTCCCTGTGGTGATGGCATGTTATATTCTGGTTCTAATGAATAGTTTTGTAGTATTTACCTGTTGTCAGAGGGTCTCTGTGGTGGCTTGAAGGGGACCACTTCCTGCAGGATCCTGTCACTAGAGACATATGGTGCCACTCTGTAACAGTATTATCTGCCACAATACCATGTTGACATTGAATTTCTGTAAGAGTGTTTCGATATAATTACAGGCACAGCAAAAGCCTTGCTGGAAAATTTCAAAGAATAGGTCAAAAATGAACTCAGCCTTTGAGGTTGATAAAGTGTTGATAAAGCTTTCTTGGGGTCTAATAATTTGTGGAAGGTAAGTAGGATGAAGCTTCCTAGCTGCCATGAGAGACAAATTATGTCAAAGGATTCCAAGGAAGGAGAAATCAAGATGGCAGGCTGGTCTTATTGGCTATCATTAAGATTGAACAGTGGTGTTTTTCCTTTTTTTTTTTTTTTTTTTTTATTCTCTCCTTGGGTAATTCCAGCTCAGTTTTTTCTTCTCAATAATAACAACATAGCTAACATTTATCAAGCACCTACTGTGTGTCAGGTACTGTGTTAAACACTTTACATGTATTATCTTAACACTGTAACAGCCCTATGAGGAAGGGATACTCTAGCATCTAGCACAGTCAACTCAAAGTCCTTTGATTTTCTTCACTATGTTTTTTTCTTGGCTGTGCTGGGCAGCATGTGGGAACTTAGTTCTTCAACCAGGATCAAACCCATGCCACCTGCAGTGGAAGTGCAGAGTCCTAATTACTGGGCCACCAGGGAATTCCCTTTTCAAATGATAAAAGCCTATATTTGGTGAAGTCAAATAATACTTTGAAGTATTAGAGTCTGCATTTCTTTTATTCCCATTTTCTTTACATGATCACCCCATTCAACTTTCCTACCTCTCCCTATTAATCAGAGGCATCCACAATACTTTTAGAAACTTCAATAAACAATCAAGTTTGATTTTCTGACCTTGAAAGTGAGTCCTAAGAAAGCAGGGCTGTAACAAGAAAATTGGAGAGAGGATAGAGTAAGAACTAGAAAGTCAGGCTGCTCTTCTTCCCACATCACTAAAGGCAGGTCCCTGCATGAAAGACAAAAGCAGGGATGATGGGTGACCTTAGTGGAGGGGAAGTAGGAGGCAGATGAGTGAATGGGAAAGGTGATGTAAATCAGGTGGAGAGGTGGTATGGGGTAAAGAATACAGGTAGCCACACAGAGCACAAGGGAGCATCCTTGAAGCCCAGTCATCATAGGCAGATCACTTGCTGCCAATGGAGAGTATGGCTGAATTTCAATATCCATGGGTTCTGCATTTGCAGACTCAACCAACCTCAGATCAAAAATATTCAGGAAAATAATTCCAGAAAGTTCAAAAAACAAAACTTGAATTTACTGTATGCTGGTGACTATTTACATAGCATTTCCATTGTATTTACAACTATTTACATAACATTTACATTGCATTAGGTTGTATAAGTAATCTAGAGATGATTTAAAGTACATAGAAGGAAGTGAGTAGGTTATATGTAAATAAAGGACTTGAGCATCTGTAGATTTTGGTGTCCACAGGGTGTCCTAGAACCAATCCATAGAAGATATTGTTAATGTATATCTTCAGGTGGGCAGAGAAACCGCGTTAGTGGGGCCGTTAGCCTTATTGCCCCTGTGAGATGTGGACTTTCCATGGAGAGTTGCCTGTAGGTAGTTTATGGATTGTCCAGAGGGAAAGGCACTTATTACGATACCTCACCGAGGCCATCTAATTGCTCTGGGAGGACATCCACCTTTTTCTGTGGCCTGAGACATACAATTGTTGTTGTTCAGTTGCTCAGTCATGTCCTACTCTTTGCAACCCCATGGACTATAGCCTGCCAGTCTACTCTGTCCATGGGATTTCTGAGGCAAGAATACTGGAGTGGATTGCTATTTCTTTGCCAGGGGATCTTCTGGACCCAGGGATCAAAACCACATCTTCTGCTTGGCAAGTGGATTCTTTACCACCTGGGAAGCCCATGATATACATAAAAGCCCCAAAATAAAGAATAGATGTCATTACACCAAAAGAAAAGTCAGGAGGAACCAGAGCTCAAATTGCCAACATTTGCTGGATTATAGAGAAAGCAAGGGAATTCCAGAAAAACATCTACTTCTATTACATAGACTGCACTAAAGTCTTTGACTGTGTGGATCATAACAAACTGTGGAAAGCTCTTTCAGAGATGGGAATACTAGACCATCTTACCTGTCTCTTGAGAAACCTGTATGCAAGTCAAGAAGCAACAGTTAGAACCCTGTATGGAACAACTGAGTGGTTCAGGATTGAGAAAGGAGTACGACAGGGCTATCTACTGATATCCTTTATTTAACCCATACTCTGAGCACATTATGAGAAATGTCAGGCTGGATGAGTTACAAGCTGGAATCAAGATAGGTGGGAGAAATATCAACAACCTCAGATATGCAGATGATACCACTCTAATGTCAGAAAGTGAAAAGGAACACAATGGTCTCTTGATGAGGGTGAAGGAGGAGAGTGAAAAAGCTGGCTTAAAACTAAATATTAAAAAAGCTAAGATCATAACATCTGGCTCCATTACTTCATGGCAAATAGAAGGGAAAAATGTGGAAGCAGTGACAAATTTCCTTTTCTTGGGTTCTAAAATCACTGAGGCTGGTGACTGCAGCCATAAAATCAGAAGACATCTGTATCTTGGCGGGAAAGCTATGACAAACCTAGACAGTGTGTTAAAAATCAGAGACATTACTTTGCCAACCAAAGTCCGTATAGTCAAGACTATGGTCTTTCCAGTGGTCACGTACAGTTGTGAGAGCTGGACCATAAAGAAGGCAGAGCACCAAAGAATTTATGCCTTCAAACTGTGGTGATAGAGAAGACTCCTGAGAATCCCTTGGACAACAAAGAGATCAAACCCGTCAATCTTAAGGGAAATCAACACTGAATACTCATTGGAAGGACTGATGCTGAGCTGAAGCTCCAGTATTTTTGTCACCTGATGCAAACAGATGACCCATTGGAAAAATCCCTGATGCTGGGAAAGATTGAGGGCAGAAGAAGAAGGCATCAGCGGATTAGACGGCTTGATGGCATCACCGAGGCAATGGACGTGAACTTGGGCAAACTTTGGGAGATGGTGAGAGATGGAGTGCTTCAGTCCATGGGTCACAAAGAGTTTGACTTGACAGGGTGACTGAAAGACACCACCAAGAGGGGCAAAGATGCTATGGGAAGAAAAGTCCAAGCTTCATGCCTGGATGGGATAAGGTGGTTAGGGAACCCTTTCCTACAACATGAATTGAGATTTAAGTTCCCATTGGATATTTATTTTTATCTGAATAATTTTGGTAAACAACCACAAAAGCTATTCTTCAAGATTCAACCAGTGGAACTCTAATGGTGGGATTAGAGGCAGAGGGATACTTGAGTTCAAAGGCATTTTAAACTTCTCTAGATTAGACTCTATGTGTTTCTTCCTCTTTGCATAATATGAAGATGAATCTGCTTTCTAGGCAGAACCATGAAATCACCAGAAACTTAGATGTATGTTTCCCCCACAAGGGGGAAACGTATGCAAAGAAATAAGTTTTAAACCTGATGTGACCACTGACTGAGCAGTGGGTATGGGTTTAGTGAGTAGGATCAACAGACAAAAATAGGAGCAGGCAGATAAAATGTGGCTGAAAAAGTAGGATGGAAATTTTGCCAAAGCTAGTCTAATTTCAGAATTGTTTGGTAGTTTTTTTTAACACCATGTTCTTGAAAGTATGGAGTCTTTGCTGTGGATGGTAACAAACCAAATGTACTCTAAGTCACTGACCAAGTTAGCTACTAAACAAGTTAGTAACTAAGTTACTATAACATTGTGTGAAGATGTCTTGGCCTTTGCCTCACTTGAGAAATGCTGGGCTGGATGAAGTGCAAGCTGGAATCAGGATTGCTGAGAGAAATATTAATAACCTCAGATATGCAGAGGACACCACCATTATGGCAGAAAGTGAAAAAGAACTAAAGAGCCTCTTGATGAAAATGAAAGAGGAAAGTGCAAAAGTTGGCTTAAAACTCAACATTCAGAAAACTAAGACCACGGCATCCTGTCCCATCACTTCATGGCAAATAGATGGGGAAACAGTGGGAACAGTGAGAGACTTTATTTTGGGGGGCTCCAAAATCACTGCAGACGGTGACCTCAGCCATGAAATTAAAAGATGCTTACTCCTTGAAAGAACAGTTATGACCAACCTAGACTGCACATTAAAAAGCAGAGACATTGCTTTGCCAACAATGGTCCATCTAATTAAGGCTATGGTTTTTCCATTAGTCATGTATGGATGTGAGAGTTGGACTATAAAGAAAGCTGAGCGCTGAAGAATTGATGCTTTTGAACTGTGGTGTTGGAGAAGACTCTTGAGAGTCCCTTGGACTGCAAAGAGATCCAATCAGTCCATCCTAAAGGAAATCACTCCTGAATATTCATTGGAAGGACTGATGCTGAAGCTGAAACTCCAATGCTTTGGCAACCTGATGTGAAGAACTGACTCATTTAAAAAGACCCTGATGCTGGGAAAGATTGAAGTCAGGAGAAGGGGATGACAGAGGATGAGATGGTTGGATGGCATCACCGACTCAATGGATATGAGTTTGAGTAAAGTCTGGGAGTTGGGAAGCCTGTTGTGCTGCAGTGCATGGGGTTGCAAGAAGTTGGACATGACTGAGCGACTGAACTCCACTCCACTCACTTGGGTAGATCTCAGACCATTGGAAGGAACTGATGGAGGGTTGGTGACTCTAACCTACTGGCAGTGAGAAAGGAGGATAACAGTGATTAGAAGAATATTAAAGAGTTCAGGTCAATAGCTATTGGAATTTGAGATCACCTCCAGGGATTGTCTTAGCCTAGTGATTGGTGGTGGTTTCAGATAATTACTGATGGCTCACCTACATCACTAAAGTGTGAGTGCTGTGAAGTCAGGGACGATTGTTAGTTTTGCTTAGGTTTATTTGTTTTCTTTTCATTTTCAGTGCCTGAAACCAGTCATGAATACGTCTGGTTGAGTAAGTCCAGCTTTTGGAAAATATTCGCCCTCTCATGAAAGGGCCATCCATGTGTGGCTTCTCACTTCATTGTTCTAATCACCATCTCTCTGTTCCAGTGTCTGAGGGGAATCAGCTTAAAGAGTTTGGAGGTTATACAAACCTCAAAGAGAGACAAATCCTTGATGTTTGGAAATCCGTTGCCATCATCATCTGGACAAGGCAGTGATGACTCCTGGGGCGGAGGATCCCAGACCACCCCAGCTGTTGGCTCACAGAGGGACTTGGTGGATGGACTGATGGTTAATTTGTTGTCCTTCTGGGGCAGCCTCTGTAGAAATGGGTCTGCTATGCAACAGCACCTCACAGGAGACAAATAGATGAATCTTACCTGCACAAGTGTGTTTCATGGGTCAGATGTCTAAACACGATCCCTGTAGCTCTGACCCCTGGTGGATTTATTTTCTGGACGTTACAGTCCCTTGGTGTCTTGAAGACTATAGTCTGTAAAATGAGTATTGGGTAAGACAGCTAGCCAGATTGTCATTCTGGTTGTGTTATTGTTCTGTAACTCTGCTGAGAAGGTTCAGAAAGCTGTAAATCCGATGTGAATTTATAGCAGCAGACTGAAGTGTAACTGATGGCAAGGTATTTCCATCACTTACTTACTCACAGGGGATCCCCAACACACCCACATCCACAAAGCTGGTCTATCATGAGTTAAAAGTAACATCCCATTTAAATTACTTGTAACACAGGCCGGCTCTAAATATTCACCATGTATCTATTCACCTCTGTAGCTTACAGCCTTTTCTGACCCACAACTTTACATTTCTGTGCCAGCAGTTCATTCTTTATCAGTAAAGATCTTTCCAGAGCAGTTTGATTTGTCTGTGCAGTGACACATGATATTTGGATAAACTGCTATTTATTTCCTCTCTGGCTTTGCACGTGGAGCTCGGTGACATGTTTCACAGGAGATCACCTGTGATGAGGACAAAGGTCAGTGGAAAGCTGTTCAAACAGAGAGGTTTGGCCTCGAGGAGTCTGTCTGAACCTCAACTCTTGACCTGTCCATTGACTATGCTTGCTAATTGGGTCTTCAGTGCAAAGCAAGGAACGATGCTCAGCATTGCTAGCTATTTGTTTAGCCAGAACATGAAAATCAATCTACCAATGAGCAAAAGGGCATAGCAAACAACATCCCTGTGGAGCTGGGTGTTTTTGGCCTTGGCATTCAACAGATGCGGTCTGAGAGCTCCCACAACCTGTGTGCAGATGTGGTTCACATAATTAATGTGATGCTTGCGTCTTGCACGAAGCTTTTTTTCACGATACGCAGGGCTGGTGAGAGACGGATAAAGAAAGCAAGGGAGCCTGAGGTTGGTAGAAATCAGTGACCTTGAAGGTTGTTTGGGTCCAATTGAAATGATGGTGTGCATTCTGATGTACTGTGATGTATTCTTTTCTTTAATCGGTCAGATGTGAAGGATTTTACAGCTCGTGATGGAAGATAAAGCAAACACGAAACAAAAACCCTTTTTCTGAATATATTGCTCCATTAAACTCTAAGGAAGTAGCTTGTCTGGCTTGCCAAGAACAAGGTCAGAGGATCCTCTTGGCTTCCGGGTCCCTAGGTTTCCTTCACTGCCCTCTGGCTGTTAGCTTTTGAGAGAAATTAAACAGTTGATCTCATCTGAAAATCACATGGAAAGGGCGAATTTTTTTAACACACAGAAAATGAAAAAATAAGCTCTTGACTTTTCTCACCTTAATGCTGTCAGATCCAAAGGAAATTAAAGACGCATACATTTGGCTTTAGGAATCTGATTAAGGAAATACCTTGGAAATTAGCCCTTAGTGCTGGACCTTCTTAGGTAGAATTTATTAGAAGGATCCTGAGTGGCAGGCATCTCTTATTTTCTGCTCCTTTCTCAAATGCTTGATGCTAAAGCAGGTACAAAATGGGAAGGCATATTTTAATCAGGGGAGTATTTTCAAGGCTTGCAACAGAAAGTTACATTGGACCTCTCCAGGAAGGTGTTTTTCTTAATAACAGCACCTCGTTTTCCCACTGTAACCTTTGAAATTTATCCCTCACCAATTCAACTTCACATGCTTCCTTTTTAACAAAGGGAAGAAATAAGAGAGAAAGTAAAGAAGGAATAAATTGACTGTAATGTGGCAGATGCCTTTCTTGTGCTTATAATTGTGTAAAGAAAGAAAATGATGCAGTAAAACTCTGCAGATTTTATTTGGTTTATTAGCTCTGACTGCATCTCAAGCTGTCTGACTGCTCCAATTTTAGACAACACATGACATCATAATTGCTTCTGGCATTTTACAGTAATAGATACTGGTGAGAGTTATATGAGCACCTCCCCTCCCCCCAACTATAAGATTACTTCTTTGGAAAATAGCAACCTCTCATTTGCAGAGCATGCACATTTTGACAAAGGTAGTTTTCCACTATATTGCCTGCAAAGATAGTCTGCCCTATTTAAGTTCGAAGGCAGCTTTCTCCAATCCACCAAACAGGTTCTCAGATTTTCACATTGCATCTACCAGCATATTCAGTGCAATATGCCTGTTCAAAGTCCTGAATAATTAGCAAAAATTAGCCAAGACCAGGGCAACAATTAATGTTTCCTCAGAAAATCCAGATCCCCAAGGTGACAGATTGGATCACTTTGCTATAGTTCTGAAATAGCATTCAGATTCTCAAAATATATGGAGACATTTACTTTCCCTCTACATAGATGACCTCCTATATGCTGAAGACCCAGTTAATGAACCAGTGGCAGGGACATGGCTAAATGAAGTCACCAACGCAAATTTGAATTTACAATGACCCAAGCATTGGGTGATAAGGATATCTTCACGAAGATGTGGAACTGATGCAGACTTTGACTGCCACGCAGCAGATTAGCATTGTTAAACTGCGTCACAGCCCAAACAGTTCCTGGCTTGAATATTTATTATGTTCTTTAATCTTGCTGAGCAAACAACTAGATTTATGAGCAAAGGAAAGGAGCTACTTTTTCAAGGACCGATGTGTCCAGAGAGACTTCATAAAGACATTCATTGTTGGAGCTGGCAGGATTGGCAGAATCATTTAAACCTCTCCTTTCCACATGGGGCTAGAGAACCAGAGATGGTAAGCGACATTGAAGGTCACATAGCTATTCTGTAGTGGTGTTGAGACTGGTTTTCTAGTTTCTGATTTCTATAGAATTCTTCTCACTGACACAAGCACCCTTGTAGCAGGGGAACAGCCTGTGAACCTACAAACAGTTTCTGCTAATGTGCAAAAATCACATAGACGTAGTGATCCTGAGCTGCTTTATATGTTTTCTCTTATATGTGTCTCTTAGACACCCCTTACTGTTCATGGGGTTCTCAAGGCAAGAATACTGAAGTGGCTCACCATTCCCTTCTCCAGTGGACCACATTTTGTCAGTATTCTTGCCTTGAGAACCCCATGAACAGTATGAAAAGGCAAAATGATAGGATACTGAAAGAGGAACTCCCCAGGTCAGTAGGGGCCCAATATGCTACTGGAGATCAGTGGAGAAATAACTCCAGAAAGAATGAAGGGATGGAGCCAAAGCAAAAAGAATACCCAGTTGTGGATGTGACTGGTGATAGAAGCAAGGTCTGATGCTGTAAAGAGCAATATTGCATAGGAACCTGGAATGCCAGGTCCATGAATCTAGGCAAATTGGAAGTGGTCAAATAGGAGATGGCAAGAGTGAACGTTGACATTCTAGGAATCAGCGAAATAAAATGGTCTGGAATGGGTGAATTTAACTCAGATGACCATTATATCTACTACTGCAGGCAGGAATCCCTTAGAAGAAATGGAGTAGCCATCATGGTCAACAAAAGAGTCTGAAATGCAGTACTTGGATGCAATCTCAAAAACGATGGAATGATCTCTGTTCATTTCCAAGGCAAGCCATTAATATAACAGTAATCCAAGACTATGCCCCAACCAGTAATGCTGAAGCTGAATGGTTCTATGAAGACCTACAAGACCTTTTAGAACTAACATCCAAAAAAGATGTCCTTTTCATTATAGGGGACTGGAATGCAAAAGTAGGAAGTCAAGATACACCTGGAGTAACAGGCAAATTTGGCCTTGGAATACGGAATGAAGCAGGGCAAAGGCTAATAGAGTTTTGCCAAGAGAAAACACTGGTCATAACAAACACCCTCTTCCAACAACACAAGAGAAGACTCTACACATGGACATCACCAGATGGTCAACACCAAAATCAGATTGATAATATTCTTTGCAGCCAAAGATGGAGAAGCTGTATACAGTCAGCAAAAACAAGACTGGGAGCTGACTGTGGCTCAGATCATGAGCTCCTTATTGCCAAATTCAGACTGAAATTGAAGAAAGTAGGGAAAACCACTAGACCATTCAGGTGTGACCTAAATCAAATCCCTTATGATTATACAGTGGAAGTGAGAAATAGATTTAGGGCCTAGATCTGATAGATAGAGTGCCTGATGAACTATGGAATGAAGCTCGTGACATGGTACAGGAGACAGGATCAAGACCATCCTCATGGAAAAGAAATGCAAAAAAGCAAAATGGCTGTCTGGGGAGGCCTTACAAATAGCTGTGAAAAGAAGAGACGCAAAAAGCAAAGGAGAAAAGGAAAGATATAAGTGTCTGAACGCAGAGTTCCAAAGAATAGCAGGAAGAGATAAAAAAGCCTTCTTCAGCGATCAATGCAAAGAAATAGAGGAAAACAACAGAATGGGAAAGACTAGAGATCTCTTCAAGAAAATCAGAGATACCAAAGGAACACTTCATGCAAAGATGGGCCCGATAAAGGACAGAAATGGTATGGACCTAACAGAAGCAGAAGATATTAAAAAGAGGTGGCAGGAATACACAGAAGAACTGTACAAAAAAGATCTTCATGACCAAGATAATCATGATGGTGTGATCACTGACCTAGAGCCAGACATCCTGGACTGTGAAGTCAAGTGGGCCTTAGAAAGCATCACTATGAACAAAACCAGTGGAAGTGATGAAATTCCAGTTGAGCTATTTCAAATCCTGGAAGACGATGCTGTGAAAGTGCTGCATTCAATATGCCAGCAAATTTGGAAAACTCAGCAGTGGCCACAGGACTGGAAAAGGTCAATTTTCATTCCAATCCCAAATAAAGGCAATGCCAATGAATGCTCAGACTACCGCATAATTGCACTCATTTAACACGCTAGTAAAGTAATGCTCAAAATTCTCCAAGCCAGGCTTCAGCAATACATGAACTGTGAACTTCCTGATGTTCAAGCTGATTTTAGAAAAGGCAGAGGAACCAGAGATCAAATTGCCAACATCCTCTGGATCATGGAAAAAGCAAGAGAGTTCCAGAGAAGCATCTATTTCTGCTTTCTTGACTATGCCAAAGCCTTTGACTGTGTGGATCACAAAAAACTGTGGAAATTTCTGAAAGAGATGGGAATACCAGATCACCTGACCTGCCTCTTGAGAAATCTGTATGCAGGTCAGGAAGCAACAGTTAGAACTGGACATGGAACAACAGACTAGTTCCAAAGAGGAAAAGGAGTCCGTCAAGGCTGTATATAGTCACCCTGCTTATTTAACTTATATGCAGAGTATATCATGAGAAATGCTGGGCTGGAAGAAGCACAAGCTGGAATCAAGATTGCCAGGAGAAATATCAATAACCTCAGATATGCAGATGACACCACCCTTATGACAGAAAGTGAAGAGGAACTAAAACCTCTTGATGAAAGTTAAAGAGGAGAGTGAAAAGATTGGCTTAAAGCTCAACATTTAGAAAATGAAGATCATGGCCTCTCCTCCCATCACTTCATGGGAAATAAATGAGGAAACAGTGGAAATAGTGTCAGACTTTATTTTTTGGGGGCTCCAAAATCACTGCAGATGGAGACTGCAGCCATGAAATTAAAAGACGCTTACTCCTTGGAAGGAAAGTTATGACCAACCTAGATAGCTTATTGAAAAGCAGAGACATTACTTTGTGAACAAAGTCCGTCTAGTCAAGGCTATGGTTTTTCCTGTGGTCATGTATGGATGTGAGAGTTGGACTGTGAAGAAAGCTGAGCTCTGAAGAATTGATGCTTTTGAACTGTGGTGTTGGAGAAGACTCTTGAGAGTCCCTTGGACTGCAAGGAGATCCAACCAGTCCATTCTGAAGGAGATCAGCCCCGGGATTTCTTTGGAAGGAATGATGCTAAAGCTGAAGCTCCAGTCCTTTGGCCACCTCATGCGAAGAGTTGACTCATTGGAAAGACTCTGATGCTGGGAGGGATTGGGGGCAGGAGGAGAAGGGGACGACAGAGGATGAGATGGCTGGATGGCATCACTGACTCGACGGACGTGAGTCTGAGTGAAGTCCGGGAGTTGATGATGGACAGGGAGGCCTGGCGTGCTGTGATTCATGGGGTCGCAAAGAGTTGGATGCGACTGAGTGACTGAACTGAACTGAGACACCCCTTTGTACTGGCCTCTAGGAGGAATAGCATGAATTTCTCCAGTCCTCTTGCTGCCTGAACCACATCTGGAATACTGTGACCTGGCATTCTCTCTGTCTCATCAAATCATCACAGTGCATTTATGGCTCCTTCCTTCAAGACCCTCCCCTCACGTATGACTGTAAATAATATGGGCATAAGTAGTCTTATATTATAATGTGAGGCCAAAGACAATTTTTAAGTAAACACTCTTCTGGGTCTCCAGAACCCTTTGAATCTCCTATAGGGTTCTTAACACTTTCTACTTTGAATTATCATCTTATATCTGATTTAATACTGTTCTTTACTCTATTGCATATGGCCAAATTTGTATTATTACCTCAGTTTTAAAGATAAGTAAGAATTTAAGAGACTTATCCAAAATAAATGAAAAATAACTAGCTGACTAGCTGGCTTACCAGTGTTGAAATCGAGATATCTAGTTCCTAGGAGAAGGCAATGGCACCCCACTCCAGTACTCTTGCCTGGAAAATCCCATGGACGGAGGATCCTGGTGGGCTGCAGTCCATGGGGTCGCAAAGAGTTGGACATGACTGAGCGACTTCCCTTTCACTTTTCACTTTCATGCATTGGAGAAGGAAATGGCAACCCACTCCAGTGTTCTTGCCTGGAGAATCCCAGGGACGGGGGAGCCTGGTGGGCTGCCATTTATGGGGTCACACAGAGTCGGACACAACTGAAGCGACTTAGCAGCAGCAGTCTAGTCTTACTTCCAGCCCCACATTTCTTTACAATGTCTGGCACATAAACAATGACTAATACATTTGTTTTGAATAAATGAAGCAAAAGTTAACTCCCAAATGCTTCCATTTTGATAGTCAGTTACCTTAATCTCAGAATGTCCTGGAAAAAATTTATCATCTTCCTTGACACAACTGTTTGCATCCTCTCTCCCTGTTCCTTATTTTACAAGGAGACACCCTGCTTATCCATCTGCTCAAAGCAAAAACCTGTAAGTCACCCATAATCCAGGGAATCCTCCCAAACCTGGCTAATTCTTTCCTCTGTATCTTGGTTTCCATCCTCTCTCCCTGCTACTGCTATCCTAGATCAGGTTCTCATCATCTCGGACCCACTCACGCAGAAATCTTCTTAGAGGACTCTCTTCCACAGGGTTTACATCTCCTCTGCTGGTTCCTAAAAGATCTGCCAGTTCTAATTCATGAATCTGATTATGGCACTCTCCTCCATCATGGCTTTCCCTTTCAAAGATCAGAATCTGAAGCTATTTATATGGCATGCCATACATTTTATGAACTGGCCACCACTTGCTTTTATAGAGTTGTCTCTTGCCAATCTGGACTTCTCACAGTAAACTCTAGCACTATTGAATGGTTGTCATGGGTCACACAAGCTCTTTTATACTTCTAAGTCCTTGCAGCTGCCATTCCCTAGAATGCCCCCTTGTTTGACAGAGTTTTAATTTACAAAAATGTTATTTTGAAGACATGTAGCCATTTCTTCTACCATTAATGTCCATGTTCTTTTCATAATGTCAAAATGGCATTTTAAAAGTAGCTTCAAGATTTTTCTCTCAGGCCAATGAGATACCATATATACTTACTAAGACAGTTAAAATTTAAAAGACTGACTATGTGAGCTGTTGGGGAAGATATAGTTGAAATAGAACTGTCATACAATGCTGGTGGAAATGTAAAGTGGTACATTTCCTTTGATGCTTACTTTAAAAGTTAAGCATATATCAATACCTACTGTATGACTCAGCCTTTAAGGTCTTTGTTATTTACCTAAGAGAAACAAAAACATATGTCCATATCAAGGCTTGTACACCAATGTTCATAATGGTTTTTATTTGTTATCGTTCCAAACTGAGACCATTGAAATGTCCATCAACAGGTGGTGACATTGAGGTATATCCACATGATATTGCTCTGTAATAAAAAGGAATAGACTGTAGATATACCTTACCATATAAAAGAATATAAAAATAATTACGTGAATGATAGAAGCCGGAAAAAGCCCAGTAAATACTGTGTGGTTCCATTTATATAAAAATCTAGGAACTACAACCTAACGCATAGTGACAGAAAACTGATAAGTTGATGCCTGGGGAGGAGGATGTCACAAGGAGAGGATGGGGAAGAAAAGGAGGAATGGATTAAAATAGGCCATAACGAAGTTGTTGGAGATGATACATGTGTGTAGGTATGTTTTAACAGGTGTTTACATGTGGAGAAATATTACATTGATACATTTTAGATATGTATAGTTTACTGTATGCCTATTAACTGCAGTGAAACTGTTGCAAAAATTAGGTTCTAAAAATAATGAATTTTCAATTGTGAGAATTTCAGGCATTTTGGTTAGTGAACTTCATGTCTGGAAATGAGGAAAGAAGCGGAGCATCTTGCTGAAAAAGATTAAGAAATATCAAATTGTTTTTTCTGGGATTTTCTTTCTGTGTTGGGGTAGGTGGAGAACACCAGTGGCTCAGGACCGTAGAAACTTGTTTCCTATTCTTTGCAAGTCCTTGGCTGGCAGTGTTTTACATGATAATTCAGGGACCTTTATCCTTCCATCTGATGGCTCCATCATCCCTCAAGACCTCAGGGTCTTCTCTTGTATCTTGTCAGCAGGCAGAGGATGCGCAGGTAGAAGGCAGGTAACCCCTGGAGGGGTTACATGGCCTGGGGCTAGAAGGGAAGGACCTCACTTTTACCCTTACACCCATACATCCCATTGGCCAGAACCCACCCTCAAGACCACACTTGTCACCAACAGGTCCAATTGCCTGTCCAGGGGAAAAGGCAAATGCCTTCCAGTCTCTAGCACACTCCTTACCACTACCCTCACCTCTACATTGCTTAAGAACCCATCACCACCATTTGACAAATACACTCATTCATTATTTAATAAATATTTTCTATGTACTTCCCAAGTGAACATAGACTGCAGACCTGGCCCCTGTCCTCATTTTACTTATAGTATCACAAAGGAATATGGTACACACGAGGAGAAAATAATATTAAATAGATATATTTATAAGTGATTCATTTTAATTGAAGTATGTGTTACAAGAAGAGTGATCAGGCAGAGTATCCATGGCCTCTGTGTAAATAAGGTGAACATTTCACTCATCCAGCTCTTTTTTATTAAACACAAGTGTGGGCTGCTGAGCCGTCTTGGTACAAAACATCCAGTCTCATGAGTTCTAGTCATCTCTGCACTTGCAGAGTTTACAATGAATTGAGGAAATAAAACACCTTCACAAGGAACTCTGATAAAAGGTGTTTTAGAAGTGTTATAAGAATTTGGAGTGGTGACAACTAGTTACCCAAAAGTTACCTTTCTTCTGGTGAGAAAATACACTTCCCAGCTGTGATGGTTAATTTTATGTGTCAGCTTAACTGAGCTAAGTGGTGTGGAGACAGCTGGTAGAACATTATTTCTGATTGTGTCTGAGAGGGTGTTTCCAAAAGATATTAACATTTGAATAGGTAGACTGAGGAAAGAAAATTGCCCTCATCAATGCAAGTGGGCATCATCCAATTCACCTGAGGTCTTGAAAAGAACAAAAAGGCAGAGGAGGTGTGAATTTTCTCCTTTTGCTGGAGCAGAAACAACCATTTTCTCCTGCTGTAGAGTATAGAGCATCATGCCCTGGTTCTCGGGACTTTGAACTTGAAGTGAATTATACTGCTGGCTTACCTGGTCCTCCAGTTTGCAAATGGAAGATTACAGAATTGTTTAACCTGCATAATTGCATGAGACAATTCCCGTAATAAATCCCCCCCTTTTCTCTCTCTCTTACTGGTTCTATTTCTCTGGAGAACCCCAAGTAGTACACCATCCTTCTGTGCAGTTAGGTGTGGCCATGAGATAAATTTTATGAGTAAAATGTGAGCAAAAATGGCATATTCAAATTTTGTCTCTCTTGCTTAAAAGAACATCACAGACCCTGGATTCTTGCTATTTCTACTTCCTCTGAGCTCTTTTATGTGACTCAGCTTCAACTATGTGGATAAGGATAATGACCCCAAAGATGGCAGAACCAAAGGACAAAAGGAGTCTGGGTTTGTAAATGATGGGGGCTCGCCTGGACTGCTTATTTCAAGAATCTTATATTGGAAATCCATACACTTTCATCTTATCCAAGCCACAATGTTTCTGGGGGTTTTCATTACAAGAGCTCAGTTTTCACTCCTAAGTCATTCTGAGAAATATAAGAAAAAAAGAGATCCTTTCCTGCTGCAGTGATCAGGGGATGCTTCATGGTGAAGGGGACATTTAGGTTCAACATTTTTTCATGGGTCAAGGAAAGGGGACTTCAACAGAGGAATGAACCTAAGCAGAGGCATGGGGCCAGGAAAACATCAGTTAACCAGAGACTCACATCATCATACACAGCTAGAGACAAATTCATCCTCATCTCCCTCCCACCATGCAGGATGTAGAGGTCTCTAATTTTAGAAGTGCATTTTCTGTTCTTTCTAGTCTAAAGATGTTTAATAACCTGTAGGGTTGGCAACATACTTAAAATTATTTTTAGACTTTTTGGTGAAATTTGCCATTATAATTAATCTTTCTAAAAAGTAATACTACTCATAACCCCTGAAGTATCGCTGCAGTGAAATGAGGATAATTGAGATAATTGGCTCTATGATTCAGCTTCAAGTCTTCAGACAGGCTGTATAATCTGGGTCACTTAGAATTCCGAGTATTAATCCTCTGAACATCTCTCCATCATCTACTTGTACTCAGTTTTGTGGGTCAATGAGTATAGTTTATACTTGTTTTAAAGAGATTTTCTTTGAGATGCAGACATAGATAACAAGCCTGTGGACAGAGCAGGGGAAGGAGAGGGTGGAACAAAATTAGAGAGTAGCATTGAAACATACATTACCACATGTAATAAAATAGATAGCTAGTGGGAAGTTGCTGTATACACAGGGAGCCCAACCTGGTACTGCTCTGTGACAACCTAGAGGTGAGGGATGGGGTGAGGAGTAGGTGGATATTCAAGAGGGAGGGGACATGTGATTCACGTTGATATATGACAGAAACCAACACAACTTTGTAAAGCAATTAGCCTCCAATTAAAGAGAGAGAGATTTTCTTTGCTCCAAGCTGAATCGCATCTCCCACCCAAATTCATATGTTGAAGCCCTACCTGCATTACCTCAGAATGTGACTGTATTTGAAGATGGGGTGTTTCAAGAGGTGATTAAGTTAAAATGAAGTCTTGGGTGCTTCCTAATCCAATGTGGCTGGTGTCCTTAAAAGAAGAGGAAATTTGGACGCAAAAGGAGACAACAGGGATGCACGTGTATAGGATGCATGCATGTGTATAGGAGAAAAACCGCATGAGAACATGATGAGATGGAGGCCATCTAGCCAAGGAGAGAAGCCTTGGATGATACCTTCCAACACTCTGATCTTGGACTTGCCAAGCTCCAGATCTGTGAGAAAATACATTTCTGATGTTTAAGCCACCCTTCAACCTGGAAATCAATTAGTCATAACCCAATAACACAAAGCCCTAAATTGACTAAAATTCCTTTTTAAAAATTTTGTTCTGGGGAAAGAAAGAAACCAGGCGGGATAGTTGATTTTTATTTACATTGTTATTAATGGTAATAACCACTAATAATTACCCATCGCAGCCGCCTGCGCTTCAGCACGCCCGTCGCAGCCACCTACCCAGCGTCCGAGATCAGGGCCGGCGACGAGAGGAGTTACCCTTCTTCCGAGATCAGGGGCAGCTACCAGAGGAGTTACCCCACGTGCGAAGTCAGGGGTGGCCGCCGGGAGGAGCTACCCCACGTCCAAGGAGCCGGCTGCGTGGGCTCAGGAGGGCCTAGAGGAGCAGGAGGACCACGTTGAAGGTCAGGAAGGGCAGCGGTGAGGAGATACCCCTCGTCCAAGGTAAGGAGCAATGGCTGCACTTTGCTGGAGCAGCCATGAAGAGGTACCCCACGCCCAAGGTAAGAGAAACCCAAGTAAGACGGTAGGTGTTGCAAGAGGGCATCAGAGGGCAAACACACTGAAACCATACTCACAAAAAACTCACAAAAAACTAGTCAATCTAATCACACTAGGACCACAGCCTTGTCTAACTCAATGAAACTAAGCCATGCCTGAGGGGCAACACAAGATGGGCGGGTCATGGTGGAGAGATCTGACAGAATGTGGTCCACTGGAGAAGGGAATGGCAAACCACTTCAGTATTCTTGCCTTGAGAACCCCATGAACAGTATGAAAAGGCAAAATGATAGGATACTGAAAGAGAAACTCCCCAGGTCAGTAGGTGCCCAATATGCTACTGGAGATCAGTGGAGAAATAACTCCAGAAAGAATGAAGGGATGGAGCCAAAGCAAAAAGAATACCCAGCTGTGGATGTGACTGGTGATAGAAGCAAGGTCCGACGCTGTAAAGAGCAATATTGCATAGGAACCTGGAATGTCAGGTCCATGAATCAAGGCAAATTGGAAGTGGTCAAACAAGGGATGGCAAGAGTGAATATTGACATTCTAGGAATCAGCGAACTGAAATGGTCTGGAATGGGTGAATTTAACTCAGATGATCATTATATCTACTACTGCAGGCAGGAATTCCTCAGAAGAAATGGAGTGGCCATCATAGTCAACAAAAGAGTCTGAAATGCAGTACTTGGATGCAATCTCAAAAATGACAGAATGATCTCTGTTCATTTCCAAGGCAAACCATTCAATATCACAGTAATCCAAGTCTATGCCCCAACCAGTAATGCTGAAGAAGCTGAAGTTGAACGGTTCTATGAAGACCGACAAGACCTTTTAGAACTAACACCCAAAAAAAGATGTCCTTTTCATTATAGGGGACTGGAATGCAAAAGTAGGAAGTCAAGAAACACCTGGAGTAACAGGCAAATTTGGCCTTGGAATACAGAATGAAGCAGGGCAAAGACTAATAGAGTTTTGCCAAGAAAATGCACTGGTCATAACAAACACCCTCTTCCAACAACACAAGAGAAGACTCTATACATGGACATCACCAGATGGTCAACACCGAAGTCAGATTGATAATATTCTTTGCAGCCAAAGATGGAGAAGCTCTATCCAGTCAGCAAAAACAAGACCAGGAGCTGACTGTGGCTCAGACCATGAGCTCCTTATTGCCAAATTCAGACTTAAATTGAAGAAAGTAGGGAAAACCACTAGACCATTCAGGTATGACCTAAATCAAATTCCTTATGATTATACAGTGGAAGTGAGAAATAGATTTAAGGGCCTAGATCTGATAGATAGAGTGCCTGATGGGACTATGGAATGAGGCTCGTGACATTGTACAGGAGACAGGGATCAAGACATTCCCCATGGAAAAGAAATGCAAAAAAGCAAAATGGCTGTCTGGGGAGGCCTTACAAATAGCTGTGAAAAGAAGAGAAGCAAAAAGCAAAGGAGAAAAGGAAAGATATAAACATCTGAATGCAGAGTTCCAAAGAATAGCAAGAAGAGATAAAAAAGCCTTCTTCAGCCACCAATGCAAAGAAATAGAGAAAAACAACAGAATGGGAAAGACTAGGGATCTCTTCAAGAAAATCAGAGATACCAAAGGAATATTTCATGCAAAGATGGGCTCGATAAAGGACAGAAATGGTATGGACCTAATAGAAGCAGAAGATATTAAGAAGAGGTGGCAAGAATACACAGAAGAACTGTACAAAAAAGAGCTTCACAACCCCAATAATCATGATGGTGTGATCACCAACCTAGAGCCAGACATCCTGGACTGTGAAGTCAAGTGGGCCTTATAAAGCGTCACTACGAACAAAGCTAGTGGAGGTGATGGAATTCCAGTTGAGCTATTCCAAATCCTGAAAGATGATGCTGTGAAAGTGCTGCACTCAATATGCCAGCAAATTTGGAAAACTCAACAGTGGCCACAGGACTGGAAAAGGTCAGTTTTCATTCCAATCCCAAAGAAAGACAATGCCAAAGAATGCTCAAACTACCGCACAATTGCATTCATCTCACACGCTAGTAAAGTAATGCTCAAAATTCTCCAAGCTAGGCTTCAGCAATATGTGAACCATGAACTTCCTGATGTTCAAGCTGGTTTTAGAAAAGGCAGAGGAACCAGAGATCAAATTGCCAACATCCGCTGGATCATAAAAAAAGCAAGAGAGTTCCAGAAAGCATCTATTTCTGCTTTATTGACTATGCCAAAACCTTTGACTGTGTGGATCACAATAAACTGTGGAAAATTCTGAAAGAGGTGGGAATACCAGACCACCTGATCTGCCTCTTGAGAAATTTGTATGCAGGTCAGGAAGCAACAGTTCCAACTGGACATGGAACAACAGACTAGTTCCAAATAGGAAAAGGAGTTCGTCAAGGCTGTATATTGTCACCCTGTTTATTTAACTTATATGCAGAGTACATCATGAGAAACGCTGGACTGGAAGAAACACAAGCTGGAATCAAGATTGCCGGAAGAAATATCAATAACCTCAGATATGCAGATGACACCACCCTTATGGCAGAAAGTGAAGAGGAATTCAAAAGCCTCTTGATGAAAGTGAAAGTGGAGAGTGAAAAAGTTGGCTTAAAGCTCAACATTCAGAAAACGAAGATCATGGCATCCGGTCCCATCATGTCATGGGAAATAGATGGGGAAACAGTGGAAACAGTGTCAGACTTTATTTTTCTGGGCTCCAAAATCACTACAGATGGTGACTGCAGCCATAAAATTAAAAGACGCTTACTCCTTGAAAGGAAAGTTATGACCAACCTAGATAGCATATTCAAAAGCAGAGACATTACTTTGCCAACAAAGGTCCGTCTAGTCAAGGCTATGGTTTTTCCTGTGGTCATGTATGGATGTGAGAGTTGGACTGTGAAGAAGGGTGAGTGCCGAAGAATTGATGCTTTTGAACTGTGGTGTTGGAGAAGACTCTTGAGAGTCCCTTGGACTGCAAGGAGATCCAACCAGTCCATTCTGAAGGAGATCAGCCCTGGGATTTCTTTGGAAGGAATGATGCTCAAGCTGAAACTCCAGTACTTTGGCCACCTCATGCGAAGAGTTGACTCATTGGAAAATCCCTGCTGCTGGGAGGGATTGGGGGCAGGAGGAGAAGGGGATGACAGAGGATGAGATGGCTGGATGGCATCACTGACTCGATGGACGTGAGTCTGGGTAAACTCCAGGAGTTGGTGATGGACAGAGAGGCCTGGCGTGCTGCGATTCATGGGGTCGCAAAGAGTCAGACACGACTGAGTGACTGATCTGATCTGATGGTAAACTATTATTTAATGAGCACCTATTTGTGTAACATATTCTGCTGGGGCCTGTGAGGTATGCAAAGATAAAACAAATGCTTAGTTTGTTCTCAAGCCATTCAGTTTAATAGCTAAAAGAGGACATAAGTTTAATATAGATAATAAGAGCAATGAGAGGGATATAAATATTTTTCCAAATTGCAGGAAATCTGCAATTTAGGGGAAAAATGTTTTTTTTCCAATCAAGACAGACCACAGTCTCAGTGGATTTTGGATTCTGTCTCCTACTGTTGATACAATGAAACTAATGTTAAGAAGGTGATCCCTAACTTATTACAGTAAGATTCACTTATGGTTTCTTGGACTGATGTAGGAAAGGTTTGTGAGCAAAGAAATTAAACAAGATATTTTATTCTTGTACCACCCGGAATCACATCAGCAAGATCTTCTGTTCCCATTAGCTATGGGCCTCCTTGATCTTACCCAAAGGCCAACAACACACTTTTTAGTGCCTTTAAAAATTCTGTGTTTTAGGAATTTTGAAAAGGAAGTTGCAAAATCTCTTACTGTTTGACTACACAGGATGTCAAAAACAGAAAAAGAGAAGTGATAAATAAAAAGGATAGTTTTCTCTTGATTCTTGTAATAATTGTAATAAACAGAGACAATATTATCATCCCACTTTATAGACTGAGAAACTGAGGCACAGAAAAATCAAGTGCCATGCCCTATATTACACAACTAATAAGTTTTGGGGACAGGATTTTAGCTAATTCCAGCAGTATGCAGAGAAAGTATGCTTCATCCTACATTGTACTCCTAACAATAGTGCAAAAGTGAGCAAAGCAAAGTGGCAATAGGTGAGAAAATGCAATGGACGATAAGCATATGAAAGGATATTCATTCTCTTTCTAGTAATCAAAGAAAGTTTATAAAAATATACCAATGTTATCTGCGCCATATAACATCTGTAGTTATTGTTCAACTCTTGTTAAAGCAGGAAAGTAGCCACAGAAAATATAAAAAAATGAATGTAGCTGAGTGCCAGTAAAACTTATTTACTGAAATGGGTGGCAGGCCAAATTGGGCCAGTGGGCTATAGTTTGCTGACCACTGCACTGTGATATTCTAAGTAACATGATAAAATTACAAAAGGAACAGATAACAGACAAGAAATATCCCAGATATGATAGTAGGGAATAAAATTCAAGCTTCAAGGTAATACGTCTGGTAGAATACAGTTGTTATAAAGAATTGTAGAGAAAAATGCACATGACAGTTGTATGTTGACATGTGTATTTCAACATGTAGGTTGGAATATGGGCATAGTGCGCTGATGCAAACTGTGGGCTGTGGAGACAGACTGGGTTTTGCCCTGCTTCTACTGTAGCGTGTGTGACCTCGGGCAAGTTACTTGCCCTTGCTAAGTCTCCTTACATGTAAAACAGGGACAATAATACACCTCCTCTGTTGTTATGAGAAAATACGAGTGCTTGCACAGGGTCAGTACCCTACGAGCACGTCGGCACAAAGAGCAGTTATACCATGGCTTATCTACTTGCCCTCTCATTCCCATTGGTTCTTTGACTGCTCATGTGCTCTTTGGGGCTGTGAACATCCTCCTACTTTCTGTTCCCACTGATGACACGCTTCTCTTTTCCCTAGGGTTGTCTGCTATCCTCTTCTTTTCCTGCCTTAGCACCTTCTCTGTTCTTAGCTCTGGCTACTCCTGTCCCAGCTGAGTCTCTCACTAGTTCATCTCTCATAGAAAATCGACACCTTTGGTGAATATTTCCTGCTGCCCTGGTACTTGAAACAAGGATCACCACCCTCAAAAAGCACCCCTCACTGCTGACCCTGAAATCCCCTGACTCTAGGCAGAATCTGGGCACTGGGATGCTCCTCTTTACAGTGAATGTCTGCCATATACCATCTCCAAGCCCCACATCCCCTCATATACTTTTTGACCTCATTTTTTTTTTTTTTTCCTTCACAGGAGTGTTTATCCTGATGTCCAAGGATCTAACCAACTTCCCTAAATTCTATTCCTGTTTCTCCCTAAAGTTCTGCAAAGGGAACTCTTAGTAAACTGTCCTAAATGGCACCCCACTCCAGTACTCCTGCCTGGAAGATCCCATGGACGGAGGAGCCTGGTGGGCTGCAGTCCATGGGGTCGCTAGGAGTCGGACACGACTGAGAGACTTCACTTTTAGTTTTCACTTTCATGCATTGGAGAAGGAAATGGCAACCCACTCCAGTATTCTTGCCTGGAGAATCCCAGGGATGGGGGAGCCTGGGGGGCTGCCATCTATGGGGTCGCACAGAATCGGACACGACTGAAGTGACTTAGCAGCAGCAGCAACATGCTAGAATTGAGGGCAGCATATATACCACTAGCATTTCTCCACTCTGTCTGAAGTGCTCAGACCTTTGCTACAAGCTGCACTTAGAATTTTCTTTGAATTGTGATTGTGGGGTAGGAATGAGGAAGTAACCCTTGAAAACGAATGCGTTATTTTCCTTCAATTTTAATATTTTTACTGATAACAGGCTTTGTTATCAGTTAGAGATGACTGGGGTCTAGGGTTCAGGGAAACATGTCCAGATAACCGTCATAAGATACCAATGCCTTCTGCCATCTCAGCTGCCTCAGGTGGCCTTCCCTTCATGTGGGATGAGTTGCAAAATTCATGTGTGTCTGGCTTCATCAACATTTACTGCTTTCTACCATTTCATCAGAAAACACATGGTTAAAGCTTGTACTTGCACTTTCTAACCTCTCTGAAGAAGTTTGGCTTTTCTTTTGTTGAACAGAAGCCTTCCCCAAGGGGGAATAATGATACTTTATCCCCACAGGAATGCACATCCAAAGATCACAGAAAAGACTGCAGAAGAGCAAGACATTGAAAATTCAGGCCTTGCCCAAGGAAAAAGCAAGCTTAATAACTAAAATCCTAAACATATTTTGTTTGTTACTCATTGCACTATATAGTTCTTTATTTTTTCTCAACTCTTCACCCACATTCTTCCCACTGGAAATGTTTGGCCTTGGAATTCAGATAGTTTGTTTGACTTATTAATATTTTTTAAATGTAATTTGGGAAAATTACCTAACCTTTCTGAACTTTAGTTTATTTATTTCTTTTTGCAGAATGGAATAACCATAGCTACATCCTAAGGAAGGTATAGATAACTGAGGCTTACTGAGTTCCCACATGCACCATGTATGTCATCCAGTAGTGGACTTCCTTTATCCTGATACATGGCATCCATTCTCTTTCCCTCTGATAGGGTTCCGTGTCCTGTGGGAGATTTAACTCTCTCTAGGTCTGTGGCCTCTTAGTGGGGGTGTCAACTCAGGGTCTCCTTTCTCAACCTTGGAGTTGATGGGATTCCTTTTGCCAGATCTTTCTTTACTTCACCCAATATACCTAAAGGAAAGTTGTTTATTCAGTTGCTAAGTCATGTCCAACTCTTTTGCAACCCCATGGATTATAGCTCACCAGGCTCCACTGTCCATGGGATTTCCCAGGAAAGAATACTGGAGAGTGTTGCTATTTCCTTCTTCACGGGCTATTCCTGACCCAGGGATCGAACCCATATCTCCTGCATTGGCAGGCAGGTTCTTTACCACTGAGCCACCAGGGAAGCCCCAAAGGAAAGTCACATAATTCAAATATGGTTAACCAGAGCTTCTGGTTTGGGAGTCATATATATTGAGCAAATAACTGGCAGATATAGCTAGAATTCATTCATTGCTGGTGCCTTCACTGTGATATGGTAGCATGCTTCCTGCCCTGAACACTTTCTGGGAATCTGTAGCTGCTGAGAACATTGTCCTGAGGCTTTCATTAATCTTTTTACTTCCTCCATTTTTTTCTCCAAACCTTTTTTCTTCAAGTCTTTTTTTTTTTAAATTTGTTTGCAACAAAAAAATTCTTATATATAGACACTATCATTATTTCGGGGCTTCCCTGGTGGCTCAGATGGTAAAGAATCTGCCTGCAATGTGGGAAACCCAGGTTTGATCCCTGGATTGGGAAGATCCCCAGGAGAAGGGAATGGTTATCCACTCCAGTATTCTTGCCTGGAGAATCCCATGGGCAGAGGAGCCTGGTGTGCTGTGGTCCGTGGGGTCTCAAAGAGTAGGACACGACTGAACCACTAACACTTCCACTTCACTTTCATCATTATTTTATTTGATTCTGACAGTAATCCTATGACGTAGGTACAACAGTTATTCCTGTTGTCCCTATGAAGAGACTGGGGCTCCAAGACACCAATTAACTTACCCACATCATGTAGTAGAGGGAGAAGCTGGAAGATTAAATAAAGGAGTGGAAGATTAAATAAGGTATAAGCAGTTGAAAGTGCCTTTCACAGTCTTTAGCATAGAGTATGCACTTATCAACATACATTAATTAACTCTAAAATTAATTCTGAGTCTTTGTAGTCAATGAAAAGTGACCACCTACTATGAAGGGGAAAAAAGTAACACATCCAGTATGAGAAAGTAGAAAATAAGGCGGTGACTCAATGGTTTATAATTAATACATATATATAAAATATATAAATTATATATATAACAGATTACATATGTTATATATAATTTATATATAATATACAAATATATATATAAGTACATATGCAAATATATATAAATTTATACAAATATTGTTCATTTGTTGAAACTTGGACTTTTGGGGGTCATGTTCTCTACTCTGGAATTTCACTATATTTCTAAAGAACATTAGAAAATTTGGGTACTCAAGCTATATTGAGCAAGGTCTATTAGAAACAAGCCACAGAGTTTGGATTCAAATCCTTTTTTGGTGACTTAGTGTGGTCCAGACCTTGGAATAGCCATTGCCACATCTTAAACAACCCCCTGATACCTTTGCTCTGCAATAAGCAAGAACAATCATGGAGCCCTCCTAGTCATCCCTGGAGAGCATATATAAGAGCAGTCAGGGGATGTTTGCAAGCTAATTACATAATGGAAATTTCACAAGGTAGCAGGGACTGGCAAAAGTCTAACAGCATGGCAACCGTTTCAATAAACTCTGTTATTAAGTTTATCTGGACTTCTGTGTATCATAAGAGGCCAGTTTGATTTCTTTTCAGGCATATTTTTGTCCAAGCAAATTCAGGTTTTGATTTATTCATATTTGCTTGTCTACTGATATATAATAAAACCCCAGTCTCCTTGGGTGCTGAATGTGCATGGAAACACTTTTCAATGGGATAAATTCCAAGGGGGAAGTTGAACAGCATCTGTTCTTTTCCTTTTCTTCTTTAGGTGTTTTGTACTGTTACTTATCTTTTCTTTAATTCTTTTTAATCCAACCCTAATATAGCATGGATTCCATACTCCCTGTGGGTGATTGTGTTGAATTAAATCTGACCTTTTCTGAATGGTCATTTTGGTGATTTGGAAATGATGAAAGAGCGACACTTGATTAGTATAATCAGCATCATGCTCTCCAACTTGTTGCAAGGCTATTTTCCTTTGCAGTAAAGTGGTGTGGACTTGGAGGACTGAGGGATGGCCTGGCTTTCTGACTGTTCTGCTCAGTCAATATGTCAATAATTGGGGAGGGGAGGGACATGTTCTGTCTAACTTAACCCCTGGCCTTTGCACACACTCACTTTTCAGTTGAATGCCTGATCATGCTGGAGCTGGCTTTCACATGCATCTCTTGTTAAGGCTGTGACTGACTGTCTTTTAAAATAATGAGGCCAGTCTGCATGAAATGCTCTGTGGAAGGAACAGGCTTCTTCCATGCTCAATAACACTTGGGTTTGGGCTCTGGCATTCTGATAAAGTTCTGCTTTCAGAATTTCCCTGCAGCCTGGCCTGCCATAACTGCCCATGGTCTTCTCTGATAGGGGAAAGTTTTCTTTATTGAATGGGTATCCTCCAAAGTGGTTTCAAGGGTTCTTCTGGAGTGTCTACTGGCAGAATGGGAACATACATTTGTCCTCAAAGCACACTCCTTTGGGGATGATTTATTCTACAGAATAAATTGCCCAGAGGAACTTGGGAAAGGGACTTGAGATGGTTGTATTTATTCTCCATATAAAGAATAAGTAACATTCCCTGATAATGATCAGTGTACTGAAAACACATTTTAAACCAAAATAACATTACTGTTGCAGAGCTCTACAGAAATGTTTACAGTCTTTCTTTATGTGAGCAATTGCAAACATAGATTTTGTTAGGTTTCTCAAATGTTAACATATTACTCTGAGTTTTAGGTGCAGCTGTATCACCCACCAGGGAAGCCCAATAAGGTTTGAAGGGGATGATAATTACATTTATGACATAGGGAATTTAAAATATATTTAAGGCATTTAGCATAATAATCACACAATGAATGCTAATAATACTATTGCTATTATTTTCTTGAAAGAGAAACTATTTGTAGAAATGCAGGTGAATTCATTGCTGTTTTATATTTGACTTTTAAACATCAAAATACATATTTTCATAATTTATTGAATCGTGAAGCCATAAATATTAAGTGATTTGACCAAAGCCAATGTGGTAATTTCAAAAATCATGTAAATTCTTTGACTTTCTTCTCATCAAGAAGTATAAACTTCTTCCTTTCTCCTTGAATATGGATAGGACTTAGTAGCTTGCTTCTGAACGCTAAACATGGAGGAATGCAGGGATGTGAAAATACGTGACTACCCAGGTCATAAAAGGCAACCCACCTAGCTCTCTCTTGTGCAATGCTCCCTCTTGGAATCTAGCTGCCATGCCTCAAGAAAGTACAGGCTACCCAAAGGTATTTTGGGCAGCGTTGGCTGTTTCCCAGCTGATCACTGGTGTCAAGAACCTGACTGAGGAGTGAGGACAGCTTGGCATGACTCCAGCCCCAAGGCACTTCAGACCCCAACTTCATGGAAAATCCTGAACAACACCCACCTCCAAGACCTAAAATGTCCAAGACTGTGAGAGGAAATACTGATAACTGATTACTGTTGTGTATTGCATTAAATTTCATGTGGTTTTTATTTCACAATAGCTAACCAAGACAATCAGTTCCTTTGACTTTTGTCCATTGTTTTGATGGCTTCCTTAAAATAATTTCTTGTTTTTCATTTGGTTTAAATTATAATTTACAAAATGCCCTTATTTCAGGCATACTGAGGGTCTTAGACTATTTTTAGAAAATAAGATAGCTGGGAAGGATATCAGGGCTTATTTATTTGAACTTACTCATTATGCAGATTAATAAATTAAACCTCAGAGAATTCATTATTTAGGACCATTGTAAGTGGTGAGACACAATGCTTATTTAGAACTTGTTAAGTGTCTAAATGCTGCATTGTAGATGGCCATGATAACAGTCATAAGCAATGGCATTCCACCAAGTTGTTCCCACATGCAATTGACTGACAATGCAGAGCTGGTTATTATCAGGTTCACTTGATCAAATAATTTGGGCTTCCGTTTGATTTTGGAAGGCCTGAATTATGTGTGAGGAATGAATTTATTTTCTAGTACCCACTTCATTTTGTGCTTTGTCGACAGAATCAAAATACTCACTTAAAAGCATACAGAAGTGCATACGATTGCATATGATTATTCATTTGTATACTTTTACATTAGAGTTTGAAAGCATTTTCCCCTTTTCTCTTGGAAGCTATTGGAAGAAATGGATTAGAAAATTGAAAACTAGAAAAGACAGAATCAAGGTGTGTGAAAAACAGGGTGTTTGCTGAAGAAGCCAGTCTTCTGTGGTTGGGTGAGGGAATACATCTTGCTACCATCGACAGCACAGTGGTCTTGCAGAATCCTGGGGGAAGATTGCAAGAAGGTGATGGGAAATTTCTATTTTTTGCTTTTGCCCACTCTGCATTTATCAGCCCGAGGGATAGAAAGTTAATCTCAAGTTACCTAGTTGTTTTTTTTTTTTTTTCCTGCTGCTCCCAGTGCTTTTTAGAGGCTGCTGCTCCTCTGGTTCCCTGAGGCTGAGCAGAGGAGGAGGCCTTGAGAGGGCCAGGTGCCACCACAGAGAGCACTTGATACATTAAACATTGAGCCAGTTCTTCTCTGCTGAATGCTCAGCAGTCTGGGTGCGATTTCAGTGGTACCCAAACATGCTTTTATAATGACACATTCTTAAATTTCTAAACCTTTTACACCTTTAAGATTAAGTGAATTATTACAGGTTTTAAAATATCTTTTGCTCTGATTTTGGCCAGCAGATTGATTAATTGATTTGTGATTTCCATAGATTGTATGCAGTTTTCCACCAGCTGTTAGAGAGGAAGAGTTGCTCTTGAAAGACAGCACACTATAATTTTTGGATTTGTCCCAGATTATCCAAGCATAGATAAGATGGCCAAGGAGAGAGGGCCTGAGGATGTTATTTCTTCTTTATTTTCTTAGTCAGTGGCCCAGGATATAGTAGATCTATCTCTGATTACACAAAGAGTAAAGTTAGCTACCTTTGGTATGGTCCTATGGTTCAGGGATGTGAGTCATACAAAAAAAAAAGCCACGTTGGGGTAAAGAGACTTAACTAAGTTCAATCCCAGTTCCATCACCTATGAGACAATAGTATGTCACTTAAATTACTGGAACCTCAGGCTCCTCATCTTTACAATGGGAATAATACTAATAACTTTATCAATTAAATGAGATGCAATTCATTGAGCAGCTATCAATTGAACACTTAGAATTTATTTTTCTTTTTTGTTTGCATTGCTTCTTGATAACATAATCTGGGCCAAATTTGAATTGAATGCTGATAATCAAGCTGAGAAAGAGACAATAGGATCATTTCATTTTTATTTTATATATAAAATAAAGCTTCAAGTTTAAGGAATTTTAACTCTATTGAAAACAGATATTTTATCTGTCTGAATCTCCTATATTAAAAGCTCTCTTTGGAAAGGCTCTTTAATTGTATCTCCTCCCCTCTCCTCACTCAGACACAATTTCCAGGGAGAAGCAGTACTTTATCCCATTCTGTATAAATTAGTTTCAGATAAACTTAAAGCAAATCCTCCTGACAGTGGTATTACTTTCATAGCAGATGATGAAAGCGTAGTACTACAGTTATTCTACATTTTTTTTTCAAAGAAATGACTCCTGCTGAGTTTCATTATTGCAAATATTACACTTCATCACAGGAATGTGGCCAAAGCCCAGTGGCTGAAGGGTGAATGCACTGTTACTCGTACAGGATGAAGCACGATAATTGTTAGGATGGGTGAAGGAATAATAAATATCTCTGTTTTCCTTTTTTGTACACAAGATTGCAATTCTGTGTCCTATCAAAATGCAATCCAATTAAATGTATGGGTGTGAACTGACAAGGCCTGATCAATTGCATTCTAGAAGGAAGACTGAAGTTTCTTATTTCTTCTAGGTTACATTAATGATCCAGGGTTGAAGCACTGTTGTATACATTCTAAGAATACAGAACAATGGAGTTGCAGCTGAGGTGAACATCTCCTGTTGTTAAGATTACCCTTAAAAACTCTTAGGAAGGCAGCTCACTGGATGTGACTTTTGTGTCAGGAAATCCACTGAAGGCTGTTTCTCCTCCAGTGTTAGAGCAGATGGAGCATCTTTTCTTGGCATTAATTTTACTTTTATATATTTTTTTGGAGTGTCATTACTTTACAACATGTGTTAGTTTCTGCTGTACAACAAAGTGAATCAGCAATATGTATACATATATGCCCTCCCTCTTGGACCTCCCTCCCACCACACTGCTCTCCTACCCATCTAGATCATCACAGAGCCTTGACCATATGACCCAGCAATCTCACTAGTGGGCACATATCCTGAGAAAATCATAATTCAAAAAGACACACGTATCACAGTGTTCATTGTAGCACTATGTACAATAACTAGGACCGGAAGCAAGGCTTCCCGGGTGGCTCAGTGGTAAAGAATCTGCTTGCCAGTGTAGGAGTTGCAGGAAACATGGGCTCAATCCCTGGGTCTGGAAGATCCCCAGGAGTAGGAAATGGCAACCCCCTCCAGTATTCTTGCCTGGAGAATCCCATGGACAGAGGAACCTAGCGGGTTATAGTCCTTGGGGCTGCAAATAGTTAGACATGACTAAGCACACACCCACCTGGAAGCAATCTAAATGACCATGAACAGATGAGTGGATAAAGAAGATGTGGTACATATATACAATGGACTATTACTCAGCCGTAGAAAGGAACAAAACTGGGTCATTAGTAAAGCAGATGGATCTTGCTTTGGTTGGGCACGAGGGGAAGACGTTAGCTTGCCTTTGAGACAGGCTATATGAAAAGCAGCCCCCTCTCTGCCCTCCATTCACACCTCGGTGAGGCGAGGGACTCCACTGGGGAGGCTCGTGAGTCTACTGTGAGGTGGCTGTGTCACTGTCCTGTCGCTGTCATGCCCGGCTGTAGTAATGGCGAGTAGGGTTTTGGTTGAGATTAACTGCATTCCTCATGTGGTTATTTCCTTATCTCCCCGTCTCTCTGACTTTTCTTTTTTTAACCTAAAAGTATATCTTTAAAGTTTATAAAAACTATGTCTGTATGTGTGCGGGGGAGGGAGGAGAGGGTGGGATGTATAGCGAGAGTAGCATGGAAATGTACATTGCCATATGTAAAATAGATAGCCAATGGGACTTTGCTGTATGACTCAGGGAACTCAAACTGGGGCTGTTTAACAGCCTGGTGGGTGGGATGTGGAGGCAGGTGGGTGGGAGGTTCAAGAAGGAGGGAACATAGGTATACCTATGACTGATTCATGTTGATGTTTGGCAGAAACCAACACAATTCTGTAAAACAATTATCCTGAAATTAAAAATAAATAAATTTAATTACAAAAAATAAAAAAAAATTAAACAGGCATATAATAGAACTCCCCTGATTATGCACTGAATTCTGTCATTATTTTTAAACTCCTTTGTTTTCAGACTCAGGATTTATTAGCATTTCTGATTGACATCCTCTTTTATCCCTAGAGCTCAGAGTCTCAGAAGGCTGATAGAGGTTTGCTGAATGGCTAATGTACAGTCTAGGCTCTCCGAGACATTGATCCTTACCAGTGTCTGCTCAGCTCCACAGGGGACCATGGAGCTTTCTTAGGTGGTGTGGAACTGTTTCTTTTGTTCAAAAATGTTCAGTCTTTTCCCCTGTCATAGCAAATAATTTATTTAATACAGTCAGTTATAGTCAGGCACACACAGAAAAATCATTAGTGCTTCATCAAAGCAGAGACAAACTCTCTATTTTTTTAAAATAGCGCCACCTAAAAGGAGTTACGTCTTTTGGTTTGCAAACTGGATATTTGAACCTGGGAACCCTAAAGTTTTGAGGTAGCATGGAGCAGGGGAAAGAACCCAGGACTTGTACCCAACTGAATGTGACTTACAGGCCAAACTGATACTTACTATAAGCCAGATTCTGTTAGATGAGCTTTTCATACATTAGCTCATCCTTAATCTTCCCCCAAATCCTATGATGTAAGACTATTATCTTTATCTCCATTTTAAAGTTGTGGAAACAGAGGCAGAGATATTAACATGCTTCAGTCAACATTCAGAAAATGAAGATCATGGCATCTGATCCCATCACTTCATGGGAAATAGATGGGGAAACAGTGTCAGACTTTATTTTTTGGGGGCTCCAAAATCACTGCAAATGGTGACTGCAGCCATGAAATTAAAAGACGCTTACTCCTTGGAAGAAAAGTTGTGATCAACCTAGATAGCATATTGAAAAGCAGAGACATTACTTTGCCAACAAAGATCGGTCTAGTCAAGGCTATGGTTTTTCCAGTGGTCATGTATGGAAGTGAGAGTTGGACTGTGAAGAAAGCTGAGTGCCAAAGAATTGCTGCTTTTGAACTGTGGTGTTGGAGAAGACTCTTGAGAGTCCCTTGGACTGCAAGGAGATCCAACCAGTCCATTCTAAAGGAGATCAGCCCTGGGTGTTCTTTGGAAGGACTGATGCTAAAGATGAAACTTCAATACTTTGGCCACCTGATGTGAAGAGTTGACTCATTGGAAAAGACTCTGATGCTTGGAGGGATTGGGGGCAGGAGGAGAAGGGGACGACAGAGGATGACATGGCTGGATGGCATCACCGACTTGGTGAACATGAGTTTGAGTGAACTCTGGGAGTTGGTGATGGACAGGGAGGCCTGGCGTGCTGCAATTCATGGGGTCACAAGGAGTCAGACATGACTGAGCAACTGAACTGAACTGAACTGAACTGAAGGGCTTCCCATCTGATGCAAAGAGCTGACTCATGGGAAAAGATCCTGATATTGGGAAAGATTGAAAACAGGAGAAGGGGACGACAGAGAATGAGATGGTTGGATGGCATCAACTCAATGGATATGAGTTTAAGCAAACTCTGGGAGACGGTGAAGGACAGGGAAGCCTGGTGTGCTGCAGTCCATGGGGTCGCAGAGAGTCAGACACGACTGAGTGACTGAACAAGAGCAACAACATAGGACTTCCCAGGTGGTGCTAGTGGTAAGGAACCCACCTGCCAATGAAGGAAATGTAAGAGACTTAGGTTCAGGCTCTGGGTCGAAAAGATCCACTGGAGGAGGGCATGACTACCCATTCCAGTATTCTTTCCTGGAGAATCTCATGGACAGTGGAGCCTGGAGGGTCATAGTTCACAGGGTTGCAAAGAGCTGGACATGACTGAAGCACTTAGCATGCATGCATACAATCTGATTCAGTTCTTACATATTAAACAGCTGCTTCTCTGTTTCCCCCCCACTGTTTCATCTAATTCTCATGATGACTCTGCAATGCAACTACTATCATCCACAGATAAAAGATAAAATTACAAAATCAGCTCAAATTTACCTGCTCATATGAGAAAGATTCAAGGCTTGGGTCCAGACATCTCCAAACAGTGATAATTGTCAAAATACTGTTTCAAAGAGGGACCTGAGCTGAAGCTGTGGCTTTGCCTCATACAATCTCCATGACCTCCTGGCCATTGCTTAGTCCTCTGAAGCCTCAGTTTCTTTATCTCTAAAGTGGTGATGATGACCAGCTCTGCTCATCTCATGGGTGTGAGGAGAGAAGCAGGTGAAATAATATAATAGTGAAAACTTGTTTCTTACCAGTATCCTTGGCAGTGAGTAAGAGAATCTGTTTGAGTCATTCTGCTCTTTAATTTTCCCATTGGTGCTATAGCCTGCTTCCACCTGGAAGAGCCCTTTTCTAAACATGGGAGTTACTTCCCAGGAGGGACTTGGGTGGTGAAGTATGTGGATCTGCCTCATTAATCTATGTGGTAGAGAAGTTTCTAATTTTCTTGACTTTGCTTGGGAGTCCAGGCTCAGGAAGACCTGGAGGATAAAAAGAAGCTACCTAAAATATTAACAGCTTTTTTTTTGTAAAAATGACAAAATATTTCGAGGGAGAAAAGTGTCTCCTAAAACAGCATATTACGGAAGTTCCTCTCGATGAAGAAGGTTTACTCTCATGACACGTGATAATTTTGTAATCTGAGCTATTAGAAAACAGAAGGCCCAAGGACCCATATATGACATCTTATAAGGATGATGTTATTTTAAAACCTCATAAAACTATTGACAACTGTTCTTCAAATTTTAAAATATGATTCTGGGAGTCTCAAAGTGGATGCAAGTGAGGGCAAGAGTTGGACTCAATTTTAGGAATGGGATTTATGAATAATAATCCAGTATCAGTGAAGGCAATGGTACCAGTTGAGTGGTAGGTTGATTTTTAGAGTAGATGAGGAGGTAGTCTGGGTCCAGATTCTAGAAAAGATATTTAGAGTGGTACTTAAGTTCATTTGCTCTCAAGAGCTCCTGGGACAAGGCGGCACCAGCTAAGTTGCTTCAGTCCTGTCCAACTCTTTGTGATCCTATGGACTGTAACCCACCAGCCTCCCCTGTCCATGGGATTCTCTAGGCAAGAATACTGGAGTGGGTTGCCATGCCCTCCTCCAAGGGATCTTCCCAAGCCAGGGATCGAACCCATGTCCCTTATGTCTCCTGCATTGACAGGCAGGTTCTTAACACTAGTGCCACCTGGGAAGCCCTGGGACCATCTTCACACTAAATTCCTACATTAGTTATCTACTGCTGTTATCTCTTCTGTTGGTTTTGCCTGTGCACATTCATGTGACTGCATTGAGATGGCTGGACCTCTTTTTCTATGTGATTCTTCATCCTCAAGGAGGCTAGACTGAGTCACGATGGGGGCAGCATTAAAAGAGGACAAGCCCAAACATATAAGCTCTTTTCAAGTCTCTATTTCTGTTTGCAGGAGTCTTATGGGCCAAAGGAATTCACATAGTCATGCCTGAATCTGCAACCCCATGGACTGTAGCCCACCTCTGTCCATGGAATTTTCGAAGCAAGAATGTTGGAATGGGTGGCCATTCCCTTCTCCAGGGGACCTTTCTGACCCAGGGATCAAACCGGCATCTCTTACGTCTCTGCACTGAGGCGGATTCTTTACCACTGAGCCACCTGGGAAGCCCTTCTGATATATACAAATGAGGCACTGCCAGTGGCATTCTGCCCTTCTTTAGAAAAACAAAGCAAGATAAAGTGAAGCAAAATACAAAGGGTAGGAGGGTCTCATAGCAGTCATGGGTCCATAACAATTCTGAACTCCAGCCTGGCCCACCATATTAGGGCTCCTTATTCCAAATAAAGAACTGTTGCTTGCTGAGGGTCCAATTCTGCCACCCCCCACCCCACCCCTAGCTGTTTCCTAATCCATTGTTCTCTGCAGCTTCTGTTTTTACCCTCTGATCTTTCTTTTTCCAAAAGAAATGGCCTGTATTTGCAGCTAGGTAGCTTTCTCCATCCACTTGCTGCTGGTAGAGCCCAGACTCTATTCATTTTAAACTGTCTATACCCCTGTTAGTCCAAGCTGATACATTATTACATTTGGTCACTCAGTGGGAATTCTATGAGTCTGACTAGGTTCACCCCATGCTCCTAAACTCACACACATACTTCTTTTTGAGGCAGACCTTTATTTTGGACTGTCAGGGTGCTGTGGGACATTGCCTTTAAGATTTTTAGAAATTCTTTATTCTCATGGAGAGGGTCTAACTAGGCACTCTGCTAAATCCTTCTGAGGTCTTAACAAAAGCTCTTATAAATACACTTCTGATTTGATCTTAACCCTGAGGCCAGGTCTCACTTTTTAATCTTTCACTGACTAATGATAGTGAAAATGTGAAATAGTTTTGTTTTTCAACTCATTACATCCTGGGTTTTGTTTTTCAACCCATTGCATTACAACCCATTACATCTATATTTCCTTGCAATTCTGCCTGCAAACTGAACAATTCTCTCTGTAAATAATCTCTCTCTTCTTTACGCAAGAGAACCAGTTGACACTTTCACCATTCTACCTGGAAGTCCCCTTAGTGATATCCACATGGCCGTGCTCTATCTTACAAATAAATATAGGCAATAGTATTTCCAGTTGACTTCCCTACACACACCATGAGGAACTATCTTCCCTGCCTCCAAAGGCAGTTTTTGCTCTGTGGTAAACAAGGCTATGGTTTTTCCAGTGGTCACGTATGGATGTGAGAGTTGGACTGTGAAGAAAGCTGAGCACCGAAGAATTGATTCTTTTGAACTGTGGTGTTGGAGAAGACTCTTGAGAGTCCCTTGGACTGCAAGGAGATCCAACCAGTCCATTCTGAAGGAGATCAGCCCTGGGATTTCTTTGGAAGGAATGATGCTCAAGCTGAAACTCCGGTACTTTGGCCACCTGATGTGAAGAGTTGACTCATTGGAAAAGACTCTGATGCTGGGAGGGATTGGGGGCAGGAGGAGAAGGGGACGACAGAGGATGAGATGGCTGGATGGCATCACTGACTTGATGGACGTGAGTCTGAGTGAACTCCTGGAGTTGGTGATGGACAGGGAGGCCTGGCGTGCTGCGATTCATGGGGTCGCAAAGTGTCAGACATGACTGAGCAACTGAACTGAACTGAACTGAAACAAAATAGTGAGCCCTTTTAAGAGAGCAATGTCTTAATCCTCAAAAACTGTGAACATATTACTTTATATGACAAAAGGGACTTGGCAGTTGTGATTAAGTAAAGGATCTTGAGATAGGGGAATCTGTCCTGGGTTATTTAGGTGGGCCAAATGTAATCTTAAGTGTCCAAGGGAAGGACAGAGAGAGGAAGAGAGATGTTGATTTAAAAGTGATACATCAATGGATTTGAAAATGGTTGATGGGACCACAAGCCAAGGAATGTAGGCAGCCTGTAGAAGCTGGAAAAAAGTTAAATTTTTTAATAAAATCTAGATCTCCCAAAGGGAATGCCTACACCGTGATTTAAGCTAAGACTTATTTTAGACTTCTGACTCTTAGAACTGTAAGATCGTGAATTTGTGTTGTTTAAAGGCACTAAGTATTCGGTGATTTGCTACAATAGGTGACTGGATGAGTTCAATCTTTCTGAGTTGAAAGATTTCCAACAAACAACTGGACTCCGAGAAACAAAAGTAGCGGTGCCTTTTCTTTTTATCTTCTTTGTTTCTTTTCTTTTTTTTTTCTTTCAGCCCAAGCAGCCAGTTGGAGATTCCAAATTTTTACTAGAATGCCAGTTAGTGTACATGTAGTATTCTGTTAAAGCTTCTATTGGTCTTTGGTGGGATACTTTATTGTACATTTAGTATTCTATTAAAACTTCTATTGGTTTTTGGTGGGATATTTTAAGCTTTTTATACATATCTTGCTCTCTATTCTTCTTTTCCATTAAAAAAATTTAAAAATTCAAAGAGAATGTTGTTTGTTAATGCAGCCTGGCAGAGAAAGAATTAAGAGCCATGTATGTTAGCATAGCTAAAATTTGTGTTATCTTAGCCATGAAATTTTAATAAATCAGTGAACAAATGAAACTGTGTGTGATAGAGCCATGACCTGCAAATCTTTTGTTTGTCAGTTTCATGCTCGTGTGATTATTAATGATGGTTATTGATGCATTCATGTGGAAAGGCTAATCCATAGCAGAGAAGTAGCAGCTCTCACCTAGGATCCAACTCTGGGGCTTGTAGACTATGAACCAATCACTGCACTGGAAGACTGAGTGTTTACTGGGGACACGCATTTGGGACACACCTGCCTGTATGCTTTGCTCACTGACCAGAACAACCCAGGCAAGAGTCACAGCCATTCCGAAAACTTTAATGGTTTGACAAATGAGCAATTTATAATAAGCTGCACAAGAGTTCCTAATTTAATTTCTTATTCTAACTACTGTGAGAGTTCAGGGTGTCAATGTGTCTTGGGAACATTAAAGTGAAAATGAGAATTATAAGTAGAATTTCAGTCCTTTCTGAGGATAGAGAAAAATGCCTATTATTCATGAATCTAAGATTACTCTTTTATTGATTGATAAAGATGTATTTCTTCAGTGTTCCAAAGACTGTGTGTGTGGCCAGCCAGCAGGTCTTCTCTGCACTGGCAATGCTTGGTCAGAGGAAGCAGATTACTGGGCTGTGGGCAGGGATGGGGCAGGAACTAGTGAATGCTTAACAACTGGCTCTGGGGGTGGGAGGGAGAGCTCTGATTAGTAACATTTGCCAATTTTCATGATGAAAACTCCCACTATGACCAAAGTATGGAGAAGGCAATGGCACCCCACTCCAGTACTCTTGCCTGGAAAATCCCATGGACAGAGGAGCCTGGTAGGCTGCAGTCCATGGGGTCGAGAAGAGTCAGACACGACTGAGCGACTTCACTTTCACTATTCACTTTCATGCATTGGAGAAGGAAATGGCAACCCACTCCAGTGTTCTTGCCTGGAGAATCCCAGGGATGGCGGAGCCTGGTGGGCTGCCGTCTATGGGGTCGCACAGAGTCAGACACGACTGAAGCGACTTGGCAGCAGCAGCAGCATGACCAAGGGATGTGCCCAATTGGTGCCCATCAGCTGCCACAGTGTGCACTATCAGTTACATCTCTGCAAAGAGATTCCAGGGGCAGAAGCCACACAGAAGGTGTTTCCATCTGGGGCTCTTCTAAACACTTGCATTTGAATTTTAAAACATTTTTCAAACACTGAAGTTGAGAAGTTTAAGTATTTCTCTTCCTTTCTTTTGTGTTTTTTTATTTCTTTTTTTTTTCTGAAGGAAAAATAAGTTAAAACCCCAATGATAACATGAAGGACAATGCCTTTTTATCCTCCTAGATATGTCTTTCATTAAAGACCATTGAGACCAAGTTTTGAGTGCCTTCAAACGTGGAATGCTTAATGAAGCCACCACACCAAACAACAAATCCATCTAGGTGATTGAAACCCTTGCTGGATATATTTTTTGTTTTTTACTGGACTGTGGTTCCAGCTTTATTTTTTAGAGACATGTTATATGAGAGATTAAAGGATTTTTTTCAGTGATTCATTTAAGTCAATTATGAATAAGTTGACATCCCTGGGAAGCCTTTGAATATTTTATGATGTGTACCAATGCCACTGCTGACTGGAGACAGTTATATTCACCTGCTCCAATTCACTCGTTCCCCAGTGCAGCTTCCCAACTCCATCCATCTTACAGCTGCTATGTCTAAACATGATTATAAAACCATTCAAAGGACTTCCCCAGTGGTTCAGTGGGACTCTGAGCTCCCATGTAAGAAGTCCAGGTTTGATTCCTGGTCAGGGAACTAGATCTCACATGCCGCAACTAAGACCCGGTGCAGCAAAAAAAAAAAAAAAAAAAAGAGTTTTTTCAATTGAAAAATGTAAAACCATTCAAAACAGAGTGAGAATAAAAGAACCATGTAATATGATCTCATTGTTCTGAGTCCCTTAAGGTGGATGCTGAAAGTGTCAGTTCTGACTTAGATTCTTTGTAGATTGGGTTGGAGTTTATCTTATCAGGTGTTTCCCCAACGCTGTAGGCAATGGCACCCCACTCCAGTACTCTTGCCTGGAAAATCCCATAGATGGAGGAGCTTGGTAGGCTGCAGTCCATGGGGTCGCTAAGAGTCGGACACGACTGAGTGACTTCACTTTCACTTTTCACTTTCATGCATTGGAGAAGGAAATGGCAACCCACTCCAGTGTTCTTGCCTGGAGAATCCCAGGGACGGGGGAGCCTGGTGGGCTGCCGTCTATGGGGTCGCACAGAGTCGGACACGACTGAAGCGACTTAGCAGCAGCAGCAGCAGTGGTTAGTAGGGTTGAATTAGCTGATGTCTGAGAAGCACATGCTGTTTGTGTTCCCCAAGAAGTAACTGTTCAATCATAATTCAAGGATGTGTTGGTGTTAGAACTTCTAAGGAGGCCTAAAATGACCCAGCCCCTGTCAGTTCTTTGGATGGAGTGTGTGGTGCTGTCTTTTCCTTCATCCCAGGCAACAGCTGGGGCCTACATCACCTATCATAATCCAGGCACTGAATCTGGGGACAGGGCAGGGATGATTAAGCCACATGGCCATCAGGATGTTCAGAACAATGTGCAGTAATATGTGATCAAGAAAGTTTTTCTTAGTTGTTTATAATAGTTAAAAATTTGAAAACAATATAAATGTCCTGTCAGGAAACTAAAAAATTAAATTATGGTTGAGTACAAGTGAGCTCAGTCACTCAGTTGTGTCTGACTCTGTGCGACCCTATGGACTGTAGCCCCACCAGGCTCCTCTGTCCATGGGATTCTCCAGGCAAGAATCCTGGAGTGGGTTTCCATGCCTTCCTTCAAGGGGATCTTCCCAAACTAGGGATCGAACCCATGTCTTTTGATCCCTGCATTGCAGGCGGATCCTTTACTGCTGAGCTGCCAGGAAAGACCCACAGCTGAGTAATACAACAAAATTCTATGCAACCACTAAAAATATTAGCATGAATGTGTATTTATGTATTAGGGTTCTCCAGAGATGCAAACTTGTGTCTCTGGAAAGCCAGTGGTGCATTTCCAGTCCCAGTTTGAAAACCAAGAATCAGGGGAACTGATGGTACAGGAAACTGATGTTGCAGCTCAGTTAATCAGAGAGAGTGAATTTTGGGATTGAATGATGCCCACCCACACTGGGGAGGGCAGTCAGCTTTAATTTACTAACTCAAATGCTAATCTGGAAATGCACCTGCAGACACACTTAAAAATAATAGTTAGCTAAATATCTCAGAATCCATGGCTTGGTCAAATTGACACATAAAAGTAATTATCATAATTTACTAGCCCCAAATGAATGAGTGATATATAATTAAGTAAATACATACAGTATATCTCATTTATGTAAAAGATGTATATATACATACGTGTGTGTACTAAGTCTCATTGGTAGCGTTCTAGTCTTTGCAACCCCATGGACCGTAGTCCATCAGGCTCCTCTGTCTATGGGATTCTCCAGGCAAGAATACTGGAGTGGGTAGTCGCGCCCTCCTCCAGGGGATCTTCCAGACCCAGGGATTGAATCCAGGTCTCTTATGTCTCCTGCACTGGCACCACTAACACCGCCTGGGAAGCCCATATATACATATATATGCATACAAATGACTGGAAGGATGAAAGAATTTGGGGATTATGATTTTTTTTCTATTTTGTCTTTCTACATTTGTGCATTGAACAGACACCGTGTAATAATGAAATAATGCAAAAGCTTAAAAATAAAGAAGACAAAGTTGTTATAAATACTCAGAAGATCTCAGAGAGATCTCCATGAGGTTCTGGCCACACCCTTGCTTTCCTAGATTAGTCCACCCTCCCTTCCCCCCATTTTTCTGTTTCCCCTTTCCCCTACCCCCTGATCCTCCCTTAAAAGAAATGCAATGCGAACTCCATGTGGCAGACTGAACGGTTTTGCTGCTTACACCTAAGTATTCTCCCCGGGACCATATTGTGAAGATGGAGACCAGGACACCAGAGTTTTCTCATGAAAGTCAGGAACTGTTTAAAAAGTGTCCAGCAGAGGAAAAGGTCACTGCTGGAATTTAGTGGGTGGGGTGCAGGGTACGGGCCACTCTGGGCAGCACCAACACAGACTCAGACACCCAGACCTTCCTCTCACTTTCCCTTCTCTTCTCTCTCTTCTGCTCCAGGAGTGCGGAGTCTGGGGAAATCCTGAACGAGCTCATCAGGATGCAGCTGCTGGGCGGCTCAATCCTACTTAATGTCTATGTCAGCACATCCCTCGCCTCTTTTAAATCTCAATCCGAGAGCTGTGTTTTTAGATTTCTGAAATGGAACTGCGTCTCAAGAGGAGGATTAGCCAATTGGCGAAAGAACAAAGAATCAATTTAGTTTCAAATAGTTCCTTTAATGGTGGTGCTTTGCATTCACAGTAACTTGCCAAAGCGCTGTGTGCTTTTGTCCAGGATCCTCAGGGAGCCCAGAGTGGGCTTGTTTTTCTGCTGTGAGGCAGGGAGGGGTTGCAGTGGACCCCTGCTTTCTGTTCGATGAGAAGCTGAGTCAGAAAAGGATAAAACTTTTAAACTATCTGAAATGTGATGGCAACTGCTTAGGGTGTTTCTTGGGTGTTTTATCTTCAATAAAAAGAAGAAAGAAAATTATCAAAACCTATAGGGAGAGGACAGTTAAAGAATTTATAGTCTTGCCTATATGCCAACTAATTGATTATAAGAAATGATCTAACAAGGTCCTCTGGCACTGAAATATATCCTTAGCAACATAAGGATTCACAACTGATGCTTTAAAGTAAAGTGTCTGTTATTACACAGTTAGCCAAATAATTAGGACATGTATCACATTTGAAGCTGAAACTGGATTTGGGCAACACTAGCTAATATTTGAAAGTCAGGAGTAATGCCAAACTTTGAGTTATATGAAGAAAGCACTAACTGATTCTTCAATGTTGCCACAAGAAATTCCATCCCTTGCCCAGGATTAAATGATGCATGTGATTCCAGCACTTGTGTTGATTTGTTTTGCTCTCCAACAGTTTAAAATGTAAAAGCAATAGACATGTTGGAAGAAATGAAAAAATACATATACTAGATAATTTTCTGAACAACTACTAAATGCCGAGGGCTTCCCTAAGGCTCAGTGGTAAAGAATCCACCTGCTAATACAGGAGATGCAGATTTAATCCCTGGGTCAGGAAGATCTCCAGGAGAAGGAAATGGCAACCCATCTAGTATTCTTGCCTAGGAAATCCCATGGACAGAGGAGACTGGCAGGTTACAGTCCATGGGATGGCAAAGAATCAGACATAACTTGGCAACTAAAGAATAATAGCAACTAAATGCTAAACACCTGATATCGATTACTTCTTTTCAAAATAATAACTGTGAAATGTAGATTATTACTCCCATTTATCAGGTTCAGAAACCAAGGCTAGTGAGTTCCATTTTCCCCAGGATCTTCCAGCTAGGAAGTGGTTGAGTCAAGTTTTTAACTTTCCAGCTTTGAAGGTGCCTGGCTTTTGATAGGCCACATGACTTTCCATATATGTCAATAGCACCCACATATAAACAGAGTTGAATTTTAGAAAACATGGAGGTAAGAGTGAAATGATCCAGAAAGGATTTGTTCAGCAGGCAAATGTGAGGTGAATCAAGTATGTAGGTATTAGGATAATGGAGTATATAAGTATACTCTTAAGTATATCTGTATATTCACTGCTGCTGCTGCTACTGCTAATTCGCTTCAGTCGTGTCCGACTCCGTGTGACCCCATAGACGGCAGCCCACCAGGCTTCCCCATCCATGGGATTCTCCAGGCAAGAACACTGGAGTGGGTTGCCACTTCCTTCTCTAGTGCATGAAAGTGAAAAGAGAAAGTGAAGTCGCTCAGTTGTGTCCGACTTTTCTTGACCCCATGGACTGCAGCCCACCAGGCTCCTCCGTCCATGGGATTTTCCAGGCAAGAGTACTGGAGTGGGGTGCCATTGCCTTCTCTGAGTATATACTCTGAACCCTTTCAAATGACAAAGCATCATTCCACCTATGTAGAAATGAGAAAGGTAAGGTTAGATGATGGACAGAAATGTCAGGGTGAGAACCAAGACATGAGTTCTTTGGAGACTGGGTCCTGCCAGAGCCCAGCACGAGCCTCCCTAGCAGGGACTCAAGTGAGTGTGTGCTAAGTCACCCAGTCGTGTCTGACTCTTTGAGATACCATGGACTGTAGCCTACCAGGCTCCTCTGTCCTTGGGATTCTCCAGGCAAGAACACTAGAGAGGGTTACCATTTCTTTCTCCAGGGGATCTTCCTGACCCAGGGACTGAATCCACATCTCTTGTATCTCCTGCACTGGCAGGCAGGTTCTTACCACCAATGCCACCTGGGAAGCCTCGCAGTTCCTTGTACTTAGTCCCTCAGTCATGCCTGATTCTTTTCGATTCCGTGGACTATAGCCCATCAGTCTCCTCTGTCCATGGGATTCTCCAGGCAAGAATACTGGAGTAGGTCACCATGCCCTCCTCCAGGGGATCTTCCTGATACAGGGATCAAACCCAGGTCTCTTGCATTGCAAGAAGATTCTTTACCCTCTGAGCCACCGGGTAAGTCCTTGGTGTTCCATAAATATTTTCCAAATGAGGAAGCAGAGTACTTCAGGACATAGAAGTTGAGAACCTAGACTGAGGCTGAAATTACCAGGACATAGAATCCAGTTTTTCCAGTTCTGAGTCGTCCTCATGTAGACTGGTAGTACCTGGTTCTGTTTAATTTAGAAAACAATCCAACCTAGGACATTGTAGTGCAGGAGTTCTGCAGCAAACTTTCATGGATGGGCTTGGTTGCTGCTAAGCTGCTAAGTCACTTCAGTCGTGTCTGACTCTGTGAGACCCCATAGACGGCGGCCCACCAGGCTCCCTGGTCCCTGGGATTCTCCAGGCAAGAACACTGGAGTGGGTTGCCATTGCCTTCTCCAGCGCATGAAAGTGAAAAGTGAAAGTGAAGTCACTCAGTCGTGTCCGACTCTTTGCGACCCCATGTCTGCAGCCTACCAGGCTCTTCCGTCCATGGGATTTTCCAGGCAAGAATACTGGAGTGGGGTGCCATGGGCTTGGTTGGGGAAGGAAATTCTATATTGGGGAGGGTCAATCATAGTGTTTACGCACGATACAATTTTTAAGGTGATGTACATTTTTTTCCTTTTAAGAATGCTGAATATTATTTCATTTTATTTTTGGGATAGCTTTTTTGTCTCTTCTTTTTATGCTGGTAAGGTATATATACATAACATAACATTTACCATTTTAATCATTTTATCCACAAATATTGGCTGTGTTCTTTGTGTTGTACAACGAGGCATCCTTGTAGTCTATTTTACACCCAGCAGTTTATACTTCCCATTCCTCACCCCTGTATTTTCCCTCCCTCCCTTCCCATTGGTAACCACTAGTTTGTAGGAGTCTGCTTCTTTTTTGTTATATTCACTTGTTTGCTGCATTTTTTTAGATTCTACATGTAAGTGATATCAGAGTGTATGCACATTTTAATGAGGAAATATAGCCCATAGCCTTTATCAGATTCTGAAGGAGGGCTCCATGTTATTAAAAAAAATAGTAATGATAATAACATGAAGTAATGGGAAAAAAAGATCCAGAGACTGGCTTTTCCAGTCTACTCATTTTCTTCTTTCCATCCTCGAAAATACCAAAGTTATTTCTGACTGCATTCCATTCTTAATGCTGTCCTCTTTCCCTAAATGCTATCACTCCGACATTTTGTTCAAATAACTCCCCATATCCTTTGGAGTCTAGAACTTTGATCACATCTTTCCTGACTACTTTAGGTCCCATGGATTTAATTTCTTCCTGTTCTGAATTCCTGTAGAACTCATGGTGTATCCTGTACAATTTCTCAATGAATTATATATCATCTATCCTTGTTGTTTCATAAAGTGGACTTTTGCATGCTAATAGATTAGCAGATTCTTAGGCACGGGGCCATGTAGACTAGTGGCTCAGAGCGCACATGTGACTAGGTCTTTTTCCCTTACCATGTGTCTTTACGCAAGTTATTAAACCCCCTTATCTCTTGGTTTTCTCTTCTGTAGAATGAAGATAATAACAGAAATGTCACCATTCAGTTGCTGAAAGGATAATGAGGTAATGCATAAAAGATGCTTATTATGGTTTCAGTAAAACAATATATTGATTTTAACTATTACAGCATATTTATTATTGCCCTCTATTTTTATTTTCTACTGCAGGGGCTTCTCTGCTCTCACTCTTGAATTGCAAGACACTGGGAAAGTCTGTTTAGCCTCAGTTTCCTCATTTTGAAACACATAATAATACTTGTGGGCTTCTCAGGTGATGCAATGGTAAAGAATCCACCTGCCAATGCAGGAGATGCAAGAGACATGAGTTTGATCCCTGGGTCCGGGAAGATCCCCTGAAGGAGGAGATGGCAACCTGCTCCAGTATTCTTGTCTGGAAAATCCCGTGGATAGAGGAGCCTGGTGGGCTATATTCCATGGGGTCTCAAAGAGTCAGACATGACTGAGTGACTGAGCATGCATGCAATAATATTTTTAAATAGGATTCTGGTAGTGTTCAAGTGAGATAATGAATGTAGTGTTGCTTTGGAATCCTAATCTCACAACAACCTCAGCCAGGTCAGAAGCCTTCCCTAGATTTTTAAACTGAAGTTTTAATCCCAGTTGTGAAGTGTAAAGCATCTGAGATAAGAACTTCCAGGAGCAAAGCCACCAAGCTTTCTTACTGGAGTTTGAAGAAAACACAGCTGATGCCTAGAAAGAAGCTGATCTGGGAGAGGGAAAGAGGGTTGGATGCGGTGAGCCCCTGAGTCCCCTCAGCCTGGGTTCTTTCCCCACCTTCGTGCTTTACCTGAGTCAAGACCCCAGTGCCCTCCACTGACCTCTACACCCTGCTTTCCCAAGAAAACTAGTTAGAGCCAGGTACCACTCTGGGTTTCTGGAGGAGCCTTTGATGAACAGCAGGGGCAAGAACAAAGCTATCAATTCAGTAAGAGAAAGGATGGCGGTGTGAATTTCTCTCCAAGTTTTGTTTCCAATCAAAAGAGAACTGGAAAAAATCTTGGCAACTTTAGAGAAAAGGCAGGCAGCATCTCTGCCACTGTCCAGACTGAGTGGTGGATGGACCAGTACCCTTCTCTCCACTGAATTCGAGGTACATGTATTCTCCTTGACTGTGGAGCCCCCAGAAGCTCTCTAGTGCAGTGAAAGCTTACTCAAGCAGACTTGAATCCTTTCAGATGGTGACAACAACCCTGACCCTTTCAGTTTGGTAAAAAAAAAGACACTAAAGTTTTGGGGGTGAAGGAAAACTGAGGCTTCATCAGTTATGCTGTGAGGACTCTTATTAAGACATATTTGGTTCTGTGGCCACAGAAAGGTGACATACTTCCCAGAAACTAGGGATTAGATTCCCTTTCCAGCAGGAAACAAATGTTACCTAAATGCTTAAGCTGAAACTGTGAAGCTTTAGTCAGAGCTTTTGCACACATGTGTACTGCACGTATGTATATGAGGTACCTGATGTACATATACGGTTTTAATATATCACTGTGTCCTGGGAGCTACAGAGATGTATAGGATTTGGTCCAGGACACCATTTCCCTCTCTCTATGCTGATGATCATTTCATAAATCTAAGGTTGTAGGGATCACAGCAAAACCTGCATTTTATGTATTTTTCAGAATAGAAATTTACCCTCTTGGAGGCAGGGTCTCAGGAGTCTTCATTTTTATACAACTGATTTTCAAGTAAGTGATTATGAAAGTAATAAATGTTTGTGTCAGAGAACCTGAAAAAAATGTAGAAAAGGCCAAGGAGAAAATGAAAATCACCCACCAGGAGACCTTAAAATGAAAATCACCCACCAGGAGACCTTTTTGAGAGGAAAAGGATCCTTTGGCTATTTCAATATAAACTCCTTTGCATTCAATTCAATTGGAAAGGCGTTCACTGTGCCCTGAAGACCTCTGTGCTGTGTGTTGATGGGAATGCATATTGGAGTAGCACTCAGCTCTCTGCCAGGACCTGGTGATGGAGGAAGGGCTCTAGCGATAGTTCTCATTGTCCTGTGAAACTCGCACTACCTTGAGTTTGACTGTTAAAATGACGTTCCAGCCTAATCACACTTGTCACATTTGCCAAGCTACTGAGGGCTTTGTTGAAGAACAGAAGCCTTTCAAACTCCAAAAACAGGCTAGATAAAATGTAAAGCAGCCTTTTATCTTTTTTATCTAACATTAGCCTCCAAATGACAAAGTTCAGGTGAAACAAGACGGCGCTGCAGTGAACAGCTAATGGCGAAGGTGTACTAACTTGCCTTTTCATTTCGATGACTTGAGGGAGGAGGCCGTTGCTGGAAAGATCTGATGCAGATTGGGGCAGACGATTAACCGGCTGGGTGTCTCCCGTGGGTGGGTTGAAATCACCCTTACCAAATTGCCTGAGACAGGTTGTACAAAAGCTATCAGCTGCTACTAGCTTTTGACTTGCCACCAGTTTCTTCTAGTCATTCTTTATTATTGTCTTCCTGCATAAATGCTTCTGTAAGATGATTGCATTTATTCTTTGGGTAACACATGCTTGGGAGGAACTTACATTTTCAGGGAACAGTTTAGGGTAAGAGAAGGCAGTGGGGGTTGGTGGTGGCAATGCAGAGGCTACAAATGAGTTTGACAATTATGGGTGTACACAGGCAACTTTGTTTCCAAATGATTCTAGGAAGCTATGGAGCATCTGTGTCTCCTGGAGGTGGTTTTAGTGCCTCTGTAGAAGGATCTCTGCTCATAGGTGACAGTGCTGTGGTGAGACAGATGCAGTGCAGATGTCTCCATGTGTACCCACCACCCCCACCTACATACCTTACATCAAGCTTGAGCAGAGCAGTCGGGGGGAGCGGGTGGTAAAACGCAACATAATAAAACAAAAGAAATTGCACACAGTCATGAAATACACAAGCTAGAGAGGATTAGTAAGTAACTGGGATAATGGTTTGGGGTCAGCTCTGTGTTTTAAATTATAATCTGAAAATAAATTCCCATCAGTTAGGAAGAAATAAGCATGTCCTTGTGAATTGTCCATAGCCACTCAGATGCTGATTATCTTTCTTTTCTGCAGGCATTTTGGGGAAATAAGCAAGGAAAAGAAATAAACCGCCACTGTTTGAAAAGCTTCCTTTCATACAAGCCACTGTGTCTACTGCCCAAGGTAGTAAGGAAGTAGTATGCTGGTGACAAGAATCCAATTTTTCTGTTCTAATTCCTGGAGCATCACTTATTCCTCATTGTGGAATTCTTATCATGCACTATCAAAAACCAGGATGCACCTAAGTAGAAGAGTGTATGCCAAAGGAGCCAAGCTTGGAAATATGTGGGCTTAGGGGGAGAGACAAAGGACCCAAGAACTGTGAAAAACACATCACAACCTCAATATAGTCCAAAGTCCATGACCCCAAATAAAGCTGGGAGAGATGCATCTTTCTCCTCTAAGGATGCAGGAGACTTCATGGCTGCCCGTGTTCCTTTTGGCGGCTGGAGTAAGTACGATCTGGTTCAGGTGTTGTGTGACTTCAGTTCTAAGGGTTTCACTCTTGGAACTCACACCTTATCCTTGCATCCATTGCAGAATTAAATCCTCCTGACTTTTTAAAGAATTCCACAATGAGGAATGAATGATGGTCCAAGAATTAGAACAGAAGAATTGGGTTCTTATTACCAGCATAGTACTTCTTTATCACCTTGAGCAACCTCTTAACTAACTTCAAAACTTTATTTTATTAAACATGGAACATGTTATCTCCATCGTGGGGTGTTGTGAGGATCAAATATGATAATGGGTCATTTAAAAACCTATGAAGAGAAGAGTCTTTTGAGAAATTGAAATAATATTTCTCTATTGTCTCTGTTTTGACTCAGTTTGGTATTAGAAAGAATGTAGGTTTCTATTCGAGACAGATCTGCAGTGCTAGGATTTTGGTTTCTAGATTCAGGTTTGAGCACAATTAAAATGGAGGCTGCCATTAACCGTAAGATTCCATGCAACTCTCTTGCATGTGTATTTCTCTGCTATCCTATTTTCCCTCATTATCGGAGGGTAGTAAAAAGAAAACCACGGACTGAGGGTAATTTTTTACAGGGTGTACTTCAGACAACTCAAAATCAATAGTTGTTTTTGTTGAAGGTGCCCAGGAAAATAGAACAAAAGGAATCATAGGTGTTTTGAGGCTAATGGTAAAACTTTATGCTGCTTCATAAAATACATGGTTGAGTAAAAGTGAAATTGTATTTCATTATAGTTTATCATTGTCTGATGATGGATAATACTGCCACTTGTAAAGCATTTAGTATATATGTGGTCAAAGAACTGAACTCTCTGCTTCTCTCCTCCTAGTGGCTTAGGATTAATAAGGGCAGTTGGAAGACCTGAGGCTGGGATTGATGGAGGAAATGACCGATTGTGTGAAGGCAGCTATGGCTCCAGAAGAAAATTTTTATGGGCTCCAGAAAACAGTTTTAATGATAACTTCTTGCTCAAAATGTCCTTGGCATAAAGTGGTAGTGGTAATACCAGTAATAATAGTAATAGCAGTAGGTAATAATCATAATCATAATTAATGCACATTTATGAAGCACATAGACTATGTCAGGCTTTGCTTATCATTTTACATCTATTACCTCATCTGAGCCTCATCTCACAACCTCGAGTTAAGCACCATTATTATTCCCATTTTACTGGTAAGAAAACTGGGTCTGAGAGAGACTAACTTCCTTCCTCAAGTTTGCCCAGCTAGTAGGAGTACATTTCGTTTCAGTGAAGTGGCAGAAGCTGAGTAGTCATTCATCAAACCTGTTTTTGCTACTTCTTGGGCACACAGGTTGCCTTTCCCAGCTTCTATGTGGATAGTTGTGGCTATGGGCCAAGTTCTAGCCAATGGCTTGAGAGGGAAGTGATGTGCACAAACCTCATCAGGACTGACCTATGTAGCCTCCCGTAATCTATCCTCTAGGCTATTTTTCTGTGTTGTCTAGGCTTAGAGGACTCTGAATTCAAGGGAATGGCAGAGATATTAGCCCCAAAGAGCCTGGGACTCTGACCACATGGAGGAGAGGTGTCTGCTGTAGAAGAGCACTTGCTTTCTAAATTCAACTTTATCTAAATGAAAACTAAACTTCTATTATGTCCCACTATTGAAGTGTTGGTACTTATTTGTTACAGCAGCTTTTTAGCATTTATTCTTAGTCCCCAGTCAGTATATTCCTGGAAAAGATATCCTATTGAGTAGTATACTGCTCTCTACTCCCATGAATGTTTTCTTAATTTTTTAAAAAAATTTTCTTTATTTTTCATTATTATTATTATTGGCTTCACCATGTAGCACCTGATTTTTTAAGCTCCCTGACCAGACATTGAGCCTGCAGCACTTGCAATGGAAGCATGGAGTCTTACCCATTGTTCCTCCAGGGAAGTCCCCATGCGTTGTAGAAAGAAGTGCACTTAGGAAGAAAAACTAAGTCAACAGATATTCCGTGTTTAAAAAGCATGGTGATGGAGAAGTCTTTGATGTCTTTGTCAGCTGGAGTTCAACGAGATTTACTATAACATAACTTCAGTCTTGTGTTCTTTCTTTTGTTCCATCTTTCTCTCCTTCCTTCTCTTTCTGCTGCTGCTGCTGCTGCTAAGTCGCTTCAGTCGGACGTGTCCGACTCTGTGTGACCCCATAGACGGCAGCCTGCCAGGCTCCGCCTACTAAGTGCTTATTGCATTCAAAGAAGAAAATAAATATGCCCTCAAGGAGCTTAGAGTCAAAGGGTGAGTCAAGATAAATAAATCTATAATTAGACTACAGCGTGGTGAGGACAGCATGCCTGCACTATGGGAGCACAAAGATGTACTGACCTGAGGGGAGAGGAAAGCTTAGAGAAGGGGGGTGAAGTGAAGTCGCTCAGCTGTGTCTGACTCTTTGCGATCCCATGGACTATAGCCTACCAGATTCCTCCGTCTATGGGATTTTCCAGGCAAGAATACTGGAGTGGGTTGCCATTTCCTTTTCCAGGAGATCTTCTCAACCCAGGGATTGAACCCGGGTCTCCTGCATTGTAGGCCGACGCTTTACGATCTGAGCCACCAGGGAAGGGGGCTATTGAGCAGAATTTCCTGGGATATGGGACTTCCAGTGTAAACCCTAGCAATTCCCATATAAATCTGGACAAGTTAGTCACCATATGTGGAGATAATGTCATTATATTTCCTCAAAGGAGAAACATGAGTTTGGAGAGAGCATCCTAGACCAAGGACCAGCATGTGTGCTGGAGGAAAAAGTGCAGACTGCACTGTGGAGTATGTGGCAGGGGAGTTAGGTAAGAGACAGGTTGTAAAGGACTTTGTAAAACATGTTAAGGAGCTGAAGGGCTGAAGGCAACAAAGTAAAGAAGGAAGCCACAGCCGAAGTCCAATGGAGTCAGGTAGAGAGGAGAGGCCATTTTGAGAAGTATTTAGAAGGCAGAATCTTAAGTACTTGATTGTTGATGAAACAAAAGAATCGAGGGAAAGAGAGAGAGAGAGAGAGAGAGAGAGAGAGAGAGGAGATCCAGGATGACCTGCAGGTTTTGGAAGAGTAATATCCCAACGCAGAGAATTGCGTTGGTCCAAGCCCATGTGCTGTGTTACATGCCTGCAGTCCCACGGTAAGGCCACCCCACCCTCCTTCTCCGGGCAGAGCAGCTCTTCCTTGGAGGGCTCAGCAGGGTGCCTTGTGCACACTTCTTGGCATGGTAGTGCTAGTGCACAGTAACTACTGAAGTCATTCAGCGAAGGGCTTATAAAACTACCTTAGAAAGGCAGGCAAGTGCCAAGAAAATGAAGAATGTACATTAAAGAAGAATTGGTATTTAACAGTTGATATTCAAGGAAAGAAAATTATTTTGGCTTTAGTTTTATCCTCTCAAAAGCTCCACATGGAAAATAATATCTTCAGTACCTCTTCTTTCCAGGTTCCATTGCATTCTCAGTCACCCATAATAGTACCATTTCCACTCATCTCTCAGGAAAGAGGCTCTTTCAGCACTCCCAGTGTCTGTACCCAGGGGCCCTGATTCCATGATCTTATGCAAGGGCTGGTGGGGGTACTTGAACTGTCCCAGGCTTTAAACTTATAATTTTACACACACGATTTCCTTTGAGCTTCACCTCACAGCCTCCTGTCAGGTCATATTCACAGGGAACTGCAGTCAGAAACTAATGTAATACTTAAAGCGGTTACAGATTTTCTCTACTTGATTATAAACTACCTGAGGTCAGGGACTGTATTTATTATTTACTTTCCCATTTGCCATAGGGCCTGGCCAATAGTAGATGCCTCAGGAATGTTTGTAGGAGCAGTAGATGGATTGGTTTCTCCAGAGAAAACAAAACAAATGGCAGGAAGAAAATTCAGCCTTGATAGCTAATTGCCTAAAATCAGCTTAAGCACTCTGGGTTGGGGAAACCAAAAGACTATCTTCCCAAGTTTCCCTATGTTTTTAATATTTGACCAAAGAGCTGTTGTAATCTATCATAGTCTCTGCTTAGATAAAATAGCATATTTGTGCAAAAAATGTTGTTGTGAGGTCTCAGTGGACAAAAAAATTCCATGTGAAGAAAATGGAATAGAAAAAGCTGAAACTTATGTGTCTCATTAGATGACTAACATCTAGAGCCTGGGTTTTTGGGCTGCTACTTGTTTCTTGTGGTCGTGGCAGAGGCTCTGTCTTGATTCACTGTTGTATGTTCTAGCTGAGTGTGGGACATGAATGTCAACCTGCGGCATGACTACAATTACTTAATTAAAATTTATGGAGCACTATTTATAGAAATATGACAAAAGGGAATCAGAGAAACAAGAAACAAATAGGTGTGGATACTGACCTTGATGAACATACATTTTAGCTGAGATTTTAAAGAAGTCAATACATTTATTTAAATAGTTATCTCTCTTCATTTTGCTTTTATTTTGAAATAAACTTTAATGGGCAATTTCCTATGTCATTAAATTATATAATCATGTTGATTAAAGATCAACTTTTAAGCATACCAAATATTGATGGGGAGATTGAAATATGGAACAAATTGGTGACATCAAAAATATATGTTAGAACAGATGCTAGAACCTCTTTTGTTCAAATGTAAATTTTTCTTCAAGTCCAGGCATAGGAAATCATGACTAGTGTTAAAAGTAATGGACAATCTTCTGGAGCCTGGTAAAATGTTTGTAATCAAGAAATATTTATTACTCTCATGCCTGTTGAATTGCTAGTAGTTTCTTGCACAAACTTAGAAGTAAACACAAAAAAATCTATTTTTATCAATTTCAGCTTATTTGTGACTTAAAAGTGAGCACACTTTAGTTTTCATAGTGATTTTTCAGGATATATCTTGTTTTGAAATATAAAAGCATAATAATAATAAAAACTACTTTCTATTATCAGATCTGAAAAGCAGAATCAATAAATCAACCAAAGAGTAAATCATTATAACTTTTGCCAATTGTGCATTCTTCACCTAGGTATACGTATTGTGAGTGGGAGTAATTTCATTTCTTTGCATGCATGCTAAGTCACTTCAGTTGTGTCCGACTGTTTGTTATCCCATGGATTATAGCCTGCTAGGCTCCTCTGTCCATGGGATTCTCCAGGCAAGAATACTGGAGTGGGTTGCCATGCCCTTCTCCAGGGGATCTTCCCAACTCAGGGAATGAACCTGCATCTCTTATGTTTCCTGCATTGGCAGGCAGTTTCTTTACCCCTGAGCCACCTGGGGAGCCCTGGTTTCTTTAACTAAATGCAAATACAACATTGGTAATATCTTTTAAAGATGAAAATTAATCAGTAAGACAATTTTCAAACCAGAAATTTCTTTAAATGTTGTTCATTGCAAAGGTATAAGTTATTGATTTGAGTTCGGTTCAGAATGACTAGGAAGATAAGGGGATCAAAAGAGAAAATCAACAACAGAAAATGCTGCAGGTGAATTAATTCATATTTTTTTGGTTTAATAGGGAATTTGCAGCCCTTAAAATGAAAATATCTTCCCTGCACAGGAAGTGGTAATAGAGTCATAACCCTAGTTGCTAGCAGTTACTGGGATAGTACCATTCCCCACATCCTAATTATCCCAAACTTGGTTTCTTTCTCTCCAGAGGAAGGCAGGCTATGAAGAAGTGGAAATGTGGTTTGTGTAAAATTAGTTACCTTTTATGCCTTTGAAAAAACTCTTTAGGTCTTGGAGATTTGCACAAAGTATGCAGTTAGACTAAGGCTTAACATGGACCAAGAGATTACGAGATGGAGGCTAAGTCATGAGAGTAACTGGAAACTCAGATTTTCACATCAGAAGGGGAGAAGATGGCTCAAAAAGTAGAGAGCAGTTAACTCCTACTGTCTCATCAGCAAGACACTGTGGGGCTTTTTACTTTACAGGGGTCATGGTCTACTATACGTGTAGGGTCCATACTACACTATGTCATATTCCTTTATGGTTCTGTGCCACAGTCCACATCATAATGGCTGTTTTCATAACCACCCCCTTCCTTCCTCTCCAGCATAAAAGCCTTCTGAGATCCCAGCCTCTCATTTTGCCTTTCTATAAATCCAACCTCATGGTTGCTAGGGGTGACCTTTTTAAAAGTGTAGACTTGAACATACCACAACCCCACACAATATGCTTCAGCATTCAACGCCCTGACATGGTACAGGACATTTTTCACAAGATTCTCCTTACTTTAGTGGTCTCCACTTTTACTGTTTCCTTTCTCTCACACACGATCTAGCCATTCCAACTACCTCTGCATGGATCAGAACATTTTGTCAACACTGGTTCTTCTCTTCTAGTCCACCTAGAAAATTGTCCTTTTCTGGGAAGCTTCCCAAACTGAACATGTCTTCTCACAGGTCTCATGCCTTATTACCCTAAACCTTTCCAGGTGGGAATGACATCCCTGCAGGAAGACTGAGACCTCCTGCCCTGTGCTGACAAGCAATCTACAGGGACAAATTAGAAAAGCCACAGCTCATGGGAGCCAGAGCTTTAGCTGTTTCACTAATCATGCAGAAAAATCCATCTTCCTAGTACTAGTATGTGCCAAGTAAGGCCTTTTATTATCATCATCATTATAATAATGGTAATCATCATCACCCCTTGTTTGCTATGGACCCGGCACTGTGCTAAGTGTTTTTACATGGATCATCTCCTTGCATCAACACAATACTTTCATTATCTTATTATCATTATATCCCCCCACCATTTTATAGATGACGGAAGTGGGGTTTGGAGAACTTAAATGATCTGTCCAAGGTTACATAGCTAGTAGTTAGGCCAGTAGGAGTTGACCCTCAGTTGTCCAACTATCTTATTGTAAAACACAATACAGCTTTTAATTAATTATTATTATTTTTTTTAACCATCTGAGCCATGAGGGAATCCCATCAGCTTTTAATTTTGATCCATTCATAGGAAAGGATGAAAGGGTAGCTTGATTTCCTTATACAGGTTAATATCTGCCTTTTCTATTTCAACATATGGATTATATCTCCTTCAAACTTGCATCTCCAGCATCTGTCATTGTCCCTAACATATATCAGTAAACACTTAATTAAAGTCTGAATGAATACTGGCCAACATGGACATTCTTTCACTGTAGATTAGGGTAGATATATAGTAGGGTTATCCTAAACAGAACAAGTTTTCTATCTTAAGACATCTGAATAGGATAATGTAGAGCCCAGAGGACTTATGTTTATTTGATCCTAATTTGATTTGGGGTTTTGTTTTGAGACTTGTCAAAAGAAGCAACATCTAAACAAACTCAGTGTTCACAAGTATCCTTGATAATCACCAAGAACTTTTAGAAAATAATTTTTTTTTTTCTTATAAGGCCTAAGCCTTTCTTTTAGATTTAAAACTGTACTTAAACTTGCTGGAGAGATTCAATCAAGAAAATGTCACACTATGGTTCCACCTACTTGCTAACATTGAGGCCCACTTAACAAAGAGGACTTGCTTGACATTAGGGGGGAAAAAAGTCTCACCAAGATCCTAGAGATTTTTAGTGGCAGTAGGACTCCTTCAAGGAGAGTGGCATTGAATGTTCTGTCCTTTAATATAAAACATCACTCAGCAAGCTGCACTCTCTGATAATTTTTATAACAGAATATAACACGTTTTTCCAGCAAGGTCAGAAATGTCAATAAAAAGGGACAAATGGACTTGCCTGAGATTCTCAATTTTGGAAACAGTCTGATCTCTTTAGTACACTGGTGCTGAGGCTTGAAAAGCAAGTATATGTTCAAAGGGACTCTGGAGGCTGCCCTAGACTTTTAACCAGGACATCGGCTTGAGTGGCCAGGGTATCCTTTGGGGAATAGTGTAATAATTTGACCTTGGGTCAGGGGATATTGGCACCCGGAAAGAGTGTGTTACATGGCTGCCCCTGGATCTGCCTTTGATTTGAGTTTGACAGTGGTTAAAGAGGTTTGGGGTAAAAAAAGAAACTTCCCATGTAACTAATGGACTGTGTTAGTTTTCTACTTATGCATAACAAATGAACGCAAATGTAGTGGCTTAATATGACTCTCATTTATTATCTCATGGTTCTGTAGATCAGAAGTTGGGGCAGGCTTGGCTACCTTCTTACAGTCTTACAGGCTGCAATGAAGATATAGGCCAAGTGGTGCTCTCATCTGTAGGATGTGGGGAAAAGCCTACTTGTACTCTCATGAGGGTTGTTGGGAGAACTCAGTTCTCTGGAGCGTAGGTTCTCTGAGATGTAGGAATGGTTTTTGCTGCTCACTAGTGGTAAAGAACCCGCCTGCCAATGCAGGAGACATAAGAAATGTGCATTGATCCCTGGATTGCGAAGATCCCTGGAGGAAGGCATGGCAACCCACTCCAGTATTCTTGCCTGGAGAATCCCATGGACAGAGGAGCCTGGCAATCTACAGTACATAAGGTTGCAAAGAGTTGGACATGACTGAAATGGCTTAGCACGCACACAGGCATACACCCTCAGCCCCAGGAGGCTGCTCTCAGGTCCTTCCGTGTGGCCCCCTACAACTTCAGACATCAACTGCACACTGAATTTTTCTCACTTTTGGAATTTTTCTTTCTCTTCTTTGACCAGCCAAGGAAATTTTTGCTTCTAAAAGGCATGAGTGATTAGAGTATACCTTTGCAGCTATCTTTGTATTTTAAGGTTAACTGATTTGGGATTTTAATTGCATTTACAAAATTCCTTTATAAGCAGTGCCTATAAAGGGTTATAGATTACAGGTTACAGGTTTTATATTAGTGTTTAAATGAATAAGTTGGTACTAGCAACCTTAAAGGCCATTTTAGAATTCTGCTCACCACAGGACCAATGTAAATGATTTGTTTTGCATGTACTACTCAATTTAAAACCTTTGAACAATCTATAAGGACACAAATTAATTGCATAATTCACTCAGTAAGTGATGCAGCTGGCATTGGTTCCCAGTCTATTCTGAATCTAGAATCGGTGCTCTTCCTTGGTAATAATTGTGATGCTATTCATAAGAACAGCACTCTCTGTGTACCAGGAATGGCTATTTCTCATGTGCTAACTCATTTCACCTTCACAACAACCCTGTAATTGGGTACTATTACTGTTCTCATTTTGTGGGTGAAGAAGCCACAGAGCAGCCACTGAACTTTCAGAACTCTCATTGGCATAACACAACTGCTTCAGTTAATCTCAACTTCTTTATAGCAGCTCAGCATGTGGCCATTCAAAGATAACTCAAACATTTTACTAGTATCCACTCTGGGTGCTCTCAAATTTCTTAGCTACTTTACTTCTCTTGTTGGCATGTTTTCCTCACTTGCACAATGAGGTATGACATCTCTTGAAACTTTCATGGTGTTGAGACAAAGATTGTCTAATAGGCAAAGAAGACTCTACTGAAGACTATTCCAATAAGGAAGAGAGGCCAGACACAGTTTGAGCTTAACTGCTGAAACCAAGAACTGGAGAGCTTTTAAGAGCAAACATGAGGGCAAATTCCAGGCCGTCTGTGTTTGCTAATTGGCTTCACTGAAAGAAAAAGTAAACTTTCTCATGATCTGAGGTAGTTAGCCAGCTTGGAGCAAGGTGCCTGCCAAAGTTAGGCTCCTGCCTTATCGGGGAAACTTAGACAAAGGGGCATCCTTGTCCTCCAAGACTACATTTCCAATGAATGGCTCCCAGGTCCTTGAGAAAGACCTTCTTGTTCCCTAAAATTGGCAAGAAGCTTTTAAAAAGATTGACCTGTCAAAGGAGCAAAGAAAGAACTGATAGATTTTTCTGAAGTAAATGCTTTAAGAGATGGGAGGTCAGGGCTTAGAGTCAGGAAAAAGTTTGTCTAAAGTTTAATTGGACAAGGAAAATGGTAAGACCGTCTTGGTTGACCATGAAGACTAAACAGATAATGTATGCTATTGTACGTTCTAATCTGAAAAGTAATATTCATTGTCACACCTTCCAGGAAACTCTCTTTGACCCTTGAAGTCTAGATTCTGGGCTCTTCCTCTGTAGTCCCAGAGGTCCTGATCTGTCATGTGTAGTATTATATTATGTGAAGCTGCTAACAGCCTAGGGGCCCATCAACAACATTACAAACAGATATATAAACAGATGGCATATGTGTATACTGTAAACAAAAGTATGTATAAACAGGTTATATACCTGTATGTATACAAATACTATAACCATTAAAGATTACATTGAAGAAGAAATCTAGTAACTTGTTAAAATGTTCATAATAGATTGTTATGTTAAATAAAAGCAAATTATAAAACACTATGAAAAATATAATCCCAATTAAGTAATATAACAAAGAATATTGGAAATAAAAGCAAAAATAAACAAATGGGACCTAATTAAACTTAAAAGCTTCTGCACATCAAAGGAAACTATTAGCAAGGTGAAAAGACAGCCTTCAGAATGGGAGAAAATAATAGCAAATGAAGCAACCGACAAACAACTAATCTCAAAAATATACAAGCAACTCCTACAGCTCAACTCCAGAAAAATAAATGACCCAATCAAAAAATGGGCCAAAGATCTAAATAGACATTTCTCCAAAGAAGACATACAGATGGCTCACAAACACATGAAAAGATGCTCAACATCACTCATTATCAGAGAAATGCAAATCAAAACCACTATGAGGTACCATTTCACACCAGTCAGAATGGCTGCAATCCAAAAGTCTACAAATAATAAATGCTGGAGAAGGTGTGGAGAAAAGGGAACCCTCTTACACTGTTGGTGGGAATGCAAACTAGTACAGCCACTATGGAGAACAGTGTGGAGATTCCTTAAAAAACTGGAAATAGAACTGCCTTATGATTCAGCAATCCCACTGCTGGGCATACACACTGAGGAAACCAGAAGGGAAAGAGACACATGTACCCCAATGTTCATCACAGCACTGTTTATAATAGCCAGGACATGGAAGCAACCTAGATGTCCATCAGCAGATGAATGGATAAGAAAGCAGTGGTACATATACACAATGGAGTATTACTCAGCCATTAAAAAGAATACATTTGAATCAGTTCTAATGAGGTGGATGAAACTGGAGCCTATTATACAGAGTGAAGTAAGCCAGAAGGAAAAACACCAATACAGTATACTAACGCATATATATGGAATTTAGAAAGATGGTAACAATAACCCTGTATACGAGACAGCAAAAGAGACACTGACGTATAGAACAGTCTTATGGACTCTGTGGGAGAGGGAGAGGGTGGGAAGATTTGGGAGAATGGCATTGAAACATGTAAAATATCATGTATGAAATGAGATGCCAGTCCAGGTTCAATGCACGATACTGGATGCTTGGGGCTAGTGCACTGGGACGACCCAGAGGGATGGTATGGGGAGGGAGGAGGGAGGAGGGTTCAGGATGGGGAACACATGTATACCTGTGGTGGATTCATTTTGATATTTGGCAAAACTAATACAATTATGTAAAGTTTAAAAATAAAATAAAATTAATTATAACAAAGAAACAAAACCCTCTGGAAGCATATACTTCAATATGACAGTATTTATCTGTGGATAGTGGGGTTATGGATGATTTTTATTTTCTTCTTTGTGCTTTACCATGTTTTTGAATTTTCTACAATGAAAACATATTACTTCTGTCACCAGAATAAAAAACACAATTTTACACAAAGAACTATGGACAAAAAGAGCCACAAAAGCATTTTTTATGACTCCCCAGCTTTAATCTAATGGAGGCAGAGTGCTTTATAATGTTTCCTAAGTACGTTTTTGTCGTTCTTTTGATACTATCCTTCTAGCTGTTCAAATGTGGACAGAGACCAAACTGACAAAAAGATTTTCATGCTTCCTGATTCATTGTTTAGTGCATGGGCCAGCGGTGCTGTAGGAAAGAAGGTTTGGGGGAAGGATATATAATCGGATTGTGATTAACATTTCTTGCTCTGGCTGTGTTTGCATCCTTAGCTTTGAATTAATGTTATTAGTTGATTGACTAATTAATGGAAATGTTTATTTGTACCAATTGGCCTCCTGGCCAAGAAGAATTGTTCAGAAATGGCATGACCTATTTTTGTAGGTAATGAGTTTACCATCATAAGAGGTATTCAAGCAGAGTCTGAATGACCATTTGTCTGAAATGTGATTAAGAGACTTCTAGCCTCATATAAATCAGCTAATTACCTTTGTGAGACTTGAGATCCTCCCTCAAACTAAGAGTTTCAAGGAGAAGAGAGTTAATTATCAGGTTCCCTCTCCTGTAATCCCTGGACAGAACAGGAAGCACAATGAGGCTCCTAGGAAGTGAGATGGGGGAACTGGGAAAGTCTTTGCCAGCCAAGACAATCAGTCTCTCCCAGGAGTTGTGAGGTATCTCTTCTTTGCTTTCCTCTGCAATGGCATCTTGCATGATCTTTGCTAACCCAACCTCTAAGCCACAAAATCTTTCCTCTAGGAAACTGCCAGAGACTGTGTCCTTAGATAAAAAAGAGAGACAGAGAGAGATAGAAAGAGAGAAGACAGAGAAAAACAGAGAGAGAAATTTCAATTCAAGCAAGTACCTGTGGTCAGGGGAGAAACCACTATCACAACTTAAAGTAGTGAAGAATGCATCACTTGATAAATATACTCAAGCCTTCCCCCTCCCAAGGTACCTATGAATGTGTGTGTGTGTGTGTGTGTGTGTGTGCGTGCTTAGTTGCTTAGTTGTGTGTGACTCTTTGTTACCCCATGGACTGTAGCCCACCAGGCTCCTCTGTCCATGGTATGCTCCAGGCAAGAATTCTGGAGTGGCTAGCCACTTCCTGCTCCAAGGGGATCTTCCCAACCCAGGGATGGAACCTCGGTCTCCTGCATTGCAGGCAGATTCTTTACCGTATGAGCCACCAGGGAAGCCCAAAGTGTCTATACATGGGGCAAATTTTCACAACAGTTTCTATTTACAAGAATCTACATCATCACTGACTCAATGGACATGAGTTTGAGTGAACTCCGGGAGTTGGTGATGGACAGGGAGGCCTGGTGTGCTGTGATTCATGGGGTCGCCAAGAGTCGGACACAGCTGAGCGACTGAACTGAACTGAACAGAACTGAACTAAAATTCATGGGAGAATCCCTTGGAGAAGGGATAGGCTACCCACTTCTGTATTCTTGGGCTTCCCTACAAACTCAGTTGGTAAAGAATCTGCCTGCAGTACTGAAGACCTGGGTTTGATCGCTGGGTTGGTAAAATTCCCTGAGGAGGGCAAGACAACCCACTCCAGTATTCTTGCTTGGAAAATCCCACGGACAGAGGAGCCCGGCGGGCTACAGTTCGTGGGGTCACAAAGAGTCAGACATGCCTGAGCAACTAAGCACAACACTGCATCTAGAATCCAAAATGGCTTATTGAAATATTTCAGCTCAATTTTTCAGGTTATAGGCAGAAACTTGTGTTTTTATCTGTGTGTTAATCTGAAGATATTTCCTATACTTATTCAGTGAGCAGAGCCAGCTAACCAGAGAATTGATAACATCTTTGAAAAGATAGAAACCATGAACAAATATAGAAAACACTGGGAGTAAAGTCACCTCCTTTGTGTCACAGCGAGGCCTCAGGTTACAGGTGCCGGATCATTCTATAACCTTCAACAGTATCCAGCCTCCTTCATCCGTTACCTTTGCCTGGAGCTGCGAAGATCACTTAATAATTGATGCCGTGTTTTTCATTTCCATTCACTTCATCACTTAATCAGCAGAGTTGTAACTCCTCTTCCCTAATACATCTTCATTTTCGACCCCATTACCTGTACGGGCTCCAGAGCCTCACCCGCTCATGGTATGGCGTTTCTGCTTTCCAGGTGCTTTCCCAGGTCTCTGGCAATCTGCTCCCTGCTAATGGCGCAGATGGGAGAAAAGAGGGCGAGCAGAAACGTGAGGGAGGAAGCAGATTCTCCTGATGAATTAGAGGTCCTTGGGGAAGCTGCTTTAACACTGTCAGGCACAGTAAAAGAGCAATTTATGGAGTCCTGTTGCACGAAATTTTTCTTACCTTTCAAAGGGGTATTTTTAAAGCCTGCACTGGTATTGAGTTTTCCTCTTGAGGTTTACACCTAAGCAAGCTCAGAATTATAATGATAAATATCACTTTTTGGCCCTGACATGTGCTAAGCACTTTGCACGTATTAATTCATTTATTCATCGTAAGAAGTCTCTGAGGAATGTATTATTATCCTAGTTTTGCAGAAGAAGAACCTAAACCTCTGAGAACATAAGCAATTAGCCAAGTACCTTAGTCTGCTATAAACAAATACTATAGACTCGGTGGTTCATGAATAATGTAAACAACAGAATTTATGGCTCACAGCTCTGGAGGTTGGGAAGTCTTAGATCAAGGTGCCAGATATTCCTTGTCTGGTGAAGCCCGGTTTCCTGTTTCATAGATGGCTGTCTTCTCTCTGTATCCTTGCATGGTGGGAGAGCCAAGGGGGTTCTCTGGGCTCTCTTTTTTAAGGGCACTAAATCTCATTCATGAGTCTCCATCCTTGTGATCTAATCACCTCCCAAACCCCACCCTACTGGGGATTAGATTTCAATACATCAATTTTGAGAAGCCTGATGTGATATGGGCAATGTTACCTTTAGTGGAAGACATGTTATTTTTGATAGAATAGTCAGAGAAAGGCTTTCTGAAGCAGTGACAATTGCTGAGAACTGAGTGACTCAGTGGCATCTCCAATTGGGGGTGACCCTGCAGGAGCTGTGGCAGTATTTTTACATGGGCATTACTCTGTTGTTAGTTACAACAGTTCTTCAAATTAAGTAATTGCACAATTAAATTTGTAGTGAGACCTCAATATGGACAGTCTGTGACCGGTATGTATGTCATTTTTTTGATCCACAGGAAACTTTCTTCCAGTCAGATTCAGGGTAGCTCTTGGAGGTACAAAGCAGCTTACCAAGAACTCTTGGGAAAATTATTCCATTTTTAAGGTCTTAGATTTCTTACTTGTTCATCCACAAAATGAGCAGGAAGGGAAGTGGGCATTGGAAGGAAAGCATGATATTTCATCTCTTTGGTGCATCTGTGAATCCTCACCTTTGATTCATCTACTAATGTTATTCCAGAGCTATTTGCATTTGAAAAAATAACTAAATCTGATATGTATTAACCTCTAGTCCCTATACATTTTCTGGTATGGAAATACTGTGTGGAAAACCTGAAGGAACTTTCTGGCTAATCCAATATATACATTCTTAGTCCTCACAACTTTACTAAGTAACTACTTTTATTATCTCCATTTTATAGATAAAGAAACCAACATGCAGAAAAAGTAAGAAAAGGAAATAGTGAACATTCACTCTTACGGGGGGCTACATGAGGTGACTTTAAGATATGATCTATTTCATAGCCACACTAACTGCCTACTGAATGTCTTGAAGTCTTTATTTTACAAACAGGGAAACCAAGGTCCAGTGAGCTTATATGATTAGCTCAAAAGATGCAAAGAAAAAGGGCAGAGCCAGGGTTTGACCCTAGCTCTGTGCTGCTGCTGCTGTCCCTTCTTTTGCCACTCATCATGTGTAGCTGGCAGATGGTGATGGTTCCTTTACCAGCAGTGAGGGACTGTGGACTTCTCTCTTCTCTGGTGGATACATCACTCCTAAAGGACACTTGGCACATTTCCAGTTACAATGCTGGGCTTTGTAAATGTCACTTGAGTTAAGGGGCTCCATTGTCTAATTGCACCCATCAATATCACCAGTGAGGAACTAGTACCAACCTCATAGATTTTTTTTTTTTTTTTAAATGAGGATTGAATGACATGATGTACCTAAAGTGCCTCATCCATGGATCCATAAGAGGTATCTGATGAATGGTCTTCATTGTCGTTATTGGGGAATATGCCTCTTTTTTCATCTGCAAACCTTGGCTCAGTCCTTTACGTTGGATTAAATGTAAAATACATGCCTGATGAATAAATAAATGAATAAATTAGAAAGTAGCAAGCTAAAAACTGGGAGTCTGGGCACCTGAATAATGAGTCCAGGCTCTGTCATCATTACTGTGAGACCATTCAGAAGTTACTTATCATTTTTGAGTTTTCTCTCAAGTATCATGGGGGAGTCGTCCAGAATGATCTCTATCACCCTTTCTAATCAGGGATTCTTAACTTATTTAATTTAAAACCCATAAAACCCAAGTTAATTTTCCTGCTCCCGTCGCTACTTGGAGACCGTTGTTGCTGTGCTTGTGCTCAGTCACTTAGTCTTGTTTGACTCTTTGCTGCCCTTTGGACTGTAGCCCACCAGGCTCCTCTCTCCATGGAATTTTCCAGGCAAAAATACTGGAGTTGTCTGCGATTTCCTATTCCAAAGAATATTCCAGAGTCATGGATAGAACCCATGTCTCCTGCATTGGCAGGCAGATTCTTTACCACTGAGGCACCTAGGACGCCCACTTACCTGTTTCATCTGACATGAAAAATACCTGCTTTCTTGCTTTTGTGTGGGTTCTTTGTGTGTAGACTGGGTTTCACATTTTGGGCTTTAGGACAATAGGGGATATCTCTCCTCTCCTTTCATTATATTTATGTTCCTGGTTCTCAACTGGGGTGAGTTTGGCCCCAGAGGGGCTATTTGATATCTGTAGACACTTCCGATTGTTACACTGTGGATGGGATGCTACTGGCACCTTGTAGAGGCCAGGGATGCTGCCAAGCATTCTACGATGTGCAGGATAGTGCCGCTCTGCCCCAACAAAGAATTATTTGGCTCAAAATGTCAACAGCACCAGGGATGAGTGGAGAAGATATTTGCGATAAATGAGACCCTCCTAACACAGGGCTTGAAAGCACCGCTTCTCATCATCTGCTCTGATAGCAGGATGCTCGCAAACAGAAGTCTGGGCTTAGTGATTAAAGGTGCACATAAAAATCCCCTGGTGTTTTAAAGGATTCAGAGGCACAATGAGGGAGGCTATTACTGTGTGTCACACTCCTGTACAGAGCATACGCATTACCCACCTGTAATGAAGGATTTCTGAATAGATAAGGGTTGCAGCCTCTACAGGGGAATGTTTTAGCTGGGGGCATGCAGATTTTAGCTGCATGAATAATATCATCATTAATGGGAATTATTATGCTACCCCGAACTAGAAATTTACCCCTGAATGGGTAGCAATATCCTACAGATGGAGGCCATTGAAAATCTGTTTCCCTGGCAGGATATGTGGAGAAGGATTGCATGAGAAGCCGTGTTGGCTGCCGGCTCATGAATGGCTTCAGGCCAACAGGTCTGTGCAAGGGACAGAGTAGGGCCAATGGGACAGCATTTACCAATAACCAGTGTGAGCAGGGGCGACACTGGGAGAGGCCATTGGTCTCTGGCGTCCCCCCTCCCTTCACGCCTTTTCTGATCATGTCCTAGTGCTATGGCTCTGTCTCACTTCCCTAAGACAGCAGCTCTCCTGCAAATTCTTCAGAAAATGGGTTAATGAATTCATTCTCTCTAAGGTTCAAGGACACATGACCTTCGGCAGGATAATTTATGATTTAGAGGACTGTTGTCAATGAGGCACTCACCACTGAAGGGTAGATGTTTATTTTTGTAGAGGGTCTGCAAGGGTGCCTCCAAGGATATAATCTGCATCTGCCTGGATCACTCAAGTCTTGATTTAAGTTGCTGTTGACTCATTTCTTGCATATCACAATTTCTAGACATTTAGTGCATAAAGAAGCGATGAAGTGGAGATGCTGTGTTGGAAATGGGGTGGGGCACCCAGGAGTCAAGCCACTGGATTCCTGCCATACCACACCACACCATGCCACACCATGCTAAGCTGGGGATCCTGGGGCACCTCTCTGGAATCACACAGGCTCCCAGGAGCAGTGCTTCTCAAGGTTTTCCTCATCAAACCCCATTCAGAATATGGGAAGAACTCTGCTCTAGGAGGGAGGTGAAGGCCCTGAGAGCTGAATGTGTCAGCAATTGTCTGGCTTAGGAAGCTGTGCCAGAGAGCATAGCATGAAAATCATTGCCCTTGGGTGACCTTGACAAAGCCTGGCCACTCAAATGCCTTGAGACCCAAGTAAGTAGAAGATTACAGCCACAGTGTTAACTGATATAGTAAACACTAGAGTAACAGAGAATTCATTCTTTAATGCATCAAGTAAGTATTCCTGGACACCTACCATGTACCAGCTGCTCCTCTAGCTGCAGGAGAGACAGGGCTCTTCAAGGAATTTATGTTCCAGTGGGGTGGGGGTGGGAGGGGGACAGGGAACAACCAGACCACAAATAAGTATGTCAAATATATAATCAGTGGGGTTCCTAAAACAATGCAGGGCAAGTGACTAGTGTGTGTGTGTGTGTGTGTGTGTGTGTGTTGCTTAACTAAGATAGAGTAGTCAGGGAGACTGTTCTGAGGAAGTGGTCTTTGGTCTTTGAGCTGGAGCTAACTGTGGAAAGTGCTGGTGGAAGAGAGTTCCAAATAGAGAGCCCAGTGCGGGTGAAGGTCTGAGGTGAGAATATCATCTGCATGCTCAAAAAACAGCAAGAAGCCTGATTTCTATCTAGGAAAATGTTGAATCATCCCTGCCGATTTTTAGTTGATTTGACAGCTTCTATATTTTTTTGCATTTGACCCTTGCCTCAAGCCCATGGATCTTCTTATAGTCTACCAGATTACCTTACCTGTCTCTTGAGAAACCTATATGCAGGACAAGAAGCAACAGAACTGGACAGGGAACAATGTACTGGTTCAAAACTGGGAAAGGAATACATCAAGGCTGTATATTGTCACCTTGCTTATTTAAATTGTATTCAAAGGACATCATGCAAAATGCTGGGCTGGATGACTCACAAGTTGGAATCAAGACTGCCAGGAGAAATATCAATAACCTCAGATATGCAGATGATATCACTTTAATGGCAGAAAGTGAAGAGGAGCTAAAGAGACTATTGATGAAGGTGAAAGAGGAGAGTGAAAAAGCTGGCTTAAAACTCCATTTTCAAAAAGCAAAGATCATGGCATCCAGTCCCATCACTTTATGGCAAATAGATGGGTAAAAAGTGAAAACAGTGACAGATTTAATTTTCCTGGACTCCAAAATCACTGCAGACAGTGACTGCAGCCATAGAATTAAAAGAGGCTTTCTTCTTGGAATAAATTCTATGACACATCTAGATAACATATTAAAAAGCAGAGACATCACTTTGCTGACAAAAGTCTGCATAGTCAAAGCTATGGATTTTCCAGTAGTCATGGTACAGATGTGAGAGTTGGACCATAAAGAAGGCTGAGCACTGAAGAATTGATGCTTTTGGACTATAGTACTGGAGAAGACTCTTGAGGGTTCCATGGAGAGCAAGGAGATAAAACCAGTCAATCCTAAAGGAAATTAACCCTGAATATTAATTGAAAAGACTGGTGCTAAAGCTGAAGCTCCAATACTTTGGCTGCCTGATGCCAAGAGCTGACTCACTGATAAAGACCCTGATGTTGGGAAAGGCTGAGGGCAAGAGGAGAAGGAGGTGACAGAGGATAAGGTGCTTGGATGGCATCACTGACTCAATGGACATGAATGTGAGCAAGCTCTGGGAGATAGTGAAGGACAGGGAAGCCTGGCATGCTGCAGTTCTTAGGGTTTCAAAGAGTCGGACACAACTTAATGACTGAACAACAACAATCTACCACTGGTTATTTTCACACACATGGAAGTGAGGCTTGGGGAAGTGGAGGGGTAACTTGGCCACGCTGGGGTGCTTGGGACTTTGGAAGCACTGAGCTAATCATAAAATTTTAACTCATCTTTCTCTAGAAGTCAAGAGGTACATGGATATTTGTAGACAGGTATCATTTTGAGTTTATGTTCAGAACTTTTAAGTGAAGGATTTCATTTATTCTTCATGACAAACCAGTGTGGTAGGTCCTGTTATAATTCTCATTTTATAGATAACTAAAGTGAGATACATAAAAAGCAAAGAACTTGGGCAAAAATTAGGAGTAACAAACACAGAAGCAGAGTGTGAACCCAGGCACATTCCATTCAGAAGACATGAACCCAAGCACGTCCTGAAGCCCATATTCTGAAGACAACAAGGATGTTCAGGCCAGTTGTTCAAAGGTTTTAAGGGGAGGTGGAATGAATCAGCCTTTCCCATCTGAAAAGCAAGGGCCTCTACGGAGGCACTGGTGGGTCCTGTTTCATTCTAACAGAGATCTGTCAGACCCTGGAGGACACATTGCAGTGTTCTTTGTATTTAAACACAAGAACCAGTGTTCATTTTCATTTGAGGCAGGGTCTTCTGCCAGCTGGTAAGGAAGTCCCAGTCATCACTGCTTGGAGTGTCACTCAGGCCACTCTCTACCCAGCAAGTCTATTTATTGAGATATGTGATCAATGGAAGATAGAAAAACTCGAGCTTCAAAACACTGGATTCCTCCAGCTTCCTTTAAATGTACTCCCATTAACTGCCTTGTACAAATAAGGAGCACTTGGTAAACACAGAGGTGACAAGCTCATGTTCTTTAATGACTTTTCTTCACTGCTCCTTCCTTGTGTCAGAAAACAGATCCCAGCCTTGTGAAACTCAGCCTCCATTTGGAGAAACTGCACACCCGCTCCCCCCTACCCCCAACCCCCAAAGTTCTCTTGTGCTGGGGCATAAAGGAAGAACCTTCTCTCCTCCTTCTTCCCATCCTCCCTCTTCCTTGTCATGGAGTTAGCAGGGCTGAAGTTCAGAGGAAGCTTCCTGCATCTCCTGAGGTTAAACTCTGCACAAGGTCCTAGGTGGATGGCTTTGCAAGACCAGAATAGCAATGTCAATATCAAAACACACAGTATTACCCAGGAAGTTCACTTCTACTTGGGATAGTCAGAGTGCCTCCTCACAAAAGACAGCATATGATCCTGGTATTTTAAAATAAGTCAGTTTGCTTAACAATTGAACCTTGCAAACTCCAACTCCAGAGAAGGAGCCATTTGGCAGCTGTCTCCTTGGGTAGCTTTCATCGAGTGATGGCAGTGCTAACACAAGCTTTGGGTACCACTTTGTAGTTCTTATCAGAACACAGAATCTATTGTGCACAATTCTGTCCTTACAACCTGCGTGATCTTGGAAAGATCACTGGAGATCTCAAAGCTGCATTGTCTTGGTTATATAATAGGATAATAATACTCCTACCAAAGGATAGATCGTTGTAAGGTGGATCAGGCTGGGTTCTGAGTGGCAAACAACAGAAACCTAGTCTGGCTGAGTTAAGCAGAAACGGGATTCACTGAATCACCTGAAGTGATGAGGAATCAGGCATGGAGGCAGAAAGAATAATGGCCAAAGTCAAGAGACCTGTCAAGGGACACTATCACAGATAGTGGTGGAATTGCTGCTGCTTTTTCTCTCTGGTTCCTTGTTCATACTCTGGTGCAGGCGTAACTGGTTTTCTGAAGTTGGAGCATATTGACTTTGGCTGCAAGGGTTGCAACTTCCAAACTGAGAGGCAGTTTCAGCCTTGCAACAAGACTCATCAGGAGGAGAATTACTCAAATGTAGGGGAGGGAATAAGATGATGGGAAGCCAAAAATAAATACAAATATTTACTCTCTGAAGATTAAGTGGGATTATATTCCTGAACAGAATCTAGTGCACAATTGGTCCTAAACAAATGTGAGCTCCATTTTTACCTTCCTCTGGATCAACATGTTTACAATTTATGGTAATATTAATGGAATTTATAAAGCATATTCAAGTGACTTGTAGTGCTGACTTGCTCATTTATTATCTTTTTGCTGTTCTAAGGGGATTGTACTTTTAGTCCCTAAAAACTGTAAATATTTGAAAGACTATGAAGCTTGTGAAGCTTGAAAAATATCATTTTATTTCATTTGCATGTTTTGTAGACTTTGCTATAACTTTAGAAACTCTGTCCTTATTCTTCCTATTCACTGCAAAAGTTTGACTTATACTTCCAACATTTTGAATGTGACAGGGCTTTAAATATAAGCTTTATGAGAGCTGATCAGTGTACAAAGATACTTTGCAATGTGATTTGTGTGTCTAGAACTACTCTACTTGTTTTCTTCCTTAATGACTAAGTCACTCTCTGGAAATAAATGATCACTTACAGAGACACATGTAGACTCTCAGGCCCTTGGGGCACCTTTTTAGTGACTGGAAAGAAAGAGACTAACTGTGTGGGTGTTGAGTCCAGCCCAATTCATCTGCTCTGAGTTTCCCTTTGGCTGTTCAAGTTGTTTAGGAAGCAGGATAAATTATTATTACAAGAACAGAGCTGAGTTCAAACTCTTTTCATCACTCACCAGTTGTGTGACCTCAGGCAAGTTATTTAACCACTCCGAATCCCAGTTCTCTTATCAGAGGGTAAGTCAGAATTTTGTAAGATACTATCTATTAAGTGACTTGTATAGTGCCTGGTTCATAATTTGTTATCAATCAATGGGCGACACAGGTACCACTGAGGATATATTTTTGTTCTGTCCTGCTAAATCTATTGTATCTCTTTCCTTCCCCCTAAATATATGAAATGACCACATGATAATGACAAAAACCAAACACTTTGAGGAGACTTTAATTAATTGGCCCTCCTGAGGTTAGTAGAGTGCTCTGGCCAGAGAAGAAAATCTGTGACAATAATGACAGATAATGTAACTAGAATTCATTGATGGATCTTTAGAATTGATTGGCAAAAAAGATTCCAGAGTTTTACACTTGTGCAATAGGCTCCAGGGCTCCTCCAATGGCTCCGTGGGTAAAGAATCTGCCTTCAATGTAGGAGACACAAGAGAGGTGTGATCAATCCTAGTCGGGAAGATCCCCTGGAGAAGGAAATGACAAGCCACTCCACTGTTCTTACTTGAAAAATCCCATGGACAAAGGAGCCTGATGGGTTACAGTCCAAAGGGTCACAAAGAGTCCGACACAACTAGCGACTAAGTTCAATAGGTTCCAGAAAAATTCCTCAGTATCACAGGGTGTGGTTAAGGAACAGGTTCCGTTTGGGAAATTTACACAACAAGAATTAGCAAGAAAATAAAGTGCACAGTCCTGATATCTTTCATGATCCCCAAGGAAATGTGCTTGAGGACCAGGTACTCTGCTGAGCAAACCTCTGGGATAAATATCAGAAGAGGAAACCTGTACCCTGTTCCTGTGCTTTCTTATAATGGGCTACATCTGAACGTTTGTGTCCCCGCAAAATCCCCATGTTGAAATCCTAACACCTAGTGGGTTGGCGTTAAGAGGTAGAATTTGGGGACGTAATTTGGTCCTGAGGATGGGGCCCTCATGAATGTAATGAATACTTTTATAATAAAACTGCACAGAGATCCCTTCTACCATGTGAAGACACTTGGAGAGTGTTCCACCAGAACCTGGCCTCTCTGGCCCCTTGATCTTAAACTTCCAGTCTCCAGACTGTGAGAAAGAAATTTTTATTGTTTTGTATGTTACCCAGTCTAGTGTATTTTGTTACAGTAGCTCAGACAGACAAAGACAGAAAATCTAACATGGGACAGGGGCCTTGTCAAGTGGGTATGATGTGGAGGGAAAAGACGGATATGCTGCTTGGAATCCAGATTCTCAGGACTTAGATGCTGCTATTACAGGGGTGGTCTGGGAAAACTAGCTTCCCCAGGACCCATAGATTTTGGGATGTTTGGGTCATTGCAAGTCCTCCTGCTGGGAAGAACACCCCCTTCCCACTGGCAGCTGAATGAAGGAGAAGTTTTTCTTGCTGAGGGAGGGAGTAAACCCCAGTGCTAGCTAGCTCTTATTCACACAATCCAGAGAGAACCCCTGGAATCATTTTTAGATAATCTTGTTGATAATATCTCATAGAATTAGTTTAATAATAACAATAGTACTATTGTTGCTTTGATACTATTAATATTTTGTTTCCTTTTCTCTTTCTTTTTTTAATTGAGGTATGGTTAATTTACAATGTTACATTAGTCTCAAATGTACTGCAAAGTATGTATACATATTGCTATTATTGCTTAGCTGCCAAGTCATATCCCACTCTTCTGTGACCCCATGGACTATAGCCCACCAGGTTCCTCTGTCCATGGGATTTCTCAGGCAGGAATACTGCAGTGGGTTGCCATTTCCTTCTCCAGGGGATCTTCTTGACTCAGGGGTCGAACCCACATCCCCTGCGTTAGCAGGCAGCTTCTTTATCACTGAGCAACCTGAGAAGTATATATATATATATATATATATATATATATATATATATATGTGTATATATACATATATGAAATTTTATTTCTTAATTTTTTCATTTACTTTCTTCAAAATTTTTACCAAGAACTACTATTTCTTAGGCTCCTGCTTTTTATCTGTCATCAGATTCTCCCAGGAACCTTGAAAGGTAGACATTAGTAAGTTCATTTTGCAGATGAGGAAATGAGTGGCACAGAATTGAAATGATTTGCTAAAGTCCTCGGCACTAGTACCTGATCAGGTTGGAACTGAAGCCTAGGTCTCTGCTTCCAGGGGTTGAGCTCTGTTGTCTGCTAAATGGTTGCCTAGAGATATTGAAGAAGGAGGAAGGATTGTACCTTTTCCTTTGTCAAGAAAGCAACAGAATGCCCTGGTTTTCTCCCACCTCTGTTAGGCTCAGAGGAGTGGGGCTCTTGGATGCACTGAGCAGTCAGCATCAGGAATGGTAGTTAGTTCACTGGCACAACCAGAGAGGAAGCAGTTATGCCCAGTCAGCCCTCATGAAACACAGACTAGCAGAAGTGTGACTGCGATGTTATGGATATCAGCCAAGATTATTCATGCAAATCTACAGCCCTGCTAGTAATTCACTAACAGCCCATTTGATTTAGTCAGTCAACCAAATTAGCCTCTGCATGCTACTTCCCATATTGGTTTTCACAGTCATTAATGAGAGAGAAAAAAAAAAAAAAAGGATACCTGGAAAGCATGCCCAAAAAAGTGAGCATCACCATTTTAACATAGCTCGAGTGCTGTCATAAAGAATGTCTGTCACTGGGATTTGCCTGGTGGTCCAATGATTAAGACTGCGCTTCCACCACAGGAAGCATGGGTTTGATCACTGGCTGGGAAACTAAGATCCCACATGCCTTACAGCCAGAATGTAAAAAGCAAACAAAAAAAACCACTATTGTTTTAGCCCAATCTCTTTTTCCTATGGAACTTCGAACTATATCCTTCACTGAATACTTATTATGTCTTAAGATATCAGATATTGTAGCTGAAATCTTGCAGTTGCTGCAAAGCCTCAATTTATAATCAAAAAGGCCTGTCACTCCCTGGTGGCTCAGTCCATAAAGAATCAGCCTTCAATGCAGGAGACCTGGGTTCGATCCTTGGGTCTGAAAGATCTCCTGGAGAAAGAAACAGCAACCCACTCCAGTTTTCCTGCCTGGGAAATCCCACAGACAGAGTGACTGGTGGTCTAAAGTCCCTGGGGTCATAAGAGCTGGACACGATTGAGCCACTCACCAACTTGTGGGAGGGTGGAAGAAGGAAAAGAAAGGTGACCAAAAGACACACTTGGAGATAAAAGAGAATTACATGTTGGCAAAACTCCAGTCTGTTCTAACTAATTATTGTGATACACAGAGGAGAGAGAGAAAACGAGAAAGAGGAGAGAGACAGAGTCGGAGACAGAAAATAAAGTTTCATCGGTACATCTGAGACATTTGAACATGCAAAGGCAGAGATAAGAAATGTGAGTCTCTCCATCCTTGGTCGGTAACTTATCAATTGCATGAGTTGTTCCCTAATGAGCCACCTTTGAAAAGACCAGCACCAAAATGTTTCTATCCCCAAATGTGTTGACATGTTTAAAATGGAACATGGATTTGCAAGAACAGTCATGGGTGAAACTAGAGAAAAAGAGTTTGGAACCTTTGACTTATTTCTTGGGCTCACAGTCATATATTATTCATGTTGATAATTAATTGCAAGGTCTATTCACATCACAAACACGGAAAAGGCAGAGTTCAAAAGAATGCTGTCAGTTCATTGTGACGAGGAAGTGTTTTTCTAAGGGGAGAAGTTTGTTACTCAGTTTTTCTGACTTGTGCTCTGCCTGGAAATGAGACAGGCAAGGGATTTCCTCAAAACCTAAGAGCTTGGCATGATCACTATAATAAAAGTGATGAGAGAGACAAGTCACTGTCTTTTTGGACCTGGGTTGAAGAACTCAATTGGCAGTATGATGACTATAGCTGCCACAGCATAAAATAAGATCTTGATTCTTCCAAAATGTAAAAAGTAAAGCTAAAATGTACACACAAATGCACTCAATATTAATGAAGCACTCACATGGCAGGGTCACTTTTGGAATCTGTATGTGATTCTCAAAGCTGTGGAAGTGAGCCCTTTTATTAACCCCTGCTATCTGGGGCTCCCCGAGGTTCCTTGGGTGCGGGGCCAGGAGTAATGAGGTCTCCCAGCTTGAGTGTAGCCCAAGTGGCCTTTGCCATAACTTACACTTTAGCTTTCATTTCTAATTAATGTCTAATATAAAAGGAAATGGCAACCTACTCCAGCATTCTTGCCTCGGAAATCCATGGACCGAGGAGGCAGGCAGGCTATATTCCATCGGGTTGCAAAGAGTCGGACACGACAGTGACTCAACAACAACAGCAATGTAAAATGCACACTGGTAAATAGATACGTGCCAGACACTGATCTAATCATTTTACATTTATAAACTAATTTAGTTCTCACCATAGCGCTGTGAGGGAGGTACTGTCTTGTCTTACAGATGAGAAAACTGGATTCTAGAGAAGATAGTTTTCTTCCCAAGTCACAGTTCTGACTCAAGGCTTTCTGGAATACTCAGTCCACTTTTTAATACTTTGTTCTGTAATTCAGAACCTTATCATTGACCATCACTTTCCTTCAAGTTGCATGAAAATGTTATCATTGTATTAGGTTTTTTCCTGATTTCAAGTGAAAGAGACAGAACCCAAACTATTTGAAGGAAAAATGAGATTTTTTTCCTTAAATTCATAGAACTGCAATTTTCAGGTGTGAAGTCAGGTCTAACTTTAAGCTTACCTGTTTCCAGATGTCCCAGGGACATTGTCAGGATGCTGTCTCTAGCTCTCAGATCTACCTTCTCCGTGCTGGCTTCATTCTCAGGCAGCATGTGTTTCATAGGTGGTGGATAATGTCTTACATTCCCCAAGCTGAGCAATGCTACCAGAACTTTCTGCAAATTAATAGTGTCTAATAGTTCCTTCTCTCTACAATCTCAATTGAAATAGGGATAGGAATCTGATACTAGAAACATTGCCAAGGTTGTTATAGTCTCAACAACTCAGAAGGGTTGTTGAGACTATAGCAGATTGCTTCAATCTGTTAAAAAGATTGTAACAATCTTTACAACTGTAAAGAGATTGTAACAATCTTTTTAAATTCAACCCATTTATTTGCTAATAATGAAATTAATTATCAAAGTATTAAAAAGTAGCAAATAGATGGGGAAACAATGGAAACAGTGAGAGACTTTATTTTCTTGGTCTCCAAAATCACTGCAGATGGTGACTGTAACCATGAAATTAAAAGATTCTTGCTCCTTGAAAGAAAAGCTATGACAAACCTAGACAGCATATTAAAAAGCAGAGACATTACTTTACCAACAAAGATCTGTTTACTCAAAGCTATGGTTTTTCCAGTAGTCATGTATGGATGTGAGAGTTGGACTATAAAGAAAGCTGAGTGCCGAACACTTGATGCTTTTGGACTGTGGTGTTGGAGAAGACTCTTGAGAGTCTCTTGGACTGCAAGGAGATCGAACTAGTCCATCCTAAAGGAAATCAATCTTGAATATTCATTGGAAGGACTGATGCTGAAGCTGAAACTCCAATACTTTGGCCACCTGATGTGAAGAACTGACTCATTTAAAAAGACCCTGATGCTGGGAAAGATTGAAGGTAGGAGGAGAAGGGGACGACAGAGGATGAGATGGTTGGATGGCATCACCGATTCGATGGACACGAATTTGACTAAACTCCGGGAGTTGGTGATGGACAGGGAGGCCTGGCGTGCTGCAGTCCATGGGGTCGCAATGAGTCAGACATGACTGAGTGACCAAACTGAACTGAACTGAATGAAATTAAGAAGAAAAGGCTTGGTGGAATGGAAAAACATTTGCATTTGAGGGTGAGTATGATTTTCCCTTTCATATCTTATATATGTGATTTTGGAGAAGTCTTGTTATGTACTGCTGCTGCTGCTAAGTCGTTTCAGTTGTGTCTGACTCTGTGCGACCCCATAGATGGCAGCCCACCAAGCTCCCCTGTCCCCGGGATTCTCCAGGCAAGAACACTGGAGTGGGTTGCCATTGTCTTCTCCAATGCACGAAAGTGAAAAGTGAAAGTGAAGTCGCTCAGTCGTGTCCGACTCTTAGCGACCCCATTGACTGCAGCCTTCCAGGCTCCTCTGTCCATGGGATTTTCCAGGCAAGAGTTCTGGAGTTGGTTGCCATTGCCATGTACATGGAGTCATAATAGATGGATGAGATTAGGTGATCTCTCAGGTCCTTTCTAGCTCGTAAATTCCTTGACTCTATATCAGATGGCTTTCCTAAAGGGTCATGGCTATTTGATGAAAACATTTCAAATTGTCCCTTCGACCTTTGGGTCCCCAGTTTCATATGAGACACAGAATCCTAATCAGGCTTTCCAGCTAAGAATAACAGGAAGTCTGCTGGTGGGTTTCAGTAGGGGCTGAAGTCAGGAGATTTCTCTCTGCGTTTCAGCCAAGTCTGGGGAAAATACAATGAAGAGAAGAAGAAAATATAACAAAATTGTTAAGGAGGCATTAGGGTCTCTTTCTATTTTTTTTTTTTTATTTTATGGGCTGCTTTGTTTATTTATTTATTTTGATGGAGGGCAGCGATCTGTGCTTATGAGAAATCTTAAAACAGTGCTTCTCAACCAATGTCACCACTCCCAGGGGACATTTTGGACATTTGTAGGGGTTATTTTATTGTCTCAGTGGTAAGAGGACCCCAAAGCCATCCAGTGGATGCAGACCAGAGATGGCAGATGTCCTGCAGTGAGCTGGCTGGTGCCATGGGGCATAGAGTCTCATTTTAATTTGTCACCTTTAATATCTTTTGCCTGAAGGCTGAGTCCTCCATTATCTGATCTATTCTTCTTATTGGATTAAAGCTGGGTAGGTTGCCCAGATATCAGGGGTCTTAGTCACAGTTGTAATCTGGAGATCTAAAACCTCTAAGCTGGGGAAGTGAGGATAACTTAATATCGGGGGCTAGTCTGAAGCTTCAGAGATCAACTAGAGGGGCCAATTAGCAATGGGCACCGAGATGTGATGGAGGTGGGCCGGCAACAGGAATTCAATGACTCTGAGGAAGAGATACAGCCTAAGAGGGGAAGATGGAAAAGACAGTTTCAGACCTAAACTCTTCAGATATATTTTATTATTTTTCCAGTTGTTTCTATAAACCAGATTAAACAAACTCACAATTGAGAAAGTATCAACTGAAATGCCACTTTGGGTGGTTTCCTAAGATAAATTTAACTACCAACATAGCTAGACTAGAATGGCGGCACATCTATTATGGAAGCGAGTTGAGAATTAGAAGACTGCCTGGTTAGCACGGCACTACAACAAAGGGAGTTTGTGTCAGGGTGGTGTTTAATGTCTAGTGATAATGAGCTAAGGTAATTCAAGTCTATTCTCCACAAAAGTGACATTCAGGAGCGGGAGGACTCAAGCCCGTGGGCCAGGGCCCCCCTCTTCTGCCAACACCAGGCTCTCTGACTCTGCTTTCCTAAACTTCAAGGAGCCCCTTCTCCATCCCTTGCACTTGGTCCTCTCATCCTTAGATAAGCTTCTACTTTTCATTCGGAGAAGGCAATGGCACCCCACTCCAGTACTCTTGCCTGGAAAATCCCATGGACGGAGGAGCCTGGTGGGCTGCAGTCCATGGGGTCACTACAAGTCGGACACGACTGAGTGACTTCCCTTTCACTTTTCATTTTCATGCATTGGAGAAGGAAATGGCAACCCACTCCAGTGTTCTTGCCTGGGGAATCCCAGGGACGGGGGAGCCTGGTGGGCTGCCGTCTATGGGGTCGCACAGAGTTGGACACGACTGAAGTGACTTAGCTGCTACTTTTCATTACATAAAGTCCATTATGATTTACTTGCTTGTTTATACAAAACCATCGTGTCTTTCAGGCATCTGTTGTATATTTTACATTTCTTAATGTTGACTTTAGTGTTTAATTCTCAAAAATCACACTGTATGTTGGTGTCACCCTTATTGATTTCTGTTATTTTTAAAGATATTTTGATCAACACTTTCCTCTAAGAATTCATGATTGATTCATGGAAAGAGAAATAAAAGTAACCCAAGTGTGTTTTGAAACTGTCCCTCTCTTCTGTTACTTTGCTGAAGACAATTTTACTTCCCACATTTATCCTCTGCTCTTTGAAGCGGGTCCTGCTGTTGTTAGATTTATTCCTTAGGTTGCTATGCTGTTAAATACCTTTAAATTTATGACATCTTTGTTAGACTTCACTTCTTGATTGATCAAAAGAGAACTTGGAAATGAGAGCTCTGAAAGCCTTCTTATTTCTAGTCTCAACAAATAACACTTCTGTGGTTCTTCTCCTTGGGCTGGGTTTCATAATATCATGGGAATTGGACTTTATAGTAGAAGGTTTTACAATGATATTTTAATGGGTCATTTAAAGAATGAGAGGGACTCATTCTCCTAATCAGTTACCAAATGGTTTTTAAAAGATGTCTGGAGCCTAAACTACACTGCAAAAGATGTGTGTGTGTGTGTGTGTGTGTGTGTGTGTGTGCGTGTGTGTAGGAGTGGGTGTTGGGGCACAAAACATACTGTTACTTGAGAGTTCATGGAGTTGCTTTTCTTTTTTCCTGCTAGTCTCATTTAGTAGTCATGTACTATAAACTTCAGTGTGGTAAATAGACTAATGCAGTGATTCCATTGAAGTGAATTAGTTTACTCTTAGAGACCTCAAGGGAAAACAATAAAGTCATGTGAAGGGAACTATTTTAACCACTGATTGAAACAAAACAAAACAAAAACTTCTACCTACATGGGAAGATTTACTAACATTTGTATTTCTTTTCTGGGGAAGGATTTTTATAAATTATGCATTCGGAAAATTAATAATATAAGAACATATCACAATCCTACAGTAACAGATGTGACCAAAAAAGCCATTATAATGGCATTATTTTTAAAATGATACTGAAGAATATTAGGTTAATTCCATATTAGCTGTAGCGTTGTCTGCCAAAAGAGGAAATATCAACTTGAAAAATTACTGCTGCAACATGGAAGCAGATTATTAAAACTGTCAAGTGACAAGAAAGCTGAAGATCAATGGGTGGTATTAAAACAAACCTTGACAGCAATACAAAAAAGCTGGAGTTGTTGTTCAGTCCCTACACTGTGTCCAACTCCTTGTGACCCCGTGGACTGTAGCCTAGGCCAACCAAGTGGTGTTAGTGGTAAAGAACTCACCTGCCAATGCAAGAGACATGACACTCGGATTCAGTCACCAGGTCAGGAAGATCTCCCAGAAGAGGGCATAGTAACCCACTCCAGTATTCTTGCCTGGAGAATCCCATGGACAGAGGAGCCTGGCAGGCTACAGTCCATGGGGTCACAAAGAGTTGGACATGACTGATGCAGCTTAGCATGCATGTATGGACAGTAGCCTGAAAGGCTCTTCTGTCCTCCACTATCTTCCAGAATTTGCTCAAATTCATGTCCACTGAGACAGTGGTGCTATCTAAACATCTCATCCTCTGCCAACCCCTTCTCCTTCTGCCTTCAATTTCTCAGCATCAGGGTCTTTTCCATTGAGTCAGTTCTTCATGTCAGTGAATGAAGTGAAAGTCGTTCAGTTGTGTCTGACTTTTTGTGACCCCATGGACTATAGTCCATGGAATTCTCCAGGCCAGAATACTGCAGTAGGTAGCCTTCCCTTCTCCAGGGGATCTTCCCAACCCAGGGATCAAACCCAGGTCTCCCACATTGCAGGAGGATTCTTTACCAGCTGAGCCACAAGGGAAGACCAGGAATACTGGAGTGGGTAGCCTATTCCTTCTCTGACCCAGGAATCAAACTAAGGTCTCCAGCATTGCAAGAAGATTCTTTACCAACTGAGCTATCTGGGAAGTGGCCAAAGTATTGGAATTTCAGCTTAAGCAACAATATTTCCAATGAATATTCAGGGTTGATTCCCTTTACGACTGACTGATTTGATTTCCTTGCAATCTAAGGGACTCTCAAGAGTCTTCTTCAGCACCACAGTTCGAAAGCATCAATCCTTTGGTGCTCAGCCTTTTTTATAGACCAACCCTCACATTCATACATGGTTACTGTAAAAACTATAGCTTTGACTATACAGACCTTTGTTGGCAAAGTAATGTCTCTGCTTTTTAATACAAAAAATACATTCATTCGAAAGAACACACACAACTTTCCTGTGTTGACAACATAAGTAGGAGAACTTAATGACAAATTCAAGAGCCATTAAGATAGTCCATGTTTAATGAAGGGCCAGGCAAGTTCAGCCTGCTTGTGGCCAGCTTGTTCTTTCATGTGACTTTCCGCCATGTCCGGGAAGCATCACAGAAGTGGCTTCCTCTCCTTGCCCTCAGTTCCCCTGTTTATAAGACTGGACCAGCAGTCTTCTCCTGGTGTTGAGAACTTGTGGGGCTTACATGATGTTTTTAGAGCTCTGTGACATTTTTGGGTGCAAGACAGCATCATCAATAGTCAATATTATTTAATTAGGTGTGCACCTTGAATGGTCCTGCAACTGAGGATGTTTTGCAGAGTTGTGTGCTCTGTATGCAGGTCAGGAAGCAACAGTTAGAATTGGACATGGAACAACAGACTGGTTCCAAATAGGAAAAGGAGTACGTCAAGGCTGTATATTGTCACCGTGCTTAATTAACTTATATGCAGAGTACATCATGGGAAATGCTGGGCTGGATGAAGCACAAGCTGGAATCAAGATTTCTGGGAGAAATATTACTAACCTCAGATATGCAGATGATACCACTCTTATGGCAGAAAGTGAAGAACTAAAGAGCCTTTTGATGAAAGTGAAAGAGAAAAATGAAAAAGTTGGCTTAAAGCTCAACATTCAGAAAACTAAGATCAGGGCATCTGGTCCCATCACTCCACGCAAATAGATGGAGAAACAGTGGAAACAGCGTCAGACTTTATTTTTTTGGGCTCCAAAATCACTGCAGATGGTGATTGCAGCCATGAAATTAAAAGATGCTTACTCCTTGGAAGGAAAGTTATGACCAATCTAGACTGCATATTAAAAAGCAGAGACATTCCTTTGCCAACAAAGGTCTGTCTAGTCAAGACTATGGTTTTTCCAGTGGTCATGTATGGATGTAAGAGTTAGACTATAAAGAAAGCTGAGCACCTAAGAATTGATGCTTTTGAACTGTGGTGTTGGTTAAGACTCTTGAGAGTCCCCTGGACTGCAAGGAGATCCAACCAGTCCATCCTAAAGGAGATCAGTCCTGGGTGTTCATTGGAAGGACTGGTGTTGAAGCTGAAACTCCAATACTTTGGCCACCTGATGCAAAGAGCTGACTCATTTGAAAAGACTCTGATGCTGGGAAAGATTGAGGGCAGGAAGAGAAGGGGATGACAGCGGATGAGATGGTTGGAGCAGTCCATGGGGTCGCAGAGAGTCAGACACGACTGAGTGATGAACTGAACTGTGCTCATAGGGAGCCCTTTCCTGATAGGGGAGCAAGAGAACTGCAAAGTGGTTTGGAGCCCACAATGGGATGGGCAGTGTCAGTGTATTCAATCCTCTCAACAGTCACCAGAATGAGGGAGGATGCATTTAGGTTAGTTCTTTGTGCACAACTCTTAGGTTTCCTTTTAGACGGAATCAGCAACTTACCTTTAGGTAAATATTTTGAAGGTTTACTATTGTTGCTTACAATTTTTTGGTTAGAAGCGAGCACAGCGCTTAATGAAATTCACCTCGTATCTCACTAGTTCATTAAAGGATGGGGAATTAGCATTCCACAGAGACCTATTAAGAGAAGTAATTTTATTAAAATCCTAATTGTTATTTTAAGGCAAATAAATTAATATTCTTATATGTGAAGTGTTCCCTCTCACTGCTTAGGATGCTGCATTGACAATTAAAATATAATAAAGATGATTAATAATGAATAAACATAAAATTAAAATATCATAAAATACGCAATTAAAAAACACTAAAAATCCTAGCTGAGCGGAATCATTAGAAAGGGCTAATCATGACTGGAGAGAAGTGCTTCTGGAGGATGATGTTGCTAAGTATTATTTAACCACGGAGAGTTTTTAAAAACATGCCTAATTCATGACTTATCAGGGATAATGATATGAATCTTGTTAGACACTTGATGCCCAAAATGAGAAAACCAAAGGGACCTGGATCATGCCCTAATATATAATTTGACCTTCTAGCTACTCTGTGTCATAAAATATACAACCTCAAACCCAAAGGAAGTGGCCAGGTGTGTTGTCAAGCATGTACCACTGATAACCATGAATTTCAATATTATTTTATTGGATTTAATACTATTTATGTGAGTATTGAAACACATGCATAATTCAAAACAGCTCTCTAAAAACTGGACTATATAACCTCGAAAGTCCTCTTCTGCTTCAGAATTCTACCTTGTCCTGGAAAGTAGGTAGCTAAGGGGTAACAGAAGAGTCAAACAGCCATTGAACAAGGATTTAAGATGTCTGGGTCTGATGGTTTTGCTTTCTGGAATCTAAGTTTCCTTATCTACTGAATGGGGAGTATAATTTCTTCTTCACTGGATTCCTGAGAGGAACAAATAAAACATGTAGGTGAAGATGCTTTAAAGGTGTAAATTCTCGGGAGCAACACAAACACTTTTGTTTTAGCTCATAAGACACTCAGATCAAGGTCTGTTGTTTTTAGACGCTATAGCTTGGCATGACCTTTTGGAAGAACAGGTTGACTCTATCTCCTTTCTTGATGTTTTATTTCTTTTTTTTTAATAACTAATATTTCACAAAATATATTGGCTTCATTTCCTGACCATCTCACATGTTTTCTGAAGAGAATGAGTTTAGAAATAAAGAAAAAGTTAAAATGATGTTCTTATTGTTTTAGGAAAGGGATTTGACCCATTGAAAATCTTAATCTTCATTTGACAGATGGAAAATCTTAATCTAATAAAATCCCCATCCTGATGGGGAATTTTAAATCTTTCTTTTATAAATTGATCCTTTTGTGTCTTTAAAGGTGCTTTGATTTTCATGACGCTGATAATGAAATGCCCTGGGAGGGAGAAAACTTTTAAATTCTTAAATATACCTTTTATGAGTCAGAGAGGAGAAATTTGCTCCCTATTAATACACGAACAGGTATCTGAGAATGAGGCTGTGGAGATGGCAAAAGTAACAGCACTGTGCCAGGTGTTACACAAATCATTGTGCATATCTTGCTCCCCGTCCTTGTTACAATACTGACACATTGGCATTTTCATCTTCTTGGATGCATATGGAAAGGGAGGCACAGAGGAATTACGTTCTCAGTTGACACAGACGTAGGATGACAAGGCTGGTCAGCTCAGATCCAGAGTCCAGGCTTTCCACTGAGAACAGGAGGCACTGGCCAAAACCCTATCACACATTTGCCTGGATACTGCTGTCCTTCCCATCTGATATGGACGGGGAGACCCCATGCGCTGGGAACACACGTTTTTACGAGACGGTATTTCAAGGGTGTTCGGTGGTATCTGCACTCCTCCCCCATGAAGGTGATGTTTGCTGCTGTGTTTTAGAGATAGAATAAAATGGCGTATTACTCCTTTAACTCCTGTTTCTGCTCAATACATACATAAGAGCACAGAATTCTTACACCAGTTTTCTCACCTGTGGAATAGAAATAACAGTAGCAGCTATCTACTTAGGAGGATTCAATTTGGCAATCCATGTAAATGTGTAACCTAACCCCTGACAAAATCAAAGGTTCAATAATGTTAGCTGAAATTCTCTCAACTCCTGGGTTTCTTATGATTAAACTCATTTTAACTCATGAATCCTCTCATGGCCTCTTATATTGCGGGCTGAATGTATATGTCCCCCCAAGTTCATTTGTTGAAACCTTAACCCCCAAAGTGATGGTGTTAGAAGGTGGGACCTTTGAAAGTTGATTAGGTCATGAGGGTGGAGCCCTTAAGAAAGTAAATAGTGCCCTTAAAGAAGAGACAGATGAGCCTGCTTGCTCACTCTCTACCCTCCACTTGAAGATACAATAAGCCAGGAAGTGGGCCTTTACCAGACACTGGATCTATCCACATCTTGATCTTGAACATCCCAGCCTCAAACAAATGTTTGTTATTTATAAGTTATCGAGTCTCTGCTGTTTTGTTGCAGCTATCTGAACAGACTAACACATGGCAGAAAACATAATCCCAAAGTTCTACTGGATTAAAGCCTAGTGTCCTTGGGGTAGATATTCAGTGAGTTTCCTCTTCTCGTCCTCCCAGGATGGCATCTGGGTTATGGGGAAGGAGGTTAGCCTGTGTGTTTCATGTCCTGAGTTTCTGCTGGTGACAGTTTTCCAAATCATCACTGGGTTAGTCCCCATGGTGGGAGTTGTTCAAGGCTCACAGCAGGAAGACCTGGAATCTGGTGGGGGGACTGGGTGGCATACACTGTCTCTATCCGGACTTGTTTAATGTTGGGTTCACAGCTAGGGTGGTGAGCTTGTGTTATGTGGGGGCACGCATGTCCCCATCTCCACCCATGTTCCATTAGCATTCAGCTTTACTTCTGCTTCTTGGGGTGGAGGGGTTGTCACTTGGGCTTCTGCCAGCCCACATTGTGGACCGCTGTCCAGAGTAGTGTGCCAGCATGATGGCCCACCAGCCTCTGTGCCTCTCCATTCAGTGGCCTAGAATCATACTGAGTGCCCTTCAGTGCCTTCAGAGCATAAAGAATGGGTGAGAGCCATTCTTTTGACAAGAAACACTTCAATCTGGTTCTGTCACACTCCACTGATTCGTTTGTAAACCTCCCATTTTTCAACCATCTTCAAATGAAATGGGACACCAGTCTCCTTATTTTGAAATCATCCACACCTCAGGGGAGATTCTCTCATCCTCCCCCACCCATGCCATCTCCAGAAATTACTAGGTGGTACAGCTTATAATTCTCTCTCTGTCATCTCCACTCTGTTCTTCCCTAGATTCAACCCTGCCATTTTTTTTTTCCAGGTGGTTGCAGAAATGAGGTGCACTGGGCTGTTTTTACATTTAGGGTCACAGTCCCTCTGTCTAAACCCTGTTGCTCTCCTGAAGGGGTGTGAGTGGCACCCAAGAGAGGTGTTTCTTTGAATGTCAAGCTGAGTAATGGTCTCTTTTCCTCATTTTTCTTAGCCTGCTATCATTTATTGGATGCTTGCCACACACCAAGCTTTGAGCTCTTGGCCTCCTGGGTAGCTTGGCAGTAAGCCCTGAGAGGTCCTCCTGAGAAGCAGGCTTGGGGACTCTGCCACTGTTACACAGGATGGGGATGAGGCTTAGGAAAATGAAGTTATAGGACCAGGCCAGTAAGTGCAGGGGCTAAGGACTCTCATCAAGAGGCATTTGGCTCCAGTAGCTCAATGAATAATTGGGTAGCTGAAATTTTCATGCTGAAAAGCCCTAGTTTATATGTGTACCCAGCTCTCTCTCTCTCACTGTCTTTCTCACTGTGTCTTTTTTCCCTTGCCTTAATGAGGAAGATCCTGCCTTGAAGCCACAATGAACTGATTATTCACTGTTGTTTCCCACACCATGGTTTTTAAAAAATATTTTATTGGAGTATAATTATTTTACAATTTGTATTTGTCTCTGCAGTGAAAAGTGAAAGTGAAAGTTGCTCAGTCATGTCCAACTCTTTGCAACCCCATGGACTACACACTCCATGGAATTTTCCAGGCCAGAATACTGGAGTGGGGACCCGTTCCCTTCTCCAGGGGATCTTACCAATCCAGTGATTGAACCCAGGTCTTCCACATTGCAGGCAGATTCTTTACCAGCTGAGTTATCAGGGATGTCCAAGAACACTGGAGTGGGTAGCCTATCCCTTCTCAGGTGGATCTTCCTGACCCAGGAATCGAACCAGGGTCTCCTGTACTGCAGGTGGATTCTCTACCAGCTGAGCTACCAGGGAAGTTTCTGTAATACAACAACGTGAATCAGCTATATTGTATACATATATCCCCTCCCTCGTGAGCCTCCCTCCCATTGCCCCCATCCCACCCCTCTAAGTCATCACAGAGCACCAAGCTGAGCTCCCTGGATATACTGCAGGCTCCCACTGGCTATTTCACACGTGGCAGTGTATTTATGTCAAACCTCATCCCCCATTCATTCCCCCCTCCCCTTCCTCGCTGTGTCCACATATCCATTCTCTACATCTGCATCTCTATTCCTACCCTGGAACTCGGTTCACCTGCACCAGTTTTCTTATTGTGTTCTTCCTTCCTGGATTCTCTCTATCTGGAAAGCTGATTTTCCTGTGCTCGTATTTAAAATGTTAACTTCCCCATCGATCACCCCCACACCCTCCTTGGAGAACACTCAGCTCTGTGCCTGCATGAAGCATTGCATGTCTCCCTTATTATAGAACCTGTGCTGTGGCTGGCAGAGCACTCCTCTTCTGACAGTCTTTCCCTCCAGGTTAGAACCATTCTGAAACTTCTATGCAGTTTACAATCAATATGTGCACGTAACATTGCATTTTCTCTCCCCTTTCCTTTTTCAGTGTGGTTTTGCATGTTTTCCAATTGATGACATTTTAGGATTAGGAAATAGGGTTGATGATTTCCTTTTACTCTTACCTGTTAGGTGAACCCAGGACTTTACACAGAGGTGGAGTATTTTTTATCTTTTTAGTCTCAAGTATTTGGCAGTTTGTCTTGCACATAATAAGTCACTGAATAAATGAATAAATGATGTACCAAAAGAATGTGATTATGATTCTTGAAATACATCTAACATATGGCTTCATAGGGTCTCGGGCATTTGCTTGCAAGTTTTCTTTCAAAACTCTGTGACTTGGAATTTTGATTACAGGGAACCAGACACATTTTCACTAACTGTGTGACTCCTCATATGCAACTGCCACTTCCTGATTATACAACTTGATGTGTCAGTCAGTTGAACCTTTGTTTCCTTATCTGGAAAGAGGATAGTAGGATAACAGTAGCTATCCTCTTCAGAGATCTGGAAAGATTTTTTAAACTAAGTACCTTGCCTGTGTGAGATATTTCTCTGGGATTGCCTCAGTCTTCACATGTCACAGAGTTAACCCCGGTTGCTAATTAATCATTGATGCTCTTACTCTGGAGTCCTAATGGGTGCTGACACAGCAGTTTCTTTTTATTCTCTCTAGCTTAACTCTTTTTTGAGGTGTTCACCCTATGCAGTCATAGGCTTTAGCCTAAGCTTGTCACAGCCCCTATAAGAGCAGCAAGGGGATTTCCATTTGCTTTGAGGAATGTGTTAGGAAAAGAAGTGGAATCCAATCAATGGGATGTGAGTGGAAAGACTGAGAGCTTCTTGGAAAAGTTTCATTGCTGGTAAAGGAAAGCTGCAGTTTCTGACTCTAAGAATTATGTTTGCTCTGGTTCAGGGAGAAAACGATAGTCAGGGGATTACCAGCCTCATTAATAGTAATAAAGAGCATGCATTCTTCAAAAATAAATGAACAACACATACATAAATGAAACAAAGAGAGCCACAGGGAGTGTTTGTCTCTCTTCTTCCTGTGGGCATTGTTATCTAGATTTGACACTTGCTTTAGCCATGGTGCTGCCATTCAGAGGTCATGTTGATAGTGAGGATTCTGAGAAGCCAGGGGTTGGAGGGAACCTGGACCCATGATGACATTTTGACTCTGAATTCTCCAGCCCACAAGCCTAGCTACCCTGGGCTAGCAATTTTGTCAGAAAATATAACATTAGGATTATTTAAGCCAGTTTGAGTTCTTATTTCTGTTGTCTACGGCTATCAACAACCACCTCCACTCAATCCCAAATGCTATTATCCTCCCCCGATGGTTCACATGATAAAGAATCTGCCTGCAATAAAGGGGATGTGGGTTTTGATCCCTGGGTAGGGAAGATCCCCTGAATGAAGGGAATGGCAACCTGTTCCAGTATTCTTGCCTGGAGTAGTCCACGGACAGAGGTTACTGTCCATGGGGTTGGAAATAATCGGACACAACTGAGTGACTAACACTTTCACTTTCATTATCCTCCGCAATAAGCAATTTACCTCTTGCGTATATTTTTTGCTGTGTCTCTGTAGTTACTGTTCTCATCCAGGAACGACTCTTTTCTTTTTGCAGTGCTAATAACTTTTCTGCAAACCTCTTTCTTGCTTGGTATCTCTGGGCTCTAAGGCAATTTTCCCAGGGACTCTGGTGGTTCCTCAACTCTACAGAGTCCTGGCAGTGAGGGGGACACGTGGCTGCTTACTGCCCAGCAGACTCATTCTGGTTGCATTTTCCCTTTGGGAACTTCATCATTTCTTCATGAATTTACAAATATGTCTGAAAGAGCTCCCAGGTAGACAGTAGGTCAGGCCTTGGGGACACAACAGTGAACAAAAGAAAGATCCTTACATGGAAGGTTGTGAGAATTTTTACGGCTGATTGTGGAAAATCATGGGCTCCAAGAACATTTAAGAGGAGAAAGCATATCATTTGCTGTTGACTGATGCTATCCCAGGGCTTCCCAGGTGATGCTAGTAGTAAAGAACCTGACTGCTATGCAGGAAATATAAGAGACACAGGTTTGACCCTTGGGTCAGGAAGATCCCTGGAGGAGGGCATGGCAACCCACTCCAGTATTCTTGTCTGGAGAATTCCATGGACAGAAGCAACCTAGCACACATTTAAGCAAGATGCTATCTCAGGAGGAATCAAGAGTTTTACAGTTATTCCCTAAATTAGGAAGAATGGCTTGGGTGAACTGATCTTTCTCTAACTGAATGCTAGCTTAGTCTATGGTCATACCACCCTGAACTTGCTCGATCTTGTCTGAATGCCAAACTCATTTTCTCTTTTCTAATTCTTCTAGAGAAAGAAATACATTTCCAGTATTAATGCTTCCAAACACTAATGCAGGAACTGGAAACCAGCAGAAGTCAAGTGTTGGTGTTGTGATGACTTGGATATAGGTAAGGAGTTGGGGACTGGGAGAGTCCCCCCAGGTTTCCAATAAGCTAATGCTTTAGTTCTCTCTGGGTGCTGTAACTTGAAGTGTGTAGAACCGGATGCTGCCCAAGTTCTCTCTGACCTCTTGTCATATGAAACGTTATCATTATGATTAATAAAGTTCAGAATCAATCATGAGGCAATAAATAAGTACACCCAAGATTCACCCTTGGAAAAGATAAGTAAAGGACTTAATTGATAGATAGTCATTATTTTTACTGGATCAAAGCAAGGAATACTGCATTTTAATAAAATTGGACAAGTTACTTCGGGTGCCAAAGTTCAGGCTTTTAGCAATGGTGATACAAGTTTATACAGATTCTCAAATAACCACTCACCTCCTATTTCTGGGGTGGCAGTTCACAAATCAGTGCTGATTGGCCATCTTCTTGTTGCTGCGGATCTCTCTGGCCATGTTAATGGGAAGGAAAGTAAGAATTTTAGTTGTGAGCTGGAGATACTATTACCTTCTCTGTGCTCAGTTATTTGTGCATTTGATGTTTTAATCATCTTTGAAGCTGTTATGAGGTGACATGAGTGCCAGCTTCCCAAGTTCTGCTTATCAAGCCATGAACACATATCCATTGACAGCCTGTCCATATAATGAATTGTCCAAACTGGGAACACTCTACAGAGTGAGTGTGCATGCTTGGTTGTTCAGTTGTGTCTGACTCTTCATGACCCTTTGGATTATAGACCGTCAGGCTCCTCAGTCCATGGGATTCTCCAGGCAAGAATATTGGAGTGAGTTGTCATGCCCTCCTCCAGGGGATCTTTCCAACCCAAGAATCGAACCTGCATCTCCTGTGTCTCCTGCACTGTAGGCAGCTTCTTTACCCACTGAGCCATCAGTTATGCTGGGGAATAAGGGTAAACTTGGACTGCTTTACTCATACCCTATCCATTGAACACAGGCTATTTACAAGTGTGGAGATTATATGTAATATGAAGACATAGAGACACACCCACATCACTACTCTCAACCGGCGCCATCATCCCCACTAGTCAACGCAGTGGTCTGCAAATGCATCTGTACTCTACCTCCTATAGTTTGTGAGATCTTTGTAAACCCCTTTAAATGTCTGATTCACTTACTTTGTTTGAAATTACAAAGGTTGAATGGCTAATTGCCTCATAGGAAGTCCCTTCAAGGTTTCTCTTGGCTAAAAATTAAATAAATAAATGAATCATTCCTGCTTTATCCCTATTCAATATAATTAATTCAATCTTTTGGATTTTCATTTTCTCCATGTTCCATCATTTAAAAGACACAAACAGAAGTGAACTCTTTGAAAATTAGTGGAATAATTGGGCTGCTCATGCTACTTTGTGAGAAGGCTGTTGAAAAAAATACTATGACCCGATCTCAAACATTAAATGGTTTAGAAGTGAGACCTTCAAAAATCTGATTGAAGGAATCACACTGAGAATTGTTTTTATCTTGGTTTATATGATTTCCGATGTGCCCTATCTTCCCAGCACAGTGCTTTACTCTTAGAGAATATTAACCACAGTTTTTTAGTTAATTAGTTAATACAATGGGTAGATTCATTTTTATATTTCCAACTCATTGTTTCTGGCATTGAAGGGTATCATAAATAAACTTCAATTTTACAGTGAATAATCTGACTACTGAGATAACCTGGAAAGTGCTTTGGTAATTGTTTCTCTGCATACAAAACTTGTTACTACCATGGAGGAAGAAGAAATTTCAGGGCAGTCCAGGGCACCCAAGTTGGAGGAAAGGGCTCTGATTACCCTGTTTCATAAAACATAATTTTTAGAGTTTGCTTAATCCCCAAATCTTGTGTTTTTTATATCCATAAACTCTCTTCTTTCCAAGGAGGCTACCACTCCCTGGTGGTAAGGTGTTCACAGAGACGTTACATATAGTAATTATAATAAAAATAGCATTCTGTAGTTGCATAGCAGATTATAATTTACAAAGTAATTTTGCATGCTCATTATCTCATATGACCCTCTCCTCAACCATTGAAAAAAGTGTTTTGGCAGAGAATGTTATGAATTTATAAGACCCTAGTTTCTTTTTCTCCTGGGCCAACACAAGTTTTCTTCCAGGCTTGCTTAGAGTCATATATGCCCATTTGTTGTTGTTTAGTCACTAATTTGTGTCCGACTGAGACCCCGTGGACTGTAGCCCACCAGGCTCCTCTGTCTATAGGATTTCCCAGGCAAGAATACTGGAATGGGTTGCCATTCCCTTCTCCAAGGGACCTTCCTGACCCAGAGATTGAGCCCAGATCTCTTGTGTTGCAAGTGGACTCTACCATCTGAGCCACCAGGGAAGTCCTACAGATAGTGAGTGAAGTGAAGTAGCTCAGTTATGTCCTACTCTTTGTGACCCTGTGGATTGTAGCCCACCAGGCTCCTCCCTCCATGGGATTCTCCAGGCAAGAATACTGGAGTGGGTTACCATTTCCTTCTCCAGGGCATCTTCCCAACCCAGGGATCGAACCTGGGTGTCCCTCATTGCAGGCAGACGCTTTAACCTCTGAGCCGTAGTGAAGGGGAAGACAAATCTGTAAGATGAAAGGAGCCTGCATCCCTGAATCTCTGCACGGAAGAAAATGCTAAACACCCATACTGAACACTATGTGAATAAGAAAAACCTTCTGTTGTATCAAACCACTAAGATTCTAATGTGTTTATTTTAGTCATTTCCATCGTTATTAACATAATTTTCTAATAGTCATTTTATTCATGAAATAATGAAGATCAAAGAGGTAAAGTTACCGATTTAAGCCCACAGAGTCAGAAATATGCAGTTGTAGACAGTGTAAAAGTTAAACCAACTTAGTTTTTTTAGTTCCAATAAATGCCAGTGTACTTGTGAACACATTTCAGATGTCACTAATGAATATTATATCAAAAACTTATAATGTAATGCCATAAATTTAGCTAAACAGCTAAATGCCTAAAATGTAATAAGCCTTTCATGGTCAGGAATAGTTAATGTGCATCTCAAACCATCCAATAGGATATTAAAAAAAATATATTGAAGAAAGGAAAGCTGCAACATCTCACTTCATAGACTAGGAAAACTGGGGCTTACTGAAGTCCAAAATTAGTGACCAAGATTGTGATAAGCCAGTGGTATAAGGTGATAGAAGATGTTGTGAACAATTAAAATGAGGCTTACCATCTTCAGTGCCTTTTTGTTGACAGATCATGTCAACAGAAAACAATCAAGCAAAAAAAAAAAAAAAAAAGAAATGCCAAGAAAGAAGTCAGCAAAGAGAACTTTCTTAGTGTTCTCTTTGTTAATAAGGCTGTAAAGAAAACCACTGGGCCTTCAAATATTGAATGTCTGGATGTCATCATTTTTGAGGATGGAACTCTGGGATTTGGGTTTTAGTGAGCATCCTGATGGTTTGCAGACTTGCTGCTGCTGCTGCTGCTGCTAAGTTGCTTCAGTTGTGTCCAACTCTGTGCAACCCCATAGACGGCAGCCCACCAGGCTCTGCTGTCCCTGGGATTCTCCAGGCAAGAACATTGGAGTGGGTTGCCATTTCCTTCTCCATTGCGTGAAAGTGAAAAGTGAAAGTGAAGTCGCTCAGTCGTGACTGACTCGAGGCGACCCCATGGACTGTAGCCCACCAGGCTCCTCCTCCAGGCAAGAGTACTGGAGTGGCTTGCCATTGCCTTCTCCAGCAGACTTGCTGAGGCCCTGGTAAATGGTTGGGTAGATTTCCACTAAAGGTCTAATCTCAAGTGTTATTTCATTCTCTGTTTATAATCCTCTTCTCTTTCAGAGGAACTCAGAATTGATACTGTAAGGAGATTTTTCAGGTGAGGGATATTTGAGGCAAGGGGAACAGCAGAGACACTGGTTGTCAAGATGCTGTGTAGAGTTGACAATAAAAATCAGAAAACCAAATAATGCAATAAATCCTGTAGCCCTAGAGGAAATAGGGCAGGCTAATTGGGCAGGATAATTCTATACAAAGTCACAATTCTACTTGTCTTTCTTATTGTACATCACATTAGTGTAATCTGAGTAAATCTTCAGTTCAGTTCAGTCACACAATCGTGTCTGACTCTTTGCGACCCCATGGACTGCAGCACACGAGGCTTCCCTGTCCATCATCAACTCCCGGAGTTCACTCAAACTCATGTCCATTGAGTCCGTGATGCCATCCAACCATCTCATCCTCTGTCGTCCCCTTCTCCAGCCTTCAATCTTTCCCAGCATCAGGGTCTTCTCAAATGAGTCAGTTCTTTGCCTCAGGTTATCAGGAATAAATCTTAGGGCTCCACATAGCCTAGTCTCACTGCAGGGTCATAGTTGATTGGTTATAGTTCAGCATTCTGAAATAATAGAGAAATATTATTTTATTTGATAATTTTCAATAAAGTCAAAGATGCTCCGCTTCATCATCCATGAAAGTATTAAATTCTTTGCTCACACTCCTCTCGTTCTCCTACCTGTTTGCCACAACATCTGTCCATGCTCAGTTTTTGTTTTCTTTCCTGTCTTTTAGTTTTCCATGAAGTGCTTCTGCACAGCCATTTCTGTGGGCCCCAGTTTCTGTCCCTATCCTCGTTTCCTTTGACAACTCTGCAAAATATTTCCTTCATGGGTAGATGGAGATGGATTGAACAAAAGAAGGAGGTTATATATACTCATATATAAATTATATTTTCCCCTGCTATATTTGAAAGGTAAGGAAGGAGAGAAAGTATTTTGAAACAAAGTATAAGTAAGTTATGAAATCTTTGCTTAAAACCAATTAGCCTTTGACTGCATATTAAGCAGAAGTCATTAGCTTTATTGGAATGAGAACCAATAAGCCTTGATCATTTCTACTTTCAAGTATATGGCCTTTGTAAGGCCCATTGCGGCTCCATCAGGGTTGCTTGAGAGTCACCGTTAAACAGTCAATGCTTTTCAGTTTTGTAAAATAATAAGGTGCTCTGACCCATTGCTAGATAAAATATCTACCCACCCATCATCTATTCCTGATCACCCCATCAAACTCAACACATTCACGGAGACTTATTCCAGCCAAATGAAGCAACTGAGAAAGAACATTTGTTTAAGCCAGATATTAGCAAAGTTAATCTGAAGAAATTATGTGAGAGCTGCCTTGCCAGTGCCTACTATCACAGAATACTTGTGGGATAAATAAAATCAATACATTTGGAGGTGAAGTTTAGGAACCTTCATCTTGACAGGCACATGAGTATACATGAGGAAGCTGCATCATTGGAGGTAATTCAGTTTAATGAAGAAAGTCTGCAGCAGCGAAGAATTGAAAAGCTTATGGCAAATCAAACATAACAAAAGCTACCTTTTCCTCCTACCAGCCTTAAAGGATCACATAAAAGGGACATGGATTTAGCTTTGGAGGTGAGGTGAACCCTTCCTAGGGAAAGGAATATGGAAGTTAAGATCGAAGGCTCGAGGAGCTTGCCAGCTGCAGGCAGGAAGTGTGTAGAAGCACAGCACAGTGTCTGGAGGAGGGAGAAGACAGAGAGGATGTGACCTCAGGGCAGAAAACCAGCAGAGTGACAGGCACCTGCGACCTGTTTACCAGGGCTACCCTTACCAGATGGAATTGTTAGAACTTTAGATTTGTTGCCAAGGAGCAGGGAGGGAAGGCTAGCAGTCCTCAGCTTGGGAAACCAGCACTGGGGCCCTGGTGGGCTCCCCGGAGGTGTGACCTAAGGCCTGGAGTGGGGGTCATTTCACATGTGGGTACCAGGAACCCAGGTCAGATGTTGCCCCCTTGTCCAGGTGGTCAGACTTTTCATGTGCCCCATTCTTGACCTGGACACAAATCTCTTCCCTTCCTAGGCTTCTCCATGAAGACCATCTCTTTGATTGTGTGGGAATTCTGCTGCATGTAAAAGATGCGTGGGGTTGGAGTCTGGGGGTGGTGCTCACATAGCAGAGCCCAGGGTACTGCACACCCTTAGACACAGGTCTCTTTTCTCCCCAGACTTCTTTGAGTCTGCCTTCCCATGTGCTGAATCGCATGTAAGTGCTCTTTCAGTAGCACAAAATGATTGAATGTCAGGAATTTCACAGGGTTCAGCCTGATGAGCACTTTCCCTTTGGCTGAAATAGTTTGTAAGATATTTGGTAGACATATTTAAATACTATATTTGAAATTCCACTTATTGGAAGAAGCACACTGCTTGAGGCTGAAGTCTGATATGGATTTGAAACCTTGCTTATACATTTTTTACTGTGTTACCTTGAAGAGGCTATTCCATTCTCTTTGCCTCAGTTTTCTTATGTATAAAATAGGAATAGGTATTTATAAGAATCAGAGGTTTGGAAGGAAGGATTAAATGCAGTCCCCTAAGGGAGAAGTGCCTCACAGTGTCATCACATAAGTAAACCTCCCCAAGAAATGTGCTATTTAGGTCCATGGAGACAACTGTAATTGGGTCACCCATGGCATGTTTGAAGTGATGGACTGCATATTGTCAATCAACACCATTTAGAAGCTACTGAGCCCAGTTTGGGCTTCCCTAGTAGCTCAGCTGGTAAGGAATCTGTCCGCAATGCAGCAGACCCCAGTTCGATTCCTGGGTCAAGAAGATTCCCTGGAGAAGAGATAGCTTACCCACTCCAATATTCTTGGCCTTCCTTGGTGGCTCAGCTGGTAAAGAATCTGCCTGCAATGTGGGAGACCTGGGTTCCATCCCTCGATTGGGCAGGTCCCGTGAAGAAGGGAACAGCTACCCACTCCAGTATTCTGGCCTGGAGAATTCCATGGACTGTGTAGTCAATGGGGTTGCAAAGAGTCGGACACAACGGAGTGACATTCACTTTCATTTCACTGACCTCGGTTCAATAAAATGAAATCTTAGCTGTGACCTCAATCTGCTTGGCACTGTGCTCAGGCCTGAGGATGAAGATGAGGTCTTTGCAAAGTGCATCACTTTTTGGGTTTTCTCTTTAACTTTATAGGGAGCTTGCTGGGATTCTTAACTGCACATGATTAATATGTAGGAACCAGGAATGTAGAAAACACATTTTAAAATATTAGCAAACCCTGCTTGATTTGGTTTTAGAAAGAAGCATTGATTTTAATAGGGAAACATTTTCTCTCAAGGTTATGTTTTTGAAATATCAGGCTACAGAGCACGGGTGCAATGTCATACATTTTGCTTGTTAATGTGTTCCCCAGATGCTGCACCATGTGTGATCTTGCTCAGCCATCCAAACTGTAAAATAAAAGATTACTGAAACATTATTGGGGATGTATAAGAAATTACATTGTGAGTCATAGCTGATTTTTCAGTTCTTGTTTTTCTCTTTCAGTTGAGCCGACGATTCTCGTTTTTTTTTTTTTTTGGTCTGAAATCCCCTAGATGGCACTAGAGAATCCTGTATCTAAGTGGTTTATATAATACTCCTAAGTAGATGAAGAGAAGTAATTTTTATTTTTCTGCAAATAAATGTTAATAAGAAGTTGAACAGGATGGGATGCAATGTTAACATTTATGTATTCTGTATACTAGGTGCTCCTTGAAAGTAAAAATTGGTAATTTTTTAACTGTGGGTGTCTCAGAACTGGGTTTTGGTATTTTAATTAGCATGAAATTCATTTGGTGCAGACATAAAGATGCGTAGAAATAGCAGAGATCCTGAGGCTGATTCTTGACCCAAATGACATTCATATTAGAGCCATAAAATACAATATCTACATCTCCTAGGATGGTAGGGGATGGGTTTTTAACCCTCGTCTCCTGCCTTGGCAGGTGGACTCTTTACCACTGAGCCACCTGGGAAGCCCAAATTTTATTCAAGACATCATACAAAATATTCATCTTCCTCCTCTTCTTTATCTTGATTAAACTGGAGTAATGCAATTTGTAACTTTGCAACTACTTGTAACCAATCATATAGATTATGTTTTTCCAAATATTTTTGGTGAGATATTTCAAATACCTTTTGAAAAAAGGCACCTCAGAAGTTATGGTAATCTCACTTTTGCTTCTTTCCATTGTTACAGCATCTCCAGTAAGATTTCCAGCTTTTCCACTCGCTTTGATTCTTTCCTGAAGAAACTGCTCAAAACTGACAGCATCCATGATTCCATCTTTGACAGGATGGGGACTGTCAAGAGGAAATGTCAGGATCTGCTTCTTTTCATTGATCCCTATGCCACAAGCTTTTTCATAGGAGCCATGGCTGCAGTGTAGGCAGATAGGGAGCTGGGTGAAGGGAGTGGGTTTAGGTTGGGTTGCTGAATTCAAGTGGCTCAGAAACTGTACAGGTGAGATGAGTGAAGAGCCTGGCTCTAAGACTGTGGGGTTAGTGGTCTGTATGGCTGAACCACACAGTTGTCAGGAGGAGGGACCAGTGAAAAACAGCAGTCCTGTAGGTGTAGGGTGGCCCATCGGTGTGAGCTAAAACCTTTTGTAAATTTCATCCTTATAGTTTTCAGATTGGAAATGTAAGGCTGAGATAATGATTGACCTTACTCAAGATTGCAAAGTTATTTAGGGATAGAGTTAGGCTTCCAATTCCACTACTCTGATTTCACCCCTTCCCCTCTCCCCCTATAATTGTACCATCATGTGCCAAAGTTGTCTCTGGCACCCCACACCCATCATAGTTCTTTCCTTGCCCTCCCTTCAAACGTCCAGGGCCCTTGGATCATGGAACAGTTGGGTCCTCTGAGCTGCAAGTGGCTTGAGTGCTCCCCCTCCCCCACATTCAAGAGCCTTTAAAAAGGACAGCACGCTTCAAGTCACGCAGCCCCAAGGTTTGCTAATTTGCAGCTCAGTGATGTCATGATGGGCCCAGGATTTTTCCATTTTTGCACTTTGCCATTTTCCCAGTTTCAGTTTTTGCCCTCATGGGTGAAAAATTGCTGTGGTAGCTCCACATTTCACACAGACACAAGCACACCCAGTGATGAAAGAGACACTCTTCTGTCCCTGACTCTCTTTCCTTTAGTGAGGAAACCTTTCTTAGAAGCTCCAAGTGGACTTCCCTTCAGGTCTACATTGGCCCGACCTGGATGACTCTGGCCACCAAACCATGACTGCTAAGGTAAAGAGATAACCAGATTGCCTGATGGAGGTGTCCCTGCCCCAACAGAAGTATTAGAAATGAGTAGGGCTGTTCTAGGTTTACAAAGTGACTAAATGCCCAACTGCAGTACTAAGGATCCAGGATACAGGAAGGAGAAGTGTGATATTCAGAGGAGTCCCTTGGGATGAAGAATTAGGTCACCCAAATGCCAACAATACGCCTGTTGAGGAGCCCTACCACTCAATCATGACCTGCTATGAAGTCATCGGTAAGGTAGTGGACACTGAATCAACAGGAAAGAAGGGAGGTGTGGCTACTGAGTCAGCAGTCAACAGCCCCCTTCTTGTTCTTGCTCTAGTCCTACATCACCACTTTTGGAATTCCATACAAATGTGTAAGGTCAAGTGCTCAAAGAAGGCCAGACTTCCCAGGTCTTTTGGTAATCAGTTACAATCAAATCAAAGAGAATATAATAATTATCAGGAGTTCACTTGGATGACATGCATGGGGAAACAGCTGTTATCCTTGTTGAAAATAAAAATGAAAGCAAATAGTGCTTTAGTTGTCACTGGGGTGGGCTTCCCAGGCGTAACTAGTGGTAAAGAACCTGCCTGCCAATTCAGGAGATGTAAGATACTTGGGTTCAATGTCTGGATTGAGAAGATCCTTGGGAGGAGGGTGTGGCAACCCACTCCAGTTGGAGTGGAGATTCCCATGGACAGAGGAGACTGGCAAGCTACAGTCCTTGGGGTCACAAAGAGTCGGATACGAATGAAGCAACTTAGCACACACCCACAGGGGGATATAGATGGGTTTGTTTGTTGGTTTGTTTTGTTACAGGGTTGAGGGAGTTGGGAGGCCACCAGGAGCTGGTGAACGGCACTGATTTTCTGTCAGATGCCCTGAGTATTGTGGGATAGAATGAACAAAGGTGAACCCTCAGCATCATTTTATGGAAAGAACTCAGGCTCTGAAGTCACAGAGACCTTGCTCACCAAGTCCAGACTTACTGTGAACTCTATGTGGAAGGTTACCAAAGGTCTCTGAACCACAATTATGAATCTTCAAAATAAGGCTAACTGATAAATCTTCGCCATGATTACATGGACAGCAGAAGGCAAGTCCCTAGCCCAGTGTTCATAAACATCAAGTGCCATGTCTGTTGTCTGAAAATGACATTGAGATTTATTTACATACCCTTTCTCGCTACATAGAGTTGCAAGATTAAGCAAATAAAAATATGTCTATGTATGCGTTCTAAGTCACTTCAGTTGTGTCCCACTCTTTGGTACCCTATGGACCGTGGCCTACCAGGCTCCTCTGTCCATGGGATTCTCCAGGCAAGGATACTGGAGTAGGTTGCCATGCCCTCCTGTATATGTCTCCCAAGTAAAATACATGTCTCCCAGTTAAATTTGAAGTTCAGATAAAGAATCCATAATTTATTAGTGCAAGGATGTCCCAAGCACTTTGGGATACAATTATCCTAATAAATTATTGTTTGTCTGTCTGAACTTCAAATTTAACTGAGAGTCCTATATTTTATCTTCTAACCCTATCTCTACATTCCATCTCTTCCCTGGATTCTCTCCTGCCAGAGAATAAATAAATGAAGCCCAAATTAAATATCACTTTCTCACTCATGTATTTTAACCTTAGTGGGCACCTGGCAGACCAATGACGTCACCTTCAGCTTCTTTTGGTGAGCAAACATTCTCTAAGCTTGGAAGGAGAGGATCCTGCCTTGACAGAGTGGCTCAGGTCTCAAAAGCCATGTTGGTCTTATGAACTTTGTGGTTAATCTTCTTGCAGAATGTTTTCTTTCACAGTTGGCTGTTCTGTGTCTGCATAGATCTGCAATAAATACTGTACTGCAGTGCTGAAAAGGGAGGAAAAACATTACCATCTGCATCTACAGCTTGCAAATTACAGCTTGCAATCACCTGCTATTAAATAAAGACACTTTAACAATATTTTGGGTTTTAAATTAGCAATTTACATCACAAGACTCTGAAAATACTAGTCTTTTAATACTGCAATTTTCTCTCCTTTTAACCAGGCATCAACATGTATTGAATTTTTAAAAAATGCAATACAAAGTAATGTTTATTTAAACAATAGCCACCAATGGTATGAGGCACACAGATGGAAATCCAATACTTTCTCACTCAGCGGGCAGCTTCATTGGAGGACCCTGATGGGGTTGCAACTCTCTAATTTACATCATGGGGGAAATCTAAGGCATTGCCTTTTTTTTCCTTAAGTGCCTGGCCACACCAGGCTACCCATCATGTAAGAAAGTAGTCTCAAGCTGGGAATTAGAGGCATTCTTTGTTTGAAGGAGACTTGAAGCAAAAAGGCTGAAAGGGAAGGAGTTCAAGTGGGAATGTTTCCCTTTGTCATTTGACATCAGGGTTGAATTGAAGGGGACTGGCATTTGTGCAGAGCACACAGGATGCAAAATGAGATGGGATTTGGAAGCATACCAAGAGAGGAAGATTAAGCAGCTTTGTGCCTCACGGACACTACTTATATAGACAGAGGGTTAAATCTATATCTAAATATAGTGGTTTGTCTTCCAGTTCTTATTACTGGGACTTTATCCCCTCTTTCTCTCGACAGCTGAGTTAGGGAACAGGAAAACTCCAGGAGCAGGCACGCATTGTAAAGAGATAAGTATAAGCTTTGTGGTAGTGATTGCTGGGTTGTAAATTCCTTCACATAAACACAGAGCATTCTGGAGCATCATACCTATTAGCTGGCAGCCTGCTTTCCTGCATGTCCCCTGCTCTTCCCTGCATTCAGCGGCTGTTGATGAACAGCTACTTCTCAGAGCTCTCCCAGATCCAGGGTTGCTTTCAATAGTTTTTTCTTTAATCCTAAAAAAGATACTGCTCTTGTCTTCAGTGTTCATGCCTTGCCATTTTTACTTTTTATAACCCAAGACACCTGCCTAAATCTAGAATTCTTTCCTTTTCATGGTGTTCTGAATTTTGATACCCACACACGCTATGTGCTCAATAAATGTTAGTTATTATTATGATTTTTATTCATAGTAAAGGTTTAAAGCTATGTCATATTAAATTTCATTTGAAAAGGAAAGCTCCTTGGAGAAAAACTTGAGATTTCAGTTCATTCCATGGGCATTCAGCAGTGATTGCTTTAGAGGCGTGGGCAGTGTTAGATCCTTTCTATGTTCCATTAATTACACCGTTCAGCCTCTCAGGTTTGGTCATAAGTCACACCCACAGCTCCTGTGGAGCCAGCTTGTGGACATTAGTGATTTACTTGGAAAAGCAGCAAATTGAATGACTTGTAGGCTTTTCCAGTCCTGTTAGGCTTATTGGTCACCTCTGATGTCATTTATCACCGTATCTTGTTATCTCTGTTAAGGTCTAATGTTAGTTCCTCTGTTTAAGGATTGAATTGGTTTCAATCTAATCTCCTAAATAGAATTTCAGATGATTTGGGGCCCAGCTCCTGACCAGAGGGCTTTGTTCTGGTCCTTTTATTAGGTCCTATTTATAGTACCATTTGCAGATAGAATCAGGGCATAATGGATAGATTTTCATTTCTTGTTGATTACCTATGCATTCTTTTTAAAGGCTTTTAGAAACTAAATGTACAACTTGTCACCAAAGCTTAACACTGGAGTCATTCTAATTTGCTTAAATAGAAACTGCAAAGAATAAAATTCTCTCTTTTCAAAAGCATATATACATTCTTGAGTGACAGAAAAGCCCTTGAACATTGCAAGATATTCTGGACTCATAATCTATTTCTTGTCTTTCAATGAATATTCTAAATGTGAGTAGCACTTTGATAATAATCACTGTATGAAACAAAAAATCATCAGCATCTTTGGATGACTCCACTTTGAATGTTTCAGAAGTGTATGTTGTTCTATGTGTGTGTGCTGGTCACACATGCCATGTATAATATTAAGAATACAGTTGATCCTCAAATTTTCTTCCTGCCTGGTTCAACAGAGACTGGAGTGAGAATAAAGATAGACGTGAAAGCCCTTTGCAAACTTTCAGTTCAGTTCAGTTCATTTCAGTTGCTCAGTCGTGTCCAACTCTTTGTGACCCCGTGGACTGCAGCACACCAGGCCTCCCTGTCCATCACCAACTCCTGGAGTTTACTCAGACTCATGTCCATTGAGTCGGTGATGCCATCCAACCGTCTCCTCCTCTGTTGTCCCCTTCTCCTCCCACCTTCAATCTTTCCCAACATCAGGGTCTTTTCAAATGAGTCAGTTCTTCGAATCAGGTGGCCAAAATATTGGAGTTTCAGCTTCAGCATCAGTTCTTCCAATGAATATTCAGGACTGATTTCCTTGAGGATGGACTGCTTCGATCTCCTTGCAGTCCAAGGGCCTCAAGAGTCTTCCCCAATGCCACAGTTCAAGAATGTTGTTTTTTAAAAAGTGATTTGATACATGGTGAAAATCCATCCTAGCATTTATGTCAGGCCCTAAGATCAACACCTAACTTTGTTAGTGTTAGAGAAGGATATTAGTCTGTTAGTCTGTAATATGTGTGTGTATGTGTGTGTGTGTGCACGCGTGTGTATAGGTACATGTACGTACATGTATCATCAGCTTTTTTCAAATGCTTCTATTGAATTTTCTTTATAAATAATGTCCAAAGTATCTACCATAATTTCTTTTCAATTATGAGCCTACTAATTTCTTGTTTCTATGAGACATGCTTGAATCATTTTGAAGAAGAGAGAGAGAGCCAAAGACAGTGATCTAGTGGGAGAGCAGTATGCAGCCTTTATTAAGACTTCAAAACACTTGGATGTACACTTCCTTAAAACTCAAGAGTTCACTGGGCCTGACATTTTACAAATCCTTGGATACTAGTTAACACTCTTTATATCCATTTTCATGATCTCTCAGCTGGAGAAAACGTGGTTTATGTGTTTTAACTGCTTTGAAGCCCTTAGCTAGTTAAGTAAACATAATTTCATGTAATGGGCTTTGCCATTGAGTTTACATTTTAAAGAGTCTCTCACAATCTATCCATACACTTAGGTTTTACATAATGTATTTGGCATTACAGGACTACAACTGAGAAAAGCACATTTAAGAGCCATGGTAAATGGGAAGGTGCAGAATGTTTCAATCCCCAATCCTTAGTTTTACTAATGCTGCCAACATTTGTAGCCCATCTGTCTCTCTCAAGAATTTCTTGTAGATAGCCAAATTGATTGGTTTTTCTTTCACCTTTTAAAACTTTTCTCCTGCTTCCTCTTTTGGGGCTGGTAATAATCACAGAACCATAGAATTTCAGTCTTAGAAGGTATTTTAAATGTCATGAAAATCCAATAGTTCATTCCATGCTTGAATCTTTTATATTACATGCCCACCAAAGGGCTAGCTGGGCTTCCCTTGAATTCCTTCAGCCATGGGATACTCATTACCTCTCAAGGGAGTCCTTTCCATTCCCACACAGTCCTAGAAGTCAATAAATTATTTGTTAGGCTGAAAAGAAATCCTCCTATCAAATTTTGCTCTGTTCTCAGTAAATGGAGAAAACATATGTAATTTGTTTTTTCATATATTTAAAGACAATTATTTTGTCTCCTGTGTTCTGTCTCCTTATGCCAAATACTCCTGATATTTATAATTTTATGCTATGACTTTGAGTCTAGCCATCCTAGATCCCTAAGCTCTGGACATGCCAAAGTTCACTGACCAGAATAATAGGGAAAATAAAATCTACCGTATTAAGCTTTTAATGGGTGCCAGGTACCTCACAAACATTACCTTTAATGTCCACAATGATGTGAATTAGGTATTGTCATCTTCATTCTATAGATTTAGATATAAATCTGTATCTCTCTATATCTGTAGTTAAGGAAACCAAAGTAAGGAGAAGTTGAGTAGCTTTCCCAAAGATGCATATCTAGTATTAGTCATTGGCAGAGCCTGGATTTGAACTAGGGCCTTTTCTTATTCTAAGTAGGTGTTCTTAATTGTACATTATAATTCTTTTGTGAGATGTGATAACAACCCTTCACCCACCCCATGCTGCTGCTGCTGCTGCTGCTAAGTCGCTTCAGTCGTGTCCGACTCCGTGCGACCCCATAGACGGCAGCCCAGCAGGCTCCCCCGTCCCTGGGGTTCTCCAGGCAAGAACACCGGAGTGGGTTGCCATCTCCCTCTCCAATGTAAGCTTAATGTTCCAGGTCTGTTTTAAGCAGTTCAGAGTGGAGAAAGGTAGTTACTTACCTTGTTCTAGGAATTACGCCAAACCAAAGGACTGATAAGGATGAGTCTAGTGGGAGAAAGAAGTAGTGAAACAAAGGAACCAGATGATTAATAGGATGCTGCATGAGTCTCAGAGTAATTGAAGATGGTAGGTCTGCCAGGTGAACAGGCACGCCCTCCATATGTCATGACCTTCTTTGGAGGGAAAGTGTGCCTGTAAAGAAATAGTCATTGAAACTAGGCATATTCTGGGTGTACATATGTTTCCCCTTGAAGGGATATAATTTTCCTAAGAATGTAGACACCTGAAAGTGGAAAAGAAACCCTTTTCCATACATTCCATACATTCTTGAATGTCCTTAGGAAGCAAAGTTGATTAGAGACAAAAGGAAAAAAAAGTGGAATTTGCTGGTGTCTTTTGCTTGCTTTCAAGTAGACTCAAGTGGACCATAAGTTAGAGGACATTCTTGCTGGAAGTACTTATGAGATTGTTAAAAACTCTCACCTTACATGTGGGGAAACCGAGGTTCAAAGATGAGAAGTCCAGTGCTATACATCTAGACAGGGACTCAGAAGAGTGTGTGATCAATCTCTACTGATTGTAAGACCAAGATCTTTTAAATTATTTTTCCTTATACTTATTATTTCTTTGGTGAAGTAAATAATAACTCTTCCATTGCAATGTACTGTCACAACGAACGGTTGTAAGATGGAAGCTTACACTGGAAGCTTGCTGTGAAACACAGGCAGAGTTCAGTGTCTGATGCATCTTTCTTTGGGATGTTTGCTGAAAGTACTAGAGGGTGGATGGGATATTTGTGGCAACACTATTCTAGCTAGTATCATGGTTTCCTGTATCTTATGAGATTGTTTATGGTGAATCTGGTTTCATTCAGTGTTGAAAACCTGGAATCAGAATCATGTGTGGAGGGAGAAGGATTCCTTAAAAATGCATGTTCTCAGACTAACCAGAAGACAACTTACATCAGAATTCTGGGGAATGGAGTCTGGAAATTAATATTTTATAAAAATACTAGATGAAGCTTATATATATTAAAGTTAGAGAAATATTTGTTGTATTTCATCAGTGTGTTAGTTTATTACTGCTGCTGTAGTGAATTACTACAAATTGAGTGACTTAATACATGCTTATTACCTTATAACTGGGAGAGTCAGAAGTCCAGAGTGGACATCAGAAATGCAGAATGGGTTTCACTGGACTAACATCAAGGTGTCAACAGGGCTCCATTCCTCCTGGAGGCTCTAGAGGAGATTTGAAAGAAAGTGAAAATGTTAGTCACTCAGTTGTGTCCAACTCTTTCAAACCCCATGGACTATAGCCTGCCAGCCTCCTCTGTCCATGGAATTCTCCAGGCAAGAATACTGGAATGAGTAGCCATTCCCTTTTCCAGGAGATCCTCCTGACCCAGGGATTGAAAACAGGTCTCCTGCATTGCAGGCAGATGCTTCACTACTGAGCCACCAGGGAAGCCCTCGTGGAGATCTGGTTCCTGGCTTTTGCCCACATTCCTTGGCTCATGCTCCCTTCCATCACTTGGCTCTCTGCTTCTGCTGTCACATCTCCTTCTCTGACTCTTTCCTACTTCCCTTTTTTCTTATAAGGATCTTTGTGATTGTGTTACCCAAGATGATCTTTTTGTCTCAGAATCAGTACTCAATCAGCAAAGTCCTTTTTGCTATGTGAGGCAATATATTCACACAATGTGGAGACCAGGAGTTGAACATTTTTGGGGAGGCACCTACCATGCTTGGTTTTAAAACATTTTTATGAAATAGAGAGGGGCTGAGGAAGGGAACATTAGGTATCAATTGATTAGGGTCCCCATCCCACTCCAGGAGTCCCGTGATATATCTCTAGGAAATCCAGGGATCCTGAGGAGCATGGTCTAAAAAAAGCAGTCCTAGGGTCTGTGCTTATTCGAGTCTGTGAGGGGAATCTGATCACCACTCTTCATTTAGTGTATCTTGCCTGACTTTCCAACAGTTGACTTTGCAACTGTCATTCAGCCTTCCCATTCTCAGTTTTCTAAGGAACTCCATCTAAACTTACTGCAGAGAACAAACAAAACATGACCTTGCTTTACTAGAGATAAAATCACTGTTTTAACTGATTGTAAGAGAAAAATGTCTGTTAGAAAGGGGGCTTCCCGTTAACTTTTTATTCTTTGTTATTTTCCAACATTTTTCTATTAAAAGGAAAACAAACAGCAATTAGTGGAATTTTTAAAGGCATCCTTTTTTTTTCTATCTATATATCTCTGTCTCTTGTCTATTACATGTTACTGCCCCACGCCAACACACATACACTTTTGTACCAACCGTAGCCTTGATTGTGAAAGTTTAACTCTTTTTATAATATTTTTCTTTTGAGATACTATTTGGGTCCTAGCAGAACTTTGCAGATGTTTCTGAATTAATCAAAGAATAAATGGTACTGAGTTATATATTTTAACTAATATATAAAAGCAGTAAAAGTTATCTAATAGGAAATTAACCAAAGGAGAAAATTAATGGTTTTTTCCTTAAAAGGTATCTTTGTATGTCACTGTATTAGGAGACTCTTGGCCACCTACCCTATGACAATATTTGGAAAAATACATACGATAATTGTCCTAATGCCTGTATTAGTTATCTTAAAATTGGACTGGATAGCTTAACGGCAGAAATTTATTTCACATAATTGTGGAAGTTGGAAAGTCTAAGATTAAAGTATCAGCAAGGTAGGTTTCCGTCTGAAGCATCTGCTTTTGGCTTGTAGATGGTACCTTCCTACTGTGTCCTCACATGATAAAGAGAGCTCAAGAGGTCTGGTGTTTTTACCTCTTCTTATAAGGGCACTGGGACTTCCCTGCTGGTCCGGAGGTGAAGACTCTGTGCTTTCAGTGAAGGGGGTTCAGGTTCAATCCTTGGTTGGGGAACTACTATCTCACATGCTGCAAGATCGAAAAAATTAATTAATTAATATAAAAGGGCACCAGTCCTATCAGATTAAAGTCCCACTCTTAAGATTTCATTGAATCTTAATCACTTCTTTAAAGATTCAATTCCCAATATAGTCATATGGTGGGTTAAGTTGTTAACATGCGAATTTTGGGAGAGCATGATTCAGGCCATAGTCTGTCCCCTAGAACATCACAAGTGTTTCCTGACTCCTGAAAGACCTTGGCAATTTCATTACAAAAGATGGTTTATATAATTATGACAGAGGGAAGAAACAGAAACACCAACAGGCTTTTGAACTCACATCTCATTCTTTATTTAGATGAATTAGTTAGCTTTGCTCCTTTGCAACATTTCTGTTACACAACAGAAAAATCCTGGCTTCAAGACCCCTCCCTGCCCCTCAGTTCAAGAAAACCCGTGACTCAATACAATCATGGTCCATCATCCAAACACCTCCTTTCTTAGGAAGCAGTAATCATGGCATACCCACAAGGCTTGCCTGTAGACCGTTTTCTCTTCTTTCCTAAAATGGGTAGAATATGGATGAGGATTTTTTTGTAGCATAGAATTTTGAAATTAAAAAGAAAACTTATCAAGAGAGCTCTTAGAAGCCATAAAAGAAGTATAAAACATCCCTTGACTAATATTTATCTCCTTGAGTTCTGCCTCTGAGACTGGGAACAGGCATAAGGGACTCTCACCCACAGTGCCTGAATGACTTTTATGAAAGAAGAGAAGGAAGGGTAAATAGTTAGGAAGAAGGAGTTTCAGATTTCCATGCAGCTCTGAGAGTCTTGGCCAGGGTGACAAGAGTCTCAGAGCAGAGGTTGCCCAGCAGAGAAGCTGTGTTGGGCAGAAACTGTCCAGCTCTCATCCCCTGCTGTGCTCAGTTAGTAAGAGAGAGCAGCCCCCAGGGGAACCTGGTCTAGACATAACTGCTCTGGCATGTGGCAGATGGGGGCTGTCAGCTGCTCAGGCTCCTCAGAGCACGTACACCTGAAGGGACATTTGAGGAATCTTGGAATCTGGGGAATCATGGAAACTGTAGGAATCTTTCATGTTCTAAATATAAAAAGAATCAGTTGATTAACTGGAGCGTGGCAAAGGGAAAGGCATCCATCTAAATCTTGGACCAGAAATCCCTGAAAGAATGTATGTATCTATTTATCATCTATCTATCAAATCTTTCTTATGTTTAAGTAGTTATCTAGTAGAAGAAGTGCTTCCCAGATTTCTCAGTAGTAAAGAATCCACCTGTCAATTCAGGAGATGCAGGAGACATGGGTTTGATTCCTGGGTCAGGAAGAGCCCCTAGAAGATGAAATGACAATCTACTGCAGTATTCTTGCCTGGATAATCCCATGGACAGGGAAGTCTGGCAGGCTACAGTCCATGGGGTCACAAAGAGTCAGACGTGACTGAGCACATATATAGTACAAGGAGGAGACCAAATGCTATGCTTGAAATAGAAGATGGCTTTTTATCTGTCTAAAAATCTGTTTCCCAGCCTGGATTTTGCCAGTCTCCAAGGAAACTCTTATCACTACAAAGAAATAACAGAATATACCTGACAGTCACAAATTAAGCTATTTGTAAATCACTTGCACTGAAGAAATAAAAGCTATTTTGGGGGGTAAAATTCTTGTTCAGATTTTCCTATTTTGAAATCTCCTTCCCCTTTCCCATTTGCATGGGCCTATAAACTTGTCCATATCACTAGTAAAAGCATAACACATAAAGAGGATAAAACCAAATCTCTTGGTGACCTTTCGCATCAAGCAAGCAAACACACACACACACTCACACACACACACACATGCATTTCTGTTTTCATCTCTGTATTTTTAGTGCTTAGGAATAGATTGTCATAATATTAAATGATACATAAATGTTTGTAAGTATAAAATATTGAATGCATGAATAAATAGAAATAAATAATGAATGAATAAAAGAATGGATAAATAGACTAAATGATGTAATTTAATTGAGTAGAAAGAAGTGAGTTGGAGAGGGAAATAACATGAATTCCAAAAGATGTTACAAGTCCACAACTGAGGATATCATGGATTGATTTCCATGGGGTTTTATGATTGGTTTAACAATCTACACATTGTGTGCTTAGTCACTCAGTTGTGTCCGACTCTGTGACCCCATGGACTATAGCCTGTCAGCCTCCTCTGTCCATGGGGATTCTCCAGGCAAGAATACTGGAGTGGGTGGCTTTGCCCTCTTCTAGAGGATCTTCCCAACTCAGGGATAGAATCCAGGTCTCCCAGATTGCATATGGATTCTTTACTATTGGAGCCTTCCTGCTGCTGCTGCTGCTAAGTCTCTTCAGTCGTGTCCGACTCTGTGAGACCCCATAGATGGCAGCCCACCAGGCTCCCCCATCCCTGGGATTCTCCAGGCAAGAACACTGGAGTGGGTTGCCATTTCCTTCTCCAATGCATGAAAGTGAAAAGTCAAAGTGAAGTCACTCTGTCATGTCCGGCTCTTAGCGACCCCATGGACCGCAGCCTACCAGGCTCCTCCATCCGTGGGATTTTCCAGGCAAGAATACTGGAGTGGGTTGCATTGGACAGTATTAATCAGCCTAATACTTTGAGAAAGAACCAGAAGAATCATTCTGCAAAGGGGGCAAGGAATATAAACTTTGTCTAAGTTGATTGAATCCTACAAGAAAGAATGGGCATCTTTCTGTATGTTGTGGGAAGAACATTCACCTTTGAGTCAATAAACAAGGATTGCAGCCTGGCTTTGCCATTAATAAGCCTTATCTCCTGAACATCTCACCTCAGTTCCTGTGATTCCATTTTCTCTTCTTCTTGGTGGGACTGAATAGTCTCTAAATCCCCCAGCAGTCTCTAAATTCCATATAAGTAAGTTGACGAGTTTAGGCTCTTGTGGAGGTGGGCTGTGAGAGAGCCCTGGAGGCTCTAGCTGAGGTAAGCTTTAAAGAGAGAAGGCAGCTAAGGATAATGTGGGCAAAGAGAACTGAAGACCTACTTGGGGAAATATTAAAAAAAGCTGCCCAGAGAATCTCAAAGTGATTTTCAAATAACACCCAAGTATTCCCAGGAATGCTTGGGGCAAGACAATGCTCTGTTATTTCAGAAAATAAAATATGTATTGTGTTCTGTGAATTTGAATTTAGTCAAGGACATACATCACAATTGTGTGCCAAACCAGCCTTGTTAGGATAAGGTACTTCCTGGGAGCAATTATTCTCTGGAACAAAGCTCCGTGAGGTATGTGGGAACATGTAATACTTTGAATATTATCTCTATGCTACTGTTAACTTTGTTTTGTATGGGTTTTAATAGAACTAGGTTCAGATATAATGAATATTATGCATGGTAATGGGAGTCTTTGAAAGTCATGTGATAATTCGTGTTTTGGATATTATTATGACTTCACCAACTTATTATGAGGCTTTTTTATTCACCAATGCTGTCAGGAAAGAAATCTTCCAGATATACTACGTTCCCACCATTGATTAGGTGCTGGAGATATGAAGTTGAGTAAGATAGGCCTGGTTGGTATAGGTGTAAAGAGCTGTATTTAAATTAAAGTCATTCAGAAGTTTGAAAGCGTGTGGGAGAATAGGGTGATCAACTAGAGTTTTTTTAGCTCTTTGGCAGCTGCACTTCATGCCATTGGAACCCCAAGGAATAGAGAAAATCACTATCCTTTTTAGCTTTCAAATAATACTTTAAGTGCTTTAAAACTAACTGGTTTAACCTATTAGGGTGTATGTTCATGAAACATAAAGCCAAAAGGAAGACAGAAACCACATTTCATGCCTTTACTGGTTCTGTGGACTTTTCCTCTCTTGATTCAAATTAGAGTCAAATCATCTCTTGCAAATTACCAACTCATTTATGGGATGCCAGTCCACCAGGCACAGGCTTTGTTTCTAGCTTTTAGTTTAATCCTTCAAAGAGTCTTTTCACAGATTTGAAGACTGTCTTTGGCAAAGGCTACCAGTCCAATATTATTTGACATCTTGCAGTTAGCAGTTTGGATCATTCCTTCTCAGAGTTCTTTCCTCTTTTGGTTCTATTATTTCCTCTGATTTCTCTTTACCTTTCCAATTCTTCCTTTACAAAATCTCTGGAAGATTCTTCTTCTTTTCCCTCTCTGGGAATTCTTTAGACTCTTTTTTTTTGGTCTTCAAATCTGTATTAGTTTTCTACTGCTGCCACAATAGATTACCACAAACTTGGTGGGTTCAACAACTTAAATTTATTATGTCGTAGTTCTTTAGGTTAGAAGTTTGATATAGGTCTCACCAGATCTCACCAAACTAAAGGCAAGATGTCAGTAAGACTATGTTTCTTTCTGAAGCTTTTAGAAGAGGATCTGTTTCCTTGCTTATTTGTGCTTTTGGACATCATTTAGGTCCTTGTTTTTATAGGGCTGAGATCTCTCCTTCTTTGTTGGCTATCAGCTGAGGCCCATTCCCCATTTCTAGAGGCCATCCATATTCCATAACTCCTGGCCCCTTTTCTCCATATTTAAAGCCAGAGATGGAGAGTTGTATCCCTCTTACACTTTGAATCTCTCCCTTCTTTCATTTCACTTCTCTCTGACCATAGCTGGGAAGCTAGGAAAGTATCTGTGCCTTTAAGGTTCATAACTTTATTAATATCTGCAAAATCTTTTTTGCCATGTTAGGTAATGTGTTCACAGGTTATGGAGATTAAAGCAGAGACATTGTGGAGAGTCCTTCTTCTGCCTAGCACAAAGTCCAAAATCTAACTTGTTATCAAATTCTTTACCTCCTTCCTGCTTCCTTATCAAAGCTCTACTGTGTATTCAAAAGTCAGTTGTTTCTAATTCAAAACTTCAAGCATCGTTTAGCTGTCTATGTTTTGTTGGGCATATCTCCCCAATTCACCTCAAATCTGATCAAATTCTTTCTTTGCTGGAAAACTTTCATTGGCTTCTACTGCTCACAGAATAAAATCCAAAATCTTTATCAATTCCTAAAGATTTTGATCTGTTCTTTTTCTCCCCATTCTTTCCTGTTGTTTTCCCTGACTTCATCCCTTTCTTCTTCCACAGACTTCATCAAGGTGGTGCCAAGTCTTCGTGTCTTAATCTTTCCCTTCCATCTGGAACATATCTCACCTTTAACTGCTCAATGAGTGTCTTCCAAGTTAAATACTTTATGAACTGACTTCTTCTTTCTCATGAACTACCATCTCCATTCCAATGGTCTGTTACAGAGCAGAGTTGCTGCCATAACATTTTTCTCACTCTGTCGTCCTTACTTTTCTTTTAGTATGTAAAGTCACAAAGAATAATGGCTGGGAATTATTCATTTTTGTATTCAAATTGTCTGAGAGATGGCCTGGAAAATGTTTGATTCTCAACATGGATTTTTGAATAAGTGAATACATGAGTGAATGAATAAAAATACTCTGTCCTTTGAGTAACTACATTATTTTTCATAAAAATCATTCAAGATGTACTTGTTTACTACACATTTATACTCATTAAGTATGTGATCTATATAAAGACAATTGGGTCATAGTTTTTGTGAAGTATAAATAAACCAATATACTTTACTGTATTTTCTTCCAAATGCCTGACACTGAGTTTTGTATGTAGAAGGTGCCCAATTCATCCCTATCAAATTGAATTTCTGGCCTGCTTCTCTGACAGGACACCTTAGTTGAGTGGCTGGAAGTGTGGAACTCCGCATCTCTTATATCTGAATCATTCTGAGGATCTATTTGACCATGCTCTTGAAACACAAAAAGCCTGGATGTTCATGGATTCAATTCCTGGATTCTAGTCCTACCTTAAGCTCCTGTTGGTTATACATGTGACTTTAGAGATTACATTTCATTTTTCTGAAAACATTTTACTATTTTTAAAATAAGGGTTTAAATTATATGATTTAAAAAACCTATCACATTTTCTGCCCATTAATAAGAATTTCTTGACCATTACTGTGTGATTGGCATTGAGCTGAGAGTCATGCAAAGAAGTATCAATCACAGTCCTTCCTCTTAAGGAATCATCTAGCTCAGGGGCCAGGGTGGTTTTATAGAAAGAAAAGTGATTTGATAACAATAATAGGCTTGTGACACAGCCTGAAGCATGAAAAGAATACTTACATTCCTTCTTGGCTTTTTTTCTCACCCATTACCACCTGAGAAGGCAGGATACTTGGCTTTTAGCTCTTTCTTCATACCTAGGTATGCAGTTTTGTGTTAGGGATGTGCACATGTGTATTTACAGCAGGGAGTGAGAGGTATCAGCTCTGAGTACATGGAGTGGGTGTGAAGTTGAGTGGCCTGGTCTCCAGCAGAAAGACCCCAGGGAACATGGTGATTCAAGGATAAATCAATGCTCTGGAAATAGCCCTAGGAGAGCAAGGATCAGGCCGGCCTCCTTCTATGTTTCACTGCATTTGAAAAGGCTGTGGCCAAAATGTATTTCAAAAACTAAAACAAAAAAACAGGTTTTTTATTGGCAGCAAGAAAAAAGAACAGAATATTTACTGTAGCTTAGAATGCAAAGACAAAAGTAAAGCTCTGTTCTCAATGAATTACTTAGAGAAATTGAGATCTTTGTCATCTCAATTTTCATAATATCGATTTTGTTGTTTATCATGCTTGATGGCATGACTGGCCTAAATTAGCTTGGCTTGAAAGGAGTACCGCTGATATTAATGGTTGGGTGACTGAAGCAGTATTGACAGATATTCAGGGCAAATCTTAATCCTGAAATCCAGTTCTCAATTAAAAGATCACCTTTCTGAAAGGATGCTGACCAAAAGAATCTTACAAGGATTTTTTCCTTTGGGAAAAGAGTGAGATACAACAGAGTAGGCAGTTTGAGAGCCTACACAAGTGGAGAGGAGGAAACCATCATTATTAGGAAAAAAATAGTGTTTTTTCTTATAATTTTTGCTTCAGCAAAGGAAGTGATGAATGAATGACTCTCTTCTCCTGGAAGCTTCAGAATGTAAACAGGAAAAGAGAAAGACTAAAAGTGAGGATAATATTGCTTCTCAGAGGGAAGAAAAGCCAAGGCTTTGATCCAGAGATGTGCCTTTTCTATTTTAAATGATCTGTGCCAGGCTTCTCTCATTGGAACAGGTAATTGAGACCTAACTGGCTTCGTATGATATAAAGCTCTATCAATTCAACAGCAATGTCTAGACCAGAAAAAGAACAGAAGACTCGATAAGCAAAGTGATTTGACTTAATGTTTTTGAAGTCGGTTTTGGCATTTTCTCCAGTCAACTTTTATTTTTGATGTAGATAACTTTAAACTTTGATGGACACACAGAGTCCTCATTTACTTAAGAGTTTGGGCGTATTGGAAAGTATTATTGGGGGTTTCACTGTTCTTCTCAGTCAAATCAAATTGTTCCATTTTGGAGACAAGAATAGTTCCTACTATTCCATGACTCCTTCACTGAGTCCTCTGTGCTCTTCAAGCAGGTATTGAATCCCATCTGGCAACTGAAAAAGGTGTTACTAAACCTAACCCAAGGCACTAAGGTTACTTACGTTTCCATTGCCAGTTAAAAGCTTGAAGAGAAGCAGAGAACGATGATTATTGCATTTCTCTCTGCTTGGGCTGGAGATAATGAGCTACTCCTGCTGCCCTTTTACATGCATAATGCCTATTGATGTCCACGAGAGCCTCATGGTGTGCAAAAACCGTTAGATCACATGTATCATCTCGAAAATAATAAGGACAAAGGGACAGCTTTCTTTTTTTTTAGACTTGGCAGAGAGACTTTATGGGTCCAAATCTCTCTAGATGGTTCCAATTAAGAAGAAATAATTTTCCTAGAGTAGAGACTGTCTGCCTCTGTTTCAAGGTGAGCTTTTTATGAGGAAAGGATAGAGCAGTTCCCGAGACCATTTCAGGTTTCCAGTCACTTCTCCTGGGAGACATGATTAGGAAGTGTTAGCAAGTCCTCTCCGAAATTGATCAAAAACGTGTAACTTCTATATATTGCACAGGGAGTGAGGAAAGTTAAAAGAAGAAAGCAAAAAAGTAAAACTCTCAGTTGCAGGAGGGGAACTGTTTCTTTTTGAAATTACTTAACTCCTTGGGGCTTTTCATTTCCTCTTGTAATGAAGGTTTGGGTGTTGACCAGTGTTTCCCAAACTGAGCTCCTCATTGGTCTAACTTGGGGGAACTTGTTAAAAAAGAAAAATAATGAGTTTACAGTTGCCTTTCTGGGAAATTCTGACCTAATGGATCCAGGGTGAGTCCTGGGATCTGCATTGTTAGCAAGTTATTATGATAATTAGGTAAGTTTGGAGAACATTTGTAGATGGTTTGGTGTTCTGAACACTAGAATTCTTTCTTGTTTTAATGTTCTTTCTGTGTTAGATTATAAACCAGCCTGGTGCAGATAGTGTCTGGGCACATTTGAAGAGACATTCCCAGTAAACACTCATGGTGGGAACTTACAGGACAAGTTTCCAAGGTTGAGAAGATGGCTAATCTGGCATCTTACTCTTAAATGTCATAGCCACAGGTAACAGGCACTGATTCTAGCCAGGTGATGGAGCTGTCCAAAGGGTTGGCAGAAAGGGAGATGTTGGTCACTCACATTCAGGTATATCAGTGTGTGTCTGACTTCACAGAGACCTTCCAACATCATGTACAGCACTGTACAAACCACTGTCCTGACATCATTGCTTCAAGCAAAAGCCGACAGTTACTCTTGATTCCTCTCATGCTGTTATATCTGAGCATGAATAAGCCTTCACAAGTGGGCTATACCTACCCTATTTTTGACATTCATCTTGAATCTAGCTGCTGCTCACCATCTTCAGAGCCACAATCCTAGTCTAAGGCCTCACAATTTCATGCATGAACCACTACTGCAATAGCTTCCTAAGTGGTGTCCTTGTCTCAAATTTTGCTTCCTTGCCATCCTATACAACGGAACCCGTATAATCTTAAAAACGTAAGCAGGTTATATCACTCCCCTACTTACTTTTATATCAGATCATTTCCTCAAATTCTCTTGGATGCAGGTTATGGGTAGAGAGTCTACTTTTTTCCAATGGAAAGGGTCCTTTGAGAATGCTTAAGGTCACTCCTTGACTAAATGATATGAAGAGTGTACTTTAACACACAAAAAGAGTGTTTTTTTCTGAATTTCCTTCTGCTGTAATGCTTTTGCTGATGTGTAGTTAACTGAAACTTCTGCACATACGAAATCTTCATCTCTTTTAATCATATCCAATGAACTTAGAAATCTAATTATGCTCCCAGCTTTTCATAAATGTGGTCAATATTCTGTAGTTGGCTGTTGACATTTTTTTTCCTTCCCTGAAATCACTTTTCTTCATTAAACATTGGATTAAGTGATCTCTAGTAAAAGTCACCAAGATGAAGTGCTGGAGAGAGACGTTATGGGAAGAGGAATGTAGGTCTGATGGCACAGACATGTGAAGTAGCAATATGAGTACAGGGCACGTCATTCAGTATCCTTTGGCTGAAGTCAACTGCGCTCTTGCAGGGATAGAGGTAGGTAAAGTCTGTGCATGGACAGGTGCCAGTTCATAAAAGGTCTTGAGAGTTATATTAAGGAGTTTATATTGTAAGATATGTGAAGGGCCATGGAAGATAATCCAGGAAAGTAGGATGATAATGTCTGAAGTGAACCTCTCACATCAATGTAGCGGGAGAGATGGCCATTGGTGTGAGATAAGACAAAACACAGAAGTGGGATTGACAAGACACAGGGAAGAGCTAAACATCAGTATCCAGAACTCTTACTGATTCTACCTTCAAACTGTAAATAGAGTATGACCAGTTCTTACCATGTATACTAGTACCATCTTGGGATAAGACATTGTCATTGCTCTGCTGGATTCCTGAAGTGGTTGCCTCACAGGTCTCCCTCTTTCTGTCTTTGCCTTATCTCTGTTTATAGTTTATTGTCAACATTGTAGCTAGAATGATGCTATTAGAACATAAACTGTATGAGGTTGGTTCTCTTCAAAATTCTCCAGTGGCTTTTCATCTCACTCAGAAGAAGTCAAAATCATTGTAATAACTACAAAGGCCTCCACAAAATAATCCCTAGTTGTCTCTGTGATCTCATCCAGTGAATTTCCCCTACTGACTCTGCTCCATCTAAAACTCCTTGCTCTTCTTTCAAAAGACTAGGCATGTAACTTTCTTAGGGTCTTTGCAGTGGCTGTTCCCTCTTCCTGGAAAGCTCTTTCCAGAGCTATTCACACACAGGTAATTTCTTGATTTCCTTAACTCTACTCAAATATCAACCTCTTCTAAAATTGTAACTTGCTATAACTTCTGACTCCAGACACTTTAGATTTTCCCTTATCTTGCTCAATTATATCCCCTAATACTTACTACAGTGCAAATACCATATGAATTACCTTCCTACTACTTTATCATTAATTTATTTATATATTTTGTTCTATACTATAAGCTCCACTGGCAGAGATCTCCAATTGTATTCTCTGAAAGATCCCAAGAGCCTTGTGAGAATACCAGACTTGAGGAAAAACTGTAGGAATGAAAATGGTGAGACTTCCTAGGATTTTTATTTTTAGAATTTGGAGGGAAGCATTAAAGCAACAGATATCATTTGCAGTTTTTCTCTTAAGCTTTTAGACTTTGGAGTAATCCAACTCCTGTATCAGTGGACTGCTTTCAAAAGAGATTGAAACCCTAAGTACTCCAGCTTCAAGACCTTGTAATTCCTCTCTGGCTCTATGTCTTTATCATCCATCCAGATGGAATGGCTAATTCCATCTAATTGTGTGGCATAGCTCAGGAGAAAATAATGTCTATAGGCAACATTTATTGAATGTTCATTGTGTTCAAGCGCCTAATTAATCCTCACAAAAATTTCATAATTGTTCATTATTACTGCACGCACTCCTTTTTTTACATATGAGAAAACTGAAGCTCAAAGAGTTAGCAGAGCCAGGGTTTAAGGTGAAGTCCATAATAATAACCACTATGCTTTGCTTCCATCTCTACAACAGTGGTTCTGGAAGCTATTCATCAGGCAAAATTCTTAGGCATCATGAGACAAATACTATAACTGTTACCATTTAATTTTTATATAAATCAAGCAACTTGGTTACAAGCAACAGAAATTATCTGGTTACTTGAAATTCAGTTTTCAGTTTCAGTTCAGTCACTCAGTCGTGTCCGACTCTTTGCAACCCCATGAATCGCAGCACGCCAGGCCTCCCTGTCCATCACCAACTCCCAGAGTTTACCCAAACTCATGTCCATTGAGTCGGTGATGCCATCTAACCATCTCATCCTCTGTCATCCCCTTTTCCGCCTGCCTTCAGTCTTTCCCAACATCATCCATAATCTTCTGGATATGTGGAAAATTGAGCTTAGAGATTTCACGGCCAGCAGCAGTGCCTATGTTATGCCAAGGGACATGAAGACCTTCTGGGGACTGCCACTGAACATTGCTCCTGGGTATAGATGTTCAAGCTGACACCACCAGTTCTCAAATGCTGAATATCATTCATTATAGCTAGAACCATTACTTCCCCTGCTGCCTGTCAAGGTGGATTTCTATAAGTTGGTCAATTTGTCTAGCACTCTCACCAGAAAGGATTGTGGACAGATCCTGCTACTTTCTGGTCCTAACTTGGGTATCAAAATTCTAGCTGGTGCATCTGATAGTGAAGCATGAGCATTTGGCATTTTCAACTTCTTCTGGGGCACTTGAGTCATTCTTTGAACTTTCTAGTAAGAGAACCGTTTTCCTTTGTTTTGTGAAATTGAGATTTCAGAAGATAAAAGAAGAAAGATTTTCTTATTGTGTAGCTAATGAGAATGATGAATGTCTATCAAAAAATCTGTATATTAGCAAAAAAAAGTGTCTAATTTCATGTATGCAATGGAAAATAACATCCAATAAAGATGGGTTGCAGAGAGCTAAAGCTGTCAAACTGTACATAATCAAGTCTCCTGTCAGTGGTAAAACACATGGGCTGGTTTGTGGAAGAAAACTTTAAAATCAAGATTCTTCTATTCATAGATTAATTTTTCTTCTACAAATTAGGCAACAATAGTTTAATTTTAGTAGCTGATTACTTAGGTTCAGTTTTTCAAATTCTGTTTGAAGAGAGCATATTTTGAGAGCCAGAACATAGTCATGGAGGGAGAAAGAGAGGATAAGGAGAAAGAGGAAGAGGCAGTGACAGGAAGTGGTGAAATGGGAAAGGAGACAGGGAAGTCAATCTTTCGAAAGGGAAAACTATTCATTCAAATGGCTGTCCTGGTGGTCTCAAGGATACAAGTAGTAGCCTATTTCTTCAGCCGCGAAGTCGTGTCCGACTCTGTGTGGTCCTATGGACTGCAGCACACCTGACTCCCCTGTCCTTCAGTAACTCCCAGAGTTTGCTCAAATTAATGTCTATTGAGTCAGTGATGCTATCTAACTATCTCGTCCTCTGCCACCTCCCTTCCCCCTCCTCCTTTTGCCTTCCATCTTTCCCAGCATCAGGGTCTTTTCCAACGAGTCAACTCTTTGCATCAGGTGGCCAAAGCATTGGAACTTCAGCTTTAGCATCAGTCCTTTAATGAATATTAAAGGTTGATATGTTGATTTCTTTTAGGACTGGGCTTCCCTAGTAGCTCAAATGGTAAAGCATCTGCCTGTAATACAGGAGACCTGGGTTCTATCCCTGGGTTGGGAAGATCCTGTGGAGAACATGGCAACCCACTCCAGTATTCTTGGCTGGAGAATTTCATGGACAGAGGAGCCTGGTGCACTACAATCCATGGGGTTGCAGAGTCAGACACAATTGAGGAACTAACATACAGGACTAACTGGTTTGATCTCCTTGCAGTCCAAGTGGTCTATAACTGAATGTAATTCACAGTTGTGTTTTATTTGGCTTTCATAAAATAATATTTTTATGTTTTTAAAAAATCTGGAGCCTATTATACAGAGTGAAGTAAGCCAGAAGGAAAAACATAAATACAGTATACTAACACATATATATGGAATTTAGAAAGATGGTAACAATAACCCTGTGTACGAGACAGCAAAAGAGACACTGGTGTATAGAACAGTCTTATGGACTCTGTGGGAGAGGGAGAAGGTGGGAAGATTTGGGAGAATGACATTGAAACATGTAAAATATCATGTAAGAAACAAGTTGCCAGTCCAGTTTCGATGCACGATACTGGATGCTTGGGGCTACTGCACTGGGACGACCCAGAGGGATGGTATGGGGAGGGAGGAGGGAGGAGGGTTCAGGATGGGGAACACATGTATACCTGTGGCGGATTCATTTTGATATTTGGCAAAACTAATACAATTATGTAAAATTTAAAAATAAAATAAAATTAAAAAAAAAATAAAATAAAAAAAATAAAAAATAAATAAAAAATCTGGAGATTTTTCATAAAAATGTGGTTTTGTGGTTTCTCTTGAAAAACCAGAACTGGATTTCCAGTTTCTCTTAAAATGTCTTATCTGGACATCCTGCATTCAGGACTGTCCATGCCTGCTCTTCTGGTGCTAACTGGTTGAAGTTAAGTAGCTTCTTCCTTTTTTGGACAGGTGTGGCAAACCCCATTCTTCCCTACTGACACCCATCACTGAAGTTGTGTGTCAGCCACTGCATGTCATTATGCTTTTACTATAGTTTGTCTTAGAGTAGGGAAATGATTTTCTGCCTATAATTCTATCAAAAGTTAGAGGATATATGCTAGACTAAGTGTGTGTTTCAAGAAAATTGAGACAAAACATATATCTTTGTGGAAATTAGAAGTATTTCTACATTTCCAGTGAAGTGTCTCTGTCAAAGGTTCAATGCAAGATGCCTATGTAAAACAAACCATAATGAGAATTATGAAAATTGCATGGAAAATATATATGGAAAAGGTACATGGTGATTTGAAAAAGAAGGTAGGGATTAAATTTTCTATTAAGGCTGTTTTTTTTTTTTTTAATGAATAAAGTGAATAAATCAACTCATATTAAGCAGTCTATTTCACTCAATAGTGTTACCTTAGCCTATGAGACATATGAATGTGTTACTGGTCTTTGCTGTTGGAAACTTATTAATTCCCAGAATGTTTAATCAAATGATGTTCTCAGAATAAAAGGGCAGGGAAGGAAATTTTATTTTTTATGACCATAATTCTCTCTCTTTCTCCTGAAACTTTCCCACTGATTAGTGTTGTGGGTTGAATTCCCCCTACCTCAAATATATTAAAGAGCCAACATCCAGGGCCCATGAACGTAACCTTATTTGGAAATAGTATCTTTGTGGAAGTAATCATGTTAAGATGAGATCCTGCTTGATTAGGGTGGACCCTCATCTAGTATACCTGATATCTTGTAAAAAGAGAAGAGACCCAGCGACAGACACATTAGGCGAACATTATGTGATGAAATCCAGGGGAAAACTCCATTAAAAAGTGGAGAGAGCATGGAAAGAGGAGTTTACCAGCCAAGGCACACCAAGGATCATCAGCAATTATCAGAATCTAGGAGAGAACCATGGAGCAGATTCTTCTTCAGAGTCTCCAGCAGGAATAACCATGGGCTAACATCTTGATCCAGTATTTAATGGTTTCCAGGATTGTGAGAGAATATATTTCTGTTCTTTCATGTCACTGAATCTGTGGCAATTTGTGATGGCAGCCCGAGGTGAATCAAGCACTATAGGAATATATTTGGGTGGTTGGTCTTGACTCAAATCATCCTATTTACTCTTCGGACTCTTCATTGTCAATGACATCAGGTTACAGCCACAGGTATCAGACTGTGATTCTTTGGTTTTATTTTTTTCCCTGCAGAAACTTAGGAAGTTACTCTTTCTATCCATACAGAGTGGTTTAAAGCTATTAAATTTGTGTCTCATACCCAAGGTGGATCTCTGAGCATTTTCCACCAAATGCAAACTTAACATATTATATGTGGTTTGCTAATTTGAAAGGCAGTTTAAACTTATCTTTTATCAGTATACTGTGATAAAGGGAGGCTCTCAATTGCTCGCTGACCCTGCTAAGCAGGTTCACTTCACCACTGAAATAATAGTCCTCCTTCCTCTAAATCTGCTGCGTTTGCTCCTGTGGTGTTACCGTTTCACTCCCTTGGAGAAGATAACACAGTGGGTTGACTCATCTGAAGTAAATTGGTTAGGATTATTTTCTCCATGACAGCTTTATTGTCATTCTGCAACATTTTAGATGCTGATGAACTTGATAAACAGGGATGTTTCCTCTATCTAAGAGAAAAAAGAAATGTCTTGAAAAATGCCTTTTTATTTTTTGTTTCATATATCAGACATCTACTCAGGAGCCAGCCTGCTTGCCCCTAAAGAGAATTTCACTGAGGTCTTAGTTTAAACTCTCTTTAAATTTCTAAAATGCAGACTCATTTGTAGAGAACTAAGAAAGGATACAGGCAACCTAATTCATGAGCTAGACTTTATTCACACTCATGGTATCATGTAATTACTTCTCAGATTATTCTATTATGCTTATGCAACCTTAAAATGATTTAAGATGTCTTTAATTTTCATGCTTTGCTTTACTTGTTGAGTATAAATTATTTAAATTGCCATAAACTGGGATCCTTTGAAGTGCGTGTAGCAACTGAGGGACTGATGCACCCAGGGAGAATAACTTTTAGGGCAAAATTCCTTAGAAATTGAAATCATTTTGGAACATGATTAATGATCTGTAATTGTTTTTTGTTGCACCGTTCCAACCTTGGCTGTTCACACAGTAATATAAAGGAGAGTTTCTATTGAGTATTTAGGAATACTCAATATATAAACATTGCAGTTTTCTTTTGTTATCCTTTGATACACTTTTCTCTATGGTCAATGAATGCCCCATGTTTATTTATATATTCAGCTAGTTGTTTTTAATAATGTGATAAGGGGAAAGGGGGATAAGTTAGGAGGTTGCAGTTAACATAGTCACACTAGTATATATAAGCTAAACAATAATTTGATAAGCATCCATGAGCCTGTCATGCAAAACTACAACCAAGACCTTGAAAATAATCTACATCCAGCTACATGCTTCACACTTTTCGTTTTGTCCTCCAGAGGAATCCCCGCTCCTCTGACTCCTATGATTGTCCCCTTGCTCTCATTTTCATTGCCTCTATAATCATTCCTAAAGCACTATGTCTTTTTTTAAAAGTTATTTTCAGCTTTTAAAATAGAGCATGCTTCATGTAATCATTTGAGACTTAGAATTTAACTTAATATATGACTACGATTCATTTAGCTTGTTGCATGACACTGTAGTTAATTCATTTTAACTGCAATGCAATGTTCTGTCATGTGAATAAAACACATTTTGTTTATATAGTCTTCAGTGGGCTGCTGGGGTATTCCCAAGTTTTTGCTATCACAGAGAGGACTGCTATGAATATTCTGAATGAAACTTCTATTAAACCTCCACAAGAGATTCTCTTGTGTACAAAATGAGTTGAATTACTGAGCCTTCAGATAGATGAGAAGTCAATAATTGACTATAAAATCAAACTTTTTCAAAGTGATTGTGCTTATTTTTATCCCCATCAGAAAAAATTTAGTGATCTCCTGGATCCTTTCTAACACTTGGAATGTTCGGATATTTTAAGCTTTGTGAATTGAAAGGATGTGAAATGGTATTTCATTATGGTCTTAATTTTTCTCTCTCTGATATAATGAATAGCTCTTCACATTTATTGATCATATGTTTCCTGCTCTGTGAAGAACTCTAACATTTCTTTTCCCATTTTTCTATATTTGTATTTGTTTTGGATGCTAATTTATATTATATTATATCTTCTTGATATTAATCTTTTGTCCACTATGTGTAATATAAATATATCATGCAAGCATGGGGCCTATGTTTTCACTTTCTTAAAAGTCCTTAAAGTTTTATTTTGCTGAACAAAATTATTAATTTTAATGTGTGTGTGCTCAGTTGTATCTGATTCTTTGCAACTGTAGCCCACCAGGCTCCTCTGTCTGTGGGTTTTTCCAGGCAAGAATATGGGAGTGGGTTGCTATTTCCTACTCTAGGGGATCTTCCTAATGTAGCACAGCATAATTTATCGATTAAAATTTTTTTTTACAGTAAACATATAAAAATTTTTTTCATATCTCAAAGACTAAAAAGTTATAACCTATATTTTCTAAGAGTTTTAATTTTTATTTGTGATATTTAAGTCCTAATTCATATGGAGTAGATTTTGCATAATGTATCAGGTAGGGATCTAACTTCATCTTTGCCTATACAAATAGCCAAGTTCCCCTACTTTACTTGTTGACTGAAAAGTGAAAATGAAAGTTGCTCAGTTGTTTTTGACTATTTTCAACCCCATGGACTATACAGTCCATGAAATTCTCTAGGCCAGAACACTGGAGTGGGTAGCCTTTCCCTTCTCCAGGGGATCTATCCAACTCAGGGATGGAAGCCAGGTCTCCCACATTGCAGGAGGATTCTTTATCAGGTGAGCCACAAGAGAAACCCAGGAATACCAGAATGGGTAGCCTATCCCTTCCCCAGAAGATCTTCCTGATCCAGGAATCAAGCCAGGGTCTCCTGCATTGCAGGCAGATTCTTTACCAACTGAGCTACCAGGGAAGCTTATTACTAATTGACTAATTATTGACTTACTCAGTTCAGTTGAGTTCAGTTCAGTCACTCAGTCATGTCCAACTCTTTGCAACCTCATGGACTGCAGCACGTCAGGTTCCCTGTCCATCACAACTCCTGGAGCCTACTCAAACTCATGTCCATTGCATTGGTGATGCCATCCAACCATCTTATCCTCTGTTATCCCCTTCTCCTCCCACCTTCAGTCTTTCCCAGCATCAGGGTCTTTTCCAATGAGTTGATCCTTCACATCAGATGGCCAAAGTATTGGAGTTTCAGCTTCAGCATCAGTCCTTCCAATGAATATTCAGGACTGATTTCCTTTAGGATGGACTGGTTGGATCCCCTTGTAGTCCAAGGGACTCTCAAGAGTCTTCTCCAACACCACAGCTCAAAAGCATCAACTTTTAGGCACTCAACTTTCTTTATAGTCCAACTCTTACACCATATATGACTACTGGAAAAACCATAGCTTTGACTAGCTGGACCTTCAGTGGTAAAGTAATTTCTCTGCTTTTTAATATGCTGTCTAGGTTGCTCATAGCTTTTCTTCCAAGGAATACAAGTGTCTTTTAATTTCATGGCTGTAGTCACCATCTGCAGTGATTTTGGAGCCCCCCAAAATAAAGTCTCTCACTGTTTCTATTGTTTCCCCATCTATTTGCCATGAAGTGATGGGACCAAATGCCATGATCTTAGTTTTCTGAATGTTGAGCTTTAAGCCAACTTTTTCACTCTCCTCTTTCAGTTTCACCAAGAGGCTCTTTAGTTCTTCTTTGCTTTCTACCATAAGGGTGGAGTCATCTGTATATCTGAGGTTATTTATATTTCTCCTGGCAATTTTAATTCCAGCTTGTGCTTTATCCAGCCCAGCATTTTGCATGATGTACTCTGCATATAAGTTAAATAAGCAAGGTGACAATACAGAGCCTTGACACACTCCTTTCCCTGTTTGGAACTAGTCTGTTGTTCCATGTCCAGTCCTAACTGTTGCTTCTTGACCTGCATACGGATTTCTCAGGAGGCAGGTCAAGTGGTCTGATATTCTCATCTCTTTAAGAATTTTCCAGTTTGTTGTGATCCACACAGTCAAAGTGATCTTCAAGATGGAGGAGGAATAGGATGGGGAGACTACTTTCTCCCCCACAAATTCATCAAAAGATGATTTGAATGTTGAGCAACTTCCACAAAACAAATTCTGAACACTGGTGGAGGATACCAGGCACCCAGAAAAGCAGCCCACTCTCTTGGAAAGGAGGTAGGACAAAATATAGAAGACTAAAAGAGAGACAAAAAAGTTAGGGATGGAGACCTGACCTGGGGAGGGAGTCGTGAAGGAGGAGAAGTTTCCACACAGTAGGAAACCCTCTTACAGGCAGGTCTATGGGAAGTTTTGTAATCTCAGAAGGCAACACAAGCAGGAGAAAAAAAACAAAAACCCCACAGAATACATGCCTAACCTCAACTGCAGAAAAGAAAACTTTCTTGAGAAAAGCTCTAACCTAACACCCTAGCCTGAAGCCTGGCCTGCTCACAGAACAAAGGATTGAGCCAATACCAACGGAAATGTAGCTGGCTGCATACCGTCCCCTCCCCATGTGGAGGCAGAGAGATGGGCTTACAACATCCAGACCTGGAAGGCAAGGGGCTGCTACAATCTCAGCCCCAGAGATGGCATCTTTCACCAAACTGGAAGCAGGCTCCCAGCTGCTAACCATGTCTTCCCGAGATCGTGAATAGTTGACACCTGCCAGGAGGGTTGCAGCCCGAGGTCAGCTCTCCAGAGGAGACATACGGCACACCTGAAAAGGTGCTTTCATGGTGCTTCGGAGAAACCGAGCGGCCAGGACCAGGAAGGTGATTAAGATGCATGGCCCACCTGGGACAATGCGTCCACCAAGCACCTGGTTGCCTGAGCTGCTCAGACCTGGAAGGGCACAAAACACATGCCCAACCCACAGAGACTGAGCCGGAACTGTGTCTGAGTGTCTCCTGTGGAGGAACGGGTGTCCTGCTGCAGGGGCTCTGGGTGCAGTGGACCTGGGTATGGCATAAGCCCTCCTGGAGGAGGTCACCTTTAACCCACCACAGAACCACCGGGACTTACACAAGACTGGGGAAACAGGCTCTTGGAGGGCACAAATGAAACCCTGTGTATACCAGGACCCAGGAGAAAGGAGCAGTGACCCCACGAGAAACTGCCCCACGTTTGCCTGTGAGTGTCCAGGAGTCTCTGGCGGAGGCGTGGGTCAGTGGTGGCCTGCTGTGGGGTCGGGGGCACTGAGTGTGGCAGCACATGCCCAGGACTTTTTGAAGGAGGTCCCTGTTATCTTCATTACCTCCACCATAGTTTGGCCTCAGGTCAAGCAACAGGGAGGGAATACAGCCCCGCCCATCAACAGAAAATTAGATGAAAGATTTACTGAACATGGCCCCACTCATCAGAACAAGACCCAGTTTCCCCCTCAGGCAGTCTCTCCCATCAAGAAGCTTCCATAAGCCTCTTATCCCTATCCATCAGAGGGCAGACAAAATGAAAACCACAATCACAGAAAACTAATCAAACTGATCACATGGACCACAGCCTTGTCTAGCTCAATGAAACTATGAGCCATGTCATGTAGGGTCACAGAAAATGGATGGATCATGGCAGAGAGTTCTGACAAAACATGGTCCACTGGAGAAGGGAATGGCAAACCACTTCAGTATTCTTGCCTTGAGAACCCCATGAACAGTATGAAAAGACAAAAAGATATGACACTGCAAGATGAACTCCCCAGGTTGGTAGGTGCCCAATATGCAACTGGAGAAGAGTGGAGAAATAACTCCAGAAAGAATGAAGAGATGGAACCAAAGCAAAAACAACACCTAGTTGTGGATGTGATGGGTGATGGAAGTAAAGTCTGATGTTATAAAGAGCAATATGGAAAGAAATCTGGAATGTTAGGTCCATGAATCAAGGCAAATTGGAAGTGGTCAAACACGAGATGGCAAGAGTGAACATTGACATTTTAAGAATCAGTGAATTAAAATGGACTGGAATGGATGAATTTAACTCAGATAGCCATTATATCTACTACTGCAGGCACCAATCCCTTAGAAGAAATGGAGTAGCATTCATAGTCAACAAGAGTCCAAAATGCAGTACTTGGATGCAATCTCAAAAACAACAGAATGATCTCTGTTCATTTCCAAGGCAAACCATTCAATATCACAGTAATGCAAGTGTATGCCCCAACTAGTAATGCTGAAGAAGCTGAAGTTGAACAGTTCTATGAAGACCTACAAGACCTTCTAGAACTAACACCCAAAAAAGATGTCCTTTTCATTATAGGGGACTGGAATGCAAAAGTAGGAAGTCAAGAACTACCTGGAGTAACAGGCAAATTTGGCCTTGGAGTACAGAATGAAGCAGGGCAAAGGCTAATACAGTTTTGCGAAGAGAATGCACTAGTCATAGCAAACACCCTCTTCCAACAACACGAGAGAAGACTCTACACATGGACATCACCAGATGGTCAATACCAAAATCAGATTGATTATATGCTTTGCAGCCAAAGATGGAGAAGCTCTATACAGTCAGCAAAAACAAGACTGGGAGCTGACTGTGACTCAGATCATGAACTCCTTATTGTCAAATTCAGACTTAAATTGAGGAAAGTAGGGAAAATCACTAGATCATTCAGGTATGACCTAAATCAAATCCCTTATGATTATACAATGGAAGTGAGAAATAGATTCAAGGGATTAGATCTGATAGACAGAGTCTCTGAAGAACTATGCATGGAGGTTCATGATACTGTACAGGAGGAAATGATCAAGACCATCCACAAGGAAAAGAAATGCAAAAAGGCAAAATGGTTGTCTGAGGAGGCCTTAAAAATAGCTGTGAAAAGAAGAGAAGTGAAAGGCAAAGTAGAAAAGGAAAGATATACCCATTTGGATGCAGAGTTCCAAAGAATAGCAAGGAGAGATAAGAAAGCCTTCCTCAGTGATCATTGCAAAGAAATAGAGGAAAACAATAGAATGGGAAAGACTAGAGATCTCTTCAAGAAAATTAGAGATACTGAGGGAATATTTCATGCAAAGATGGGCTCAATAAAGGACAGAAAAGTATGGACCTAACAGAAGGAGAAGGTATTAAGAAGAGGTGACAAGAATACACAGAAGAACTATACAAAAAAGATCTTCATGACCCAGATAACTATGATAGTGTGGTCACACAGCTAGAGCCAGACATCCTGGTATGTGAAGTCAAGTGGGCCTTAGGAAGTATCACTACAAACAAAGCTGGTGGAGGTGATGGAATTCCAGTTGAGCTATTTCAAATCCTAAAAGATGATGCTGGTAACGTGGTGCACTCAATAAGCCAGCAAATCTGGAAAACTCAGCAGTGGCCACAAGACTGGAAAAGTTCAGTTTTCATTCCAATCCCAAAGAAAGGCCTTGGCAAAGCGTGTTCAAATTGACTTATTACTAATTTCTAATCTCTGCTTTCTTCATCTTACGTAATATATCTGTCATCTCAAAGACCTGTAGTCTTATTATCTATCCATGATTATTTACATTTTATAATCAATCTTGATATATAATAAGGAGAATACTTCCCTCTTGCTTTTACTAGAATTTTCCTGGGTATGCTCAGCTCCAAATTTGTCATACACATTTAGAATAGTCTTTGTAAAGTTCCACTAAAAAAAACCCCAACATTTTGAGGAAGGCTTTTGAAATTTTGTTCATCTTATAGATTAATTTTTGGAAAACTAACATTTTCATAACATTAAGTCTGCCTGTCCATAAACATGGTTTATATCTCTTTGGTACTCTTGAATACCACTTCACAGAGTTTTAAAATTTTTCCTTTGCAGATATTGAACATGATTTTTTTGGATTTATTTTTATGCACTTAATATTTATTTGATACAGTTCTAAATGGAATCTTCTCTTTAAATATGCTTTCTTCATTTTTGCTGCTGGAGAATAAAAATATATCTGACTTTTATGTAATGTTTATATCCATTCATCTTATTAACTGCTGCTATTTTTTCTAATTATTTTTCTATGCATTTTCTGGGGTTTGTAGGTGAATGAGAGTACATGCAAATATATCAGTTTAATGTTGTCCTTTCTAATTCTTGTGACTTTAGTTTCTTTCATTTGCTTAATGCTAGTAGCTTTAAAATTCAACACACTGTAGATTAGAAGTGATAGATATCTCTATGTCTGCATCTCTATTCTTGCCCTGCAAATAGATTCATCTGTACCCTTTTTCTAGATTCCATATACATGTATTAATATACAATATTTGTTTTTCTCTTTCTGACTTACCTCACTCTTTATGGCAGACAAAACATTGTAAAGCAAATATATTCCAATAATAAAAAAAAGAATCATTGAAAGTTGAAATAAAATAAATAAAAAAAACAAAAACAAAGCTAAAAAGGTGATAAATTTGCTTTCTTGTCTTGATTTTAAAGCTAATGCTTCAGAGTAATGTATGATTTTGGGAGATATATTTTTTATTAGGTTAAGGAGGTTCCTTTCTATTTCTAATGTACTAATAGATTATTATCTTGAATAGGTTTTGCATTTTGTTACATTTATGCATCTATTGAGATGATTATATAATTTTCTCTTTTAGACCATTACTGTGGAAAATTACATTACTAGATTTTATAAACTATTTTTGCATACCTGCCATAAATCCAATTTGGTCAGAATATGTTATCTTCTTAATGCACTATTTCATTATAATTTTAAACTTTTTTTTTATTTTTTAGGAATTTTGGTTCTATATTTATGAATGAAGCAAGCCCATAATGATTTGTCTAGTTTTGGTATCATACTTTGAATTGAGGAATAATCATCCATTTCTGTTGATCAAGAAAATAGGTACAGAAATTCGTGCAAAGTTTTGTAGAACTTGTGTTTTATAACCAAAAGGACCTTGGTATTGGTTTATAGATTGATCACTGCTTCAAGTTCATTAATGATTATATAACTATTCAAAATTTCAATTTCTTCCTTGTAAATTGCATGTTTTCCTTAGGAATGACAAAAAGTTGTTAATATTCTCATCTTTTTATTCTTTATACTATCTGTGATTATATTCATTTGTAATATCGCATCTACTCTCTTCTCTAAAAATGTTAACATAGGTAACTTTGTTACAATTTTTATTAAAAGAACCAACTTTCTTGCTGTTTTTTTTTAAAATATGAATTTCTGTTTATATGTTTACTCTCTCTTCTCTTTCATTTTATTTGGGTTTATTTATGGTTTTTAGTGGACCACCTAATTCTTAGTGTGAATGCTTAGCTCATTCATCTTGAGGCTTCAACATTTTCTAATGTAAGTATTTAAGATGACAAAATCGTTCAAATGACTATGTTTGATGCATTCCATGTGCTTTGATATGTAGTGTCTGCCATTAATCTTTAAAAATGTCTATTAAGAGTTTTCTTTAAATTGTGAATGATTTAGCAGAATGATTTTTAAAAATTCTGCCATAAACACTTAGAGTAGTTTTTGTTTCCTTTGATTAATCCTGAGAGATATACACTCTTTCCTGATCTATAAAAGTAGGATCTTAATAACAAGCACATTGTAGCTTTGTTTTAGAGATTCAGTGAGTTAAGGCATGTAAAGAATTCACAGTTCTTGGCACATAATTGTCTATCAAAAATATTAGCTAGAATTATTTTTTAAATGAATTTCACAGGTGTCTCAGTGGTAAAGAATCCACCTGCCAGTGCAGGAGATCAGGCTCAATGCCCGGTTGGGAAGATCCCCTGGAGAAGGAAATGGCAACCTATTCCAGTATTTTTGCCTGGGAAATCCATGGATAGAGGAAACTGGTGGGTTACAGTGCATGGGGTCACAAAAGACTCAGACACGACTTAGCGACTAAACAGCAACATTTTTAAACTATTAGTTCACAAATTGTGAGTTGTGAAATTCAGAATTTGTAGAGACACTCTTAGCATGCTAAAAGATGACATGCCAGTAAATTCTATAGGAGAAGATATTTTCTATTTAATTCTATATTAATGGAAATAGGAATTTGGAATATGCTGCTACATGGGTATATTGTTATATTTTTCCATAGCTTAATATGCCTCTCTGTATATCAGAAAACACCTTGTTCTCTCAGAAACACAAGACATAATCTACCCAACAGGTCTACCAAAGAGACAATAAAAGTCATAATAAAAGACAATAAAATTCATACCTTAAATGAACATAAAATATTTCTGAACAATATGCATGTATACATTTATATTAATCGAATAGCTGCGATCCATAATTAAGAGCAGAAAATCGGAGAACAAAATGCTGCTTGGAATTTAATACAAATTTACTTGCATAAGTTTAAGTTACAGTTTCTATAGTAAAAATAGAAAGGTTACCCTTTCACTTTTACAGATAGCTAATTAGTATCCTTCCTCTAGTGTGAAAATGCTCTTGCTATAAACAAGACCCCATTCTGAAGGAAATGCAAATGTCTTGACATAAAAACAATGCATTTGCTTTGTGAGTTTAGTTTTCTCTATTTGGGGCACAAACTGTAATTTTTGAAAAAATAATTTATATTTATACAGTGCACTAGTTCTCAAGGCATCTTCTTATTCACAGTCTCTTTTGATTCTCATAACTTTTGCTGAAGTTAAAAGTGAAAATGCTATGATACCCATTTCTCAGATGAAGAAACAGAAGCCTCAGTAAGTGGAATGACTTACTCAGGTTTGGCGAGTCTATTAAGTAGCAGAAGCAAGGCAAAAGCCCAGATTGCCTAACTTGCAGTCAGTGCCCTTTTTGGTACCCCTTGTTCTCAAATGTATTGTCCACTTCTTCTCTACATGCACTTTAATCTTAATCAAACTAGCCAACCTGCTTTGTTCATGCCGGGGTATTGTGTTCTTAAAGGCAGGGGACTTTTAGAGGATACATGCCTGCGTGCTGCATGCTAAGTCATTTCAGTCATTCCTACTCCGTGCCACCCTGTGGACTGCAGCCTGCCAGGCTCTTCTGTCCATGTGATTCTCCAGGCAAGAACACTGGAGTGGGTTGCTGTGCCCTTCTCCAGGGGATCTTCCCCACCCAGGAATCAAACCTGCTTCTGTTACATGTCCAGCCTTGGCAGGCGGGTTCTTTACTACATGTCACCTGGGACATTTACCTATTTATCTTCAGGGAGAACAACGCTGTGTCTTCTCCCTACGTCTTCATTTGCTCTTTCCTCTATGTTTGTCTGTGTCCTAGTCTCTTTTTAGAAAGACACCAGTTATATTAGATTACGACCCACCCTAATGATCTCATTTAACCTTAATTAGCTCTGTAAAGATCATATGTCAAAATAGAATCATATTCTGAGGGAATGGGGTGAGAACCTCAGCATAAGAATTTTGATAGGAAACAACTCAGCATATAACTCTCCCTCATACACATATATTTACAATTTTTGCTTATCAATCTAGTTTCCACCTAGAGAGGATTAAACAATTTATTGTGCTAACTTTAACCTCATAAACACATTTTGCAGTATTTCTTCTTGAATTCTCTGAGGCACTTGTTTTTCATCTAAGAGTGATTTCAAGTCTTTGCTCAGAGTATCAGTCCAAAGAAAACAATATCTCACCGACAATGTTTCTTCCAGTTTTACTCTTGAGGATGGAAACGGGGGAAAAATCTAGCATTCTTCCTCTCTGTTACACCTGAATATTGGACACCATGGGGCCATCTCACCGCAGATTTTGTAAATATTTAGTTGAGTTTTGATCATAAGAGACTGAGATCTAGTCACCAGATATTCTAATTCATGTATCTTAACATTCTGAAATACATCAAGTTCAGAGAATCCTTGGTGAAAAGAATCCAGAGCCTTCATAGAAAATAGTTGTGCTGTGTTCTCTATTTTATTGTGAGAGTAGCAGCACAGAATGGTTATAGAAAAAAAAAGAATTCCAAAAGATAACAAAAAAAATTTAAAGAAATGTTTCTTTTTTAACTTAGAGCTAATAAAAGAGGAAGAAAAATTTGGTGTTTCCTTTGCTAGACAAAAATGCCTCTACACTCTAAATATGAACTGTTTAGATGAAAATGCAATGTGCTAGATCTCAAAGTTCTTTTTATATTAGTTGAGAAAGTTTCAGGGTCTTCTGAAGAAGTTAAATTATTTTGTGGAACAAACCAAGGCTCTGTTTGAGAAATAGGTTGTACTTTTGCCCAGAACACCATTAAAAATAATAAACCCATCAGTGGCAAGGCTAAAATAAACTTCAGCCAGAGAGAATTGGGGGAAATTGGAATAGTTTATGTCCCATGACTATAGGTTGGCCAGATCGAAGTCCATGAGACCAAATGTTCTCTCTGGATCTCTGGACATTTTCCTGGCTGTAGGCTGGGTGTCTGTTGTGCCATAAGAATTATTTTATTTTATGCCTTTATATGTGTAGGCACAAGCAGGATTCAAGGACTCCCAGTGATACTGACATGGTTTTCCTGGAGAGAACAACTGACAGCCCATCTTGGGATTTCACTTGCAGTATTTTACAAACTTGCTCTTATTTCTAGTCTTGTCTGCTCCACTTCCAAAGTCAGATAAATAAGCAAATTAAGCAACTGACCTCCCTCCTGTCAATGTGCTCTCTTACCTGCCTCAGTGAGCAATTTGCATGTGAAGTTGCCTGGATAGATTGCAGTTCAGTTCAGTTCAGTCACTCAGTTGTTTCCTCTTTGTGACCCCATCTAGTATGCCAGGCTTCCCAGCCCATCACCAACTCCCGGAGCTTGCTCAAACTCATGTCCATCAAGTCAGTGTGCCATCCAACCATCTTATCTTCTGTTGTCGCCTTCTCCTCCTGCCTTCAATCTTTCCCAGCATCAGGGTCTTTTCCAATGAATCAGTTCTTTGCATCAGGTGGCCAAAGTATTGGAGTTTCAGCTTCAGCATCAGTCCTTCAATGAATATTCAGGACTGATTTCCTTTAGGATTGACTGGTTGGATCTCCTTGCAGTCCAAGGGATTCCAAGAGTCTTCTCCAACACCACAGTTCAAAAGCATCAATTCTTTGGCTAGATTGTATGGTTAGCTTAATTTTCTGTGGATGCTCTGTATTTCCTTGCAGTGATCTTCCCTGATCACTTGTTATTATCTGAGGGTTGGCCTGGCCCCTTTCTTCTCTGTCAAAGCACTTGCTTTTATTTCACTCATTATATTCTGCAATTATTATTTTTCTGGTCTATGAATTGACCCATTTACCCTACTATAATAGAAGTTCCCGAAGTTTCCTGAGGGTTCAGGGCCATGTTTTTCTTGTTCAGCTTTATAGTCTCAGTACAGTTCAGTTCAGTCACTCAGTTGTGTCCAACTCTTTGCGACCCCATGAATCACAGCACGCCAGGCCTCCCTGTCCATTACCAACTCCCAGAGTTCACCCAGGCTCACATCCATCAAGTCAGTGATGCCATCCAGCCATCTCATCCTCTGTCGTCCCCTTCTCCTAATATATTAAATCAATATATATTTATTAAATAATGAAGGATTATGGGAAAGTAGCCACACAGTGGGTTTTTTTAATGTGGTTGTTATATTTTTCTGATCAGTCACATTTGGTCCTTATCATAGTTTATAACAGAATTCAAGGTTATAATATCCATCTGAGGATTTCAAGGAGAACTGGTAGGAAATACTTTCTTTTGGATATGTATACCCAGGAGTGGAATTTCTGGATCACATGGTAGTTCTGGTTTTAGTTTTTTGAGAAAACTCCATACTGTTTTCCACAGTGGCCGCACCAATTTACATCTCCACCAACAGTGTACAAGGGTTTCTGTTTCTCCACATCTTTGCCAACATTTGTTATTTGTGTTCCTTTTTGATGATAGCCATTCTGACAGGTGTGAGGTTTTGATTTGCATTTCCCTGATGATGTCAAACATCTTTTCATGTATTTATTGACCACCTGCATTTCTCTTATGGAAAAACATCCATTCAGGTCTTCTGTCCACTTTTTAATTGGGTTGTTTGTTTTTCAATGCTAATTTGTATGAGTTGTTAATATAGTTTAGATATTAACCCATTATTTAACTTATATGCAGAGTACACCATGAGAAGTGTTGGGCTGGAGGAAGCACCAGCTGGAATCAAGATTGCTGGGAGAAATATCAATAACCTCAGAATTACAGATGACACCACCTTTATGGCAGAAAGTGAAGAAGAACTAAAGAGCCTCTTGATGAAAGTGGAAGAGGAGAGTGAAAAAGTTGGCTTAAAGCTCAATATTCAGAAAATGAAGATCATGGCATCCGGTCCCATCACTTCATGGCAAATAGATGGAGAAACAGTGGAAACAGTGGCTGACTTTATTTTTGGGGGCTCCAAAATCACTGCAGATGGTGACTGTAGCCATGAAATTAAAAGACGCTTACTCCTTGGAAGGAAAGTTATGACCAACCTAGACAGCATATTAAAAAGCAGAGATATTACTTTGTCAACAAAGGTCTGTCTAGTCAAGGCTATGGTTTTTCTAGGAGTCATGTATGGATGTGAGAGTTGGACTATAAAGAAAGCTGAGTGCTGAAGAATTGATGCTTTTGAACTGTGGTGCTGGAGAAGACTCTTGAGAGTCCCTTGGACTGCAAGGAGATCCAACCAGTCCATCCTAAAGTAGATCAGTGCTGGGTGTTCATTGGAAGTACTGATGTTGAAGCTGAAACTCCAATACTTTGGCCATATGATGCGAAGAGCTGAGTCATTTGAAAAGACCCTGATGCTGGGAAAGATTGAGGGCAGGAGGAGAAGGGGATGACAGAGGATGAGATGGTTGGATGGCACCACTGACTCAATGGATATGGGTTTGGGTAGACTCTGGCAGTTGGTGATGGACAGGGAGGCCTGGCATGCTGCGGTTCATGGGGTCGCAAAGAGTTGGATACGACTGAGCGACTGAATTGAACTGAACCGATTATTGTTCATATCATTTGCAAATATTTTCTCCCATTCTGTAAGCTGTATTTTCATTTTGTCAATGGGTTCCTTTGTTGTGCAAAAGCTTTTAAGTTCAAGTAGGTCTGCCTTCTTGTTTTTGCTTATCTTTTCTTTGCTTTAAGAGCCAGATTAAAAAATATTGCTATGATTTATGTCAAAGACTGTTATGCTTATATTTTCCTCCAAGAGTTTTATAGTTTCTGGTATTCCATTTAGGTCTCTAATCCATTTTGAGTTTACTTTTGTATATGGTATTAGAGAATTTTTTAATTTCATTCTTTTAAATGTAACTGTCTACTTACTGAAGAGACTAATTCAAAAAGATACATGTTCAAAGCAGCATATTGCTAAGATGCTGCTTAAGATGGAAGCATCTTAAGTGTCTATCAACAGATGAATGGATAAAGAATAAATAAAAGTAAAAAACTACATGTGCTGTGCCTAGTTGCTCAGTCGTGTCTGACTCTTTGTGATCCCATTGACTATGGCCTGCCAGGCTCCCCTATCCATGGGGATTCTCCAGGCAAGAATACTGGAGTGGGTTGCTATGCCCTCCTCCAGGGGATCTTCCCGACCCAGGGATCGAATCCAGGTCTCCTACATTGCAGGCAGATTCTTTACCATCTGAGGCACCATACATTGGTCTTCTATTTGTCAAAACACATTGTTAAGAAAGATAAAAGTGAAGTCACAGATTAGGAGGAAATATTTTTAAATACTTACCTGTCAAAGGACTCATATTCAGAAAAGGTAAAGGAATTCTACAAATTAACTGAGGAAAACACACAGAGAATTCAATGTGAAAAATGGTAAAACGTCCTGGAGAGGTACTAACCAACATGTATAAAAGTGTTCAACATCATTTTTTATCAGGAAAATGGAAATTGAAACCATAATTGAAAATTGCTATATGACTACTGGCATGGTAAAACCTAAAATACCTTTTAATCACCCAGAAGTGCTGTACACAGAAATATTTCAGACTAGCTTATTCTAAGTCTACTTATCCTGTGGCGTCTTACTTTTCCCACAAAAACCACAATTGGGGCTCCTGCTTATACTTTCCCCTTACTGCTGCTTCCTAATTAACCTAGCTGCTTTCCTGTGTAGTCCTGTGTGGCCTGGTGTGCCCCCTTCTCTGGAGTACTGTGAGTAACAAACTATTTTTTCCAGTGGTAATCATCTCTTGATCCGCTGGCCTCACCATATCTACAAAATAAAAAACCCTACGTTTTAAAACACAACAAAACAAACATAAAATGTAATAGTAGGATGTTTTTATGAATCATTCTTTTAAACAACCACACTTAGTGAAAGGGTTAGTCACTCAGTCGTGTTCAACTCTTTGTGACCCCATGAACTGTAGCCCAGTTTCCTTTGTCCATGGTGATTCTCCAGGCAAGAATACTGGAGTGAGTAGCCATTCCTTTTTCCAGGGGATCTTCTAGATCCAGGGATTGAACCTGGGTGTCCTACATTGCAGGTAGATTCTTTACCATCTGAGCCAACAGGGAAACAACACTTAATACATAGCTAATTTTGTTATTTGGGTTGAGCAGAAAGACTTAAGGCTTCCCTGGTAGCTCAGCTGGTAAAGAACTGACTAAAATGTAGGAGACCCCAGTTTGATTCCTGGGTCAGGAAGATCCCCTGGAGAAGGTCTAGGCTACCCATTCCAGTATTCTTGGGCTTCCCCTGTGGCTCAGACAGTAAAGAATGTCTGCCTGCAATATGGGAGATCTGGGTTAGTAATATCCCCTGGAGGAGAGCATGGCAACCCATGCCAGTGTTCTTGCCTGGAGAATCCCTGTGAACAGAGGAGCCTGCTGGGCTATAGTCCAATGGTTTTCAAACAGCTGGACACAACTGAGCAACCAAGGACAGCATAACACAGTGCAGGAAGAATTAAATGAGTAATCAACTAGTAATAAATAAAAACTCTTAGAGTGACTCAGAGCGTGTGACCCCTAGGAGAGCTGACGATGAGGTCTAGTTGTTCAGTCATGTCTGACTTTCTATGACCCCATGGACTGAAGTGTGCCAGGCTTCCCTATCCTTCACTATCTCCCAGAGGTCAAATGGTATAGATATAATTGAGCAGAAAAGTTTAAAACTAGCTCTGTCATGAAATTATCTTTTATAAAGCATATTTCACATAACATTTCCAGTTATTCATTGATACAGACTAGCATAGCATCATTAGAACTATTTAATATATTAAATATATTTTAATATATTTAACTATTTAATATATTATAATATCATTATAATATTTATATATTATTAATACAAAAAACAGAAGAAGCAAATCAGAGGAGCGAAGGAAAGAAGGAAGGAAGAAAGGAAGGAAAGAGGGAGGGATGGGAATGGGAAAGGGAGGAAGAAAGGAAGAAAAAGAAAGAAAGGGAATAGAAGGAAGGAAGGAAACAAGGATGAAGGATGGAAAGGAGGAAATTTTCTGGCTGACAAAATTGAGCTAACATGGGGGATTTAACATTCCAAAATATGTCCAAAATTCCAAAGCATTGTTGGACACCTGATGTCAACAAAGCCATTTACCAGGAGAGGAAGTAAGGGAATTGAGGTGGTGGGGTGGGAACGAGTGTTGAGAAGCTATTTAAAATAACAAAATGTATATTACAAATTGTGTTTGGAATGTCTCTTTCTCTTTTTCCTATCTCTTCAGGTATTATTACTTCTTATTAAATAATCTGAAATGTGAATCAGAAAATCTCACGATAGTCTTTTAAAGGTATTTGATGATTCATGAATATACACATATATGACAAAAACACCTTTTTGATTTTAGATAAAATTGTGGTCTTATTTGTTTCTGACAAGCTAGTTTAAATGTCTGAAGGTAGAATAGGTTTTCCATATTTACATCCTCAGTAGCTTGTTCTTCTACATTCCCACCATGCTTACTGAAGTTTAATTATTCAGAGAGCAGGGGAGATTGCAGCTGACAGGTATATAGTTGGGAAAGATTGACTATCAACATCTCAAAAGACCATCAGGATAAACTACTGTTCAAAACAAAGCTCATTAAACCTATTGCAGGAAGGGAGAGTAGCACTTTGCCAGTCTCAATAGTGCCTCAAAAAGAAGTCAGGAGTAGATATTGGTAGGAGTTTGAACTTTGGGAGACCTAATGGTTTAGGACAGGTCCTTCAAGGCATTTTCTGAGTTGGATTTGGATAAAGTTCATGAGGTAGTATTTTTGGTTCAGTGGACACAGGGGAATAAGTCTTATAAGGAGTTTTGATGAATAGCTGTTTGATAAGTGAGTTTTTTGGCTAAGTGACCAACTCATTGTTCCTAGAGCAGAGATTGTTTGCTCAGATGAGCAAACTATTCAATCAAATATATTGGCTTTTAGAAAATTCCTGGAACCAATAGTGAAGTGATTTATTGGTTTATAGCCTTATATTCTTGGCTAAGAATCTTCTTGAGCAAATAAGAAAGAGTCATGTTGACACAAATAGTCAGATCCCAATCTTTGTGGATGCAGGTGGCCTGGGTTCTCAAGTTAAAAGCAGAGGATTTTGTTATAAGGACTCTGAAACCACTGGGATGGTATGTAGGTTTGAGAGAGGTCAATCAGAAGGAAAGTCAATTTTGACCATATTTCAGGTGCATGCTAAGATTTAAAATCAGTCTAGAACTTCCTTGAATGTGAGATGGATTTTTAACCCAAGTGCATGTATTTTACTGGCTGTGTGTGTGTGTGTGTGTGTTTGTGTGTTTTCTTTTAATGAAATACAGGACTTTCAGTATCTTGTAATATTAAGAAAGGAAGCTTCCCATATTCCCATTCACATGTATGACCATGCAGGAAGTTGTTAGTCACTTGGTATTCTGGCTTCTGAGGTCAATTATTTACATGATTCTGTGTGCTCATTGCTTGCTCCTTTCCTTGTTTGTGTTGCTGCTATCCTCACTTCACACTTATGATAGTTGAACAGCGCGACCCTTCCTTCCTTCAAGACAACAAGCTTTGATGATCCCAGGAAATCATCAGTGGGTGGCTGGCACCTCATCACAGTTCCTCCTTTTATGACTTGCAGAAGTTTAATCACTATTGGCTTTTGCTCCTACATGGACTAGTTGATATAAAATATAATACTGGAGATTTGACAGAGGAGATTAAGTGTTCTTTCCTTGTGTCTTTCGATCACATTATGGTCACAAATATGACCTAGTGTTAAGCTGAGTTGAATCATTCAAGTGTAAACAGTTTTTGAGTTAGTGAAGGGCTATTGTTGCAGATGGGAACAGGCAAATACCTTTCATTTATAAGAGTTTCAAAGTGATAGGCACATAAAACCAGAGAATACATAAAAGTAACATTTAACCAACTCTGGCAACCCCTAGATTTGGTTGGGGATCTCTTACTCTAATACATGAAATCTATATAACATCTCTTAATACTTTTTCTGGTTCGGATTTGAAACTGATCCCTGTGAGACTGCTTTGAGAATTATTAGTACTACAGGAAGTTAGAAATTTTTCAGTTGATTGTTTTGAATGAGGTGTGGCCAGAGGAATAAGTCATAACATTTTCTAGTTAGAAAGTAAGCTCCTTGTCTAGGAGGTCTCCTCACACACAAGAAAACATGCAGAAAGGGTAGTTAGTACTTGTATTCTCCAGATGTGTGACAGTAAGCACTCTATGCCTTGGAGAATTAACTGGAATTTTAAGGCTGTGCTCTGGAAGACAGATTCTGCAGCTAGGTCCAAGCTTCATTCCATTCCTATTCACTTTCTGGTTCAAAGGCATTATAGAAAGCTTCAACTTTGATTGCTCCCTCCAGTAACACATCTTACTTTTCTTATGTCTCTTAGAGGAGTATACCACAATATATCTGGCTTCTATTATGGTTTTATATTGTCTTTTGTCATCTCATATAATATTAAGGGGCTTTAAGATCACAGACTTGATGCATTCATGCAAATTTTAATAGGTGCCAACTACAGGACAGTTCTGTGATAATTACTAGGGAAATAGAAAGACATCATGCCTGTCCTCAAATAGCCTAACAATTATTTTACTCATGCATTTTACTTCTTAAATCCATCATATCTTATCAAATATACACATACCATAAATGCACCTAGTCCTTAATTAGACTGACAAGTGTTGTATAAGGAATGAGGACCTTAAAACCATCTTACCTGAATTAGGATTACTTCCCCCGAGATGAGTTTAGGTACTAAAGTTTAGTACTCATTATACATTTTTACAAATACAAATGAAATAAAGCACAGAAAGTTGTTAGTATAGTTTGTGGAATATAGCATGTGTTCCACAAATGTGAAATCTTGCTAGTCATTATTTAATTTAGCAGTTTAAAAACTTCCATAAATATTTTTGGCTTTATGGCCATATATATAATCCCAGTGGCAACTATTCAACTTTGACATCATGGACAAAAGCAACCCCAAACAATGTATTAATAAATGGTGTGACTGTATTCCAATAAATCTTTATATGTGAATGCAGGTGGCAGGCTGGATTTGGGGCACAAATCATAATTTTCTGATCTAGTTCAACTTCCCAAATTTATAGGGAAAAAATGAAAGCTACAGCAGAAAAATGAATTATCATGCATGCCATATACATGCTTGTTTTATTAAAAGCATTACATTTGCTCCATCTTCCTAACAATTCAGTTGAAATGCTGATGGTAACTTTACACAAATCAGGCCGAAATTTCCTGCCAGTTCTCTTAATGGGATTCTCAATTTTGATTTTCTGTCAATAATTGGTTCTAAAATCTAAGGTAATAACAATAACATCAGCATTTGCCTCTCAGATGAAATCGACTTTTACTTCAAAACTGAAAAGACGAAGAAAACTAGATTGTGTCAAATAGAAAGAAGTGAAATCCAGTTTTCATTGACCATTGTCTTCATCATAGGAGAGCCCATGACTTTCCAGTTATTTCAGTCTAAATATTGTTACGCTTCATTTTATATTCTATTTCAAACATTCTGGTTTCCTTCACTTTTGATATAATCATATTTTGGGACATCATTTTTACTTTGGCCACAAGCAGTAGTATTACAGTTAACAAAAGTTCTCATGGGAATTATAATAAGTAAGAAACTGAAATTTTCTTGCTTTGGAGGAAGTCCACTCAGTCCTGCTTCATATCTAGTCTCATATTTATGACTGAAATATCATATGCATGTTGGCAATGGCACTTCACTTTGGTTGCATTGAAAATTCCTCTTCTTTGGAATTTGAGTCAGTTCAGTTCAGTTCAGTCGCTCAGTTGTGTTAGACTCTGCGACCCCATGAACCGCAGCACGCCAGGGCCTCCCTGTCCATCACCAACTCCCGGAGTTCACTCAGACTCACGTCCATCGAGTCAGTGATGCCATCCAGCCATCTCATCCTCTGTCGTCCCCTTCTCCTCCTGCCCCCAATCCCTCCCAGCATCAGAGTCTTTTCCAATGAGTCAACTCTTCGCATGAGGTGGCCAAAGTACTGGAGTTTCAGCTTTAGCATCATTCCTTCCAAAGAAATCCCAGGGCTGATCTCCTTCAGAATGGACTGGTTGGATCTTCTTGCAGTCCAAGGGACTCTCAAGAGTCTTCTCCAATACCACAGTTCAAAAGCAGCAACTCTTTGGCGCTCAGCTTTCTTCACAGTCCAACTCTCACATCCATACATGACCACTGGAAAAACCATAGCCTTGATTAGATGGACCTTTGTTGGCAAAGTAATGTCTCTGCTTTTGAATATGCTATCTAGGTTGATCATAACTTTCCTTCCAAGGAGTAAGCTTCTTTTAATTTTATGGCTGCAGTCACCATCTGCAGTGATTTTGGAGCCAATTTGAGTAGTTTGCAGTTAAAATTCCTAACTGACATACTTTGGTATGTCTGATATTTTTAAAAAATTTCTTTATTTTTAATTGAAGTATAATTGATTTACAGACTTTTGTTGGTTTCTGTCAAACATCAACATGAATCAGCCATAGGTATATGTATGTCCCCTCCCTCTTGAACCTCACACTACCATCTCCCTCCCCATTCTACCCTGTAGGTTGTTATAGAGCCCCTGTTTGAGTTCCCTGAGTCATACAGGAACTTCCCATTGGCTATCTAATTTACATATGGTAATGTAAATTTTCATGTTATTTTCTCCATACCTCTCACCCTGTCCTTCTTTCAGCCTGATGATCTTTTCCCCACTTAGTTCAGTTGAGTTCAGTTCAATCGCTCAGTCATGTCCAACGCTTTGCGACCCCATGGATTGCAGCACGCCAGGCCTCCCTGTCCATCACCAACTCCCGGAGTTCACTCAGACCCACGTCCATCCAGTCGGTGATGTCATCCAGCCATCTCATCCTCTGTCGTCCCCTTCTCCTCCTGCCCCAATCCCTCGCAGCATCAGAGTCTTACTTGGGCATAAAAGGAATGGTCTCAATACTGACACAGTTTGTGCACATGATTTTTATTTTTTGTCAGGGAACATTTAACAGGAGGATTCCCGCATGCTGTTTTCTATTTCTCAAGGATTCTCTGTTCCTTATCAGTTCCTCTTCCGAGAACCAGTAGAGCTCTACGCAGTTCTCAGGACTCAGGTCATAGGATGAGACACGCAGTGACTCTTTTCAGCGTCAGTGATCTTGTATGTATTAGACTATCCATATTGTGGCTATTGATAAAATTTCATCCTGTATAATAGCTGAGTAATCATCTTACTAATGATATATAAGCCTGCATTTCTGCTAATAAAGCACCCTTGGCCATCAGAGCTTGGGTCCCCGTGTCTTTCTTTCTCTCTCTCTCTCTCTCTCTTTCACTTTCTTATCGTTGATTCCGGACCACCAGGTTCCGGTCTGTTAAAGGGCTGCAACAATTTTTACCTGAGAATATAAAACAATCTCAAGTTCCATTAAGTGAAAAAGTAAAAGAACAGTGTATATGTGGGTTAACTTTTTCAAAAAAAGATATGTGTGTGTGTGTGCGCACACACAGGATTAAAATACTTGTAAAAATGTTTGCTTGTGAGAAAGCAGACAAGAGAACAGATGATGAGTAAAACATATCTCATTACATTTTTATAATTTAAAAATTTTACTTTGTAGGTGTAAATAATATTAAAAATTTGTGTTAAAATTATACTGATACTCCAATGCCCAAGAATCAGCTTAATCCAAATGATCAGATCAGTCTTTGGGGGTTGGAATAAGGTTTTTGAAATTTAAACTATTGAGATGATCTAAATGACCAGTCAGTTTAGAAACCACTTAATTATCATTCTCATTTGGTGTTTATTGCCTTGTACCAGACGGTATGTGTGAGAATACATACAGTCACTTTTACCCCCTTAGTTAGAGAAGCATACAGGAGGACTCCTTTTAGCCTCCCAACTAAAGAAGCATATAAGGTAATATCTTATATTTAATTTTCTCCAGAGTTTCCAGCACACAGAGGGTATCCAATGAATATTGTTGATGGCAATCATACAGAAGAATAATTCCCATTCCACTACTATATTTTATTTCAGTGTAAAATAATTTTTAGAACTATTTTAAACATGACAGTATTATGAGAATTAAAAATCACCACTTACAATATATAAAGAGCCAAATACCAACAAATGCCTACAATAAGAAACTCTCACCAAAGGCCATTAGTATGGTTTGTCTGTTAAGGGCAAGTGGTGTGGTTCAAAACTAAGATCATAAGACTTAGTTGAGTCAGACTTCACATTCTACCTGAATGCATAGAAGCAGAATTGAATACAATAGTGTGTGGTTACTAGATTCCCAAAAGTTCCATTTTATTTAAGACAGCATGCAAAGTCCTCTTCTTGTAAGCAAAAATACTGTCCCCTTCAGGAATATATATGGCACGCCCACATTTCCCACCTTTTTCTTCCCTGCGACTCTTACATTAGTATCTGTAGAGATGGCTGATGTGATTGTTAAGGCTATGTGGTCACCAATGAACACCTGATTCCCATCAATTTTCCTCATTTAGACGCCACAGAGCCATTCATTTCCATTCCAGCGTCAAAGCTGTCTGGAACCCTAAAACATTCTTTGATGTGCTTTCCAATCACTCAGGATCGCAATGCTCTCATACACCCTTAACTTGGCTCTCTTTTCATTCCAGTGACCAACACTTTGATGGAAAGGGCTGTGGGTCTCACAGGATACAACCCAAGGAAGCCCTTTCATGTTTCCTTGGGTGTCCCTGAACTATGAGGGAGATGAAAACCTGGAACCTGGAACCCAGAGCTTTGGGATGGTCAAAGCACAGCAATCTTGTGCCATACCTATTTCTATGACCCCTATCTCATAGACAGGGACATTTGAAGCTCAAAGTATAGTGATTCCCTAGATGTCACATAACATAGGAGGTAATGGGATCTGGATCAGAGCTCAAGTCCTTCTGTACTCAGGAATGACTGAGTGGTTCAATACCCCAGGGTCACTGTCCAGATCAAAGCAGCATCTCTGGCAGGCATTGCCAGGGACCCTCCCTGTTTTCTGTAAGAAAGGTAAAAAGGTGGTGCTGCAGAGAAGAAGGAGATGGCACCCCACTCCAGTACTCTTTCCTGGAAAATCCCATGGATGGAGGAGCCTGGTGGGCTGCAGGCCATGGGGTCGCGAAGAGTTGGACACGACTGAGCGACTTCCCTTTCATTTTTCACTTGCATGTATTGGAGAAGGAAATGGCAACCCACTCCAGTGTTCTTGCCTGGAGAATCCCAGGGACGGGGGAGCCTGGAGGGCTGCCATCTATAGGGTCGCACAGAGTCAGACAAGACTGAAGTGACTTAGCAGTAGCAGTAGAGAAGAAGACAGTTACAAGGAGGAGGAGTGAAGGAGTGGGAACAGCAGCCTAGATGATTTTTTTTTTCTAATTTTATTTTATTTTTAAACTTTACATAATTGTATTAGTTTTGCCAAATATCAAAATGAATCCGCCACATAAGCATGATGCATCCCCATGGAGTAATGGAGGCTTTTTTACAGTAAGACACATGACACTCAGCTTTATTTATGTCTCATGCTTTTTGGAAAGAGAGATCAGGATGGTCCAGATATATTCTATCATGAAATACATAAAAGAGTAAAAATCTTTGGCTACTGTGGTTTTGAAACCACCAGGTACCATCAATGAATACACAGATCTAAACTGTACTGAACACTGCAGTGTGTCAACATTTACCCTTTACAGTGGACCTTTCCTTTTAACATTTCTGTGCATCCATCTGACATCATTTTCCTTGAGCCCAAGAAATTCTTTTTATTGTTACTTTTGGTTCAGACACTCAGGTGACAATTTCTCTGTGATTTTGTTTGTCTGAAAATGTTTGGTTAAACTTCATGTTTTGATGGATACTTTTGTAAGATGTAAGATTCTAATATGACAATATTTTTCTTTCAACACTTAAACAATGCTATTGTCTTGTCAGTTGGCTTTTCTAGTTTCTATTAAGAAATACCAATCTTTCTCCTTTGAAGATGATTTATCTCTATTACTTTTGCTCATTTAAGATGAAAAATCTTTGATTTTTAGCAGTTTCAAAATGTATCCACTTGTTATTTTGTAAATTAAATTTTATTATTTTTAAAATTTATCCTGCTCAGGGTTTTCTGGGGTTTGGAATCTATGAAATAAAGTCATTCATCAGTTCTGGAAAATTCTTAGGCATTAAACATGGAAAAATACTTCTAGCATGTTCTGTGTTTCATTTTGTTCTGAGAATCCAATTCCAATTGTGTTACAATTTTTTACATTTTCCCTTAAATTCTGTTGTTTTTTAAATTCTTTCCATGGATTAGTCCTTCTTATGGGAAGATACATAGAAGGCAATGGCACCCCACTCCAGTACTCTTGCCTGGAAAATCCCATGGACGGAGGAGCCTGGTAGGCTGCAGTCCATGGGGTCTCGAAGAGTCGGACACGACTGAAGCGACTTAGCGGCAGCAGTAGCATGAGAAGACAGCCTTGAGCATGGGGCTTTTCCTTATGAGAAAGTTAGTATCAATCTACTCATTATTAGAAAAGCTGAGCTTCCAGGAGCATAAACTTTATTTTTATTTTTCCCACAAATTCTTTGTGTTAGATGATAAAAACCATGGAAGATTTTTCAAAAGCAGATTAAATTACATCTGCTTTGGGGAGAATGTTTTGAAAATTTAGGATTCATCCAGGAAAAGCAGTATTAGAATACCTATTATTTCATAAATGTAGAACAGATTAAAAGAGATGACTTTATACCAAAGAAATAGTATAAAAGTTCCCATGATTGAAGAACATGGGTCTTAACAGTGAAGAGGACAGTAAACAACTCCCACAATGGATGAATAAGACTTGCACTTACGCAAATCATTTTGAAATGTCAGAATTCCAGTACTATGAAGATAACAGCTTGCAGAGAGGCCAGGATTGAGGATAAGAATGGCACTGGAATTCTCATGATTTTCTTTCTTGGAAAAGGACAGGCAGCTGATAAATGACTTTTTTTAAAAAAAACACCAGTACCTAGTTTCACAGACTAGTGAGTTGTTTTGCTTTCAAGTCCTTGGGCTGGTGTCTGGAAATCCCATTTTCAAATGACAGTAGTTGAAAGAGATTGATAGATCAGGCACAAAACAGCTTGAAGCAATGTCACAGAATAGTGAAGCAAATTCACATAATCAGGTTTCACATTGCAGAGAAACCATCAATACTGTCTAGGATATACATAAGTAAAAACACCCTTGTGCAATATCTCACCAACAGACATAGAGCTGTTAATGATACTAAGTGTTGAGGATCCTTCCAACTGCAGCTCTTTGCCTTAGAGTTTTTTTCTTAAACAACTTTTATATCCCCAAAGTATAATAAACACAGTAAGAGTGTGATACTCTTATGGATATTTGAAACATCCAAAATAATACTTTATAGGGCTTATAAAACATTTTACATAACATATATATGACTATATATTTTATTATGTATTATACTAATTAATAGTTTTCCTTCAACACAAAATGTTACTCTACCTTTTTATATTTTGTTATTGAATAGTTTTGAATTGGTTGCAAGTTTCTAAAAGTATTACTCTTCTGTAAAATTTTCTTTTTTTGTTATTTTTCATCTGGATAAATAATCTTCATGCATACTTCATTAGGTAGCAAAGTTCAATTTCTCATTCATTCTTATTCACCAGAGTTATAAACTCATAATTGCATCATGGCCCAAATTTTCTCATTCAAAGTGAAAATGATTGAGCCACATATTACCCTGATATACAGAGTCATATATAGAACTCTCCAAATAATAGCCTTATTTTCATTGTAACATTTGAATTTTTAATCACACTGAGTGCAGTGAGGGGTAAACATTACTTTATTCAGTGTTTCCTATTAGGCCCAAGTTGAAATTAATATGTTTTCATTAAAAAATAATATGTATTAGAGTATATTTTGCATACCATAAATTGAACTGATTCAGAGGTTTAATATGTGCATATTCATGAAATTACTTCTAACTTAAGATATAGCATTTTCATCAACTCAAAGGTTTCCTGTGTACTTTGCAAACTATACCTACACCCACCTGCTTCTAGCTCCAAGTAAACATTGATAGGTTTTCTGTCACTATGGCTTGTTTGGCCTGTTTTAGAACTTCAAACAAATAGTCATACAGTATGAACTCTATTTTGTCTGTTTTTTTTTTTTTCATTCAACATAATGGTTTTTATATTTGTGTTACTGTATGCACTCTTGCCTGGAAACTTTCATGGACGGAGAAGCCTGGTAGGTTGGAGTCCATGGGGTTGCTAAGGTCAGACATGACTGAGGGATTTCACTTTCACTTTTCACTTTCATGCATTGGAGAAGGAAATGGCAACCCACTCCAGTGTTCTTGCCTGGAGAATCCCAGGGATGGTGGAGCCTGGTGGGCTACCGTCTATGGTGTCGTACAGAGTCGGACACGACTGAAGTGACTTAGCAGCAGCAGCAGCAGCAGCATGTAGCTGTAGGGTTACCCTGGTGCCTCAGATGGTAAAGAGTCTGCCTGAAATGCAGAAGACCTGGGTTCTATCCCTGGTCGGGAAGATCCCCGGGAGAAGGAAATGGCAACCCACTCCAGTATTCTTGCCTGGAAAATCCCGTGGATGGAGGAGCCTGTCAGGCTACAGTCCATGGGGTTGCAGAGTCAGACATGACTGAGAGACTTCAGTTTCACTTTCTTTTTTCATGCAATTGTAGTTAAAACTTCTATGGACACTTTTGTACAAGTCTTTATGTGAACACATATTTTTCACATACACAAATATTAAAAGATTTGACAGGTTCTTCATAAAATTAAACATGTGAATGCTCAATAAGCACATGAAGCGATGCTCAACATCACTAGTAATCAAAGAAATGCTAATTTAAACTTATATGAAATATTACCAGATATCCACTAGAATGGATAGAAGTGAAAAAATACCAGCTGTCATTAAATATTTGCTAGTATGGGGAGCAAGCAGAAATCTAATACTCAGTTCATTGTAATATATGAGATTATACCTTAATTGAAATTAGAGTTAATAAATGGGCAATATAAAAAAATATGATTTTTTTTTCACATGGTGTTTCTAGAAGCAATAAGTTTGAATGCTAGAAGAAGTTGCAAATATTGAGAATGATACTGGTGATAGTAACTGGTGGCTGAATTGAGATAATGGAAAAGATAACTGTAAATGAGAAAGTTAAGAAAAAGAGAGATCAGAGTCATGAGTGGATTATCCAAGAGTATCTAAAGTGTTTTCAAGGATACACCTGATCAGATAAGAGGTGAAGACAGATATTAGGAGCACCTTAACATTTTAAAAGAAATGAGAGGAATGGCAAGGAGAGGTTGGGAAATGACATCTACAAAAGAAGGGAAGGGATAGTGGTTGTTAGTTACGATGATTAAAACTTCAAAACCTATGTTCTAAGATTTTTTGTGTCTGTGTGTGGGTGGGGGGAAGGATAAAAATTAGCTTGGGAGTGAAAATAGTATGAGGAATACTCTGCCTGTTTCTTAGCCTTGAGGTGTTGGAGTGCAGGAGAAAAAAGTGACTTTCTACTTGAGAGGGCTTAGGGCAAGTGGTATCCTTGTGGAAAGATCACATTCAATTAAGTGGGGAGAGAAAGGTTATCAGAAACATCAATGAACAAGTTAAGGATATAAAGCTTTTCTTTTTTTTTTTTTTTTTTAAATAAGGCAGTCTGTATATTTTGGAGGATAGAGTGGAAGGATGTGGGAAAGATTAGGTTAGTTAGTGAAATGTGCAGACAGATGTGGGAATAAGGGTGAAGGTGATGATAGAGAGCTGGACAAGGTGCTGAGGCTTTTGCTATATTCACAGAAAGAAACAGAGTTGGTAGATGTCAGATAGTAAGTTCTTTTTTTGCAGCTGAGAGAAAGAAGTAAAGATCTGCTTCTGAGAGCCCTTATATAAGTGCTCTATTTTTCCCCAAATGGGACAATATCAAATTGCCTCAGAAAATGACCAATAGAAGCGTTCAATATTCTATCTTATGAAGATGTTTTAGGGTCCTAATAATGTTATCAGAATTTTTGATATGGTACACCAGCTGCAAGACATAAACTAAGCTATTGGTTCTGGGAAATAAATAACATTATCTTATATTAAAAAATTTATTAGAGCTCAGATTTCAGAATGGATGTAATATGGAGAAGAAATTCAGAAAGTGGCAGTGTTGCTCACATTGTTTAGCAAGAAAGGGTTAAACATATTTTATTTGTTTTTATGATACTATATCAGAGCATCTATCCTTTGAGAAAAAGATTATAACTTAGGAAATGAAGGAAATAAGTAAAACTCATAAATTTTAAGATTTTTCACTGCTGTTTTAAAAATGCCTTTCTAATAATATTCTTGATAGATTTCTCTGTACTTAGCATATGGATCTCATGAGCAGGCACTGATATTGATGAAGGAAAAGCATAGGTATACTTTGCTTTCCTTAATCACAGGTGGAAATTTGTGAAATGAAAAATACTCTGTAACCATGACCTTTCTACATCATTAATATAGACATTTGCTATAATCTTTCTTTATTCACTGTTTGGCTGTTCTTGTTAATATGTCATCTTATGTGTCTCTGTTGAGCTTGGTTGGGGAATAAGCATTTGGGTCAGCCTGTTCTCCTACAGGGAGAAGGCAATGGCACCCCACTCCAGTACTGTTGTCTGGAAAATCCCATGGATGGGGGAGCCTGGTAGGCTGCAGTCCATGGGGTCGCTAAGAGTCAGACACGACTAAGTGACTTCACTTTCACTTTCCACTTTCATGTATTGGAGAAGGAAATGGCAACCCACTCCAGTGTTCTTGCCTGGAGAATCCCATGGATGGAGAAGCCTGGTAGGCTGCAGTCCATGGGGTCGCACAGAGTCGGACACGACTGAAGCGACTTAGCAGCAGGCAGCAGCAGCAGTTCTCCTACGCCATACAATGGCCTCTCGAAAGAAAAGGTGTTTGTAGCTAACATTTCTTGAAAGGATCCTATGAGCTACTTTTTATGTTAGTAACTATAATCCTCACAATCCTCTAAGGGAGATGCTACTATTGCCAACATTACAGTTAAAGAAATTGAGGTTCAGAAAGGTTAAGTGAATTGTACAAGGGTGTACAACTCATAATGTTAGAGTTGGAACTTGAAAAGAAAAGGCAATATTTCATCCCTGTATTTTGGTGCTCCCAGAAAACGTTTTGAGTACATAAGATCTAGATTCTCACAGCAGAGACACTAGCAAACAGAGTCTGTAAGTGGGAGATGTTCCCCAGTGTCTTTATCTAAGCTGCATGGAGTCTAAATAAATTCCTTCACACAATTGACAGACCAATATAAAAATCATTTGTCTCATCAAATGCCCAAGGGAACTTGCAAATGCTCTCTATTCATTAAATGATTACTCTAAGGTTCAAAGAAGGTTGTTTAATATTAAAATGCTTTGAAGGGATAGGGCCACATAGATATGAGTGCCCTTGGTGGTGGTGGGTTTATCATTGCTGCATTTTTCAGGGAAGAGTTGAGTGAGCGAGGTGTTGTATATTCTTGTATGGATTTGGTATGTTTATGAAAAGAAAGTACTGTTTGAGATTTCATTGGATTCATTATGCATGCATGTGTGAGAGAATCCTAAAAGTGGGATCAGCACCTTATTAGTTATTGGCTGTCCATTACAGAGACTTGGGTCAGCAGGCACCTCAGCCAAGGTGCTGTTCTCTGAGGCATCTAGCATCAGGAATAAGGCACAGATACAAAGATTAATTGCTTTTGGATAATTAATTGGACATTTCTCAAAGAAAGGCCACATAGAGTTGTTCTACATTTCAGTTGATTATAAGAACAAGAATAGCAAATATTTATCATATTCTTAATGTTTGACAGTGGGTATGCTATGCTATGCTATGCTATGCTAAGTCACTTCAGTCGTGTCCAACTCTGTGTGACCCCAGAGATGGCAGCACACCAGGCTCCCCCGTCCCTGGGATTCTCCAGGCAAGAACACTGGAGTGAGTTGCCATTTCCTTCTCCAATGCATGAAAGTGAAAAGAGAAAGTGAAGTCGCTCAGTCGTGTCCAACTCCTAGCGACCCCATGGACTGCAGCCCACCAGGCTCCTCCATCCATGGGATTTTCCAGGCAAGTGTACTGGAATGGGGTGCCATTGCCTTCTCTGAGTATGCTATTTTAATGCAATTATTCTCATATCTCCTAAAATCACTCTATGTGGTAGATATATTATCACTACCTTTTTTGCTGAAAAGAAGATGAATGTAATGCTTATGTTCCTCCCAAATTTATATGTTAGTGCCTTTACCCCAAGTGTAATATTATTAGATGTGGAGCCTTTGGAAGGTCATTAGGTCATGAGGGAGAAGCCCTATTAGCACTCTCAGAGAAAAGATCCTAGAGCGCTCCCTTCCTGCTTTCACTATACTCAGTGAGAAGATAGCAACCTATGACCAGGAAGCAGGTTCTTACCTGACATTGAATCTGTCAGCACCTTGATCCTCCACCTTCCAACCACCAGAGCTGTTAATGTTTGTTGTATAAGCCACTCAGTCTATCATGTTTTTGTCATAGCATCCCAGACTAAAGCAGGAGAATAAAACTTAAAAAGTATTAGATAACTTGCCTGAAACCTCACTGTTAATGAGAGACAAAACTCAAAAACTGAGGTCTTCCTAACACCCAAAGGCTTAATCCTTAGAGGATATTTACTAATGACAGTTATCTAAAACTAATTTAATTAGACAAATCCATACAGAATTCACTATGTGACAGGTGTTCTCCTAGCAAAGAGAATTTATCTATTATGTTTCCAAAAACTAGTTATAATAGAGACAATTATAATAGGAGAGTAATAAGTGTTATGTTAGAAATAAGATAGAAGCATCTGTATTGGTCAGCGTTTAACCAGACAAGTGTTAATTTTCATTAATTTACTGATTATTACATTCATTGGTGCAGTCATTATTTCACTGGTGTATGTATGAATGTATGTATTGCAAGGAACAGACATACACGATTGTCAAGACCAATTGGAAATCTGCAGAGCTGACCATCATAAGAGCTGGTTGGACCTTTCAGGCAAAGGCTGACACTGCTGTTCAAAAGTGGAATTTACTGTTTCACAGGGAAGCCCCAGCTCTGCTGTATGTTCCTTTCAATTTATTGAAGCAGGCCCTCCCAGATTATTTCAGATAACCTTCCTTGCTTAGGGTCAATTGATTATGAACTTTAATCATATGTCAACAAAATACCTTCACAGTAGCACCTAAAATACTGTTTGATCAAATAGCTGAGGACTGTAGCTGAACCAAATTAATCCATAAATCTGATCATCATAGCATATAACTTGGAAAAGTTTAATGGAATAATTTGTTTCTAAAATGATTCATATATATATATGTATATATATATATATATGTATATATATATGCATTATTTTTGACATTAACACATTGCTGTATTCATTTATTTATTTTTGGCCAGGCTTGGTCTCCATTGCCGCATGCAGCCTTTCTCTAGTTGCAGCAGGCGGGGGCTCCTCTCTAGTTGAGGGGCACGGGCTTCTCATTGTGGTGGCTTCTCTTGTTGCAGAGCATAGGCTCTAGGCACATGGGCTTCAGTAGTTGTAGCATGCAGCCTCGGTGGTTGTGACTTGTCTTCGGGGTTTGGGGGCCTCAGTAGCTGTGGCAGGGGGGCTTGCTAGTTGTGGCTGGCAGGCCTTAGAGCAAGTGGGCTTCAGTGCTGTGTGCATGAACTTAGTTGCTCTGTGGCACGTGGAATCTTCCCAGACCAGGGATTCAACCCATGTCCCCTGCACTGACAAATCGATTCATATCCACTCCATTACCAGGGAAGTTCCCCTAAAATGATTCTTAAAGGATAAGTAGAAATTAATCAGAATCAGAGTGGAGTAGAGAGTTCTAGCTGGCAAAAGTGCATATCTGCTTTTGAGATTGAAGTCAAGTGACGTGAAGTCGCTCAGTCGTTTCTGACTCTTTGTGACCCCATGGACTGTAGCCTACCGGGCTCCTCTGTCCATGGGATTTTCCAGGCAAGAGTACTGGAGTGGGTTGCCATTTCCTTCTCCAGAGGATCTTCCCAACCCAGGGCTCGAACCCGGGTCTCCCACAGTGTAGGCAGATGCTTCACCATCTGAGCCATAAGGTGGGGAGGCTTTTGAGATTACTAGATTGTAAACCCCATGAGAGAAATGAACACCTGTTGCTCTTTGTTTTACCTCTGCTTAACCACCTTCTTTCCTGATGTGTGTATCTTTGTGTATCTTTCCTATGTGTATCTTTGACTCTGCCCAATTTAATTATTAACCCCACCACAGAGTTTCCAGAACTTACACAGGACTGGGGAAGCAGACTCATAGAGGGCACAAACAAAACCTTATGCACACCAAGACCCAGGAGAAAGGAGCAGTGGCCCCACAAGAGACTGACCCAGACTTGCCTGTGAGTGTCCAGGAGTCTCTGGTGGAGGCGTGGGTCAGTGGTGGCCTGCTGTGGGGTCGGGGCCACTGAATGTGGCAAGACCTATTGAAGGAGGTCACCATTTTCTTCATTACTTCCACCATAGTTTGGCCTCAGGTCAAGCAACAGGGAGGGAACACAGCCCTGCCCATCAACAGAAAATTGGATGAAAGATTTACTGAACATGGCACCGCCCATCAGAACAAGACCCAGTTTCCCCCTCAGGCAGTCTTTCTCACCAAGAAGCTTCCATAAGCCTCTTATTCCTATTCATCAGAGGGCAGACAAAATGAAAACCACAATCACAGAAAACTAATCAAACTGATCACATGGACCACAGCCTTGTCTAGCTCAATGAAACTATGAGCCATGTCATAAAGGGCCACCCAAGATGGATAAGTCATGGTGGAGAGTTCTGAAAAAAATGTGGTCCACTGGAGAAGGGAATGGCAAACCACTTCAGTATTCTTGCCTTGAGAACCCCATGAACAGTATGAAAAGGCAAAAAGATATGACACTGAAAGATGAACTCCCCAGGTCAGCAGATGCTCAACATGCTACTGGAGCAGAGTGGAGAAATAACTCCAGAAAGAATGAAGAGACAGAATCAAAGAAAAAACCATGCCCAGTTGTAGATGTGACTGGTGATGGAAGTAAAGTTTGATTCTGTAAGAACAATATTGCATAGGAACCTGGAATGTTAGGTCCATGAAGCAAGGTAAATTAGAAGTGATCAAACAGGAGATGACAAGAGTGAACATTGACATTTTAGGAATCAGTGAATTAAAATGAACTGAAATGGGTGAATTAAATTCAGATGATCATTCTATCTACTACTGTGTGCAAAAATCACCAAGAAGAAATGGAGTAGCCCTCATAGTCAACAAAAGAGTCTGAAATGCAGTACCTGGATTCAATCTCAAAAATGATAGAATGATCTCTGTTCGTTTCCAAGGCAAACCATTCAATATCACAGTAATGCAAGTCTATGTCCCAACCAGTAATGCTGAAGAAGCTGAAGCTGAACAGTTCTATGAAGACCTATAAGACCTTCTAGAACTAACACCCAAAAAAGATGTCCTTTTCATTATAGGGGACTGGAATGTAGAAGTAGGAAGTCAAAAGCTACCTGGAGTAACAGGCAAATTTGGCCTTGGAGTACAGAATGAAGCAGGGCAAAGGCTAACAGAGTTTTGCCAAGAGAATGCACTGGTCATAGCAAACACCCTCTTTCAACAACACGAGAAAAGACTCTACACATGGACATCACCAGATGGTCAACACCGAAATCAGATTGACTATATTCTTTGCAGCCAAAGGTGGGGAACTGACTGTGACTCAGATCAGGAACTCCTTATTGCCAAATTCAGACTTAAACTGAAGAAAGTAGGGAAAATCACTAGACCATTCAGGCATGACCTAAATCAAATTCCTTACGATTATATAGTGGAAGTGAGAAATAGATTCAAGGGATTAGATCTGATAGAGTCCCTGAAGAACTATGCATGGAGGTTCATGATATTGTATAGGAGGAAGTGATCAAGACCATCCCCAAGGAAAAGAAATGCAAAAAGGCAAAAATGGTTGTCTGAGGAGGCCTTATGAATAATTGAGAAAAGAAGAGAAGTGAAAGGCAAAGGAGAAAAGGAAAGATATACCCATTTGAATGCTGAGTTCCAAAAAATAGCAAGGAAAATAAGAAAGCCTTCCTCGTGATCAATGCAAAGAAATAGAGGAAAACAATAGAATTGAAAAGAATAGCGATCTCAAAAAAATTAGAGATACCAAGGGAACATTTCATGCAAAGGGGCACAATAAAGGACAGAAATGGTATGGACCTAACAGAAGGAGAAGGTATTAAGAAGAGGTGACAAGAATACACAGAAGAACTATACAAAAAAGATCTTCATGTCCCAGAAAACCATGATGGTGCGATCACCCACATAGAGCCAGACATCCTGGAATGCAAAATCAAGTGGGCCTTAGGAAGGATCACTGTGAACAAAGCTAGTGAAGGTTATGGAGTTCCAGCTAAGCTATTTCAAATCTTAAAAGATGATGCTGTGAAAGTGGTGCACTCAATAAGCCAGCAAATTTGGAAGACTCAGCAGTGGCTATAGGACTGGAAAAGTTCAGTGTTCATTCCAATCCAAAATAAAGGCAATACCAAAGAAAGGTCCAACTACTGCACAATTACACTCATTTCACACACTCGCAAAGTAATGCTCAAAAATATCCAAGCCAGGCTTCAATAGTACATGAACCATGAACTTCCGGATGTTCAAGCTGGATTTAAAAAAAGCAGAGGAACCAGAGATCAAATTTCTACCATCTGTTGGATCATTGAAAAAGCAAGAGAGTTCCAGAAAAATATCTACTTATGCTTCATTGATTATGCCAAAGTATTTGACTGTGTAGATCACAACAAACTGTGGAAAATTCTGAAAGAGATGGGAATACAAGATCACCTGACCTGCTTCCTGAGAAATCTGTATGCAGGTCAGGAAGCAACAGTTAGAACTGGACATGGAACAACAGACTGGTTCCAAATCAGGAAAGGAGTATGTCAAGGCTGTATATTGTCACCCAGCTTATTTAACTTATCTGAAGAGTACATCATGTGAAATGCTGGGCTGGATGAAGCATAAGCTGGGATCAAGATTGCTAGGAGAAATATCAATAACCTCAGATATGCAGATGACACCACCCTTATGGCAGAAAGCAAAGAAGAACTAAAGAGCCTCTTGATGAAACTGAAAGAGGAGAGTGAAAAAGTTGGCTTAAAACTGAACACTCAGAAAACTAAGATCATGTCATCCGGTCTCATCACTTCATGGCAAATAGATGAGGAAACAGTAGCAACAGTGAGAGACTTTATTTTGGGGGGCTCCAAAATCACTGCAGATGGTGATTGCAGCCATGAAATTAAAAGACATTTACTCCTTGGAAGAAAAGCTATGACCAATTTAGATGGCATATTAAAAAGCAGAGGCATTGCTTTACCAACAAAGGTCTGTCTAGTCAAAGCTATGGTTTTTTCAGTATTCATGTATGGATGTGAGAGTTGTACTATAAATAAAGTTGAGCACCGAGGAATTGATGCTTTTGAGCTGTGGTGTTAGGGAAGACTCTTGAGAATTCCTTGGACTGCAAGGAGTTCCAACCAGTTGATCCTAAAGGAAATCAGTCCTGAATATTCATTGGAAGGACTGATGATGAAGCTGAAACTCCAATACTTTGGCCACCTGATGCGAAGAACTGACTCACTGGAAAAGACCCTGATGCTGGGCAAGATTGAAGGCAGGAGAAGAAGGGGATGACAGAGGATGAGATGGTGGAAGGCATCACTGAGTCGAGGGACATGAGTCTGAGCAAGCTCTGGGTGTTGGTGAAGGACAGTGAAGTACTGCAGTCCGTGGTGTTGCAAAGAGTCAGACATGACTGAGTGACTGAACTGAACTGAACTTAATTATCAATAGCCTACTGTTGACAAGAAACTTAGCATAAAAATTGATTAACACACATTTTACATGCTATAGGTATTATAAGAAAGTAAGCTAGAGAGAAGGAAATGTTAAGAAAATCATAGGGAAAAGACATTTACAGTAAATATCTGTATTTATTTAAAATTTTTCTAGTGTAAGTAGACCTGTGTAGTTGAAACCCCATTTTATAGGTGATGAAACCAAAGCAAGAGAGGAATTAAATAAATAAATTGCTTATGAGTCTTGAGAGTCCCCTGGACAGCAAGTAGATCAAACTAGTCAATCCTAAAGGCACTCAACCTTGAAAATTCATTGGAAGGACTGATGCTGAAACTGAATCTCCTATACTTTAGCCACCTGATGATGCAAAGAGCCAGCTCATTGGAAAAGAACCTGATGCTCACAAAGATTGAAGGCAAGAAGAGAAGGGGGCAGCAGAGGATGAGATGGTTGGATGGCATCACTGACTTAATGGACGTGAGTTTTAGCAAACTGGGAGATAGTGAAGCACAGGGAAGCCTGGCATGCTATAGTCCATCGGGTCGCAAAGGGTCAGGCATGACTGTGAGACTGACAGCAATAACAGAGGGGACATAACTTTCAAGTCCTTAGGATTCCAGTGCTCTCAGTAGAACATCTTGCCTCTTCTCCTCACCCATGGAAGCTTCCCCAGAAGGTACATTTTTTTTCTCTGAAGGTGAGCACCATGTCCTAATAAGGCAATGATATTTTCTCTACACCTTTGCATGCTATTTTTAAGAACAAAAATTCGGCTACATTCCCTCAGAAGAAAAACACAGTCATTTTGCACAGTTCATATGCCTGCATTTTAACCTTTGGCCTCAAGTCAGTAAAATGGCTATTTGAATTTAATGGCAACAACTTATACTGGTGATTCAGAGGGAACATGGTAATATTTCTCAAGAAGATGAAAATTGGAACTTGCAAAATTTATTTGGGATATTCTTCAAAGACTAGAGGATCCTTTTTTTTGTTATGTGTTTTTCACAGTAGCTGGCAAAACATGGGTAGTTTCTCTCTAATACTCTCATTTTGGGTACACTTTGATTTGTGTGAGATAGAAGATATGACTTTTCAGTCTTTTCATCCAAGGATATTACACTGACACCCATGAATGCCAAAGAACAGGTGAAAAAAATACATATATATTAGAATAAAATCAAAGTTTTCTGAAAATGGAAAAGGATCTATTTTAAGATTCTGTAGCAAAGATAGCCACCTTATCAAGATGCAGAGAAAAGAGTTTGAGTTGGAAAAGTAAAGGGTAAAACTTTTTAAAGATTTCACCAGGTTTGACTAAGGTTCTTATTCGCCAATGATAACCATTAATTCAAAATTTATTCAGTTCTAACTAGGCAGGGTTTTTTCTGTCAATCAATTTCTGCAGTTTGAACTGTAGGAAGGATTGCTTGGTAAAATCTGTGTATATTAAGAATGTGCATATGCTTTGATCTATTTCTTTCTAGATTTTATCCTACTAGCACGGAGAAGGTAATGGCACCCCACTCCAGTACTCTTGCCTGGAAAATCCTATGGACAGAGGAGCCTGGTGGGCTGCAGTCCATGGGGTCACTACAAGTCGGACACGGCTGAGGGACTTCACTTTCACTTTTAACTTTCATGCATTGGAGAAGGAAATGGCAACCCATTCCAGAATTCTTGCTTGGAGAATCCCAGGGACGGGGGAGCCTGGTGGGCTGCCGTTTATGGGGTCGCACAGAGTCGGACACAACTAAAGAAAGCGACTTAGCAGCAGCAGCAGCATGCATGTATATATGTTTTAAAATTTAGGTACAAAAATATTCAATGTAGCATGATTTGTGATAGGAAAAGTTTAGAAACAGCCCAAGTCTTTGTCAGTTAGGAGTTTACAATATGGCTTCAACATATGATAAACAAAAATCAAAAGAATTTCAATGATAAACTGACTAATGAACAAATACTTAAAAAAATTTAACATACTGCCTTCAATAAAAATTGAGCAGTCAAATCACTCATGCTCTAGATGATCTGAATAACACAGTGAAAGTCTGCCCTAGTAAACATACATTGACCATAACAGTCAATGTTAGTGAACCCAGTCTTTTCAAGCATAGACAGGACCCTGTAAAAATTGACTGTGTACCCTTGCAAAAGACATAATTAAATAAAGATCAAAGAACCAGAATCAACCAAAAACTTCATCTAACTACACTGTAATAACATTAGAAATCAACAGAAACATTGGAACTGAAAAATTGGTATCTGGAATATTTAACTAATTTATACAAATAAACAACAACAAAAAATAGCCTAATATATAAATGGACAAAGAATATAAACATAACATTCTCAGAAAAGGAACTGAAGATCTCAATAATTGAATGAAAGAAATGCTTGACTATAAATAGTATACATTTATTTATTTACAGTATAAATGCCATACTATATTTCCAGAAGTAAATTAACTAATCATTCTGGACCCTAATCTGTAAAATGAAGTAGCTATGCCCTTTCCGATGATATTTTATGACATGATAACATGGACGACTTAATGAGACCCATCTCTGTCTATAGCTTTCTCTCACTATTTCTGCTTTCTTTGTTCTCATGGGGGCTTCTCTTCAATGCCCATCAATCCAACTTCCTTATTTGTCCTTCAGCTAGAATCAGTTGTCTTAAGAGTTAAAAAAAAATTAAGTCATTCATTTTTCTTAGTACAGATTGAATAAAGGAATATTTTTTCTTAATGATTGAATATAAATGATTTAATTTGACTACTTTGTTGTGTTGCTGCTGACTAGCATTTAAATTCTTTTATCTCTCTTGGGATGGGGATAGTTTAGCCTTGTTATATGGTGCTCACATTATCTCACCCCTCATTGTTCCTGCAAAGGTACAGTAGAGCTTGGTGTTCTGTATCTATGTTCTGAGATATTTTCACAAATTGAAGACAAGCTTTTGAAGATCAACCTAGACAGCATAATAAAAAGCAGAGACATTACTTTTCCAACAAAGGTCCATTTAGTCAAAGCTATGGTTTTTCCAGTAGTCATGTATGGATGTGAGAGTTGGACTATAAAGAAAGCTGAGGACTGAAGAATTGAAGCTTTTGAACTGTAGTGTTAGAGAAGACTCTTGAGAGTCCCTTGGACTGAAAGGAGATCCAACTAGTTAATCCTAAAGGAAATCAGTCCTGAATATTCATAAGAAGGTGATGCTGAAGTGGAGACTCCAGTATTTTGGCCACCTGATGCAAAGAACTGACTCATTGGAAAAGACCCTGATGCTGGGAAAGTTTGAAGGCCAGAAGAGAAGGAGATGACAGAGGATGAGATGGTTGGATGGCATCACCGACTCAATGGACATGAGTTTGAGTAAACCCTGGGAGTTGGTGATGGACAGGGAAGCCTAGTGTACTGCAGTCCATGGGGTCGCAAAGAGTCGGATGTAAATGAGTGACTGAACTGAACTAAAAATAACTAAATAAAACAATGAATGTTTAAAGTATATTTTAAACTTTGTTTTTATGGGTCCAATTTTTCTTGTAAATTTCTTTCTCATTCTTTTAAATCCACAATGCTATTTCTGGAAGGCCACTGACTTCTAATGTCTTATAAAATATGTTTTCATTGGCTTTGAAGCATTTGTGTGACATTTGTCTTTGTAGAAGGAACACGGTTGGCTTTTTCTTTTTATCTTCTCTCTTGTCTGGCCCTGAAGTAGGGTTGGAGCTTGAGGGAGAGAAGAGTAAAGGTGTACCAGAGTTTCTGCTGACTTTGCACTCTGAGAAAATGGCTTTATGTATTTGGGGCCTGGCAGTGACCTTCTGGGGATGCTGTCATGAGGTGTTTAGAGGCTTCCCTCCTGGGCCTTTGGATGTGGACAATATGTTTTCTTCTGGATCCTGACTGCCTTTGGAAGTCCAAGTCACACAGATCCCACTCTGTTGGAGTGCCCTTTCCCTGCAAGCTGTCCTCTTGAAAACAAGACAGCTAGCTGGACACTGGCTCTCTTTGTTGCATTTGGTCCATGGGAAAAGGTCATGCATCATCTGCCTCAAATCTCAGGGAGTGTGTGACTATCCATCCAAGTTGCTTTTCCTTCACTAAGTAGACTACTTGACCATCTATTTCATCTTCTTAATTTCCCACAAGTGGATCAGATATGCTTCTGCCCTGCTTTTCAAACTCAGAGTTGCACACATTAAATTCTGTGAATGGTCCCACTGAAGCTCCTAAATTTTATGCTTGAGTGGAAGGAGGTTGATTCCCCCACCCTTCCCTCATGTGCAGATATCTGTGGGAGAGGGGGTATAAGGGAGAGAGAAACAGAGAACTCCATTGGTTCTCTGCAAAAAAACCCTCCTCACAAATTCCTTCTGTGTCCTTTTTATATCCTCAATATGAGATGACAGATCCAGGATACCTGTAACTAGGTCTCAAATAGTGGCTCTGAAGATTTTTGCAAGAAGAACTGTCTTCACTAACTCTCAGAGATATCTAATATCTGCTATATTTTGGCCTCTCCACACAAACTTTGAATTTAATGTCATTCTACTAATATGTTCACAAATCTGACAAGAAATCATATCTAAAAATACACATCTCTCTTTACAATCTTTTCAGAAGTTACACATCCTCTAATTACTCTTTTCAAGAACTGCTTCTTAAATAATACCAGATCCCCATAAGATAAAATTAGAATTTTTTTCATTTATTAATATTTCCTTAAGATACACTAGAATTCATCCTAAAAATCTCTCTCTGAGCACCTACCCTATGGCTCTTGCCTATGCTCTTGTTCAAAATGAATAAGACTGACCCTTTTTTTCTCAGAACATTTGTAAACTGCAGAGTATGAAGCGATATGTTAGCAAGTATATATAGAATATCACAAAGACACACAGGAGAAGCACCAAATCCCATCTGTGGGGTGTCATGAAGGTATCCTTCAAAAAAAGTCTACAAATAATAAATGTTGGAGAGGGTGTGGAGGAAAGGGAACCCTCTTACACTGTTGGTGGGAATGCAAACTAGTACAGCCACTATGGAGAACAGTGTGGAGATTCCTTAAAAAACTGGAAATAGAACTGCCTTACAATCCAGCAATCCCACTGCTGGGCATACACACTGAGGAAACCAGAAGGGAAAGAGACACGTGTACCCCAATGTTCATCGCAGCACTGTTTATAATAGCCAGGACATGGAAACAACCTAGATGTCCATCAGCAGATGAATGGATAAGAAAGCAGTGGTACATATACACAATGGAGTATTACTCAGCCATTAAAAAGAATACATTTGAATCAGTTCTAATGAGGTGGATGAAACTGGAGCCTATTATACAGAGTGAAGTAAGCCAGAAGGAAAAACACCAATACAGTATACTAATGCATATATATGGAATTTAGAAAGATGATAACAATAACCCTGTGTACGAGACAGCAAAAGTGATGCTGATGTATGGAACAGTCTTATGGACTCTGTGGGAGAGGGAGAGGGTGGGAAGATTTGGGAGAATGGCATTGAAACATGTAAAATATCATGTATGAAACGAGATGCCAGTCCAGGTTCAATGCACGATACTGGATGCTTGGGGCTAGTGCACTGGGACGACCCAGAGGGATGGTATGGGGAGGGAGGAGGGAGGAGGGTTCAGGATGGGGAGCACATGTATACCTGTGATGGATTCATTTTGATATTTGGCAAAACTAATACAATTATGTAAAGTTTAAAAATAAAATAAAATTAAAAAAAAAGATAAAGTAATACAGATATCCCATAATAAAGAAAATAAAATAAAGTACAAAACTACAATAAATTAAAAATAAAGTAATAAAAAAAAATGGTAGAAAGAATGAGACAAATGTTGAGTAAGATATAATCAAGAGAATAGAATTAGGAGGGCCCCTAGCACAGGGAAGAACATATGCAAAGACCCTAGGTGTTAAAGGACCATTTCATGAACTCAGAATGGCAGAATCACTACAATTAGAGACTATGATTTAAAAAAGGTGGCATGAAATAATGCAAGACACATGATCAAGGGCTAGATCATGAAGGATTTTAAAAAAATAATAGTAAGAAATTTGGATTTTACTTATTAGAAAATTGGGAACATTATGTTAGGTGCTGAGAGAACATAAAGATAAATAAAGCAGAGGTCCATAACTATTAAAGACTCAGAGTGTAGTTATCTTTATTTACATACATGCTTCATAGTTTATAATATTTTTATATATTTTATCACTTAGATATTACAATAATACTATAGTAAATGTGTTATTCTGTAATACAGGTGACTAAAATGGGCTTCAGTTCAGTCAGTTCAGTCACTCAATCGTGTCTGACTCTTTATGACCCCATGAATCACAGCACGCCAAGCATACCTGTCCATCACCAACTCCTGGAGTCCACCCAAACCCATGTCCATTGAGTCATTGATGCCATCCAATCATCTCATCTTCTGTTGTCTCCTGCTCCTCCTGCCCTCAATCTTTCCCAGCATCAGGGTCTTTTCAAATGAGTCAGCTCTTCACATCAGGTGGCCAAAGTATTGGCATTTCAGCTTCAATATCAGTCCCTCCAATGAACACCCAGGACTGACCTCCCTTAGGATGCACTGGTTGGATCTCCTCACAGTTCAAGGGACTCTCAAAAGTCTTCTCCAACACCATAAAGTTACTCTAGTTCTACATTCAGTACTTGGCACCTACCTTTTTCCATACCTACCCATTTAATCTGGGTAACAATTAACCCCACTGAATAGTAGTTGGATATGTAGATAGATAGGTAGGTAGATAGATAAATAAACAGATAGACTTTAAGAGTATTTATTAAATTCTTACTTGAAGATCTTAAGCCCAGTTTCCCTCTGCCTTTTAAACTTTAGGTAATTTTTTGTTAGTGAAAAAAACAAAAACAAAAACAAAAAACAAAGGCTAATATCTGCTAAAATGTCATTTAAGACCTAGATGTTGAGAGAGAATGGATTTTAGATAAAGATATTACATTTCCTAGGTAAAGAGGAAAAGAATGACTGATTTTTACCTTGACAATGCAGTATCTTTCTATCATGTATTAATATTTTTTAAGTTCTCATAACCTTATAAATTTCTTTCTGGAAAGTAAGGACTGAATATTTTTTTCTGCTGCAGTGATTTACATGTCTATAGCTGGCTACTGCACTCTAAGCTCAGATAGAGTTATGGCAGGATAACAGAGAGCAGAGGCCTGGCCAAAGGGTGTTATAAGTGTGTCATTGTGAGGTAGACACAGAATCACTGAAGAGTAGAGTGGCAGAGTTTCTACCCACCTGGCATTGCCCCCAATTTTTTGTTTAATTTGGTTTGCTTTTATTTCAGCAAAAATAATATATTGGAAAATCAAAGACATATCTGGCTTCACGGATACCTAGAAACACGCTTGAAAGCCCAGAGACTCTCCTTCTTCATCACCTAGCTCTGCTTCAACAAATGCATGGCCAATGAAGAGTTGATAGTAATCATAATGTTGTTAATGTTTTCTAATTCTTTTTTTAAACATTTTTTAAAATTAGGGACTTTTGGGGGAGAACTTCACCTTAATTTCACAGCAAAATTAAGGTGAAGGTATGTGGATTTCCTACATACACCTCCTGCTCCCAAACATGCATATTTTTCCCCATTATCAATATCCCCCATCAGAGTAGAACATTTATTACAGTTGAGGAACCCACATTGACACATTGTTTTCATCCAAAACCCATAATTTACATTATGGTTCATTCTTGGTGTTATTCTATGGGTTTAGACAAACATGTAATGATACATATTCATCATTTTAGTATTGTATAGAGTATTTTCATTGCCTCTGTGCTGTGTCTTTCAGATTATCCTCAGCTTCAGGTGGAGGGACTAATATGAACTTGCTCAACAGCTCAAAAATTTTAACTCAATACCCTAGCATTTCTGTCAGATCCAGTATGACATCAGGAAAATTCCCTGATGGTCCCTTTTGATTTTTTTTCTTTTTTTCCCCTACTACTAAGCCAATAAATATATTTCAGAGTCAAATAAAAACATGAATGTTTCCATTGGAAGCCAGTGATGGGAATGTCAAAAAAGCATCTTACAGTAGAATTGGGGAGGAATGTTGGGCAAACAGAACAGTGGAGGGTCACTATGCTCCCTGCATTTTCATGGAATAGTTGTCTGACATCTGCTTAATTGTGTTAATGATGGGAAACTCATTACCTCCAGGTATAAACATTCTGTGTATTAATTCTGAAAGTTTCCCTTTGTGCTTGATATCAGATAGAAGATACTGTTTCATTAACTGAAACACATATCAAGGTTAGAATCCTTTACTTTCTTCAAATCTTTAAAATGTCAAATCAAACTCTAAGAGCAGCAGGACTGAGGTATTTGGAGACCCCTTATGGTGCATCTTTTGCCAGAGGAGCTGAAAATGAAAAGACCAACAGTGTAATATTTCCAAACACTTGAGCTCTAAAGAATTTTGTTTGTGAGAACTTTGTTTTTTCATTATTTTTTTTTTTCTAAATAAAAGCTCAAGCCCAAGAAATTGAGCTACCTAGTTTTCAACAGATAGAGAAAGAAAATAGAATTGATTTGATTTTCTTGAATTTAGGTGGCATATTGTGAATGCAGCAAAGGCTCTGAGCACTATTCTGTCCTGGGAATTGGTAGTCTTCCCCACTCTGGATGTGGGACAGAGGGCACTGGAAGAATGTGCGTGGGCAAAGAGCCACTGATGAGCGGTGAGGAGAGAAGTGGGTGGGATGATGCGACATCTTGGATTTGCCCTTCAAGACATGTCTGTGGTATTAATACCCTGATATTTCATCAAAAGTAGGAGGTTCCTCTGTGTTCTGACAGGGTCAGGAATAGGAAAATGGGAAAGTGAGATTTTCTTTTTTTTTTAGCTGTAGCCTTAAGAAAGCACTGTGTGTGTGCTTAGTCGCTAGTCATATCTGACTCTTTGTAACCCCATGGACTGTAGCCTGTCAGGCTCCTCTGTCCATTGGATTCTCCAGGCAAGGATACTGGAGTGGGTTGCCATGCCCTCCTTCAGGGGATATTGTTTATTTTCCTTCTCTTGTGTAACTATGAAAGTATTTTCCTTACTAGTAAAGCGAATCCTCCATGTATAATCTGTATTTCATCTTCTCTCACCTACTCAAGGACTTGCTTACACAATTACTTCCCCCTTCTCTTGCATTAACAATCTCTCCTATGTTAGATAACCACATTAAAACATAGTTGCACTCTAGGGCTTTTCATAGATAAAAAAAATAGTACTCCGTTGACCCCATGCCATCTCTACCGCTGTGTATCTTCATGTCTATAATGATAGAAGTCTTAAGACTTGAGAAAGACTGTTTATTCTCTCTTCATCTCACTCTAAACAAGCATTACTTAAATTGCTCTTAGTAAAATTGTCATGAAGTAGGCATTTTTAAAGTAACTATCACTTTTGCATGTTGATTTTATTTGATATATCAATAAATCTCTAATGTAACCTCTATCAAATACCAGGCTGCCATTTGTATATTGGTCTGATTTTATACTTCTTAATCTATTTTTATCCTGAATCAGTATTCTCTTTTAATTTTGATAACCTTGTAGAAATTCTGGAAATGTGAAGGAAAGAATATTTCTTTCTCTTAATCTGCTTTTTTCCCTCTTTCCTTACTGTTTCCTTTTTTCTTCTACTTCCTCCTTCTCCTTAATCCTGTTGAAATATCATTTTGTCAAATTTTAATTTTGTTTCCAAAATAATTTTAGGATGCATTTTTCAAGTTTGGTAAAAAATCCTTAGAACTTCTGTTACAATTGCATCAAATATAGAGATTATTATGGGGACCATTGCCATCTTTGTGACTATGCTGTCACAGAAAGATATCTACTATATGAGTAATATTATAATATGCTGATAGCAAATCTCTGTCTTCTCTTTTGTTCTTGATCAATCATACTAGAAGGCTATATGTTTTACTACTTTGTTCAAATAACAAATTATATTTATAGTGATTTTTCATTTCACTAATTCATCCTCTTTTCATTATATTCATTCTTTTGCCTACTTTTATTTTTTTGCTATATTGTTCTTTAACTATATCAGTTGAATGATAATCTCATTAATTTTCAGTTATCCTTCTTTCTAAAGTATACAGTTAAGATTATACATTCCTGTCTTGATATTTTGTTATCTATATCCCACAAAACTTGATATGTAATGTTTAATCTTTATTTCAGTTCTAAATATTTTCTAGTATTCATCACAATATTTGATTAATAAATTATTTAAAAGAATAGAGGGAAAAACAAGATGGCAGAAGAGTAGATGGACGTGGAGTACATGTCTCTTCATGGATACATGAAGTGCATGCAGAACACCAACTGAGAGCAGACAGGAGTACTTGACCAGTGGAAAAGAATATAGAACCATGCGAAATAGGATGAAGGAACTAGGAGTGTTAGTATGACTGGACCTGCCCTTGGTGGGTGGGGGAACTGAAGCAGAGGTCTGATCCCCACAGAGGGGCAATTGTCTGAGTCAGAGGAGAAACATTTAAGGCTGAGAGTGGAACAGCTGATCTGTGGAAGCCTAAATGGAAAGAGAATCAAACAGTCCTTGCTGCAGCCATACATACCCCAGACAGGGATGAGGGCCCCTGGAAGGTGCAGCATCTGGGAGCTGGAGTTTGTGGAGTGTGGAGCGATCTCAGGGTAAGGGATGCTGTTGACTTCAGAGAGACAGATGGTGGAGAGGTGAGGGAGGAGGTCGTGGTGCAAAATGCCAGTGGAGGAAAGCCTGGCAGCCATGGAAGCAAGGTGATACTGCTGAGTCACGTGTAGGGGGGTGGAGCCATTACCATAGCCTTTCTCACCCCACATGCTAGCGGCACCTAAACAATAGAGAGGCTGGTCCATCAAACGCCTGAGGCACTGAACTACAGAGCAGGACCTCATCCAGGTGCCCCTTTAAGTGCCTAATGCACCCATCTATAGAGTAGCACCCGAGTCAGGGGAAGCCACTCTATGTGCCTGATAGAGCACAACAGAGAAGGACTCCAGACCAGGGAGCCTTCTAAGTGCCTGAATGGACAGAGCCATGGAGAAAGACTGGCCAAAGAGGCCTTCTGATTGCCAGCTACAAGAGACTCAGAAAAAGACTCTGATAGAGCCATAACTCCTGCAGTGGAGGGAGTCTGTGTCCCTGTACATTGGTGCCACCAGGGTCCCCTCAAGCCAAGCAACTGAGCCATCTTCATGCTCAACTCTCACTGGGGCAGAATTACCACAGGCAAAAAAAGTCTTGTGTCTATGCACAAAGGGTCACTTCAGTTGTGTCAAACTCTTAAGGACCCTGTAGACTGTGGCCTGTCAAGCTTCTCTGTCAGGGAGGGGGATTCTCCAGGTAAGAATTCTGGGGCATATTGGCCAATACTGGTTGCCATACCCTTCTAGAGCACTATATTTCCTGCTGCCTTAGCTGCCAACTCCCCTGAGTACCTGGTGCTTCCAGAACCCCTGCAACCCAAGGAGCTCCACCACCACATCTGGCCCTCACAGGGGCAAACCCAAGTCCTCCAGGGCAGCCTTAGGAGCAAACCCCAGTGAACAGCCCACATGCAGAGGTGGAAATAAAACCACAATTGAAACTTAGGGGCAGTGTGGCTAAGGATGCAGACCCAAAACCCTCCCACCAGCTATACAAGCTGCAGATTAAATCCATATGATCAACTAGGCAGACTCTGTGTCTGTGGAATATATAAAAGATCATCGAGAGCTCCCATAAAAGAAAATGCACTAATTCTGATAGCTGAGACACTGGAGGCAAGAACACATAGGAGGAGGGCCAGATTAGAATCTGAGCTGCCCCTTCAGTAGGTCCAGAGATCAGCACAGTGTTGGAGGGCATCCTAGGGAGGTGAGGTGGACTGTGACTCCCAGCAAGTGTAAGAAGTGTGTTTCTCCAACATGGAAAAGGAGATAGTCAACCAAGTCCAAAAGTCCCATACAGGATAAACCCAAGGAGAAACGTGTCAAGACACATACTAATCAAACTAACAGAGACTAAACACAAAGAAAGAATATTAAAAGCAGCAGGTAGAAGCAACAAGTAACACACAAGGGAAACCCCATACACTTAACAGCTGATCTTTCAGCAGAAACTCTACAGGCCAGAAGTGAATGGCAAGATATATTTAAAGTATTGAAAGGGAAAAATCTATAACCAAGATTACTGTATGTGGCAAGGATCGCATTTAAAATTGATGGAGAAATAAAAAGCTTTTCAGACAAGCAAAAGTTAAGAGAATTCAGTACCATCAAACCAGGTTTACAACAAATGTTAAAGAAATATAGTCAAGAAATACAAGAGAAGAAAAGAGGTCTACAAAATCAAACCCAAACAATTAAGAAAACGGCAACAGGAACATATATATCAATAATTACTTTAAATGTAAATGGATTAAATTCTCCAACCAAAAGGCACAGACTGGCTGAATGGATACAAGAATAAGAACCATGTATATGCTGTCTACAAGAAACCTACTTGAGACCTAAAGACACATATAGACTGAAAGTGAGAGGATGGAAAAATATATTCCATGCAAATGGGAAGCAAAAGAAAACTGGAATAGCAACCCTCATGTCAGACAAAACAGACACTGCGTAATGAACAAGGATCAATCCAAGAGGAAGACATAACAATTGTAAATATCTATGCACCCAACGTAGGAACACCTCAATACATAAGACAAACACTAACAGACATAAAAGGAGAAATTGACAGTAACACAATAATAGTAGGAGACTTTAACACCCTACTCACACTAATGGACAGATCATCAAAATAGAAAATTAATAAGGAAACAAATCTTAAATGATACACTAGATGAGATGGATCTCACTGATATATTCAGGGCATTCCATCCAAATGCAGAAGAATACACCTTCTCAAGTGCACATGGAACATTCTCCAGGATAGATCACATCTTAGGTCACAAATCAAACCTTGGTAAATTTAAGAAAATTGAAATCAGACCAAGCATGTTCTCCAACCACAACACTATGAGACTAGATATCAATTACAAGAAAAAACTAAGAAACATAAACACATGGAGATTAAACAATATGCTTCTGAATAACCAACAGGTTACTGAAGAAATCAAAAAATTTCTAGAAACAAATGACAATGAAAACACAACAACCCAAAACCTATGGCAAGCTGCAAACAAAGTTCGAAGAGGGAAGTTTATAGCAATACAATCCTACCTCAAGAAACAAGAAAAACATCGAATAGACAGCCTAATTTACACCTAAAATAACTGGAAAAAGAGCAACAACAACAACAACAGCAAAACCCAAATTAGTAGAAGGAAAGAAATCATAAAAATCTGAGCAGAAATAAATGAAAAAGAAATGAAAGAAGCAACAGTAAAAATTAATAAAATTAAAGCTGGTTCTTTGAGATGATAAATAAAATTGACAAGCCTTTAACCAGACTCATCAAGAAAACAGAAGAGAAGATTCAAACTAATAAAATTAGAAATGAAAAAGGAGAGGTTACAACAGACAATGCAGAAATACAAAGGATTATAAGAGAATATTATGAACAACTGTATGGCAATAAAATGGATAACCTGGAAGAAATGGACAGATTCTTAGAAAAGTTCAATTTTCCAAGACTGAATCAGGAAAAAACAGAAATTATGAACAATCCAATTACAAGCACTGAAATTGAAGCTGTGATCAAAAATCTCCTAAAAAACAAAAGCACAGGACCAGATGGCTTCACAGGAGAATTCTTTTTTTTTTTAATTTAATTTTATTTTTAAACTTTACAATATTGTATTAGTTTTGCCAAATATCGAAAAATGAATCCGCCACAGGTATACATGTGTTTAGAAAAGAGCCAATGCCTAACCTAAAACTCTTTCAAAAAAGTGCAGAGGAAGGAACACTTCCAAACTCATTCTATGAGGCCACCATCACCCTGATACCAAAACCAAAGATAGCACAAAGAAAGAAAACTACAGGCCAATGTCTTTGATGAACGTAAATGCAAAAATCCTCAACAAAATTTTAGTGAACAGAATTTAGCAACACATCAAAAAGCTCATACATCGTGATCAAATAGGGTTTATTCCACGAATGCAAGGATTCTTAATATATGCAAATCAACTAATGTGATACACCATATTAACAAATTGAAAGATAAAAACCATATGATAATCTCAATAGATGCAGAAAACACCTTTGATAAAATTCAGCACCCATTTATGATTAAAACTCTTCAAAAAATGGATATAGAAAGAACCTACCTCAACATAGTAAAGGCCATTTATGATAAGCCTACAGCAAACATTATTCTCAATGGTGAAAAACTGAAAGCATTTCCCCTAAGATCAGGAACAAGACAATGGTGTCCACTTTCACCACTATTATTCATCATAGTTCTGGAAGTCCTAGCTACAACAATCAGAGAAGAAAAGGAAATAAAAGGAATCCAGATTAGAAAAGAAATAAAGTGGTCACTGTTTGCAGATGACATGATACTGTACATAGAAAACCCTAAAGATAGTATCAGAAAATTACTAGAGCTAATCAATGAATTTAGCAAAGTTGCAGGATACAAAATCAATACACAGAAATCACATGCATGTCTATATACTAACAATGAATAATCAGAAAGAGAAATTAAGGAATACCATTCATCATTGCAACAAAATAATTAAATATCTAGGAATAAACTTACCTAAGGAGACAAAAGAACTGTACACAGAAAATTATAAGATGCTATTGAAAGTAATCAAAGATGACATAAACAGATGGAGAGATATTCCATGTTCCTGGGTAGGAAGAATCAATATTGTGAAAATGACTATACTACCAAATGCAATCTACAGATTCAATGTGATCCCTATCAAATTACCAATGACATTTAAAAAATTAACTTATTTATTTTAATTGGAGGCTAATTACTCTTATATTGTAGTGGTTTTTTCCATACATTCACATGAATCAGCCATGGTGTACACATGTCCCTCATTCTGAACCCCTGTCCCATTGCCTTCCCCATCCCATCCCTCGGGGTTGTCCCAGTGCACTGGCCCTGAATGCCTTGTCTCAGGCATAGAACATGGACTGGTGATCTGTTTCACATATGGTAGTATACATGTTTCAATGCTATTCTCTCAAATAATCCCACCATTGCCTTCTCCCAGAGTCCAATAATCTGTTCTTTACATCTGTGTCTCTTTCACTGTCTTGCATATAGGGTCATTGTTACCATCTTTCTAAATTCTGTATATATATGTTACTATACTGTATTGGTGTTTTTCTTTCTGACTTCACTCTGTATAATAGGCTCCAGTTTCATCCACCTCATTAGAACTGATTCAAGAGCATTCTTTTTAATAGCTGAGTAATACTCCATTGTGTATATGTACCACAGCTTTCTTATCCATTCATCCATGTTGCTTCCACGTCCTAGCTATTGTGAACAGTGCTGCGATGAACACTGGGGTACACGTGTCTCTTTCAGTTCTGGTTTCCTTGGTGTGTATGCCCAGCAGTGGAATTGTTGGGTTGTATGACATTTTTCACAGATCTAGAACAAAACATTTCACAATTCATATGGAAACACAAAAGACCCTGAATAGCCAAAGCTGTCTTGAGAAACAAGAATGGACCTGGAGGAATCAACCTTCCTGACTTCAGATTATACTACAAAGCTACAATCAAGACAGCATGATACTGGCACAGAAACAGAAATATAGACCAATGGAACAAGATAGAAAGCCCAGAAATAAACCCATGCACCTATGGGTAACTTATTTTTGACAAGGAGGCAAGAATATACAATGGGGGAAAGACAGCCTCTTCAATAAATGGTGCTGGGAAAACTGGACAGCTACATGTGAAAGAATGAAATTAGAACACTTCCTAACACCATACACAAAGATAAACTCAAAATGGATTAAAGACCTAAATGTAAGACCAGAAACTATAAAACTCTTATAGGAAAACATAGGCAGAACTCTTCATGACATAAAGCAAGATCCTCTATGACCCACCACCTAGAGTAATTGAAATAAAAACAAAGTAAACAAGTGGAACCTGATTAAACTTAAAAGCATTTGCACAGCAAAGGCAACTATAAGCAAGGTGAAAAGACAACCCTAAGAATGGGAGAAAATAATAGCAAATGAAACAACTGAGAAGGATTAATTTCCAAAATATTTAAGCAGCATACATACAACTCAGTACCAGAAAAACAAGCAACCCAATCAAAAAGTGGGAAAAAGACTTAAACAGATATTTCTTCAAAGAAGACATACAGATGACTAACAAACGCATGAAATGATGCTCAATATCGCTCATTGTTAAAGAAATGCAGATCAAAACCACAATGAGGTATCACCTCACACTGGTTAGAATGGCCATCATCAAAAAGTCTGCAAACAATAAATGCTGGAAAGGGTGTGGAGAAAAGGGAACGCTCTTGCACTGTTGGTGGGAATGTTAATTGATGCAGCCTGTATGGAAGATGATATGGAGATTCCTTAAAAACTAGGAATAAAACCACCAAATGACTCAGCAATTCCACTCCTAGGCATATACCTTGAGGGAACCAAAATTGAAAAAGACACATGTATCCCATAATTCATTGCAGCACTACATATAACAGCTAGAACATGGAAGCCACCTAGACGTCTGTCGACAGAGGAATGGATAAAGAAGTTGTGGTACATATATACAATGGAATATTACTCAGCCATAAAAAGGAATGTATTTGAGTCAGTTCTGATGAGGTGGATGAACCTAGAACCTATTACACAGAGTGACGTGAGTCAGAAAGAGAAAGATAATACCATGTACTAACGCACATATATGGAATCTAGAAAAATGGTACTGAAGAATTTATCTAAAGGGAAGCAGTGGAGAAGTAGACATAGAGAATAGACTTATGGACATGTGGAGGGGGAGGAGATGGTGAGATGTATGGAAAGAGTAACACGGAAACTTACATTACTGTATGTAATATAGATAGCCAATGGGAATTTGCTGTATGGCTCAGGAAACTCAAACAGAGGCTCTGTATCAATCTAGAGGGATGGGATGGGAAAGAGATGGGAGGGAGGTTCAAAAGGGAGGGGATATATGTATACCTATGGCTGATTCATGTTGAGGTTTGACAGAAAACAACAAAGTTCTGTAAAGCAAGTATCCTTCAATAAAAAAATCAATTAAAAAAAGGAATTAAGTTTATATATTTTTAAACACATGAGTTCCTAATTATTAATATTTTATCCTTATTTTCTAATGTTATCTCATTGTCAGAGAATATGATCCTGGGATACAATTTTTTCACATGCAAATTCCCATTCAGATAAGTCATTTTCCCCTGGGAAAGAAAAAGATGTAAAGAGATGCCATGAATATTATAATAACAGTAGATCTGTGCAGGGAAGGGATCATTTGAAATGGGGAAGAAGCATTCTCCAAGACATAAGTCAGCTAGGCTGTGTAAATGAACACTCCTGCCACTGCATGTGGAATCTACACTGTTTCACTGCCTTCTGTTTCTTTGGGGAGAGAAGGGTGAAGACAGAGATAAAGTGGGCAAAGTATCCCTGTTCAGACTTTTAAAATTCTCTGTGTGTGGATATGAAAGCATGTGTGAACAGAAATTTTTCTTAATGGGCATTTCTTTTTCTCCCTACAATTTCTCTGCTAGAATTCAGCCCTGTGACCTCCAGGAAAACCTGAGCTGATAAAAAATTACGTTAACATCTGGAGGAAGCATAAGAATTTCCAGCCAGAAAAAAAGAAAATGATTAAAGTGAATAAAATTCTGAATTGTATGAAAAAATAGCTTGTTCTTTAGTGTTTTACATCAGCTTATAATTGGAATATGACCAACCAGTCAGCCCCTAAAAGTATTGTCTTTTCCTAATTCAACACTGTGATACAGAGGTGGGAAAGAACTATGTCAGGGTAGACAGTGGCTTCTGTGCATTTACCAAAGGCCAGGTGAACCCCATGCTTTCAGAGGCAACTTGGCACCCCTATCTTTCACTTCCCAAAACATAACTTAAGTGAGACAAGAGTGTGCAAATAAGTAAGTACATTTAGGATTATTGAAAATTAGAGCATCAATACACTACTGAAAAAACCATAGTAATATCTTTATTTATAATCTCATTGGTGTGAAGGACAGAATTCTGGACTCTTGTTTATTGATAAAAGGAACATATATTCTATGTGCAAGGGTAAAATATGACCACATGATCAGGTAGCACATACAGAATTGATGTTTTTTTTGGTCAGATCCACTGTTCTGCCATCGCTCAGCCAAAGGAAGCCATGAGGAGTTGGTTCATATCTTTTTCCAGACTCAGTTCTCCTTAGACATTCTTTGGCATTTCAGAAAATGAATTTTGTCACCCAAGCCAATGGTCCTTTGGAACCATCATTACTCAAATACATAGATTGCTAAACAAATCTGCCAAGATTTTTTTACTTATATCACAGAATTTGAAAGCTACAAGAGACCACATTACCTCTATTGCATATGAAGAAATTGATACGTAGTGAGTAATCTTTTGAAACTGTATATTTGATGGTCCCATCTTTCTAAATGAAATCACTTGGTACTGTAACTTAGCATAAAACACTCTAACAAGAGTTGCTGCTGTTGCTGCTGCTGCTGCTGCTAAGTCGCTTCAGTCGTGTCCGACTCTGTGCGACCCCATAGATGGCAGCCCACCAGGCTCCCCCGTCCCTGGGATTCTCCAGGCAAGAACACTGGAGTGGGTTGCCATTTCCTTCTCCAATGCATGCAAGTGAAAAGTGAAAGTGAAGTCGCTCAGTCGTGTCCGACTCTTAGCGACCCCACGGACTGCAGCCCACCAGGCTCCTCCATCCATGGGATTTTCCAGGCAAGAATACTGGAGTGGGGTGCCGTTGCCTTCTCCCCTAAGAGTTACATGGCTCTAAATGGTTTGGTTTGGGTTCATCTTACAGACTCATGTTTCCATGTTTCCTATCTTTTACTTTATTCAACTCACGTTGCCTCCGATTCTGCTAAAATAATTTTCTGTTGCTCAGAATTTATTACCCTCTTCCCTCAACTACTCCCCAATACCCCTTCATCTGGCTAAATTCTACTCATTCTTAATATCTCAATTTAAGTATCACTTTGTCAGAGAAGCCTTCCTTGATGTCATAGGCAAGATTGGGTTCCTGCTGATAGATGCTCCATTGGCTATTATAAAGCTAACACTTTTCCTCAGCGTTATTGCCTCTTTCACTACATATCCTGCATAAGAAAGGAAATTGTTACAAACCTGTAACTGTGTCTTACTTGATTAACACTGTAAGTGAACGTTGTTTAGCACAGTGCCCAGTGACAACAGACAGTTAATAAACAATAGCTGAATGAACATGCAAATAATTCCACAATTATGATTTTGCTAATGGGGTAAATCACATTATTGGTGCCAATGAAGTAACACCAGTATTAGAGCTAATTTCTAAATTACCACCAAAGAATCAGCTTATAGATAGTTGCTGTTGTCTAGTTGCTAAGTCATGTCCGACTCTTTTGCAACCCCATCGACTGTTAGCCCGCCAGGATCCTCTGCCCATGGGATTTCCCAGGCAAGAATACTGACTGAGTACATTGACATTTCTTTCTCTAGGGGATCCTCTGGATCCAGGGATCGAATCCATGTCTTCTGCTTGACAGGAGGATTCTTTACCACTGATCTACCTGGGAAGTCCATAGAAACAAAATATATATCATAAATGGAATATCTCTGAGAAAATATGTTTCAAGAAGATCCTTGAAAATATAATTGTAACTTCTTGCTTTGATTCCACAAGTTACAGTAACTTATGGAGATTTTAATTTTTTTTTCCCCTACTGATAGCAGCAATATAAGAGCACACAGGAAATCTTGGCAAAGATAATTTGCAGGTGCTGCATGGGGGAAATAGTCAGCAGTGAAAGTTCACTAGACTATTTATTTACATTTTTAATAGTATACATTTTCCTAATGATTTATATCCAGGCATTAGAAAGCAACTTATTAATCACTCTTCCTTATAATATTCTTGCTTATACTAATATATGTGCTGAAAAATTAGGTATTGGAATGAATTAAAGCAGAGTTTGGTGACTAGCCCAAGAATGGTGGTGTATAACAATGTTTATATATCTTTAACCTATTTTTCTTGAAAGTTTATTATTTTCTGTTCTTCAGTCAACCTAAACTTTGCTCTCACTTTACATACACAAGTTTTAGCATCCTAGGTATTAGCCGTTGGTTATTCAATATCAACTTTATGGTTCTATTTTTTATTAAGATATCACATGTTTAAAAACTTCAAAGTTATAATGATAATAAAAAGGAATGACAAAGATAGTAGCTAGAGAATTGATAATTGGCATAACTATAAAACATGGTTTTGCTCAGTTTTGACATATTTTATCTCTGTATCTTCCACATATCTCATTAGAATTATGTTGGAATACAAAGAAAAAAGAAAACAAACTTAGAAAGTTGATTTTATTATTAAACTGTCAAACATAATAAGATTTCTAGAAGGATGGGGCATTAATATATAAAAAGCCATTGTATAGTCTACAAGTTTTAATTGCTTTACTTTTTTTGAAAGTTATGTTTTTTTCCACCAAGATTTGTTTTATGTGAGTAATTTAGAAGCTTCTGGTCTTGAAGCACCAATAATTAGAGTACAATATCTCAAGCTGATTAATGTTTAACCAAAATGCAATATAAAAGAGCTTTTTCTTTCCTCTAAAAAAGAGCTTTTTTCCCCCTCCTTTTGACTCTTCCCTGGAAATATGTATTTTTATTTTCTGACTTCAGTCAGGGTGAAAAAAGGCATGTCTATAAGTTTATCTATTTTTACAGTCTGTCCTTCATAAGATGGTATTTATTTGTTCCACTATCTGCATTCAATAGCCAGATAAAAAAATTCAGTCTTCCTTTTTTGGGGGGGTTCTGCTACCATTTTTCTCCAGTGTTAGATAATAAAATATATCAACCTGGCCCTAAAATTGTCTCTTTATTCTTTGTCTCTGGTTTTCAGTCTTTTAACCATTTGTCTTAGTTATGCTGCCTGAGATTCAGGAACTGAGTATTCTTAATGTGCCTGTATTGGGTGGAGTCGATTGGACTCCCTCCACCAATAAATAGATAAAAATTCAACCATCTATCAAGTCTCTTGGCTACAAGGACAGGCCTTGTTAACAGCTTACTTTCTTCTTTACAACCATGATATTCTCCTTGTGGCATGAGCTGCCATTATGAATGGAGTTAAAAGAAGCAAATCACAGGATTTTCTATTTGAAAGAGAATGTGTAGAATCTGTCTTTTTCCATCTGACTTATTTCACTAAGTATTATATTCTCCAGGTCCATCCACATTGGTGAAACTGGCAGAATTTCATTCTTCTTTATGGTTGAGTAATATTCCATCAAAAAATATGTGTGTGTGTATATATATATATAAAACCTCTTTATTAATTCATCTGTTGATTTACACTTAAGTTTGCTTCCATATCTCGGCAACTGTACTAGTGTTGCTATAAGCACTGAGGTTCATGTATCTTTTTGATGTAACATTTTCACTTTTTCTAGTTATATATCTGGGAGTAGAATTGCTGGATCCTATGATAATTCTATTTTTGGCTTTTAGAAGAACCTTATACTGTTTTCTATGGTTGCACTAATTTACATTCCAACTAACATCGTGCAAGGGTTCTTTTTTCTCCATATTCTCTCCAACATTTGTTATTTAGAAACTTTGATGATAGCCATTCTGACAGGTGTGAGGTGATATCTCATTTCTGTTTTGACTTACTGTATTTCTGTAATACAAACTGCTGCTATTGCTGCTGCTGCTGCTAAGTCGCTTCAGTCATGTCCGACTCTGTGTGATCCCATAGATGGCAGCCCACCAGGCTCCCCGGTCCCTGGGATTCTCCAGGCAAGAACACTGGAGTGGGTTGCCATTTCCTTCTTCAATGCATGTAAGTGAAAAGTGAAAGTGAAGTCGATCAGTCGTGTCCGACTCCCAGCGACCCCATGGACTGCAGCCCACCAGGCTCCTCCATCCATGGGATTTTCCAGGCAAGAGTACTGGAGTGGGGTGCCTGCTGCTGCTGCTAAGTCACTTCAGTCGTGTCAAACTCTGTGCGACCCCATAGACTGCAGCCCACCAGGCTCCCCTGTCCCTGGGATTCTCCAGGCAAGAACGCTGGAGTGGGTTGCCATTTCCCTCTCCAAGTGGGGTGCCTACTATGTATTAAATATAAAAGCAACAAAGATATATTATATAGCTCAGGAATTTATAGACATTATTTTATAATAACTTTTAATGGAGCATAATCTGTAAAAATATTGAACCACTATGCTGTATACCTGAAACTAATATGGTATTATAAAGAAAATCTTCCTTAATAAAAAATAAATAATTAAAGGAGCATGTGCAGCTCATCCAGTGTTAACACCTGTCCTCTTAAAATGCAAGAACATCTGTAATGGTCCTTGGCATCTTGTTTTGTTTTATTGATTTTCCACAGGACTTCAAATGAAACAAAGATGATTGACAACATTAACAAAAATGTTTTTTTGTTGAGAGGCAAGATATAGTTAATGTCAGAAGTATGATAAGTTGGACTTTCATTTAGAGTTGACATGAATAGCCCAGTGATAGATGAAACCATATTATGGTAGCATCTCTACTGATGGTTAGAAGTCAGTACCAGGAATAGCAAAGGACTGGAACAGAGAAAGTTAAGAAAAACCTGTCATCTACCACCAAGGTTTTCATCTATAAATAATACTTGGCTTAACACATGTCATGTGCTGAGAATTCTGGTAGCTTTAAGGTTTATAAAGCTAAGCAAACTTATATCAAGAAATTTAAAATGGGTATTTTCTCCATTTTTAAAAGATATTTTCACTATTTTTGATGGGACCTGAAACAAGAGGAGACTCTGGAACAAGTCCAGAGTGCTTGGGTCATAGGACCTTGCTGTCTGGGTCATAGGACCAAGCAGATTCAATGGTGACTGAAGCAGCAGCCGCACGTAGGATCACTGTTTGGCGCCTTTGACAGGTTCCTGGTGAACTGCAGTGTACTCTCTTGGCAATTTGGACCACAATTCTACTATCCTCTACAAATAACTACTTCCCTTTTGAGAAATAGCTCTTAGCCTGCTACTGGGCCTTAGTAGAGACTGAACTCTTAACTCATCAAGTTACCATTTGACCTCAGTTTCTCATCATTAACCAGGTATTATCTGAACCACCAAGTTATAAAATCACTGTGCAAAGCAACACTTCATCAATCAATTGGAGTGGTATATATCGAAGGAAAGCCTGGTGTGCTGCAGTCTGTGGGCTTGCAAAGAGTTGGACATGATTTAGTGACTGAACAACAACAATATATGTTATTGGGTCCAAGCAGGCCCTAAGGCACAAGTAAGTTAAGTGAAGAAGTGGGCCAAGTCACTATGGTTCCCACTCCTATTACACTGTCTTCTCTCTCTCAGCTCACACCTTGGTTTCATAAGGAGTTTCCTACAATCAGTTGACAGAGGATGAGAACACATGGGCCTGGTTTATAGATGCTTCTCCATGGCAGGCCCAAGAAGGCAATGGCACCCCACTCCAGTACTCTTGCCTGGAAAATCCCATGGACCATGGACGTAGGAGCCTGGTAGGCTGCAGTCCATGGGGTCGCTAAGAGTTGGGCACAACTGAGCGACTTCACTTTCACTTTTCACTTTCATGCATTGGAGAAGGAAATGGCAACCCACTCCACTGTTCTTGCCTGGGGAATCCCAGGGACGGAGGAGCCTGGTGGGCTGCCATCTATAGGATCGCATAGAGTCGGACACGACTGAAGCGACTTAGCAGCAGCAGCAGCTCCATGGCAGGCAGGCACCACCTGAAAGTGGATAACTGTAACACTATAGCCCTTTTCTGGGACATCCCTGAAAGGCAATTGTCAAGGGAAATACTCCCAGTGAGAAGAACTCCAATCAGTGCACCTGGTTATTCATTTTGCTCGGAAGGGAAAAAGTCAGAAGTGTAGTTATATACCAGTTTAAGGGCTGTGACTAATTATCTGGCTGGATGGTCAAGGATTTGGAAGAAAAATGATTGGAAAATTGGTTTCAAGGAATTTGTGAAAGCAGTTTTGTACATAGACCTCTATGAATGGAAAAAAAAATTGAATATATTTTTGTTTCATGTGAATGATCACCACAGGGTGATTTCAACAGAGGAAGATTTTGACAAAAAAATGGATAGGATGACCTGTCTTATGGATACCAATAAGCCTTTATCTAGCCTTTTCTATCATCACCCAATGGGCTCATATAACAAAGTAGCCATGGTTACAAGAATGGAATTTTTGTATAGGCTGAGCAAAAATGTGACTTCCACCCACTAAGGCCAATCTGGTTACTGACATTGCTGAGTGCCCAGTCTGCCAGCAGTGGAAACCAACACTGAGTCCCTGGTATGGCACCATTGCCCGGGTGATCAGCCAGCAGGTTGATTACAATGGTCTGTTTCCATCATTTGCATCATGGAAGGGGCAACATTTCGCTCTCACTGGATCCGACACTTATTCTGGATACAGATTTGCCTTTTTCTGTAAGCAATGCTTCTGCTAAAACATTCCTAGACTTATAGAATGCATTATCCTGCATCATAGTATGTCAAGGAATTCTGATCAAAGAATTCACTTCACAGTAAATGAAGGCAGCAATGGGCCCATGGTCATGAAATTCACTAATCTTACTAAATTCCCCATTTTCCCGAAATAAACTGGTTTGTAAAATGGTAGAATGGCCTTTTGAAGACCCAGATACAGTTCCAACTAAGTGATAGTATTTCCCAGGGCTAGGCAAGTTTCAAAAGGAACCCAAATCATTGTCCAACACATGGTTCAGTTTCTTTCACAGCTATGATTCATGAGTCCAGGAATCAAGTGGTGGAAATAAGAGTGGCACCACTCACCTCTAGTTACCCACTAGCGAAATATTTGCTTCCCATTCCTAGGATCTCATGTTCTGCCTCATGTTCTGGCCTAGAAGTCTCAGTTCCAAAGGAAAGAATGCTTTCACCAGGAGACACAATCTATTGAAATAAAAGATGAGACTGTTATCCAGTCAATTTAGAATCTTCATACTTCTGACTTAACAGCCAGAGAAAGGAGTGCATTGCTACCTGGGGTGAATAGTTTTGACTCCCAAGGAGAAACTGGACATCTCTTCTACAAAGGAGATAAGAAAGGGTATTTCTGAAATGAAGGAGACCCCTTAGGGTTTCTCTTAATACTACTGTTCTCTATGATTAAAGTCAATGCAAAGCTACAACTCAGTCCAAATATGCGTAATGATGCCCAAACCATGCAGAAATGAGATTTTGTGACATTCAACCAGGTAAAAAACGCTGACAAGCTGAGATGCCTGTGCTGAAGACAAAGAGAATACAGAATAGTTAATGAAAGAAAGTAGTTATGAATACTAGCTATAAGCATGTGACCAGTTCTAGAACCAAGTACTCTAATTGTCATGAGTATTTCCTTAGCAATGAATGTTTGTGCATATGTGTATTTACATGTACATCTATTAAGCAAATACCTTTGTTTTCTTCCTTCTATTATTTGCTTTATCATGTAACATAAGATGTACTAACTTTGCAGCATCATTCTTCAGTTACAAGAAATCAAAAATAAAGTTAAATATCCTTCTAAAGGCTAAACAGGGACTTTAGCTCCTCTTCTGGGGTGATAATAACCTTTTTGGGATTCCCTGGTGGCTAGACAGAAAATTCGCCTGCAATGCAGGAGACCTGGGTTTGATCCCTGGATTGGGAAGATCCCCTGAAGGAGGGCATGGTGACCCACTCCAGTATTCTTGCCTAGAGAATCCGCATGGACAGAGGAGCCTGGTGGGCTACAGTCCGTGGGATTGCAGAGTTGGACACAACTGAGGGACTAATCACAGCATACAGCCTTGGTTGTTCACAGGATAGTCGTATCATATTAGGCAGAATCATGACCCTTGTTATTGTCTTTATTTGGGGATTCAGTGTGATTGAAGGAGAAGTCTACGGGAACCAAGTTGACAAGAGGTGGACTTGTGAAGGCTAATTTTTATGTGTAAACTTGGCTAGTCCACAGGGTGCTCAGATATTTAGTCAAACATTCTGAATATTTTGGTGAGGTTAGTTTTTGATGAAATTAATATTTAAATCAGTAGACTGAGCAATGCACATTGCCCTCCCTAACATGGGAGGGCCTCTTCCTCAGTTGAAATCCAATTTAGAAAAAAATGCTGATCCTCTCATGAATAAAAGATAATTCCTCTAGCCTAACTGCTTTTGATGGAGAAGGCAACGGCAACCCACTCCAGTACTCTTGCCTGGAAAATCCCATGGACAGAGGAGCCTGGTAGGCTGCAGTCCATGGGATCGTGAAGAGTCAGACACGACTGAGCGACTTCACTTTCACTTTTCACTTTTCACTTTCATGCGTTGGAGAAGGAAATGGCAACCCACTCCAGTGTTCTTGCCTGGAGAATCCCAGGGACGGGGGAGCCTGGTGGGCTGCCATCTATGGGGTCACACAGAGTCAGACACGACTGAAGCGACTTAGCAGCAGCAACTGCCTTTGAACTGGGACATTGGACTTTTCCTGCCTTCAAACTTGAAGTGAAATATCAGCTCTTCCTGGATCTAGAGGCTGCTTGTTTTTGGATTAGGACTACATCATTTCCCCTCCTGGGTTTCCAGCTTGCAGTCACCTGCAGGTATTAGTATTTTTTATCCTCCATAATTGCAAGACCTAGTTCCTTATAAAAAATCTCTCTCCCTCTCTCTCTCTGTGTATAGATATACATTCTATTAGTTCTGTTTCTCTGTAGAACCATGACTAATACAGGCAGACATCTTGTGCAAGAAAATAGACACTGAAGCAAATAGATTTTATGCCTTGAAATGAGCATGCCTTTTCTTCTTCTAAACCTTTAGTTGTGGGAGTATGAGTCACCTCAGAAGTTAATCAGTACTTGAGTTATTTCGTTGATCAGCATTTGGGTTGTTTAGTTGATCCGCATATGGGTTATTTTGTTTTTATGGTTTCCCTCGGTGCATTACAGTTATCAAATTCCCTTATTTTCTGAGTGGTGGCTGGATTCCAGAGGATTTTCCTCAATGTTGGATCTGTCCTCATCTTTAAGTCTCCCCTTATTGCGCACCTTTTCTTATGTTCTTGTGACACTCCCTGTGGGATTCCTCTGCTGTTTGATACTCAGTGCTTATTAGCCTCTTGTTGAGGCTTGTGAAACTTTATTGCTTGCTGTAATGAAGCCCCAGTCTTGGGAAGGCACTGTATCCCTGGATCTTGGGGACGTGATCAGATCAGTGCTCTTGTGCCTTCCCTGGTTATAGTTCTGAAGTTATTTGTCCCTTTCCCTGGCATTGTAGTTTTTTTTTTTTTTTCCCTTGTTCTTTACCCTATTGCCATGGGTCTTCTATATTTTGTTAAAATTCAGCTTGTAGATTAGAATAGTTCCTTCTTTGTTCATTTCTCTCTTCTTATCACATGTAGCTAAGAGTGGCTGATTAACACTTTTAACTGCCTGCTTGGTAATATTCTCAGCCAAATCTGTAACTTCTTTAGGTACATATTCTTTCTTCCAGGTTACTACAGGTGACAGTTTGACAACTGTTTGTCTACTCCATAAAAGAGATCTTCTTTTTTCTAGCCTGTTACAAAAATTTTTTAAACCATTTTTAATCTTTTAAATAACTCTGTTAAAAGTTTCCTTGTTGCTTTTTCAGCCTTCACCTACCTACTGATTCTAAAGCCAATGCCACCTGTATTAGAGCTTAGTTACAGCAGCATCCTACTTCTAGGTATAAACTGCTGTTATCAGTTAACTTTTACTACCTAATAAATAACCACAAAACTTGGCAGCTTGAAACAATAGCTATTTGCTCACAAATCCATGGATCAGCAGCTTGGCCTGGGCTCCACTGGGATAGCTCATGTCTGTTCCACACTATGCACCTTGGCCCACTTGTGGGTCTGGGACCTCAGCAGGTATGGCTATGATGTCTGTAATGTCAGGAATTACTGGGCTTCCCTAACTAGAGCCTGGATTGGGCTTTCTCTCATGTTGGAAGCATTCTATTAGTCAAAGCAATTTGCAAGCAGGGATGGATAGACAGACTCCATCTACAGGTAGGAGGAATGTCAAAATTTCATGGCAAAGTAGTGTTCAGATGTGAACAGAGAAATTTTGTAGACAATTCCACAATTTATCAGAGATTTATAACTGGTAGATGGAGGAATTTTAAGGGGGAGGCTTTTTTCTAGTTTTTCCAGTAGTCATGTACAGATATGAGAGTTGGACCAGCCTGAGCACGGAAGAATTGATGCTTTTGAATTGTGGTGTTGGAAAAGATTCTTGAGAGTCCCTTGGACAGCAAGGAAATCAAACCAGTCAATCCTAAAGGAAATCAACCCTGAATATTCATTGGAGCGACTGATGGTTTTGTTTTTGTTTTTAAGGAGGGACTTTTTTTTTTTTTTAAATAATAATGGAAGAAATGTGAGTATTCTTAAAGATCCAAGGACTGATCAGAGTTACAAGGTTTCAGCAATAGTGTAGGTAACTATTAGAACAAGTTTCTGGAGGTGACGGTGGAAAATGGAAATCAAAACACAGAAATGATGATCCTCTTTGGACAGGGAAGAGATTACTTACATGAGTCAGAAGGGAAGAAACAATGATATATGTGCATACAACTACAGTTGGATGCGAAATTGATTAGCTAAAGTATTTCTCCCGAGTGGGATTGACTTTCCTGATGGGGTAAGTGGCAATATAATTTGCTGATAGTTATGGAAACAGTGACTTGAAGATGTTAAACAGACTAAACTTTGAGGCCATGGCAACCCACTCCAGTATTCTTGCCTGGACATACCATGGACAGAGCAGCCTGGGGGACTGCAGTCCATGGGACCACAAAGAGTCAGACAGGACTGAACATGAGCACATTCAGATGATCTGGCAAGCATACTTTTGATTATGTTTTCAACGGATTACATACATTTATTTAAAAAACCATTTTCCATTTTCATGGATCTCCTAGATGCAAGGTAACATGTTGAGTGAGTCTCACTTCTGAAGGACAGGGATTCTGAATTTCCTGTGAATGATTTTAGCACTTGGGTGTATTTGTTCATTCTCTACCTCAGTTTTATCATATGAAATGGAAGAATGAGCCAAAGGCCATCATAACTTGAAAGACCTTCATTAAGATAACAGTGCAATATTGCAAAATGCTTATACAATCATTCAAAAGGCTTGCTAATTCAGGTGGAGCCAAAGGATTTGTCCTCAAGATGGGAATTCAGAACCACAGCTGAGATCTGGCAAATAAAAGTGCATGTTATAAAAGCCAGGAGGGAGACTTTTCTCATAAATATTTACATAGAGATCTCAGGTGGCCGCAAATCTCTAAATGTCAAATACTAATGGCTGTGTGGGCTTTTATTTCTTACCATCAAAATAATCAACTTTCCATACTATATCATTTCAAAGGGAATTTTGAAAAATGAAATGAATAAAGTAGCAAATTCAACATTAGAAACTAGGGTAGCTGTTTAATGTTCTGATATTTATGAAAGGAATTGCTCTGTTTACTTAGCTTGTAAAGCTTATGTTTCTAGGAGTTCTCAATTTTGGTCTTGTTTTGTTTCCAAAAAATAGCTTTTTATTTTTTTTCTCAAAGAAAGAATGTTTTAATAAAGATTATTTTGTGCCTCAAAAACATGTTGATGCAAATGGGTTGCCAATTTTGAGCCTAAAGATTACCTTTGAGGGTAAAACTCACCACATAATTTTTTTCCTCATTCATCTGGAGACCCAATGCCCCAATTTTAACATTGAGAAAGCCGTCTTTTTACTTTTAATAATGAACAGAATAATAACAAAAGTCTCTGTTTTATGAATAGTTGAAGGATCAGTTGAAACTAAAGTGTAGAGATATTGGAAAGATATTTATTTTTTTAGTGTTAATTGACATACTTTTATTCAACTATCATTTTTGAATTTTTATACTCTATGGATGGGCAGATGAAAAGAATGTAGCCCCTGTGTTCTAGGAGCATTCTGTTGGGGGCAAAACCATTGATTATTTTCCCACATTGCATAACTGATAGTTAAAACATCATATGCACAGAATCTTTGCCATGTATTCTTTTAACATGAACAAACATTAAATTACCCAATAGTTCATCACCAGAGGTCTCTTCATTGCCTTCAAAGAAGTTCCTATCATTATTCAATTCAAAGCATGCTCATCTCCCTTAGAAAAATAGAAAAGTTTTAAAATAGACCAATGGTTGTTGTTTAGTTGCTCAATCGTGTCCAACTCTTTTGCTGTCCCATGGACTGTAGTCCACCAGGCTCCTCTGTCCATGGGATTTCCCAGGCAAGAAATACTGGAGTGGGTTGCCATTCCTTCCTCTGGGGGATCTTCCTGACCCAGGGATTGAACCCACATCTCCTGCTTGGCAGGCAGGTTCTTTACCACTGAGCGACTTGGGCAGCAAAGTAGACCAGTACGAGTGACCTTTCTCACCCTTTCCTCTCTGACCTCATCTTCTACCACTCTCCTCCTGGCTCTTTCTACTGCAGCCACACTAGCCTGGTTACTGGCCCTAGAACACAGCAGTTAGTCTTTGTTTTGTTTTTCTTCATTGACATTCATTCATGAAAATCTCTTTTCTTTGATATGTACATGGCTGGCTCCCTGGTGAGGCTGATCCTGACTCCACTAAACACCCTCTTTTTTTTACCTTCTGTTACTTCCTAGGGTTTCTTCTTTGTGTGTGATGCACGAAACTCACATTTGGGCCAAATGTCCTTATGTTCAAGGTGGTGATTGGCTAAAGCTGAGTTCTGCTATTATAGAAAATTAACTCTGAATTCTATGTAAAATTATTTACTGTTTGACATTTTATTAATAAAAATACGGATACTAATTTTATAAATCTCAATACCTTACCAAATTTAAACACCTTCTCAGCCTTACCAGGTACTATGTTGTTCAGGAGATACCATGTTGCATCTTTGTGATGCTTAATAGATGCTCATCTCCAAAGACTAGGATATTTTTTCTAGCTAGGATCACATAAGGTGATTGTGCTGGTGATATTCTCAGTAAGTTTTTCATTCCTCAACATGAGAAAATAGGTAACAACATTTATTTTTAGCTCCTCAGTTCAGTTCAGTCGCTCAGTCATGTCCAACTCTTTGCGACCCCATGAATCGCAGCATACCAGGCCTCCCTGTCCATCACCATCTCCCAGAGTTCACTCAAACTCATGTCCATCGAGTCGGTGATGTCATCCAGCCATCTCATCCTCCGTCGTCCCCTTTTCCTCCTGCCCCCAATCCCTCCCAGCATCAGAGTCTTTTCCAATGAGTCACCTCTTCGGATGAGGTGGCCAAAGTACTGGAGTTTCAGCTTTAGCATCATTCCTTCCGAAGAACACCCAGGGCTGATCTCCTTCAGAATGGACTGGTTGGATCTTCTCCTAGATCAGAATAATTTGTATATGTTGATGAAACAATTCCAAAAATGATAACTTTTATCCTGCTAGATAAAAGATGCTTACTGAATACTTCCAGAAACAAATTTGTGGTTGCTGTCTCACTTACCATATTTTATTTCTGATATTGTTCTTCTACCCAATACCTTAAGCAAACTGCCATTTTGCTTACACATCACAAGGAAACATGGGTCTGGAAATACAGAAATGGAGTGAAAACATGGTTTGAAGATAACTAAATTCTCTCTCAGTTTCTATTGGTTCTCACCTTTCATTACAAGGACACTAAAATTTTAGTACCTGCTCTGGTGTAGAGTGCTATAGAAATTATTAGGTGAGAAATACATACACTATCAAGGCTTATCAATTTTATTTGTAGTTTCTAGCAAATAACATTTTTCTCTGAAAACAGAAGTCCATCCACTTCAGTATTATGTATGAAGTACAGTGTAAGACATTCTTTTGCTCCAGAATCTGCTTTTAGTATGAAATTGCTTTTATTCTGCTCTATTAGAACTTACTATGTAAGCACCTATCAAGACACTGGCAAAATCTGTTGCGTGTTGGATTTTTGTCTTTGGCTGAAAAGGAATGTGGTCAACTGTCTCTCTGATATTACACAGGGCTAGACATCACTTTGCAACAAAGGTCCATAGAGTCAAAGTTATGGTTTTTCCAGTAGTCGTGTACAGATGTGAGAGTCGGGCAGAAAAGAAGGCTGAGTGCTGAATAATTGATGCTTCCTAACTGTGGTGCTGGAGAACACTCTTGAGAGTCCCTTGGGCAGTATGGAGATCAAGCCAGTCAATCCTAAAGGAAATCAACCCTGGATAATCATTGGAAGGACTGATGCTAAAGCTGAAGCTCCAATACTTTGGTCACCTGATGCGAAGAGCTGACTCATTGGAAGAGACCCTGATGGTGGGAAAGACTGAGGGCAAAAGGAGAAAGGGGTGACAGATAATGAGATGGTTGGATGGCATCACTGACTCAATGGACATGAGTCTGAGCATACTCCAGGAGATGGTGAAGGACAGGGAAGCCTGGTGTGCTGTAGTCCATGGGGCTGCAAAGAGTCAGGCATGGGTTTTTAATGAACAACAAGAATCACTTAACGAACACTCAACTGAAGGCTTTCTTCTATCAAAATCAGGATGTTGTTATCTGTATGGAACTCAGATATCTCTTGGCCAGCTGACAAAGTAAAATGCATTGTTGAATTCATCATTAATCCATATGCTGTCAGACATTTTCTGAAAAATCATCTGTTGTTTCTGTATCTCCAGACACCTGATTGACCAGACTGAAAGAAATGCATTTAATATTTCCACAGACTTTTGTGTGTATAGAAAAGAAAAATAAATAAAGAAAAAATGATGTTGATAACTTGTTCTCCAAAAGGAATTTTGAACCTAAGATTAATGTTTTGTGAAATCTCCAAAATTCTTTTCCAAGGACTAAAAACTTTGCAGTTTGTGCTAATGAAACACATAGGAATTTTTTTATACTATTTTAACATCCATAATGTCAAAATGTTAAAAGAATTTTCTTCTAAAAGCATTTTTGGAATGTCTTATTTGACTAGTGAGAACAAATTGTGATTTTTTTATATCTTGGATGTGAATGTGGATGGGCTCAGTTGTGTATGACTCTTTGCAGCCCCATGGACTGTAGCCTGCCAGTCCCCTCTGTTCATGGAATTTTCTAGGCAAGAATACTCGAGTGGGTTACCAGTTCCTATTCAAGAGGGTCTTCCTGATTCAGGGATCCAACCCATTTCTCTTGAGTGTCCTGCAATGGTAGCCAGATTCTTTATGACTAGCACCAACTGGGAAGTTCTTTTTATACCTTATCTTTCTTTTATTTTTATATTCTGAATAATGTGTACTCAAAAAGGATTTGTCATGCATGCTGCTGTATGTGATTTTGATGTCTATACTCATGAAATTTTGAACTGGCAGATCGATCATCTGTTTTTAGAGATTCTTTCAAATGTTGAAGAATATAGAAATAAAATAAGTTCTTGAAAAACTAATGGCAAATGGGATTAAATAATAAAAACAATACTATTTTCAAAGGTTATTATTTAATTTTAGTAAAACTTTTAATATTAGAATTCTTCCTTTTATTATTTAATCCTAATATACTGTTGACTCAAACTGGATATATTGATGGTGTTATTTTTAAAGTTTTATAACTAATATACTCTTCCAAGTTTGCTCTATTAACATCATGACTTCAGACTTGCTTTCATCCTAGCATGAGTATAGCAGAGTACCAATTTAATCTTTTCCCAAAATTCAAAGATTTTGCAATAGATTTAAAAAATGGAGAAAGTTAAAATGAAGATGAAAATAGCTTTGGACCATTTAGATAAGGCAGCTGTCATTATAATTGAAGTCAAGGATGAAAAATATACTTTACTAAATTTAGCTCTGAACTTACTGTTCATAGAAATAGATCTCACATAATTCTCATTGATTAATAATTGGAAATATACAAAGTTTCTACAGATTTTTTTCTCTCTCTCAAAATCCTTCCTTGAGTTATTTCATAAACTATAAAGAACAGCCCATTCACTCTGATATTTTGTTTCTCCTTAAAAATTTGTTTTAAAATCTTTTATTCTGACAATCTTTCCAGTATTCATGCAAAACAATATCACAGAGTCTAAGTGAGAAGAAGGAAGAGTCCTTCTAAAGGTAGCATTCCAAATAGGTCACATCTATAAACATCAGACATTTTTTATGTTTGGTGGTTTAGTCACTAAGTCGTGTCCGACTCTTGTGGCCCCATGGACTGTAGCTCATCATGCTCCTCTGTCCCTGGGATTCTCCAGGCAAGAATACTGGAGTGGGTTGCCATTTCCTACTCTAGGGGATCTTCCCGACCCAGGAATCAAACTCGGGTCTCCTACATTGCAGGCAGATTTTTTACTGACTGAGCTATGAGGGAAACCCAGCAAGACTAAATGCTGTACATTTGAATACTGGTACTTAAGTTTTTCGGAGAAGGCAATGGCAACCCACTCCAGTACTCTTGCCTGGAAAATCCCATGGACGGAGGAGCCTGGTAGGCTGTAGTCCATGGGGTCTCGTGAAGAGCCGGACATGACTGAGTGACTTCACTTTCACTTTTCACTTTCATGCATTGGAGAAGGAAATGGCAACCACGCCAGTGTTCTTGCCTGGAGAATCCCAAGGACTGTGGAGCCTGGTGGGGTCGCACAGAGTCGGACACGACTGAGGCGACTTAGCAGCAGCAGCAGCAGCAGCAACTGATGGTTTTGGCTTTACAAACTTTGTTGTATCATTTGACTTCTTTAAAGTATAATTTCTACTTGAAAGATTATGCTAATAATATGTACCTTAAAGTTTTGTTCTAAGGATTATAACTTAGCAAGCTACTTAAAAGATACTTGGTGAATCAATGAAATCTTGAAAAATGTATGTAAAAATTTTAGTACACAATTTTCAGCAACTATTATTTCCTGCTAAGACAAATTTGTAAATGTTTAGGAAAATATATTGACCTGTTGCACTAATAGAAATTGCACTCTGTGAAAGAATGGGTTTCAAAATAATTTTATTTCATTTTCTTTTCTTAAAGATATCTTACCATTGGAACCATATACTTATAGAGGGCCACCCTGTGATCCTGAATCATGAACACTGCAGTACTGAGGAATCAAAAAGCTTCCTTAGTTTGTTTTGCCATTTTCTTTAACTGCTTGAGTGATATCAAAACACCTTTCTCCCATAGACTATTTAGTAAAAAGAGTTGATGGAATATCAGAGAGAAACTGTGTGAGAACATTCATAAGCCACCCATAAATGCAGTTCTTCAAACTTTGTTTTCTATGCTGTTTTGCATGCTCCAAATACTATAGTGCTTTTTTTTTCTCTTTACTTTTTCTCACTTAGAGGCTAAGTGCTCTATGTTCACAGAATGGCATTTTAGGTCCAGTGTCACACACCTCTGTGTATAACTCTCACTTTAGTTTCTAGTTCTCTGTTATCCTTTTGATTGCAGGTAGCTATGATTCTAAGACTCCATTCAGGTTGTTTAAAGGAAAGACTCCTAAAGGAATCAAATATTTCATGGCAATTTCTACTGAAGTTACAGTTTAACTGAAATACCAGAACATAAACCATAGCTTCATTCAGGGATTCACTTGCTCCCAGAGCCTTTCCATTGGCCATTATCAAGGTCACTAAGTCTAGATGAACTTTATCTTGCATCTGAGTTTCCAATGCCTCACAGCAACCTTGAAGAATCACTGAGGAAAATTTGAGTGTCTCTAAGCCTGACATTTGATGAGATTTATTACTAAATACAAGGGTACAATATTTTTACTTTTATTTTACTTCTAACACCTAAAATCTTTTTCTGGAAAAAAAATTTTTTAAACTCTATAAATCTTTTTTATCATGCTATCTTAAAAGTCTAACATTGCTCCCTATTTCATTAATTTCTTTAAAACTCAAGTTGAAAGTGGTGGAATTGTGTACATAGCTTTATTAATCCTAGTTTTGCTTTTGTCTTGTTTCCTCTCATGGGATAACCTCAAACCTTGATTAGTTGTTTAAAAAAATCAATATCTTATATAGGGAAAATTGCTTTTATATCTTACTCTACAGTGTTTTGCTACACACAGCATTATTGGTTTAAATTAAGAAATGCTAACTGTTCAAATCAAAAGTAAACCTTACACATGGCTTATATACGGCAGACTCAGCAGGCAACGGCTGCTGCACGGCAAAGGAAAAAACACATTAATGAAGTAGTTTATCACCCACCTGTCCTCCCAAATTCATTTAAAATTAGGCTCAATTCCACTCATTAGTTGTTTATAGTTCTATTCATTTGTTTTGTGCTTTTTCTGGCTTATTTTTTAATAATATAATTTTAAGAGGTTGATACTCAGAAACAAAAGAAATTCCAATTGGAGGTTCAGTTCAGTTCAGTTTAGTTGTTCAGTCGTGTCCAACTCTTTGTGAAGCCATGGACTGCAGCACGCCAGGCTTCTCTGTCCATTACCAACTCCCAGAGCTTGCTCAAACTCATGTCCATCGAGTCGGTGATGCCATCCAATCATCTCATCCTGTTGTCTCCTCCTCCTGCCTTCAATCTTTCCCAGCATCAGAGTCTTTTCCAATGAGTCAGTTCTTTGCATCAGGTGGCCAAAATACTGGAGCTTCAATTAGAGATTTCTTATTACTTCTCACAGTTAGTAGTAAAACTCCTAGAAGAGCTTCTGTTTCGTTAAGCTTTCTTAAAGAGGTACCCCAAAATGTTAATTTTATAAAAATTTGATAAATTGGATTTCATAATTGTAAAACTAACATTCCTTGAAATGAAGCATAAAAAGGGGCATGATTGAAGAATGTATTTGAAATTTATAGAGTTTATAAAGGACTTATATCATGAATACATAAAAAACTGTACAAATCAGCAACAGAAAGACAGTCACATAAAAAGGGGCAAAAGATTTTACAGACACTACACCAGAGAACTAGAGAATATATACAAATGGCCAATAAACACATCAAAATGTGCTCAACATCTTCAGTGTTTGTGTGCCTGTGTGTGTGTTTGTGTGTGCATGCTCAGTTGTGTCTGATTCTTTGTGACCCCATGGTCTGTAGTCGACCAGGCACCTCTGTCCATGGAATTTTCCAGGCAAGAATACTGGAGTGGGTTGCCATTTCTTTCTCCATACAGAGATAATTTTGCCAAGTTGTAGAGTAAAATTGATTGAAAAGTAAAAATACAGAATTCTGAATATATAGTGTGATATAAGCAGTATTTTGAAAGTATAATTTATTTCTGTGTGTGGGTGTAGGTACAGTTAGAGCAAATGGAGAAATTATTATATCATTACCTTTGGCTGGTGGGATTATAAATGAATTTAATTTTCTTTTCCATGCTTTTTGGTATTTTCCCAATATATCATAAGAAACATATTATTTTTATGATAAGAAATATATACAGCTTTGAATTATGTTTAAAATATTATAAGAGTGTCCAATTTAAAGCTTCTCTATATGCATGAACTTATTTAATTTTCACAACTGTTTGTTGTAGGTAGTATAATTGCAGATATTCTAATTTTACAAAGAAGAAATGTTATAAATGTATCTCAGGAAGGTGAAGAATAAACCAGGTTCAAATCATGTAATAAGTGGCAGGGCAGGAGTAGAACATATGTGTTTCAATTTCTGATTTTTGTTTAGATTAGTTTTTATCATACCTGTTGCTTGTACTAATCAATGATGCAGACGGTCCCTTGTAAGGTGTGTTGGTATGGAAGACTTCCTAAGAGAGTTTAATAAAGCCTTAGCTGAATATTGTAGTGGCAAAAAAAGAGAAAACAACATTTTAATAACAGAAAAACAGGTTGCCTTGTAAAGGTGAATTTCCCATGTGTGGGGGATAATTGGAGGTGTAATCATTGAAATTTTAAAGGCCCCCTCAAGGAGTACTGGGCTTCCCTGGTGGCTCAGCAGCGAAAAATCCACCTGCAATGCCAGAGATGTGGCAGGAGTTGTGGGAAGGTCCCCTGGATAAAGAAATGGCAATCCCCTCTAGTATTCTTGCTTGGGAAATCCCATGGACAGAGGAGTCTTGGAGGCTACAGTCCATGGGTTCGCAAAGAGTCAGATATGACTTAATGACCGAGCATGCTACCAAGAGTACTAGGATGAGGGAAAAAAAAACAAACTGTTAACTGATTTTATTTTTTACTTCTTAGCTGCACCCTCTGCTTTGTTTCTAGCAAGGCTTTGCAGGGTCTGAGATTAATGAAATATTGTCATTTCTCCAAAAATTTTATTCATATTTTCCCAAGTATTCTTGCTGCCAGATGTTTAGGGAAGCTATGGGAAATACTAAGCTGCAATTAGTAGCCATCTTAAATTCAATTTTGCCAGAGCACAGTGTTCACTAATAGAACTCAGAAGAACAGTTTTATCATTGCTCAATGTATCTTTCTGACAAAAGAACACTTACTGTCCCAGAATGACAAATATTTCCACACAAGTAGTCTTTGAAGACCAGCTTTCTTCCAAACCTTCTGTCTTGGCATTATAGCTCTTATATAACCAGCATATGTTTTTATATTCTAGGTATCTGGAGTAAACTTAATGACAGTGAAGGTTTACATTGCTTCCTTGATAGCTCAGTTGGTAAAGAATCCACCTGCAATGTAGGAGACCCGGTTCAATTCCTGGGTCAGGAAGATCTGCTGGAGAAGGGATAGGCTACCCACTCCAGTATTTTTGGGCTTCCCTTTTGACTCAGCTGGTAAAGAATCAGCCTGCAATGTGGGAGACCTGGGTTTGATCCCTGGGTTGGGAAGATCCCCTGGCAATGGGAAAGGCTACCCCCTCCAGTATTCTGGCCTGTAGAATTTCATGGACTGCATAGTCCATGGGGTTGCAAAGAGTCAGACAGGACTTTCACTTTCAAGACATTCATTACATTGTTTGATTTTATTTGAATTTTACACAAGAAAACTCCCTATTTAATGGGTCCCCAGTAAATCTTCAGATCAGTGGTTTTGTTTTTCCCCTGAAAAACATAAAATAATTTTAAACAAATGAAAGAAATGACGTGTTTGTGGAAAGGTATACATCATCAGGAGGAGGTCAATTATTATACCATTTGTTTTGTAAATTTAGCATGGTTTCAATAAACTTACTATCAGGATGTTTTATTCCTCAAGCTGTAGAAGTTGGTTATAAATTCATGTGGAAACATATGCAAGGAAGTGACTGTAGGAGGGGATCCAAAGTGGAAGGACATTGGAATTAGGGATTAAGTCCTGCCAGTTACTAAAATGTACTATAGTATCTGGCTTCCTAGGTGGGTCAGTGGCAAAGAATCCACGTGCCAGTGTAGGAGACGTAGGCTCCATCCCTGGATCGGGGGAGATCCCCTGGAGAAGTGGGAAGTGGGAATAGTCTTGCTGGGAAAATCCCATGGACAGAGGAAACTTGTGGGCTACAGTCCATGGGGTCATGAAGAGTCAGTCATGGCTGAAGTGACTTAGCATGCAGGCAAACTAGACTTCTACCTAACTTTATGTATACTAAGACAAATACCAATATGGTTAAATAACTAAATGTGAAACATTTAAGTTTTAGAAAATATTATTGGTGAATTACTGTATAACTCAGAATTGAAAAAAAAACCTTCCTTTTTTCCAAATTTTGAAACAATAAAAACAATAATGAATCTATTAAAAATACTTTTTCATGAATTAAGAAAAGCAGAAGCAAAATTGAGATTTAACATAAGTAATAATAATACTTGCAACTTATATTACAAGCAAAGTGCTAATTTCCAAATATGTAAAGAGTTCTACATATGAAAAAGAAAATTTACAACAAAGTTACTGGAATTAACGGGGAAAGTGATCAGAGATTTAACAAATAAAATAAATATAAATGACACTTATCTATACATAAAATACTCATCCTGACTCTTAAAATGAAAAATGTTATTTAGACCTTATGCCCCAACCAGTAACGCTGAAGAAGCTGAAGTTGAACGGTTCTGTGAAGACCTACAAGACCTTTTAGAACTAACACCCAAAAAAAGATGTCTTTTTCATTATAGGGGACTGCAATGCAAAAGTAGGAAGTCAAGAAACACCTGGAGTAACAGGCAAATTTGGCCTTGGAATATGGAATGAAGCAGGGCAAAGACTAATAGAGTTTTGCCAAGAAAATGCACTGGTCATAGCAAACACCCTCTTCCAACAACACAAGAGAAGACTCTACACATGGACATCACCAGATGGTCCACACTGAAATCAGATTGATTATATTCTTGGCAGCCAAAGATGGAGAAGCTCTATACAATCAGCAAAAACAAGACCAGGAGCTGACTGTGGCTCAGATCATGAACTCCTTATTACTAAATTCAGGCTGAAATTGAAGAAAGTAGGGAAAATCACTAGACCATTCAGGTATGACCTAAATCAAATCCCTTATGATTATACAGTGAAAGTGAGAAATAGATTTAAGGGCCTAGATCTGATAGATAGAGTGCCTGATGAACTATGGAATGAGGTTCGTGACATTGTACAGAAGACAGGGATCAAGACCATGCCCATGGAAAAGAAATGCAAAAAAGTAAAATGGTTATCTGACTAGGCCTTACAAATAGCTGTGAAAAGAAGAGAAGCGAAAAGCAAAGGAGAAAAGGAAAGATATAAGCATCTGAATGCAGAGTTCCAAAGAATAGCAAGAAGAGATAAGAAAGCCTTCTTCAGCGATCAATGCAAAGAAATAGAGGAAAACAACAGAATGGGAAAGACTAAAGATCTCTTCAAGAAAATTAGACATACCAAGGGAACATTTCATGCAAAGATGGGCTCAGTAAAGGACAGAAATGGTATGGACCTAACAGAAGCAGAAGATATTAAGAAGAGGTGGCAAGAATACACAGAAGAACTGTATAAAAAAGATCTTCATGACCCAGATAATCACGATGGTGTGATCACTGACCTAGAGCCAGACATCCTGGAAGGTGAAGTCAAGTGGGCCTTAGAAAGCATCACTATGAACAAAGCTAGTGAGGTGATGGAATTCCAGTTGAGCTATTTCAAATCCTGAAAGATGATGCTGTGAAAGTGCTGCACTCAATATGCCAGCAAATTTGGAAAACTCAGCAGTGGCCACAGGACTGGAAAAGGTCAGTTTTCATCCCAATCCCAAAGAAAGGCAATGCCAAAGAATGCTCAAACTACCGCACAATTGCACTCAGGTCACATGCTAGTAATGCTCTAAATTCTCCAAGCCAGGCTTCAGCAATACGTGAACTGTGAACTTCCAGATGTTCAAGCTGGTTTTAGAAAAGGCAGAGGAACCAGAGATCAAATTGCCAACATCTGCTGGATCATAGAAAAAGCAAGAGAGTTCCAGAAAAACATCTATTTCTGGTTATTGGCTATGCCAAAGCCTTTGACTGTGTGGATCACAATAAACTGTGGAAAATTCTGAAAGAGATGGGAATACCAGACCACCTGACCTGCCTCTTGAGAAATCTGTATGCAGGTCAAGAAGCAACAGTTAGAACTGCACATGGAAGAACAGACTGGTTCCAAATAGGAAAAGGAGTATGTCAAGGCTGTATATTGTCACCCTGTTTATTTAACTTATATGCAGAGTACATCATAAGAAATGCTGGACTGGAAGAAATACAAGCTGGAATCAAGATTGCTGGGAGAAATATCAATAACCTCAGATATGCAGATGACACCACCCTTATGGCAGAAAGTGAAGAGGAACTCAAAAGCCTCTTGATGAAAGTGAAAGAGGAGAGTGAAAAAGTTGGCTTAAAGCTCAACATTCAGAAAACAAAGATCATGGCATCTGGTCCCATCACTTCATGGCAAATAGATGGAGAAACAGTGGAAACAGTGTCAGACTTTATTTTTTGGGGCTCCAAAATCACTGCAGATGATGACTGCAGCCATGAAATTAAAAGACGCTTACTCCTTGGAAGGAAAGTTATGCCCAACCTAGATAGCATATTCAAAAGCAGAGACATTACTTTGCCAACAAAGGTTCGTCTAGTCAAGGCTACGGTTTTTCCTGTGGTCATGTATGGATGTGAGAGTTGGACTGTGAAGAAGGCTGAGCACTGAAGAATTGATGCTTTTGAACTGTGGTGTTGGAGAAGACTCTTGAGAGTCTTGGACTCTCTCTTGGACTGCAAGGAGATCCAACCAATCCATTCTGAAGGTGATCAGCCCTGGGATTTCTTTGGAAGGAATGATGCTGAAGCTGAAACTCCAGTACTTTGGCGACCTCATGCGAAGAGTTGATTCATTGGAAAAGACTCTGATGCTGGGAGGGATTGGGGGCAGGAGGAGAAGGGGACAACAGAGGATGAGATGGCTGGATGGCATCCCTGACTGATGGACGTGAGTCTGAGTGAACTCCGGGAGTTGGTGATGGACAGGGAGGTCTGGCATGCTGTGATTCATGGGGTCGCAAAGAGTCGGACATGACTGAGCGACTGAACTGAACTGAACTGAACTGAGACAGTATTTCCCAATTATTCTATTGTCAAATATCCAAAAGTTGGCAAAGTATTCTGTTGGCAAGGCTGTGGGGAAAACAATAAGCCATATACTTCAAGTTCAGTTCAGTTCATTTCAGTCGCTCAGTCGTCAGTCGCTTGGTCGTGTCCGACTCTTTGCGACACTATGGACTGCAGCACAATAGGCTTCCCTGTCCATCACCAACTCCCGAAGTTTACTCAAACTCATGTCCATTGAGTCAGTGATGCCATCCAACCATCTCATCCACTGTTGTCCCCGTCTCGTTCTGCCTTCAATCTTGCCCAGCATCAGGGTCTTTTCAAATGAGTCAGCTCTTCGCATCAGATGGCCAAAGTATTGGAGTTTCAGCTTCAACATCAGTCCTTCCAATGAATATTCAGTACTGATTTCCATTAGGATTGACTGGTTTGATCTCCCTGCAGTCCAAGGGACTCTGAAAAGTCTTCTCCAACACCACAGTTCAAAAGCATCAATTCTTCGGCGCTCAGCCTTCTTCACAGTCCAACTCTCACATCCATACATGACCACAGGAAAATCCATAGCCTTGAGTAGATGGACCTTTGTTGGCAAAGCAATGTCTCTGCTTTTTAATATGCTGTCTAGGTTGGTCATAACATTTCTTCCAAGGAGCAAATAGGAATGCAAAATTCATTCAACCTCAATGTAGAGAAAGTAGGCATTACCTGGTTAAATTGTATCTATTTGTCTCAGGAATCCTACTTGAAGAAAACTGTCTTAAAGAAATGTGAAAAAAAGAGCAAGTGACTTTCATAAAGTTACATATTATAGCACTTTAATAGCACAAAGACTAGAGGCAATCCAAATATACATTAATAGAGAATTATTGTTTTGCCCCACAATGAAATCATATGTTGTTGCAAAAGGAGATAGAATTCTATTCATTCTATTCATTAATTTGTTCATTGCAAAAGGAAAGAGTTAAATTTTTACACTTTGATATGACACAATCTCCAGAATATATCATTAAGTGAAAATAGGAAACTGCAAAAAGCATAAACAATGTGCTCCCTTTTGAGGAAGCATGTGAGTATATGCTTACCTTTGCAGAAAGAAAAAAACTTACTGAAATTCAGCTGTTAATGTCATTCTGGAAGATCAGTATCATGCATTTCTAGATAGATAGGTAAATGGACTCTGTGGGAGAGGGAGAGGGTGGGAAGATTAGGGAGAATAGCATTGAAACATGTATAATATCATGTATGAAACGAGTCGCCAGTCCAGGTTCAATGCACGATACCGGATGCTTGGGGCTGGTGCACTGGGACAACCCAGAGGGATGGTATGGGGAGGGAGGAGGGAGGAGGGTTCAGAATGGGGAACACATGTATACCTGTGGTGGATTCATTTCGATATTTGGCAAAACTAATACAATATTGTAAAGTTTAAAAATAAAAAAAAAAGAAAAAAAATAAATGGAGAGGGAGGTAGAGAGATACATGGAGAGATTTGATATAAGAAATTATGCCAGAGTGGAAGAGCTGGCTAAGCAAGTCCAAAATTTGTAAGGCTAGCAGAAGGGAAGATTGTGGTGCAGCTAGAGCCCACAAGCCTGAATTGAAGTTGTAGTCTATTCAGAGACAGTCAGGAAAGGAAGATGCAGAGAGGGGAGAGGGGTTATAGATTCATTTGCTATTCAAAGTCTCATTTATCAGGAAAAACAGACTCCCATTCAAGGTCTTGCCTGATTAGGTCAGGACTACAAAATATGATAGTTTTAGCTAAAAGTTAACTGTTAGAGACTAGCTGCATCTACGGAATTCCTTTAGAGTAATCACTTGTGCTTGATTGAATAATTGGGAGGCAGCAGGCAGAGGCTGTGAAATGCCCCCGGCCCTCCATTCCATCCTGGTAGTTTAGTCAATTTGGCTGAGTCAACACATCGCAAGCTTGTCATAGGGCCTGAAAGTTGTAATAAAAACATTTGTAATAATTATTCTGCATCAATATGATAATGTGTTTTTGAGGGTCTCCTGTTTCATGAGAGCTGAGTCTACCTTGACAATTTTTGCCCAGGGTATGGAAGAAACTCTCAATCTGGCTTCCTATGAACCAATTACAAAGATGCATTGCTACTTTGGTCTAATCACTACAGATTGAAATGAATGAAAAACTGATTTTCAAATCTCAAGCTATATTTTGAGGTACCGAGATTACAGGGTTCAAAGAGAGACCACTGGCCATTCTCAACAAGATTGATACTTTTTATTGGTAACCTGAACACTTCAAAATCATTCATAGAATCAAGGTTTTCCACAGTTTGGTGACAAAGTACCTTGAACTTGACATCAGTGGAACCCATTTGAAACAGTTCAAGTCACATTTCATGAACGTTTTATTCTCAGTCTTTCTTCTTATTTTTCCATCACAGTGACAACTAATATCGACTGAAATCTGACAGGACATTTAAATGCTAAGTACATTCATTTCATGTTAAATTTCCATAACGTCTTGGTTGCTGAATTATGTACTATATTTGTACTGATTTTCTGAAAGCTAAGCATTGCTGGCCTACCCAAGATAATTTGCAGGCCGTTGGTCAATTAAAGAGAAACCCAATGATTGCATGTAATGATGGTTTCCTTTAAAATATGATGGCCTAAGGAAATTAGAACAGAATGAAATTAGCTTCCTTGCTCAGTAACTTAGACCCTTCTCTTTCCTCAGTGACACAAATCAGGAGCAGTTCGGTCATAAGAATTACCTAAGTGAGTGAAAAGTTGAAAATTGGTGATTCTGGGTAAAACTGGAGAAACTTTGTGCCTCCACTACAGGGAAGAAAGAAGCAAGGAAAACTCTATGGTGATTTGGAATCTGACTTTCAGAGGAACTCTTTTATTATCGAACTCCTATTCACCCAGCTTTCAGTTGAAAATGTCATTATTTTCAAAGGAGAACATAGTATTGCATGCTTATTCTGTATCAGTGGTGATCTTGAGGGCGACTCCGCATTCTATTACATAGCCAGGGATCCATGACTGGAAGGCATTTAGAATGCTTAGAGTCAATTGGATCACTAGCTTTCAAGCACACATATTCTCTTTGCAGAAAGGTGAATTTTTTAAACACTACCTGGTAAATATTAGGCTAGGTTTTCAGGTGCAGAATGCAAAATTTAAAGCTAACTTGGTAGTTTTTTATTTTTGTTTTTGAATAAGAATAGAGTAAAATACGTCAAGAGTATTAAAAAGGATTGATCTTGAAATCTGAACAATGTGAGACCAAGAATAGATATATTCTCTTCTTTTTAACATTGGTTTAATTATATAAACATAATACTTTTACTTGCACATAAAGGTATATGAAACAGCCATTGGTTTAACTTAAATACCTACTCCTTTACAATGTCCTATTTACCTGAGAAATAGCAGTGGTATATAAACATAAAAGTAGTGAAAGAAAATAATGCGCTGATATTAAAAATACTAAAAATAAATCACTTGACTCATAATATACTGCCTTTTTCTCGTCAGTAGTTCTTCAATGTTTTAAATTTGTGCTTATTAAAATAAAAAGTAATATTGAAAACAGTGATTATCACTATCACTAAGTTTTTGGATTCTTTTTAATTAAAGCAGTTTTACACCTTTCCTTGAGGGAAAAAAAAAAAGCAGGGGTGCAGAAAATAGTCTGAATAATAGCTTCCTAATAGCTGAATTATTCTTAAATACCTTTCTTGACTATCTTTTTGCCTTCCCCCTCTCCACACCTTTCTTTATGGTCAAGTATGCCTGTGGGATCTAGGAAATCACTAACACCATTAATGATTGATGACAATGAAGTAGACTGTCAATTATGTCCTAATCATTTTCTTCCTTGCTAGTTTATCCCTTGTTTCATTTGAGTAGTTCAAGTGTGGACAAGATGTTGTACTTCACAGAGGTCTCTGATTGCCTTTTAAAGTTCTATTTGCTTACATCTTTAGAGCACTAGTCATCTTTTTAAAAAAGCAAGCATTGTAAAGTTAAAAAATAAAATAAAATTTAAAAATTAAAAAAAAAAGAGCAAGCATTGAACTAGTAACATAAAACGCACCATTTCATTGCATTTTATTTTGCCTCTTTGAAGAGTTTCTGCAAATGCAAATAACTCCAGTAAGTCATCATAACGAAATCAGAGTTTGTTTACCAAGGAAAATTCCTCCAGTTTTGGCAGAAGAGTCTTCACAGAGTGTCAGTGATTACCCTGTGAATGTTCCACAGTCCAATGTCTGGCACTCTCATATGGCAACATTGAAAACTTGACTTGTCAGTTTCCCAATGACGGATTTATCTGTAGGTACAGATTCACATTAACCATGTCCAAGGACTGATAACAGTGTCAGAAGGTGCTGTAAACCAGAATCCTGTGAAACTCTATACAGACCATATTTTCTTCCTGAAGGTAGGCCCACAGGGGAAGCCAGGTTATAAAAGGAGTTTGTTGTTGAATAGGGACTCAGGATTAAGCATATTTGATGACTGAAGTTTTTGCATCAGGCATAAATTATGAGAACACTCAGTAAATTGACCACACTACTTACATCCACGGTCTCATTGGGAATTTCCTTGTCCAGGGAGTTGTTGTTACATGGACTGCAGTCTGCCAGGCTCTTCTGTCCTTGGGCTTCTCCAGGCAAGAATACTGGAGTGGGTTGCCATGCCCTCCTCCAGGGGATCTTCCCCATCAGGAGATTAAACTTGTCTCCTGTGTTTTCTGCATTGTGGGCAGATTCTTCACCCACAAATCCACCAGGGTAGCCCTGCCCAGGGAGGAGGAGACTCTCTCCTTTTATGATTGGACTGACATTGCCAAACTCGACTCAGTGACATTGCTTTTTCAAGCGATCAACAGTGATCAGCGGCCATCCTCTTTGACAATTACCTTTAAATTTCTGTGTATTTAGTTATATGATTATAAGGCCCAGCTGGCTTAGAAGCCAGTCTCTTGAAGATAGCTTACCTCTCTGCTCTACTCTATTTGTGTATGCCTTTTAAATTTAACAACAAATTTTTTACAACTTCTTTCACAAATGTGGGAGGCTTACATCTCTTATGGCATGCCTGATTACTGAGATATAGGGTAGAGATTCGAGGCTTTTAGAATTTGTGCTTTCCTTCATTCATGGGTTATATAAATGTAAAGAGCTTCAAAAATATATAAAAAATATCAGAAATATCTGCTGCTTTAGAACTTCCAAGGCTATTATTGTAAAGATATTTCAGATGATATATTTTTCTGACACTTCACTAAGAAAATGAATTTGTTAAAATGAGTATTTCCTCTTTCTTAAAATATAGTAAAATATATAAAATTACATTATTATGGAAGTAAATCAGTTTAAAATTATTACCCTGTTATTCTTTTAATATGAAAATATATCTTCTGTACCTAATCTTTATATGTTGAGTGTGATTCTGACCTTGAGTGTGAAGTTGAGGAGATAATTTAATAAAATATCTTCATTTGAATTGTGGGATAACTTCTCATCTTTTGATTAGTGATTACTTCTAGGAAGACTTTAACAGCTATTTGAACAAATATGAGAGTGATGTTTTTCACAGAAGACAACTGGCCAGAGACATTATACATAATGAGATATGGAAGTTATTTTCATCTATTTCTTTCTTTCTTTTTTTAATTTATATTGAGTGCCTCCTCTAGAAGTACATGCTAGCTTCTACAGCTACACTGCCTGATATGGGAGTTTCCAGCTACATGTGACTATCCAGCACCTAAAATGTGATGGTGCAAACTAAGAAAGTAAATTTTTAATTTTATTTAATTTTAATTAGTAAAATAAAAATACTTGAAGCAGTATAAAAATTTTCAATGATTATGTATTGAAATGACAATGTTTTAGATATATTAGCTTAAATAAAATACATTATTAACATAGTATTATCTGATTCTTTTTACATCTTTCATGTGTCTACTAGGATATTGAAAACCCATGATTCTATATTTCTATTGAACAGTACTGTTCTGGAGCTTCTGTGGTGAATAAATAAATATGATCCTCACTATCATGAAACATTATGTTTTATTATAAACATTAGATATGGGAGATTCCTTGAAAATGCACCAAATGAAAATTGCACCAAAAATGAGTAGCTGATGAAATAAATTGAGTTGAAAGTAAACAACGAATATTTGAATTTTGTACTAAAAAATATTCTCTAAGAACCTATGGGATCTTAAATATATAGATGAATGAGATTTTACTCTTTCATGTAGTTCTCTTGTGGTCCACTTTATGATGGCATATTAGACGTATTTTTGACGGAAAGAAAGTCCATTATTTTATAGAAGAGTTTGTTTAATTATTTTAATAATTCTGTGTGATAAGTATTACTTCTATTTTACAAAAGAAGAAAGGCTTTAGAGAGATTATTCAACTTTTAAAAATTTATGCAAAAGTGATGAACAGAGCAAGGAAGCAAACTGATATTATTCATTTCAAACTTCAAATCTCTCTGCTATCAAATATCAGGTCCCTTGAAGCTGAAGAGGGCCTTGCAATGCTATCTTAAGAAAATAATATTCAACTTTCAGCTTCTGGTGCAGGGCACTCACACAACATAGGAAATGATTTTGACTTTTCCCAGAAAAGGAGTTCATCTTCCTCCCTTCTGGGATTGCTGGTTATCATAACCAGTTAGCCACAGTGAATCTCCTAATAATATTCTCATTTTTATTTCTCTCTGTCAAAGGCCCCTGCTATAGGCTGAATTAAGGACAGTACTAGGTACTCTTAGGTTTAGATACTGGAAAGAATAAGTTAATGGAAGCATTTTTCTCAGTATAATCTGTCACTAGGAAAAGCATCTAAACCAAAGAACTGAGTCACAAATTCCAGAATGCTGATTGTGCAGATAGATACTGATGACCTCATGAAAGCAGACTCCTTCAATCTAGACCAGGAAAACAAAACTTAATTACCTGATACTAAAATAAGTTATGGGTGAAGATGCTCAAAAGGCACAAACTTCCAGTTATAAGATAAATATGTGCTTAAAAAATAAAGCATAAAATAAGTAATTCAATAATGACTAATATTCTACTTAATTCTTAAATGAATTTCTGAAAAATATTTTCTAATCTTAATTTAAAATTTCCAATACAGAATTTTCAATTTAAACTCCATACTTATATAAACTAAAATCAAATCCCTCAGATTTCAGGAAAAAAAAAAAATTTAGGAAAGATCTTTATATAAATAAATCATCAGAAAAACAAAATAATGCTCTGGAAAATAATGTCATATACTTATTAGTCTAACAAACTCTTCAAAACAATAGTTAATTATTACAAAAAAATTTCTGAATTAGGCACCTTTATTTTTCATAGCTATATTGTTATTTTTGTAGATTGAGTAAGAAGCTATTCTCCTTTTCACCAGGACAAAGTTGAATAAATCAGTGCTGTAACTGACCTGGCCACAGATCTTATTTATTTATTTAATTATAACAAAAGTCCTTTACTGAAGAATAGGTAGTATTCTTCCCACATGGTCAAATGGAGTAAAATATCAAATTAATGAAAATCAATTAGAAAGATCAATTAACAAAGTTATGTGTGCATTAGAGAGGACTTAAACCAAGTCACAACTATAAAACCTCTTCCACCCTAAGACACACTAACAATAAATGATGCCACGCTGCCTCATCTCCTCACCAAAGAAATGAACAAGTGAACATTTCCGGTAATTGGCTAATTCCCTAACAAAAACATCATTCACTGATTTTGAAGTATTAATGTTTAATTTTACGGTGTATATTTTGTAAATGCATTTTCTTTTTAAAATTCTTTTATTCCTGAGGTTTCTTTTTACATTAGGTAACTCAGAAAAAAGGCTTATCAAAGTTTGTGAGTTGAGATCAATCACAAAAACAAGTTTCTGTTTGAGTTTGTGGATTAGTCTCACTGAAGGAAAACGTGGATATTTTCACAACCATGTTAAAAGAAGATAGGCATTAACATTGGACAAAAATAAGGAAAAACACCTGTTTTCACTTCCTAAAGAAAAGCTTTTCAATCGAGCAGAGGAATCTCACCATAATTAAAATCAGGCAGGTAAATACAGTTGCATTTTTAAATTGCATCTATCTTTCACTAAAAAACAAAACAAAACTACTTCTCCTTGGCCTTAATATGGGACCACTATAGATAAGAAAGCCTTCCTCAGTGATCAATGCAAAGAAATAGAGGAAAATAACAGAATGGGAAAGACTAGAGGTCTCTTCAAGAAAATTAGAGATACCAAGGGAACGTTTCATGCAAAGATGGGCTCGATAAAGGACAGAAATGGTATGGACCTAACAGAAGCAGAAGATATTAAGAAGAGGTGGCAAGAATACACAGAAGAACTGTACAAAAAAGATCTTCACGATCCAGATAATCACAATGATGTGATCACTGACCTAGAGCCAGACATCCTGGAATGTGAAGTCAAGTGGGCCTTGGAAAGCATCACCATGAACAAAGCTAGTGGAGGTGATGGAATTCCAGTTGAGCTCTTTCAAATCCTGAAAGTGCTGCACTTTCACAGACGCATTTAAAAGATACTGTACTCAATATGCCAGCAAATTTGGAAAACTCAGCAGTGGCCACAGGACTGGAAAAGGTCAGTTTTCATTCCAATCCCAAAGAAAGGCAATGCCAAAGAATGCTCAAACTACCACACAATTGCACTCATCTCACATGCTAGTAAAGTAATGCTCAAAATTCTCCAAGCCAGGCTTCAGCAATATGTGAACCGTGAACTTCCTGATGTTCAAGCTGGTCTTAGAAAATGCAGAGGAACCAGAGATCAAATTGCCAACATCTGCTGGATCATGGAAAAAGCAAGAGAGTTCCAGAAAAACATGTATTTCTGGTTATTGACTATGCCAAAGCCTTTGACTTTGTGGATCACAATAAATTGTGGAAAATTCTGAAAGAGATGGGAATACCAGACCACCTGACCTGCCTCTTGAGAAATCTGTATGCAGGTCAGGAAGCAACAGTTAGAACTGGACATGGAACAACAGACTAGTTCCAAATAGGAAAAGGAGTATGTCAAGGCTGTATATTGTCACTCTGCTAATTTAACTTATATGCAGAGTACATCATGAGAAACGCTGGACTGGAAGAAGCACAAGCTGGAATCAAGATTGCCGGGAGAAATATCAATAACCTCAGATATGCAGATGACACCACCCTTATGGCAGAAAGTGAAGAGGAACTAAGAAGCCTCTTGATGAAAGTGAAAGCGGAGAGTGAAAATGTTGGCTTAAAGCTCAACATTCAGAAAACAGATCATGGCATCCGGTCCCATCACTTCATGGAAAATAGATGGGGAAAGAGTGGAAACAGTGTCAGACTTTATGTTTTTGGGCTCCAAAATCACTGCAGATGGTGACTGCAGCCATGAAATGAAAAGACGCTTACTCCTTGGAAGCAAAGTTATGACCAACCTAGATAGCATATTCAAAAGCAGAGACATTACTTTGCCAACAAAGGTTCGTCTAGTCAAGGCTATGGTTTTTCCTGTGGTCATGTATGGATGTGAGAGTTGGACTGTGAAGAAGGCTGAGCGTCGAAGAATTGATGCTTTTGAACTTCGGTGTTGGAGAAGACTCTTGAGAGTCCCTTGGACTGCAAGGAGATCTGACCAGTCCATTCTAGAGGAGATCAGTCCTGGGTATTCTTTGGAAGGAATGATGCTAAAGCTGAAACTCCAGTACTTTGGCCACCTCATGCGAAGAGTTGACTCATTGGAAAAGACTCTGATGCTGGGAGGGATTGGGGGCAGGAGGAGAAGGGGATGACAGAGGATGAGATGGCTGGATGGCATTACTGACTCAATGGACGTGAGTCTGAGTGAACTCCGGGAGTTGGTGATGGACAGGGAGGCCTGGCGTGCTGTGATTTTTCGGGTTGCAAAGAGTCGGACTGAGTGACTGAGCTGAACTTAATTGATAGATAAGCATTTGAAAACAGACATGTGATGCAAACTTGTTCAATATCACCACAGTCTCACAACATAGATCTTAATGTGTCTTTTTAATCTCAGATTAGAAATAAACTCAAGCTCTTTTGTTAAATGTAATGACTTGCAACTAATTCAATAAGTTAAAATCCTTTTCAGTAGATACTAATGAAAGATCCATGTCTTTCAGTCTATTTTGTGATTATATGTAGCAAATAAAGAAATACACTGTATCAAATTTTGCCTAGTGTTCAGGTGGAAAATATAATATCTGCTAGAATGCAATGTTGGAGAAGGCAATGGCAACCCACTCCAGTACTCTTGCCTGGAAAATCCCATGGACAGAGGAGCCTGGTAGGCTGCAGTCCATGGGGTCGCTGAGAGTCGGACACGACTAAGCGACTTCACTTTTCATTTTCATGCATTGGAGAAGGAAATGGCAACCCACTCCAGTGTTCTTGCCTGGAGAATCCCAGGGATGGTGGAGCCTGGTGGGCTGCCATCTATGGGGTCACACAGAGTCAGACATGACAGACATGACTTAGCAGCAGCAGCAGCAGCAGCTTAATGCAATGTAAGGCATCTCAGATGACCAGGGTCATGTAGTTCCACAAGGTGAAAATTTCTTAGTATTTGCCCCTTTACAAGTGTGACTGTTTATTACCTAGCTAAGACCCTTTATTACTAAGAGGAAGAGATGGTGATTATTCTGCCTAATTATAGACATTTGTGCTGGGTGAGAAAAGATATGCTGAGGACATCAAATCTCCATGTTGCTTTTTTTTACAGTGTAAATAACAATGCTATGTAATTTCTTTTCAATGATAGGGATAGTTTTTTCTTTATGTTCTTACACTAGCCAAATTTAAAATCCACATATGTGAATCAATAAAAGCTTCAAGTGAATATCATAGTTCTGAAAATATTTAATGAAGACGGAGGGAGACCACATGGCGGTGGAACCAGATGCTTAAGAAGTAGAACAAGAAGAAAAAGGAGCACTTTCTAGAAAGTTACATTTATAAACATCCATGACTCAGAAACCCAAATAAATGACAGTTAATACACTTTTCCATTTTAAAAAAGTTCAAATTCTTCTGAAATTTAGTGAAACTAAATATAGCAAATACTTTTATTTCAGTTCAATATTATTACTGCCAAATATTCAATTAAATATCCAAATGAACATGAAAGCTAATTAAGAAGAATAGTAATATTATTTATGTACTTTCAAGAAATGTTCCTGTGCTGTACTGTAGGTTTGAAAATGCCTCTTCCACTGTCCACTGTTAGAACAAGGTCGTAGGAAATAAAAATCTTAAAAGACAACTGAAATAGTGCCAAACTATATAAAAGAAATTGACCAGCATACGTAGGGGTCCCATTTATAGAGCTACACAACAACTGTGGGGTGTAGAGACAAATAAGATAGACTTTCTAAGCTCAGGAAGACACATTAAAGACAGTAAATAGCAATTTAAAATTAATCATTAACATTAATTTTTAATATTCTCTGATCATAGTGAAACAAAAAATACAAAGGATATGGGTAATAATAATAATGATACAGAAATCACTATATGATTAGCTACCATAAACATTATGAAAAATGTTAAGAGGAAGAAGAAATTGTTTTTCTTCAGTGTGAATAAATGGTTATCATCTTTCTTGGCTGTGCAACAATCCTAGACTTCTCCAGGAAGATGATCTCAGATTACCTATCACAACACTACTTCCAAGGACATGATAGAATTACGATGAATGAAGAATGATGCATTCTAGAGGACAATTGTCATTCTTGTTTATGTGCAACACTTTATATGGTACTGGGCTTAGCTTGGGGGCAACTTTGAGCTACAACCAGAATAATATTAAAGACATGTGGGAAGCAAAGTCCTCTATGTCAAGATGAATCCTCCACATGGGGATTTCATCCCTTTCAAGCACTCACTTCCTTTGGGAGAGTTGGGTGGTGTGGGGCTGGGGTGAGAAACTGTGTGTGCTGAATCTTCCAAAGAGTTAGTTAAGTCGTTCAGTCGTGTCCAACTCTTTGCAACCCCGTGGACTGTAGCCCACCAGGCCCCTCCGTCTATGGGATTCTCCAGGCAAGAATACTGGAGTGGGTTGCCATTTCCAATTGCTTGTCTTGTATTCATCTCTAAGGCAGTCACTATGCTTGTGAATTAAAAGCCCACTGTGTCTCATGAGTGCTACTGCTGCCATTGAACCTGGTGATGAGATTTTATGACCAACATAGATCTGGCAGTCTTGAGAAGAAGACGGCAGCATTTCATGTAGGTACAATAGTATAAATTTTATACTATAAGATGGCAAGAGTAGAGATGCATTAGCATGATGGAACAAGAATTTGGCTGGAGTGGAATGGTTGTATACCCACATTACACATTAACTAGATCCCCTTAGAAGACACAGTATGGAGCAAGAATTTGGCTGGAGTGGAATGGTTATGAAATCATATCACAGCTATCCAAATGAGAAAATGTCAGGTAGAGGAGAGAGAAGGGGCTGAAGGAGTGGGTGGAGGATGGGATGTGTGTGGGAGAGTATAGAAAGAGGACCCAGAGTTACAGAGCAACGAAAATGTATGGTGAGTTTGAAGAATGATATTATAAGAAAATTGATTGTGGTTAAATAGCAAAGCCTTTTTTATTGGATGATGTGGCTATCTGTTCTGAGGTCATTAAGTGGGAATTTTTTTCTGGTGATCTTTTGATATAATGAGTAAATAAAGATGTCTTTTATCCTCTATTATTTCTAGATTTCAACATGAATGATTCTGAAGTTTCCCAGGTATGGATAAATCAAGACAAATTAGCTAGAATTTTTATTTTTATTCTTTAGTCCAGAAATGACAATTTAATGCAATACTAGGATGCCATTTGAAATACTCCCCTTCCACTTGAATGTCTGTAACTCCTAATTTTTAAAATTATTTATGAAGTATTGAAGGTTAAAAGAAGGTTTTAAGATTCTAACAAATAATTGAAAATAAGGGAAAGTCTGGGTTATGAATGGGGCTTATCCCAGTGATTACCAAACACATGCTTATAAATCATTAGAGACTGCTGCTCTGAGATTTCTTCTTTGATGATAAATAGATGTGTTATTCATCTTGCTATAGCTACTCTAACATTTGGATTTGTTCCCACAAATCTTCTGGGTCACAGAGACATGAAACAGAAGCAAGATTTTAGTCCATCACCCATAATTAATTAGCTGTCTTTGGAGGAAGTTCTTTCAGTTCTCTGGGATTCTTTTTGTTCATCTGAAAAGTGGGGGTAAGATAAGCTTTTAAAGTGAAATAATGGATATAAAAGCCCAAATTGCCTCAGCAAAGATAATATCTTACATAAAATATGATGCCTTTAGAATAATAGTTTTATCACGTTCCATCTTAAAATAAAATTGATTCTACATTTTTATCCAGTGATCTACAAACATGCAAACACACACATATATTATTTGACTAATCCAATTTGATGCCATTTTAAAATTAAAGACATTAATTGGTTGGTTTTAAAATGTTTTTAAAAGACAAACTTTTTCCTTCTTTCTTGTATATGAATTAGAGGATTTTCTCTAGAAGAACTGACATTGAGTTTAGCTGTAAATATTCAAGGCAATCATTTTTAGCTTGAGGCATGAGGTTGGTTTGTATGACTGCATGCTAAGTCTCTTCATGACTCTTTGTGACCCCAAGGACTGTAGCCCGGCAGGCTCCTCTGTCCATGGGATTTTCCAGGCAGGAACACCAGAGTGGGTTGCCATGCCCTCCTCAGAGGATCTCCCTGACCCAGGGATTGAATCTGCATCTCTTAAGTCTCCTGCATTGGAAGGTGGGTTCTTTACCACCTGGGCAAGAACCTTCCCTGGTGGGTTCGAGTGCCACCTGGGAAGCCCCCAGGTTGGTTTAGTAACCTGTATATGGATTCTGAGCTGGTATTTGTTACCTGTGTATGTTGTTTGTAGTAACAGTCTAATATATAAAATTGTAATAGGACATTATGTGATGGTGTGACTTAAGAAATTATGAAATTTATGATCAATCTGAATTTTAATTTTATGCTAACATCTTATTTTTATACAAACACCTATAATTTGTCATTTGTTCACATCTGTATTATAATCAGGAAAAGATGCTTTTTCTCAAGGCTTGTCAGTTTAAACAACTACTTACTTGGCCTGTGTCTAAAATAAGGATCCTGAAGTGCCTTCCCAATCTTGGAATGTGGGGTATTCTAGCCCATTCTCAGCTTTTCTCTCAATCCCTGAAGGCAAAGATTTCTGGTAGCTTGTTGGGGACTGCACATCTGGAAGGTGAATACAGTGCAACTGGGCATGATTCTGGAGTAGGAAATGGCAACCCACTCCAGTATTCTTGCCTGGAGAATCCCATGGACAGAGGAGGCTGGAGGGCTATGGCCCATAGGGTCACAAAGAGTTGGACCCAACTTGCTTGCATGGCCATGACAGGGTAAATCTGTTGTGTACATTGTTTAGTTGTTTTACAGACAGGACATGCTGTGTGAATTGGATGGAGTTTTGCAAGAACCAGGCTTTGTAATGGGAGACTAGTGTTTCTTGCCCAAGATAAAGAAATTGCAATATTAAAATAATTATTTCAATATCTGTGAAGGGACAGGGGCAAGGCACCACTTTGTTATAAGAGAATAAACTTATGAAAGGATTTTTATATGAATAAAAGCCATAAATAAAGATTGAAATCAACTTTTTTTTTTGGTCACACCATGCAGCATGCAGAACTTTCCTGACTAGGAATCGAACCCATATCCCTGCATTGGAAGCACAAAGTCTCAACCACTGGACCACCAGGTAAGTCCTACATCAACTATTGATTGTCCAGGTGTCCAGCATAACCATATTTAGGATCAGGATTTTTAAGTAAGAAAATATGAAAACATTAAACCAACTTATGTTCAGGTTTTACCTATTTGGCAAGATACTGCATAATATCTAACGTGATGCCAGATTTTTGTATCTTTGTACTGGGGGATGAAGGGAGCATACATTATTTGGTTTTGGTATTCCTCCATAGAAAACCTGCAGGTAGTTTATAACTTTTCACTTCAACATTTGCTCTGTTTGGGGTGAATAGAATTAAAAATATTTCTTGAAGACATATGGAATGTAGGTGTGAAGCAATTCTCACTTTATTAACACATTTCTTGACAGATTCTCAGATTGGTCAAGAAGTGGTAACAATTTTCAGGGAACTGAGAAGTGTGTAATGTGAAGGTGATGCATGTTCCTAGAGATAGTTCAGGAAAAGCCCAAGAGTTCTCTGAACTTCTCTTTAAATAACTTGAATTCCTGTCAAAAGGGCTTGACTGAAGAGAATTATTGGAAGTAGATGGTTTAAACCAACTTATGTTCAGTTCAAAAAAGTTTCCCATCACAAATTAATGCAAATATTAAGAAGCTAAATGGAGAGGGTGAGTTTTTCAAAAAGATAATTTGGTAAAAAATGTTTGTCTCTGATGTGATGAGCGTCTTTGATGTAACACAGTGCATTGCAACATTTCACTCGGGAAAATAGATTGTTTTGGCTTCTGCACCTCCTGCTGTCACCTTTCTTGTACATCTGAGTCTCTGGCTTAAAAAGACAGAAGGCAGAAAAAAACCATTTCCACCCAACAGAATATTCTGCTGCTGCTGGATATTTTAAAAATCCGTCCCTTTTTCATGAACTCTCAAATATTTATCTGGAGTCAAATTATATGGAAGTAACAGGAGGCAGATTTTACAAGTACATGGGATATATTTTCTTATCAAATCTATAAATGCTTTGAAATGAGAGCTTTCTCTAAAGGGTTTTATAGAACTCTTTTCTTTGGAACCAGCTTTGGTGGAGTGTAAAACAGCTGTAGATTGGTAATTTTGCACATCAAGCGGCTGCAGATTGGTAAAAAAAGAAAGTGGAAAAAGTGAACCATTTTCAAAAGGCGTTTTTAAAAAATTGTTTTCTTTCTTCCTGCTGGGTGGGTATTGTCACTGATTTGGTGCTAACACCTCTGCACTCTTAGGTGATACATCCCTCCTTCTGATAATTCATGACTGTGAGACTAAATCTTTGGTCCAACATTTCCTTTAACCACTCCATTTTCAAAAATTAAAAAAAATGTGTGTACTTCCTGGTAGCTTTGTATTAATTGGCCACAAAACTTTGTTTGGGTTTTTCCATGGAAAAACCCCTAAAATCCAAGTGGCTTGGAGTAAACTGTATCGGAGACCCATAGAATTGAATGCAGCTGCATAATCTAGATTGTTTTACTTATTTTTAGTGAAGAGGAGAGAGGGTGGGCAAGTGCGTGGCACATGTACTTTTCAGGTTCAAGGATAGGGAAGATGGTAGCCAATGACACACTGATAGAGGATATATAAGGTTGAGTAAGGGGCTTCCCATGTAGCGCTAGTGATAAGAACCTGCCTGTCAATGCAGGAGACATAAGGGACATGGGTTTGATCCCTGGCTTGGGAAGATCCCCTGGAGGAGGGCATGGCAACCCACTCCAGTATTCTTGCCTAGAGAATCCCATGGACAGGAGAGCCTGGTGGGTCACATAGAGTCACAGAGAGTTGGACAGGACTGAAGCAACTTAGCTGGTGCCACACTGTCCCAGGAGCTCTTGAGAGCAAATGAACTTAAGTACCACCTTAAATATCTTTTCTAGAATCTGGACCCAGCTACCTCCTCATCTACTCTACAAATCAACCTACCACTCATCTGGGTACCATTGCCTTCACTGATACTGGATTATTATTCATAAATGCCATTCATAAAATTGAGTCCAACTCTTGCCCTCACTTGCATCCACCTTGAGACTCCCAGAATCATATTTTAAATTTTGAAGAACAGATGTCAATAGTTTTATGAGGTTTTAAAATAACATCATCCCTTATAAGATGTCATATATGGGTCTTGGAGAAGCCCATGGACAGAGAAGCCTGATGGGCTACAGTCCATGGAGTTGCACAGAGTCTGAACACAGCATGACTGAAATGACTTAGCATGCATGCTTACGAGGTTTGGTAAGAGCAAAGGAAAACAATATCTGCTTTTACATGAACTTAACAACTTGTTAGAGAAATAGATTGTGTGAATACAAATAAAAGGAAGTTCCTAAATTGTAGCTTTTTTGTGACTTTTATCAAAAAAGTGACTTGTTATATAAGATGTCATGCATGCTTATTTGCTCAGTCACGTTGGGCTCTTTATGATCCCTTTGACTATAGCCTGCCAGGCTCCTCTGTCCATGGGATTTTTCAGGCAAGAATTCTGGACTGGGTTGCCATTTCTTCCTCCAAGGGATCATCACTACCCTGGGATTGAACTGACATCTGTGCCTCCTGCATTGCAGGCGGATTCTTTATCCACTGAGCCAACAGATAGGAACTCATTAAACTGGGATTTACCTTGGATTTTGAACTAGTTTCTTTTTCTTTGCCTTGGTTAAGCCATTGAGATAATGGATGAAATTTTCATTTAAACTCCCTTTGTATCTTAGTAATTGGTACTAAACATGTTTTGACTCCTAACCTGTCCCAGAATCATGGCTTTGGGATGACAGAGATGAGTAGTCAAGAAAGGAAGTCTAGTGATGAGAAAGAACTTCTTTTTAACTCCTTAAAAATTTCCTGTTTATCTCTAACAGCTTCTTTTTAAGTAGTGTTCAAACTGATATATGTAGGTTAACAATAACAGCTGTGTACCTTATAATAAATAGTGTTATTCTGATTTTCAAATCCCAGTACTTTCTTTTGATTGTTTTTTTTGATTAAAACTTCATTTTTTCAAATAATGACATCTTAAAATTATGATAATACAACAATGTACAAAAATGAAAGTGTCAATCATTCAATAATTTTCCATCCAGAAATAAATATAATTTACATTAAGGTGAATATCTTTCTTCTCTGCTTTAATTTAGACAAATTTTTTCAAATTGTGGCTTCTAACTTATTAAGGATGATAATAAGTTAAATTTGTGGGCAAGCACATTAAAACAATGAAATAGAACAGAACAGAAATTCATTGTATGTGACATGGGTACAGGTATTCAAAGAAAATTTTGTTTTAGTTGCTTGTGTGTGCATATGTGTAGTGCTTGATGTGAATTTTAGTTAGTGATATAGGCAATGGATGGAAGTCAATCTGAATCCAGAAGAACACAACTGGTTTGTTGTTCTTCAGTCACTCTGTTGTGTTTGACTCTGCGACCCCATGGACTGCAGCATCCCAGGCTTGCCTGTCGTTCACTATCTCCTGGAGTTTGCTCAAACTCATGTCCCTCATGTCCATTGAGTCAGTGATGTCATCAACCATCTCATCCTCCATTGTATATAATTAGGGTTGAAATGAAATATGATTAGGGAAGAAAGGAAGAGCGATAGAACATGAGAAGAAAACAGGGAAGGAATAGAGATAAAGGAGTTCTGCTTAAGGACTATTGCTGTCTTTTGCCTTAGATTCATTTCTCATGCTAGTTAGCCTCTTCAGATAAGCATTTGAGACATGAGATGGGTAATGAAAATGTGATGTACTACAAGAGTAGGGACTGACTTTAAAACAGGTGAAATGAGGAATGGACTAAGATATATGATTTGAGCATGCTCTTCCCTGCCAAGAACCCTCCTGTGGAAGATGGCACAATGAAATTCACTCTAAAATTTTATTCCCTTTTAAAATCCATATGAAATGCACATCCATCCTGGTCAGGACACATTTAAAGGTCATCCCTGCTTGAGCCGTTTCACCTGCCTGGGACTCAGGTTTTCCTTGATGAAACTGAGATGTTGGATGAGATAATCTTAATCTTCACTTCTAATTCTGATATTATAGGATTTATATGTGAAATTATCAAGGGAAAAAAAGTTGATTTTGATAGGCATAAAGTGGTAGCAAGTTGAAGGTAAAAACATATGTGTAGCTGGGAATACTGGAGGTCAGTTCAAAATGGGTTTCCAAATTCAAAACTTTTCCAAGGACTGATTGAAGAGAAGGGAAATACAGTACTAACACCACTTATTCATCATTTGCTATTTGCCATACTTAGCTCGCTGATAGCTTAGTTGGTAAAGAATTGATCTGCAATGCTGGAGATCCTGGTTTGATTCCTGGGTTGGGAAGATCTGCTGGAGAAGGGTTGGGCTACCCACTCCAGTATTCCTGGGCTTCCCTTGTGGCTAAGATGGTAAAGAATATGCCAGAATGTGGGAGACCTGGGTTCTATCCCTGGGTTGGGAAGATCCCCTGGAGAAGAGAAAGGCTGGCTACCCACTCCAGTATTCTGACCTGGAGAATTCCATGGACTGTATGGGGTCGTAAAGAGTCAGTTGTGACTGAGCGACCTTCACTTTTTTTTTTTCACTTTTGTATTTAGCTCTTCACTATATTTTTCAACCAATCCCCCAAATAATTTCTATAGTGTAGGTGCTATTAGCCTTGAATCTGGGATACAAGGTAACTCAGTGATTAATTAATAGAGTCAGACAAATTTAGCATTGCCTGCTAGAACTCCCTTACTATTCACTGGCATACCCTGCCAAGTAGGCTTTTGAAACATATGTAGGATTAAATTTTATTTTATTTAAATCTTTTGGCTGTGTAGCACAGTATGCGGGATTTTAGTCCCTAGCTAGGGATCGAACCCATGCCCATTGCAGAGGAAGCAAAGAGTCTTAACCACTGGACCACCAGCGAAGTCCCAGGATTAAATTTTATATTGAATCTGTATTGATAATCTCAGTATTCAGATTTTTAAAGCACGTAATGTATAATGAGAATATGCAATGACTAGTATAACATGTGGAGAAGGCAATGGCACCCCACTCCAGTACTCTTGCCTGGAAAATCCCATGGATGGAGGAGCCTGGTAGGCGGCAGTCCATGGGGTCGCGAAGAGTTGGACACGACTGAGCAACTTCACTTTCACTTTTCACTTTCATGCATTGGAGAAGGAAATGGCAACCCACTCCAGTGTTCTTGCCTGGAGAATCCCAGGGACGGGGAAGCCTGGTGGGCTGCTGTCTATGGGGTCGCACAGAGTCGGACACGACTGAAGTGACTTAGCAGTATAATATGAGGGGTTTTCCACGTGGTACGATGGTGATGAATCTGCCTGCCGATGCAGGAGACACAGGAGACTTGGTTTCTGTATGTTGGTTGGAAAAATCCCCTGGAGGAGAAAATGGCAACCCACTCCAGTCAGTCTTCTTGTCTGGGAAATCCCATGGACAGAGGAGTCTGGCAGGCTATAGTCCATAAAGTTGCAAAGAGTTGGACATGACTGAGCGACTGAACAGGAGCATGAATATAATGTGAAGCATAGAGAGTGCAGAGTCAGAAAGTGTGGGTCTTAACATCAGTTGCATCTTCTCCTACAGAAAACTTTGTCAAGCTATATATACCCCTGCCCTGAAGTACAGTTTCTTTATCCTTGAATGACACATTAAAATCATTTCTAATACCCTGTTCTGTGAGCCTCAGGATTGTAACTAGGATAAAACAAATGAATCTATTTGGAAACATTCTGTAAATTATAAAGCAGTGAATAAATGAATAACATATTACTTAATATATTCTTGGACTTAGCCATTGCCTGAATGGGAGAGGGACTTTATAAAATGTGAAAACTGTTAAGTTTTTTAATTATAAATTTTTCATCTGCATAAAGAAATAATGAAAACAATACTAATTTTTTAAATGGAAAAGGAGCTACATCACAAACATCCAAGTAAGAAATGCGGGTCTGAGAAAGGTTGCCTGATTGGATGCACTCTTAAGATTAAAAGTACGAATACAGTGAGAATAGTATTTCCTGAAATGGGAAGTTTGAGATCAGATGACTTGGGCGGATGATGGCAGAAGCAGTTTGATAAAAGACAAGCAAGATAAAAGATCACCAAATCAAAGCAAGAACTGTTTATTCTCAGAGATGAGGAGCAATGGCATTTTGAGCACAGAAGATGTGGTTGTTGTTATATGAAAAAAAAAATCCATAAAGGCCTTTAAAGCAACAGTGATGTTGTAGGACAAGAGCAAAACAAGTTCGTGAGTTTTACTGCATGAGGTTTGGAAAAGAAAATCAATGTTTTCTTTATCAAGTGCTAGTTCTCTCTCCTTTGAATTCTGTGTGAAGTGCTGATCATATGTATAAACCCTTCCCAGGGTTGTAAGAAAGAATCAGGATTCAAGTACCTATGCTGGTGAAAAGATGGGCAAGTTTGAGCTTTTGCAAACTCAAGGTGAACCTTGACTACACTGAATTTAAAAAAATAAAATCTCCAGGGCTAAATTAGTACACATTTAGTAACTTGGAAAATAAGTTTTAGAATGTGAAAAGCCATGAAACTTTTAAGAAGTTTCAATGCAAAATGCTTCGGAGATTAAAAATTGGTATTCATAAGTAAGTGAAAAGATGTCTTAATTATACTTCAATGGCTAAGAAAAAAGTATTCATTGGCAAACACTTGATTTACTTAGGAGCAAGACAATGACCGTAATTCAACTATACCCTTACTGAAATGTCATGGCTATTTTATGAAAGACACTGTAGCAGACAAGAAGTAAAGGGTTCAAAAATGCATTGCTCTCAAAGAATAATTTTAATAATTACTATAAGCCATTTCAAGGAGCTTCCCAGGTGTCACAATGGTAAAGAATCCACCTGCCAATGAAGGGGATGCCAGAGATGGGGTTTCAATCTCTGGGTCAGGAAGAACCCCTAGAGGAAGAAATGGTAATCCATCCATTATTCTTGCCTGGAGAATCCAGTGGGCAGAGGAACCTGGTGGGCTATGGTCCGTGGGGTCACAAAGAGTTGGATATGACAGAGTCACTGAAGGTGCATGCATAAGGCACCTCAGTTACTAATGCAAGTTGTTACGAGAATAGATCCTAAAGATTTTTATCATAAGGAAAACTTTTTTTCTTTTACCCCAAATTTTGTATCTGTATGAGATGATAGATGTCCACTAAACCCATTGATTGTAATAATCATTTCATGATATATATGTCAAATCATTCTGTTTTACACCTTAAACTTATGTATAGTGCTGTATGTCAGTTGTATCTCAATAAAACTGAAAGAAAAAAAAAAAGGAAAAATAACTGCAATACTAAAGTAGCTCATTTATTGAGTACCTCCTATATATACAATTTTCCAAAACATACTTTCTATATACGAATTCTATGTATCAAAACAATACTGATAATTTGATATTACAGTTGTCTTACAAATGAGAGACCTGAGGCTGGATCCAGGAGGAGTGCTGTGGTTTGCTCAGTTACACAACCGGATTCTGGAAATGTCTAAGCAAGTAATCAAAACTTCTTTAGGTCTTAAAATTATTTTTTCCTTATTCTTTGCCACCACCTCCTCCTCTCCCATTCCTCCTCCTCTGCTTTATATCTCTCCTCCATCCCCTCCTTTTCTTTCTCCCCTCTCCCTTCTTTTTCATCTGCTTTCAAAGGCAGAAACCCATGGCCTCACAAAGAAAGGAGCAAGCAGGCAGTATGTGGAAAAGGTACAGGGTTGAGAGACAGAAACCTGGAGCACTAGCTTGGCTTCTTTTCTTCAGCTAATGTTTAACTTGAGCAAGTTACATAATCAGTCTGTAAGAGGGACAATTAAACATGGTAGTCTCTGCATCTGAGCAGTGCATACAGGCATAAAGGCTATTTGAATCATCACATGGAAAACCTTACATTTTTCAAATAGGTCTTAGGGATGAAAATAATGGTCTTTATTTTCAAGCCTGGAAGTTAAGATATTGCAGAACTTCTGGGTTCCAGGTTGATGACAGATAATAAAAACTGACAACCTCACAGAATCAAATCCTCCAATAATTAGAAATGCTGCACAAAATGAATGTAACTTTTAAAAAAAGTATGGATCACACATTTATTACCAACAAAAAATAAAATTAAAAATAAAAAGTCATTGCTCTACTCAGCAAAGCATTCTTATAATTTTCATAAAAATTGATAAATTTTGTTAAAAATTGACCAAACTTTAAATGATTTAGCTGCAGATATTTGTCAGTTCAGTTCAGTTCAGTTCAGTCGCTCAGTCGTGTCCGACTCTTTGCGACCCCATGAATCGCAGCATGCCAGGCCTACCTGTCCATCGCTAACTCCCAGAGTTCACCCAGACTCATGTCCATCGAGTCAGTGATGCCATCCAGCCATCTCATCCTCTGTCGTCCCCTTCTCCTCCTGCCTAGTACATTTAAAACAACATGATAATTGATACAGTTGAATGTGATTTGAAGTACTGACACATGATTCTGGAAAACACTCCTGTAAGCATTCATAAGCTGAAGCAAATGACAAAAATGAGCTAACCAAGTGTATAACAGGGGAATTAACTTTCTAATGAAGGCCTAAAAGTATATGTGAAAAAAATATAAGAGAGTTGGTAGGTTACATTTAAAATTTACAAAAGGCGGAAGCTTTAGAAGCCTAATAAATCAATATTACCTGAACCATATAGAAAGAAAGAAAGAAGCAAAGGAGAGAAGGAAGGAAAGTAAAAAGGAAGCAGGGAGAGAAAAAGAGAGATGAGGAAAAGAAAACGAACCTCTTCAAGTGCCAAAACCAAGAGAAAAATGAAAACCAGAGCACCCAGACTTGAGCTCAAACCATAGATACCTCTGGAGGTGGGGATGGGTGTGTGGGGCTATTTGCCTTTTTCTGCAATAGTCTCACTTTTAATGTCCATTTGAGGAATCAGCAAACTAAGTTACATATTTGACCCAGGAAGGGGGATATAACCAAAATCTTTAAATGTCTGCACTTTGCACTTTCTATGTAGAAACAAACCTACCCTTGAGCTAATGAAAAACAACAGCTAAAACCAATACAGCTTTTTAAAAAATTCTATGTTTAGCTGCTTTGTCAGTTAGTCAAATTAAAAAAGTCAAATTTGAGAACTGGAAAGGCAAAGTTTATACCCCTTTTAAATTTGTGACTTGATTTTGCACTACTTGCCTGTTTTCAAAACTCTCAGAACAAGGGGGGAGAGAGAGAGAGAGAGAGAGGCAGTGAACCTTCTCAAACCAGTGAAACTTGAAACTTGTGGGAAGCCAGGAGAAGTAAATGAATGTAAAATTTCTCTTGTCAGGCATTCCCACACTTGAACAACAGAGGAGTCTCAGCCTCAAGAGTTTAATATAATCGAAATACATTCCTAAAGAGGATATAGAAATATAATAAGCATACTCACAGTTATAAGGAGTTGAAACACAAACATGAAAAAGATACAATGCGTTAAAACATGGGATCTGAAAAATACTGAACTAGACCTTACACGGTTGGAGAAGGAAATGGCAACCCACTCCAGTGTTCTTGCCTGGAGAATCCCAGGGACGGGGGAGCCTTGTGGGCTGTCGTCTATGGGGTCACACAGAGTCGGACACAACTGAAGTGACTTAGCAGCAGCAGTAGCAGCAGCAGCAGACCTTACACAAATAAAAACTATCACAATTTAAAATTAAAAAGAAAATGAGATAGTTGAGAATTAGTCAAATTGAAGTATATATAAGGCAATTATATAAAATGAAATATCTAAAAAGATGGAAAATGTAACAAGACTAAAATTCAGAGAATGAAGACTTAGAGGATGTAACGTATTTCTAATAGGTCTGGAGGGAGACAGCATTCTTAGAATATATTTTAGTAGAAAATGGTAAGGAAAATCATGGTTGAGAATTTTCAGAGCTAACAAAACACAGATACTCTTTATTTTGACAAACAGTGAGTCTTGAGCAGAATTGATGAAAACAATCCATTGTGAGAGACACAAATTTAATCCAGCAAAACACCAAAGTCAATGAAAACACTTTAAAAGCAACCAGAAAGAAAATGCCATCTATAAGAATCACATCTTAAACTAAAGGCAGAAATTTTCTGACTATGTCATAACAAATACTTTTAACTAGAAATAAGTAACAAAATAAGCCACTTAGTTTAAGCATGTATAATATGATATCATATGGTGGCTCAGACAGTAAAGCATCTGCCTACAATGTGGGAGACCTGGGTTCAATCCCTGGGTCGAGAAGATCTCCTGGAGAAGGAAATGGCAACCCACTCCAGTATCCTTGCCTGGAAAATCCCATGGATGGAGGAACCTGGTTAGGCTACAGTCCATGGGGTCGCAAAGAGTCGGATACGACTGAGCGACTTCACTTACTCAGATTAAAAAAAATGTACATAACTGCATATAAATGCAATGACAGAAATGATATGGGAATTGGTGGGTCTTAAGAACATATGGGTAGGTATATACTTTCATCAGTGTTTTATTTATATGCATGCATTTTTATGCATATGCATTGTGTGTGTGTGTGTGTGTGTGTGTGTGTATGCTCAGTCATGTCCAACTCTTTGCAACCCCATGGACTGTAGCCTACCAGGCTTTTCTGTCCATGGAATTTTCCAGGCAAGAATATTGGAGGGGGTTGCCATCTCCTTCTCCAGTGAATCTTCCCAACACAGGGATCAAATTCATGTCTCCTGCCTTGTCAGGAGGATTCTTTACCACTGTGCCACCTGGAAAGCCTGAATATCCATTAAATAGTTGGTAAAAATGCATTAAATAGACCATTTTTTTTTGTAAAAAGAAATCACTTAGGCTAACAGCATGCATATCAAGACCATCAACTTAGAATAGAGGCAATGCTATAGTATCCTCAAAAGGTCAAGAAGACAAAATAAATCTATTTATAACAACTATTATTGATCAGGAACAAGGGCTGTCTTAGGTTGATTTCTGAAAATGCAAGTCCTTAGAACAATAATTCATTTGAAAGTGATTTGTTAGGAAGTGCTGCCTGGAAAAAAATGATAGGACTAATAATAACAGGATGATTTTTAAAATTTCAATAAATAGTGCTGAAAAATAAAATATCCATATAAATAAAAATAATTATTAATCCAGATCTAAATATGGATGTTAAAGAGCTTCTAGAAGAAAACACAGGAGAATATCTTTATATGTGTGAGTAGATTTTCTAAACAGAACATAATACACACTAATCAGAAAAGTTTAATACATTGAACTTAATTAAAACTAAGGTATCTGTTCTCCGAAAGAAACCATTAAGCAATTAAAAATGCAAACTATACACTAGGGAAAATATATTTAGCATATATATCTAATAAATGATATATAAAACTAACCAAATTTTTTGATAAACATATTTCTTTTTGAGTATTTCTTTAGCATGGGACATTCATCTTTATTATCTCCTGATACACTCTTTAATTCAATACCTTATTTGCTAGAATTTTGTCAGATGATCACACATAATTTTAAGTGAAGGTACAAAAACTACTCTTTATGTGTCCAGATGAAATTCAAGATTTTCTTACTAAGTAGGTCAGGAAATGTGTATTCAAGAAAGCAAATAGTAAACCTTGCAATACAATTTTTATGTATGTGGTGTGAATATAATATCATTCTATAAATTTATTGCAGATGATGTTTATTTTATATTTCTTTTCCAAGTGGGATGTGGGAGGAGACTTAGAAATTAAAAGCTAATGAAACATTGTCCTCTCCTCAAACAGTTGATAGTCTAGTAGGAGGAGATGCTGCTGCTACTGCTGCTGCTAAGTCGCTTCAGTCGTGTCCGACTCTGTGCAACCCCATAGACAGCAGCCCACCAGGCTCCCCCGTCCCTGGGATTCTCCAGGCAAGAACACTGGAGTGGGTTACCATTTCCTTCTCCAATACATGAAAGTGAAAAGTGAAAGTGAAGTCGCTCAGTCATGTCTGATTCAGCGACCCTATGGACTGCAGCCCACCAGGCTCCTCTGTCCATGGGATTTTCCAGGCAAGAGTACTGGAGCGGGGTGCCATTGCCTTCTCCAAGTAGGAGGAGATAATAATGCATAAATAGCCATAATATATTTTTTCATTAAATGTACTGATGTTTGAACTCAAAATGGAAATGACTACTTTCATAAGAATCTTGAACAAATAAAGATATTTTAAGGTAGAGAAAACTCATGGACAGAGTCAGAGAACTGGGGAAATATTAAGTAGCTATGGAAAAACAGTACTTCAGTTTGCCTGGAGTACTGTGAATGGAGTAGGCCTTAATTGTCAGGTTTTGGCTCTTCCTCTCTAAGGAATGAGGACCCCCAAATTTCTGAGCCATGATGCTTAATGTTTTGTTTGTGGACTGTTGCATTTGCTATGACTTTGTGTCACATCTCAGTCTTGAATTACATATTAAAAAATAACTTTCTATTAGTGCTGTGGTCCATACACTATGTAAACTAACATGGTCTTTAAGTTTCTAATGATAATTGTTGGCTAGACCAAGAGATGTTTTTTATAACCAGAGCATCAAGATTATGCACATCAGATAACACCATTTTCTTTTTCTTCTCTAAGAAGATGCAATGAATAGGATACCTGATAGATCTCAATGTCATTAGAGAAGATAATTGGTAATAGACAATTTGGAACTTAGTATTTATATAAAAATGTAAGCCAACTGATGTAGTTCAATTATGTTTGGCTTTACATAGTCAACATGATATTAATGCTGAGTAAACATAAAATTGTATAGCTGTGTTGTAAAGTTTGGTTATAGGAAGGATGTGGGACATCAGTAGATCATGCCTAAAACAAAGTCATTAAATAACAATATAAGCATGTCATGTAGACAAATAAGGATAAATATCAAAAGAATCATAGAATAAAATTGGCTGTCTTTGGGGAGAGGAAATCAGGAAGGGAGATAGATACAATTAGTATTTCTCAAAATAAACCTTGCAAAACTATTTTATTCTAAATTATGTACATGTACAACTTTGATACAAAATTAAACCTGAAATTAGACATTTCAGAAATGACTTCAGTAACACATGGTAATTATCAAGAGTTGTCATACCACAAGACAAAGTATTATCCAGAAAGATACCACTGAGTTTAAATACCACTTCCACTACTACTTGACCTACCTATGTAACAATGACAAGGATGACATCATATAGCCAGTACTCACTATATACTAGACAATTTACAAAGTTATTATTTTTATCGCCTCTAGTCTTTATAAGAACACTATGAAATAACTACTGTTATGACCCATATGTTTCAAGAGAAAACATGGTCATTTAGAAAATTTGATTGTGCTATCTCTATTTATAATGCTAGGAAAGAAAGGTTCAAGGCAAATTAGACTAATGAAAATCTGGATGTAAAGCTCTTCATAACAGTCTAGAAAGGTTAAACATTTGCATTAGTTTGGGATTTTCTCAAGGCATAGCCCCGACAAGGATGTGAGTGTAAGAGGTGGGGAGAGGAGCAAGAATACAAGACAGGGAAGGGAGGGCAGGCAGGCAGCAAAGGCTATTATTCAGTCAGAAACCACAGTGGGTCACTGGAGCTCAGAAATTCTGGAATCTAGGTGAGACTTGCTTCAAAAGTATCCCACAGGAGGGTCCAGGAGAGGAGAAATTGCTGGAAAATGCCAGCAGTTATTAGTTGAGGGCTTCCAGGGAAGGGCAGTAGTAAATTATAGGGACAAGTTCCCTATAATTGGTTGTGTAGACAAGTGTTCTGGTGGCCAAACAGCCTGTTGTTGTTGTTCAGTCGCTAAGTCCTGTCTGACTCTGAGACCCCATGAACTATAGCATGCCAGCCTTCCCTGTCCTTCATTATCTCCTGGAGTTTGTTCAAACTCGTGTCCATCGAGTCAGTTATGCCATCCAACCATCTCACCCTCTGGCAGCCCCTTCTCCTGCCTTCAATCTTTCCCAGCGTTAGGGTCTTTTTCCAATGAGTTGGCTCTTCGTATGCATTAGGGTCTTTTCCAATGAGTTGGCTCTTCGCATCAGGTGGCCAAAGTAAACATCCTTTAGGCAAAAACAAAAAGGGGTTCTGGTTCTCGCAATGGGAAATCAGGCTGAAGATCTCTTAAATGGTAAGAACTTGGAGATACGGGTAACAGCATTTTTTAGAAGTCACGAACAGATAACCCCCAAATCTCAGTCGATGAACAACATAAAAGTTTATTTCTTGTTTCCATCATGACTTAAGACAAGAGAGGAGGGAGTGCACATGGCTGTCACTCACAACCCATATTTCTTCCATCTAGATGCTCTGTAGTCTCCCAGAGTTTCACAGTCTTCCTGGATCCAGTGTGTCTAGCCAGGCCTAGAGCCGAGAGAGGGTGGCAGAATTATGCAGGAATTTTATGGGTGAATTCTCTAAGTTTTGCAACACTTCTGCCTATATGCCATTGGCTGAAACTTTATCACAAAACTGCATCTTATTGTCAGAAAGCATTAGAAATATAATCTAGGAATGAAACTATGGTTGTTAATGGGGAAGAATAGGGGGAAGAGATACTTAAGGAGTTTGGGATTGATATGTACATGCTGCGATATTTAAAATGAATAGTGAACAAGGTCATAAAGTATAGTATAGGGAACTCTGTTCAAAGTTATGTGGCAGCCTTAATGGGAGGGGAGTTGGGAGAGAATGGATACATGTATATTTATGTGTGTGTGTGTGTGTGTATGGCTGAGGCCCTCTGATATCCACCTGAAATGATCACAACATTGTTAATTGGCTATACGCCAACATAAAATAAAAAGTTTAAAAAATTAAAAATTAAAAAAAAGAAATGTAGTCTAAATGCTTGTCCTGGTAAAGAAAAGAAAAATCACATTTATTAAGAATTACTCATAACCATTCAATAATTATTACATCATACTGCTTCTCATAAGCTCACCTTGATGTGCTTAACAAATATACATGTATATATTAATATATGTAAGTACACATTGATATCATATATCTACTGTTTTGTCTGGCAATTGCAAGCTATTAAGTAAAAACTTACCCTCATGGAAACCATTTTTACACATAAATTCATCAATTCTTTTCATTTTATATTAAAAATAAACATATTTTATTTAAATTTCATCAGATTGATTTTTTCCTTAGGGAAACTTACCTTAATTTGCTCCACAAATCAAACTACAGTATTTTAAAGGGATTTATCTTCCATATTACTTAAAATTTTATCTGACATTTTAAGAAATGATGTGTGCTGGCTTGAATACTTTTGAAATGAGTGGTTCTGCAAACATTTTAAAATGCTATCTGTATATCAGCAGAAATATGTCTATTTCCCTGTCCTGCAAGTTTCCCCATACAGCAGGTCATTTTCACATCGCATAGAATGTATTTTGACTGTTGCTATTGGATTCACCTTGTTGTTTGGAAGTTTCATGTATTTGAGTACAAAAAAAAATTGAATTTCAGTGAACAAAAGTACTGATAAAGTATTTTTTAGTAAGTTAGGGGCATCATGAAAAAAAATATGTACAAACTATAGTGGACTCTTGAAATCCCTTATAATCATAAAGTGAATTTAAAAGAGCAAGAAGGCAGTATAAGTTTTAGAAAAGTTATATCATATTAACTTCATCATTTGGCTAGCAGTAGGCAAGTTGCACAAATGGAACTTGATTTATACTGAATTTCCACTTTTTCTTTCAATAGGGAGGGGAAGGGGAGAGAGAGAAAGAGATCCAAAAGAAGATAGAGGACAGAAATATAGAATTTTGGGAACAGAAATATAGATCTTTGGGCAAGTATCATACCTCAGGAACTGTTTTCTTCCTCTCTTATCAAAGAAGAGGCCAAATGGATTGAATATACAGTTAATTTTCTCTTGGGAGCAAATCATCACCGTGAAGGTCAAGCTCTGGGAATGAGTATAGGTGTCATCCCAATATTTTCAGGCCTAGACATCAGGCCTATTCAGTAGGGTAAATAATATTATTATGTGCTGATTTGATATAACAAGGCAATTTGACTGTGGTTGAAATGTATTCATTTATTTGAATGATCTAGACTAATGTTTCTCAACCATGGGTGATATTTTTCCCCCAGGAGAAATTTTTGGAGACATCTGTGGTTGCTAAGATTATAACAGATTGCATTTAGAATCTAGTGAGTTGAGGCCAGGGATACTGCTAATCATCCTACAATACACAGAACAGTTACTCACAATAAAGAATTATTTGAATCCAGATTTGTATATGCCAAGATTGAAAAATTGTGACTTATAACTATAGTGTTTTACATACATATGAAAATAGTCCCTACTTCATGTAGAAAGAAAGAGTCACTCAGTTGTGTCCAGCTCTTTGTGACCCCCTGGACTATAGCCTGTCAGGCTCCTCTGTCCATGGAATTCTACAGGAAAGAATACTGGAGTGGGTTGCCAATCCCTTCTCCAAAGGATTTTCCCAACCCAGGCATTGAACCCAGGTCTCCTGCATTGCAGGCATATTCTTTACCATCTGAGCCACCAGGGAAGCCCCTATTTGATGTAAGAAAGATTAAAAGTTGGAGTATCAATTTATCAGTTCCTACTTTTGTTATAAAATAGTTAAGTGATTATGCATTAAAACTAGACCTCATTTTCCCCCTGCTCTAGTTCTTGCCACAGAGAACACATCATCTATCATTTAATTCTCTTTTGTTTTGCTCTGTTTAATTTAGACTGTCAATTTCTACATACTCCCTATGCTTGACCCTCCTGGCATAATCCCTTTCACAGGTGTGCTGGCCCCATATACTACTAATTGAATCATCAGCCCTTCAAGGCAGGACAGACATTAACCAATGGAGTGAAGGCTCTATATGGTGAATGTGACCTTTCATTTTTCCAGGTTTCCTCCCCAAAGGTCTCCCATCTTATTTCACTCCATCAGGCAGCCACAGTCACTGGAGAATGTGGGAGATATCAGATGCTGCTGCTGCTAAGTCACTTCAGTCGTGTCCGACTCTGTGTGACCCCATAGACGGCAGCCCACCAGGCTCCCCCGTCCCTGGAATTCTCCAGGCAAGAACACTGGAGTGGGTTGCTGTTTCCTTCTCCAATGCATAAAAGTGAAAAGTGAAAGTGAAGTCGCTCAGTCGTGTCCGACCCTCAGCAACCCCATGGACTGCAGCCTTCCAGGCTCCTCCATCCATGGGATTTTCCAGGCAAGTGTACTGGAGTGGGGTACCATTGCCTTCTCCGGATATCAGATAGACCAGATGGCAATCCCTGCTCCTCTGTTTCGGATTGTCGCTTCCTACTCTTTTTCCTATGGCTTCATCACTTGGCTTAATACATTTCACAGGGGGTTCTGATTTAGTTGGCTGTGTAACCCTTCAGTTCTTTCATGAATGATTAACTTGTTATTCAGTATTAATGTCTCCTATAAGCAATCTTGCCTTATAAAGCTGGGCAGATTATTAAGCCAGAAGTCTGATCTGAAACAAAATGAAAATGTTCTATTTTGAAATCTTGACTTCCTTTGTTTTATTGAGAATCTGGGAAGTATTGGTTCAGAAACTATCTTCTCTGTTTTAATGTAGTAAAATTGTACATAGGTCAAATAGTCGATTCAACTAGTTGAGGTCAATACCTATGAAACATTCTGGAAGGTAAATTTACCAGGTAAATTTCTGGTAAATCTTCCCAGAAAAGTGGGAAAGACTTGGATAATCATTGTTGTTGTATTCAGACATTAAGTTGTGTCCAACTCTTTGTGACCCCATGGACTGCAGCACTCCAGGCTTCCTTGTCTTTCACTATGGATAATCATATTGGTGTCCAGATACTTGCATAAACATAGCTCATGCTTCTATCATATAGCAAGCATATACAAAAAGTAACCAGGCCTGAGAACAGGATTTTCATCCTTGAAAGAGGTAATATATTACCTCCTAAATAAAAGAAGAATTGCATGTTGGCCTTGGAGTCAGATAATGGTGACTTCAAATCATATCTTCGCCACTACCTCTGCCTCTGTAATCTAGGGAAGACAATTTAACCTCTCTGAACTTTAGGTTCTGCATCTACAAATCAGTTAAAGTAACTCCAAATTTATAGTATTGAAAGGATTATGGTTTTGCAAGGATTACAGTATATGTACCTATTGCTATAATATTCATATATACACATATGCAGGTATAAATATGTATATATATGCACATAATGCTTATATGCATATTTGTATACACATGTATGTATTATATATATATGTATTGATAACAGTCCTTATCTCAGACTGGTCCTATTTACAGAAAAAGATTGGTTAATACTATCATTCTTACTTGACCCACTGTTGTGTATCATATATGCTACTCCAATAGCTGCAACATCAGCATTGGGAATGACTTCAACTTTAGGAGTTCAGGGACCATGTTCCTAGTTAATTCAAGCCAACTGCTAGATGTAGAAACCCTAAAGGATTATACACACAGAATTCCCTTGAAAAGTCAAGCTCCCTGTGCTTATTCATGCATATGCCTTTGTTTTTGTTATTCCTACTCCCTCCATACCTGTATTTCCCTAATGTTAGTAAAAACCTACTTAATTGCAAAAAAAAAAAAAAAAAAAAAAGAAAAAACCCACATTGGGTTTTGTTATGAGCTTAATTATACCCTACCAAAGTCATGTTTAAGCCCTAATCCCCAGTATCTTAAAATGTGGCTACATTTGGAAGTAGGACATATAAGTAGGTGATTAAGTCAAAGTGCAGCCAGTATAGTGGACCCTAACTTAATCTATTTGCTATTCTTAGAAGAAAAGAAAATGTGGTTACACAAAAAGAAACATCAGGATTGCATGTGCACAGAGAAAAAAGATTATGAGGACACAAGAAAGAGTGGCTACCTGGAAGTTAAGGAGAAATGTCTCAGAAGAAATGAACCCTGCTTACACCTGGATCTTGAACACTGAGAAAATAAATTTCTGATCTTTAAGCCACGATTCTGTATTTTTTTTCTTTTTACCTTATCTCTGGAAAACTCATACAAGCTTCATGGGCCACTTCAAAATACTACCTTAAAGTATCTAGAATGACATCTAGAAAGTGGTGATTTCTGGTTTGAGTTCTTAAAAGTAAAATCAGAACTTCAAATTTAGAAGAGATTGTGACTGCATCAAGATTGCTGGGAGAAATATCAATAATCTCATATGTGCAGATGACACCACCCTTATGGCATAAGAACTAAAAAGCCTCCTGGTGAAAGTGAAAGAGGAGAGTGAAAAAGCTGGCTTAAAACTCAACATTCAAAAAACTAACATCATGGCATTTGGTCCCATCACTTCATGACCAATAGACAGGGAAACAGTGGAAACAGCGATAGACTTTTTTGGGGGGGCTCCAGAATCACTGCAGATGGTGACTGCAGCCATGAAATTAAAAGACTCTTACTCCTTGGAAGGAAAGTTATGACCAACCTAGATAGCATATTCAAAAGCAGAGACATTACTTTGCTAACAAAGGTCCATCTAGTTAAGGCTATGGTTTTTCCAGTAGTTGTGTATGGATGTGAGAGTTTGACTTTAAAGAAAGCTGAGTGCTGAAGAATTGATGCTTTTGAACTGTGGTTTTGGAGAAGACTCTTGAGAGTCCCTTGGACTGCAAGGAGATCCAACCAATCCAACCTAAAGGAAATCAGTCCTGAATATTCTTTGTAAGGTCTGATGTTGAAGCTGACACTCCAATACTTTGGCCACCTAATGTGAAGAACTGACTCATTGGAAAAGACCCTGATGCTGGGAAAGATAGAAGGTGGGAAGAAAAGGGGATGACAGAGGATGAGATGGTTGGATGGCATCACTGACTCAATGGACATGAGTTTGAGTAAACCCTGGGAGTTGGTGATGGACAGAGAGGCCTGGTGTGCTGCAGTCCATGGGGTCGCAAAGAGTCAGACACAACTGAATGAGTGAACTGAACTAAACTGAGTCAAAGCTATGGTTTTTTCAGTAGTCATGTGTGGATGTAAGAGTTGTATCATAAAGAAAGCTGAGTGCCAAAGAATTGATGCTTTTGAAGTGTGGTGTTGAAGAAAACTCTTGAGAGTACTTTGGACTGCAAGGAGATCAAACCACTCAATCCTAAAGGAAATCAGTCCTGAATATTCATTGGAAGGACTGATGCTGAAGCAGAAGCTCCATTACTTTGACCACCTTATGTGAAGAACTGATTCAGTGGAAAAGACTGATACTGGGAAAGACTGAAGGCAGGAGGAGAACAGGATGACAGAGAATGAGATGGTTAGATGGCATCACTGACTCAATGGACATGAGTTTGAACAAGCTCCAGGACTTAGTAATGCACCGGGAAGTCTGGTGTGCTGCAGTCCATGGGGTCATGATAAGTTGGACATGACTGAGCGACTGAACTGATGATTACATCAATTTAAATGTTGGTTTCTCCACATCACTGTGTTCATTTTCACTGTAGCTTTTCATTACAATCTGAAATTTAATTCTATCTTTATTTTCTGTAACTCCATCATACTAGAGAATAATCTTAATGAAAGGAAGAAGTGTGTAGTTTGTTCAGTACTTTTATTGGCAACTGTGAGGAGAGCACCTGGAGGAAAATAAGAGGGCAATAAAGAACAGTTGAATTATCAGATGAAATCATAGAGCTCTGAATAATTTATCATCATAAGGTAGTAAGGATGACATGATTTACTTCTTCATCATAAGCAGCTAACCACCAAAATAAGCAAAACAGAAGCACCAGAAGTCATCAGTTATTTATGATGTTGGATATTCAACTGTGATATTAGCCCTGAGACTAGGAAAGATTTTGAAGGGTTAACAATGTTTGAAATATGCTTTGATATTCTTTTAAAATGCAATATGTTTACCACACATTTGTGAAGTGTGATTCAAGGCCATTGCCTGAAAACTCTAAAGCACTTTAGAGCTTTTATAAAGATGTCTGAGTTTGGGTAAACACTTTCCTGCAGCCTCTAGAGACTGTATTTAACTTAAGTTCTAAGTGACCTTTAGACCTGACAAACATCTCTTGAAAAGTGTATTTTAGTTTATTTGGAGTGGGAAGTAAATGACTGATAAATTTTGTTTATATTTCACTACAAAAGAGATGCAAGTTCCTAGCATGATGCTGTTAATTGGCTGGTAAAAATGTATACTGGGTGTTCAAAGAATGAATGTTACACCAAATGTTCAATATATCAAAATGAGACTATTTTTGAGAAGCTGAGTTTAAAACCCTCCAAATACATAAATTACTGGTGAACACAATTATAATCTTCTGCTTTTGTCTTTGTAAAACAAAAGAATATTTGTGACAAATTTTGAAAAATAATTTGTAAACTTCACACACCTAATTGAATTTACAAGTGTACGTTGTATTCTGTTGTATTGCATAGTTAACATAGTTTAATTATTTTTATTGTATTCCTCTTTCTCATTAAAATTTCTGCATAATATTTAAAAGCATGGTTTCAAATTTAAGCAGACTACAGTTATAATCCTAGATCTGCCACTTACCAACTGTGCAGGCTTTCTAATTTTAAAATATCTTATTGGTACCTATTATTGGTAATAGTTCATATACTTCACAGGTACCCTGAGAAATATACATTATATAATGTCTATAATAATGTTAGATGATATTTTTTGACACAAATTACATAGTCAATAAATTTGAACTATTTTTACTTTTGTAGGGATTTTATTTCTGTGAATGTGTATGTGTTTGAGATGCTTAAAGGTTTAGTCTAGACTTCTGGGCAACCCCATAACTAGCACTGCTAAGTCGCTTCAGTTGTGTCTGACTCCGTGCGACCCCATAGACAGCAGCCCACCAGGCTCCCCCATCCCTGGGATTCTCCAGGCAAGAATACTGGAATAGGTTGCCGTTTCCTTCTCCAATGCATGAAGGTGAAAAGTGAAAGTGAAGTCGCTCAGTCCTGTCCGACTCTGAGCGACCCCATGGACTTCAGCCTACCGGTCTTCTCCATCCATGGGATTATCCAGGCAAGAGTACTGGAGTGGGGTGCCATCGCCTTCTCCATAACTAGCACTAGTAAATGCCAAATTAACATGTATACATGCTTTAACTTCAAGAAATTGATAATTTATTCATCATGAAACTAACACTTTATTTTAAGCAATATTTTACAAGTTGTTACTTTATTTATGAAAGGTTACATGGTCTTTTTCATGTCTTTTAAGAGAATAGCTCATATATATCTTTAGGCAAGTGCCACAAAAAAGATATTAGCAGTTTTTTGGGGGCTAAAGGAATTCTTACTTTATTTTAAATTATAAGACTCTTTTTTGAAATCATGATCAAAATCTATGCCATAAACAAATCCATCACCTCCAAATGTTTCTTCGTGTCCTCTTTTTAAAATTATTATTATTACATTTTTTGTATTAAGAGAACTCAACATAAGATCTCTTTTTAAGGCTAAGTGAACAGTTTGCTTTTATCTGAAAATAAACTATGCAATTTTGTGTAATCTGCTGTAGCAGATTGAACGTTCTAACAGGCTGATTAGGAGACAGAAATTGACAGGCAGCGATGTTATTCAGTGTTATTCTTGGGGTCAAAATGGTGAAAAGGGAGTGACTAAAACAAGACTGGAAAGAGGGAGAGGTTGGGCTGTGATGAACAACAGAAAAGGTTTTAGCCGACCCCCCCATGGGTCTTTACATTCCTTCCCTGACTGGTCACTGAATGGAGGTTGTCTCAAGGAAGTAGCCTGATCTTGAACAATGTGACTTTCTTCAGATGAGGGCAATCACTGGGAAGAAAGCAGATTTAAAGTGGTACAACATATGATAGGAACCTGGATTTCACATTGATATGCCCATATCTGCACCTCTTGTGTTGTAAAATAGCTTTAATGCAGAGTTATTTAGCATCTTGTATCAGTAAACTGGACATTCCATTAGTCTTTGAATAGAGGTGCTAGATTAGGCCCTTCTTGGAGGAAAAGAAAAACCATATCCAGGATATAAATCAATGTCAAATCAAAACGAGTTGCTGCTCCTTTCAGAGAAGAATGTGTCTAATGGAGTTAGTCTTCCACCAAGTGGCTATATGGACTCTTACAAGGATGGTACCAAATTAAGGAATTAGCATCAGTCTTGGTCACTGGCAGGTGAACTGTTGAGAGGCAGCAGTGTTCTTAAATTTAAACATCCTTGGTAGCCACAGTTATGCAGTTCATGGGTCTATTGTGCCAGTACTGAGGTGGCTGCTGGACAAATTCTGAAAAGATGCCAACTGGCCTAGTCAATCTATTTAGTTGTTTAGTGCCTCTTCTAGGATGTTTTCTAATGGGTGTTAACATGTGATGCAAAGATCCTCATCAGATCAGATCAGTCACTCAGTCGTGTCCAACTCTTTGCGACCCCATGAATCACAGCACACCAGCCCTCCCTGTCCATCACCAACTCCTGGAGTTCATCCAGACTCACGTCCATCGAGTCAATGATGCCATCCAGCCATCTCATCCTCTGTCGTCCCCTTTTCCTCCTGCCCCCAATCCCTCCCAGCATCACAGTCTTTTCCAATGAGTCAACTCTTCCCATCAGGTGGCCAAAGTACTGGAGTTTCAGCTTTAGCATCATTCCTTCCAAAGAAATCCCAGGGCTGATCTCCTTCAGAATGGACTGGTTGGATCTCCTTGCAGTCCAAGGGACTCTCAAGAGTCTTCTCCAACACCACAGTTCAAAAGCATCAATTCTTCGGCGCTCAGCCTTCTTCACAGTCCAACTCTCACATCCATACATGACCACAGGAAAAACCATAGCCTTGACTAGACGAACCTTTGTTGGCAAAGTAATGTCTCTGCTTTTGAATATGCTATCTAGGTTGGTCATAACTTTCCTTCCAAGGAGTAAGCGTCTTTTCATTTCATGGCTGCAGTCACCATCTGTAGTGATTTTGGAGCCCAGAAAAATAAAGTCTGACACTGTTTCCACTCTTTCCCCATCTATTTCCCATGAAGTGATGGGACCGGATGCCATGATCTTAGTTTTCTGAATGTTGAGCTAAGCCAACTTTTTCACTCTCCACTTTCACTTTCATCAAGAGGCTTCTTAGTTCCTCTTCACTTTCTGCCATAAGGGTGGTGTCATCTGCGTATCTGAAGTTATTGATATTTCTCCCGGCAATCTTGATTCCAGCTTGTGTTTCTTCTGGTCCAGAGTTTATCATGATGTACTCTGCATATAAGTTAAATAAACAGGGTGACAATATATAGCCTTGATGAACTCCTTTTCCTATTTGGAACCAATCTGTTGTTCCATGTCCAGTTCTAACTGTTGCTTCTTGACCTGCTTACAAATTTCTCAAGAGGCAGATCAGGTGGTCTGGTATTCCCATCTCTTTCAGAATTTTCCACAGTTTATTGTGATCCACACAATAAGATCCTAAGATCCTCATAGTTCATGCCTGTTTTGAATACGTTTATCCTACAAGACTTCATTGTTCTCTTATTTGAATCTTTCCAAACCCCTTATCCCCTAGCCAAGCCATTGACCGATTTTCATAAATCTACATACATTCTATGGAATGTACACTTCTCTTTCTACACAAAGTGGATGGCCAAGTTAACCATCAGATATCTATATACTGAGAGAATTTCCCTTCATTTTTGTCTTTTAGGGTCAGCTCTGAATGGGACTAAGGGGTATACAAGTCCATTTTAGATGGGTCACTGATGAAATAGTGGTAGATGACACGGAAGTCTCATCGACCACCTGATGGTGCCATCCCACCCTGTTCATGTGTAATTCTGAATGAATCTCTTTTATATTACAATGGATTGCTGCTAGACACTTAAAATAAAGACAAGTGTGATGGTCAGTTTATTCCCTTTGGACTAAGTCACAGTTTTACGTTTTTCAGTCAAATATTAATCAAGGTGTTGCTTTGGAAGTATTTTGTAAAAGTGATAGGAATCTATGTTCAGCCAACTTTAAGTAAAGGAGACTATCCTAGACAATCTGGGTGGACTGTATCAAACCAGTCCACAGTTGCAAGAGAACTGAGATCTCCCTGAGGAAGAAGAAATTCCCGATGTGGGTCAAAGCCTCAGCTCCTGCCTGAAAGTTTTGAGCTGCCCCTTCTGATAGCCTGGCCTATGGATTTCTGACTTGCATAGCCAGCCCCTCAAAACATATAAGCTAGTTTCTTGCAGTAGACATTTTCCCCACCTTTGTTTTTCAAAAGGTACATAATTCTCTGCTACAGAGCGCATGAACTTTACCCAGAATTTTAGTAGTCTGTGCCAGTGATTCTCTCAGTAGGACTTGTCATTAACTGTACACCACCTCTTTTCCCTAACACAGATACCTCAGTACTACTGTACTAGGTCATACGGTCACACTGGCCTGCACCACAGTTGGCAAGTACGTTCCTCGTACATGCTACTCAAAGCTGGGAGCACTTTGTCACCTGATATATGGATCAAAACAGCATTCTCAGAGATGGAACATCCCACTCCTAAAACTCAAGAGACTAAACAGATATTACACTTCATTCTTAGTGGCAGGAGGTACAAAATGCAAAAATTTATCTTTTACGTTGAAGAGGATGCCTAGGCATGGTTGAGAACTCCAGACGTGTTCCAAACCTCAGTGATTATCTACCCTCCAAATATTTATAAGGGTCATCTGATATCCTCTGCAGGATTTGTCTTCCCAGGATTTCAACTCCCTTGCCAGTCTTGTTCTCCTGGTGTCATCAAGATGAAGTCATCTATCTGTGGGGTTTTCACTTGGTTCTGTTGCCTTTGGACTATTTTTTTTTACAGGATAGTAGTGTTATTATCAGAGAAGGCAATGGCACCCCACTCCAGTACTCTTGCCTGGAAAATCCATGGACAGAGGAGCCTGGTAGGCTGCAGTCCATGGGGTCACTAAGAGTCAGGCACGACTGAGCAACTTCACTTTCATTTTTCACTTTCATGCATTGGAGAAGGAAATGGCAACCCACTCCAGTGTTCTTGCCTGGAGAATCCCAGGGGCTGAGAAGTCTGATGGGCTGCCATCTATGGGGTCACACAGAGTCCGACACGACTGAAGTGACTTAGCAGCGGCAGCAGCAGTGTTATTATAGGCCTGTGACAAGTATATTCTAATCTGTCTTAATACTTACAAATACCATTTCTAACCTTCATTCTTGATAGGCAGGGAAATATATTTGTAAGACCACTGATTGCAAAATATATACTGAGGCTGTGTTAATATGATCTAGCAAAGATTCCTCATTCCACACGAATGTAATTGGAATTGCTGTGTGGTTGAGATGGCATGAGTCAATACCATCCTCCAGAATCCATCTGGCATTGCTAGAGACATGAATAGAGTGGAGATACAATGAGCATCACCACCCCAGGAATAACATTAACCTATTCCATTTTCTCCAAGCTATGATATTGCTTTTAATTTTTCTATTTTGGCTTGGGGTGGGGGGCTTTAGAAAGCTGCCACTTGACCTTCCAACTATGAATAGGTCTTACCTCACAGGAGAAGGAGTCAATGTGGGGCCTGCCAACTACCAAATATGTCCATTAGATTTTATAACTGGGGATATATTATATTATATTTGGACAAGAAAACTGGTATTAGGTGGGTTTATGGATGAAGTGGACCCAATGTGGGCCACACTTGGCCAAGATTCCCTTTATTTCCTGCCCTCCATAAATCACACTCTAACAAAAGGGCTTGATGATGCTTTAGGCCTCTGGTTGTCTATGCCAGTTTGGATTTTGTGTCTTCAATATCTTTTGGGTATTCTACTTTCCCTACAGTAAGTTCAGTAGGGAAAGTACTCAATGGCTACAAATTTCCTTGAAGAAGGAATGGGAGGAATTGTGGCCACATTTTCCTGCTACAGTGTTGCAAGGGTTCTTTCTTCCATGAACTCAATAGCTACAGTATGTGAGTTCTGGGTCTGAAAACTTACTTGAATTCATAAATTAGGCAAGGTGTTGTGACTTTTAGTTGGGGTGGCCCCTCTTAGATTTCTGATCATTAATCCTTATTTTATTGTTTGCATAGATCAAGAGATGCTCTGAATACCTCTGTTTTGCTCATAAGGACATCATATTCTATTACCCAATTCCATAGCTCTCCAAATTTTTATGGAAACTCTACTGGTACAGCAAACCTGTTGAAGATAAAAATTCAACTTTTTAAAAATCTTCTTAGAGATCTTCTGCTACTTTTATGATTAAACTTGATTTTCCTATCCCGACAGGATAAGATCGGAGTCTCTTTATATTGATATACTGTCAAGGAGGGCCTTTTAGAATTTAATTGTTCAGTCTTTCATTTTTTTCCCCTGCTAAATCAACGATTTCCCTCAAAATAGTTATCCATTTCCTTTGCCTTTGTAAATACTATTTGGTGTGCTTCTTAATCCCCGATACATTACTTCTATCAGTGCATTCCCTTCCAGCACATACCAGTTCCTAACAGTAAAAGTTTTAACAAACTTCACTATCGCTGCTTACCAAGAGATCTGAATGCTCTGTCTGCTGCGGACAGGTGATCCAGTAGGCTTCCTAGGACCACTTCTAGCACCAACTATTGCAGACTGTGTTTCCCAGCTTCTGAGACAGAGATTTGTGTACAGGAAGTTTATTGACTCAATATCTGTAACAAAGCAAAGAGTAAAGAAATGGGTAGAGGGAGATCTTAGGCTATGTTCGAGTTACATCTACCATGAGCTCTGGGGTCGGTAAGGCCTTGCAGAGTTGTCTTGTATGGGAATTTACCATACAGAGCTAGCTCTCTTTATCTTAAGGCAATTGCTGGGAGACAGGAATCACCTAAAAACTGCCAGAAATAAAATCCCCAGCAAGCAGGAAGAGGCACGCTTAGTCTCAAAGTACACACACGTGTGCGTTTCTTGATCCCTGTGTACCTACTTGCGTATGTGCCTAATGCGTGCATGCGTTAGGGCGTGCGCTCCGCGTTGAGCGTGTGCTCTACCGGCTTTTCCTTCAGTAAGTAGGGAATTCGATTATAAAGCCCTTTGTTACTCTGCCTTGCTTTCTTTTCTGAAAACAACTCTTCATACATATGTTAAGACAAACTATAATTATAGAAAGAATTTTAGAGAATTAAAGAAGGGTAGTATGGTTTACCTTAGGTGTCACCCAACTCTCTGAGGTTGTGGTGTCCGTTCACATTTGAGTACATGTCAGAATATGAACTAGGACAAGGATAAGGAAGAGCTTCTCTCTGGATTTTATAAGGTATCTTTTTTTTTTTTTTCCCTCATGATTTTGCTTTTATTTTTATTGGGCTATAGGTGATGGGTTGGGAACTCTCTCTGCAAGGTAGGCGCCACCAGGGAAATGTCCATTCTCCTTTTCCTGAGATAGCTTTTGTAGCTTTTTCTTTCTCTTGGAGCCACTATCCCTGCCCGAAGCAGCATCTGCAAGTCGGCTGCCAAGTGGTTCCTCCTTGGAAGAGAATTTCCTCTTTTTCTTAGCGACACTCTTATTTCTTGACTCTTAGGGGCCCCTAACTAGTTCTTCTTTGAAAAAGATTTCTTCCTTTTGGGAAGATTCCACTGCCAGCTCTGTCTTCAAGATCACTGCTGACCAGTTTCTCCTTGAAAAAATATTTCTTTTCCTTGGGTTTGGAAAAGGAGACAGCAGGGTCTTCCATTCCATTTTCCTGAGGAGACTGCTGGCACTTTTTCTCTTTCTTCTTTTCGGGTCTTTCACTTGTCTCCTCACCCTCCTCTGGAGTACTCCTGCTATTTTCTGAAGATTCCAGGGCAATTGCAGCCAGCCACTTCTTTTCATTTTTAAAGTGCTTCATCTCCTGTTTCCTAGTAATCTCAGCAGCCGCCCCCTCTGTCTGAACCATTGCTTCCTTCATGACATCCAAATTCTTTAATGCAATCTCTTCAGTCTCAAAGGACAGCCGCTCCTCAACTTGTTCTCAAAGGTTCTCCCCAAATCCGCTGGTGCGTACGTAAGATATACAGTCAGTTCATGAGGTAATATTGCATTTGTTTGCCAGGTATCCAGAGATGTGGTGGACTAAGGTAGAATGGAAAACGAGTCCATGTTTTGGGGTGTTAAACCTTATCTTCAGGGCTCTGGAAACTTGGTACGTGTGCTGGGTCTAGGAAATCACTCAGACATCAGGACTGGCCAGGGTTAGAGTGTCTTTTAAAATATAACATCATAAAATATTTTATTTGAAACTTTGTGAATCTCTAGAAGATGTCAAATGCTCATATTTAAATGTAAGTATGTATGCTCATCCTAAACTAATCCAGATGCACTCTTCTTAGCTCTGGTGTCTCGATTACTTTCATTAGGAGGGATTCCTAAGATTTGAATGTAGACTGAGGTACTGGCAGTTTGGTGGGGAGGAGGTTTAAAAAATCATTAATGCTGTCTTCTGTTACTTTTATTCTTAAACAGCATGAGATTTTAAGATGAGTTATTTTGAAGGTATTTTCTGAAATAATAGGAGGGTATTATAGCCACCCCCTCTACAAAAAGAGGGTACTTTTCTGATGCATGAAGTTTGTGGATGTAGGGTAGCATATGTGGCATTATCCTTAGAAATAGTGTATATAACACAGGTGCAAGTGACTGTAGCTCTCATTTGAACTAGGTTTGTATTAAAAGAGGTAAGAGAAAGAGTTTATTCTTTCTTTCTCTTAATGCAGTTAACATCCATGCTAATGAAATTCAATATAGAGAGTCACTTGCATTCGCTCACCATATAAAATGACACCGACTGCTTCCCAACTCCCATATGTGGGATTTGAGTAGGTGAACACTTTCATCTCAAGTGCTGTCATATGTATTTGCCCCTGTGAAGATCTTTAGGTTCTGCTCTCAAGTCAGCAAGTTGCCTTCGATGCCAGTGGTGGTATTTTATCATGTTGTTTCCCCACAATAAATTCCAGTCCCTCCTTGGCTTGGCTGTAACCACCTGTTCTCCCACACCTGTTTCAATTTATAAACCATATGCTGTAGTCACAGCTGAGAACCGCTGTAGACATGATGTGATTTCTCATAAATATTTCATAAATTCAAAGTTTTCTGCACTTCAAAATATTTTGAAGGCACTGATTTTACTGAAAACCTTACAGAGACTGACATACACTCTTTATTATGATCATTATGCAAGCAAAGAAAGATGAAGTTTACAGCCTTATAAAATAACCTGCACCAATACTGAAATAGCACTATATTGGTATTTATGCTTTTAAACAAACAGAACTGCAGCCTACGGTAAAATAATTCAAGTGAAGTAATTGGTCTGAAATGTACATATGCTCAGGAAATCCAGGGAAACAGATGTTTTCACATTGCATTTCCTACGTGGAATAAGAGATGCTTCACAAGACTGTCAGATACTTACCATGTATATTAATTGGCACTCTGTTATTAGTATTTTGAGGATGTAAATTAAGTGAATTTTACAAATCATACTTTGTAAGTAACGAAACCTAAAATTCAGCTTGCTTAAATAATAAAGAAAATTGCCTATCCTATTAACAGCTAAATGTTAGTTGCTCAGTCGTGTCCAGCTCTTTGTGCCCCCATGGTCTGGTCTGTTCATGAGATTCTCCAGGCAAGAATACTGGAGTGGGTTGCCATTCTCTACTCCAGGGGATCTTCCCAACTTGGAGTGAACCTGGGTCTCCTATATTGCAGGCATATTCTTTACCATCTGTGCTACCATAAGAGAGATATTGCATTTAAGGCTTGGATTGATTAAAGAATAAAAGAATTGTGGTCTGGACTCTGCTTTTCTCCCTCTTATTCTCAGTTTTGTTTTTATAGTACAGTCCTACCTTTATATTTAGAGAATGTATGCTGTTATTTCATCAGTCTTCATTCTTTCCTGTTTAAGTGCAAAAGAATTTCATACGGTAGCCCTACAAAACAGATAAACAACAGTAAAAGCCAAAAGAACAACAACGAAGAAACCTCCTTTCTCTTTAGAAGTCTTAGTAAATATTTTCTCTCATCTCATTTAGATTATAGTCTAAATGACTATTTATGAAATAAATATTTTGAACCAAGGAATGAGGTATGCGAAGCCAGTCAGTACCTAACCCTAGGAATTCATCCCTCTGAGACCATGTTCTTGATAATAGGAAAGAGGCAAATTTCCCAGCAGAGGATCAAGTTACTTTTTTAGGGTAAGGGTGGTATCAAGTGAAAAAATCAATTTTTATCTGCACCTGTCTCTTTGTATACTTGTAGATACATACATACACAAGCAAAGTTGGGATGATACTGTACTTTTCTGTCTTGTTATTTAGACTTGGAATTTTATAAAAAAAAATTTTTTTAATTTCAGTGCATAGCCTACAAAATTAGATTTTCTAAATAAATGAAGACCAAGGATTCTTGTTATGTTAATCACTGTTGCATTGATGGGTACATAATATAGGATATTTTGATCCTATTTAACTAGACATTTTTGGAAAGACATGATAGTAAACAGTTCAGCCAAACAGTTTTGATGTAAAGACATATTTCTTAATGAAATAGGGACTTCCCTGTAGCTCTGACAGTAAAGAAACTGCCTGCAATGCAGAAGACCTGGGTTTGATCCCTGAGTAAGGAAGATCCTCTGGGGAAGGGAATAGCAAGCCACTCCAGTATTCTTGCATGGAGAATCCCATGGACAGAGGAGCCTGGTGGGCTATAGTCTGTGGGGTCACAAAGAGTCAGACACGACTAGTGACTAAAACTACTTAATAAAAGAGGACTTGACCAGAATAAATGTAATAGCAATAAAGTACCTACATTTTCCCTTTTTGTGGTATGTTTTTAATGAATGAATTTCTTTTTTGGTGGCAGTGATATAGTTCATATTATTCTTTTATGATTTAATTCTTTATTTGATTTATTTCTTTATTTGGCCACAATTCTTTTATTCTTGAACTATCCTGGCCTGAAATTAGACAGATCCGCCTCTTGTCTGTTCAGTCAGGTACTTCTCTTTATTATTTAAGCCAGTTTTATTTTAGGTTTCTGTTACTTGCAAAGAATGATTTTTAAATGTTTTCAGTTCACTTAAATTCTTATAAATGAAAAATTGTCCTCTGAGTAATACTTATCACTGTGGCAATGATAGGCCAAACAGAGGTTCATATGCAAGTTTTGCTTTTGATAGCAGACGTAACCATGGAATGTTGGTTTTGAGAAGTTTTCTCAGAAATCATCTGGGAATGGGGACCCTTGTCGAGCTCCTTTCCAACCATATTTGGCCTTGCTGATTCCTTCACATATCTCATTCACATATCACTTATAGCTGCTTTCACACTGCAAAGGCAGAGGTGATTGGTTTTCACTGCAAATTCAAAAATATTTATTAACTGACTCTTTTCAGAAAAATATTTGCTAACACCTGATCCAGGCTAATCAGTTCAGTTTAGTTCAGTCGCTCAGTCATGTCTAACTCTCTGCTACCCCATGGGATCCAGGCTGTGGGTGGCAAATAGATTTTCTATTCCTTGGTATCTTGGGTAAACTGATGGTAATTTCCTTTGGGACAGTATGGAGGATTGGAGAGGAGCACTAGGAAGGACTGCTCACATCTGCTTTAGGTTTCTGAAGGTCCAGAGTTTGTACATATGTTGGTACTTAGCAATCAGCCTTGGTATAAAAATAAATGAGAAAAATGATTGTATTCAAGGAATGCTGCTCTAAGAGATGCGAAATTAATTTCCACTTGTTACTAACTGTGTCTTTGGGTAAACTCAGTATCTCTGTCTTTACTCAGTATCCACCCTCTGCAAACCAAAAGTACATGACAATATCTAGCCTAATTATGTCTTGGAGTGGCTGGCACATGTGAAAACATATGTGGGAATGCTTTTTATATTATTGGACGAAGAGAAAGAAATACTAATAATTACTTTATCATAAAACTTTGTTGGAAATGGCCATAAATAATGTCTGCACACCAGGGCACTTCTGACTATATGTTATTTATAGGATTAATAATCTTTGTTCTAGAATTATTATACAATATGTGTATGTATATATATGTATATTCAGTATCATTATGCTATATAAATATTCTCATTTGGCATATTTAACCCAAGTAATCTGGTACTGAAGTCTCAGTTCTCCATTGTGCGATACCAACTTTTGAAGAGTGGTACCATAGCCTGGGTACCTTAGGATGAGACACATATGCATGAAAGAAATAGGCACAGGAATATCAAACAATGGTTTGAGACAGACCAGGCCCAAGTGCTTTAACAGGTGCAGTGATGAAGCTTGCTTCTACGTTAGTGTGAAAAGTTTTGGCTTGCATTAAAGTGATGAGTTGGGAATGATAACAGTGAACCTAATGAACTGCACTTCACCTGATAATGTATGAGGTTGTGAGGGATACTATTTCAAAGACTCACTATCAGCAGGATTCTGAAAAAGGTAGCAAAGATTTTAGAAAATATACAATATCACACTTGCAGTTTCAAATATTTCATATTTTCTTTTTTATTTGTAACATACTCAATCCACAGTAGATCACCATGTTGTGTCCAAAATGTTTCGTTTATCCTAACTTCCCCCTGTGGTCCTTACTATTGTATTCCCTCAGTTCAGTTCAGTTCAGTGGCTTAGTCGTGTCTGACTCTTTGTGACCCCATGAACCGCAGCACGCCAGGCCTCCCTGTCCATCACCAACTCCCGGAGTTCACTCAGACTCACGTCTGTCGAGTCGGTGATACCACCCAGCCATCTCATCTGTCCACCTCTGGGGACAGATGTGTTGTCCCCTTCTCCTCCTGCCCCCAATCCCTCCCAGCATCAGAGTCTTTTCCAATGAGTCAACTCTTCACATGAGGTGGCCAAAGTATTGGAGTTTTAGCTTCAGCATCATTCTTTCCAAAGAACAGAGTCTGCTAATTTGTCTTAAGCACCACTTACCTTGACTTTAATGATGCTTTTCCCCTCCAACTTTTAAAAGTATACATATATGTTATGGAAATCTGAGAAGCAAAGGCAGCCAGGAACACACAATCATCCATGGTTACAAACAGTCTATAATTTGATGTATTTGTCTAGTCTCTAATAGTATCTCCATATTTGTCTGGTCCTTTGGAGAAGGAAATGGCAAAACACTCCAGTACTCTTGCCTGGAAAATCCCATGGACAGAGCACCCTGGCAGGCTACAGTCCATGGAGTTGCAAAGAGTTGGACATGACTGAGAAACTTCACTTTTTGTGTGTATATAAAATACAAAATGAAGCATATTTTTATGTGATAGTACAGTATAATCATGATTTTTTGCAGATTGTGAATATTTACTAATTCAAAATCCTAAAGCCATGGGTAGTTTGATTATCAAAAAAACACTACACTGTAACTCAGAAAAGAGATATAATCCAGCTTTTGTGGAAGAAAATTTGCTTAAAAGACAAAATGATAACAGACCTCCAAATAGATTTTTGCAAAGTTACAATTAAAATACTGTATTTTCTTAATGTGCAATCTAAACTGAGACCCAGAGCAATAAAGTCCAAAAAGCATAATGCTTCTAGATGATTTAAAATTTGTACTATTCAAGTACTATTGAGAGATTATTTTCATTAATTGTTTAAAAATCAATTCATATAGTATGGCCAAAAGAAATCCACAAATACACCAATGGTTATAATCAAAATGAAACATGAACACACTTGCATACGTTCCTTCCGTTACACTTCGTTTTGCCTTTTGTTGCCACCACAATGAAAAAAGCACTACGAAATGATTCATTGTGCTTCCGAGATGACTTAACAATTCCATGTTTAAGATGCTTCTTTCATATATTACAAAAAGATATTTATAAGTTGGTTGATTCACTAGTTCTATATTTTGTTATACATCATCTCCTCAAAGCATTTAAAAAGCTTAGGTGTTGTAAAATCAAGACAGATGTTTGTCCACAATAACTCAGGCATTTCCTAAAAAATGAACACATAGAACTGTGGTTATAATCTGTCTTCTAGATATAGAGATACTATCAAAGAGTCTTATTTTTCATCCGTTCTTTCCTCTTTGCCCTTCAGGTCTAAGGATAGTAAATGATGTCTGTTATTACTATTCCTGTGGTACTGTATTATTTCTTGATAACTAACCCAAAACCTGCCTTAAAACTTTTTAAATTGTTCTTTTATTAAACTTTCCTCATATTACTCAACTGGAGTATACTAAATTAGTTTGCTAATGCAACTTGACTGATAGCAGCTGAAAATTTCAGGTCATAGCACATGTCCTAAAAAAGTAACACTATCACTCAAATAGATTGTCAACCGGCTCTGTTACTTAGGAAGGCTTCCCTGATGGTTCAGCAATAATCTGCCTGTCGATGCAGGAGACACGGGTTCAATCCCTGGGTTGGGAAGATCCCCTGGAGAAGGAAATGGCCACCCACTCCAGTATTCTTGCCAGGAAAATCCCATAGACAGAGGAGCCTGGCAAGGTCTCAAAGAGTTGGACATGACAGCAACTAAACAAATTACTTAGCACAGTATTTGTAATATAGAAACATTCAATAATACTTTTTAAAGTAAAAGAACATATATTTGAATGAAAGAATGAGGGTTGAAAAGGTATGTAAGAGGATCACTTAAATATTCAAACTCTTTGCCAGGACTTTTAAAAAATGTTAGACATAGCATCCAAGTTATATTCTAAAATTATTCTTATATGATTTGAAAAATTTTAATCTTTATAATTTGATACAACTCTACTGAGTTAAATTATGCCCCATCTCTCCCACAAAATTTATGTCCACTCAGAACCTCAGACTTTGGGTCTTATTTAGAAATAGGATTTTTACAGATGTAACTGAATTCAGATGAGGTCATAGAGGATTAGGGTTTGGTGTAATCCGATGATTGGTGTACTTATAAGAAAATTGGTCAAAGCAACATGGATGGGGAAGACAATGTGAAGAAACACAGAGAACACCATATGAAGATGGAGGGAGAAAATGGAGAGACATGTCTACGGATAAGGAGCATCAAGGATTGGCTGGAAGCCACCAGAAGCCAGGAGAAAGGCATGTAACACGTGAACCCCCAAGAAGGAACCAACCCCACTGTCACCATTGTTTCAGACTCTGGCTTCTTGAATGATGAGAGAATAAATTTCTGTTATCTCATGCTGTTAAGTTTATGGCAATTTTTATTAGTTCTAAGAAACCGATAAAATAGTTAATTTCACAAATGTTTATGAATATCTGACACATGCCAAGCACTAGCCTGTGTTGTGGTGGTACAGTGGTGTATAAGACAAAGTGCCTCTCTTCACGGGACACATGGACTGACAGACACAAATATATGAATAAGCAGGGGACACCATGTCAGGGAATGGTAAAAGCAGCAAAGGAGTAAAGCAGTGTATGACACAGAGTTGCAGAAGTGTACTATTTCATGTGAAATAATCCCAGACCTTTCTCATGTTGTGATATTGGATGAGAGGTGTAATTGAAATGAAGAATCAGAATATGTGAAGATCTGGAATAAAAGTGTTCTAGACCAAGAAAACACAAGTGCAAAAGCCCTGAGGTGTGACCAAGCTTGGTGTGTTTGGAAGCAACATATAGACTGGTGTGTTCATACTATAATGCATAGGGCAGAGGAAATGATTTTGGTGAAATAACGTAGTAATGTCCTCTTTATAAGGATTTTTATTCTAGGTATAATTGAAAGCCATTGCTATTTGTGTACATAGGGAAAAGTATAAAAATTTTAATCCATATTTAAAAAATAACACTCTCACTTCTGTGTGAATAATAAGTGTAATAGGCAAGTGTGAAGGTAGGGAGATTGGTTAGTAAGCGACTGGAGTAATTTAGGCAGGATATCATGATAAAGAGGTATAGAATGTTGGCAGTGAAGGTCATGAAAAGAATTCAGTCAAGACAAATATTGATGGAAGAGAAAATAGAATTTGCTATGAGACGTGAACATATAATATGAGGTATGAAAGAAAGACCATTATCAAAAATGAATCTTTTATGGCCAAAGTAATTAGTACATTATGGTGTGACTACTGAAATATGAAATAAGAAAAGCCCAGAGTTTAGTAGCCAAGTTGAGTTTGGAATGCCAGTAGCATATTAAAGGGAAAGACAAGTAGATAGATACTGGCATTGGAAACTTGGGAGTAGTTTTCCTGTGAACACAAGAGAAATGGGACCGTGAATTACTGTCCCATTACAGGGCAAAGTGATATTTCAGTAAGTTCAGTTCAGTTCAGTTCAGTCACTCAGTCGTGTCCGACTCTTTGCCACCCCATGAATTGCAGCACTCCAGGCCTCCCTGTCCATCACCAACTCCCGGAGCTCACTCAGACTCACGTCCATCGAGTCTGTGATGCCATCCAGCCATCTCATCCTCTGTCGTCCCCTTCTCCTGCCCCAAATCCCTCCCAGTAAGTTAACCATGTCTATATTTTTTAACCTGGGAGATATCACAGTGTGTTTGTTTGCTGATGGAAATAGTCCAGAACATAGGACTAAGTCCGTAATTTAGGACGGATGAGGGAATTGCAGGGACGTTATCCCTGAGGCAAGTGGAAAGGGTTCAGTGTGCAAATGGAAGGGTTGGATTTAGCTAGAAGTTAGATTCACTTTAGCTAGAAGTTAGATTCATTTTAGCTGAAGGAAAGGGCTGAATACAAGGGTATACGTCTAGGCTGTTTGGTATACTCAATGTTACCAATTTACATAGCTTTCTTCTAATTGCTTCTTTTTTTTTTTTTTTTTTTCTTAGAGTCAAGAAAGCTTAGAATGAGGAGAGGGAGAGTTTTGAGAACAAAAAAGTTATTGAAAAATTATGTCAGATTAGAGAGCAAGGTGTGAAAATAACACCAGATGATTTTATAGCTGGGCAATGCTGAGGGCCCACTTAGAGTCTCTTGTTGTAAATTTAAGTGAAACAAGCCAGGAGGGTTCTCTTGATTTTTTTCTGGTTGTATACTGCTGCTTAGGCACAGATGAAAAGGAATTAAAGTTAGGTTTAGCTGGGTTCAGATTTTGTGAAGTCAATAGAGTACAGAGTCAAAGGATTATGTATGTGTGCAAAGTGTGATAGACTTTAGAATTTAAACTAGTGAAGAGGGGAAAAGGACATAAAGGTAAGGAAGGACATTAAAATACATGCTATTGAGGAAACCAGAATTGAAAGACATGTGTTCTCCAGTGTTCACTGCAGCACTGTTTACAATAGCTTGGACATGGAAGCAACCTAGATGCCCATCAGCAGACAAATAGATAAGAAACCTGTGGTACATATACACAATGGAATATTACTCAGCCATTAAAAAGAAATCATTTGAATCAGTTCTAATGGGGTAGATGAAACTGGAGCCTATTATACAGAGTGAAGTAAGTCAGAAAGAAAAACACCAATACAGTATATTAACGCATATATATGGAATTTAGAAAGATGGTAATGATAACTCTATATGTGAGACAGAAAAAGAGACACAGATGTAAAGAACAGACTTTTGGACTCTGTGGGAGAATGCAAGGGTGGGATGATTTGAGAGAATAGCATTGAAACACGTATATTACCATATGTGAAATAGATCGCCAGTCCAGGTTTGATGAATGAGACAGGGTGCTCAGGGCTGGTGCACAGGGATGACCCTGAGGGATGGGATGGGGAGGGCAGTGGGGAGGGGGTTCAGGATGGGAACACATGTACACCCGTGGTGGATTCATGTTTAATGTATGGCAAAACCCACCACAATATTGTAATTGGCCTCCAATTAAAATAAATTAAAATTAAAAGAAATAAAATACATGGTATTAAAAATGACATGCTTAATTATTAGAGGCCCCAGTGGATAAAACATGTTAGATACATAGATGCTAGAGTGAATAAACTAGATTAAAATAATGCATTTAAAATCTGCAAAATATAAAACAGGCAAACTAAATTGAACTCAAGAACACCACTTTTGATTAATTGATTAATTAGGAAAAATTCAGTTCAGTTCAGTTCAGTCGCTCAGTCGTGTCCGACTCTTTGCGACCCCATGAATCACAGCACGCCAGGCCTTCCTGTCCATCACAAACTCCCGGAGTTCACTCAGACTCACATCCATCGAGTTAGTGATGCCATCCAGCCATCTCATCCTCTGTCGTCCCCTTCTCCTCTTGCCCCCAGTCCCTCCCAGCATCAGGGTCTTTTCCAATGAGTCAAGTCTTCGCATGAGGTGGCCAAAGTACTGGAGTTTCAGCTTTAGCGTCATTCCTTCCAAAGAAATCCCAGGGCTGATCTCCTTCAGAATGGACTGGTTGGATCTCCTTGCAGTCCAAGGGACTCTCAAGAGTCTTCTCCAACACCACAGTTCAAAAGCATCAATTCTTTGGCGCTCAGCCTTCTTCACAGTCCAACTCTCACATCCATGCATGACCACAGGAAAAACCATAGCCTTGACTAGACGGAAAAATTCAGATACTATTAAAATTTCTTCTTAAGATGCCTGATTCACATCATTTGGAAAATTTTTCTTTTATATCTTCATACTTGTTGTCTAGGCGTCTTAAGTAGAAATTTAAATCTGGAGCTCTAGACTTAGTAAATATTATAATAAATTTTTCTCAATGGAGAGAGTTTATTTTTATTGTTTGACACACATGCTATCACAAAAATGTGAAGAAAAATCACATTGTTATAGTTTATTTTTGTACCATAAATTTTTGTTAGCGTTAAAGCTCAGTTTATTATCAAAGGTAGAAAATTAGTACATTATATGTTTTATGTCTTCTCTTAAACTGATGGTTTATTTCATTAATGGTTGTCTTCTTGACAACTGGAGTATCAATATATGAGTTTCTAAAATTCTCCCCTTTAGAGTAATATTTTACTTTAGTCTATTCTTATTTAATTTCTTTAATTTGAAAATTAAAATATTAGTAATTTCTTTTTTCAATGATGTAGCTAAATTTTAAAAGGTTGTTGAAAGTTTCATTCCTGCTTAGGATGCAGAAGACTGTAAAAACACAAAAAGAAAATAATCCCCAACCCCCCAAAAAATTGCTCCCACACCAATGAGGAAAAGATAGATAATCTAAAAATCACATGTTTTCTTGAGTTCATCAGAGCACTGAAATTGCAAGGAAATCAAAGGACAAAGAGGGACTTGCTCCTCCAGGAGAGGTGGGAGTACAGCCTCACCTTTGGCAGATCACAGAGAAAGATGCGTCCACCATACAAAGGGGTTACAAAAAATCAACTAAAATTTTTTAATGAATTTAAAGCCTAAGTATGACAACCTTCCCATGGTAAACTGTTACTAATAAAAGTTCTTGGATATCCCCATCAATAGATACTGAAAAGAGGCCACACAAGAAATTCAGGCAAGACATTATTGTTACTCCTGTTGCAGCATGAGGGAGCAAAAACAACATGTTCCCTAACTTGCTCCCTAAGTAGGGGGTGAGCTGGTCCCTTAAATAGGGTGAGTGTAGGGGTCATGCTGGAAGCCTGCTTTAGGTTGTCTGCCCACTCCCTTCAGGGTGCTGTTGCAGGGACCATGAGCAGTACCCTGCTTTTGCTTCTGACACCTCAGAAATGACAGTTGAGTTTTGGGTCTTTTGGTATCTTGTTATTGATAAATTGCTCCACTGTGCATGCTCACAGTTAGTTTTAGTCCTTTATGATTTCTTTGTGTTCTGTAGCTCCAGGAGATCGAGACATTTGTCCAGGTGTAAGCACTGCAGTAGAGGGTCCCAGGTCCTGGCCTGTCTCAAAACCACATTAAAGATTAGAGACAGGGCAGAGACAGTGCTTCTCCATGGAGTGGGCATGAAAGAAGTGATCATATCTGAGAGAGGAGGGGGACAGACAAAGAGGCCCATCTGCATCTACATCCCTTCTTTTCTTGTATAAAATAGAAGCTGTAAGCCACTGGGGAAGGAATAGAAATCCATTTACTTCTATCTACCTGCTTCTGGAGGAAGAGTAGAAAACTCTATCCCAAGGCACCAAAATCGATTGCCTTTGGAGAAAAGATGGAAGCCAAAAAACAAAACTAAACAAAAAATCTAACCCTGAGGGAGAGTTGGGAAACTGGCTAATTTCTACAATGATTCTGTGAAGTCTGTACATACAGAGAGAGAGACTCTTAATAGGTGCATAAAAAGAATTGGTAAGATCCAACATCTATGTACAATAAAAACTGTTAGCAAAGTAGGAATAGAAGACAATGTCTTTGACTTGATAAATGGTATCCATGAAGAAAATTGTGATTAATATACTTGCGTGAAAGAATGAGTGACTACTTCCCTGACTTAGATGGAAAACAAGGTAGGAATCTTTGCTCTTGTAGCTCCAGGATTGAGCTAGAGGTCTTTAATGATGAAATGATGCCAGATAAAGAAGAAAGAGGAATACAAATGATAAAAGAAGTGAAATGATTTTTATTCACTGAGGGCATGATTTCTACATAGGAAACACCAAATAATTTATGAATAAAGCTACAAAACCTGTAATTTTTTGTCATGGTCTCAGTATATGAGCTCAACAGAAGTCCATTGTGTTTTTATGTGCTACTATAAATGAAGAAGTAGACATTAAAATAAAAAAAAAATCATTGCTGATTACAATAGCGTCAAAACCAAAAAATACTTAGGGATACATCAAACACAATACATGTAATAAGTGCATGCTAAAACTAAAAAATATTGGTGATAGAAAATCAAGGAGAGACAAAAAATTAAGTAGATACAACATGCTCGTGTTTCAAAAAAAAACTCAGTATTGTTATGATACTAATTCTTCTAAGGTGGGTCTACTTATTAAATGCAATGCTAGTCAAAATTCCAGCAGGCTTTTTTTCTTACAGAAATTGACAAGCTGAGTCTACAGTTTATATATTAATGTAAAACACCTAAAGTAAGCAATTTTAAAAAATAGGAACACAATTGGAAGATACACTACTTGATTTTCAAAACTTAATGCAAAGCTACAGTAATTAAGACCATATGTTATTGGTAAAAGGATAGACATATTGTAGATCATTGTAACACAGGAAGTCCAGACATAGACTTACAAATATATGGTTAGTTAATTGATTTTGGCAAAGTTGTCATGGATAATTCAATAGAAAAAAAGTATTGTTTGACAAATGAACAATTTGACTTCCATTTGTAAAGTATGAACTTTGATCTATGAAAAATAAACTCACAATGAACCATAGGGTTTACATGTAAAATGTAAAACTATAAAACATTTCAGGGAATGTGCAAAAGAAAAAAAAATTGTGACTAACCAAAGATTTACACATAAAATCATAAGCTATAAAATATTAGCTGTAAAAGGAAAAATGATAAATAGAACTTCATGGAAATTAAGAGCTTCTGTTCATTAGACAATGATGTGCATATTATGAATAAACAAGCCACTGTTCCAGGTACATTTTTTCCTAAGCAAACATGTCTGATCAAGTACTTTTATCTGGAACACATAAAGAAATCTCAGATCAATAATAAAACCAAAACATCAATACAATTTTTTATTGAAGATTTGAATACTCGTTTCACTAAAATATAGCTGTGAGTAGCATACAGGCACTTGAAAAAATGGCCAGCAGCAGTATCCATCAGTGAGCCATAATATGATACTAGTATCTGTTCTGAGCTGAATTGTGTCCTCTTAAATTCATGTTGAAGCTCTAATCCCTAGTACCAAAAATGTCACTGTATTTGGAGATAGGGCCTTTAAAGATGCAGGTAAGTTAAAATGAGGCTGTTAGGGTAGGCCCTAATCTAATCTAACTAGTATCCTTATAAGAAGAGGACATTTGGACATACAAAGAAACATTTAGCGTGTGTATGCACAGAAGAAAGACTTTGTGAGGCCACAAGAAGAACACAGCTACCTGCAAGCCAAGAAGAGGGTCTTCATAAGAAAATAAACCTGCTAATTCCTCCATCTTGTGCTTCCAGCCTCCAGAATTGTGAGAAAATACATTTCTGCGGTTTAAACCAGTCAACTAGTATTTTGTTATGGCATCACTAGAAAACAAATACAAATATGCATCTATTAGAATGGTTAACATTTTTGGCAAAATAACAAAGCCAAATTTTCCTGAGGATGTAGGGTAACTGGGATTCACGCACACTGCTGGTGGGAAAGAAAATGGTACAACTAACTTGGAAACCAGTTTGTCAGTTTCTTATAACATTAGGTGTATATTTTTTGATTCAGAAATCCCATTTCTAGGCATTTTTTCAGTGGAAATTAAAAGATATGGCTATACACAGGCCTATACCTGAATCTTTGTTGCAGCTTTATTTGTCAGTGGTCCAAAATCATACATAATTTTGATGTCTGTTGACTGGTGAACAGAAAAATGGTGGTGCATCTACATAATGGAGTATGGTTGAGCAATAAAAAGGTGTGAACTGTTGATACATGCAGAAGGACGAATCTAAAAAGTATTATTTCAACGAAGAGAAGCCTGACAAGAAAGACTGAATACTGCATAATTCTGCTTGTATGACATTCTTGCAGTGCAACACTAGAAGGTAGAAATAGATGTTTTCAGTTGCTTGAGTTGGATTGAGAACATGGATTACAAAGGGGTACAAGGGATATCTTGCCTGTGTGGTGGTGATTAAGACTGTACATACTCTCTAACACTCCTAAAACTTTACATCTAATAAAGAGCAACTTTTGCTATATTTAAGTTATACTTGAATAAACCTGGTATTTAAAAAGAAAGAAAGTCTAGAGAATAAAATGAGCTAAAGGCCAACCATGAACACTGACACACTGAAGAAAACAATAGCTTAATAAGAACTAATGTAATGATAACATTAAAGAAAGGTTTTATACTTAATAAAATTTAAGTAGTATGCGTTACATAAATAATTTGACCTGAGATTTCCATTAATAACCTCAGACTATAGAGGAATGTAAATTAATTAGAGCCCTTGGCTTGTAACCATCTATTGAGGGAAGCATTCATCATACAAATAGTTTCACCAACAGATGCCATGTTTGAATTGTTCTCTAAGTGCTATAAATCACTAACGATAGAATAGTTAGTTCTGATCGAAGGTACTGGGGAGGGCTTCAGTGAGGAGGTGACATTTAAATTAAGTTCTGCAGTTTTCTGTTGTTTACCAATGTCTTGAGAGCTGTAAATATATATTTGCATGATGCAAAATCCCAAAATACCACCATCTGATTTTATGCATATGTGAGGTGTTTGGAGATGTTAAGTACATTTGCAATTTGCAGTGTATTTGTGGGTACCATTAAACCCTTTCTTTTCCAAAGGTCATATTGTTTCTATAGTAACAAATGCATTTCAAAATGAACATCAACACTGAGATCACTCAACTACTGCTGTAAAGACTCTGAGTTGACCCCTTAGCAGCAATAGATTCTGCTAAGAAAGATATAATCTGAATTTCTTTTCAAAGTCTTATCTGTCTATTCTTTTGTGTAAGAACATATTCAAGAGAAGTTGCCTCACTTACATTGCTATATAGATTAATGAGCAATAAAACATGCTTGTTTCTTCATGTATTATGCAGGCGCAATGGTTGTTCATCTATGTCATCTGCGCTCCATTATTTCATTTATCAATTAATCTAATACAATTAGTGAGAGCCTACCAGGTATTATCTACCTATCTATAGTTACAATTAGCTTTGAGGTAGGTATTATGAATTGTATTTTATAGATGAATAAAAGACTCAAGTAGTTTGCATCATTACTGTGATTCCGTAAATAGAGAAGTTCTTTTGATCAAAAATGCAGGATATATTTTTCTCATTTGACAATTGCTTTACTGGAGTATGGTTTTTGACACCTGAAGATTTGTCTTTTGTTTTATCTACTATAAATAGGGGCTTCCCTCATAGCTCAGTTGGTGAAGAATCTGCCTGCAGTGCAGGAGACCCAGGTTCAATTCCTGGGTTGGAAAGATCCCCTGGGGAAGGAAATGGCAACCCACTCCAGTATTCTTGCCTGGAGAATCCCATGGACAGAGGAGCCTGGCAGGCGACAGTCCATGGGGTCACAAGAGTCGGACACGACTTAGTGACTAAACCACTAACCACCACTATTAATAGAGTTGTCATGAAATTCGGAGAAGAATTTAGCCATTCAGCTGCAGCTAGCTTTTAAACATGAGAAAAAGCTTAGGGAAAATTTTCATCTTTGACTTGCTAGTTATTAAGTGGTATTCTCCAGGGATCAATGCTATGGCTCTGCAGACTTATTTAACTACCTTTTAATATAAAAGCTCTGGAAGAAAGAGCACTTAATGAGATGATCAAGTTTACAGATGAAAGTATGGTCTCCTGGGTTGAGAAGTGCCAAGCTAATGGGAATAAACTTCAGCAATTGCTCATGAGGCTGTGATTGCTCAGAGCTGGGGTAGATGAACTTGAGAGCCAGCAAGCATAAAGTTTTACTTTTAGTCAAAAGTAATTCAGACCAAACAGATGAAATTAAGACCTCTAAGTAGTGGATATGAGGCGAGAAAGATCTTTTTATTCACTATTGGCCCAGGATATTTTCTCTGAATAAAATAATAATGCTCTTTGAATATGCTTAGGGGAGAAAGAAAGAAAATGAAAAGAAAATGAACTTATTCCTTTGCTCTTGACTTGTGCATGCAGTTTTGGGTTTTTCTCTTCAGAAAGAGAGGGCTTGCTGAAGGCAACTGAAACCATCAAGGAGTTAGATGATTATTATTTTTTTACTGGGCTATAGGAGCATTCTTTTAGTCTAAGGACAGAATAAAAAAGTAGAAAAGTATCATTGCCCTCATAAAATTTTGAATAAAGCCAGCTTTCTATTTCAAATATTAATAAACTTTAAAATTGTTAATATTATTAAATTATATATGTCTAATTAAATAGTGCGTGTGTGCTCAGTTGCTCACTTGTGCCTGACTCTTTGTGACCCCATGGCTCCTCTGTCCCTGGGATTCTCCAGGCAAGAATACTGGAGTGAGTTGCCATTTCCTTCTCCAGGAGATCTTCCCACCCCAGAGATCAAACACTATGTCCCTGCATTGGCACACAGGTTCTTTAGCACTGTGCCACCTGGGAAGGCCCTACCAATAGTAATATTTATTATAATTTTCTACAAAATGGTTCGAATAGATGGTTTTCTTTAATCTTTGCAGTAATCCTATGAGGAAGATACTTTTATTAACTAAAACCTGGGAGAATTCCTGGTTGTCATTGCTTCCTCTCTGATGCCTTCCAGATCCTCATTATTTTCTCACCCTTCATGCTAATTACTCCGCTAAAAACTCATCCTTGAACAACTTCCCTGTATGTATAGCATGGCTGCTGCCTGCAGTCGTGTCCCATCCAACCTTCCTCCACATACTGTCCAGTCATTTTTCTAAATGTTAACTCTACACTTACTAAATATCCATTGCCAATGATATTGTCAGCATCCTTTATTATAGACTCCTCTTCTGCTCTGCTCACTCATGCTTTAATGGAGTCAGTGAATATAAATGATTCTTTCAGTTAGATTGACTGGGAAGGGAAAGATAGTGATTTAACATTAGATTGATGAGGGTGTAGAACTAATAAAACACATTTTTTTGTATTTCCTGCTGGTAGGTTGCAGTCCATGGGGTCGCTAAGAGTCAGACACGACTGAGTGACTTCACTTTCACTTTTCACTTTCACACAATGGAGAAGGAAATGGCAACCCACTCCAGTGTTCTTGTCTGGAGAATCCCAGGGATGGCGGAGCCTGGTGGGCTGCCGTCTATGGGGTCGCACAGAGTCGGACACGACTGATGCGACTTAGCAGCAGCAGCAGCAGCTGTGGATTCAGGGTTAAGAATCAATGGAAAGAAAAAAAGAGGATGAAAATAATTGGAGGAATGAAGACTTAGAGAATCTATATGAAGGATGAAAGTACTAAGTGAATGGGTATGTGTAGTTGCAGGTAAATTTAGATGAGATTGAGTCTGTGTGTGTGTGTGAGCTTACACAGGCACACATATGACTTGGAGTGGAGGAAGGACTATCAAAGTTATGCCCAATGAAAAACTACCTGAAATACATTAGACATATTTAAGCAATCCTCTGGTTAAGTATAATCTTTACAAGCAGTAGTTCAGATTGAGTAAAAAAAGTAGTTGCCTCAAATGTTTGAAATTTCTTTTTTCACTCTTAAGTTCATCAAACTTTTTTTTTTAAATTTTATTTTAACTTTACAATATTGTATTGGTTTTGCCATATATCAAAATGAATCTGCCACAGGTATACATGTGTTCCCCATCCTGAACCCTCCTCCCTCCCCCCTCCCCATACCATCCCTCTGGGTCGTCCCAGTGCACCAGCACCAAGCATCCAGTATCGTGCATTGAACCTGGACTGGCGACTCGTTCCATATATGATATTATACATGTTTCAACATCATTCTCCCAAATCATCCCACCCTCTCTCTCTCCCACAGAGTCCAGTTAGTTGTTTTCATTGTTGTATGGTTCATCCACAGATTTATTAGTTAATTACTATGCACGTATGTGTGTGTATATGTAAGAGCAAAACCAAAAATTTTATTTTGACTATGTACATTTATGTCTTTTGGTTTAGTTAATAATGGTGAAACCTCTGGAATTATTTTTAGTCATAACGTTTCTTGAATGTGTAATATATATCCAAAATATCTTGTCAATTATATTTTTTATTCTTTTAAATATATATATATATAATCCTCTTTTTCAAATTATGTATTACATACATAAAGTCAGATACTTTTACACAATCACAAAAGAAAGCTGAGCGCTGAAGGATTGATGCTTTTGAACTGTGGTGTTGAAGCAGACTCTTGAGAGTCCCTTGGACTGCAAGGAGATCCAACCGGTCCATCCTAAAGAAGATCAGTCCTGGGTGTTCATTGGAAGGACTGATGTTGAAGCTGAAACTCCAATACTTGGGCCACCTGATGCGAAGAGCTGACTCATTTGAAAAGACCCTGATGCTGGGAAAGATTTAGGGAAGGAGGAGAAGGGGACGACAGGATGAGATGGTTGGATGGCATCACAGACTCAATGGACATGAGTTTGGGTAAACTCTGGGAGTTGGTGATGGACAGGGAGGCCTGGCGTGCTGTGGTCCATGGGGTTGCAAAGAGTCAGACACGACTGAGCGACTGAGCTGAACTGAACTGAATGAAATAAAATTAGTATCATATAAGTATCATATTTCAGTTATTCCCAGGCCTAATTCCTGTTCCTCAGAGACAACCCTACTTCTGGTTTTCATTTCTAATATTTGCCTCCATATCTCAATATTTCTTTATATTTATTATATTTACCTTAAGATGTTTATACATTATTTATTAATCTCTTAATGAAGAAGCCTTATCACCTGTCACTAAGTGCATCTCATACCTGTGCATTGGTGTGAGCTCACACACACATCTCATATGCAAATCTAACAATACTCCTAATTTTATTACATTGTAATTTTTGCTAGGTCAGTGTTCAGAATCTATCTACATCATTATGGATATCTAAATTTTAATCATTGCTGAAGTCTATAATTTTGTTTCTCTTCTGTTAATCATTTTTATTTGTTTAATTAAAAATAATTTTGTAAGTCATAACCAAACTTTATGAGTAGAATTTTACTCTCAGATTAACTACACTGACAGATCTATCTATGTCATCTTACTTAACATGGCCCTCTGGCCTTTTGCTTAACATGGACTTGTTTTAGGTTTAATTTGCCATTTTTAATGTACATACATTTACCATGATTGTGATTTTCTTGGCCTATTCTCTGTGATAAATCTTTTACTTCCTAGATCCAGGTTCTTCTCCTTTTTTTTGTGAGAAAATTAGCTGTTTAGATATAATCTTTTGAGAAGTTTCTGAGAAAGAAGGTATGAATATTAGCTTTTAAGATGTGTGTTTTGGTGGTAGGGGAGGATACCACCCTTGCTTTTTGGTGATTTAGTAAAAGGGCACATAGGATTCAGAGGGAATTGTACTCACAGTCATGGTTTATTGCACTGAAGGGGTACACAACAGACTCAGCAGAGCGCAGGGAAAAGAAGCATCAGGTAATACCTGAAGGGGTCCAGGAGCAGACTTCGAAAGTTCTCCGTCACACAGTGACAGAGAAAAGAGGTCTTGCATTGAACGTGCTTCTTCAGCATGGGAAATACGCAGCATGTATCTAGTGTTTCTGCCTAAGGAAACCTGCCTAAAACTCAAGAGTCCAGAGATTTTATTGAAGGCTGGCCACATAAGTACTCTTTGCCTAGACAACTGGGCACTATTACCAAAATTCCAGACTCCACGAAGTAAAGTGGTTGTTTACCATAAATCACATTGTTTGCACAAACAATACAGAAGACTAGTATAATAGAGTTCAGACCCAGTCACACAGTCAGTACAACCAATCAATGCTGCTGCTGCTGCTGCTAAGTCACTTCAGTCGTGTCCGACTCTGCGTGACCCCATAGACGGCAGCCCACCAGGCTCCCCTGTCCCTGGGATTCTCCAGGCAAAAACACTGGAGTGGGTTGCTGTTTCCTTCTCCAATGCATGAAAGTGAAAAGTGAAAGTGAAGTCACTCAGTTGTGTCCGACTCTTAGTGACCCCATGGACTGCAGCCCACCAGGCTCCTCTGTCCATGGGATTTTCCAGGCAAGAGTACTGGAGTGGGGTGCCATTGCCTTCTCCAACAACCAGTCAATATGAGGAGCCAATACAGAGTTGGGAACATTCCATAGCCATGCTGCCAGGAGCATTCCCAAGTTCAGTCTCAAGCAGGGCCTTCTGGAGGTAACAGTATCAGACCGGCTACATCAACTCTTTCCTGAATATGAATACCTAACAACATCCTTTTTCTGTTTCTACATTTTACAGGCATTGACTGGGTACTCAAAGCAATAGATATTTATTAATTCCTTATGGAACTTGGAAGGCATGTGGGAAATAGCTTCTAGCATTGCAGTGGTAAAACCATTGTCCCCCTTATTCCAGGCACTTTGTTCCTTGCTTTATTTGTTTTTTCTTTCTGGAAGCTTTAGGTTTTTCTCTGTAAACTCCATATTCTAAAATTCCAGATGATATGACTCTGTTTGAGAATTATAAAGATTATTTTTGCTGGACAACTAGTAGCTTCTATCTGAAAGTCAAGTCCTTTAATGTTGGGAACTAGTTTGTGTCAATTCAAAATTTTTTCTCCCCTCTGCTTTTTCTTTTTTTTCATTCTGGAATCCCATTGTTCTGATCTCATACTGTTAGGATTGGTCATCTTATTTTTTTTAGGTTTATCTCATGTTTTCCATGTGCTGTACATTGAATAAAGAAAGAAATACAGAAAATTGAAATAATATAAAGAGAAACTTGACCTTATAGTATTTCTCTAGAGAATGTAGAGAATAATAACATTAAACTGAGAAAACATAGAAGGGAGAAAATTATATTTTAGCATTAAATATAAAAAGTAGCAAGGATTTAATAAAGAAGAACAAAAACAAAATTGTTTTTAAGGATTGCTTCAATAGACATACCTTTGCAAGAATGATCAAGAAAATTATGACGCACAAGTAACTTAGAAATATAAAGTTATAATAACTGCTGACACAAGGATTTCAAATATAATAGGAATTTAGTACAAACCATTACACATATGATTCTTAGAGAAGAAGTTAAGTAACATAAATTCAGCACCCAAGTCCATGTAAGATACATAACTGTAGCTATAAACTCAGAGAACAATTTTTGTTTAGTGAGAGCCCATACCAAAAGAGGTATGATTATTCCTCCCTTATGGCATACATCATATTCCAAATTCTTTATTATGTCCCTCTTGCCAGAGAATGAGTCCTTCAATCCGTTGAAGGATTCAAAATGAATGAGAAAGTCCTACAGCCCTTTCTCTGTAGTCCTTCAATCTTTCACCAAGGATGCAGCCCTTCGGACATGCCAGTTTCTGCATGTAGCTTTATTCTGTTTTCCCAATGCCTACAGACTCAAGACTCTTCTTTGTCTATAAACATTTAAATTTTTGGCTCTTAAATGGAAAAAACAAAACAAAACAAAAAACCTGCTCTAGCATCAGCTAAAATCACTAGTTTTAGTTTGCTTTTTGTTGTTCTGACCCCAGGAAATTTCCTCATCCTTTCTAGGGCTAGTTAGGCTTAGCACACAAAAAGAGACTTGTTATATTTCATCCTGAATTTGGATGTTTGACCAAGAAGATTTTCGGGTATTTTAATCTGTCATATTGACAGAACTCAACATTTCTTATTGTCCATTAGGATTTTCAGTATATGTATGAGCAATACATATGAAAACTATAAGGACAGATTGCAAGGTTTCTATATGTTTTATCAGGTGGTATAATATTGGAAAAGATCCTGATGCTGGGAAAGATCGAAGGCAAAAGGAGAAGAGCATGGCAGAGGGTGAGGTGGTTAGATAGCATCACCAACTCAGTGAACATGATTTTGAGTAAACTCCAGGGCATAGGGAAGGACAGGGAAGCCCGGCACACTGCAGTCATGGGGTCCTAGAGTCAAACATGACTTAGCGACTGAACAACAAAAACAATAATATAAATAGTATACAACATATATAAGCATGCTTGGAAAGGTTAGATTTGTATTTTGTAATCCCTTAAATAGTCTCTCTCCCTCTGTTTCTCTAATAAATACAACCAAATAGTCAGTAAGGCAGTAGGTAAATAAATATTAAATAGTAAACTTAAATTAGACTAGCTAATCACATTAATATTTATCATTTAAAACCAAAAAGGGCAGAGATTATCAGAACACATTAGTGAAAAACAATAACCAACTATATGCTGCCTGTAAGAGACATGCTTAACAGATACAGACACAGATGGGTTGAAAATAAATAACCAGAAAAAGAAATAGCAGGAAGATAGTAAATAAGAAAAGGCTGGATTAACTATTCTAATAAGATAAAATAAACTTTAAACAAAGAGTATTAGAAGAAACTGAGATATATTTACATAATGGTAAAGGGAGGAATTGATCAGAAAAATATAAACATTATGATTATTTCTTTTTTTTGTTTGTTTTTTTAATTTTTTAAAATTTTATTTTATTTAACTTTACAATATTGTATTGGTTTTGCCATATATCAAAATGAATCTGCCACAGGTATACATGTGTTCCCCATCCTGAACCCTCCTCCGTCCTCCCTCCCCATACCACCCCTCTGGGTTGTCCCAGTGCACCAGTCCCAAGCATCCAGTATCGTGCATCGAACCTGGACTGGCGACTCGTTTCATATATGATATTATACATATTTCAATGCCATTCTTCCAAATCATCCCACCCTCTCCTTCTCCCACAGAGTCCAAAAGACTGTTCTATACATCAGTGTCTCTTGTGCTGTCTGGCATACAGGGTTATCATTACCATCTTTCTGATTCCATATATGTGCGTATACTGTATTGGTGTTTTTCTTTCTGGCTTACTTCACTCTGTATAATGGGCTCCAGTTTCATCCACCTCATTAGAACTGATTCAAATGTATTCTTTTTAATGGCTGAGTAATACTCCATTGTGAATATATATCACTGCTTTCTTTTTTTTTTCTTTTCTTTTTTTTATTTCTTTATTTCTTTTTTAAATTTTATTTTATTTTTAAACTTTACATAATTGTATTAGTTTTGCCAAATATCAAAATGAATCCATCACAGGTATACATGTGCTCCCCATCCTGAACCCTCCTCCGTCCTCCCTCCCCATACCATCCCTCTGGGTCATCCCAGTGCACCAACCCCAAGCATCCAGTATCGTGCATTGAACCTGGACTGGCATCTCGTTTCATACATGATATTTTACATGTTTCAATGCCATTCTCCCAAATCTTCCCACCCTCTCCCTCTCCCACAGAGTCCATAAGACTGTTCCATACATCAGTGTCTCTTTTGCTGTCTCGTACACAGGGTTATTGTTATCATCTTTCTAAATTCCATATATATGCGTTAGTATACTGTATTGGTGTTTTCCCTTCTGGCTTACTTCACTCTGTATAATAGGCTCCAGTTTCATCCACCTCATTAGAACTGATTCAAATGTATTCTTTTTAATGGCTGAGTAATACTCCATTGTGTATATATACCACTGCTTTCTTATCCATTCATCTGCTGATGGACATCTAGGTTGCTTCCATGTCCTGGCTATTATAAACAGTGCTGCAATGAACATTGGGATACACGTGTCTCTTTCCCTTCTGGTTTCCTCAGTGTGTATGCCCAGCAGTGGGATTGCTGGATCATAAGGCAGTTCTATTTCCAGTTTTTTAAGGAATCTCCACACTGTTCTCCATAGTGGCTGTACTAGTTTGCATTCCCACCAATAGTGTAAGAGGGTTCCCTTTTTTCCACACCCTCTCCAGCATTTATTGCTTGTAGACTTTTGGATCACAGCCATTCTGACTGGTGTGAAATGGTACCTCATAGTGATAATAAAGTCTCAAAATATATAAAGCAAAATTTGAGAGAATTGAAAACAAAATTAGACAATTTGACAACTATAGTAGCAGAGGTTAATACTTTTTGTGAGCACTTAATATGCAGATCAGGAGGCAATAGTTAGAACTGGACATGGAACAAGAGATGGGTTCCAAATAGGAAAAGGAATATGTCAAGGCTATATACTGTCACCCTGCTTATTTAACTTATATGCAGAGTACATCATGAGAAACTCTGGGCTGGATGAAGCAGAAGCTGGAATCAAGATTGCCGGGAGAAATATCAATAACCGCAGATATGCAGATGACACCACCCTTATGGCAGAAAGTGAAGAGGAACTCAAAAGCCTCTTGATGAAAGTGAAAGTGGAGAGTGAAAAAGTTGGCTTAAAGCTCAACATTCAGAAAACGAAGATCATGGCATCCGGTCCCATCACTTCATGGCAAATAGATGGGGAAACAGTGGAAACAGTGTCAGACTTTATTTTTCTGGGCTCCCAAATCACTGCAGATGGTGACTGCAGCCATGAAATTAAAAGACGCTTACTCCTTGTAAGGAAAGTTATGACCAACCTAGATAGCATATTCAAAAGCAGAGACATTACTTTGCAACAAAGGTCTATCTAGTCAAGCCTATGGTTTTTCCAGTGGTCATGTATGGGTCGGAGTGTTGGACTGTGAAGAAAACTGAGCGCCGAAGAATTGATGCTTTTGAATTGTGGTGTTGGAGAAGACTCTTGAGAGTCCCTTGGACTGCAAGGAGATCCAACCAGTCTATTCTGAAGGAGATCAGCCCTGGGATTTCTTTGGAAGGAATGATGCTAAAGCTGAAACTTCAGTACTTTGGCCACCTTATGCGAAGAGTTGACTCATTGGAAAAGACTCTGAAGCTGGGAGGGATTGGGGGCAGGAGGAAAAGGAGATGACAGAGGATGAGATGGCTGGATGGCATCACTGACTTGATGTACGTGAGTCTGAGTGAACTCCGGGAGTTGGTGATGGACAGGGAGGCCTGGCGTGCTGCGATTCATGGGGTCGCAAAGAGTCGGACACGACAGAGTGACTGAACTGAACTGAACTGAATAGTAAATTTGAAAGTGAATTCTTAAAATACAGTAGAATCTAAATAATACTACATACCAGTTTGATCTCATCAGCATTATTAAACATTACACACATTAACTATAGAATACATATTACTTTTGGTTGCACAAGATATTTTCACCAAGATAGTCCATATGTTGTACAGTTAGACCTGTCTCAATAATTTTAAACAATCAATATTTTATGAATGTGTTTTCTGACCACAGTGGAATTAAATTAAATAGCAATGGCATTGCATTACCTAGACAGACTCCAGATATCTGGAGATAATATACTTCTGAATAGGTCTTAGCCCAAAGAAAATAAGGAAATATTTTAAACTGAATGATGTTAAATATAAAACGTATGAAACCTGTGGCATTTAGCTAAAGCTGTTCATAAAGGGAAACTTAGCTTTAAATTGTTATGTCACAGAAAAAATTCTAAAATCACTGACCTCATGTTCTGCCTTTAAAGAATGAACTAAGAAGAATATAAATACAATAATAAAAATATAAAAGCAGAAATGAGCAGCATGTTTTAAAGTTAGGGGAAAAAATGTTGATAATATGTAAAGATCAATAAAATTGCCAGACTATTATCTAGGCTAGGGTTTCCATGGTGACTCAGATGCTAAAAAATCTAGGAGACCAGCTTCATTCCCTGGGTTGGGAAGATCCCCTGGAGAAGTGAATGGATATCCACTCATATTATTGCCTGGAGTATTCCATGGACAGAGGAGCCTGACAAGCTATAGTCTATGGACGTGACTGAGCGACCCTAACACTTTCACTTTACCTAGACTAATCAAAAAATAAAAGAGTTGAAACAAATTAGCAATTTTAAGAATGTATGACTGGTGCTTGTTATATATCCTGCAAACAATAAAGAGATAGAAATAGAATATTATGAACTTGAGGCAATTAAGTATTGAATTTAGATGAAATGGCTAATTCTGCCTTTAAAATAATGTACCAAAATTGACAACAGAAGAAAAAGAAAACTTAAAATAGCCTTATATCTATTCAACAAATTGGACTTATCAAAAACTTCTCATAAGTAAAAACTCCAAGCCAGATAGTTTCACACATGTGTTTATTCAAATATCAAGGAATAAATTAATGCCAAATTTATGCAGACTTTTTCAGAAAACAGAGGAGAAACACTGTACCAATCATTCATGAGGCCAGCATAACCCTAAATTCTGACAAAATTGGGCTTCCCTGGTAGCTCAGTTGTTAAAGAATCTGCCTGCAATGCAGGAGACCTCAGTTCGATCCCTGGGTTGGGAAGATCTCCTGGAAAAGGGAAAGGCTACCCAGTCCAGTATTCTGGCCTGGAGAATTCCATGGACTGCAGAGTCCATGGGGTTACAAAGAGTCAAACATGACTGAGTGACTTTCATTTTCACTGACAAAATTACAAAAATAGAAAATTACAAACCATATCCTTCATGAACATAAATTTAAAACCCTTAACAAAACATTAGCAAATGAAAATCAAAAATAAATGAAAAGAAGCCTTGTTAAAGTAGGGATTGTCTCAGTAATGACAAGTTGAATTCAGCCCATGTGTTTAAACATATATGATCATAAAAATATAATGCTTTATGATATCTTTAATAAATGCAGATAAAAATTCTCACAACATCAATTTTAATTAAAAAACTCTCAGCAAACTAAGCAGGGAATCTCACTAATCTTATGATGAACATCTTTGTAAAAGTTACAGCTAAAATTGTAGTTAATACTAAAAGACTAAACTCTTTCCACTTAAGACTGGGAATAAGAGAAGAATGCTTGGTATTTGCTTTTCTATTTAAAATTTTACTGGATTCCTTAACACTACAATGAAGTAAATAAAATTCGTTAGAGAAGTAAGGAAGTAAAAGCTCTCCCTTTAGGTATATGATATATTAGTTGACAGGCTCCCTAGGTGGTACTAGTGGAAAAGAATCCACCTGCCAACGCAGAAGACATAAGAAAAATGGGTTCAATCCCTGGGTTGAGAAGATCACTAGGAGGAGGGCATGACAACCTACTACAATAGTCTTACCTGGAGAATACCATGGATGGAAGAGCCTGGCAGGCTACAGTCCATAGGGTTGCAAAGAGTCGGACACAGCTAAAGTGACTTAGCATGTACACATATTAGTTAACATCAAAAATCCCAATGAATTTGGCAACCAACTATTGGAATTACTGAGAAAATACAAAAGTCCACAAAGTACAAGGTTAACAAACAAAAATCTATTGTTTGGTTATATACTAGCAGTACACATCTGAGAAATGAAATTTTTAAAATTCAATTTCGAAAGTTCCAAAAATTATAAAATATTTAAGAATAAATCTAAGGAAATATGTATAAGACAACTACATTGAAAAATAAAAACATTGCCTGGAAAAAATAAAGACAAAATAGAGATATGTTCTTGGGTTGGAGGAATACAACAACAAAAATCTCCCCAACATTTACCATGCTGCCAGAGATAATGAACATATCACTTTCAAAGGAAGAGGCTGTTGCTTGGAGTCAACTTCTCAATTACAACACAACAAGGTGGAAAATACTGGTATGATATCTACAGACTAGTTCAATAACAGGAATACAACTCTACATTCCATAGACATGCAAAACATTATCTACCTGTCATGGGGGGAAAAATATATTTCCTAAGAATTCAGATGTATTTCTTAGGAATACATCACCCAAATACCTAGTCTAAAGATACTGCCAGAAATAGAACACTAACACTAATTGTATAACAGACTAGAATAGAGACTTCAAAATAGTAATAGAGTTAAGGGAAAAGACTTGTGAGAAATGAGCTGTGGCGTATATGAATTTGATGCTAATCTCCTTGAATCTACCTTCTTGAAATAATCCTACCAGCAAATAAGAGCAGATGAACAAGAATATTCATAGTGCAGTAGTAAAAGCCTGTAACTTTGAATTCCTATTAAGAGATAATGTTTGTAAAGATTGTGGCACAATCATGAATTTTATGCATCCATTAGTAAAAGAAAGAATTAGATCAATAAGACAATTGGAAAAGATTTCTACAATGTATACACTTGTGACATCACAAGCAAAATGTAGTTTATTATTATTTTTTATGTATTAAGAACTTTTATTTTATTTTTTTAATTTTTAAAAAAATTTTATTTTTTAACTTTACAATATTGTATTGGTTTTGCTATATAGCAACATGAATCTGCCACAGGTATACACGTGTTCCCCATCCTGAACGGTCCTCCCTCCTCCCTCCCCGTACCATCCCTCTGGGTCCTCCCAGTGCACCAGCCCCAAGCATCCAGTATCGTGCATCGAACCTGGACTGGCGACTCATTTCATATATGATATTATACATGTTTCAATGCCATTCTCCCAAATCATTCCACCCTCTCCCTCTCCCACAGAGTCCAAAATGTAGTTTAAAATGTATAACAGTATTACATTTTTATAAAACACCACAGAAACAAATAATCCATTGATAATGTATATACCATTTCAAAAGCATTGAGAAGAATATGGAATGATACATACCAATTTGTTAACACAAGTTAAGTTTAAGGGAATATGGGTGATTCAGTGGCTTAAATCAACAATTATTTATTATCTCACCATTCTCTGGGCTGGTACTTTCAGCAGAGCTTGGCTGTGTAACTGAAAGATGCTCAAAATCACTAGTAGTCTGGGAAATACAAACTAATATAAATGAGAGATACTATTGATATTTTTTACCCATATTATTGGAAAGAAATAAAATGCCATATGAAAACAAATTTGGCTAACATATAGTAAAGTTGACTCCTCATTCACTTTAGGTAAAAGAGTAAATTGATAATTCACTTTAATAGTAATTGGGAAATAACCTAGTAAATCTGAAAGTGTGTAGTCATCCAATCATGGATGTCTAACCAGGTAAAGAGAAGAAAAAATAAGCATACTACTGGGTGTCTATGACACTGAATAAACTCTCTAACTCTGACTGCTGCAATAGCTAACTTGTTATAGTGTGCATTTATTATTTGATTTCGTCAGAATCCATCTTCCCTTCTAGTTCAAGAGGCTCAAGGGGTTGCTGAACTGGTAGAATGTAAGTCTAGAACTGCTTGTAGACTTTTGGCTCTCACATGAGGTGTCTGCATCAGAATGAAATCATCACAAAGAAAAGTATTTGTCCAAATTTAAACTTGTGTCCAAACCAAAATTAGATCCCATTAAAATATTTTAATTATTCTTATAACTTAGTTGAAAGAATAGGCTTCTTTAAATGTTATTTATAACCTTAAAGAGAACCACAGGACTGGGAAGCATATAATTCCAAATAAATTATAATGTAATAAAAGTTAAAATTTATATTTTTATATTTGTATTTATACTCTCCTTTTGGAGTGCATCACAGTACTATTATACATAGTATAATATTATTATTATATTTTATTATTTATTTATTTTATTTATTATTTATTTATTTGATTATTATTATTATATAGTACTATTATTTATAGCATAATATTATATAGTATAATAGTACTATAGTACTATTCTATCTTATAGTGCCACTATTGTTTTATTCCGGATAGGATAGATTATGCCATGGTGAAGAACAACCTCAAGTCTTGGCATTACGTAGCAAGAGTTCACCTCATGTTTTTTTCACTGTAACTGAGCAACTCTTCAGGACAGGTTATTTCCATGTGGTCCCGGATGAAGAAATCTCTACCATCCTATAGATATACCATCTCACTGGTTCCCCTCGGTCATTGCAGCAGAAGTGAAACACTAGCCATTAAATTCTTTGGCCTATAAATAACAAGCATTCAGTTCACTTCAGTTCAGTTCAGTTGCTCAGTCGTGTCCAACTCTTTGTGACCCCATGAATCGCAGCATGCCAGGCCTCCCTGTCCATCACCAACTCCCGGAGTTCACCTAAACTTATGTCCATCGAGTCGGTGATGACATCCAGCCATCTTATCCTCTGTTGTCCCCTTCTCCTCCTGCCTTCAATCCCTCCCAGCATCCGGGTCTTTTCAAATGACTCAGCTCTTCACATCAGATGGCCAAAGTATTGGAGTTTCAGCTTCAACATCAGTCCTTCCAATGAACACCCAGGACTGATCTCCTTTAGGATGGACTGGCTGGATCTCCTTGCAGTCCAAGGGACTCTAAAGAGTCTTCTCCAACACCACAGTTCAAAAGCAAGCATTAGTTCTGCTTAAAACTCATTGGCCAAAACTGGAAAAAGGGGGTTTTGGAAATGGAGTCTTTAATATGTCTAGAGAAGAAACTGGATATGGGGAACACTAGCAATGGCTTTCACAACTATGGTCGACAAAGATTTCCAGAGTCACTCTGCCTGTCTGTTATGAAGCTGTCAGAGAGTGAAGAAACAGAAAGAATCATACCTAAGAAATTGACTTGTGGAGTAGGATTTCAGCCAGAATTCAATCATACCAAACTTCAAGGGCAGCAGGAGATGTAATCCAGATGTACAGCTGGGGAAAAGGAAATGGGTTTAGAAATGAGCTAGTATTCTCTGTTGCTTGGCTTGGCCAGTATTGTTCCTTCATTTGGGATCACTCTTCATCCAAATCTTTTTTTTTTTTTTTAATTTGAGGTATGATGGACATATAACATTATCCTTTTGGGGCCAGTGTGAGGAAAGCAGGAGAGACTCCATCTTGAAGCCTGTCATCCATCTTAAAGATTGAATGTGAACTGGGCCTGAACCCTTCCCAAGAGTGAGGAAACTATTGCTAGTGAAAACCGGGTCTCCTGGAGACTTCCCTCCCTACAGATGACAAAGGGAGATTGTAGTTGAGGTCAGGTTGCTCCTGTTTGATTAACCATGGAGATGTCCCCCCTTGATGTATAATCATTGTTCCCCTCCTTTAAGCTTAATTGTTTGTTCTCCTAGCACCTACTTGTTGTAAAACTCAATCATATATACAACAAAGAGGTTGCTAACATGTAACCGGTCATGTAATAGTGGGTATAAAACGGCCTCTCAGAAACATCAGGGTCCTTGTTGGGAACTGATTCCCCTTGGACCTGCTGGCGTAATAAATGGTTCTCCACTGCTTTGATTGTCTTCTAAGGTGTGTTTTGCGATTCTGGATTCCACAACATTTCTACTCTCAGGTATACAAGACAATGATTGGATATATGTATTTATTGCGAAATAATCACCACAGTAAGTCTAGTTAACATCTGTCACCATATAGTTTAATTTTTTACTTGAAGTGAGAATTTTTAAGATCTCTCTTAAACTTTAAGAGAGATTTCAGGTCTCCTGCATGGCAGGTGAGTCCTTTACCAACTGAGCTATCAGGGAAGCCACACAATCACTATACATTGTATGCGGTGCTCGGTTGCTCAGTCACCCAACCCGGTGGACTGCAGCCCACCAGGCTCCTCTGTCCATGAGGAATTCTCCAGACAAGAATACTGGAGTGGGTTGCCATGCCACTCCAGTGGGTTTCCCAACCCAGGGATCTAATCCAGGTCTCCCACACTGCATGTGAATTCTTTACCAACTGAGCCACCAGGGAAGTCCTTCAAATATGCAATACGGTATAGAGCACTCTCATTGTAAGTAACTGTTTTGTTGGTACCTAAACAAAAGGCAAATTAACCTAAGAACTTTTTTGAATGAGAAAAACCAATTTAGGAACCTTCATTGAAGCCTTCTCAATGGGCCTTACAGATGCTAATAAGAGCAATTAAGAATATCAACAAAAAACTTGGGGAAAAAAAGACAAAAAAAGGTCTAGCTATTATTTCAATGATGTAAATATTTTTTTTTCTTTTAAAACATGGAATTACCACAAATGAATTAAAAAAAATTCTTTGGATGGTTATTTAGAATGGAATAAGTAAAACAGACATTTCTGTGATTAAAACAAAATTTGTTGTTACAGCACTACATAAAGTGGACTACCCTCATAGCTCAGTCAGTAAAGAGTTAGCCTTCAAGGCAGGAGACTGGGGTTCGATGCTGGGTTGGGAAGATCGAGGAAATGGCAACCCACTCCAGTATTCTTGTCTGGAGAACGGACAGAGGAGCCTGGAAGGCTACAGTCCATGGGGTTGCAAGAGTTGAAAAAGACTTAGTGACTAAACCACCATAATTAACTATAATCACTATGAAAGAAAGTGAAAGTTGCTCAGTCGTGTCCAACTCTTTGAGACCCCATGAACTATACAGTCCATGGAATTCTCCAGGCCAGAATACTGGAGTGGGTAGCCTTTCCCTTCTTCAGGGAATCTTCCTAACCCATGGATCAAACCCAGGTCTCCTACAATGCAGGCGGATTCTTTACCAGCTGAGTCACAAGGGAAGCCCAAGAATACTGGGGTGGGTAACCTATCCCTTCTGCAGTGGATCTTCCCAACCCAGGAATCCAACTGGGGTCTCCTGCATGGCAGGTGAGTCATTTACCAACTGAGCTATCAGGGAAGCCACACAATCTCTATACATTATATCCCTATTGATGGTTTAATTATTTTGTAACTGGAAGTTTGTACTAGAATCTTTAATTTTAACGTATTTTTTCTCTCCAAGTCAGTGTAAATGTACATCCCAGATTCTAACTCATATATCAAATCGAGTATTTAAAAATCATGTCCAAAACTCAACACTTGATTTCTTTTCGCAAACTAACATACTCCACTCACAGGTCAGGTCATATCCAACCAGCTCATTCTCTTGAGTAATTCTCATCCCTTTCATTGCTGGTGCCTAATCCAAACCACCATCTCTTAGTGAGATGATTGCAGAAATGACCTAATTGGTCAACTTGTTTCTACCCTTGCCCCTACATTCAATTCTCATCACTGAAGCAAGAATAATCTATGTAAAGCATGAGCTGGATTCTACCATAATGCACCTTTTTCATGAATTGTTCCTTGTCCCTCAGGTAATAAAGGCATATGCTGTTTTGGAAGGGAATAATTACAATGTGCTCAACCTCTGTCAAGATTTGTAGACCCAACTGGATCACTCCTTTTCTTCCTCTCACATTCTGTGTTTCCCACTTTTACTCCACACATAATCAGTAATGATTATATAGAATAAGAACAGTTTCTTTTTCCTTTGTGTCATTGGGAATTCACTATCTTCTATTCTGTATAGGAATATTATAAATTGTAAGGTATGAAATAAATCTTAGGACATTGAATAAGTCATGAAAATTGAGAAACACCTCACACTTTAGTTCTCATCTTTATTGAAACTTACGTTGTTAACTATTGAGAATGCAGGAGCTCAAGCCTTATGGCACTGCTGCTGGTAAGTCGCTTCAGTCGTGTCCGACTCTGTGCGACCCCGTGAACTGCAGCACGCCAGGCCTCCCTGTCCATCACCAACTCCCGGAGTTCACTCAGACTCACGTCCATCGAGTCAGTGATGCCATCCAGCCATCTCATCCTCTGTCGTCCCCTTTTCCTCCTGCCCCCAATCCCTCCCAGCATCACAGTCTTTTCCAATGAGTCAACTCTTCACTTCAGGTGGCCAAAATACTGGAGTTTCAGCTTTAGCATCATTCCTTCCAAAGAAATCGCAGGACTGATCTCCTTTAGAATGGACTGGTTGGATCTCCTTGCAGTCCAAGGGACTCTCAAGAGTCTTCTCCAACACCACAGTTCAAAGCATCAATTCTTTGGCACTCAGCCTTCTTCACAGTCCAACTCTCACATCCATACATGACCACAGGAAAAACCATAGCCTTGACTAGATGGACCTTTGTTGGCAAAGTAATGTCTCTGCTTTTGAATATGCTATCTAGGTTGGGCATAACTTTCCTTCCAAGGAGTAAGTGTCTTTTAATTTCATGGCTGCAGTCACCATCTGTAGTGATTTTGGAGCCCAGAAAAATAGTCTGACACTGTTTCCACTGTTTCCCCATCTATTTGCCATGAAGTGATGGGACCGGATGCCATGATCTTCATTTTCCAAATGTTGAGCTTTAAGCCAACTTTTTCACTCTCCACTTTCACTTTTATCAAGAGGCTTTTGAGTTCCTCTTCACTTTCTGCCATAAGGGTAGTGTCATCTGCATATTGGAGGTTATTGACATTTCTCCTGGCAATCTTGATTCCAGCTTGTGCTTCTTCCAGCCCAACGTTTCTCATGATGTACTCTGCATATAAGTTAAATAAGCAGGGTGACAATATACAGCCTTGACATACTCCTTTTCCTATTTGGAACCAGTCTGTTGTTCCATGTCCAGTTCTAACTGTTGCTTCCTGACCTGCATGCAGATTTCTCAAGAGGCAGGTCAGGTGGTCTGGTATTCCCATCTCTTTCAGAATTTTCCACAGTATATTGTGATCCACACAGTCAAAGGCTTTGGCATAGTCAATAAAACAGAAGGTCTGATGCTGTAAAGAGCAATATTGCATAGGAACCTGGAATGTCAGGTCCATGAATCAAGGCAAATTGGAAGTGGCCAAACAAGAGATGGCAAGAGTGAATGTCGACATTCTAGTAATCAGAGAACTGAAATGGACTGGAATGGGTGAATTTAACTCGGATGACCATTATATCTACTACTGTAGACAGGAATCCCTCAGAAGAAATGGAGTAGCCCATGGTCAACAAAAGTGTCCAAAATGCAGTACTTGGATGCAGTCTCAAAAACAACAGAATGATCTCTGTTCGTTTCCAAGGCAAACCATTCAATATCAGAGTAATCCAAGTCTATGCCCCAACCAGTAACGCTGAAGAAGCTGAAGTTGAACGGTTCTATGAAGACCTACAAGACCTTTTAGAACTAACACTCAAAAAAAGATGTCCTTTTCATTATAGGGGACTGGAATGCAAAAGTAGGAAGTCAAGAAACACCTGGAGTAACAGGCAAATTTGGCCTGGGAATACGGAATGAAGCAGGGCAAAGACTGAGAGAGTTTTGCCAAGAGAATGCACTGGTCATAGCAAACACCCTCTTCCAACAACACAAGAGAAGACTCTACACATGGACATCACCAGATGGTCAACACCGAAATCAGATTGATTATATTCTTTGCAGCCAATGATGGAGAAGCTCTATACAATCAAGAAAAACAAGACCAGGAGCTGACTGTGGCTCAGATCATGAACTCCTTAGTACCAAATTCAGACTGAAATTGAAGAAAGTAGGGAAAACCACTAGACCATTCAGGTATGACCTAAATCAAATCCCTTATGATTATACAGTGGAAGTGAGAAATAGATTTAAGGGCCTAGATCTGATAGATAGAGTGCCTGATAAACTATGGAATGAGGTACATTCATGTTAGATTTCTCTAAACCTCAGTTTTCTTATTAGGATAATTAAGACTATACTGTTTACATTAAAGTACATTTTGTAAGTATAGATTGGTTATGGCTAGCTGATAGAAAACATTATACAAATTGTGACCAACAATTTATTATTATTATAAGTGCTATTATTTTATAGAATTTTATTTACTTACCAGTTAGGTAAAATTTTGGCAAGATTATTTAATTCTTCTAGGCTTTAATCTCTTCATCTGGGAAATTGGGATATTATTACAACATAGGGATTTAAAAAAAAATAAGACAAATAGAGCTCATAGTAAGTACTCAATAAATAAGGGCTCCAATTATTTTCATATTGTTATTGCAGGTTATTTTGATAATTTGCTATGAAATAACTACCCATAATATAAAATAATCTGATTTTCATTCAACTCAATGAAATTATATCCATCATTTAAAGAAATCTAGAGAAGGCAATAGCACCCAACTCCAGTACTCTTGCCTAGAAAATCCCATGGATGAAGGAGCCTAGTGGGCTACAGTCCATGGGGTCACTAAGAGTCAGATACGACTGAGTGACTGCACTTTGACTTTTCACTTTCATACATTGGAGAAGGAAATGGCAACCCACTCCAGTGTTCTTGCCTGGAGAATCCCAGGGATGGAGGAGCCTGATGGGTTGCTGTCTATGGGGTCGCACAGAGTCGGACATGACTGAAGCGACTTAGCAGTAGCAGCAGCAGTGATTGAAGAGACAAGATTCTTCCATTATCAGATAGTTTTAATGTTAGACTATGAAGTATATTTTATAAATCTAGAAATATTTGCTCATGGATGTGATGGAAATATTTTTCTTATTTGCTATAGGAATTATATGGTACTTGTACTATTTTTTTAAAAAAATGTCATCTTCCATGGGAAGATGAAAATTGAGGCTTCAGATATCATAATTGTTAGAGTCATAACACATTAGTTAAAGATTAATAGATGAACTGGAAGGTAAGGGAAATATGACCTTAATTATCTCATGAATAATTCAATTTACTGGCAAATAATGCATGTGTGTTGTTCCAGTGGCTGGTTGAGTCTCCTTTATGTTACCTACCAAGCATCATTTCCTTTAGCTAAAGACACTGAAGAACTCTTTTTGAAGTTTTAAATAGAACTTAATCAATTTTAGATGAAATAATTCTTTTGATCATATATCTTAGTATCTAGGACTGATATTGAAGAACAAATTCAGAAAAAAGATACATTATACATGTTATGTTTTTAATTTTCATTGATTTTTACTGATAATGTGAGCCCTTTTCCATTTACACAGGCCTTAACATTGCTCTTGTTTAATTCTAAATTTTGATGAATGTACAGGGAAACTGAAAGTAAGCTACCTTTTTTATTCTGGAAATGAAAAACTATAGTTTTTTTTTTCTTAATTTAAATTCTCTCACCTTAAGCACATCTGTATAAAACTAGAATAAATAATGGACAGTTAAAGTACAGTAATTTGAAAGGTTTATTCATTGAGAAGACTATTGCAAGAAGAACTGAGATAGTTATACTTCTTACCTGTAATCTATTGTGCTGTGAAGGAAAATAGACAATGGTGCCTTCACTTTCCAGTTTGCCGGGGATGTGTGTTGCTCAGTTGTCCTACTCTTTGTGACCTCATGGACTGAAGACTCCAGGCTCTCCTGTCCATGGAATTTTCCAGGCAAGAATCCTGGAGTGGTTTGCTATTTCCTCTTCCAAGGGATCTTCCCAACCCCTATTTGAGCCCATGTTTATTGTGTCTACTGCTGCTGCTGCTAAGATGCTTCAGTCGTGTCCAACTCTGTGTGACCCCATAGATGGCAGCCCACCAGGCTCCTCCATCCATGGGATTTTCCAGGCAAGAGTACTGGAGTGGGGTGCCATTGCCTTCTCCGTGTGTCTACTGCACTGGCAGGTAAATTCTTTACCACTGTGCCAGCTGGGACAGTTCTAGTTAAAAGTTATTATGTAATCATTAGCAACATGTCCCTCCTGATTTAGATTGTCTTACTTTGAATGACATATGGTTACTCTACTTAAAGGAGACAAAATCTGATCTGCTTTTGGAAAGATGAATAAAAGTTAGAAGAAGGCTGCAAAGCAGGGAAGAGTACACACAAAGAGGGAATCACATGTTCTAAGACCTATAAGAATGAGAATTTTTGAGGAACTATAAATTCAGGGTGAATGGAGTATGGCATTTGAGGGGTACGTAGTGTAAGTATAAATGTCAGGTCAAGATCATCCCCATTCCCTCTTCTTGGGGAAGACTTTAGTTATTCTTTTTTAAATTAATTTTCTTGTATTTGAAATTTATATTTGCACCAGATCTTCTGGCATTGTGGTGCTGATCACTCAGCTGTTTGCCAACAATAGACATACTGTAAAGACACTGATTCTGTCATAAAAGAGATTTTCTGCATGGTTCTCCATTCTTTTCCCGTGAGCTCTATATAACCATGAAGTGAAATGAAAGTTGTTCAGTCATGTCTGAATCTTTGTGATCCCATGGACTGTAGGTCACCAGGCTCCTTGGTCCATGGGATTTCTCCAGGCAACAATATGGGAGTGGGTAACCGTTCCCTTCTCCTGGGGATCTTCCCAACACATCGGTCAAACCCGGGTCTCCTGCATTGCAGGTGGATTCTTCAACATCTGAGAGACCAGGGAAGCCCATATAACCATGAAGATGTACCTTTATATAGACTGTTTCAGTTCAGTTCAGTTCAGTTCAGTCACTCAGTCATGTCCGACTCTTTGCAACCCCATGAATCACAGCATGCCAGGCCTACCTGTCCATCACCAACTCCCGGAGTTCACCCAGACTCATATCCATCGAGTCAGTGATGCCATCCAGCCATCTCATCCTCTGTCGTCCCCTTCTCCTCCTGCCCTCAATCCCTCCCAGCATCAGAGTCTTTTCCAATGAGTCAACTCTTCACATGAGGTGGCCAAAGTACTGGAGTTTCAGCTTTAGCATTATTCCTTCCAAAGAAATCCCAGGGCTGATCTCCTTCACAATGGACTGGTTGGATCTCCTTGCAGTCCAAGGGACTCTCAAGAGTCTTCTCCAACACTACATTTCAAAAGCATCAATTCTTCGGTGCTCAGCCTTCTTCACAGTCCAACTCTCACATCCATACATGACCACTGAAAAACCATAGCCTTGACTAGAAGGACCTTTGTTGGCAAAGTAATGTCTCTGCTTTTGAATATGCTATCTAGGTTGGTCATAACTTTTCTTCCAAGGAGTAAGCATCTTTTAATTTCATGGCTGCAGTCACCACCTGAAGTGATTTTGGAGCCCCCAAAAATGAAGTCTGACACTGTTTCCACTGTTTCCCCATCTATTTCCCATGAAGTGATGGGACCAGATGCCATGATCTTCATTTTCTGAATGTTGAGCTTTAAGCCAACTTTTTCACTCTCCACTTTCACTTTCATCAAGAGGCTTTTGAGTTCCTCTTCACTTCCTGCCATAAGGGTGGTGTCATCTGCATATCTGAGGTTACTGACTGACTGTTTATGTCCCCCTCAAATTCATATGTTGAAATCCTAAACCCCAATGTGATAGTATTTGGAGGCAGGGGCCTATGATCAGTGATCAGGTTCAAGAAGTGGCACTTTTGTGAATGGGATTAGTGCCTTTAGAAAAGAAACCTCAGACAGGTCTTCAACCTCTGCACTAGACACCAAATCTGTGGGTAACCTGGTCTTGGACTTCACTGTCTCCAAAACTGTGAGAAATAAATATGTGTATAGCAGCCAGAATGGACTAAAACACATGTGAAGTGCAGTTTTTGAGTGTTTTTCCTTCAGCAACTGTTATCCTATTACTAATGAATTTATTCCTCCAGCAGAAGGGAGTACAGATGTTCCATGGTCCACTGGCATGATCTACATAGTATATGAAATCCTCATTTAGCAAAAATGTGTTTATGTTAGGTGGCCTACAGAGAATTTTGAAAATGGAAGAGAAGTTAAGTGGAGTTTATGATTCTTTTGTTATTTTATGGATTCTCTGCCTAGAAACTATACTCATATATTCCACCATCTCCATAAAAATAAACTTCTCTAAATGGGGCCCTATCACAAGGCATTTTGAAATGAGGAGTTAGGAATTAAGATTCTACTCAAGGGTTCTTATATGTGACCTTGAGCTAATACTAACCCTTTCTTAGCTGCAAGTTTTTCTTTTCCAGTATAAGTGAGTTGAATATATAATGACTTAACCCCTCTGGGCTATAAATTTCTGCAAGATTCAAATATCTCTTTAAATGTCCTGTGCCCTGGGAAGAGCCTCAAGCGCAAGACTGTGTTTGGCCTGCTGAACCAAGCACAAATAATTGCCTGAGGCTTTTGGTCCAGGACTTAGTGTGCTTCTCTGACAGCTTTCAGATGAATCATGAGACTGTCTCAAAGCTTCACTGACAGTGCTGACCTGTACTACAGACAAGGAATTTGTTCTGTTCAGCCCCACAGGGTGACAACTGCTGCTTCTGTGTTAAATTCACAGTTTGAGCCGAATTCACACAGGGCAATCAGCACAAGTGACTTTGGATTTGAGAGTCTTACATGGAAAAACACCAGCACCAAACAGGTAATAACCTTATCGATGTTAAGAGTCAAGTTCTTCAAGCACCCATGAAAGACAGAAATTGAAAAAAAAGTTTATGAGATTGCTTTTGTTCCAGAGAAGAAAATTAGAATATTCTGAAAAATTCTGAGACTTTAATGACTCCTTTTTTGGTGTATTTTGGGAATTGTTACTGATGTAACCAATGTGTAAACTTGTTGGCGAGCATATTTTCCACATAGCTCTTGTTAATTCCTAATATGACATAGATGTTTTAGAAAAGGAAAAATCAAGAGAAGACCTGTTTACTGACTGAAACTATTTAGCAAATGGAAAATTAGCAGAAAGAAAATATTGTGTGTGGTAATGAATACTGTTCTTTACTTTTATTTATTTTTAATTAGAGGATAATTACAACATTGTGGTGGTTTTGGACATACATCGACATGAATCAGACATATGAATACACATGTCCCCTCTCTCTTGAACCGCCCTCCGACCTCCTTCCCTGTCCCAGCCCTCTAGGTTGTCACAGAGCACTGGCTTTGGCCTTGGGCTCCCTGCCTCCCAGGTCGCTCAGTGGGTTAGGAATCCGCCTGCCACGCAGGAGATGCAGGAGATAAGGGTTTAATCACTGGGTTGGAAAGATCCTCCAGAGGAGAGCATAACAACCCATTCCAGTATTCTGCCTAGACAATCCATGGACAGAGGAGCCTGGCGGGATGTAATCTATGTGGTCGCAAAGAACTGGACATGACTGAAGCAACTAAGCACACAAGTACGCACTCCCTGCTTCACACAACAAGCTCCCACTGGCTATCTGTTTTACATATGGTAATGTATATGTTTCAGTGCTATTCTCCAAAATCATCCTTCCCTCTCCTTCCCCACTGCATCTAAAAGTTTGTTCTTTAAGTCTGTCTCCTTATTTCTTTTTAAAAACTTTGATCTTGGAGGTTTTGTTTATAACAAGTTTTGAGGAATTGTAAACCAGGACTTTTATGAATGATTTCATTAAGGATATTTTTCAGGGTTTAAATCCAAGTCTCAAAAAATTTATAAAATATCTCCTCTATTTCACAATGTTTTATTCATATGTGATAGTGGAGAAATAGAAATATTCTTTGTAGCAAATTTAATATTAAAAAGTATAATAATGTTAATGATAAATATGTTGGCACATTTAACAAGTGATTAATTTTTTTAAAAAAATAAGAATTATATGTATTTATATAGCATAAGGAATCATTGGGCTAATGGTATTGATCTTAAAGACACGAGGTATGGCTGAAAATTAAGAAGGGTAGCTAAACCTCTTTGTTGTAAAATTTCTCTGCTCTGTACTCATAAAAGCTACCATCTCAGTTCTGTCAACAGCCTCTCTTTCCAAAGAGATTTCTGCTATTGGAAAATAGGGTTTTTACTTTGCAGTTGTTCTGAAAAGTCATGTCCAAAGATCTGTTCCATACATTGCTTCACCTGTAATAATTTCTCGTAAAACTGCTTTATTTGACAACTTAGGGAATTTTTCAGGTATGTCAAAACATTAGAAGTAAAAATAATAAACCATATTCATTCATTTGTTCATCCAAAAAGTATTAATTTCACACATGCTAAACAACACTAGCGACCCTGTGCAGGGCCCAGGGATGCTTAGTTCCATCCAGCATGGTGCACATACTCACAGAGCTTGCAATGTAGTTTTTATTTTTCTGTTGCCCATTCTACCTGTTTGCATCTCCAGATTTTAGGATAATGCTTGGCATGTAGTGTGCATCTAATACTCACCAATTAAAGTTGAATCATGCTGACTGTTCTCTGATACCCTGCTTCACCAAAATAAAATGCTTAAATTAAAAAGGACTTCATTGTTCATTTACCCAGATGCCTTAATTCTATAGAAGAAAAAGCTATCTATGGAGTGAATAAGCACAAAGAGCCCCGTTATATTCAGGGTCACACATTTAGAGCAGAGATGGGACAGACATATTCATTCTTCTGTCCCATATCTATTACCTAGGTTCCTTTCGATATGATCTGCTTTCTAAACTAAAGATTAAGTGCAGTGCAAAATTAGTAATAATAAAAATTTACAACTCAAAGTAACTTACGAATTCTATTTACTAAAAAGCTGAGATAATCTAGTGCTAGGCTTTCATACCATAAGATTTCATTTGATACCCATAGCAGGTATAATATAGGCAGAACCTCAGTTATAATTCTGTAGGTGTCAACTGACACCTGTCATCATGTCTCAGCAAAATGACTGTCACTGGGTATCGACAGAAAAATGAGCTTTACAATGAATCTCTTTATCAACAGTAGGATAAATGACTCCTTCTTATGCCATCTCTGAAAATGTAACCTGGAGATATTCACATTTTGGATCAAAATGATGCGTTTGGGGGAAAAGGATTGTTATTTTCTTGAGGCAAGAAAAGAACACTTGTGCTCTGAGGGAAATATATTTAACGTGTGAATTAGAGAGATTGAAAAACAATGATGATAATTGCTCCGTGTACTTAAAAGTTTACTCTTATGGCTACATACCTGCTTTGTTTTGTCATACTTTTTTTTTTTCCTGGTTGTTTTTTGGTTTTAAGTGGTCTTATCTGTATAGCATTTCCTTGTCCCTGTGGGTTGTGGTGTGTTATTCAGTAAAGACTGTGACATTTCTGTGTCAGAATCTAACCCTGGGCATGGTTTATTCTCACATAGAAAAAGCCTTCATGGCTTATTTCTGAGTACGAATAGCTGTAGAAATCTGTATGAGAGTGAAAAATTGAGTACACTGGATTTCGCAATGATATTAATAAAATTAAAATATCACATTTATTAAGGATTTACTCTTTTCTAGATTTTATGTTAAAAACTTAAATATCAATTTGTATATTTAATCCTCACAGCAATGTAAGATAAGTTATATTATCATATGCGTTGCACATGCAAGGAAAACTATATTTAAAAAGTCCGAACTAAAATATATTATTCACTTGCTGCTGCTGCTGCTAAGTCACCTCAGTCGTGTCCGACTCTGTGCTACCCCATAGACAGCAGCCCACCAGGCTCCCCTGTCCCTGGGATTCTCTAGGCAAGAATACTGGAGTGGGTTGCCATGGGCAGCCAGCAATTTGAAATAATAACTAACCCTTATTATATGGACTGTTTTACACATTCAGACAAAACGACTCTATGGATTAGTCTTTATTATTATATGAATCGTTTTAATTGAGAAATAATGGAACTTGCCTAATCTGCTAGAAAATAAGGCAGCTGGTGTGTTGAGCCCCGCGAGATCTGCTATGTCATGTTATTTCACCTGACATAATTGGCAGATACTGACTAAATATACTGCCATCCCAAAGACTGAATGAAGTGCTAAATTACCTCTAATGTAATAAATAAAATATAAATAGATATGATGTATACTAAAACTTTATCATAAATTACTAGTTCAATTTTTAAATTTAAAGCTGGAATATAAAAAAGAAATTAGCTGTATTATTACTCAAATTCTAAGTTAATTTTCTTCCATCACTAGTGGAGATTACTATATACTTTTATGAGATTATTTACAGTCATTTCATTATCATGTTGAGTATAAAACCTATGACTTGACAATTTAAAATGACTTAAATTTGCTTTGAAATAAACTTCAAAATCTTTAATAAATATTCATTTGATAGAAATAAAAGTCAAATAATACATGACTTAGTAATAATCTCTATATTTATTAATACAATAATATTATTGTTAATATTATTAATAATACTTCAAAATCTTTAATAAATATTCATTTGATAGAAATAAAAGTCAAATAATACATGACTTAGTAATAATCTCTATATTTATTAATATAATAATATTATTAATAAATGTAATAACCTATATTTACATAAATATATGTTTATATACATAATCTCTATATTTATAATCTAGGTATTTCTAGATCTTGAGAAATATCCATTCTTAGAACTCAGATATTCTGCATTGAGACTCTAACAGAAAGTCTGTTTCCCTTTATTTTATGTAGGGAAAAATATAATACATTTAAACATCAACTCAAGCCTCCAATCAACATAAAATATAGCTAAAACACAAGACACTAGTGCTTATGTATAAGTAGCAAACTGTTACCTTAAAGCATAAAATTCTTAAAATATTATTTTCTGATCACCAATTAATTGTGTATTATTTTTTTCTTCTTTTGCTTCCTTCTTACAGTTTTGTTTAGGACCTTCTCTTTTTTGGGACCCATGAAACACTAAGCTAAAACAGGGTTATGTGAGAAAGGCCCTGTAGAAATACATTCAAGATGAGCACATGATAATTGTTTTCCCTGATTATGAGACTGTGATGCCTCAGACTCACTAATATCTGAGTGAGACACATACTGATTTAGGCACTCAGTGATCTTTTAAAATGTCTAGATATAATTGTGTCTTTTGACTAATGGTGCTTGGAATTTAACTTGAGGTTTTACCACAATAATTTGTGATAAATATTGTACTGAATTTTGGTAACAAAAATACAAAATGTTCCTATATGCTAGCTGAGTAACATTTTTTAAGATGTAAGAATGTTCTGGAATACTAAAACGCCTTCTACTAGGAAGATGTTTACTTGGAAGAAGTTCTCCAGAGCATGCCTGTATTTCATTTTGAAAATTAGTTGGCAGATATTAACACATATTTATGCAGAGTGTTTATATTTCTATCCATCTAGCTGTTTGGCAGTGAAATAGAACCAGAGAATGTGGCAGTCATACATTTGCTGTAGTGTTCTCTTAAATTTTGTCACTATAGAGAAGCGTTTTCTCTCTGCAAGCTAAATTCTGAAATTGCTTCGAGAGTTTTTCAGTTGCTTCCCCAAAGTTTGAGCAAAACTCTCTTTGCCCTTGTGTGAGTTCAGATGAGGAAGATAATCTAAATGGGCAATAAGAGAGGGTAGGCAGTGCTTATTTCTGAGCCTACAAATAAGAATGCCACATTTCCTCATGTTCAATGAGGTCACAGTCTCCACATTTTGAGGATTAGGGATATTTAACACTGAGGATGTGGTAAAGGTGGAATAAACTAGATATTCAAGGTGCTTCATGTTTGTTTATGTAATCTTTGCACCATAGTCTTACAAGAAAGTCATATACCCTTTCATATCAGCAAAGAAGCATAGTAAAATTAATACAGTAATTATAATTGACCATGCTTTCAAGGAGTCCAGGAAATATTATTGTACCATAAGTGGAAAATGTTACCACATGTGCAAATTTTACTTAAGGTTTGTCTGATGCTCAAATTGAAGCAAATTAACAATGAGCGAATGCTTAATGAAAGCATGAACAGAGATGTGTCTGTTTTCTGCTTTCCACTGTGGCTCCTACTATGAATCATGGAATCTGGATTGTCATCCCATGACAGAATACATAGATTGATTGCTTTAGAACTAGTGTTTCTTCACAGTCATTCCTAGCTGTAACTGCACACTGAGAAAGTTTTGATTTTTTTTTTCTTAATCTCAAAAGATGGTATTAGTGAGCAATGATCACTGTGAAATGGGATTGAAATGCGATATTGACTTTTATTCATATATTTTGGGTTTACTAAGTATAATTATATAGGTAACCGATTATTAAATTTAAATTTAGAAATGCTTCTGGGCATTTTCTTATCTTTTCAAGAAATAGAGTTCCTGAATATTTTTAAGCTGTTGCTCTTATAATTATTAGAAAATAATTCCTTTTATCCTAATTACAATTTATACTTCAGATCTCAGGGTTTACAAATTTTGTGGAATAAAACAGACTGTTGTCAGTAGCTCTATTCATCATTCACTGTTTGCTAAGGCTAAATAAAACAGCCTCAATGCCATGGATCACTAATTCTAAACATAAGGAAATGTTATGAATTTATACATTCCTTGTTAGTGCGTGAACCGTGCTCCTTAAAGAAATTACCAGAGTAGATGATTGGGGATTTAAGGTTTTAAAAATAACACCAAGAAGCAAAGAGTCGTAGGTTATGTTAATGAAGTCTTTTTGATGACAATATATTTTCATAAAAGCCAAATTCTTAGGCACATAGAGTTATTTCTTTTTGGTAGTATTAAGTAGTATAACCATTCCCATAGAAAAGAAATGCAAAAAAGCAAAATGGCTGTCTGGGGAGGCCTTACAAATAGCTGTGAAAAGAAGAGAAGCAAAAAGCAAAGGAGAAAAGGAAAGATATAAGCATCTGAATGCAGAGTTCCAAAGAATAGCAAGAAGAGATAAGAAAGCCTTCTTCAGTGATCAATGCAAAGAAATAGAGGAAAACAACAGAATGGGAAAGACTAGGGATCTCTTCAAGAAAATCAGAGATACCAAAGGAACATTTCATGCAAAGATGAGCTCGATAAAGGACAGAAATGGTATGGACCTAACAGAAGCAGAAGATATCAAGAAGAGATGGAAAGAATACACAGAAGAACTGTACAAAAAAGATCTTCACGACCCAGATAATCACGATGGTGTGATCACTGACCTAGAGCCAGACATCCTGGAACGTGAAGTCAAGTGGGCCTTAGAAAGCATCACTAAGAACAAAGCTAGTGGAAGTGATGGAATTCCAGTTGAGCTATTCCAAATCCTAAAAGATGATGCTGTTAAAGTGCTGCACTCAGTATGCCAGCAAATTTGGAAAACTCAGCAGTGGCCACAGGACTGGAAAAGGTCAGTTTTCATTCCAATCCCAAAGAAAGGCAATGCCAATGAATGCTCAGACTACCACACAATTACACTCATCTCACACGCTAGTAAAGTAATACTCAAAATTCTCCAAGCCAGGCTTTAGCAATATGTGAACCATGAACTTCCTGATGTTCAAGCTGGTTTTAGAAAAGGCAAAGGAACCAGAGATCAAATTGCCAACATCCACTGGATCATGGAAAAAGCAAGAGAGTACTAGAAAAGCATCTATTTCTGCTTTCTTGACTATGCCAAAGCCTTTGACTGTGTGGATCACAATAAACTGTGGAAAATTCTGACAGAGATGGGAATACCAGACCACCTGATCTGCCTCTTGAGAAATTTGTATGCAGGTCAGGAAGCAACAGTTAGAACTGGACATGGAACAACAGACTGGTTCCAAATAGGAAAAGGAGTATGTCAAGGCTGTATATTGTCACCCTGTTTATTTAACTTATATGCAGAGTACATCATGAGAAACGCTGGACTGGAAGAAACACAAGCTGGAGTCAAGATTGCTGGGAGAAATCTCAATCACCTCAGATATGCAGATGACACCACCCTTATGGCAGAAAGTGAAGAGGAACTCAAAAGCCTCTTGATGAAAGTGAAAGTGGAGAGTGAAAAAGTTGGCTTAAAGCTCAACATTCAGAAAACAAAGATCATGGCATCCAGTCCCACCACTTCATGGGAAATAGATGGGGAAAGAGTGGAAACAGTGTCAGACTTTATTTTTCTGGGCTCCAAAATCACTACAGATGGTATGGTGACTGCAGCCATGAAATTAAAAGACGCTTATTCCTTGGAAGGAAAGTTATGACCAACCTAGATAGCATATTGAAAAGCAGAGACATTACTTTGCCAACAAAGGTTCGTCCAGTCAGGCTATGGTTTTTCCTGTGGTCATGTATGGATGTGAGAGTTGGACTGTGAAGAAGGCTGAGTGCCGAAGAATTGATGCTTTTGAACTGTGGTGTTGGAGAAGACTCTTGAGAGTCCCTTGGACTGCAAGGAGATCCAACCAGTCCATTCTGAAGGAGATCAGCCCTGGGATTTCTTTGGAAGGAATGGTGCTGAAGCTGAAACTCCAGTACTTTGGCCACCTGATGGGAAGAGTTGACTCATTGGAAAAGACTGTGATGCTGGGAGGGATTGGGGGCAGGAGGAAAAGGGGACGACAGAGGATGAGATGGCTGGATGGCATCGCTGACTCAATGGACGTGAGTCTGGGTGAACTCTGGGAGTTGGTGATGGACAGGGAGGCCTGGCGTGCTGTGATTCATGAGGTCGCAAAGAGTTGGACACGACTGAGTGACTGATCTGAACTGATCTGATCTGAAGTAGTATAACAGTTCTAAAATATGATATTAATTTACAAAGGTGGATTGAGTAGGAAGTAAATTGGAATTACAGCTAGCTTCCTGGGAATTTTATGTATCATAATGATTATCTTATGAATATAGCACCCCATAGTGAAAAGTATTGAACATATGTCACACAGGTGAATGTGATCTCTGGTCTATCACTTGAGGAAAAGCAAGTTTGAGACCCACTTGTGCAGCAAATTGGCCTCTTCTCAGAAGGGTCTTTTTTTTTTTTTTTAAATCCACCCTTCCAACATAAGTATTTATTACAGAATAGCAGTATGTGCTAAGTACTTCAGTCATGTCTGACTCTTTGTGACCCCATGGGCTGTAGCCTGCCAGACTCCTATGTCCATGTATTCTCCATGCAAGAATATTGGAGTGGGTTGTCATGCCCTTCTCCAGGAGAGTAGTAGTACAGTAGAAGTTAATACAACATTGTATAACTAAACTACTTGAATAAAAAATAAACCTTATGCTGATGCTGTACTACAGAGTAGCTGTCATTCACACAGATCATATTATAGCTCTAATTCTGCATTAAACTGTGAGATCCTTAAAGTCTTATAATATTTCTGATCTTTTTTCCATATTTGTATGATTTGAGAGTATACTCAGGTGATCAAGATTCTCTGGCTAGAAAGACCTGTACATTCTGCTGCTGCTAAGTAGCTTCAGTCGTGTCGGGACTCTGTGTGACCCCGTAGATGGCAGCCCACCAGGCTCCCCCGTCCCTGGGATTCTCCAGGCAAAAACACTGGAGTGGGTTGCCATGTACATTCTACGTAGGCTCAAATCAGTTGCTTCAGCATTTTGAGAGCCTCATTTATTTTCCTATTCTTGCCCTTATATATCATTTGTTGCCCTGAAAAAGAGCTGGATCGAGAGCTTTCACTGGAAAATTAACTCTTGTAGTTTACTGGCCAACAGTATTTTCAGTCTTAGTAAATGTGCGTTCTGTGAGCTTAAAAGAAAGCCATCTAGGCAGCAATATTGGAAAAGCAGGGGAAGCTGCTATATATCACATTCCTAATAAAAGAGCAAGATATATTCAAAGTAGTAAACAACCAGAAGCATAGGCATTGACCAGTCAAGATGGAAACCTAACCAATTCAAGCACTCATGGGTCAGTATGCTGTGTGGGTACCTAATGACCAAGGGCCAGCCCTAATTTAAAAAAAAATAGTACTGATATTTAAAAAAATACAAAATTTGTGTGAATGATTATATTTACAGTGTAGCTTTTATATCCTGCTAAACAGTTGTACATTGTTTATTCTCAGTCTGTATTAGGCAGAAACTCTGTGGCAATCAAGGTTTCTGCATATATAGCCCTTTTTTTTTTTGAAACAGCAATTTTATGGTTGTGGGCATGGCTTTACCCATGGTGATTTCATCTGGAGCAAGGTGCAAAACAGAAAATTAAACAGAAAAACTGCCCTGAACTTTGCAAACATCATCAGTGAGTTTTTGAAATAAAACATATTACATGATGAAATATATGTTCCCAGAATATTCGTTTTTTAGATTGAATGGCAGTCTGTGTCAGAGAAATGACTAAAGCTTTTAAATACTGTGTGCTTCACCATTAATAATTATTTAAAACATTTTAATAATATAGGATAATTACCGTTCTTCGGTTCCAGAGAAAGTGGGCACTAATATATTTTACTATAAAGTGCTGTGTTTTCAAATTTATTTGATTATTTTCACTTTTGGTATTAAGATTTATGCCCTTATGCTGTTATCCATCAGATATATAGCCTTATTTTATGTTGTATACAAATCAATATACAATTTAGAAATTGTCTTTTAATTTATTCATCAAGCTCTCATGCATACTGAAAGCATATTACCACATATTTAGAGGAAGGGAAAAAGGATTTTCCCCTCTACATTGACCCATATTTTTTCATTTCATAATGATATTTGGCCTCTCAAGAAACTAAGATATAGGGAAATAAAGTCTATCGTAGAAACCAAGACATAAGAGAAAATCCTCGTAAAGCTTGAACCAGAAGGTGTTTGAAGCTGAATGTTTATAATGATTTAAGGTTTTCAAATATAAACATCAATTGATACTGCAATTTTCAAACATTCTAGGTTTTACAGATTTTTCATAATTTGAGCAGTTTGAGCAAATGACCAATTCAGAGACTTGAAGTATTGAATTCCAGGAATTAAGAGTAATGAAGCCAAGCCATGTGCTGAGTGGGTCTCTGTACTTTTCCAAGTACTATTTTACTGGGTCATCTAGGCCACTGGTCTTCTAAAGTCAGCCCTTGTGCTGGAGGAATGACTCATTTGGATTATTTATTAAAGAGGTGGGTTTCTGGACCTCACTCAAAATTGACTGGCTCAAAATCATCCATGATAGGCTCTAGATCTTAAAGTTTTTAAGAAGCTTTGTAGGTAACCTGTTCTAGATGCCCTGCAGCATGATTTTTACAAAGTCTCTTATTGTGTATTTCAGCTTTGTTGCTTTCCCTTAATGGATACATAATGCATAGACATAACCGCACAAAGCTTCCTGCCAGACACACTTCCCTCAGAGCTCTGCACCATTTGTTCCTGAGCCATTACTCTTTCTAGCCATCATTTGTTACCTTTTGGTGAACTCATCCTGTGATTTGAGGGCACAGAGATACCCCAAACTTGTGTGAATAACAGCTTTAGAAGTTTTTAGCTGTTTTTCTATTTGTTGGAACAGCAGAATTTCTCAGACCCCTTGATTGCTCTGTGCTTGACAGAATGACACAATAAAGAAGATTGATATCAAGGTCTTTCAGATAATTGTGCAGGGAGAAGCTTCAGGAACTGCACATTAGCTCAACTATATTTGTCAACAGTAGATAGAGTTAAGTGATCCATAAGAAGTCATCTAAAACAAATGACACTAAAATTTACTTTAACACCAATGTTGATAATAGCATTAAACACTGACTTGGCTTAGCACCTTAAATAGACTTTAAATCTTAGATAGTACATGACTGTTAATCAACAGCAAAGAAATTTGGAAAAGAGACAAAAAGACTCACTTAATTTTGATTCTAATATATGCATAGTTTAGAATAGAATAGTTTGTTATAAAGAAAAACACATTCAAAAGCCTTCAATCCTGTTCCATTGAACTTCTCACAAACTACAAATCCATTTCTTTCTAGAGAGTCCATCTGAAATATTTGCTATTTTCTTTCTTGTATGTCTTAACTTTGCAGGCCAATATCCTACATGTCAAATAGGTGGAATTAAACCAAGTTACTTATCACACTTTGACTGTTGCTTTACTTTTTATCATCCTGGAATATAATTAGTTAGGAAAGAAAGGCAAAATGGTTTCTCTTCACATTAATTTTTTTTGTCTCTTAAGTCTATGAAATAGAATTAGACTTCAAAGGTACTTATATTTTTAGGGCTACAACTGTAAATTGTACATATCTGAAAATGTGTGTGTCACCAGGAGTATAGTGAAAAAGTTCAGAGATGACTTGGTTATTACCTTTACACTTGAGGGAACTACTTGTTTTGACTTTACATATAAAATATTACTATTATAAAGGGCAAGCATCAGTTTGACTATTGAAAGGAAACAGACTAGAAAGTACAATGAAATAATTATTTTTTAATAATTGACATACCATAATATTGTAGTTAGGCTTTTGAGTTCCTCTTCACTTTCTGCCAGAAGGGTGGTGTCATCTGCATATCTGAGGTTATTGATATTTCTCCCAGCAATCTTGATTCCAGCTTAAGCTTCTTCCAGCCCAGCATTTCTCATGAGGTAATCTGCATGTAAGTTAAATAAGCAGGGTGACAATATACAGCCTTGACATACTCCTTTTCCTATTTGGAACCAGTCTGTTGTTCCATGTCCAGTTCTAACTGTTGCTTCCTGACCTGTATATAGGTTTCTCAAGAGGCAGGTCAGGTGGTCTGGTATACCCATCTCTTTCAGAATTTTCCAGTTTGTTGTAATCCACACAGTCAAAGGCTTTGGCATAGTCATCTGGTCCCATCACTTCATGGGAAATAGATGGGGAAACAGTGGAAAGAGTGTCAGACTTTATTTTTTTGGGCTTCAGAATCACTGCAGATGATGATTGCTGCCATGAAATTAAAAGACACTTACTCCTTGGAAGGAAAGTTATGACCAACCTAGATAGTACTCTTGTCTGGAAAATCCATGAACAGAGGATCCTGGTAGGCTGCAGTCCATGGGGTCGCTAAGAGTCAGACACGACTGAGCGACTTCACTTTCATTTTTTACTTTCATGCATTGGAGAAGGAAATGGCAACCCACTCCAGTGTTCTTGCCTAGAGAATCCCAGGGATGGGGAAGCCTGGTGGGCTTCCATTTATGGGGTCACACAGAATCGGACATGACCGAAACGACTTAGCAGCAGCAGCAGATAGTATATTAAAAAGCAGAGACATTACTTTGCCAACAAAGGTCCGTCTAGTCAAGGCTATGGTTTTTCCAGTAGTCATGTATGGATGTGAGAGTTGGACTGTGAAGAAAGCTGAGCGCTGAAGAATTGATGCTTTTGAACTGTGGTGTTAGAGAAGACTCTTGAGAGTCCCTTGGACTGCAAGGAGATCCATCCAGTCCATCCTAAAGGAGATCAGTCCTGGGTGTTCATTGGAAGGACTGATTTTGAAGCTGAAACTCCAGTACTTTGGCCACCTGATGCGAAGAGTTGACTCATTGGAAAAGACTCTGATGCTGGGAGGGATTGGGGGCAGGAGGAGAAGGGGACGACAGAGGATGAGATGGCTGGATGGCATCACCGACTGGATGGACATGAGTTTGGGTAAACTCCGGAAGCTGGTGACAGACAGGGAGGCCTGGCGTGCTGTGATTCATGGGGCCACAAAGAGTCGGACACGACTGAGTGACTGAACAGAACTGAACTGAACTGATTATTGTAATTTTCACAATTCAAAATATATTTTAGATTTCCTAAGGTTCAGGCTCTCTGTTAATTTCTAGGATTATAAAGTACTAATAAGAGTGACTATAGCTTAAAAAGACCTCATGATAGAATACCGCTTTATCTTTTCCTTTCATTGTTTACAAGTTCCAGAAGATTGTATGAGGCTTGCCCTTAATATTTGAGAGGTAGGAGTAGGACAAATATAAATAAAATATTTAAAAGTTACATTTAAAAAGTGTTTGTTTTTTAATGGCTGAGTAATACTCCATTGTGTATATGTACCACAGCTTTCTTATCCATTCATCTGCTGATGGACATCTAGGTTGCTTCCATGTCCTGGCTATTATAAACAGTGCTGCGATGAACACTGGGGTACACGTGTCTCTTTCCCTTCTGGTTTCCTCAGTGTGTATGCCCAGCAGTGGGATTGCTGGATCATAAGGCAGTTCTATTTCCAGTTTTTTAAGGAATCTCCACACTGTTCTCCATAGTGGCTGTACTAGTTTGCATTCCCACCAACAGTGTAAGAGGGTTCCCTTTTCTCCACACCCTCTCCAGCATTTATTATTTGTAGACTTTTGGATCGCAGCCATTCTGACTGGTGTGAAATGGTACCTCATAGTGGTTTTGATTTGCATTTCTCTGATAATGAGTGATGTTGAGCATCTTTTCATGTGTTTGTTAGCCATCTGTATGTCTTCTTTGGAGAAATGTCTATTTAGATCTTTGGCCCATTTTTTGATTGGGTCATTTATTTTTCTGGAGTTGAGCTGTAGGAGTTGCTTGTATATTTTTGAGATTAGTTGTTTGTTGGTTGCTTCATTTGCTATTATTTTCTCCCATTCTGAAGGCTGTCTTTTCACCTTGCTAATAGTTTCCTTTGATGTGCAGAAGCTTTTAAGTTTAATTAGGTCCCATTTGTTTATTTTTACTTTTATTTCCAATATTCTGGGAGGTGGATCATAGAGGATCCTGCTGTGATGTATGTCAGAGAGTGTTTTGCCTATGTTTTCCTCTAGGAGTTTTATAGTTTCTGGTCTTACGTTGAGATCTTTAATCCATTTTGAGTTTATTTTTGTATATGGTGTTAGAAAGTGTTCTAGTTTCATTCTTTTACAAGTGGTTGACCAGATTTCCCAGCACCACTTGTTAAAGAGATTGTCTTTAATCCATTGTATATTCTTGCCTCCTTTGTCAAAGATAAGGTGTCCATATGTGCGTGGCTTTATCTCTGGGCTTTCTATTTTGTTCCATTGATCTATATTTCTGTCTTTGTGCCAGTACCATACTGTCTTGATAACTGTGGCTTTGTAGTAGAGCCTGAAGTCAGGTAGGTTGATTCCTCCAGTTCCATTCTTCTTTCTCAAGATCGCTTTGGCTATTCGAGGTTTTTTGTATTTCCATACAAATTGTGAAATTATTTGTTCTAGCTCTGTGAAGAATACTGTTGGTAGCTTGATAGGGATTGCATTGAATCTATAAATTGCTTTGGGTAATATACTCATTTTCACTATATTGATTCTTCCAGTCCATGAACATGGTATATTTCTCCATCTATTAGTGTCCTCTTTGATTTCTTTCACCAGTGTTTTATAGTTTTCTCTATATAGGTCTTTAGTTTCTTTAGGTAGATATATTCCTAAGTATTTTATTCTTTTCGTTGCAATGGTGAATGGAATTGTTTCCTTAATTTCTCTTTCTGTTTTCTCATTATTAGTGTATAGGAATGCAAGGGATTTCTGTGTGTTGATTTTATATCCTGCAACTTTACTATAATCATTGATTAGTTCTAGTAATTTTCTGGTGGAGTCTTTAGGGTTTTCTATGTAGAGGATCATGTCATCTGCAAATAGTGAGAGTTTTACTTCTTCTTTTCCAATTTGGATTCCTTTTATTTCTTTTTCTGCTCTGATTGCTGTGGCCAAAACTTCCAAAACTATGTTGAATAGTAATGGTGAAAGTGGGCACCCTTGTCTTGTTCCTGACTTTAGAGGAAATGCTTTCAATTTTTCACCATTGAGGATAATGTTTGCTGTGGGTTTGTCATATATAGCTTTTATTATGTTGAGGTATGTTCCTTCTATTCCTGCTTTCTGGAGAGTTTTTATCATAAATGGGTGTTGAATTTTGTCAAAGGCTTTCTCTGCATCTATTGAGATAATCATATGGTTTTTGTTTTTCAATTTGTTAATGTGGTGTATTACGAATCAGTTCTAATGAGGTGGATGAAACTGGAGCCTATTATACAGAGTGAAGTAAGCCAGAAGGAAAAACACCAATACAGTATACTAACGCATATATATGGAATTTAGAAAGATGGTAACGATAACCCTGTATACGAGACAGCAAAAGAGACACTGATGTATAGAACAGTCTTATGGACTCTGTGGGAGAGGGAGAGGGTGGGAAGATTTGGGAGAATGGCATTGAAACATGTGAAACGTCATGTATGAAACGAGATGCCATTCCAGGTTCAATGCACGATGTTGGATGCTTGGGGCTGGTGCACTGGGACGACCCAGAGGGATGGTGTGGGGAGGGAGGAGGGAGGAGGGTTCAGGATGGGGAACACATGTATACTAATTAAATAATTAAAAAAAAAAAAAAAAACATTCAAAAAACTAAAAAAAAAAAAAAAATGTTTGAATGAAGTTAATGCTTTCCTCTTATCTTGAAAAATACCATTATAATAACCTGTACTTTGGGTGTGAATTTATACTTCTCTGACTTTATGGACCTTCATGATGAGAAATATGGCCTAGGGAGAGCTGGCCCTTGGGTTCTGGAGCACACTCACCATCTTTCCAACTCTTATTTCCATCTCTTCTACCAGAGTGGATGCCCAAGACATTATGTCCCACTTAGTAACAGCTGTCTCTCAGCTACTCTAAGTCCTAGAAATTCAGACGTTGACAAAGGATCTACCTATGAGCCTTGGGAAGTAATGTCTGTGTGTATATGTGTAATGTTGGATTATGATAAAAAAGATAAGGAAGGACCGAAACAAGTTCTTAATGTTGGTTTAATATTCAATAAGAAAAGCAAGGTAATAAAGAATGTCAGTACAAAATGAGTGATTATAAATTGCATGTGACAGAAAATTGAAAAGTATATAATTGAATTATTAAAACCATTTAGAGGAAATTCCCAAGATGGTGGAGTAGAAAGACCCTGAGATCACCATCTCTCATGGGCACACCAAAATTACAGCTATTTATAGAACAGCCATCAATGAAAAAGAACAGGGTTCAGCTGTTGGTGGGAATGTAAATTAGTTGATTTTAAAACTTCCTTCCATATACAAATATATTTTTGACCTTTAATGTAATGAGCATGAGTAATAATATATTTTTATTGTTGCAAAATAGAGTATATTCTTTATAATTAAATATATGTGGGTCCTGTGCTTACTAACGCTAGATTTAGATCAATTTTAAAACCTCTCTTAGCCTTTCTTATCTCTTGTGTAGCATAAATGTACTGTAGGTATCTTTCTCATAGAATTGTTGTGTATGTTAGCTAAGCAGGCACATATCACAGAATCTTGCATATGGTAACCAAAAATTAAAAGTATGCTGCTATCATCATCATCATCCTATCAATTAAATGGTGAGAATTTTAATTCTTCCTCTTATTATCAGTATATCTTAGAAATATTAGTGGTGACAAACTAGCCAGTTTTCCTGTTTGAGTCTATTTTCCTGAAGTTAAGCCTGAATTAGGAACCTAATGAGCAGAGCCATAGTTCTGCTATGATCTAGCTTTGTGATCTTGACCATGATATGAACTCTCTAGTCTTCCATTTCCACATAGATAAAACACAATAATTTGAATAGGTTAATTCCAAGCCTTTATCAATTATAGTGCCAATTTAAGTTGTCTGTATGTGTTCTAAATGTGACTTCTATAGCTACACCCAACTCAGAACATCTAGGTCAGTATCATTGCTTCCCTGAAGTCTTATAGAAGCTTCCTGACTAATGTCCTTGCTTCCCCCTTGGTCTCTTGGTAACCCACAATCTATATACAGCAGCCCAACTGGTAACTTGAAAATGGAAATCTGAATATGCTTTTCTACTGCTTACACCCACCAATGCACTTGGAATAAAATTTAAATACCTTATCACTGCCTACGTGTTCTGACAAACATAACCTCTAAGTTTCACTACCATCTTGTCTAGAATCACTGTCCCATCGTTATACATGGTCCAGTTACATGGATGTTCTCGTTAACCAAATAGTCCAGTTTATTTTCCAACTTAAGATCTTTGAGTAATCAAATTCTTTTAACAACAATGCACTATTACTGATTCGTATTTGACTGGTTCTTTTTCACGCATCCAGATCTCATCTTAAATGCTATCGTCTTAAAGGGATATTTCCAGCTGCTTTATCTATAGAACTGGCTCTGCTGCTGGTGGCTGCCACAGCTATTATGGATTTTAGTCCCCTATTAGGTGGAATAAAACTAATTTTATAAGTTCAAAAAACACTTTAATCTATTTTAAATATTTTCTTGGTTTATTCATTGAGTTTAAGTTCTCTGAATCTAGATATCTTAATATTAACAGACAAGGAATCATTTTAGTCCAGATATCTTTTCTGTTCCCAGTATCTAGAATGGTGACTGGTGATAGAAGATGTTAAGTAAATATTTGCTGATGAGTACAAATAAACTATATATGAATTCATGGGTAAACAAGTGAATAGTGAGTAAACTAGTACATGTGTGATGTGTGTGCATATGGTGAAGTTTAGTAATAATCCAACACTATCATTTAATTTGGTTCTGGCACTGCCTTTCCCAGAGAGTGGATATCAATAGTGTCATAATTGTCTACTACTCAAATGGAAAGTTTCAAATAAAGTAGAGTCAACTGTACTCAGTGTTCTGTAGTGATCTAAATGGGTTCAGTTCAGTTTAGTTCAGTCGCTCAGTCATGTCTGACTCTTTGCGACTGCAAGAACTGCAGCACACCAGGCTTCCCTGCCCATCACCAACTCCTGGAGTCCACCCAAACCCATGTCCATTGAGTCGGTGATGCCATCCAACCACCTCATCCTGTGTTGTCCCCTTCTCCTCCTGCCCTCAATCTTTCCCAACATCAGGGACATTTCAAATGAGTCAGCTCTTCGCATCAGGTGGCCAAAGTATTGGAGTTTCAGCTTCAACATCAGTCCTATCAATGAACACCTAGGACTGATCTCCTTTAAGATGGACTGGTTGGATCTCCTTGCAGTCCAAGGGACTCTCAAGAGTCTTCTCCAAGTCCACAGTTCAAAAGCATCAATTCTTCAGCACTCAGCTTACTTTATAGTCCAACTCTCACATTCACACATGACCACTGGAAAAACCATAGCCTTGACTAGATGGTCCTTTGTTGACAAAGTAATGTCTCTGCTTTTTAACATGCTGTCTAGATTGGTCATATTTCCTTACAAGGAGTAAACATCTTTTAATTTCATGGCTGCAATCACCATCTGCAGTGATTTTGGAGCCCAGAAAAATATAGTCAGCCACTGTTTCCACTGTTTCCCCATTTATTTGCCATGAAGTGATGGGACTGGATGGCATGATCTTCGTTTTCTGAATGTTGAGCTTTAAGCCAACTTTTTCACTCTCCTCTTTCACTTTCAAGAGGCTCTTTAGTTCTTCACTTTCTGCCCTAAGTGTGGTGTCATCTGCATATCTGAGATTATTGATATTTCTCCCGGCAATCTTGATTCCAGCTTGTGCTTCTTTCAGCCCAGCGTTTCTCATGATGTACTCTGCATAAATGTTAAATAAGCAGGGTGACAATATACAGCCTTGACGTACTCCTTTTCCTATTTGGAACCAGTCTGGGTTGGCAATCCAGAAAAGAAAAGATATGTATAGTTGATTCACTTTGCTATACAGTAGAAACTAACACAACATAGTAAATCGTTGTTGTTTAGTTGCTAAGTTGTGTCTAACTCTTTGCGACCCCATGGACTGTAGCCCGCCAAATTCCTCTGTCCGTGGGATTTCCCAGGCAAAAATACCGGAGTGGGTTGCCATTTCCTCTTCCAGGGGATCTTCCCAATCCAGGGATCAAACCCTCATCTCCTGCATTGGTAAGTGGATTTTTAACCACTGAGTCACCTGGGCAACTATACTCCAATTCTAGTTAATTTTTTAAAAAGGAACAATATTTAGAGCAAATGGTGACATTAGCTCATCTGGCCTCTCTCACCCCTCTTTCTCTTTCATATATGCATAAATATGTAAAATATGTAATTTTTTCTCCTTGTCAATTTAAGCTGTGATACACTTATTTTTGTTTTGAAGGCTAGAAACTTTCCTTTTTAAAAAATTGTTACCGTGCAAATTTCAATAAAAATTAAATCAGTTATACACATGCTGTAAACTCAACCTGTTTTAAATTCTTGGATTAATTACATTAACAAAATTATTTATAAACATGTTAAACATACAAAAAAAAAATCAGAATTGGGAGTTTCATGAGGATAGAGACACTATTTGATTTTGTTCCGTACTTATAAATAACAGTATGTCTGACATATCCCAAGGGCTCATAACTGATCGGTGAATTATTGACATATAGAAAACAGGATTGTGATATTTCTGCATAAAATCATCAGCTATAGATATTACTCAGGATGGTTTTACAAGTGATCTAATGCCTAGTCAGCAGTGATTTTTATTTTACATTCCATAAATATTCTCAAACAAAAAGTTCTAGATTTTGCCATCAGTTTACATAATGAAACAAGAATGAATTTCTGATTCAATCAGACACAAATTCTAAGATCTTGACCTTGAGCATATCATTAAACTTGTAAAATTCAGTTTTCCCATCAGAAAATTGAGATGAACAAATCTACATCCCATAATTTTGTCATACACCTTATCAGGTACCAGAAATACATCTCACTCCTATGAGACTGAAAAGGCTTCCCAGATGGCTCAGTGGTAAAGAATCTGACTGCCAATGCAGGAGTTGCAGGTTTAATCCCTGGGTCAAAATATCCCCTGGAGGAGAAAATGGCAACCCATTTGTCCTCTTGCCTGGGAAATTCTATGGACAGAGGAGCTTGGCAGGCTATAGTCCATGGAATCATAAAGAGTTGGACACGACTTACTGACTGAGCACCCATATAAGACTCAAAGTTTAATAAGATTTAACATTACCCTTTAGTAGACATATGGCCCATGCATATCTCTTTGTCTTTAACCTACCTCAAAGCATATACAAGTTTTACTTCTTTTATACCCATATTACACCACTTACTAGCTATGTCATCTGGAGTTAACTGTGAGTATGTGTTTCTCATGTGTTCTAAATGTTATCTGCATTAGTAAACTCAGAGGGCTATTTTGAGAAGTGAAGGAGAGTATTCCTGTAAAAGTGTTTTATAAATGCTAACATATATAAAGGACAAGCTGAAATCAAGATTGCCAGGAGAAATAGCAATAACCTCAGATATGCAGATGACACCACCCTTAGGGCAGAAAGTGAAGAAGAACTAAGAGTCTCTTAATGAAAGTGATAGAGGAGAGTGAAAAAGGTGGCTTAAAGCTCAACATTCAGAAAACGAAGATCATGGCATCCAGTCCCATCACTTCCTGGCAAATAAATGGGGAAACAGTGGAAAACAGTGGCTGACTTTATTTTCTTGGGCTCCAAAATCACTGCAGATGGTGATTGCAGCCATGAAATTAAAAGATGTTTACTTCTTGGAAGGAAAGTTTTGACCAACCTAGACAGCATATTAAAAAGCAGAGACATTACTTTGCCAACAAAGGTCCATCTAGTCAAGGCTATAGTTTTTCCAGTGGTCATGTGTGAATGTGAGAGTTGGACTATAAAGAAAGCTGAGTGCTGAAGAATTGATGCTTTTGAAATGTAGTGTTGGAGAAGACTCTTGAGAGCCCCTTGGACTGCAGGGAGATCCAACCAGTCCATCCTAAAGGAGATCAGTCCTGGGTGTTCAATGGAAGGACTGATGTTGAAGCTGAAACTCCAATACTTTGGCCACCTGATGTGAAGAGCCGACTCATTTGAAAAGACCCTGATGTTGGGAAAGATTGAGGGCAGGAAGAGAAGGGGATGACAGAGGTTGAGCTGGTTGGATGGCATCACTGTCTCAATGGACATGAGTTTGGGTAAACTCTGGAAGTTGGTGATGGACAGGGAGGCCTGGTGTGCTGTGATTCATGGGGTCACAAAGAGTTGAACGTGACTGAGTGACTGAACTGAACTGAACTGACTGAACATACATAAATAAAAGGCTATTGATTTGCCTGTAACTCTCAAAAGATAACATGATGTAGTATGAAGATCACAAGTCTAGGAGGCTTCTTATTTATTGTGAAACCACCAACAAGTTATTAAGCTCTTTTTTTTTTTTTTTTTTTTGAACAAGTTATTAAGCTCTTGATCGTCAGTTCTCATGCTGTGGATACTTCAGTCATATCTGGTGCCATTCTACTTTTAGAAGATTTACCCACTCTGTCCTTGGTTCTGTTTCCAAGAAACTGAGATATTACTTGCCTCAGGTCTTTTGCACCTACTTTTCAGAATAGCCTGGTGGCTATAGCCCATGGGGTTGGTAAAAGTGGGAAACAACTGAGCAATTAACATTTTCATTTTCACTTTTCATTGACCCAGAAGACTCTTTTTCCTACTAATCCCATCCTTTGTCCCTTAGCTTAAATGTCACTTCAGTAGGGTGACATTCATTGACCATCTTGTTAAAAGTACAATCCTCCAGTTTTCATTCCTGTTTATTCTTCCAACCTTGCTCTGAGGTTTACTCTTCCAAAGTACCTACATCTTCAAAATAATGAAAAAGTAGTTTAAGCACAATAACAACTGCCAATTATTTATTTCTTATTATGTGACAAGGACTGGAATAAGCTGTTTTGAGCAATATCTTGCCTGACCTTCAAGACGTTCCAAAGTAGCAACAGTAATTATCTCCATTTCATAGTCAAGAAATTTGGAAGTTAGGGATGATGTGTAATTGATCAAGATCTTACAGTTTGTGGATGGTGAAGCTAGAAGTCAAACCCAGTGTGTTTTGCTCTTATGGTGAAACAATTAGTTCCTAAAGTAACTCCTGAGTTTCCCTCCATTTCCCAATCTTCTTTAATTCTTTTTTTTTTTGTTTGTTTGTTTTTAATATAAATTTATTTATTTTAATTAGAGGTTAATTACTTTACAATATTGTATTGGTTTTGCCATACATCAACATGAATCCGTCACAGGTATACATGTGTTTCCCATCCCGAACCCCCCTCCCTCCTCCCTCCCCGTAAATCCTGGCAAGTTAGAACATGAAAGAAGGTGAATGTTATCACTTCCAGCCAGATGTATTTGTTAGGTAGAAGAGAGATCCCACTAGACCTTTTGGGATTTTCATGACTGAGAAATAAAATTGTATGTGTCAATCCACTGAGATTTTTTCTGTTGTCACTGGTATTACTCACTCTGACTAATACGACTACTGAAGTTAAACTGTCTCCTCAGGAAATGAGACAGTAGAACGTGGTCTTCAGTTCATTGGAGGTACTTTCTACTGTAGGAAAACTTGTGATGTCATTTCATTTTTGAACATTTTATTAGGGCTACAAAAACATTTGCTTTTGTGAACAAGCAAATTTTGTTTGGGTAACAAGATACACTTTATAATTCCAGGTTTTTCAACAGTGCTTAAAAGCTTTATAATGTTAGGTATGTTCCCTTATTCAAGGATATTGGAGGGAAAAAATGTACAAATTACACTTTAGTAATCTAGAAGAAAGTAATGAAAGAAGACATCTTTACATGTTATGTATTTTTCTTCTGCTTCTGCCTTGGTCAATGGTAGGTTAACTGTAGGTGGGCCATATTCCACATCCATTCTTCTACCTTTTTTTTTGAATAGGAGGGAGATCATTGCCTAAAGAAAAAAGATACTAGCTCATATACTTGCTATGTTTCACAGGATATTCTTGTGCCTTAAGAAACTGATCAAATTCCTTCTGCAAATATACTGCTATTTATAAAGGGATAGGAAAATGGGAAACACAAATTCATGCTTAGGTTTTTGTTATTAGAGGTACATTAAGTAAAATCAGAAGGCTATCTAACTTATTCAGAATTAACTCTGTGCTACATATCAGAACATGTGCTGCTTTTAATTCTGCAGTTCTTGGAGAATACAATTTGTCTCATTTCTACCCAGAAAAGATTAGAGAAGTTGTCTCACTTTCTAAGGAGAGCAGAGCCAATTAGTGACAGAATTTAATATAAGCTCATGGAAATGAGGAATGATGCTGGAAAATTCCAAGATTTCTGCTCTTATATACTGACTCCCAAGTGATCCATGTGCCTATAAAGTAAAATTGACTGTTCAGAATTTTGTTAGTGCTATATTTAAATAAATATTCCTTTCTTTCCTTTCTTCTGTCTTGAAATGATAATTAAATGAGATAACACACACCGTCGAGCACAAAAGATTGATAGTCCTTCTGATTATACTCTCTCATCATTGTTATTTCTTTTTTAAAAAAGAACTGTAATTCTTTTCTATCTTAGTTTTCCAGTAACTACAAATCCAATTTCTTCTGTACTTTAGGTATTTAGGACTACCTAATCCTTTCCATGGTCTTCTCAAGTAACTTAACTGGTAAAGAATCTGCCTGCAATGCAGGAGACCCTGGTTCAATTTCTAGGTCAGGAAGTTCCCCTGGAGAAGAGATAAGCTACCTACTTCAGTATTCTTGGGCTTTCCTGGTGATTCAGACGGTAAAGAATCTGCCTGCATTGCAGGGTTCATTCTCAGGGTTGGGAAGATCCCCTGGATGGAGGAAGGCATGGGAACCCACTTCAATATTCTTGCCTGGAGAATCCCCATGGATGGTAGACCAGCAAGGTCCTTTTGTCCATGGGGTTACAAAGAGTTGGACACGACTGAGCAACTAAGCACAGCACAGCAATCCTTTACCCAGAGCACTTAGAATATATTTCCCCACTTCTATCTACATTGTTTTATTTTCTCCTCACAACTACCTTATGACTAGGTATTTTGCCAATCCTAGTTTAGATTGGAGGAGAGGAGAGGGAAAAGATCTCAAGAGATAAAATTACTTGTTTCAGGTTATAAAATAAGTGGCTAATCTGGGAATAGAATCAGACATTAAGATTTTAATTCTTCTGAATTCTAATGAACTAACTATATTAAAAAGTTGCTCAGCTTACATTATTCCCCAGAAAGATACTAAGGTGCTTTCTTCACTCACACAACTACGCAAGCAGAGTCTTGAAATGCACTTATGTGGTTAGTCTTGCTCTCTTATACTTTTTACAGCAACACTTTATCTTGGGAAACCACTGGCCCTTTAGCTTTGGTCCTAGAAAAACATGCTTGGAACAGACCTGAGCCCCACCCTTTGTGAAAAACCAGGCCCAGCTCAAATACCAGCATCTTGAAGAGACCTGCCAGCTGTACATGGGCAAGATTACCCAACCTGCTGAGTCATGCATGGGTGAACAAGAATAAACGATTGCTGTTTTATGCTACTGAGTTTTAGGTCATTTATAAACAAACACTGTCCTGGCAAGTCTTAGCAGTGACTAAGCTTTGAATAACAAGAGAAAAAGACTGCAGTGCTTTTGGGCCAGGAATGCTAGATTCAGTACCTTCAGCGTGACATAAAATACAAAAAAATTTAAGAGCCACTGTATTTCAGGATCATTTTTCAGTTTTAAGCTCTGGAATGCCTAGAATTATCTCGTTTAGCAAATAATGATACACAGAACAGAACAGCTCAGAGGGGTCTCTAGTTCTCAAGAGAACTTGGTTGGTATCCCAAAGATGCCAAATAATATTGTTTAATGGCTCTGTTTCCTCGGATAATACCTAATCTTCAGGCTGCACATAACGATCACTTGGAAATTCCAAGCTCTTGCTCCTGGAATGCTTGAGTTTTAAGTCTCATAAATTAGAATCACCAACTCCAGTGGAGTTCTGAGAATCTTATCCCAGTGTTCCCAGTAAAAGTTCTAAGATTCAGGCTGATTGCATAGACCTGGGTCACATGCTTACATCTCTGAAACTTTAGACTGTGCTAATTGGCTCTCTCCTGTAGTTTCCTATTAATCCTTTTAATCCTATTCATATCATTTGGGCAGAAAACAGGAGGTGACCACAATATTCTTGCTATTCTTATCACTTAAACGCCGTGTAACATGAAGCGAAAAACAATCCATCAAAATTACGACTGTGGCTTGGAGAGAAATCGATTGATTCATCATTGGTTTGCACAGGGTCGTGTATTTCCCAGTTTGGACAAGTTCCACAGCACTTTGCAAACACTCTGATATAATTGAAGACCATAAGGCAGACTTTCCAGGGAATCCAGAATATTGTTTTGACTGTTATTCCCGTTTGAAAAAATAAAATATCTATGATACCCCAGAGTCCTCCAAGTTAAAGCTCAGTTGTTTTCTGGGATGATTTACACACAGAAAAAAATCCTTCAGCTTAACACTATGACATACTACTCTCTGAAAGGATGCCAAAAGCTGTGGCTCTTCCTGTGGGTGCTGTGGGAATTGCAGAAACATGAAAATCAAGAGTAAAGGATATAAAATAAACTTCATTGGGAGTAATTATTTTTAAAAAGAAAAACAGGCCCAGATTTATATATTATTCATCAAATATTTTATGTATATCAATTTAAAAAAAACATTAATATCCATCATAAAACTGAATGGAGAAGGCAATGGCACCCCACTCCAGTACTCTTGCCTGGAAAATCCCATGGACGGAGGAACCTGGTAGGCTGCAGTCCATGGGGTCGCTAAGAGTCGGACACGACTGAGCGACTTCACTTTCACTTCACTAAAACTGAAACTTAATGACCTCATGCTACATTCTAGATTATGTATTAAGTTTTCTACACCATTGCATCCTCATAGTAATGAATCATTGTCTTCATTTTTCATGAGCCATCAGTCAAGTTATGTGGCTGGTAAGTGGTAGGACAAAGAATGAACCCCCACTGTCACATATCAGTCCCAATGTCTTCATGATACACTAGATCATCAAGGAAGCACAGAATATTACCACAGAATAAAGTAGTAAACTATGTGTAGTAAATTTAATTTGATTTTATTTGAAAAGCTTTCATATATTTTGATCTGAGTTCTGAAAACAGATTGATACAGGTTTGAGTGAAGGGGAGAGGGGGTCATGTTAGTTACCCAAAATAATGGATTTCTCCAAATTCTCTAGTATCTTTATTAAAAAATCATCTACTTGAGTGTTTGTTTGCCATTGTAAGACCTATGCACTAGTGCTTAATACATATCTGTTGAATGAAAGTAATATTCAGTATGGGATTAGCCATTCACTAGAACCTCATTTTGGAGAAGGCAATGGCACCCTACTCCAGTACTCTTGCCTGGAAAATCCCATGGACGGAGGAGCCTGGTACGCTGCAGTCCATGGGGTCGCTAAGAGTCGGACACCACTGAGCGACTTCACTTTCACTTTTCACTTTCATGCAATGGAGAAGGAAATGGCAACCCACTCCGGTGTTCTTGCCTGGAGAATCCCAGGGACGGGGGAGCCTGGTGGGCTGCAGTCTATGGGGTCGCACAGAGTCAGACAAGACTGAAGAGACTTAGCAGCAGCAGCAGCAGAACCTCATTTTATTGTAGGTCACCTGATACAGGATTAACTAAATTTTAAGACTTAATTTAAACTAACTCTCTGGATTCTTTGATAAAATTTAAAGTTTGATGAAAGAAAGTGAAAGTTAGTCACTCGTGTCTGGCTCTTCTGTCCATGGAATTCTCCAGGCAAGAATACAGGAGTGGGTTGCCATTTCCTTCTCCAGGGGATCTTCCTGACCCAGGGATTGAACCCAGGTCTCCTGCACTGGCAGACAGATTCTTTACCATTTGAGCCATTAGTTCTTAGGAAGCTAAAATTAATTTCACAAACTTGCTAAACAAAGCTAGTTAATTGTTGAAATCCCCATACTATATCATTTTTTTAAATGACCTTTATTAATGATTGGATTACAATGTTAAGTATATTTTTAGTTGGAAAATAATTTTAAAATAATCACTTTGCAAAGTTGTACATTTAAACTGGAAAAATTTGATACTGTTTTCTAATGATACTGCATTTTCTCTTTCTACTGATCAAAATGCCAAAAGCACATTAAAACTGTTCTATGGAAACCAATGGGTATGTGTATTGTTTCTGGTCAGTTTTGCTATTGTAGGCTTTTGTTGTTTTCATTTTACACAGTATTGATGAACAGACAATCTATTGTGTGTTTGCAGCATTTGACTTTGCGGTGGAGATAATTTCTTAATGTTTGCCGCCTCCCCTTTCTTTTACTTCTATCAGAATAATTTGGGAACCTTAATTTTCCTCCTGCTTTACAACTCAGTCTTTTTGTTGTTGTTGATAATCCCAGCATTTGTACAATACTTCCTGAGGAAGATCTCTGGTACCAATGCATAACAGGCTTCTTAAAATAATTCTGATGGACACATTTAGTGCTATTTTTTCCCCCCATAAACTCAGTTCTTGTCTTAACCATGAAATTGCTTTGCTATGCATTTTATTAGGCTTGAAGTCTTAATACTCTTTTTCTGGCTATGAACTGAAGAGGATATAGGTCCCCGGATAAACTTATCTGCTGGGAAAGGAACATAGTAATGTAATCTCCCAACTGGCCTCATATCTTTTGGCTGTGCTCTGCACAAACGCATCTGAAGACATTTATCTGACTCAAAAGCTGAGATCTTCATGAAAGCAGGTTAGCTCTCCTAGATTCAAATAACTGGGTTTATATCCTGTGACCTAAGGGTGACTTGTGAGTATTAAGCCAACCTGTGGGTGAAAAGAGAAGTGGCCTTAAAATAGTTTAGATTTACTGTGAAAGGCAAAGAGGTGAGCAGTGCAGAGGAAGAGAAATGGCTGTACAACACTTCCTGCTGTAAAAGAGGCTACCTTGAACTTGCTGATTGAGAAGAAATAATGCAGTGCCTTGCAAATAAACCATGCTGATGGATGTCTTCTGCTAGAACGGAGCTCACTGTATTTACTCTCTTTCTGTTTGATGTCAGCATCTTAGCACTCAGCGTGAACTCTGCTACAGCTAACTGTCGAAATAAGTTATTTCTAGTCGATAATGAATGCTTCCCTAACATGTTATTATTGAAAATAACAGGTTCCAAATGTGTGACCGTATGGTATACAATTCATTTTCTTCCTCTGAAAGAATTGGATTTTCTTGTCATTAGAATTGAATTGTGTGTCGACACAGTACTAAGTCAGAACATCCTGAATGCAGACCAAAGGCAAAAAGTTACGATGAAAGATTATAATAACAATTGCAATTGAACAGTGGTTTACAATCTGCAAAGAGCTTTGAAAGTACTGCTTTGGAATGTTTGGCCACTAAGGAAGATAGCATATGTATTTTTATTCCCATTTAAGTAAAAGGTGGATTTAAGCATAGGGGATTTAAGTTACTTATCCAACATCATCACAAAACTGATAACTGAGAGCGGTGAGGCTCAAACCCTGAGTATCTGCTTCCGAATCTAATGTTCTGTCTTTCCTTCCTCTAAAAGTAAATACAATTACCTGAATTTGCTTGGCTATTTTTAACAATAGAAAGAGAGAAGCATAAAGGCCCTTGTTGTGAGAGTGACTGCAAACAGCTGAGAGAATGTCAGCTACTACATGCTGGTTGTTGGGTCACACAGATAGTTAGAGTGGCATGCTGCTGCTGCTGCTGCTGCTAAGTCACTTCAGTCGTATCCGACTCTGTGTGACCCCATAGACGGCAGCCACCAGGCTCCCCTGTCCCTGGGATTCTCCAGGCAAGAACACTGGAGTGGGTTGCCATTTCCTTCTCCAGAGTGGCATAGACAGGGTTTAAACACATTTCTGACATGTTCAAAATCACACTTCAAGGTATATACATTTAAGAATCAAATTTTGAAGACATGGTTTTCATCTTTTCTGGTTTTCTTTGCCCTCTAATATGTTAAATGATTACTAGAACTAAGTATGCTTAGTAGAACCTAGGGCACACTCAGAAATTTTCTTGTTTTAGGAACTTAGGTCCATGTAAAGAAATGTATAGTTCTTCCTGCTCTCCTTCTCTTTCTTTCTTCCATTATTATTTACTGAGTACCTGATATGCACCTAGGTATGGTAAACAGTAATCATTGCTGTTAACTCTTAGTTGTCTATTTAAGATTATTCTACTGTATCATCTAAGGAATTCCTTCTTTTGCTTCAGTTTAATAGGACATTGAAGAAATTGTTTTTCCTGAAATGTTGATATAGCTGCAGTCCAGCTAGGAATGAAAGAGAGCAATAACCACTCATTCTTACATACATCAGGTTCACCTCCTATAACAGGGTCTGTACTTGGCATAACACTGGGTTTCAATTAGACTCTGAACATCAAAATAGCATCACAGGATGGGTAAAGTCTGGTGATGAGAAATGACAGGATCGTTAACAGTGAATCTGCAGTTCCATCCCACTAACTGGTTGCACTCAATTTAGCAAGGAAATTATAGGTTCACTTTTGCAGAATATATGCTCCTGAAAATAGAAAGATGCTTGTAAATAGAATACTCTTACCTTCAAAGTCAGGGAGTTTTCTCAAAAAAAAAAAAAAAAAAGGAAACTAGGAAGTGTCAGACTATTTCTAATAATTAAATTTTATTTAAAAAATCTTTATTTTCATGACCTTGATACTTTATGGAAGAAAGTAGGTTATGTTTATTCATTATCATCTTACTTAGTCTTCACCACAAGGCAGGAATCAGGTCTATTATCATTGCCATGTATTCATGGTGCCCTTTGAGGATTTTCTCACCTCTCAAGAATGCTGTATCTTCTGGCTTTGATGATTCCATCACTAGCATTTAGTGTTAGATTGGATCATTTTTCACTAGTCTTCCCTCTTTATTATAGAAACAATGCATATATTCACTTTGCTATGTGATTCAACTATACCTCTCCATGTGGTAAACTGAGTACCCTTTCCTGCCCCAGTGATACTGGGTATGGCCAGTGACTTACTCTGGGCACTAAATGTTAGCAAATATAATTCCAACAGAAGCTTTAAGTATTTTGTAACTTGGCCTCTCATCCTTCTGACATCCACCATGAGAGCACACTCCAACATTGCTATCAATCTCAGGATGAAAAGACACTTGGGAAGACCTGAATTAAATCTATGACCAACAGCAAAGCCCAGCTGAGTCCAGCCGAGCCCAGCAGAACCAACATTTAACTTACAGATTTGTGAATGAGGAGGAACAACAAGGTATTTACTCCTTTGAGTCATTAAGGCATTGTAGTATCTTGTTACGCAGCATTACTATAGCAAACCTAACTAATGGATTTTCTGAAGAGTTTGCTTTTATATGCTATTGGACATATCATTTTATTTTCCTACGTCTTTCTAGGCCATTTAAAATTAAAACACTTCCACACACCATATGTTTGTTACCAAGGACAGCCTGCCCATTCTCTAACTACAGGTAGACTCCCCTACAGGTATTTCCAACCATTGTTGTACATGTGGCTATATGGAAAACAGACAACAATAGGTGTTTATTTTAAGGAAAAGATGAGTAGTGACTAGGTTGAAACTGGCTTTAGCGATTTTCCACATATCCCTGATCAATGCTTGGGAAGAAGTACTCAAACCTGTAGAAATATTTATAAAGAAATAAATCTTATGTTTTCTTTTTCTCAATTCTAGTAAATGTTAGTCTAGCCTCTGAGAGTATTCATATCTTTTCTACCTACTCTCCCTCAAATATATGACCTAGTGTCTTACTTATTGTACTTTCTATTAAAAGTTTTATGTTCTGAACAAAATTTATTGGATGTCATTATTTCCCTGTGGTGATGTCATATGTCTTGAAAATGCAAGGAATACTTTGCTTTCTGTCTGTTAGGAACAATGCCCTGCAGGCTATGTTCTGGACACTCTGGAATTCTCAGCCCTTTCGTTTCACTGGCCTTCCTGTTGAATGAGGGTGAGCACATTGCCTTTTACTGAAGAATTAATATCCATGTAATTGATTCTGGTGAATTTTGTTTTCTTACTTTCTATCCCTTATGAACTGTATTTAAACAACTTAAGTTAATAATAACCCTTTGAACACCTTTATTTTTTACAAGCTTGTTTGATCTTCAAGTAATGTAGTTAGTAAATTGTTTTTCATTGTTTTTACTGAAATGTATACTTGATACCCAAGCAATTTTAAGTTGAGTGTCCAGGAGAGAAGGGAAATAGAAATGGAACAGAGACACCTTATATTTTATGACTGTACTATTCTATGCCCAACACAATTTGCCTTTTAAGTACATGAAGAGAAGGTCAAAGAAGTAAATCAGATTACCCTTTCATGTGTCTACTTCTTTTTAAAATTTCTGAAAGTCTGCTGACTTTGAAATAAGTTGTATATTATACAAATAATAAATGGATCATAAAGGCACAATGTGCCAAAATTTTGGACATTTGACTCTGTATGAAATTGTTGTGGGAAAATAACAGTTGCTGGAGAGGTTTGCCTATATAAGTATAAATTCAAAATACTATTTGGTTTGGCCACTTTTAGTTCCAAATGAAAACCTTAAGAGTGGGTAATGAACTCACTGGTCTTTACTGCTTCTTTCTGAGAAACAGATCCACTTGACAGATTTATCCAACTAAAGTTCAGTTATAGAGGAGGGCTTTTATACAAGATGATGACACAGACATTAACACCAAATGGCTCTATTATGATTACAAATAGATAGATAATGAATAATTTGGGGACCTGTGATTTTGGTTGAATCAATTTTCTTATATTACCTTCACTGGGCTTTTAAATACTAGTGTCACATAGGAATAGTAATAAAATACTCACAATCTAAGTATTTTAATTTCTCTATGATTGTCAGTCATTTTCATACCAAACTTATTTGTTGAATGGATTAGAACCAAAAAGACAGAATTTGCTTTTAATAAAATGTCTAGATTTTCCTCTTTGCTATTGTCTTACATTTATTTAAGAAGAGAGAAATCATTATTCAAATTGTAGTCATTTATTACTACATTTTTTTCAAATGTATTTCATTAGTCTAATTTAGAAAATAGATTATTCAAAATAAAAACAAAGCTAGAATCATTAATGCAGCATTTTTTGAGAATCATTTTTTAGGTCAGTTCATCATAACAATGCCTTTCAGATCACTTTCTTTGTAGATTAAGATTTTCTTACACCTTATCTCTTCCAGTCTCACATAGCAGGTTTGACACTCTGATGACATTATTTTAGTGTCAGTTATGATTAGGTTGAATATTCTTTGAGGTCAAATGGCTTCCACATATCAGGTGGGGAGTCCTTATGATAATATTGCTTTCTTGAGGCAGACTTCATAGTAGTCCCTATTGAGGTGCTTTGGAAAATTGTATTACCTATGCCAAGGCAAACAGGAAGATCCTTTAGTACCTTCTGGGGTAGTTCTACTTTAAATTGGCAAAAATAAAAAATGTGCACTAAATTTCTTCCTTTTAAAGTTATGTATGTGTATGTGATGATGTGCATGCTTGCATATGTGAAATATGTCAAATAAAAAGAATATATTTACCAAACGTGTACCACTTAATAATATAAACATCCAAGCCAGGTTTACAAATGGGTGTGTACAAATACCATTGCAACCTTCTCTTAATCCTTTCATTCTATAACTCCTGGAGAACAGTGTAGGGTAGCATTTAAACCCAGATTTTAAGGAACAGAGACTGTCACTATAACCCAGCCTATTTCTGTAGCTTCTACTTTTGTTATTCAGTCACCAAGTTGTGTCCAACTCTTTGCAGCCCCATGGACTACAGCACCCCAGGCTTCCCTGTCCTCCATACCTCCCAGAGTTTGCTCAAGTTCATGTTCATTGAGTTGATGATGCCATCCAACTATCTTATCCTTCTACTTTGAAAGAAAAAAAAGATACAACATGCATAGAAAAGACAAGAGGTGGTCACAAATTGGGTGAAAGAAGAAATTAGATAAGAGAAATAAAGAAAGGATTGATAGTCAAATATCAAAGGATAGAAACATTTTAATCAAATTGGTGTATGAGAGAGTAAAAAATATTTGAGATATTCTTTTGTTCTAAATGTTAGAAATTTCTCCAAGTTTTTATCATTATTACAGTAAATGGAATTCTCCAGGCAAGAATACTGAAGTGGGTAGCCTTTCCCTTCTCCAGTGGATCTTCCCAACCCAGGAATCAAACTGGGGTTTCCTGCTTGCAGGCAGATTTTTGACCAGCTGAGCTACTAGGGAAGCATTAATTCCAGACTCTGGCTTATTAAGTTTTCTTTCTGTTGTGCAGTTGTACTTTTTTTAACCTTCTAAATGTACACTAATCTGTGAAATAGGATAGTATTTTATCATGGCATATTGTTAACCTCCTGTACATTCCTTTATTTATTTGTTATTCTACCTTATTTATTCCTTTTATTGCTCTAACATACTTTGATGATAAAAGCAAAGAAATACATGCAAAAATAATGAGCTTCTGGTCAAAGGTGAAAAACACATGTTGTGTTCTTGCCTACCTGACATAGAGATTGTCAGCACTGTATTAATTGGATCTTATTATAAGATCAGACTGTCTTGTTTACGTCAAAACTAAATTACATAAGACATCTAAAATTTTGGCACATCTTTGCACTTATTCTGTGCCATAGGACATTTTTTGCTTTAGAAATCCAATTCCTAACCTGGTTTGCAAGATGAGCAATTTACTGATTTCGAGGGAGGCTTCAGGTAACTACTTGTTAACTTAAAAGATGACCTTTCACTTGGATACATTTAAAGATATTTTCTTCCTATGCTGCCGAGCTTTTACCTGCCAACATTTTATCAACATGTTTTCAATGGGAAACTTATTTCATATTTTCTTGTAACAGCACCTCGATAGCCCACACATCTCCAATTTGATAGGTCAGAATGTGCTGCCTGTGTATTGCTATGATAAGGGGAAAATTCCAAAATGCCAGTTTGGATTTTTTCATTCTGGGGTACTGAAGGCAGTATTTTCCCCTATCATCATTTATTGGTTGTTATAAGTTGAATTGTAGAATAAAGTGTAGCAAGGGGATATTCATGTCAATCAGATCCTCAGAGCTATCCTACCCTGGCCATAGAAGTGCTTAATTAACTGAATAGTAAAAATTAAGATTATTAAATCCTATAGCCAAAGGCCTTTGGTTTTCAGAAAATGTTGAAATTAACATGATTCCTTGCTGCTGGGTTAGTGATAAGGAAGCTTGAGCTCTGGTCCAGGGTGCTGGTACTCAGTAGCTGTTTGATTTTCATCAAGTCATTTAACTTCCCCAAGCTTTATTTCCTTCATGCAAAATAGTGTTACTAACCCCTGCTTTAGGTAACTTGAACTTGTATGATGCAAAGAGGTGATATTTATTTGAAAGTCAGGGATCATATATTGTTTTAACTTCACCACATCCAAAAATCAAATAAATTGTATGCTTTATCTCATTTTATCTTTAAACTGGAGCCATAACTGATAAATGACAAAGTAAAGATTCAAGTTTGATTGCCTATACTCTTTCCTATCTTTGTGACTTGAGTTAGAATTTAGTACCAAAACTGAAATGAGGAAAAAGTTTCTCTAAGTTCATTAAGAAGAAAATTCTGGAAATGTAAACAGACTCTTTCATTCTCAGCTCCAATTTTGAGTCAAAGGGCTACAGGTACATTTAAAATTATCTCTTTAAATACAAATGCATATATTAATATATAACAAATAATATAATAAAACAAAATCCAAGAGTTCATACTGATTCCTTTAATTCCTACCCAAAACTGCAGATTTCTTTGTAGTCTCTTTCCTCTTCAAGCTTCTGTAGTGCTTTTCTAACCTTGAAAAACCTAACTCAAGTTTTAATCAGTATTCTTATTTACTGTCTGATCCTTTTACTTATTTGTTCCATGTTCCCAATCTCCCAGTGATGCCAGCTGTCTTGTTCCATGGCCTCTGCACTCATTCAAAGGTGCCTGCTAGGCTCTCAGAAACCTCTTTCATGGGCACCTCTCTTTGTATTCACCTCCCACTTGCCTCCTTGGTCATTGTGAAGTGAAAGTTGCTCAATTGTGTCCAACTCTTTGTGACCCCATGGACTATACAGTCCATGGAATTCTCCAGGCCAGAGTACTGGAGTGGGTAGCCTTTCCCTTCTCCAGGGGATCTTCCCAACCCAGGGATCAAACCCAGGTCTCCCACATTGCAGGCAGATTCTTTACCAGCTGAGCCACAATGGAAGCCCAAGAATACTGGAGTGGGTAGCCTGTCCCTTCTCTAGCAGATCTTCCTGACCTAGGAATCCAACTGGGGTCTCCTGCATTGCAGGCATATTCTTTACCAACTGGTCTATCAGGGAAGCCCACACTGGCAAATCCTCATGGCTCATCTCCCACTGTCTCATTCCTTTGTTTCTCGCACATTGTTGCCCTTCACCAACCCCTGCTCTTACCGCCCGGCTTTCTTAGTCACCAAGGACACTGATGCTTCAAGATAACATCTCCTTTCCCAGTTCCTACTTCCCCACCTGACATCCTGCCCTGCCACTCTCTGAGTCTCTGCCACACAGGTCCCTCTAGGAAGGGGAGGATGGCAAAGGATGAAGGAGACTAAGAGAGAGGGAGCATGGAAGTAAAGAGAGAAGAGCAGAGAAGAGAGGAGGAGAGGGAAAAAGGAAGAGATGGAGAATGGGAAGAGACAAGCAGGAAGGAAAGAATTCAAAAGTAGAGAAAACAGTAGGGATGGAAATGGAGAAGAGAAGGGAAGTAATAGACTTAAAAAAAAATAGTAAATAAGCCAGAAGAGAAAATTCAAGATGAGGAACATAAATATTTAAGCAAAGGCCCTGCTATAACTGTAGAAATATCTGTTCATTCATGTAAACTTGCCCATGGCTTCTCATCACATTTAGGCTATGAACTAGAGCCAATATTTGAACTTATGACAATCTCTAGAGAACTTGTAAACTCTAATATTTTAAAATAATACTTTAATAGCACTTTAAGACTCAAATGTCATTTGATTCAACTTGCAAAGAAGAAAATACTTCCAGTGATTACAACTGGAATTGCTTTAAATATATACATCACTTTTTGGCAAATGGACATTTTTCTAAGTATTTAATTTTAAAATAGAGAATACCTATTGATTTTGAATACTTATTCTGATTCCAGTCATTTAATAATTAATTAATTTTAGTGGTAGTATTTTAGGATCTCTTACTCACCTAATTATATAAACATATCTTAATTACTTTTCTTAAAAAATTAAAAACAACATATTTTAAATCACCTGTGTTTAATTAGTATTAGTTAAGATTGATTGGATTCATCTAGCTTAAATTTTCATGTAAAATGTAGACTAGAAAAAGAAGAACATAATAAATTCTAGTTATATAGTATATTAGAAAGCATGGTATAGTAAAGTTTATTGTATAGAAAATGTAGAAATACCTTTTACATGCTGCCTGAGACTATTTCAGAAATAATGTTGAATCATAAAGGGGATAGGAAGGGTGTTAGAAGCTTTCTGTGACAATTATGTCATAAGTGAGGCTTAGAAAATTGTGGTCTAGACTCCAAGTCTCTTGATTTGAATTTTGGTCCTTAGAACTGTGATAGCTCGTTGGAACTTATAGTGAGATGACTATTTGACCATTTGAAAATCTAGAGTGGAATTTATGTACATAACTTACATGTATGTACAGAAATATGGCCACCAGGGTCGCCTTCACAAAGCACCACTCTGATGCATATATATAACCATGGGAGCTAAAGCTGAATAAAACATAAAACAAGAGACACAAAATGCCTTAGAGTCAAATGATTTACTGCGTGACTATAGAATTTTACAATAAACAGTCAACCTACGAGTACCTTGCTATGCCTACCATTTACCACTGTTTGTGTAGGTACTAAGAAAGCAGGATGAATGTGACTTGTCCTCTCTTAATTTTTCAGGGTATTTGGAAGACTACCAAAAGTAACAGAGAAGCAATTGGTGTATGACTAAATGCTTGGACTTTGTTTCTAAAGGCTTTGCTTTCTGGTTTTGCCTCTGCCTCTCACACCAAGTACTAGTGGCAGAATCATGTATTTACATTCTCCAAGTCCTAGCTTTATCATTTTCAAAATGAGGAAAATAATATTCATGCTGATAACTTAATACATTAATGAGAATGAAATAAGCAATGTGAATAATCAGTCATTAGAGAAAAGTAAGATCATTTTACAAGGTTGTTTCAGATAGTTTTGGCTTTAAATTTTGTTTTCAGAAGGTAATACCTTAGCTTACAAAGCACTTTGGATTTTACAAACAACTTCAGTGCGAATCATCTCGTTTAATATTCTGAAAAACTTTTGTAATGAAGTCATTCTCTTGTTTTTTGAAATACTTGCATTGGAACATCCAATATTAAATCTGTAGTCAACAAGAGAACTGGGCAAGACTTAGATTTTCTTACTCCAAACCAACAGCTTTTTCTGCTTCTATTCAAAGAATCATTGTTTTATAGTGTAAATCTTAATGCCACTAGAAATAAAATGTCACTTAACCTAAGTATAGTGATTTTCTTTATTCCTCCAGGGAAAACTGATTACTCTATAAGTACACAATTATATAATGTTAATATGCCCAATGTACTTCTAGCAGTTTCCAAAAGGGTTAACTCATTGGCATTTTCATTGTGCAAATACAAAAATGTAATAGCTTAATAATTTAGAATAATATATCCTACACAGCTCTGTTTCTAATCACCCTCTAAATGTGCTTTCTATTTGCAAATTCATGTTCCATTTCATCTCTCCCCAAACTCCCTTCTAAAGCTTTGACTTGAATGCTTATGTCTAAGTGTTTCTTATTCTTTGAAGAGAGGAATCATACCTATTCATTAATGGAGCTGAAAGCAGTGAGGTCTCCCTGATCTTTTACTTCTAAACACTCTTTTACTTTTGCATCTAGGATAATGCTTGCACATAATGAAAAAAATATATACTATTGATGAGCAATCATATGTGTAATGGTACATTTCACAAATGAAGTCATTTAATCCTCCTAACAACCCAAAGGAGATATTGTTGTTATTATTCCTATTGTATAGATAAGAACACTGAGGCTTAGAAAGTTTAAGTAATGTCCCCTTGTTCAGAGTGCTTGTAAGCTTAAAGCAGGATTTTAGACGATGTCATCTAACTCCAAAGTCTTTGTTTTTAGCCACCATGCTACGTTACTTTCCATGATAAGCAATTATTATTTATTTATCAGATATAAGAAATATTGTTTAAAATTGAAACTGATCAAGCCAAAGTCATGCCTGGATGGTTGGTTTCTGCATTTATTTGATCTAAAAATTCAATTAAAGAGATAACTTAATGCTAAAATGAATAGAGGAATTTGGATATTTGTGTCAGATTCAGTAGAATGTGTACACATTGCACCTTAGGAGTTGACAAAACACATTTCTAACGTAATATAATAAGAAAAGTGTCTGAATCATAGTATGACATTTTAAAGTCCTCCATATCTCTATAGATATTATTTATTACCTTAAATAAATAATACAACATTAGGACCCCACACACATCTCTTGAAAAGAGATTATTATTGTTTGCATTTAGTTTTGCTCTTTTTGTAAGATACTTATCCATCCTTCTAAGAAACAGATGCGCAAAAATGATTTTGAGTACTCCTCTTTCAATTATGATACCATTGTTCCCCTGAATTTCCTTTGCCACAGTTCACACACTGGTCTCAGAAGTTACAAGAGTTTATTTCTGATTGTGGGATTCTAACAAAGTGCTCAGATACACAAATGGGAAGTTATGCCCAACCTGAGCAGTTCAATGGAAGTAAAGAAATCTGCTTTTTTCTGTGTGGTGTTTCTCACTTTGCCATTTTAGTGGCTTTTTGGTTCGTTCTGGGTTGTTTTCGATTCTTTTTTCTTCAGTACAATTGAGGTTGAAGAATACACTCAAGAGTCTTTCTACTCCTCCAGAGAAGGTGACCTTCACATAGAAATTCTGATAAGTAGGTTGGAATGAGGGAAGAAAAAGAAGGAAGCATTTGATGCTCTCCCTAGTTAGAAAGATCTGGTACTAATGCTACCTGGATCTTCTTTTTCATCCTGTGCTTTTAGGAGGGTCAAGACTCAGAAAAGTCATCATTCAGTCCCAGCTCTAATACTTACTATTTTAACACCATGGGAAAGTTACTTTTAAGAAGGTGTTACAAAACCCAGGGCTTCCCTGATGGCTCAGGGTTAAAGAATTGGCCTACAATGCAGAAGACACAGGAGACACAGGTTTGATAGCAAGATCAGGAAGATTCCCTGGTGGAGGGCATGGCCACCCACTCCAGTGTTCTTGCCTGGAGAATCCCATGAACAGAGGAGCCTGGTGGGCTATAGTTCATGGGATTTCAAAGAGTCAGACACTACTGAAGTGACTTAGTGTGCACACATAAAACCCAAATTCCATGAGGTTTCCAAAGGCACTCAGTTGTTGGGAATATTCTATTTTTGACAGCACACAGTTAATTTTGATAGCCTGTGTTGATACCCTCCAAGTTTCCAAGTTTGTGCTGTTAATTTTCATAGATTCACCCATTAGTGACTCTACAATAGCAAAAATACCACTCTTTCTATTAGAAAAAGTTACATATGCATAAAATATTCTATAGTGAAAGAGCACAGTAGAACATAGATTAAATTTCAACTTTCTGGCCATATAACTTTTGGGCAAATGATACCATTTCCCTCGTTGTCTTTAATTTGTTAAGCAAATTAAGTCACACAATTTTTGAGTTTTCTAGCAGTGCTTCTGCCTTTTTCTAAATTAGGAATTACTTACACTTGCACATTCTAGGAAAATGATGCAGTCTATGTCACACTGTGATTTATGTCAGTGCATTTGCATGAAATGACTTTATGTGCCAATTTAACAATCATAATTTATGTTTAGCACTTCCCTTTTAATGCTTCTTATTATGGTTTCATACAAACTTTAACTCTATGTGTTTAGTGTTTTCAATTAATCAGTTCTGCAGTTTGCTCACATGTCACTCCCTCTAGCAGGACTGTTTCCATTATCAACAAGACTTTACGGGCAGTCCACAAATCATTATGTGGTTTGGCACAAACTCTTAGGTTAATGAGATAAATCTGATTTCCCCTGGTCTTCTTATATCTAAAATATCTTTTCTGAGAGTCATATTTGTGAAAGTGATTTGGCTCAGAAAATCTGTTTAAAAATATGAAGGTAACATGTCCCTTAGGTAAGCATGATAATAGGGTTCATGCAATTAAGTTTAATTGGATTAAGTGGAGCAGACTGACTTTCATAATTAATTTAGTCTCATGATTGGTCTTTGGGGGGACTATCCCAGATGAAAAAGATGATTGTGGTAAAAGAGCATGAAATACTTCAAGATATAAGCAAAACCACAGATGATCCGAGTATCGGGAAGAATAAGTGATGATAGCAAGGGCATAAGAAATAAGATTGTTATACAAACGTAGATTATTTTCTTATATACCAGCAATGAACAATTAAAATTTGAAATTTAAAAATCTAGTAGCATTTACATTAGCACCAAAACATGAACTACTTAGGCATGAATCTAAAAAATATATTTATAGGAAAATGTGTAGAAAACTATATAACTCTGATGAAAGAAATCAAAGAAAACAAATGAAGATGTACTTTGTATTCATGAATTGAAAGATTTGATATTTCTAATGTGTTAGTTTTTCTCAAGGGGATCTATAGTTTCAGTTGTGGTCACTCAGTTGTATCTGACTCTTTGCAACCCCATGGACTGCAGCACACCAAGCTTCCCTGTCTTTCAGCATTTCCCAGAGCTTGCTCAATCTCATGTCCATTGAGTCGGAGATGCCATCCAACCATCTTGTCCTCTATTGTCCCCTTTTCTTCCTGCCTTCAATCTGTCCCAGCATAGTTTCAATGCAATCCCAAAATCAATTTGTGGATATCAACAAATTGTTCCTAAAATTATATAAAGGAGCAAAAAATGACCCAGAATAGCTAACACAATATTGAAGAAGAACCAAGATGGAAGACTGACACTATCACATTTCAAGACTTAATATAAAGCTACAGTAACCAGGGCAGCATAGTGTTGTCAAAAATTAGACCTATAGATCAATGACACAGAATAGACACACCAGAAACAGATGCAAGCAAATACAATCAAATGATTTTTGGAAAAAGAGTAAAGGAAATTCAGTGGAGAAATGATTTGATGCCCAAACAACTGGGTACTGGTTTGTGTGTGTGTGAAATCGCTACAGTCATGTCTGACTCTTTGTGATCCTATGGACTGCAGCCTGCCAGGCTCTTCTGTCCTGGGATTCTCCAGGCAAGCATACTGGAGTGGATTGCCAGGCATGCCTTCAGGGGATCTTCCAGACCCAGGAATTGAACCTGTGTCTCTTATGTCTCCTTCATTGGCAGGCGGGTTCTTTACTACCAGTGCCACTTATGAAGCCCAGATACTGACATGCCTCTCACTAAAAAAAAAAAAAAAAGAATCTAGCTAAAATGTTACAATTGTCACCAAAGTTAACTCAAAAATGAATCATAGACCTAAATGTTAAAAGCAACACTATAAGACTTTTATAAAATAGCATAAAATGGAGCCAATACTATCTACGTCATAGTTTTGTGGTGAGGAGTTAATGATTATTACTAACCATAAAGTGCTTATTTGGCACACAGTATATGTTAAGTGAATGGTTTTTAGTATTATTGATAAAGAATAAAGGAGAAAAGTATTGACTTAAAAAAAATAAAAAAATAAAATAGCATAGTAGAAAATCTCAGTGACCTTGAGTTTAGCAATAATTTTTTTAGATAAAACACCAAAAACATCATTTGTAAAAGAAAAAAGTAAGGTAAATTGGATATAATTAAAATTACCTTCAGCTCTCTTGAATACACTGTAAAGGAAATGAGACTAGCTACAGAATAGAGAAAATATTTGCAGAACACATATCTGATAAAGTACTAGTATCCAAAATATACTAAGGACTCTTAAAAGTAGACGTAAGAAAACAAACAACTTGAAAAACAAGCAGAGCTCTGAACAGACACCTCCCCAAAGACGATAAATAGATGACAGGTAAGCATATAAAAGACCCTGATGCTGGGAAAGATTGAAGGCAAAAGGAGAAGGAGGCAGAAGAGGGAGAGATGGTTAGATAGCATCACCAACTCAATGGCTTTGAATTTTGAGCAAACTCTGGGAGTTAGTAGAGGACAGAGGAGCCTGGCATGCTGCAGTCCATGAGGTCACAAAGAGTCCGGCAGAACTTAGTGAATGAACAAAAATGGCAACAAAGAATATAAATGGATACTCTACTGTATTTGTCATTATTAACTTGTTAATAATGTTAATAATGTTAATAATTAAAATAACAGCGAGATGCCATTAATGACACAGCAGTTGTAATGGTGAAAATCCAGAAAACTGATAATATGAAACACTGATGAGGATGTGGAGCAACAGGAGTTCTCATTCATTGTTCTGGGGATGCAAAATGGTACAGCCACTTTGGAGAATAGTCTGGAAGTTTTATACAAAGTGAAATGAAATCTTGCCAGACAATTCAGAAATTGCTCAAATATTTGGCCAATTGAATTGAAACATTTATCAACAGAAAAAATGTATAGTACATTAGTGTTTATAGTGGTTTATTGATATTTTCCCAAACTAGAAGCAACCAAGATGGCTTTCAGTGGGTGAATGGATAGATAAGCTGTGATATACCCATGTAGTTAACTACTATTCAGCAATTAAAAAAAAAAAAAAAAAAGAGCTATCAAGCCAAGACAAAACAAAGAGAAACCCTAAAGGCATGTTGTTAAGTGAAGGAAGCCCAGCCAGTCTTAAAAGGCTATATAGCTGTTTTATTCCAATTATAAGACATTCTGAAAAAGGCAAAATTTTAGGTAGTGAGTCTATCATGGTTGCTAATCTTTCAAGGGTGAAAGGGAGATGAATATGTGAAGCACAGAAAATTTTTAGGACAGTGGAAGTGTTCTGTGTTAAACAGTGATAAGGGATTCACAACATTTTGAATGTGTCAAATCCCATAGAGCTTTACATGACAAAATCAAGCTTTAATGTATGCAAATTAAAAAGAAACCATTTAAGAAGTTAGTCATCCCAGGAAAGGATGAGGTTATTATAAGAGGATATAAATATATTAAAATATACCAATAAAACCCCCTCATTGAAGGTGGTAAGGAATAAAGTGTGATCTCAATAACTTGGGAAATGAAAGATAAATGGCAGAAGAGATTACATATAACCACTGAAGTCTAGTTGGTGAAATTGTTTCCCAGGGAGTATGAGTTAGCAATTCTGATACTGCTCTACATGTATACTGGAAATAAACAAGTCAGTAAATGAATGGCAGAAGCCAGGTTTTCTACTTTTGTTGTGGAAGGTTACAGATCAAGGAAAGGTAGGTAGAATAATCCATATGGTAACAGAAGAAATTTGGAGACTTCTATAAGAACTCATGTTTAATTTACTATAAATACAAACACAGTGATGTTTATAGAGATGAGCATATACAGAGGTTAGTGTACAAACATATATTTCTTTGCTCCACATCTGAGAAGGCTTAAAAAAATGATACCCCAGGAGCAAAGAGGACACCTAGCATTCAGAACTTGGTTTCTAATACCACTCTCCAATAAAAAAATCAACAACAATCTTTTGAGAAATGACTGATTCTAGAATTGGGGCAAAAAATATACAAAATAATCCTGGAGCAACTTCAGTGCCAGAAATAAAAACTTTCTAAGCAAATGGGCAAACAAAATAACAGCAACAGCGATGCAGATAAAAGGCACATATGATATTTCATTTCAGTTATGAAAGTTGTGTTATAGGTTAAATATTATCTTTCCAAAATTCATATGTTGAATTCTTAACACCTAATACTTCAAAAAATGTGACCTTATTCTGAAATAGGGTTATTGCAGATATAATTAGTTAAGGAGAAATCACACTGGAGTGAAACTGGCCCATAATTCAATATGACTGTTTTCCTTATAGAAAGGAGATATTTGGATATCTGTAAGGGAACAACCACATGCTACCTTAAAGGGCAGGGAAGTTGTTTAGTTTTAGTTAGACTAACGCCAAGACCAAAGGAGATACATATCTTTTCTCCACCGAAAATTCGTACTTCTTCAAGGAAGATGCAATTTGCTCACAAATAGCATTCCTAAATGTATAGAGTTTTACTCAAGCTAGGTCAAGGGGCTGTCTACTCTTATATCAAATCTATCCTTATATTTGCTCTTATAACCTGCATGGATCCTCAGTTGTCTTTTGGCTGTGGCCAAAAATAATGTTATATTTTTTAATTGGCAGTCTAAAGCATGGCAGTTTTTACAGGGAAGAACCCCTCTCTTGAAGAAGAATCCGCCTGCAATGCAGGAGACCTGGGTTCAATCCCTGGGTTGGGAAGATGCCCTGGAGAAGGGAAAGGCTACCCACTCCAGTATTTTGACCTAGAGAATTCCATGGACTGTATAGTCCAAGGGTTCACAAAGAGTCAGACATGACTGAGCAACTTTCACTTTCACCCCTTTCTTGAAGTTTCTTGAGGAGTCAGACTTCCTGGATCCAGTCAGCAGTGTTCAAGCCAAGGCAACACCAACTCAGTCATTTTTGTTTCTATTCAAATTCTTTTATAACTAAAATAGTATTGCTCAGTTTGATCACTCTCTATGCCAGTTCAACTCAATAAACATGTTTATTATATGGACTCTTGTATGTTAATCGATGCTGTCTCTCCTGTGGGAGGTCAAAATCCTGCTTGGTAGGCATAAAGTTTGTAAAAAAAAATTAACTGTTACACAAAACAGCACATAAAAATTCTCTATGGAGAAGCATAGTCTTAACTGAAAATAGGGCATGAGCTCTCATAGGATCATAGAGATATAAGGTCCTTGTGTAAATTTACTGGAATTTCTTGGAGTATAATTTTCTAATTGAGTATAAAACCTGAACTCATTTGATTGTGGCAAGCCTACCAGAAATTAATGTTAAATAGTTTTATACCTTGAGAATGAGTTCATTCTTCTAAGGGAATCTGGAGCAGCACTTTTCTCTGGGAGATGCAAGAGTGTCCTTTGTTCCTGTTGCTTAGACTGAAGCTTTTTCTAGCAAGTAATGGCTGCTTATTCTTGATGTTGTCCTCTACTTTTCTGTAATTAACCTTACCTTTGCTTCTGTTATGTGTCTCGGAAAGTTCTAGGGAAAGCATCTTTCTCTTTTTCTCTCTCTCTAACCCCCTTTTAAACAGGTGCCACGCAGAACTATAAATATAATATCTGAAAAACTTTCAGACATGTAATTGAATTTATATTGAATTCAACTTATAATTGAATTTACCTGCTGGGCATTACGGAGAAGGCAATGGCAACCTACTCCAGTACTCTTGCCTGGAAAATCCCATGGACGGAGGAGTTGGGTAGGCTGCAGTCCATGGGGTCGCTAGGAGTCAGACACAACTGAGTGACTTCACTTTCACTTTTCACTTTCATGCATTGGAGAAGGAAATGGCAACTCACCCCAGTGTTTTTGCCTGGAGAATCCCAGGGATGGGGGAGCCTGGTAGGCTGCCGTCTATGGGGTCACACAGAGTCAGACACGACTGAAGTGACTTAGCAGCAGCAGCAGCTGGGCATTAAGACTCTATATGAACATCAAGAGGTAAAATCCAATATCATGTGGCAGTCTAGCTGTAAATAGGCACACTTCACATATATTTTAGACTGATTATAGGCATAGAGAGATTATAGGTACACATAGTGATATGTGATATGTTTACTCATTCATTATTAATTTACCAAACCTTTATTAAGCTACTTAGAATGTATAACTATAACAATATAATAACAAGATAATTGTTTTTATATTCAGGGTATTCAGTCTAGTTAAAACAAAATATCAACCAGTAACTAAAGTGTGAAGTGTTTGAGAGAACTTTGTATGTAGGTGGTGCTATAGACTGAATATTTATATCCCCTCCAAAATTCATATGTTACATCTTAACACTCAATATGATGATATCTGGAGATGAGGCCTTTGGGAGGTAATTTGGTCATGAGGTTGAACCCTATGAGTGGGGTCAGTAACCTTATAAAAGAGACCCCAGAGAGTCTTTGCCCATTCCAACATGTGAGGACATGGTGAGGAGACAACCATCTATAAACTAATGAGCCACCCCTCATCAGGCACCAAATCTGCCAGGAGCCTTGATCTTGGACTTCTCAGCCTCCACAACTCAATGAGAAATAAATTTGTTTGTTGTTTATAAGACACAGATGCCATATATTTTTGTTGCAGCAGTCTGAATGATCTAAGGTGATTTTAGAAGATATAGATGAAGCTGAATTGGTGGTTGGAGAGATTATTCAGAAAGGAATAATGAGTCCCAAAGAGTTGGACATGATTGAGTGACTAACACCTTCAGTCTTGAAAGAAAAGTATGAGTTGTCCAGGTTGGAGATGGGATGTACGTGCCCCAGGCTTTTACGGGGTAAAGGATTAGTGTGTAATACAGCCTGATGGAGAAAACTTGGAAACTTAATACTTTGTCAGACCACTTTTCATAATAAACTGACATGATTTACCTCCCTATCCTGCCTGGTGTCTGTTTCACCTGACTAGTGGTGATTCTAAGGTTAGTACAACAGTTGCTTCTGGGTGTATCTTATTCTGTTCTTCTGAGAACCTTCTACAATTTTAATTAATTTGGTCAGTATGCCATGTCTCCTCCTTGGTTAAGGGCTTACACCTTCAGCCTTCTTCATGGGCAGTTGAAGACTCTAACTGCCTCATGGAGACAAGGTATTAATACAAAGTCCTAGCACTTTTACCTCAAGGCAGGGCCTACCTACTGTGTTGCAATTCATACTTCAGAGATCCCCCAAGAGTTAGCCTAAAACTAAGCTTTATCTAAGAGTTCTATTTGCTTAGTTTCTTCCATTTCCTGGCTTATGCCCCTTCTACTCATCCAATTTTTTCCTAAAAGCATTCTTTAATGAATCACTTTCTTAAATCCCCATCTCTAACTCTGCTTCTGTGGGCCACAGCCAAGACAAGTGGGGTCTGTGTTTCATTCATCTTTATGTTAGAGTAACAAAAAATGGAAACGTGTTCTAAGCACTGAAAAATGAATTGTTAAATAAATGGATCTAAAAATTACATTTGGTAGGATGCAAGCATACACAATAATTTGAAATCAGATAATAGTTAACATTTGTTGAATATTTACTATGCTCTAGGCATCTTGTTAACTTTTTAAAGGTACAATTTCATTTAAGACTTGAAAGAACTCATGAGGCAGAGTGAATATTATCTACATTTTACTGATGAAGAAAGCAAGGATTAGAAAAATTTATTCTTTTACCTAGGACTACCAGGTAAGAATGATCTATACAATTCTATTTAAGGTTTTTTTGTGTGTGTGTGCTGGTGGAAATCTGATAATCTGAACTTCATTAATTGAAATTTAATTGATTTTAGAAAAAGTTTCAAAAGCCCTGGATGTCAAATGTGTAAGACATTTTTTAAAGACATTGACAAGAGCTGGATGCACTGAGTTATTAAAAAACGCTTTCGTTAAGTTTATTTCCTTGGAAATATTTTAACTTTTGCTCTAAGATTCATACTTAAAAAATTGTCCTCTTCTCACCTCCTTTCCAAAACATGGGATAACAACACATTTTGTCCATAAGCAGCACCCTAAGTGTCAGTTTGGCATCTGGATTATGTAAGGCATAATTGGATTTACTCTATGCAATTAGAATTGGGATTTTTTGCTGCCGAAGCACTACCTTGCAGTTTTTGACTGGAAATGAATGTTAAGCATTTTGTTTGGTGCTTGGAAAATCTGCCTTGACAGTGCTTCATAACAGAACCAATTATCAGGTGTGCTGTTATACATAGCCTTCCAGACCCCAATTTAAAAAAGAAAGTAGTAACAATTTCTTATGTAAAATAGTCTCCATAACACTTAAAATAAACCATAATATGAAGACCTACATGCTTATCAAGGTGACAACAAGGAACCAAGAATGTTTGTTACATAAACATTTATTTTGAGTTTGAGATGATTGAATTGCCTACTAAAGAGAATGACAGATACTATCATCCTCTTCCAAAGCCAACTCTTGCTGAATTTCTTTAATAACTATTACCACAGTTAAACATATACTCTGCCTGTATTTTTCCCTAAATGAGAAAAATACTCTTATTGAAAGATGGCTATTATACGTCTATACTCTGAAACAAAACATATTTTGATCTTTTGCATATTGACTTAATGTGAACATTGAAAGAAAAACTGCCCATTTGCTAGAGAAGCAAGTACAATGCATGACACATATGTGAAATTAAACACAATAATGAAATGCATTACTAATTTCTCTGTATCATATGCAAGCAACAACAGTCCCCTGAAAATTACTGACAATTTGTATATATGATCACCTACATGTCACGAGGGACTGTCGCACCGAGGAATAATTCCCAAATGCATATAAGAAGGCCGGTGCTTAAAGACTTTTTTGGTTTCACTCTCTGAGATTTTGATTCAGTGGATTTGAAATGAGAGCCAGAAACCTATATTTTCATTTGTATTTTTTAACTGTCTAGATGACTGACATGCATAGCCATATTAAAAAACCAATAGTTTATATGTGAATGTGTAAATATTTTGAGATACGTTAATAATTATACTACATATTCTGACTGCTGATATATACAATTATCAACATATCTGAAAGTAATTATGAATATATTAATAGAATATACTCTTAAACTTTGAATTACAGGTAAGCCTTTCTTGTTTTTATTTGTATATTTGAATATGGGTCTTTAAGGAGTTTTAGTAGTATCTTATGACTGGAATGTAATATGACTGGAATGTAAATATGATTGGAAAAGATTCCAAAGTCTCACCATGCCAACTCTATCACCTCAAGACAAAACTATGTTCAGGTTTCAGAAGAATCCAGTAAATCCCATACTGACTATAAGATCCTGATTATTTTAGTGAGCTGAAGTAAGGTGGCTAAGGAAAACAGGAGAAAACACAGTTTATCTTAGTGCAGTGGACATAAAAGTAGCATATGTTTACGCTTCGGAGAACATATGAAAACATCCCAAGAGTTTCAGAGATACGAACAGTTGTAAGGGATTCAGTGCCAAAATTCTCATCTCCTGTACTTACTTTTGCTTACAACTTATCTGCCTTTGAGTGCTTACATCATTATTCAGATTCAAATTTCTGTCTCCTCCTTAAAAATCACCCTTCTCACATTTTACACAACAGTGGAAACCCTCTAATCTACTTCTAATTTATTATAGGAGATTGTGCTGGGATGTAAGAATCTCAGAGGCACCAAAGGAACTATTCACAATATTGATGTAGAAGTTGAGAAAATAAATTATTTGAATTGCTATGTAACAGATCCTTTTTCTAATCAGTTGTTTTCAGTTTTTTTATTTGAACAATATTGATGGAAGATCAAATTGATTTGTCAGTGGAGAGTTCATTAATAATAATTTTGATAAGTGACCATGTCATTTGGGGATATAATAGAGATAGATTAAACAATTGAACAACTAATTTTTTCTTGTCCATCTACTTGTTAGTGTAAACAAGGGATATCACAATTTACATCTATAAACAAAGACTGCACAGATCCAGTTTTAAGGAGTATTTCCTTACATATTTTAAAATAAAAAGTGCCCATCTATTTTAATTCCAATTCTAGATTACTTTCATAGTCTGTAAACTTGCTGAAGTAAAAGACCAAATGAGTTAGATCTTCAAATATCCTTTTACAAAAACTGATTTGGAAATGGTTTTATCTTCACAATATCTAGTACTGTAAGTACTATAATAGCTAGCTTATTAGTTGCTCCTTTCATGGTTTGTGCCTCTGCTGTTATATCTAAAAAGATATCACCATGCCCAAGGTCATCTAGATTTTCTTCTGTATTATCTTTTATACATTTTATAGCTTTGCATTTATGCCTGTGGCCCATTTTAAGCTAATTTTTGTGAAGGGTGTGTGTTCTGTGTCTGGGTTCTTTCTTTCCTTTTTGCATGTGAATGTCAAGTTGTTCCAACACTATTTGTTAAAAAGATATCTTGGGTCTATTGTCTGCTTTTGCTCCTTTGTGAGAGATCAGTGGATTATACTTATGTGGGTCTATTTCTGGCCTCTATTCTGTTCTATTATTATATTTGCCTATTCTTTCACCAGTACCACTGTCTTGATTCCAATAGCTTTATATTAAGTCTTGAATTCCAGAAGTATCAACCCTCCAACTTTGTTCTTCTTCGATGTTGTGTTGATTATTCTGGGTCTTTTGCCTCAGCAAGTTCACAAAATAACTTGCTGGGATATTTTTGAGGTTGCATTGAATCTATATATCAATTTGGGGAGAACTGACATTTTGAAACTGTTGTGTCTTCCTATCCATAAAAATGGAATACCTATTTAGTTTTTCTTTGATTTCTTCCATCAGAATTTTGGTAATTTTTCTCGTTGTTGTTCAGTCACTCAGTCATGTCCAACTCTTTGTGACCCCATGGAGAGATGTATATATTAGAGATGTATATATTATGTTAGATTTATATCTAAGTATCTCATTTTGAGGTGCAACTATTAATGGTACTCTAATTTCAAACCCCATTTATGCATTGAAGATATATAGGAAAGTGATTGACCTTTATGTATTAACCTTCTATCCTGTAATTTTATTATAATCATTTAGTAGTTCTAGGAGTGTTTTTGTTGATTCTGTCAGATTGTCTGCGTAGAAAATCATGTCATCTGTGAAAAAAGGCAGTTTTATTTTTTCTGTCCTAATTTGTGTACTTTTCTATGTCTTTTCTTGTTTTATTACATTTTATTGCTTACAGTAGGCAAGACTTGGAAGCAATCTAGATGTCCATTGACAGATGAATGTATACAGAAGATGTGGTACATATATATAATGGAACATTACTCAGCCATTAAAAAGAATGGAATAATGTTGTTTGCAACAATATGGATGGATCTAGAGATTGTCTTATTGAGTGAAATAAGTCAGACAGAGAAAGGCAGATACCATATGATATCACTCACATGCAGAATCTAAAAATGGCAAATGAACTTATTTGCAAAACAGAAACAGACCCACAGAGTTAGAGAATGAACTTATGGTTACAGGCGGAACATAGGGGAGGGGTAGGTAGGGAGTTTGGGATTGACATGTACACACTGCCATATTAAAATGGATAACCAACAAGGACCAACTGTATAGCTCAGGGAACTCTGCTTAATATTATGTAACAACTTATATGGGAAAATAACTTGAAAATAAGATATGTGTATATGTATGGGCTTTCAGATGGTGCTAGTGGTAAAGAATCTGCCTGCCAATGCAGGAGACTCAAGAGACGTGAGTTCGATCCCTGGGTCAGGAAGATCCCCTGGAGGAGGTCACGGCAACCCACTCCAGTATTCTTGTCTGGAGAATTCCATGGACAGAGGATCCTGGCAGGCTACAGTCCACAGGGTCACAAAGAGTTGGATGTGACTGAAGCTATTTAACACTCACACACATGTATGTGTATAATTGAATCACTTTTCTGTACATCTGAAAGTAAAAAATGTTCTTAATCATCTATACTCCAATATAAAATAGTTAAAAATAAACAAAACTAATGAAGCAGAGTGCCATATAGAGAGCTGTACACAGAGCAAACATCATAGAAACAAAGGGGATTGCTCTTATCTTAACCTATATGTTGACAAATGCATGTGTGTGAGGAAATTTGAGTCCTGGGAAAGACCCATAGGAAGAATAAGGCAGAACAATCCTTGGTGTTCACATGGCATCAAGAATAATTTGTGTTCCAGCCAAAGGGAAAGACCTCCTAAAACAAGGGACATTCGTAAGAGTTTTCAGAAAGAAATTTCTTCAGTAGTGGGGCATAATTTTTTCTTCAATGCTTTTTTGGAACTGTCTGCTGCTGCTGCTGCTGCTAAGTCGCTTCAGTTGTGTCCGACTCTGTGCAACCCCACAGATGGCTGCCCGCCAGGCTCCTCTGTCCCTGGGATTCTCCAGGCAAGAATATCGGAGTGGGTTGCCATTTCCTTCTCCAATGCATTCATGCATGCTAAGTCGCTTCAGTCATGTCCAACTGTGAGACCCTATGGACAGCAGCCCTCCAGGCTCCACTGTTCACAGGTTTCTCCAGGCAAGAATATTGGAGTAGGTTGCTATTTCCTTCTCCCTAAGAAAGCTTAAAAACAAACTGTGAAATAATGAATCAAATTGTTCCTAAGTAACTTAGTGAAAGTGAAGTCGTTCAGTTGTGTCCAACTCTTTGCGACCCCATGGACTGTAGCCTAACAGGCTCGTCCGTCCATGGGATTTTCTAGGCAAGAATACTGGAGTGGAGTGCCATTTCCTTCTCCAGGAGATTTTCCTGACCCAGGGATTGAACCCGGGTCTCCCTCATTGCAGGCAGACCCTTTACCATCTGAGCCACCAGGGAAACTGCACAGCAAAATGAAGCCTCAAAATATTTAGAAGAATGAACATTCATGAACATGCAGACATAGCTCCAACACCCAAAACAAAATTCTGTTTCATTCAATAAAATTAATAAGCATGAAAAATAAGAAATTATGACCTATGATGAGAAGATAAATCAGTTAATAGAAATAGAACTAAATTTGACACAGATAATAGAGTTAGAAAATAGGAATGATAAAAAGGCTATTATAAATATATTCCTTATGTTTAAGTGAATAGTAGAAAAGTGTGTGCATACCAAGTGGAGTAATAAAAGACATAAAAATATCCAGATCAAACTATTAGAGGTGAAAAATAAAATATATGAGTGAAAAATATGTAAGATCAAGAGATCAGACATCGCAAAACATTAGTGAATGTAAAGACATAGAAAAAAATGTATATCTAAAATGACAAATAGAAAAATAAAACCTTGAAAAATAAACAGAATTGGTGATCTGTGAAAAAATATTAATCTAATATACAGGTACCTAGAGTCCCACATAATAGTACAGTCAGCTGGATGGTAAGCTAAGGGTTGGCTGGTCTAGAATTACTTCAGATGAGATAACCCATCTCTGATCTACATGATCCTTCATTTTCAGCAAGATAGCCCAAACTTGCTCAAATGATGGCTTCAAGAAAGTGAACAGAAATGTGCAGCACCTTTTTACACCTCCATTTAGATCAAGGTCACCTTCACTTATACCATACTACTTTTGCCAAAACAAATCAAGGTCATCCTGGACTGAATGAGGTGGGGACATCGACTCCAGCTTTTGATGACATCATGTTCTAGGAGTTTTTGTTGGTAGGACAGCAGACTTGGAACACTTAAAAATAATCTATCATAAGTATTTTAAAAATAATACTCACCAAACTCATGTATGTTGAGTGGTATTTTGTGGTCTCAATGTTATTCTCCAGCTTCTGTTTAAAAAAAAAAATAGGTGGTTCAGAAATAGAGAGAAGTCTTGGTCTGAGTAATACTTTTAATTTTTTGAGAGTTTATCCTGTGGACACATTTCCACTTTGAGTGGGAATTCCTCTTTCCACATTGTCCGTAATATTTCATATCCCTCACTATTTGGAGTGTTGTTGTACCCTGAGGTACTTTCTGATTTTCATATTAGCTAGTTATTTTGTAAACCAAAACTGTGTATCTCTCAAACAGCCATGCAACCAGTATTTGATTTGGGAATAATTGGATGGCATTTTAGTTTCTTTCTGAAGCATTCTGAGTACAAAATACCATAAAAATGAATTGTCTGAACAATGTATAACATTCCAGTGGAATGCTGCAGTGAGCTGATAGCTCATGACTCAAATCTCTGAATGCCAAAGCCCTCTAGGCTTGCTTTGAAAAGCTCCATATATACTATCATTCACATACTGTAGAAAGATAAAATGTAGAAAAGCCCAAGAGTTTCCTATAATTATATAATTTATTCTCTTTATCTAAAAATAAAAATGGTTAGAAAAAGAGTTTGAACATTTGGAAGAAATAACACATTTAAGGACTTAATTGGTTCTTTATTAGGACATTATTTTCAGGGAGCTAATATTTTTTCATTGAGTATTCTAAAATGGAGAGAACTGGCTGTCCACAATGCTGAATAATTTTCCAATGTGGGAGAATTAACGAAGAGATATTTTAATTATTACTTGAATATAAATTACTTATTGTTTCACTTTAAAATATTTGAGTTAAAGTATTTCACTGTGATTAAATCTAATAACATCTAATGGACTAGTGGAGGTACACTCACATTTCGAAGACCCAGCTGCAGAGTTTCATGGACGTTCATTTGTTTAGCTACCCATTACCTTTGAATATCCTCCCTATTTTCATTAATTGCCTAGTTTGTGAGTTGTGTCTTCCCGAGACAGAAAATGGGGCTTCCCAGGTGGTGTAGTTGGTAAAGAATCCGGCCACCAGTGCAGGAGATGTAAAAGACTTGTCTCAATGCCTGGGTAGGGAAGATCCCCTGCAGGAGGAAATGGCAACCCACTCCAGTATTCTTGCTGGAAAATTCCATGGACAGAGGAGCCTTGGTTGCAAAGAGTCAGACATGACTGAGCACAGAGCATAAGACAGAAAATAGGAAGCTCACACGGCCTTGGCTCCTATCAAACTTGGATTAACACATGTGACTTAGGTTTTACTATCAGATAAATTAACAAACCAAATTTAAGTGAGCAACAAGTATGAGCGAATAAATCTTTTAACAAATAGATTGTAAAATCCACCAGATTCTTTAAGGGAGATAGGTCTATTGCTTATTTGAAATGCAGTTTTATCTGATGTCCTGTATTTTTTTTTGCTAAATCTGGCAATTGCATTGCTTGGGCATTTCTGACAACTTAGCCTCAGAGTTGTTTATATGCCATCTTGAGACTCTGTGAGCCACCTAAAAAAAAATAAAAAATAAAAAATTACTTTTGGTTAAAACTAACTAGGATTAATTTCATTTCATACTAAATAAAGTTGTGATGACAAACCGTCTTCAATATAGTATGGAAGGAACCAGATGATGTACAGAAATAGGACTACTTGAGTAAACTTTGCAAATTAAACCAACTTATTCTCTCTTCATCAAGGCAAATTGTATTGCTCAGTGATGACTAACATCATTGAGAAGGGTTATAGTTTCTCTCCTTTGTAAGCTGAGAAGATGGCTGACTCCTGGAGCCTAGAAATTGACTTTATGATGTAAATGAAGAGGATGGGGCTTTGAGGCAGCAGAGGCTTCTTTGTCACTGTGGCTCTAAAATCTACTTGAATGATCATACTCACCTGGCCACTAACTAGAGCATTAAGTTTTACAAAGTGGGTATAGTTTTGCATGTAGATTTCAGAGCCAGGGTTGCAACCAGAATGTCCCAGTCTGCAATGATCTTTGGCTGTGGTTAATTTATCATTGGTACCTAGCACCAAACAAAATGGGCCGTAAGAAAAGTAAATTTCTCAGAAATTTCTTTCTGCAAAAAGATCTCACTAGACTCATTATTAAAGAGTCAGAGAATCTTGATAATTTCCAAAAGGCAGCTTAGAAAAGGGAAGTTTGAATAACCTTGAGGAAGGAGTCTAGAATAATGTTGCACAAAGATTCTGTAAACCTTCCACCTAGCTTGTCAAAGGAGACCTGTGCCTATTTCCTGGGGTTATTGTGCTCAGAGAAAGAAAGATCCACAGAATACTCACAGAATGACACGGATTCTTGAACTAACACTTTTATCCAGTTGAAACTGAATAAAACTGCAGTTTACATGTTTCTGGGGGCAGATGGTAAATGTAGTTTGGCCCAAGACTCCCTCAAAGTAGCTCAGTTCATCTATAAATAAATTCTGTGGATATATCTCAATTTCTAATGTATGGTTAGAAGAAATATAATCAACTGAGAGTATCTATGTGGCTCTTTGACTTATGGGATGGTATAGCCAACCACAGAGAAGGCAATGGCAACCTACTCCAGTACTCCTGCCTGGAAAATCCCACAAACAGAGGAGCCTGGTAGGCTGCAGTCCATGGGGTTGATAAGAGTCAGACACGACTGAGTGACTTCACTTTCACTTTTCACTTTCATGCATTGGAGAAGGAAATGGCAACCCATTCTAGTGTTCTTGCCTGGAGGTCCCAGGAACGGGGGAGCCTGGTGGGCTGCCATCTATGAGGTCTCACAGAGTCGGACACGACTGAAGCGGCTTAGCAGCAGCAGCAGCAGCACAGACAACCAAGTGGAAACTTCTGGACTGTATCTTTCATATCAGCATAGTAAACCAAAATCAAGACTGCATCTTTAATAAAAGGTAAAAATTGGTGGCAGCATCAAAAAATTGAAAGTTGCAGTGTTCATGATTCTGTTTATTTTCAATCCTCCATAACTCTGGGATCTGCTAGTTTATAGTACCCAAGGATACAGCGCAGTTCCAGTTAATTGGTAGCTAAAATTTCTGCCTGGTTATCTGAGAATCCCTAGAACTAGAATTAAAAAAAAAAATAAAAAGTTTATTGTGCTAGAAGGGTAATTGACTTTGATTGTTAAAGGAATATAGGCTTTTTGGTAACCCAATCTGAGAAGAAAGATTACTAATAAGCCCAGAGAATCCTGAAGTTCTTCAAGTGTTTTCATGTCTTTTGGAAAAGTTAATGGATAGTAAGAGCTTCTAGTAAATGTAAAATAACTAAAGGCCTCCATAGGAAATTCAGTTTTGTGTCACATTTCCAGGTAAAAATTATTGACCAATTGAGCCACTAGGTGAGAGCTTAATGAACATAAAGTACATATTGGGAAAAGTAGACTCAGGACCAACCATGGTCTTATTAAAAAAATTATTGAAGCATAAATATAATATTAGTTTCAGGTGTGCAGCATAGTGCTTTGCTATTTTGTGGTTATATACCACACCTTGCTTATTTAACTTATATGCAGAGTACATCATATGAAATGCCAGACTGGATGAAGCACAAGCTAGAATCAAGATTGCCAGGAGAAATAACAATAACCTCAGATATGCAGATGACACCACCCTTATGGCAGAAAGCAAAGAACTAAAGAGCCTCTTGATGAAAGTGAAAGAGGAGAGAGAAAAAGTTGGCTTAAAACTCAACATTCAGAAAACTAAGATCATGGCATCTGGTCCAGTCACTTCATGGCAAATAGATGGGAAAATAATGGAAACAGTTTCATTTTTATGGGCTCCAAAATCACTGCAGATGGTGACCGCAGCCATGAAATTAAAAGATGCTTGCTCCTTAGAAGAAAAGCTCTGATCAACCTACAAAGCATATTCAAAAGCAGAGACATTACTTTGCCAGCAAAGGTCCATCTACTCAAAGCTATGGTTTTTCCAGTGGTCACGTATGGATGTGAGAGTTGGACTATAAAGAAGGCTGAGTGCCAAAGAATTGATTCTTTTGAACTGTGGTGTTAGAGAAGACTCTTGAGAGTCCCTTGGACTGCAAGGAGATCCAACCAGTCTGTCCTAAAGGAAATCAGTCCTGAATCTTCATTGGAAGGACTGATGCTGAAGCTGAAACTCCAGTCCTTTGGCCACCTGATGCAAATAACTTTTCACTAGAAAAGACCCTGATACTGGGAAAGATTGAAGGTGGGAGGAGAAGAGGACGACAGAGGATGAGATGGTTGGATGGCATCACCGACTCAACGGACCTGAGTTTGAGTAAACTCCAGGAGTTGGTGCTGGACAGGGAAGTCTGGCATTCTGTGGTCCATGGGGTTGCAAAGGGTCAGACATGACTGAGCGACTGAACTGAACTGAACCACACAAAGTTATAACTATATATAAAATTATAATTAAAATATTGACTATATTTCTTGTGCTCAACATTATACCCCTCCATCCATCTGTCTATTTAAATATTTCAGTTTTCCCTTTTTCTCCCCTTCATATTTACATAGTATGTGTTGGGTATTGGTTAACTTTATTTTGCCTATCAATTAAAATATGTCCAGACTAAGCTATGACTGCTCTATAGGAGGAAAGGATATTACTCAGACATTTTGGACTTGTACATTCAGTAACTGAATTGACTTCTTTATAGAAAAAGGTGATCACTTTTATCTGTATAAAAGGTATATGTTTGTTTGGATACATGCTATTGTTTGGAAGTTTAAATAGGGAAGAAGTGCAATGGCACCCCACTCCAGTACTCTTGCCTGGAAAATCCCATGGACCGAGGAGCCTGGTAGGCTCCAGTCCATGGGGTCGCTAAGAGTCGGGCACGACTGAGCGACTTCACTTTCACTTTTCACATTCATGCATTGGAGAAGGAAATGTCAACCCACTCCAGTGTTCTTGCCTGGAGAATCCCAGGGACAGAGGAGCCTAGTGGGCTACCGTCTATGGGGTCGCACAGAGTCGGACACGACTGAAGCGACTTAGCAGCAGCAGCAGCAGTACATATTGTATGTATGAATAATGTGTGGCCAGTAAGATCTGAGTTCTAATGGACATTTATGATTTGCAGTGACATAACAACTGTATTTAATGCTGTATCTATTTGAAAATAATATTCCTTTTGAACCTTGCCTCACTAAGTCAGAAGTCAGGAAATTTTTTTTTCAAGAATCCCTTGCAGTTTAGGTGCAGTGTGGCAGTTCATTTTTTGCTGCTGCTGCTAAGTCGCTTCAGTCGTGTCCAACTCTGTGCAACCCCATAGACAGCAGCCCACCAGGCTCCCCCGTCCCTGGAATTCTCCAGGCAAGAACACTGGAGTGGGTTGCCATTTCCTTCTCCAATGCATAAAAGTGAAAGTGAAGTTGCTTAGCTCTGCCCGACCCTCAGCGACCCCATGGACTGCAGCCTTCCAGGCTCCTCTGTCCATGGGATTTTCCAGGCAAGAGTACTGGAGTGGGGTGCCATTGCCTTCTCTGTCATATTCTGCTAGTCAGAATTAAATAAGATTTGGAGGTAGGCAAAATAAAATTACATGAAAGGTAATAATTGCTCTTTGAAAGATGTGCTGATGGACATACCTGGCCTTTGTAAAAGGCAGGGACTGTATCTCTTTGCTTGTTCTTAAGCATATGGTTCCCAAATGGGAATGGTTATGGGGTGTGAATAGAGAACCCAACAGTGACCTTGGCTATGGATTCTGCCTTTGTAGACATTCAGAATCTGGAATTTCCAATATTGCAGATTCTATGCGCAAGTTAGTATATTTTACTAAATTACTTTTGTACTACTGTGAATTCTGTTGTTTTACTTAAACCAGTTGGTAATACGGATATCATCTGTGAACATTTAAATTAAGTTTATGCTAGAATGACTATACTCTGTTATCTTTGCAGTTAACTCATTCTCATGAATTTACCAGATCTAATAATGCCAGCAAAAGTTTAGAGAAACAGGCTTTTAACTTTCAAATTCATTATCAACTTCCTCTCCTTTTATGTCCCTCCATACCAATTGATGCAGTTTGAAGATTTCACGTGTCATATGAGAGAAATAAAAGAACCGTGTCACCATGGTCAATCACCACGGGAACTGTTCCAAATTATATACACAGTGGTATTTAAAAATTCTGCCCATATTTCCCATATTTGTAAATTAGTAATGGGGTGAGAGCATAAGTGTAGCATACAATACAGCTTAAAAAAACTTGTTAGTTTAAACAATACAATGATTAGAAGTTTTAGGTTCTAATTCTAGAACTTGTTTCTAATAGTAATTCTGCCACTTATGTGTATGCTCAAACAAGTTCCTTAAAATCTTTGTCAATATCCTTATCTGCTCAAAGATAATAATAATATCAACCTCATATAGTTGTAAGAATAATCAAATTATATAATTGTATATAAATTATATAATTTATAATTACAAATTATAATTTATAATTGCATCTAATGACTGAAACCTGGAAAGAATTTGAGACTGCTCTTCCTTTTCTTTCCCCTTGCTTTTCCTCTCCTATTTCCAACATTCATCTTCAAAATCTACTTAGTTTTTTTTGCTGGACTGTTGTAAGAGGCTCTTGATTTTTTTCTGTTTTGGTTTCTTTTCATTATTCAAACTGTCATGTCTACTGTTGAAAAAAATAACTTCAAGTGCAGTTGAAATCACATTTCTCTTATTTGGTGTTTTCCTATTGTCAAATTTTTCTCTTTATAATTTAATGATTTCCAAAATATGGTCTCATTTCAAATTTCCAGATAAATTTATCTCTACTCCGTATGATTTGTCAAATAGGCCTCCCAACATTCTAAATTGTGCCCCCTTCCTTACCTTCGTCTTTTCTGAGTGCTCTTCAGCTTTGTCTGATGTAGATACCACCCACTGTCAAAGGCAAACCTTCAGGATGACTTTCTTAAATATCCAACCTTGATGATTTCTTATTCTGTCTTAGTCTTATATTATGAGTATCTCTGTTTTTGGTTGTCATATCCATTATCTTGCTGTTCTGCCTTTGCTTTTCATATGCAATTTAATGTTAAATTCTTAAAAATCTTCAACATTCAGAATTAGAGATTTTGAAATCATCCAGTCCTATTCAGAAGTAAATGATCATTTCAAATACTGCATCTAGACATGAGTGCAGAGCTACTATGTGATCCGAGTATGAAGCCTACCTTTGAAACTATTCCAAAAATCATGCCTTTATAAATTCAACTGAAAATCAACTCACAAGGTTAGTTTTGAAATGTTCTGCTACCTATATCCGGAGAAGGTGATGGCACCCCACTCCAGTACTCTTGCCTAGTAAATCTCATGGGTGGAGGAGCCTGGTAGGCTGCAGTCCATGGGGTCGTGAAGAGTCAAAGTGACTTCATTTTTAATTTTCACTTTCATGCATTGGAAAAGGAAATGGCAATCCACCCTAGTGTTCTTGCCTAGAGAATTCCAGGGACGGGGAAGCCTGGTGGGCTGCCGTCTATGGGGTCACACAGAGTTGGACATGACTGAAGCGACTTAGCAGCAGTAGCAGCAGCTACCTATATCAGTGTATTAAATAGCATAATGTTATAGATCCCAGGTATTCATAAAAGGGGTTGTGTTTGTAAATTTTCCCCACTGGTGTTATAGTGATTCTTCAGCGTACTATAGTTTCATAACTATCTGAGGAGTTGAGAAGTAATACAGTTGTGTGTTGGCCACTTAATATTTTATTATTTTTTATTTTTTTTTTAATTTTATTTTATTTTTAAACTTTACATAATTGTATTAGTATTTTAAAGTTAAGTCTAAAATTTGTTTATTGCCGGTGCCAGCTGGCAAAGTCGATCAGGTCCCGAGAACGTGCATGGCGGGGCTAAGAAAGAAACTCAAGCAAGAGACTACAACAAAGATGGGGTCGAGAGGTTCAGACACGTCTCCACGAAGGGACGCAGTCTGACACAAACTTTATTCAGCATCTCATATTTATACAGAAGAGCGTGAGAAAGACAAGACAGTTGACATATTTTCTTGGTTGGCCTATACATCTTACAAACAGTCACAAGAAATCTTGAGAGCATTGGAATGGCTCCCTGTTATTATTTCTTACACCAGATAACATTTCCCTGTGTGTGAGAAGTTTGCACAGAACTCCAGGTGCCTGCAGTAAATAAGCGCCTAATCTCTGGGGTGGCGGGACAGAGAGCTATGTTTGCAAGCAAACCCTCAAGGACTGAGGCAGCTCCCAGAGCTGTGTCCTTCGGACAAAGGATCCTGTTCTCACGGGCAGCTCCCCGCAGTTTATGGCTACCTGAGATGCTTTGGTTTTAAAACTTTACTGCATTTTTAGAACCCTCAAATATCCTCTGTTTGCAGGATTGACTTACTCTGCCTAGTCAAAAACAATGAACCCCCCAAAATGCTATATTTCTGAGGAGGACAATGACACAAATGCTTGCATTTGGGTTGGAATCATTTCTGTCCTTGATAAATTCCAAAGTCTCTTGGTTATTATACCCTTTAGAACTTACCAGAATCCCATCTCCCAGGCCAAATTGCAAAGAAAACTCATAAAAATGGAAATTTATAGAAGAATGACAGTGTGCTGCCAGTGTTCAATGGGAAAGAATTGCTTGGCCAGCAGTCCAAACACAGGAATAAGCATTATACTATTGTATGTGGACTGTCCTCATCAATTTATATTGAGGACAGCACTGGAGGAAAAAAAAAAATTACCAGTCACTACAGCAAAGATGTAGAAATCTAAACATTCAAAACATGCCTGAAGGGCCAGCTTGACTTTAAAACTGTAGTTGAAGGACTTTAAATGGTGACTTATTTCCTTAGCTAATATTTTAGAATTTTAATTAAATCAATGTGGCTCAGGGTTGAAATCTTCCCCAAGGATCCAAATTGGACACAGATAGCTCATCAAATTGACATTCTCTGATTCTTTTCTGTTAATGAAAGCCTGTATATATGCTTTAACTGTCATCTGATACTCCTTTTGGGAAAGAGCAATTAGGGGTGCAGAGTAGCATATTTAGCACTTAAAGGTCTGCCATGTAAAAGTGTCTTAATATTTCCTGATGACTCTTGAGAACAGATCTAGGACCAATGAATTGCACTGAGAGAGCAATCATGTTTGGCTTAATAGAGAAGATACCCTTGGAATTGCTCATTAGCTAGAATAATATGTCTTTCAAGGTCATAAGCTCCCCGTCAAAAAGATGCTTAATATGTGTCAAATTTTATATTTTTGAATTATGTGGGGCCACTGTAAAATTATGTCGAAATTTCAAAGATATACTTTATTTTTAGCAGGATTAAGCTAAACATGTGTAATTTTGATGGACGCCACAAAGCATTCTTATTTCATAAGCATCAAATATTCTTTTATTTGTGATATTAAGCAGATTAGTTTTAATGCAGTGCCCTTGAAATTATACTGAACAGGGGATAAAACTTTGGATAACATGAAGTTATTTTCATGTATTGACCCAATTTATAATTAGGCTAAAATGGAAATCAATATATTAAATAGTTTTAAATGCTTAGTTGTGGTATTATATGCATTCACAATTGTCTTATGATGCAGTCATGTTTATACACATTTGGATTTCCACATTAGTAAAATAATTTGTCATGAACAAAGACCTTTAAGAAGAGGCTAGAGTACGCTAAAAAGAATAAATCGAATGATAACAAGGCAATTATGAAAGGTTATTTTTTCCCTTGGACTTCAGATTTTTTTCAATAAGAAGTTATTCCCTTAGAGCTCAATTTCTCCTTTAACTTGGTGATCCTTTGATATCTAAGAACTTGATTCCATTTTTATGTGACTCCTCATAGAGTTGCATAAGATTAGAGAAAGATACATTTGATTTGTCCGTGAACTGGTTTTCATCAAAGGAGAATGACCGATGAACTTACTAAAAAAGTCAGAACAAACTTTGATCAGAAGACCAAAGAAATAGGAAAGATTAAGTGTAGACAGACCTGCCTCTGGAGGCAAAATTCTGACAGAAACAGCAGAATTCTCACACTGTTGTAGATATTTCACCCAGATCAAGTTATTCATTTTTTGCGTTAAAATAAGTAAAAGTGGAAAAATAAAATACTTGATATGGTTAGATGTCTTTTGGTGAATCAAAGTGAGGTCATAGGCAGTGAAACTGGTCTGTTCATCAGGGGATGTAATTTAAGAATGGGAAGAATTAAGTCCCTTTGTGACTTCTCCATTTTTCCATCAATTGCAATAATTTCTAAACTCAAACAAATTATCAGCGATTCTATAAAATGTTAAATTTAACTGTGATTTCATAGTGATGCATGTTTCACATTAACATGTGTGGTATTGGCTCATTTACATAAGATAAAACTTAAAGGAGAAACAGAAACAATACCTTTGTTGAGTGGTAGAATTGTTGCAGATAATATTTGTGTATTCATTTATTTGTTTGCTTCTATAGAATATTCTCTGTGTCATACATTTTCAGTATGCCTTCACAAAGATAGTGCATATAACATTCTTGACATTCTTATGAGGTAAATATTATTTTTTGTCTGATTTTATAATTGTGAAAACCAAGTTATCAAATGGTCAATAACTTCCTCAAATTCACAGGTTACTAAATGGTGAAGGATGGGTTCAAATGCAAGCAGCTTGATTCTAGTTTTACCTCTTGACTATACTATGTTCTTTTATAATGTTTAAACATGCATTGAATTTTACTTAAGCCCGTTACAAATCCTAAGTAATGTTTACTCACCACCATTATTTTCAGAAGTTTCATACCAATTCACTAATTAAATTTACCTTCTCTCAATGCTCTAATGTGTTGCAGTGGAGAGTCAAAATCAATCATTTGTTTCAAAGACTATCATTGGACAAAACACTGGGACAAAATGCCAAACTGTGAGGTGGAAACAGAGATCGGAGTTTGATGAAAACAATGACATTCCTTAGAGACTCACTTCCAGTAAGCTAACAGGATTGTCCATTCTTTCCACACATTCTTGAGTACTTACTGTGTATATGTTTCTGATTTTGCTATGGATAATATACGGGAAGTGTGTTCTCAAACAGACAGAATTTAAATGCTTGGATAGTTAAAAAATAATATGAGAACTGTAAATGTACTGAATGATTTGCAAAATTTATGCCTGAGTGAGTTCTTATGAATTTCCTATTGATCTCTAGAACTAAGACCTTATACGCTATACCCTGTGATATGATATTTAGATATATTTGAGTCATGCCTTGTTTGCATTAAATTCATCATGTACATAAAGATATGATTGAAATCACTTTTCAGAGAAAATTCATTTATTTTAGAATGTTACTGGGAAGTGTTACTGTAGTGCACAGATGCTGAAGATGTAACTTTTGAGATTAAATTAGCAATAGAGATAACAGTTTTCATTATCAATTAAGTTTGAGACACTATAACGTATTCAATTTCTGAACTTGCAGCAAATTAAAGAAAAAATAAAGGAATTCAGGAAAGGTAAAAGTATATTTAATGCATGAAGAAAAGCTAAATATGAATATTTACATTTTCACTTAATCTACATATTAAAATTTCACTAGATTTTTATCAAATAATTGCATTAATTATGGCTTATTTTGTATATTTTTTTTAATGCATGAGGGCTGCAATAACAATATATTACAGACTGAGTGAGTTTTCACAACAAAGTTTATGTTTTCATAGTTCTGGAGGCTGGAAGTCCAAGGCTCAGGTATTGGCAGCTGTGGTTTCTTCGAGGTTGCTCTCCTTAGCTTGCAGATACCCACTTTCTGGCTGTGTCCTCAAATGTCTTTCCTCTGTGTTTGAACATGCCTAGTATTTCTCTCTGTATCCAAATTTCCTCTTATCATTGAGACATCAGTCAGATTTGATTAGGACTGCCTCCCTCTGAAACCTCATTTTAACTTTGTCACATTCCTGCAGTATCAGTGAATTTTGTGGATAACATAGTTAATTTATATTCAAGTCTGTACTAGACTCTGCTTGTCAATAACACAAATGAGAAATAGGCATGAATCTGGATTGTTAAGATACATCTTAAAATAAAATAAACACATATTAAACATGAATCACATCTATGATTGAAAAGATTTGTAGGACATGTTAGTACATTGTGGATTTGGGCCATCATTTCAGCTATAGGGTATAATGGGAAGTTATTTGCCATTTTGTCACATGGCCATAGACCTTAAAGAAAAGAAAGGAATTTAATTAAAGCAGAAGAGGCTTTAGTTGCCTATAAAGAAGAATGATTTAGGTGACAAAATACTGAAAGAATTACTAGAGAAGTTGTGAAATTTTCATTTTAGACTTTCATGATCATAGCAGAACATCTATCTAGAGTTCTTTATATGTTTATGAAGTCTGCAGATTATTACACACTCTTTTGGACACACTAAACATTTGATTTCTACTTTATTGACTATGCCAAAGCCTTTGACTGTGTGGATCACAATAAACTGTGGAAAATTCTGAAAGAAATGGGAATACCAGACCACCTGACCTGCCTCTTGAGAAACCTATACGCAGGTCAGGAAGTAACAGTTAGAACTGGACATGGAACCACAGACTGGTTCCAAAGAGGAAAACGAGTACATCAAGGCTGTATATTGTCACCCTGCTTATTTAACTTATATACAGAGTACATCATGAGAAATGCTGGGCTGGAAGAAGCACAAGCTGGAATCAAGATTGCTGGGAGAAATACCAATAACCTCAGATATGCAGATGACACCACCCTTATGGCAGAAAGTGAAGAGGAACTCAAAAGCCTCTTGATGAAAGTGAAAGAGGAGAGTGAAAAAGTTGGCTTAAAGCTCAACATTCAGAAAACAAAGATCATGGCATCTGGTCCCATCACTTCATGGGAAATAGGTGGGGAAATAGTGAAAACAGTGTCAGACTTTATTTTTTTGGGCTCCAAAATCACTGCAGATGGTGATTGCAGCCATGAAATTAAAAGACATTTACTCCTTGGAAGGAAAGTTATGACCAACCTAGACAGCATATTCAAAAGCAGAGACATTACCTTGCCAACAAAGGTCCATATAGTCAAGGCTATAGTTTTTCCAGTGGTCGTGTATGAATGTGAGAGTTGGACTGTGAAGAAAGCTGAGCACTGGAGAATTGATGCTTTTGAACTGTGCTGTTGGAGAAGACTCTTGAGAGTCCCATGGACTGCAAGGAGATCCAACCAGTCCATCCTAAAGGAGATCAGTCCTGGGTGTTCATTGGAAGGACTGATGCTAAAGCTGAAACTCCAATACTTTGGCCACCTCATGTGAAGAGCTGACTCATTGGAAAAGACTGTGATGCTTGGAGGGATTGGGGGCAGGAGGAGAAGGGGATGACAGAGGATGAGATGGCTGGATGGCATCACTGACTCGATGGACATGAGTCTGAGTGAACTCCAGGAGTTGGTGATGGACAGGGAGGCCTGGTGTGCTGTGATTGATAGGATCGCAGAGTCGGACACGACTGAGTGACTGAACTGAACTGAACTGAAACATTTGATTAAATGAATATTAATATCCACTAGCTGCACTGTAGATTTGGGCATTTTCAAGTCAAAGTTTGATTAAAGCAAAAATATGCCAACAAATATGCTATTTGTGTTAATTCTGATCCATTCTATTCTCCATATTATCACTAAAATAAATGTTTGCTAAACTGCTTGTGGGCTTCCCAAGTGGTGCTAGTGGTAAAGAACCTGTCTGCCAAAACAGGAGACATAAGAGATGAGGATTCAATCCCTGGGTCGGGAAGACCCCCTGGAGGAGGGCATGGCAACCCACTCCAGTATTCTTGCCTGGAGAATTCCATGAACAGAGAAGCCTGACGGGCTACAGTCCATAGGGTCACAAAGAGCTGGACACAACTGAAGCGACTCAGCGCACACACAAACTGCTTGAAAAATTGCAAAGACTTACATGTTTTCCTTGACTGGGACTAAGCTTTACTGAAAACTTATTTGTCTCTGTAACATGTTTCTACTTTATTTTCCACTAACTCCAAAATCTAATGCTGCTGCTGCTGCTGCTGCTAAGTCGTGTCAGTTGTGTCTGACTCTGTGCGACCCCGCAGACGGAAGCCCACCAGGCTCCCCCGTCCCCGGGATTCTTCAGGCAAGAACGCTGGAGTGGGTTGCCATTTCCTTCTCCAGAGCATGAAAGTGAAAAGTGTAAGTGAAGTCGCTCAGTCATGTCTGACTCTTAGCGACCCCATGGACCGCAGCCCACCAGGCTTCTCTGTCCATGGGGTTGTCCCGGCAAGAGAACTGGAGTGGGGTGCCATTGCCTTCTCCAGACCTAATGCTAGCTTCTGTCAGACCAGCAACTTCACTGTTCCTGAAGCAGATCATGTTTATTTTGCCTTTTGTGTTTCTTTACTGGCTATTCCTCCACGTTTTAATGTATTCCTTATTACCTACACTGATTCTACTGCATTTTATGATACAGTGAAAATTGTATCTCTTTCAGAACATTTTTCCTGATTTACATTGCTGTATGGGCATATCTTCCTCATTTAACGATATATTATTTGCTGCACAAATTAACACTTATTTTATATTGTTTTATATTACTTAATAGTTCATCTTGGATAATCTTTATATTATTAAAAGGGTTTGAAAGTGCAAAAGATATACTTTCAAATCACACAGATATAATTTATTTCTATCATTGTCAATGATGAGTCAATATTCACTTAATGTCTCCAAAGCAGAGTGTCCTTATAGCTGTGACTTAAAGAATGCTGCTGCTGGTGCTGCTAAGTCACTTCAGTCGTGTCCAACTCTGTGCGACCCCATAGACGGCAGCCCACCAGGCTCCTTCATCCCTGGGATTCTCTAGGCAAGAACGCTGGAGTGGGTTGCCATTTCCTTCTCCAATGCATGAAAGTGGAAAGTGAAAATTGAAAGTGAAGTCACTCAGTCGTGTCCAACTCTTCGCGGCCCCGTGGACTGCAGCCTACCAGGCTCCTCCGCCCATGGGATTTTCCAGGCAAGAGTACTGGAGTGGGGTGCCATTGCCTTCTCCTAGAGAATGCTAGCTGCTGCATATGGTTGATTTATGGTATATGATCACACAATCCCTGACATCACGTAATAGTGTTCGTCCCTGTTCTGTTTTTCCATGTCTTTAACTTCCTTCCTGTTCCCAGGAATTTTTTAAACTCACGTGTAGCAGACACTCTAAATTTTTTGCTTTAGCATTCTGTTTGTGTCAGTCAGATACAAACTGCGAACTAGTGTAAATATTTCAATCAGAAAGGAATTTACTACAGGAAATTTGTTATAGAAGTGTTAGAAATTAAAAAGGATTTGAGGAAGAAAAATGAATAAGGAAGTGATGTTACTCAGAATATACTAAGAGAAAGAGTTGCTATTGATACTGTTCCTTAGGCAAGTGAGAGAATATGAGAAAAAGGCAATGCTATCTTGTATATCACTAAGCGTAGGAACTATTGTACTGAAGGTATGGATGAGAGAAAGTGATTTTCTTAGGAAACTTAGAACCCAGATTTCTTATGACTGAAGGAATCTAGGAGCCACAACTACTCATGCTGTTTCCAGATGTAGAAAACTATATTTTTGTCTTCATTTTATATTTTATAATTTGATGTAATAACTCTAGCTGGCAGTAATTAATCAAAATCCAGCTGGAAAGGTATGAAGTGAAATGTAATTTTTAGAATCTCAGTCTTGCAGGTATAGAATTACGTTTGTCATGTTTTAAGGCTATACTATAGTAACAAACACCCCCAGGATATCAGTAGTTTACAACAATTATGGTACATTCCTATTTCTGTTATAAGTTGGCAGCTTTGGGGTGGTTGAAGCTGTGTTCCATGTGTCTCTTTCTCAGGTTTCAGGACTAGCATATATTCATGGTATACCCTTCTTGGTACTGGGTGCAGGGGCAATATTGCTGGTGGGACCACTCAGTAGCTTTAAAAATGTCTGCTTGAACTGAACACTGTCATTTAAACTCACTGGTCAACCACGTCATATGGTCAAGTCTCACAATGTGATTGGTGAATTTTATCCTCTCCAAAGAAAGACACTGAAATTTACATGATATGGGAAAGAATATAAGCTTTCATAGGTAAACAGAAGGGAACATATGTAGAAACAGTAGATCCATATTCTGCTGTCAATCTTCTTGGTCAGTGTTACTCACTTTCATCCTTTCTGTCTCTTTGTGCAAAGTGAATACAAGACTATTCCACAGAAGACAGTGTAAGAGCCCCATTCAGCATCAGCTGTGAGCTAAAGACCCAAAATCCTGTAATCCTCTCTATAGCAGCTACAACATCCTGATTAAGAAACCTAAGTTTTAAAGGGAAACAAATTCTTTCTCAAAACATCTGAAATACATTGGAAAAATAGAGGTAAAATGGTGATAATGATTCCGTTCAGGACCTGGAAAAACTAGAGACACATAGTGTTTACTTGTCTATGAAAATGATCAAATCTTGCTCTTGAACAAGTCCACAATCTGGAGTAAGGAATGTTTGTTGATTAAGTCTTGGTTCTAGTCTATGAGAACAACTTCTCCATTGGTTCTTGGCACTTGACTTCATTCTCAGAGAAGTGCTTTTCTTAAGACTAAAGGTTGCTTAATACTGAACTGCAGGTTAGTATTTAGGACCAGAAAGATTTCATTCAGTTTTCATTCTGCCTTAGAAACTTCGCAGCCCAAAGGTTATTTTTCATCTTGAACTGTCACAGGATATTTTAATTCATGTTGGTAGTTTTTTTCAGGGAAGAACAACTCACTCAAAAACTGTATCAGCTTCAAATATATCTGATTCTAATCAGACTAATTGTCCTATTACTTTGACCTACAGTTCTTTTTTAGGGATACTTCTCCTTAACTATGATATGTATTGTTTCAGTTCATCAGTCTTTGGGGATAGTGCCACACTCTGTCTCTTTTCCTGAGGCATGTTGCCATCTAAAAGATGTAAAAGGTGAATTGAGTGCCATGGTGTCTGTCTTTCTTTCTTTTTCCTTTGTTTTTTCTCTTTTATTTCCTTTCTTTTTCTTTTCTAAAGTTACTGACAGTCATATCCTGGATTTGGCCTTTGCAATTTAATTTATCTTTTACCTATTTGACCTTTAACTTTTAAAGCCCTAAGATTTCTGTATTTTCCATGCTTCCCCTTCTTATACACCAGTCATCTCTTTTCTAAGTCAATCTGTTTCTTGTTATAGCTTTTCAAACCTTACTGCTGCTGCTGCTAAGTCGCTTCAGTTGTGTCCGACTGTGCGACTCCATACACGGCAGCCCACCAGGCTCCCCCATCAAAATCTCATCTGTAACATTACTTATACCAATTTCTTCAACAAAAACTCATTCAGAACATTATCTGCCTTCATTGTCACAGGTGAGAGTTTCACAAACTATTTTGCAATCTTTGTAACATGGTAGGAGTTCTTTAAGCATTCAATAACAATTTTGGCCTTGTCTTCCCTCTAATGCTACAAGCCAATGCCATGTAATTTAGGTGTATCTTATAAAAGCATCCCATTTCCAATATCAACTTCATTCATTTACACATCACTGACAAATTCCCATGGCTTACAGATATACTGGTGTATTTTTCATTCACATTGCATGTTATTAGGTGTGGGTTTCATGTGTTTTGGTTTCATATATTTCCTCATTCTGAACTTGAAATGAAAGAACAGGCCCTATTTGAGACATGCTATATTCCTGTGGCAGAAGGAAGAGCAAGAAGGTCAGCAGAAATACAAAATGACTGGTTAAATTTCTGCTTGCAATGGATTTGCATTACTTCTGCCTACATTTTATGGACCAAAGAAAGTCAAATAGAGTCATGAATTATGCTCTTTTCACACCTGACAATGGAGCCATGAAATATGCCCTTCTCACAGGAAGGCCTCATAAGTCACATGGCAAGGAGAAGGATGCATATTTCTCTTACAAAGAAGGAGACATAAAATTTTCAGGGCAAAACTGCAAACTTTTACTGGAGCACTCTGTAGGAAGGGGCTTGAGAACCTGAGACCTTACAAGCAGTAACTAGCATTTGATTCTTAAAATTTTGTATCAAAATTAAAATCTTACCAACACTGATTGTTTTGCAGAATGCTTCCACAAAACTCCATGGATGTTGTAATTGGAAAACGTTTGGGAAATCAATTTTTCAGTGAGTAGTTTAATGTGTAAGTTCATTTGAGTGAGGTCTTGGTCAAGTGGCAGTCAGTTGAATGAACTGGAAAAGATCACAGAATAGTGTTTGGCTCAAGCCAATTTATTTTATTTTACTGCTTCCATCTCTGGGTTCATAAATATTCATGACATCTGAACATGGATAGGAAATAGGTTCTGCAGAGCTAGTGTTATAAAGTAAGTACTTCCTGCCATATTTATTAAAATAAAAACAGACAAAAGATGTGATTGTGTTTAGGTTCAATTTTGTTATTCTAACAGAAAAAAAAAAAAGCAAAAGATAAGATTACACTGCATTTAAGGGTAAAAAATAAGGGAAAAATTACTTCACTTTGTTGCCAGCTCCAAGTTACTTTCACCCAATTTTCAGTGTCAAAATTTGGTTAAGCTTTTTCATTGGTTTAGTTGAGTTGTGGCAGATTCTATTTGATGATGAGGTGCTCTTCAAAGTTCAAGGATAAGGGGCTTACTCTTCTTCATTATGTAGCTGGAGCTATATAATACATTTTCTCCAATAAATATATCTACAGTGCTACATGATCCACGGTTGGTTGAATCTGCAAATATGGAACTGCAGATAACAGACAGAGGGCTGACTGTAAAGTTATATATGGATTTTCTACTATCAGGGTTAGCGCCCTAACCCTCAGGTTTTTCATGAGTCAATTGAATATCAGTTTTACAGAGTTAGTACAGATTCAATGAAATGATTATACAAATTACATGTATGCAGATGATATGTTGAGGTGGTAAATGCACCTAACCTTTCAGCCTTATATTACATATGCAACTACTAAAATACTATCCATATTTTGGGGTCCATCTTAGCATATCAGGGCAAATATTTAGCATATTTCCATCTGTATAGTTTATGGTGGTTTTTAAAATAGTAACATGTCTTTAAAGTATTAAAATATTGCTATAATAATTGGTAGTCTTTATCCTGACTTCCTTGAGTATCCCTGTTCTAGACTGAATGTTTGTGTCTCCCCAGAATTTGCATGTTGAAGCCCTAACCTGTAATGTAACCGTGTTTGGTGATAGGGCTTTTGGGAGGTAATTAAGTTTAGGTGAGATCCTGAGGGCAGGGCCCTCATGGTAGGATCAGTGCCCTTACAAGAAGACCCTGGAGAGCTTACACTCATTTATTTTCCACCATGTGAGGAGACATCAAGAAGGCTGCTGCTGCTGCTGCTGCTGCTAAGTCGCTTCAGTCGTGTCCGACCCTGTGCGACCCCATAGACGGCAGCCCACCAGGCTCTCCCGTCCCTGGGATTCTCCAGGCAAGAATACTGGAGTGGGTTGCCATTTCCTTCAATGCATGAAATTGAAAAGTGAAAGTGAAGTCGCTCAGTCGTGTTCGACTCTTAGCGACCTCATGGACTGCAGCCTACGAGGCTCCTCCGTCTATGGGATTTTCCAGGCAAGGGTACTGGAGTGGGGTGCCATCAAGAAGGCAGCCACCTGCAAATTGGGAAGAGAATCCTCGTCAAGAACTGAATCTGCCAGCACTTCTATGCTGGACTTCTTAGCCCCCAGAATGTGCATGAATGCTAAGTCGCTTCAGTGGTGTCTGACTCTGTGCAACTCTTTGGACTGTAGCCTGCTAGGCTCTCTGTCTATGGGATTCTCCAGGCAAGAATATTGAAGTTGGTTGCTGTGTTCTCCTCCAGAGGATCTTCCCAACCCAGGGTTCAAACCTGTGTCTCTTACGTGTACCTGCATTGACAGGCGGGTTCTTTACCACAAGCACCACCTTAAGCCACCCAGTACAGCAGCCCAAGCTGACTAAATCATCATACTTTCAGACTTCTGAACACAACTCGTTGCCTTAGATTTCCTAGTCATCAGCATGATAAAGCAGGTAAAGAATGAATGCTTGTCCTGGGACAGGAGGTCGGGGCATCCAAGTTTCTGCTCCAGAGCTATGACCAATTGTTATTATATTATCAGCTTCTGTTAATGTCTCTGATGTATTATGTGGGATACTAAGAGAGTCCCTCCAGATGTGAGTCAGATTATTCTGTCCACAAATCACAAATCACATTTATTTAAAATGTATTTAAAGGATTGTTAGAGTTTCCCTCATATTGTATACATTTTGTAAATGTCTGACCCCTCTAAGACTGTCAGTTTTTTGAGGGCAGAATCCATTATTTAGCTGCCTTTTAGTTCTCTCGTGGTTAATAGTATTCATCACTTACTTGCTTACTAAGTCTTTTCTGATTGAGAAAATCCCCAGTATTGTTAATCAATGACATTATTTCTTTGGCTTTGAGCTTAAAGATTGCTCACATTTATATTGGGGGCAATGCAAATCATCCCCTCAAGAAGGAGAAAATCATCACAAATATAAAAATAAACATGCAAAACTCATGCTTTCTATTTGTATCTTCCTCCAATTAGACCAGGAAGTTCTGTGATAAGCTGGTCATAGTTCTTTAGACAAATGGCAGTGATTTGGTTAAAAAGGGAAAATTGTATATGTAGAGGGCCCCTGAATCAAATATTCTATTATTTGAAAAATATAAAGGTTTCTTACTGCTTATTGAGCAGATTTTATTAGAAGTGAAGACCAAATTCTTATATTGTTTCATGAGATATAGTTATCATTCTGTATAAGCTTTAGAATTCTAACCACATATTATTATCAATGTATTATTGTTACTCATTATAGTGATAGTAGGATTATTTCTGTAAAGTATATAGCTATGGATATATAAATTCTCCAGGTGCCAAAATTAAGTATATTAATACACAAATGATATTTTGCCTCTTGTAAATAAGCTCTATTAAGTGATATTTATATTTATTAATATTAGAATTGCAAAGTCAGCAGTCCCTTTAGGAAAGAACTATCCTGGAGGAATTGTTGGGCATTTGCATGCTGCATTTGTTACCTGGTGATTGTTAGGACTTCATTCTTCTTGGCAGTGAAGGTAGAGACAAATACAAGACTAGTAGGTTTATCTGAGCATGCCCAAACCTCCTCTGCTCCCTCTGTCCTATTCTCTGTCCCTCTCCTTCTCTCTCTCTCTGCCTTCCCTCTCCTTCCTCCTTCTCTCACTCTTACATACATATGTTGCAAAAGATTAATTAAAAACAAAACAAAAACCTTGTTTGCACTTGTGTAATAACACTAAATTAGACTTGGATGTCAGAGGGATTCTCAGCCAAAAAGGTTTATGTTCCTGTGCTGGCCAGTGGTTTCATCTCAATTTTCTTCCTTTGGAAACATTTGGGACTCTGTTCATTTTGTATCCGATACAGTTGGGAGTACAATAGAGCTACTGTGTTCATGTTTTATTTTTTGTTTGATTTAGTTCTTACTTCCTTTAGCCTACAGACACAGAGGTAATTTAAGTTTCCTGGACTCATACAAATGTACCTATAGTTGAAAGCAGATTAGTATCCTTAAAGTTGAACAATGATCGTGTTAGAAATAATAGGGAACATTTATCTAGAGCTTAGTAAACACCCAGCACTATTCTGAGGGTGGATACATATTGATATGTTTTATTTTCATAATAATCCTATCATGTAGTTGACTATAATCATTCTCAGGTTAAAGAGGAGAACACTAAAGGAAAAGGAGTTTGAATAATTTGCTCAAGGTCACATGGCTGGTAAGTGGCAGTGCTGTGATCTGAACCCAGGGATTTTGGTTCAGGTTCTTAATAGCTATAAAAGACTGTGGTTTCTTTGTTTTTTTTCATGAATGTGCTATGTGTATTCTGGACTCCTAATGCCCTGCTTGCCCAGAAAGCTTGGTATATGAGCAGCCGTCAAGAGTTGAGCTCTGAGACTCCCTCGTTTCTTCAGTCTCATTTGCTCTCTGTCTGCTGCTTCCTGCTGAAACTGAGCTCTGTGCTACCTTAGACAGAGACGGCACTGTGCAGAGTTTCTTAAACTATATTACAATTTGATTGTTGATTGATGAGGATTAACCTTTTCTTCCCTTGATTTAATTGCTAACTCTTTGGGAAAAAAACAAAAAACAAAACACTTCTCTACTCGCCAGGGCTTCTCTTAAAGTGTTAACAGTACATTTAATGCTGAATGTATGCTTATTTACTACATGAATGGGTAAGCGTGGTTTCCTACATGTAATTATAGCACCCAGGCCACAGAGCCTAAAATATTTACCATCTGCGTTCTTTACAGAAAAAATGCTGACCTGATGCTGAAACGTAGGCTGAATCCAGTGCATTAGTTGAATTTTCTCAAATTATCACCTAACACATGCTCTCCTTCTCTTCATCCCAGACTAACTCTAGATGTCTGTCTTTCTGTTCACTGTGTTTTCTCCCATTATCCACTTGTTTGTTTTATCCTGAGGTACCATTAGCTCAAAAAATAAGCTTACCTATTAAAATTCAGCTTTACTTGGGGGAAGAAAGCAGATGCATTAGAAGCATTAGGGAAGGGCAGGACATGTAGAAAATACTAAGTGAAAGATTCCAGATTGTGTTTTCTGGGAAAGCGAGTTTCAGGGTCTATGCTTGCCTTTTAAAGAGAAAAGTAGGTATATTGTGAAAAGTGCAAAACTAAAATAGATGTTTCTATTGTCTGGTAGTGAATCCAGAAAGTATTAAGAGAAGAGAAATGTCCATTTTCCTATTAAATTTCAATGTACTTTACTAAAACGCAAATAGACTATTAAATGATTACTTAAATGATTTCAATAACCATAAATAAACTTGTATTGACTGAATATCAAAAGAACTTTGAGCCTTGACTTTTACCTGGCTAATACTATAATGAAGTTTAAACTGATCTTTAATTGGACATTGTCCCTAAAGATAACTACAGATAGTGACATTTAGTAAATGAGATTTAGAAGCAATTATTTTCATATAAAAGTATACTGCACCTAAAAAAGAAGCTCAGGACAAAGGAAATATTGTCTTTAAAGTGTTTGCATCCCAACATCACAATATATATTGGGGACTCAACTTAATGTCAGAATTATACCTTTATTTATATCAGTGTGAATTGTTCTTAAAGTTCTAAATAAAATAGATGGATAAAACTAGAATCATCCAAAATGTTGGTCTTCTTTATATGTGTACAGAGTTGAAAATCTACTTTTTAAACCATAGTAAATGTTTATAGGTTTAAAATGTTTGAATCAGGAGCCCATGGCCTTCTTTTTGTTTTGATTTTTTCTTTTATATATTGTAAATATATGTAAATATATATTTTCAAACTTCTTTAACATGTGGCATTATTATACATTATTTTTATAATTTTTTTCCATTGGTAAGGTGGCCACTTCTATTTTTCTTGGACGAGGCTCATTTTTCAAATTATATCTCATGACTTCTTTTTCATAGTACTTGGCTCATTTGCTTTGTCCTTCCACTACATATGAGATGACTCAGGACAGGAGGAAGAATAATGAATCTCTGAAAGGCACACTTGACCCAAATGTTAATGACAGAAAAAAAAAATGTATATACTCTCTGTCTTTAACCAGTGGTATGCAAAATTTTATGTAAAAGTATTTTATAAAAGATTTTGTTATAAAATAAACTTACATGAATGTATTATTCCATGAAAATTATTCCCATCCCCTCAAAATTTATATATAATTCTTATTCATTAGAATCTAAAATCTGTTATATTTGTTCAAGGGCATTATATTTTTTCTCTTCCTTGGAATTGATAATAATTTGAGTAACTCATCTGCTATTGACCAAGTTAATTATTATGCTACTCTTATAGAAGTATATTAAATATTTTGACCTATAGGACCCATCTACTTTATAACATTTGGTCAAGGGTAAATAAAGGTGGAAAGAGTTTATCATTCTGAAAGATGATCATATAATAAAAAGATTAATGTATTTATTACTGTTTCAGTGAATATTTTTATTAAGTCACGAAACTGCAGAAATACTGTCTGCTCTAAATCCTCCATGAGTTCCCTTTATGGAATCCTGCATTCACCATTTTGATTATTGTATAAAACAAATTGGAAAAATTATAACTATTGAAAGATTATCTAACATACTTTCTTGCCAGGATAGTTCATGAGCTATGGGTTCTTTAATGATAATGAATGATCTTCAGCAATGGTTTGGGATTGTTTCTAGGAATTTCATCTACTGATGAAACAAAACAAAAATTTTCCCCTATATTAGGAAGGTATGGGATATTGATGAAAACACTGTAAGTTATTTAACTTCATCTCTAATTTAAACTTCATTGTAACAAGTTGTCACTAGAGTTTCAACTGTAATTTATACAAATCAATTGACGTAAATGAACATTTTTATTAAACACCTAAATACTGGCTAAGAAAATGATCATGTTAATAAAAATTGAACCATGTAGGCCCTAAATTTTGAGTTCCTCATGACCTGGTCTCCACCTACATGAGTACCTTCAGTAGTCTTCTACTGCTGTGCTATGCTGTGCCTAGTCACGTCTGACTCTCAGTGACCCCATGGACTGTAGCCCACCAGGCTCCTCTATCCCTGGGATTCTTAAGGCAAGAATACTGGAGTGGGTTGTCATGCTCTCCTCCAGGGGATTTTCCCAACCCAGGGATTGGACCCAGGTCTCCCACATTGTAGGCAGATTGTTTACCGTCTGAGCCACCACAGGGAAGCCCAAGAATACTGGAGTGGGTGGCCTATCCCTTCTCCAGGGGCTCTTCCTGACTCAGGAATCAAATTGAGGTATACTGCATTGCAGGAAGATGCTTTACCAGCTGAGCTATCAGGGAAGCCCAGTCTTCTACTTCTCCCTAATAAATACGTATGTTGTTGTTGTTGTTTAGCCGCTAAGTCATGTCCAATTCTTGTATGACTCCATGGACTGTAGCCCGCCAAGTTCCTCTGTCCATGGGATTTCCCAGGCAAGAATACTGGAGTGGGTTGCCATTTCTTTCTCCAGGGGATCTTCCTGACCCAAGAGTCAAACCCACATCTCCTGCATTGCAGGCAGATTTTTTACTGCTGAGCTACAGGGGAAGCCCAAATACATATATAGCAACACTGTAAACTATATGTATATATATCAGCACTATCAACTAAATACATATACGGCAACACTGTCATTCCCTGAGTTTTTTGAAATCACAGGCTGTGACATGATTTCATCCATGCATGATTTCATGCACTTTTTCTTCCTCTTTGGGTGAATTTATTTGCATGTGGAGCTGCCATCAGGTTTCATATTCTGCCTTACATGTCAACATCTTCATGGATTTTCAGATTTGCCCCATCCCTCTTCTAGAAAGCCACCACTAGATACTATCACTTTCTCTCCTGAGCCACTCAATTCTACCTTCTCATGCATGTATAGTTACCTGCTTACATGAATTTACTCTTAGATTTTGAGCTCCTTAAGGCATTATTTAGTCACATTTTCCAGCCAGCTAGACCACAAACATTTAAAAAAAAAATTAAAATCCAAAAGTCAAGTGTATTTCAAGAAATGATAAAAAGTATAGCTGATAGAAACATAAACTTGGGAAATGGAAAAAAAGTCTGAATTGAGAATCTGGTTTGAGAGAAACAAATGTATTTTAAAAAATGTATTTAAGTAGCAGAGACCTATGAATGTTTATAAACTTTAGTTGAGACCCTTAATTTCCTCTGTTATAGTACTTCTCAAGATTCTGTGTGCATATACATCACTGGGGGACCCAATCAGATTTTGATTCAGAAAACCTGTGATAGGGCCAGAAATTATGTATTTCTGATATCCTCCACAATGATGTCAGTGTTGCCATTCCAAATACCATGCATTGAAGCCACTTATCTGTAGACTTCTCCCATGGCTAGAATGTAAAATAGGTATAGGCGAAGACTGACTATATCCATCCTGTTCATCATTGTATCTCTAGTGCTTGACACTGTGCTCAGCACATCAGTTCAGTTCAGTTCAGTTGCTCAGTAGTGTCCAACTCTTTGCGACCCCACAGACTGCAGCATGCCAGGTCTCCCTGGCCATCACCAGCTCCTGGAGCTTGCTCAAACTCATGTCCTTTGCGTCAATGATGCCATCCAACCATCTCATCCTCTGTCATTCCCTTCTCCTTCTGACTTCAGTCTTTTCCAGCATCAGGATCTTTTCCAATGTGTCAGTTCTTTGCATCAGGTGGTCAAAGTATTGGAGTTTCAGCTTCAGCATCAATCCTTCCAGTGAATATTCAGGACTGATTTCCTTTAAGATTGACTGGTTTGATCTCCTTGCAGTCCAAGGGACTCTCAAGAGTCTTCTCCAACACCACAGTTCAAAAGCATCAGTTCTTTGACACTCAACTTTCTTTATAGTCCAACACTTACATCCATACATGGCTACTGGAAAAATCATAGCTTTGATTATATGGACTTTTGTCAACAAAGTAATGTCTCTGCATTTTAATGTGCTATCTAGGTTGGTCATGGCTTTTCTTCCAAGGAGCAAGCTCAGCACATAGTAAGTGATTTAAAAAATACACAATGAATGAACAAATAAATGGCTGGAAATATAAAAACATGAAGACATGAAAATTTTAGATATAAGTGAGAGAGGATTGATTAATGGAATAACTTTCCAGGTGACGATGAAGTGGAGCAGAATCAAGGATCTAGATAGTGCAGATTTATTTTTGGCCAGAAAAAGAAAGGGCTTCCCTGGTGGCTCAGTCAGTGAAGAATCTGCCTGCAATGCAAGAGATCTGGGTTGCATCACTGGGTCGGAAAGATCCTCTGGAGAAAGAAATAATAACCTACTCCAGTTTTCTTGCCTGGAAAATCCCATGGACAGAGGAGCATGGTGAGTTACCATCCATGGGGTTACAAAAGTTGGACACCATGACTTGGTGACTGAACCACCACCAGAAAAAGAAAAATCTAACTTTTGTGCCAGAAAGGAGGAAAAAAAAATAGGAGAGAGCTTTGTTGAAGTAGAAAGGAGGGAAGAGAATGGAAGTCTCATTGAACATTAGCACAGAAAATAATGTTCAAAATTCTCACCTCCTGATCCCATTCACTATGCAAAAAAGGCAAAACCATGTTGAGTTTTTAGGAGGCTGATCTCAGCCTAGTCAATAACCAGGGTTGAGTTTGTTTTGTTTTCAAGTGCATATTCTCAAGCCCACTTCAAATCTGTGGAATCAACTGACAGCTTTAGATGGAAGCCCCTGAATATTTATTTACATAACTTTGCAGCGATAGAATTAGCTAGTCTTTGAGCAGAAACTCAAGATTTATTATAAATGAATCTTTTAATTCTTTTACATTTTGCCTCATTGCCTTAGGAAATGTTTATGATTTAACTAGTGTTATTGCTAATACACTATTAATATAGCTCCAAAAATCAAATAATCAAACCTAAAATATTAATTCAGGAAAAAAATTAATGAGGGAGAAAAGTTGCACTTTACAAAAAGTGCATTTTACAGAATTCACTCTAAAGCAGAAATGCCTTCTGTTTGACTTTGTTTATGAACATTATAGCTTCCCTGGTGGCTCAGATAGTAAAGAATCTGCCTGCAATGCAGGAGACCGGGGTTTGATCCCTGGATTCCCCTGAAGGAGGAAATGGCTACCCACTCTAGTATTCTTGCCTGGAGAATTTCATAGACAGAAGAGCCTGGTGGGCTACAGTTCATGGGGTCAGAAAGGGTCAGACATGACAGCGACTAATACTTTCATTGTTCATGAACATTTTAAGGCTTTGCAAGGATGCCATGTTGAGACAAATAATTGTCTTGTAGCATAAAATCAGTCTTATATTTGAACTTAAATTATTCTAAATTTAGAAGAAAGTAACCTAATCAGTGAAAGTAGAAATTGGAAAATGACTGAGACATGATATTGAATATTGGATTGACATATCCCTATTTCTAAAGGTATTTTATGCTATTCATCTAGTACTGCTTGAAATGAACTTGCAGGAAAGTAAGTAACTTGTAAAGCTGGTATATTTCTTGATTGTTGTACTTGTGTGCTCAGTCATGTTCAGCTCTTTGGGAACTTGCAACCTCATGGATTGTAGCCCTAGCTGAATTAATAAGTTCCTATTCTCAAGAAAATGCCAGGAAAATAATTAGATATGGGCTCAATTAAAATGCTTTAAAGAAAAGTAATTGAGGAATAATATAGGCAGTGAAATTAAAAGTTGTGATGTTTGCAATAATTGATTTAATGTTTTATCTTTCTAGCTTTGTCCTTAAAAAAAGAAAGGCTATTTCATAAAATGCAGGTGCTATATTAGATTACATGTGTTTTACTGACTTTCCTGGGAGAGCTAAATTCATACTAAAATTTAAGATCTTTGATCCATTTGCAACATAAGGACATTAAATTAAGAAAATCCAATTAAAAAAAAAAAAAGAAAATCCAGTTAATTAAAACACTGGCTTTGCCAATTGAATCATCAGTGTAGATACCTTTCTTTTCCACAGTTTTGTGTCATTTTTTTCCATATCTAAAACATACCAGTGTTTCACTAATTATTACTCAACAAGAAAATTTTGAACTGTAAATATTGCTAGTTCTCATTCTTCATCGATTAAATTCTCACAATACTGCCTCAGTAAAAGTGTAATTTTGTATTAGAAATTATTTCCAAATGTCCTTTGTTAAGAGAGAGTGTTTTATCAAATTTAACTCCAGAGAGTTAAATTGAGAAACCAAATATTTCCTCAATGATTGCAAGTATAAAGAATATTTTTAAATTGATAGATTAAAATGATGGATTATTTTAATATACCCAACAACTTATCAGTTTTATCTTTGTTTTTTGCCATTAAATGTTTCATAAAACTACACTGTTGTAAATTTTTTCTAGGCAAATTTTTCTTACCAAAATTCCTGTTCACTTAATTTACATATTTTGTTTCAATTTGTTGAATACTATTTTGGGTTTAATATTTTTCCAATGAGAATTTCACTTGAACCATTAGTGAAATGATTCATGTTGACAACACACCTTAAAAAATATTTCACATTTTAAAGAATATTTTGCATTTAATTAAAAGTTTAGTATTTGCTTCTCATTATTTCCTCTGCATTTAGTGATTTTTACAATGCACAAGACCAGGTTTTAAGTCATTGTCAATGTTTTCCTAGTACTGATGGTCCCCAACTTAAGGATCGTTTGACTTAAGATTATTCAACCTTATGATGGTGCAAAAGTGATAAGCATTCAGTAGAAACCATATATGTGCCTTAAATTTTAAGTATTTCTAGGTTAGTGACATGCAGTACCTTACTTTCTTCTGATGCTGGGTTTTGTCAGCAAGCCTCAGCTCCCTGCCAGCCATGATCAGGAGAGTAAACCAGGGATACATTAACAACCATTCCGTGCCCATACAACCATCCTGTTTTTCACTTTAAGTATTCTATAAATTATATGAGATATTCAGCAATTTATTCTAAAATAGGCTTATTTTAGATAGTGTTCGATGAGTTTCCTCTACTGTAGGCTGATGTAAGCTTTCTGAGCAGGTTTAATGTAAGCCTAGGCTGAGCTACGATGTTCAGTATGGGAGGTGTATAAATGCATTTTTTACTTAGTATGTTTTCAACTTGAGGGCTTCCCAGGTGGCTCAGTAGCAAAGAATTCACCTGTCAAGGCAGGAGATGCGAGACACAGTCGATCAATCCCTGGGTCCAGAAGATTCCCTGGAGCAATCTACTCCAGCATTTTTGCCTGGAAAATTCCACAGACAGTGGAACCTGGCAGGCTACAGTCCACAGGGTTGCAAAGAGTCAGACCCAGCTGAACTCAGCATAGCACAGCATTTTCACCTTAGGATGGATTTATTGGGTTTAACTCCATTCATTGTAACCTGAGGAAGATTTTTATAAAAGGACTAGAATCTTGACTGATATTTTTTCCTTATCATTTGCTAAAATTTTTAAAATAATTGTATTATTTTGCCGGTGCTTACATAGCAATTGCCATCAACTATGTGGCTTATAGGGGCTTCCCAGTTGACTCAGTGGTAAAGAATTTGCCTGCCAATGCTAAAGACATGGGTTTGATCCCTAGGTTGGGAAGATCCCCTGGAGAAGTAAACGGCAACCTGCTCCACTGTTCCTGCCAGGATAATCCCATGGACAGAGAAGCCTGCTGGGCTCCAGTCCATAGGGTTGCAAAGAGTCATATATGACTGAGCATGTGAGCAATTATTGTTTTTAATATCTTCTGTTAACAGGGTCCTAGCCAAGGCATTAAGGATCCTCAGCAATGTCCCTGATCTCTATTGAACTGGACACTCATAAACATCCCTCAAATTTGACCATGGAAGATGTCTCCAGACTACCAAATGTCTTGAGTTAGGAGAGAGGTGAATTGAGAACCACTTGCCTAATCTCACCAGAAAAAGAAAAAAATTGCATATGGTTAACCTAACTCTTGTAAATATCTTAAGAAATGTAGACATCTCGATGCAGACCAATACATTTAATTCCAGCAGCCATTTTTTTTTTCTTTCACTATTAATCATGTTGCATGTTTTCTTTAAAAAAAAATTAACAGCTGCATGTTTTTAGATTAAATAGTAGGTGAAAATCGATTTGCTTACTTAAGCTTACTCCTTGGAAGGAAAGTTATAACCAACCTAGATAGCATATTCAAAAGCAGAGACATTACTTTGCCAACAAAGGTCCGTCTAGTCAAGGCTATGGTTTTTTCTGTGGTCATGTATGGATGTGAGAGTTGGACTGTGAAGAAGGCTGAGCGCCGAAGAATTGATGCTTTTGAACTGTGGTGTTGGAGAAGACTCTTGAGAGTCCCTTGGACTGCAAGGAGATCCAACCAGTCCATTCTAAAGGAGATCAGTCCTGGGATTTCTTTGGAAGGAATGATGCTAAAGCTGAAACTCCAGTACTTTGGCCACCTCATGCGAAGAGTTGACTCATTGGAAAAGACTCTGATGCTGGGAGGGATTGGGGACAGGAGGAGAAGGGGACGACAGAGGATGATATGGCTGGATGGCATCACTGACTCGATGGACATGAGTCTGAGTGAACTCTGGGAGTTGGTGATGGACAGGGAGGCCTGATGTGCTGCGATTCATGGGGTCGCAAAGAGTCGGACACGACTGAACGACTGAACTGAACTGACGTATATACACATGCATACACACATGTATATATACATTTATATATACACACACTTAAAAACACTCATATGTATACTTGTTTAATATGCCTCATAATATAATCACATGTGTGCATGCTAAGTCTCTTCAGTCGTGTCTGACTCTTTACGACCGTATTGAATGTAGCCCACCAGGCTCCTCTGTCCATGGGATTTTCCAGGCAAGAATACTGGAGTAGGTTGCCATGCTCTCCTCCAGGAGATCTTCCCGACCCAGGGATCTAATCTGCATCTCTTATGTTTCTGCATTGCTGTTTTTTTTTTTTTTTTTTTTTAAGCCCTAACCACCTGGGAAGTCCCATAACATAATTACATATAACCACATGTTTTACAGTTTAGTATGATGTGATTTGCAAAGGGAATAACCAATACACTTTTCTAATCACTTTTTGCTGTAGAGTTGTGGTGTCCAAAACAGTTGTTACTAGCCACATTTTGGCCACTTGAAATGTGTCTAGTTTGAATTATGTTGTTCATATACAATAAACACCAGTTTTAAAGACATAGAATGAAAATATAATGCAACTTACTTCAGTAATTTTCATATTAATTACATATTGACATGCTGCTACTGCTAAGTCACTTCAGTCGTGTCCAACTCTGTGCAACCCCATAGATGGCAGCCCACCAGGCTCCCCCGTCCATGGGATTTTCCAGGCAAGAGTACTGGAGTGGGGTGCCATTGCCTTCTCCGCATATTGGCATGACATCTTGGTAATTTTAATAAATAAGATACATGAACTAATATAATATTGTAAGTTAACTACACTTCTATTTAGATAAATAGATATATAACTGATTCGAATTCTTTCATTTTAGTTAATGTGACTATTTGAAAATTTAAAGTTATGTATGAGGCTTGCGTTTGTGTCTTACTTAATATTTCTGTTGGGCAGCACTGCTATATAAAATATACTCTTTGTTGTTGTTCAGTCTCTAAGTTGTGTCCACCTCTTTGAGACTCCATGGACTGCAGCATGCCAGGCTCCTCTGTCCTTCACTGTCTCCCAGAGTTTGCTCAAATTCTTGTCCACTGAGTCAGTGATGCTATGTAACCATCTCATCCACTGGTGCCCCCTTCTCCTTTTGCTTTCAGTCTTTCCCAGCATCTGAGTCTTTGATTAGAATGTTGGAATTTATCATCTTTTACTCTTATATTAATGCATTTCTTTCTTTTTGCTTTTTAATTTTATATGGTGATGCATTATGATTTAAATTTAAATAAAGTTAAGGGCATATATGACAAGTCTTTCAGGGTAGATTTACTTAGACTAATATAGGCAAGATGCTGATATTAGTGGCTGCTATATTTTTGAAAAAAGGAATCAGTAGGAAGAATTTTTCAACCTAACTGTGTGTATAAAAATAGATGGAGACATGTCTTTTTGTGTTGAGCACAAAGGATACATGCATATAGGGACAAGACTTGGTTTTATTGCTTTTCTGAATTTGTTTTTAACCCTGTGAGCTAAAAGTTATATTAATAAAAACAAAAAAGTGCATCTTTTGCAGCCAAGATTCTGTGTGACAAAATTAAATGGAGGCAAATGCCCTAACCACTCATCATATGTAATTAATTAACTTCCTTCCTATGCAACTAGAACAGTATGAGTTATATGACCACTTTGGGAAATAGAAAAATTAGTAACTCCATCATTTCCTATGTTATCATTCATGGCTATGATAAGGAACTTTGGGTATGTTTCTATAGAAATTTTATACATTTTCTGTATTTGAATATTTGTCTTTATGTAATCAAGCCTGAAGAGATAAGCCTCTTAAAATTACCAAAAACCAAAGATAATGTAATTGAACACTCCAAATTAATCCCCAAAGACAGAAACAGAAGTCAAATATTAAAGAAAAAAGATAAAAACAATATACAAAGTAGACATCAGAAGTATTTCGGAGCATCAAACTGAGGTTTCAAAGAAAAAATAGAATAGGAGAAAACACGAAAGTACAGTAACTTTAGAAAGTAGAGATAGTCTCTGGAGGATATTTTAAATACCACATTAACATTTAAGGTAACTCAGTGTGTGAGTAAAAGTACCGTAGCCTATGGGGATAATTAGTATAGGGGCAAGCTGAGTTTGACTCTGCTCTGTAAAGATAGTATTTTGCCATCAGTAGTGTAGCATTAAAAGGAATACCAAATAATAGCTTGTATCCACTTGAGAAAAGTTGATTGTAATTTTAGTACATGGGAAGTTTGGCTGTGGTAGTATAAATGTCCATAATGTGAACATTGACCCATACAGAATTAGACCTGCAAACTAGTTACAGTGGTAGACACATATTTAAATATGAATCCTAAGAAAAAAATATGAGCAGATAAAAACATTAAAGAGGAAAGCAGAGACTTAAAGACAATTTTACAAAGAAATTTCTGGACAATAAGGCCTAGAAAAAACAGTTAATTATGCTGTATTTATTTAGTTTTTAAAATGTAAATTTATTTATTTTAATTAGAGGCTAATTACAATATTGTATTGGTTTTGCCATACATCAACATGAATCCGCCACGGGTGTACACGTGTTCCCCATCCTGAACCCCCCTCCCACCTCCTTCCCCATACCAGCCCTCTGGGTCATCCCAGTGCACCAGCCCTGAGCATCCTGTATCATGCATCAAACCTGGACTGGTGATTTGTTTCATATATGATATTATACATGTTTCAATGCCATTCTCCTAAATCATCCCACCCTTTCCCTCTCCCATAGGATCCAAAGACTGTTCTATACATTTGTGTCTCTTTTGCTGTCTGGCATATAGGGTTATCATTACCATCTTTCTGATTCCATATATATGTGTTAGTATACTGTATTGGTGTTTTTCTTTCTGGCTTACTTCACTCTGTATAATCAGCTCCAGTTTCATCCACCTCATTAGAACTGATTCACATGTATTCTTTTTAATGGCTGAGTAATACTCCATTGTGTATATGTACCATAGCTTTCTTATCCATTCGTCTGCTGATGGACATCTAGGTTGCTTCCATGTCCTGAATATTATAAACAGTGCTGCAATGAACATTGGGGTACACATATCTCTTTCAATTCTGGTTTCCTCGGTGTGTATGCCCAGCAGTGGGATTTCTGGGTTGTATGGCAGTTCTATTTCCAGTTTTTTAAGGAATCTCCACACTGTCTCCATAGTGGCTGTACTAGTTTGCATTCTCACCAACAGTATAAGAGCGTTCCCTTTTCTCTACACCATCTCCAGCATTTATTGCTTGTAGACTTTTGGATAGCAGCCATTCCAGCTGGCGTGAAATGGTACCTCACTGTGGTTTTGATTTGCATTTCTCTGATAATGAGTGATGTTGAGCATCTTTTCATGTGTTTGTTAGCCATCTGTGTGTCTTATTTGGAGAAATGTCTGTTTAGTTCTTTGGCCCATGTTTTGAATGGGTCATTTATTTTTCTGGAATTGAGCTGCAGGAGTTGCTTGTATATTTTTGAGATTAAGTCGTTGTCAGTTGCTTCATTTGCCATTATTTTCTCCCATTCTGAAGGCTGTCTTTTTCACCTTACTTATAGTTTCCTTTGTTGTGCAGAAGCTTTTAATTTTAATTAGGTCCCATTCATTTATTTTTCCTTTTATTTCCAATATTCTGGGAGGTGGTCATAGAGGATCCTGCTGTGATGTATGTCAGAGAGTGTTTTGCCTATGTTCTCCTCTAGGAGTTTTATAGTTTCTGGTCTTACGTTTCAGTTCAGTTCAGTTCAGTTCAGTCGCTCAGGCTCAGTCGTGTCCGACTCTGCGACCCCATGAATCGCAGCACACTAGGCGTCCCTGTCCATCACCAACTCCTGGAGTTCACTCAGACTCACGTCCATCGAGTCAGTGATGCCATCCAGCCATCTCATCCTCTGTCGTCCCCTTCTCCTTCTGTCCCGAATCCCTCCCAGCATCAGAGTCTTTTCCAATGAGTCAATTCTTTGCATGAGGTGGCCAAAGTACTGGAGTTTCAGCTTTAGCATCATTCCCTCCAAAGAAATCCCGGGGCTGATCTCCTTTAGAATGGACTGGTTGGATCTCCTTGCAGTCCAAGGGACTCTCAAGAGTCTTCTCCAACACCACAGTTCAAAAGCATCAATTCTTCAGCACTCAGCCTTCTTCACAGTCCAACTCTCACTTCCATACATGACCACAGGAAAAACCATAGCCTTGATTAGACGGACCTTTGTTGGCAAAGTAATGTCTCTGCTTTTGAAGTTATGCTATCTAGGTTGGGCATAACTTTCCTTCCAAGGAGTAAGCGTCTTTTAATTTCATGGCTGTAGTCACCATCTGCAGTGATTTTGGAGCCCCCCAAAATAAAGTCTGACACTGTTTCTACTGTTTCCCCATCTATTTCCCATGAAGTGATGGGACCGGATGCCATGATCTTTGTTTTCTGAATGTTGAGCTTTAAGCCAACTTTTTCACTCTCCACTTTCACCTTCATCAAGAAGCTTTTTAGTTCCTCTTCACTTTCTGCCATAAGGGTGGTGTCTTAAGTTTAGCGATCTTTAATCCATTTTGAGTTTATTTTTGTGTATGGTGTTAGAAAGTGTTCTAGTTTCATTCTTTTACAAGTGGTTGACCAGTTTTCCCAGCACCACTTGTTAAAGAGATTGTCTTTTCTCCATTGTATATTCTTGCCTCCTTTGTCAAAGATAAGGTGTCCATAGGTGCATGGGTTTACTTCTGGGCTTTCTATTTTGTTCCATTGATCTATATTTCTGTCTTTGTGCCAGTACCATACTGTCTTGATGACTGTGGCTTTGTAGTAGAGCCTGAAGTCAGGCAGGTTGATTCCTCCAGTTCCATTCTTCTTTCTCAAGATTGCTTTGGCTATTCGAAGTTTTTTTGTATTTCCATACAAATTGTGAAATTATTTGTTCTAGCTCTGTGAAAAATACCGTTGGTAGCTTGATAGGGGTTGCATTGAATCTATAGATTGCTTTGGGTAGTATACTTATTTTCATTATATTGATTCTTCCAATTCATGAACATGGTATATTTCTCCATCTATTAGTGTCCTCTTTGATTTCTTTCACCAGTGTTTTATAGTTTTCTATATATAGGTCTTTTGTTTCTTTAGGTAGATATATTCCTAAGTATTTTATTCTTTTCGTTGCAATGGTGAATGGAATTGTTTCATAATTTCTCTTTCTATTTTCTCATTATTAGTGTTTAGGAATGCAAGGGATTTATGTGTGTTGATTTTATATCCTGCCACTTTACTATATTCATTGATTAGCGCTAGTAATTTTCTGGTGGAGTCTTTAGGGATTTCTATGTAGAGGATCATGCCATCTGCAAACAGTGAGAGTTTTACTTCTTTTCCAATCTGGATTCCTTTTATTTCTTTTCCTGCTCTGATTGCTGTGGCCAAAACTTCCAAAACTATGTTGAATAGTAGTGGTGAAAGTAGGCACCCTTGTCTTGTTCCTGACTTTAGAGGAAATGCTTTCAATTTTTCACCATTGAGGATAATGTTTGCTGTGTGTTTGTCATATATAGCTTTTATTATGTGGAGGTATGTTCCTTCTATTCCTGCTTTCTGGAAGGTTTTTTTCTTTTATCATAAATGGATGTTGAATTTTGTCAAAGGCTTTCTCTGCATCTATTGAGGTAATCATATAAAATTTTATTTTTCAATTTGTTAATGTGGTGTATTACATTGATTGATTTGTGGATATTGAAGAATCCTTGCATTCCTGGGATAAAGCCCACTTGGGCTTTATGTGTTTGGCTTTAATGGGCTTTAATGTGTTGCTGGATTCTGTTTGCTAGAATTTTGTTTAGGATTTTTGCATCTATGTTCATCAGTGATATTGGCCTGTAGTTTTCTTTTTTTGTGGCATCTTTGTCAGGTTTTGGTATTAGGGTGATGGTGGCCTTATAGAATGATTTTGGAAGTTTACCTTCCTCTGCAATTTTCTGGAAGAGTTTGAGTAGGATAGGTGTTAGCTCTTCTCTAAATTTTTGGTAGAATTCAGCTGTGAAGCCGTCTGGACCTGGGCTTTTTTTGCTGGAAGATTTCCTTATTACAGTTTCAATTTCCATGCTTGTGATGGGTGTGTTAAGATTTTCTATTTCTTCCTGGCTCAGTTTTGGAAAGTTATACTTTTCTAAGAATTTGTCCATTTCTTCCAAGTTGTCCATTTTATTGGAATATAATTGCTGATAGTAGTTTCTTATGATCCTTTGTATTTCTGTGTTGTCTGTTGTGATATCTCCATTTTCATTTCTAATTTTATTGATTTGATTTTTCTCCCTTTATTTCTTGATGAGTCTGGGTGGCTTGTCAATTTCATTTATCCTCTCAAAGAACCAGCTTCTGGCTTTGTTGATTTTTGCTACGGTCTCTTTTGTTTCTTTCACATTTATTTCTGCCCTAATTTTTAAGATTTCTTTCCTTCTTCTAACCCTGGGGTTCTTAATTTCTTCCTTTTCTAGTTGCTTTAGGTGTAGAATTAGGTTATTTGTTTGACTCTTTTCTTGTTTCTTGAGGTATGCCTGTATTGTTATGAACCTTCCCCTTAGCACTGCTTTTACAGTGTTCCACAGGTTTTGGATTGTTGTGTTTCCATTTTCATTCATTTCTATGCATATTTTGATTTCTTTTTTGATTTCTTCTGTGATTTGTTGGTTATTCAGCAGCGTGTTGTTCAGCCACCACATGTTGGCATTTTTAATAGTTTTTCTCCTGTAATTGAGATCTAGTCTTACTGCATTGTGGTCAGAAAAGAGGCTTGGAATGATTTCATTTTTTTTGAATTTACCAAGGCTAGATTTATGGCCCAGGATGTAATCTATCCTGGAGAAGGTTCCGTGTGCACTTAATAAAAAAGTGAAATTCATTGTTTTGGGGTGAAATGTCCTATAGATATCAATTAGGCCTAACTGGTCTATTGTATCATTTAAAGTTTGTGTTTCCTTGTTAATTTTCTGTTTAGTTGATCTATCCATAGGTGTGAGTGGGTTATTAAAGTCTCCCACTATTATTGTGTTGTTAATTTCCCCTTTCATACTTGTTAGCATTTGTCTTACATATTGTGGTGCTCCTATGTTGGGTGCATATATATTTATAATTGTTATATCTTCTTCTTGGATTGTTCCTTTGATCATTATGTAGTGTCCTTCTTTGTCTCTTTTCACACCCTTTGTTTTAAAGTCTATTTTATCTGACATGAGTACTGCTACTCCTGCTTTCTTTTGGTCACTATTTGTGTGGAATATCTTTTTCCAGCCTTTCACTTTCAGTCTGTATGAGTCCCTTGTTTTGAGGTGGGTTTCTTGTAGACAACATATATAGGGGTCTTTTTTTGTATCCATTTAGCCAGTCTTTGTCTTTCGGTTGGGGCATTCAACCCATTTATGTTTAAGGTAATTATTGATAAGTATGATCCCGTTGCCATTTACTTTATTGTTTTGGGTTCGAGTTTATACACCCTGTTTGTGTTTCCTGTCTAGAGAAGATCCTTTAGCATTTGTTGGAGAGCTGGTTTGGTGGTGCTGAATTCTCTCAGCTTTTGCTTATCTGTAAAGCTTTTGATTTCTCCTTCATATTTGAATGAGATCCTTGCTGGGTACAGTAATCTGGGCTGTAGGTTATTTTCTTTCATCACTTTAAGTATGTCCTGCCATTCCCTCCTGGCCTGAAGAGTTTCTATTGAAAGATCAGCTGTTATCCTTATGGGAATCCCCTTGTATGTTATTTGTTGCTTTTCCATTGCTGCTTTTAATATTTGTTCTTTGTGTTTGATCTTTGTTAATTTGATTAATATGTGTCTTCGGGTGTTTCACCTTGGGTTTATCCTGTTTGGGACTCTGGCTTTCTTGGACTTGGGTGATTATTTCCTTTCCCATTTTAGGGAAGTTTTCAACTATTATCTCCTCAAGTATTTTCTCATGGTCTTTCTTTTTGTCTTCTTCTTCTGGGACTCCTGTGATTCAAATGTTGGGGCATTTAACATTGTCCCAGAGGTCTCTGAGATTGTCCTCATTTCTTTTAATTTGTTTTTCTTTTTTCCTCTTTGATTCATTTATTTCTACCATTCTATCTTTTACCTCACTAATTCTATCTTCTGCCTCCATTATTCTACTATTTCTTCCCTCCAGAGTGTTTTTGTTCTCACTTATTGCATTATTCATTATATATAGACTCTTTTTTATTTCTTCTAGGTCCTTCTTAAACCTTTCTTGCATCTTCTCAATCCTTGTCTCCAGGCTATTTATCTGTGATTCTGTTTTGATTTCAAGATTTTTGATCATTTTCACTATCATTATTTGGAATTCTTTATCAGGTAGATTCCCTATCTCTTCTTCTTTTGTTTGAGAAATGCTGGGCTGGAATCAAGATTGCCATGAGAAAAATCAATAACCTCAGATATGCAGATGACACCACCCTTATGGCAGAAAGTGAAGAAAGAACTAAAGAGCCTCTTGTGAAATTGAAAGAGGAGAGTGAAAAAGTTGGCTTAAAGCTCAACATTCAGAAAACTAAGATCATGGTATCTGGTCCCATCACTTCATGGCAAATAGATGGGAAAACAGTGGAAACAGTGGCAATCTTTATTTTGAGGGGCTCCAAAATCACTGCAGATGGTGACTACAGCCATGAAATTAAAAGATATTTACTCCTTGGAAGGAAAGTTATGACCAACCTAGACAGCATATAAAAAAGCAGAGACATTACTTTGCCAACAAAGGTCTGTCTGGTCAAGGCTATGGTTTTTCCAGTAGTCATGTATGGATGTGAGAGTTGGACTATAAGGAAAGCTGAGTGCTGAAGAATTGATGCTTTTGAATTGTGGTGTTACAGGACACTTGAGAGTCTCTTGGACTGCAAAGACATCCAATGAGTCCATGCTAAAGGAGATCAGTCCTAAGTGTTCATTGGAAGGACTGATGTTGAAGCTGAAACTCCAATACTTGGGCCACCTGATGCGAAGAGCTGACTCATTTGAAAAGACACTGATGCTGGGAAAGATTGAAGTCAGGAGGAGAAGGGGATGACAGAGGATTAAATGGTTGAATGGCATCAATGACTCAATGGACATGAGTTTGAGTAAACTTCAGGAGTTGGTGATGGACAGGGAGGCCTGGCATGTTGCAGTCGATGGGGTCACAAAAAGTCAGACATGACTGAGCGACTGAACTGATACTAATGATGAAAATGATCAGAGTGACTGGACTGGGTTGAGAAAGGGATAAGAGTTTGAAAATTATTTAAAATATTTGGGTAACCAGAGCATGATCCATGAAAAAAATTACAAAGATAGCCTTCATTAAAATTAAAAAAAATTACTCTGTAGAATACATTGCAAAAGATGAAAAGATAAACCACAGACCAGGGAAAAATATTTGCAAAATGCATATCTAATAGAGGACAATTATCTAAAATATACAAAGAATTCTTAAAAATCAACTACAAGAAAAGATACAACCAGATTTTAAAAATGGGCTTAATACCTTACCAGTTACCTCACTGAAGAAGACATGCAGATAGCAAAAAAACATACGAAAAGATGTCCCACATCATATGCCATTAGACAAATGCAATTTAAAATAATGGGTTATCATTACACACCTATTAGAATGGCCAAACTTCACAATACTGACATCACCGAATGCTGGGGAGGATGTGAAGCAATAGGAATTCTTATTAATTTGCTGGTGAGAATGCAAAATGATCTATCCACTTTAGTACACAGTTTGGCACTTTCTTACAAAATTAGAGATACCCTTGCCTTGCAATCCAGCAAATATAGTCTTTGGTATTTACCCAAAGGAGTTGAAAATTTATGTTTTCATAAAAATCTGCATACAAATATTTGTAGCAGCTCTATTCATAATTGCTAAAATTTAGAAGCAATCAAGATGTCCTTTAGTAGGTGAGTGGATAAATAATCATGATACATCCAGACAATGGAATATTATTCAATATATTAAAAGTGAGCTATAAAACCATGAAAAGATATTAAGTAAACTTAAATGCATGCTATTAAGTGAAAGAAGCCAATCTGAAAAGGCTGATTCCAGGTATGTGACATTCTGAAAAAGGAAAAACTATGGAGACAGTGAAAAGATCAGTGGTTGCCAGGAGTTGGGAGGGGGTTGGGATGAATAGGTAGATCAGAGAAGTTTTTATGACAATGAAATTATTCTGCATGATATCATAATGATGAGTATTTAGCATTATAGATTTGTCAAAAATCCATGAAATGTATAATACCAAGCTGCTGCTACTGCTGCTAAGTCGCTTCAGTCATGTCTGACTCTGTGAGACCCCATAATGGCAGCCCACCAGGCTCCCCCGTCCCTGGGATTCTCCAGGCAAGAATACTGGAGTGGGTTGCCATGGCCTTCTCCAATGCTTGAAAGTGAAAAGGGAAAGGGAAGTCGCTCAGTCATGTTCGACTCTTCCTGACCCCATGGACTGCAGCCTAGCAGGCTCCTCTGCCCATGGGATTCTCCAGGCAAGAGGACTGGAGTGGGTTGCCATTGCCTTCTCCGATAATAACAAGAGTGAACCCTAATTTAAACTATGGAGTCTGAGAGATTATGATATGTCAGTGTAAGTTCATCAGTTGTAACAAATGTGTCCCTCTGGTGGGGAATATTGATAATGGGGCAGGCTGTGTGCATGTGGGGGCAGGAGGCATTTGGGACATCTCTGTACTTTTAATTTTGCCATAAACCTAAAATTGCTCCAAAATAAACTCTTTTAAAAACATGTAAGTTGAAGTCAGATCTACTACGATCTTATAATGCAGAAGAATGATCTTCATTATCTTTCTAATTGTGAAAGTCTTGGAGGGCTATGAATACAAACATGGTATAATCAGTATTGAGAACAGAAAGAAAGGGAAAGACTGGAAGGTAGAGGGACTAGTTAAAAAGCTGTGGCATATACTGAAATAATTGATGACGGTTATTTTGTAAAGGCTGATTTTGGTGGAAGTAATAAGAAGTGGTTGCTGGTGATGTCATTTACTCATGGACTAGAAAAAGGGATAAATAAAGGAATCAAGGATGCTTTATAAATTCTCAGTTTGTAACAACTATATAAAGAGCCTGGGAATCAAAGGTGGTTTAGGACAAGTTAGATATCCCTAATGGAGTTGCTGATGAGAGAATTGTATATATAAATCAATCTCAGAAGAAATGTTTACATTTGAGGTAAAAGTTGGGAATCTTCAGCATAGAGATATTTTCAATACCATTGGGCTGGATGAGTCACATAGAGATACAATGCAGACAGGGTGAAGAACAGAAAAATTAAACTATAGGATGTTTATAGTAGGTAAATATTAAGAAACGAAGGCAAAGCAGTAGAGATTACTACACTGAAATAGAAAGTTAGGAAAATGTGGCATCCTCAAAACTTAGTCAATTTCAGTCAGTCAGTTCAGTTGCTCAGTCATGTCCGACTCTTTGCAGCCTCATGGACTGCAGCATGCCAGGCTTCCCTGTCCATCACCAACTCTGGGAGCTTACTCACAGTCATGTCCATCAAGTCAGTGATGCCATCCAACCATCTCATCCTCTGTTGTTCCCTTCTCTTCTTGCTTTCAATCTTTCCCAGCATCAGGGTCTTTTCCAATGAGTCAATTCTTCCTATCATGTGGCCAAAGTATTGGAGTTTCAGCTTCAGTGTCGGTCCTTCCAATGAATATTCAGGGTTGATTTCTTTTAGGATTGACTGATTTGATCTCCTTACAGTCCAAGGGACTCTCAAGAGTCTTCTCTAATACCACAGTTCAAAAGCATCAATTCTTTGGCACTCAGCTTTCTTTATAGTCCAACTCTCACGTCCATATATGACTACTGGAAAAACCATAGCTTTGAGTAGATGGACCTTTGCTGGCAAAGTAATGTCTCTGCTTTTTAATATGTTTTCTAGGTTTTTCATAGATTTTCTTCTAAGGAGTAAGCGTCTTTTAATTTCATGGCTGCAGTCACCATCTGCAGTGATTTTGGAATCCAAGAAAATAACGTCTGTCACTGTTTCCATTGTTTCCCCATCTATTTGCCATGAAGTGATGGGACCAGATGCTATAATCTTAGTGCAACGTAGAGATATAGATATATATATGAAATATGAAGTACTATCTTGCATGCTTATTTTTTGAATATTGACTTTTAAGCCAGTCCATTTAGTGATTCAAAAGGAAAGGGAATCAGCTTAGTCAAATTCTGCTGAGAAAATTTGAGGCCTGATAATTGACCATTAGATTTGTCAAGGCAGAAGTTGCTTCAGATCTTGACAAAAGCAATTTTAGAGGTTTAATGTAGACAAAAGTCTAAATAAAGAGGTTGAAGACACTATACAAGGGAGGAAGTAGAGATCTCAGTAGTTAAGTTTAGATAAATAATCAAAAGAGTTGAAAACGATCAATGGAAATTTCATTTTAACAACAAAAGATGGAGCAAGCCTATATCAGGAGAATAGGGGAAATTGCTTATATAGGAGAGAGATAGTATATGACTATATTTGAAGAACTTTTAGTATTTCAAAACAGGGAAGATATGTGGATCATCATTAGTGGATTTGACCTTAGAGAGTAATATGGACAATTCATCAATTCAAAAGTCAGAAGCCAGAATATGTAAGAACAGATGGAAGAAGCCTTGTGTTTTCTCAGTGGAGAGTCAGAGACAGAGGGTGATGTTGATAGTTTGAGAAAAAAGTACAGTATGTGAAGTTTTCCTTTCTGAAACTGAGAGAGCAAGCTCTTTAGGGAACAGTATAAGAACCTGGAGAATCGCCAAGGACAGAGGAGCCTGGCGGGCTGCAGTCCATGGGGTTGCAAACAGTGGAACACTGCTGAGCAACTAAGCATAGCATATACATAAGAGCCTTAGGGGATTCTGAAGGCCCAGATGATATTTGGACTTATAAACATATATTAAGTACTATTTGAAATATTTACTTATTTCTATTAATCCATGAAGTTGAATGAGATGTTTATACTTTCAGATACCTGAGTTTGGCTTTGTTTAAAATTTAGATAGAATATTCATCATTTATTTCAAAATATGGTTTGACCTGGGGAGAACTATTTATCTTCTCCATGCCTCTTCTGTGTATTGAGGGTAAGCTTACCTGTGTTACATGGCAATTGTGGGAATTAAATGATACAAAACGTTTAGCACAGGACCTGGCAATAGTAAGTATCTGTTCATTGTAAGTTATTGTTATTGTTTCTGTTATAAAAGCATCAGTAACCAGCTAAATTCTGTGGACTAGGTACTTGAGATTCAATGAGGGAAGAGTTGTTAGGGCTGCAACCGGGCTTAAAAAACAGAAAACTTGTTTCTGCTATTTCAGCAAGTTAAGGGTTTATTTTTCTAATCAATATGATGATGACAGTCAAGGGTTAGATCGTCTATTTAAGGATGCAGTCTTTTCTATTGCCATCTTTGCATGTGGCTGTTGTCCTTAGAGTTGCAGGATGGCTGCTGTCTATGTAGGATGTATCTCGAAGTTCCAAGTAAGAGGGTGAAGGAAACATAAATATGAATGGCCAATGTGGTAGCGGTTGAGAGACTGGCATGTGTGTGTGTGTTAACTAGTTAAGGTAGTACCTTTCTTGAAAGAACCATGCTATTGACTTTCTCTTCCTTCTTAGTGACTTGGACTGTACAAGGCACAAGGTAGCCTACAGAAGTATTTTGTTGGAATAGATTGAATAAAATTGGAGTTCTTTTTTTAAGGGTACATAGAATGCATATTTGTTAGGCAATTTACCACAGAGTGTAAAGACAAGTTATTTTCCCTAGTAGAGCTCATTGTTTAGTGAGGAGACAAACACATAGACCTGTATTCACACATAGGAATGTGTACAGAGCCAGGCAGAAAATAAAAATGAATGCAGTGGATTGGATGGTAAAGCATAGAGCACATGTTCCAACCAAAGATGTCAAGAATTACCTGGCTCTAGTAGATTAACATTGTAAGATCTGTGGACTTAGTGTACTGAACTCTTTCAATAGCAACCCGAATCTTGATTTTATGCTAATTCTCCTTTTTTAAAAAGTTATAAACTAGATAATTATTTTCTTAATATGTGACTAAGTAAAAAATGTGGCCTGGATTCAATATAATTCACATCCGACTTGTACATTTTACTATCTTAAGTTATGATAAAGACTTCAACAGTGGTACCCGTGAAATGCAATAGGAATCTCAAAGTGAAGGACTTTTTGCTTTCCTTTAACATTGCAAGAGATGCAGCTTACCACAGCATTATAAATCTTTACAATGGAAAGGACATAAGTAATTACCTAATTCAACCTCTTTATTTTTTATAGGAAGAAATTGAGACCCAGAGTAATAAAGTTACTTTCAAGGCAATGGAACAAAGCTCTAGAATCCAGGTCTTCTGTTTCCTGTACGGGGGCTCTTTCTGCGTCAGCATGCATCTTCACACAAGTCAGACAGAGGAGGGAGTTGAAACTGACAAGGCGGTTGACCCAGCTCACCAGGCTTGTGATGCAGAAATAATAGATAATGTTTTAAACACTCTTGTCAATTCACTATGGTGATAATGCCAAGGAAGAAGACAAGTTGCTCAAGGTTGTGAAAATAACTCAGTTGAAGGCTATTTCGCAGCTTTTGAGTCAATAATTAATTCTGTCAACAGGTAGTTGTCTTATCCTTCTCTGAAGGTCAAGCAATTGTTCATCTTTTATTAAGATTTTATAAGAAAGAAACAAATGAGCCCAAATAAGCCCACAGCAAGGACTTTTTAAATATAGTCGAGCATTTACATTGGGTTATTTACAAATGATCCCATCTCTAAGTGAATCTGTATCTGAATCTCTGGAAAAATATTCAGTTCAGTTTAGTTCAGTCGCTCAGTCGTGTCCAACTCTTTGCGACCCCATGAATCGCAGCAGGCCAGGCCTCCCTGTCCATCACCAGCTCCCGGAGTTCACTCAGACTTACGTCCATTGAGTCAGTGATAGAGGTCTTTAAATCATTCAAAATTTTCATTAAATCTAAATTTTCTCAGGATCTGCTATTAGTCTAGGATAAATTAACCTTATCAAGTTTGCTCAATCAGGGAAGGCTGCAATAGGTTTTAGAATATTTTCATCACAATGTCTTACATTTAGAAAATAATTGATTAACTGCTTTCAGGAGTTCATTATTTAAAAAGGGTCAGTTCAGAATACCTCATTCTAAATATTCCTATTATCCGTAGCTTTCTCTAATTAAACAACCCATTAGACCTCAATGATTCTCAATGTAGTTCTGTGCCTTTGTTTTTAACTCACGTGTTTTGCCCTTAAATATATTCAAGATGTTTCAAAAACAAAGCAGATGGAAGATACCTGGTAATTAATTTAATAGATTTTCACCTGTTAAAGCTGAATAGTTCTTCATCTCCTAATGCCTAACTCAGTTGGAACCTATATTCTGTTTTCAGTTTGTTTATTTAGTTCATTTCTCTTCAGCCTTGTTCTTTACATGACGTTAGTGCTGCTATAATTTGAGAGTTCATTTGATTTTTCCCTCTATAACTCTCCCAATTTGCGCTAGGCTTAGCACCACCTAAACAGACCTAGCCAAATGTATATTTATCTGCTGTGTGTGTGTATGTGTGTGTGTGTGTGTGTGTGTGTGTGTGTGTGTATGTGTGTGTGTGTTTAGCTCTTCAGGGAAGAAGACTGTATAAACTCCCTTAGTAACCAATCCCAGTGTTTAATGGAACATGTCCATTCATCTATAATAATATTTGTAATTATACAGCACATTTCTTCTGAGTAGCTCTTGGCACTTTAAAATAGTATTTCAATCCCTGAGACATTCCTGGAAGTTGGTGGTAAGCTTCATTATGCTCCTAGAGGGCACAAACAATGTCTTTATACATGTCATATTCAGTGATCAGGATATTGAGAAGACTTTAAAAATGTTTAATAATCAGAATAGCAATTTTACAGATGGATGAATTGAAAGAAAGTGAATATAGTTCCTCTTCCAGTACCCACAGTGGATGAAAAGCTAAAAGTTTCTGACTTACACACACTAGGGGCTGCAATATTCTCCTACAAGCTTCTGCTGCTTTTTTGATGTTTTGATTAGAAATTCGATATTTTTATGGGTTTAAAAAAAGCAAATACTCCTGTTCAGGCAACTTCTACAAAAGTCTAATATCATTTAGTGAGAGTAATTATGAGTTTAAACATGCTGGGGACTGATGAACTGTGAATGAGATACATTGCATCATTTTGGTGTCCCCTTTCTCAAGGAAACTACGGACTATATCTGGTTCCTCATTCCATATTCTGTATTTCATATTAGGAAAGCTCTTTTTAAATAGAGTACTGAAACTTTCAAACTTTTGCCAATTAAAATATTCCTCACTTGTGTCTCATGTCCTTTGGGTCCTGGAGAGTCTCCAGAATGCTATTAAATAAATGCATTAGAAATTCCCAGGATGTCTTGAATCATGAAATACATTTGCATTTTAATAGGGACCTTTTAAGAGCATAATGGTTTAGCCCAAAGAGTAAAAGAAGAAATTTTGGGAAAACAGTCATAGGTCGGTGGGAAGAAATATTTAGGGGCATAAAATTTCCTTAGGGGCACATGAATTATATTGTGTAGATGGCTATCTATTTAATCTTTGAATAGACCCCGTCATGGGCAGGTATATTCATTTATTTGGGAGACTTTAAGTTTTAATTAGAGATGAGATTTTACTGCATTACCAAGATCAATAAAATGAAAGCCTTGTACTTTAAAGAATTAGTCGGTCTAAATAAGATATTCTGTGGAACTTGGATGACTCAAATGTGTGACTGCTTAATGAGCTTACTGGCTAATTTTTTTACACTTGATTTTGTATTTTCAAAAACAAATGTTCTAAGCAGATTCTGAAAGTGTCTGAATCTGGGATATTCATAGTTAACCTGATTTTCTCAGCTCTTTGAAAATTTAAGATTAAATCTAACTGGCTTAGATGAGTGGATGTATTTAAATGAAATAAAAGTAGAAGGGGCAGAGATGGAGAATGTTTGTGTGTCCCTGTGTGTGGATGGTGGAGAAAGAAAAAGTGAAAACAGAGGTATAGGGGAACAGAGAAAGAGAACACTTGTGAGTGCTCAGTCTAAATTGTTAAACAGGACCGGGATGTAAGTGGAACTACTTTTCCCATCTCTCTGGGGAGCATGTGTTATAATGTAAAGCACTTAAGTATCCTTTCGAAGGTGAGTCTGCTACTGAATAGAAAATGCTATTTCACTCAGACCTGTAGCCCCATACATACGATGAAGTATCAGAGATTCGTATAGAGAAACAGAGGGAGGGTAAGTTTCATAGAGATACTGTTGAAAGAAAACGTTTGTGATCTTCATCCAACTGGCAGCTGCACGAAGTAGTTGTCATCCTTGGGAGAGTCTGCTTTAGTGCCTAATGCATCAGGAATCTACTGGTAGTAAAAACACTGGAAACTGTCAGGAACCATGCTGAAGGAAGAATGGAGAAAATAACAATTCAATGAATCATTTTTCAAAAAATTGTATTTTAATTATTTTAAAATATTAAATTGTGATGTGGGCATGCCCTGCATTTAGGGTCAGTACTAGCATGACTCTTATCAGTGAATTTGTAAGTGAAACTTTAAAGAGCCTTTATTGTCCTATCACTGAGCAATAGGAGTAAGCTTGACATAAAAACAAAGGTTGCCATTCAGACTGCTCATAGGTAATCAGTAGGCTTTGGGGCACAAAAAACATATTGTGTGGCATGTCAAACTTCATTCTGTAACAAATTGTTCATTTTTTTAAACCTACTTTTAAGTTGGTCACTAAATATTTATTCCACAAAAGATATTCTATATATTAGCAAAGCACAATTTAAAACATAATGTAGAGATCCTATAGGTTTCAGAAATAAACTATTCTATTTTCCCAGTTATATTTCCCCCTTGAAATACCTGAACCACCTACACACGTCAGTGACATGGTACTAGCTTCTATAAATTGAAATGGTAGGAGTTGAACTTGCATGATATTATTCAAATAGTGGGATGCAGGTGTGAATGGAAGCACGACATCTGATTGACAGTCTTGGTGCCCTGAGGAGAAAGGTGAGCTGTCAGCTATGACACTAATGAACCATTTGGCTGAGTAAATAGATTTTCTTTGTGCACTGTAAAGCGTGTTTTTAAGATTATATTCATAATTAGATGCTGCTAATAATACAGGGCAATTTTATATAGGTTGCCCAAGGCACATCAGGAGAAGGAAATGGCAACCCACTCCAGTAGTCTTGCCTGGAAAATTCCATGGTCAGAGGAACCTGGCAGGCCACAAAGAGGCAGCCACGACTGAACACATCGGCTGCTGCTGCTGCTGCTAAGTCGCTTCAGTCATGTTCGACTCCGTGAGACCACATAGACGGCAGCCCACCATGCTCCTCTGTCCACAGGATTCCCCAGGCGAGAATACTGGAGTGGGTTGCCATTTCCTTCTCCAATGTGTGCATGCATGCTGAGTCGCTTCAGCCATGACCGACTCTGTGTGACCCCTTAGACGGCAGTCCACCAGGCTCCTCTGTCCACGGGATTCTCTAGGCAGGAATAGCGGAGTGGGTTGCCATTTCCTTTTCCCGGAGCACATCAGCAGCTAATGCTGCTGCTGCTAAGTCGCTTCAGTCGTGTCCAACTGTGTGCGACCACATAGACGGTAGCCCACCAGGCCCCACCGTCCCTGGGATTCTCTAGGCAAGAACACTGGAGTGGGTTGCCATTTCCTCCTCCAATGCGTGAAAGTGAAAAGTGAAAGTGAAGTCGCTCAGTCGTGTCAGCAGCAAGGCATATTAAATTAAAAAAAAATGAGTTCAGAGAAGAAAGTTTCAAGTATCAGCTTTGACTTCCATCAGAAATATTGGTCTGTTGCTTTCAATTGAATGATCTTGGGTAGATAATTTAATCCAAGTAAACTTCAGTTTATTATCTGAAAAACTGGCATAAAATTTTTCTCCTTATAGGGTTGCTGTTAGATGATTCAGATAGTGTTAAAACTGTACACAGCTTGTGTCTTTAGTGTGGTAAGTGTTCTGTAAATGGTAATTATTTATTAATAAAGCTCAGAAAAATATCTAAAATACAGCACTGCAAAAATTTCCCTAAACTATAACCACTGTGTAGTAAGTTTTATAAAATAAAACTTCTTCCACTGAAGAAATAATGACTTAGAATTCATTTATGTTATTGTTTTATGTAATGCCTTAGTATAATAATAGTAGGCATTGCAGATGAAAGTCCAGTGGCTCCAAATTCTCATTAAAAATCCTACAAAAAAACTGAAATCTTGAAAATTTGGGACAGGTCTAAAGAATTCCTGTTAAATACAGTGATAATAATGATAAAATGAATTGTGCCTGTCATATGAATTTTTTTTGAAGGCCTGTTAAGTATCCTAAACTTATCTTTCTTTTTGTGTTTGGGTTAGAATACACTCAAGGAAAGATTTTTTAAAAGGAGATTAATATAACAAAGCAGTCAATGTAATAGCAATGGCCAGAGGTCTTGATAGAACTTAGTGAAATTAATAAATTTACTGATATACTGATTTTTTAAACTGTAGTTGGTTTACTAGCTAATTCAATAATTCAACAAAGATAAATTGGAGGGATTTCCCTGGTGGCCCAGTGGCTAAGACTCCTAGCTCCCAGTGAAGGGGGCCCAGGTTTGATCCCTGGTTAGGAAACTAGATCCCACATGTCTGCTACTAAGACATCCCACATACCACAGTGAAGGGCTGGTACAGTCAAATAAGTAAATAAATAAATATATTTAAAACAAATGTGTATTGGATGACTTATCTGTTCAAGGTATTATGATATGGGTAAATGAGGGAGGTGATGGGTGAAAGCGAAATGGTAAAGTGAAGAACAATGTCACTGTAGGAGCATACACTGAAGCATATGGAGAAGGGACATTGTTTTCTTTTGTTGAGAGCAGGCTTCAGATACAATGTGAATATTGAAAATCGGAGCCACTATCTCATAAGTTCTCATTCTGCCTCAAGGGGCTGAGTGTTTTCCTGAGGTTTATGTTTTGTTTTTTTTTTAAATAAATTTCTGTCTATCCTAGTCACTCCACGCAGGACTCCAGAATGATTGGATTCCCAATCATCCTGTTCCCCGGACCATTTGAGGTTCAGGCTTTCTCCTCTGCAATTTTACTCCTCTGCAAGGAGTACCTTAGTGCAGCACTGTGGGATCTGGTCCATCCCCTAGAAGGTAAACTTTTTCAAGTCAAGGACATGTCTCATTCATTGCTGCATTCGCAGGGTCTGTCACACTGGGAATTAACTCCCATTCATCAGGAATAGGAAACAGCAAAGTCATTAATTCGCAAACACATTTCTTTACATTTATAAACCTATTTCTAATCTTTGTTTCCTTAGATAAACTATTTTCAGAAAACCTGCCTTTTATATTCATTTTCACATGCTTTTCTAATATTTTACTGTTTGTTGGATGGATAAATGGTTGGCTGAAACCAGTGAGTACATTTTGTACCTCCATATGTAAAATGGAGAGGCCATTGCAAAAATCAAAACCAAAGCCAAACAACAAACAGCCAAACAAACAAAAAAGCCTAAATATGCAAAAACTTTCTCTGTATGTAAGTAGAAGGAGTTGTTAGCTGGCTTTTAAAATAGTTGGGAGCTGGTCAGCACCCACTGACTTTCCTGGTGCCATTCTCCCTCATTTTTTTGCCTGACTGTTTCTCTTCTGGTAATCTTTGGTGTGTGTGTGTGTGTGTGTGTGTGTGTGTTCCCTAAGTGCCCAGCTCTTGGGTTTTTCAGCATATGAATATTGTGTTGGGGAAGTCATACTTGTACCTCTTGTCTTCAGTTGATTTCACTGTTTCAGGACCCACATCTTACTATCTGTTAGCAAGGTACATGGTGTTTCATATCAAATCTCTCCAAGGCCCCACCAAGCTCATAAGCTTTCTTTGTAATGGATTCCTCTGATCTTTAACTTTTATTAATTGGCTGCATTTGTCATCAGTATTCTACCCTCTTTGTCCTCAATAAATTTCAGTTTCTTAAAAGCTCTTGGATATGGATCCCCCCACTCTTTCAGTTCCCTCTTCTCTAATAGTTTTATATTTTTTAGTGGCATTAGTTTATTATCATTTTAATGGGTCTTGGGAGTGAGACAAGTCAGACATCTATTTTGCTCATAGTTTGCTTACAACTATTTGCTCATAATTTGCTTACATCTATTTGCTTACATAATTTTATAAAATCCCCACCCCTTCTTGATATTGTTTATTCAACATTTGGAACAGGTGGGGGTATTATAGTAAAAATCACAAATAGTAGACTGAATATAAAACGAGGGATTTATCAGTACTCTGATCATAACAGAGAATCTTATTGTATTTACAATTTTCTCAAAGCTTTTATGCTGCTAAAACCTAAAACCTAGATATTGATAGTCATTATTCACAGTGGAGATGAAGGTAATTTTCATGGATAGAGTACAAGTAAAATTATTTTCAAGTCACTTTTTCCATCTTTCAAATTGACTACATTGGTCCCATATCTATGGTCTTTCTTCAGTTTTTTTGAAAATAATGTTCCTAACCACACAATTCTTGGAAGGTATATTGAAAGACATGAAATGTAAATAATAAAATATATCCTGTGATGCTGCTGTACATTATCTGTTTTCAGAACTTCAACTGATTTGCCTTACTTTCAAGCGACCCAAATTGCTGATCTCAAAATTAGTGATCGACCTGTTGACTAGAGATTAAAATGTGTCCTTCTACCCCACAGAGAGTGGCTATACTTAAGAAAATGTTTTATTTGTTTTTAATTGACCACCAAAGGCACAGTCTACTTCACTGGGAAGGAAGCCAGTTTGCATTTCATGTAACTATAAAGGCTTCCCAGGTGGCGCTAGTGGTAAAGAATCCACTTGCCAATGCAGGTAGACAAAAGAGACTCGGATTTGACCCCGGGGTTGGGAAGATCCCCTGGAGGAGGGCACAGCAACCCATTCTAGTGTTCTTGCCTGGAGAATACCACGGACAGAGGAGCCTGGCAGACTGCAGCAGTCCATATGGTCACACAGAGTTGGACATGACTATAAATTACATTCTGTGTGATTCAGATGTAAAAAGTTAAGCTACTTATACTTTAGTGCAGATGTACTCCAGTGATGTTTTTCTGCTCCTTTTCATATTGTGTCCCATGTCATGATGCCTGGTTTTCTTTTTAACCTTCCAGCACAAGGAAAGGATATTTAGTGCTGGCCTTGTATATTTCTAATGCTCCAATTCTGATGGAAGTGACAAAATACATATTCCTACTGTTCGTCAGTGTTTTTTACATCCTTTGTGAGTTTCCTTTTCTTTTGAAACTATGGCTTTCAAAAGAGTCTTCATGTTTCTTTGCAATTGTAAGACAAGTACAATTTCAGAGCCGTTGTGCATTGACTCTATGGTTCTATACAACTGGCCACCTTTTCATCCTGGCTCTTATTTGCACCTATGAAGAGCATTCTCATCATTCAATAACCAGTTAAAAAGTTATCCCTACATATAGCAGTTTCTAGTATTACTAGCCAGAAATAACTACTTGCTTATAAGGGTCATGGAAATTTTTGGTATTTTACTCAATGGAAAGATATCCAATCCCCTCTCCCAGATGACAAGCCCCTCAAATTTCAAGATATATTGTCTCATTATTTTTATATTATGTGTGTATTAGTGTTAGTCACTCAGTTGTGTCTGACTCTTTGCAGCCCCATGGACTTTAGCCCACCAAGCTCCTCTGTCTATGGGATTTTCCACATAAGAATACTGGAGTTGGTAGCCATTCCCTTCTCCAGGGGATCTTCCTGACACAGGGATTGAACCTGTGTCTCCTACATTGCAGGCAGACTCTTTACTGTCTGAGCCACCAGGGATAAGATAATAACAACAATTGTACCAACAATTTTACCAACAATTTTCCTTGGAAGAAAAGCTATGACCAACATAGACAGCATATTAAAAAGCAGAGACATTACTTTGCCAACAAAGTTCTGTCTAGTCAAAGCTATGGTTTTTCCAGTAGTCATGTATGGATGTGAGAGTTGGACTATAAAGAAAGCTGGGTGCCGAAGAATTGATGCTTTTGAACTATGGTGCTGGAGAAGACTCTTGTAAGCCCCTTGGACTGCAAGGAGATCCAAGCAGTCCATCCTAAAGGAAATCAGTCCTGAAAATTCATTGGAAGGACTGATGCTGAAGCTGAAACTCTGATACTTTGGCCATCTGATGTGAAGAACTGACTCATTTGAAAAGACCCTGATGCTGGGAAAGATTGAAGGTGGGAGGAGAAGGGAACAACAGAGGATGAGATGGTTGGATGGCATCACTGACACGATGGACATGAGTTTAAGTAGGCTTTGGGAGTTGGTGATGGTCAGGGAGGCCTGGCGTGCTGTAGTTCATTGGTTCACAAAAAGAGGGACACAACTGAGCAACTGAACTGAACTGATGAGTGAGTTAACGGCTTATTAATGAGCAAATTATATCAAAATTTTTCCAGAGAACTAAGCAAAATGGATTTTCCCTACTTTCGGTAATATTTCCTCTTTGCACTGAATGGTTCAGTGGTTCATTCTCATCACAAAATTGTCCTTATGTACCATCCTAGAATAGCCTTCCTGTCTCTCCAGCATTTTCAAGGGTTATGGCTCACCTGTTACACTTTGTAAGGTAAACCCCTTTTGGCAGCACATGATAAACAAAATTGGGGTAGATATTTCTTTGCCTGCACAAATAGACCTTGTACTCTTAGAATATAGAATTGTCATCTGAAGCAGAGATCCACAAAAAACATCGATAAACAAGGTAGAAGTTCATTTTGCACACACATGAAAGTTGATTGGTGTAATGGTTAAGCATTATGGAATCATCAGGACCAAGGGTCTTTCTGTCTTCTTGCTCTGCTGCTCCTAAAGGGTTGCACTTAACTGCACATACCTCAAGATGATTCATGGTCATTTATTCATAGCTGCCAGTAATGGAACGTTCACCTGCCACTTCCCTGATACCCCATTGCCCAGAGTTTAGTCATGTGGCTATACCCTGCTCTCAGGGTTGCCAGGAAATGTAGTCTTAGTAATCTAAGTGACCATCTGCTGAGCCAGACATTCTATTACAATGAAAAGAGAGGCAGGGGATGAATATTAGAGGAAAAATGTCAGTATGTCCCACAGATTTCATTATATTATGTTTGCTTTTATATACTGTAGAAACTTGCTGAAATCTCTACCATTTGTTTTTCCTTTAACACATACAGTGGGGAACTTCAGATGTAGCATGGAACATAAAATCAATTGAGAATGTATATTATTCATTCCTAAGTGCATCTTAGGTATTTATAAGTTGGATTTGTAATTGGTGACTGATGCTGAATTGAAAAAACAAAACAAAACAAAACAGGGATATGTTACCTAAGAAATGTTTCCATGCCAGTGAGACCTGTTTCCAACTGCCCTTCTTTAAGGGGTCATTTCAGTTCAGTTCATATGCATTTCAGTTCATACACATAAGTTTGAATTATATTCAATTCACGGAAATTAAAAATTCCAAAACTATTGAGAATGGCATGCAGTGTTTTGGCATAGGATGGAATTTTGTCAGCACTGTAAAATGTGTTGTATGAATAAAATAACTTTGACATATAAAATAAAAGATTTTGTTAAAGCTATTAAACTCTCTTTTCTCTGTTTCAGTAAGAGGATCAAATGAGCAGCCTCCTTTTGTCTAGGAGAAAAGAAGAAAAAAATGAAATTTGTGCTATGATCTGTGGAATCAAGGTTTGATGGACAGGTAGGAGTGAGTTCAGAAGCAAGAAGGAAAAGTGGATGTATTATCTAGGGATAGTAGAAAAGATTGTGAAGGGCAAAGTGAAATTTCTAGGCTTGTATGTGACTTTCCCAAAAGTAAATGGATAATGTGAGGAAATTAGGACTATCTACTCATAATGAATTTCTCATGCCTGTTTGTTGTGGAAGTTTATTTTTGCACATGCCAACTTTCCTATTTCTAAATGATTTTATTCAGTCAGTGCACTTCACAGCATCCCTTGTGATTCATTCCATCAATATATATTTGATAAATGAATTAATGACAGGTAATGATCAGGCTCTTTTGGCACAGTACTGTGGAAATATTCAGTGAAAATGGATTATAGATGTGAGATACTATATCACTCATTCATTCCCATTCGTTTTTACTAAGTCTCAACACTTGATTTGAAAGTTCACATATAAATGTATTTTGCTAGGGAGAATCAAACTTGAACACTTAAACCATATCCTTAACGGTAATTTTAAAGAATTTCTTTTGGAATTTTTATTTTCATTTCTGCTGCCTAACTCATTTCTTCCTGTAAGTCTGGTTACTTGGCAACAACATTCTTTCTTCCTAAACCTTAGCAAAAACGTTTAAAGATAACATGATTGTGAATACTGTAATCTGGAAAATAAATGGACTAAGTTTTAATAAGGTGGCCTAGTTACAAGGAAATACATCGTCTATTTTAGTTATGCACCATCACAGAATCTGAAGGTTGGAGCAGGGGGCCTTAGAGATTTGGGGTCAAGTTCCCTCACTGCACAGAGCAGAGAGTCAATAGTGCTATTTTTCATTTCCATTTCAATTGTTCATATCAGAATCAGAGCATGCAGAGCATAGGAAGAATCCAGAGATAGCAGAGGGGTTTGTTTCTGACGTCATTGCTTTCAGATGAATTCTAGCACTGGGGGAAGAGTTTACAGAGTTTTTCTGAACTTGCCATAAAAGAAACAGATGGTTTCACTGCTTTAATTTAGTGTTTTGTTTTAGACATAGCATATTTGTGTACAGCTCAAATCGTATAAAAGATAAAGGTAGAACAACTTAATTCATAATCCTACCTGAACTGCACATAGTAGCAAAGTATAATTTCCCAAAAGGAAATCAGAATGATGAGCAGGCTCCTATCATCTGTCAGCTCTATATCAGTGTCAAGTAGGAATCTTTTAAAATGTCTAAATCAGAACCCCTTGTTTCTTCTTTAAATCGGTTGTTCAAGACAAAAATCAAGATGTTGCCTTTGAGTCTTTTCTTTCTCCCTATGTCAAATCCAATTTATCAGCAATGTTTATTACTCCTGCCTTCAAAATATATCCCAGATCCTGCCACTTCTCGCCACCTCTGTCACCATTACACTAGTTGAAGTCACAGTTATCAGTCACTCAAATCCCACACCAGTGTCCTAACTTCCTCCCTCCTTACATACTTCTCATATGCTCTTTTCTCTACTGAGAGGCCCAAGTGACCTCTTCTAAAATATATATCTGTTCCTAGGATTATCTTGCTCAAAGGGGAGAAATTCAGACACAGTTAATGATAGATGTTGGGGGCAGTGGGGAGGAAGTGGGAGAACAAATAGAAAATGCTCACTACAAGGTAGAGGTAATAAAGCTAATATCACTTTTAATTTTAATGGTGTCTCACTATGGAGTCTGTTGTCATCGTTTAGTTGTTGAGTTGTGTCCGACTGTTTTGCAATCCCATGGACCGTAGCCTGCCAGGCTCCTTCTGTCCATGGGATTTCCCAGGCAAGAATACTGAAGTGGGCTGCCATTTTCTTCCCCAGGGGCTCTTCCTGACCCAAGGATTGAACCCACGACTCCTGCATTGGCAGGTGGATTCTTTACTACTGAGCCACCAGGGAGGCCCCAGTATGTGGAGTCTAGAAATACTGAGTTTATTTGTGAGGAAAATTTTGAAAGCCTCAGAACGTCTGATAAGCTGGTGGACTTCCATGAAGAAAGTTATCTGTAAAAACAACAAAAAAGAAATAAACACATTGTTATTTAACCACTGTTTTTTTTTTTTTTTTTTTAAGCAAAGAACTGCTTCAAATTCAAGATGGAATTATTCCCATTGTTTAGATTCTGTGGTGTGATAAAACAAGCTGTCGACTATTTTGGCCCCAGAGTAGTCCCAAGTTATTTGTAACAAAAGTAACTGAAAGAGAGATGAGCGCTCAGCTTTGGACAGCTAAAGACTTAAAGCAAATGCCTGTTTGGCTCTAAGAAAGAGCAGACACGAGCTCGGATACGTTTTAAGTGAGGCTGCCATTCTGCCTGGTGACAGTAGATGGCGGTGGTGTGCCAGGAGAGAGCCTGGCGGGTTGTAGCTAAGCTTGCAGGAGGTAGTTTATGCAGGTGCAGGCTAAAAAAGACACTATTTTGTCTGAGGAACTGTAAATTGTATTCATGATTCACATATCATTATTAATTCATTTTGTATTCATTATCATACAGCAGCTTCATTTGGCATTTAGGCAGATGTCAGAGTGTAGGCACTTCCGGGAGCTATCTGTGCAGGTTCAGACCGGGCTGGCTGTGCACAGGTTTTCATGGATGCATAAATGGAGGGAAGAAATGCTTAAAAAAAACCAACAAAAAAACCGCACAATTTGGCTGTAGACTGGACCATGGATTTCCCAGCTAATGACTTTGAGCATCTAATTCTGTGACTACTGTGTGTCATTACTTCCCTCTGCATATTTTTTGGCAGATTAAGTCTGGCAGATGAGAATCTCCCAGGTTGGAGAGCTCTGAATGAGATAAAAATTTAATAATCTTATTGCTGACCCAGCCACCAAGGGCATAACAGATAATCCTTTAATAATGCACTTCAGAAGCCTGGTTTGCGTAGCCAGAGACTAGAGACAGCCTGGCAGAGTGGAAAGAGAGCCTTTGAGACAAAAAAAAAAGATGGGCTCTGGTGTTGACTTGCCACTAACTAGCTCTGGGACTTTGGGAAAATCAATTAACCTTCCCAGGTCTCAGGCTCATAATCTATAAAATTAAGGGATTGCATGAGATCATCCCAAAACTCCCCTCACATTGCTAAAAATAGCAAAATTTTCTGATAAAAAAAAAGCACGTACTAGATAGAGTTTTGAAACTCTTAACATTTCTTTGTGACCTACTTCAAATCCGATGAGTTGTAAAACTCACCATGAATTGTAAAATGTATATCATCTGTGAGTAAATGCACTTCAAGCTGTTACAAGTGTGATTTATTGCCAGGGGCCAGTGCAGTATTGCATAGAAGTGACAGTACTTGGTTTTGAAACCTTTCTTAAATCTCAGAAATGACAGAAGAAAAACTTCAGAGAAGAGGGTCTAACTTAAGGACTGCTTTCTTACAGATGAACACAATTTGAAAAATTGTACAATATGTCATGGCATATACTTCCCAGATGTGCAAAGAGATGATCTACCTTGAAACACCTCCAAACTTGAAGCCAAATTTTTCTCAGTGCTTAAGTCACTGTAAAAGTGAAACCGATGCTCAGAGTAGTAGCTTATTAACTCTTTGAGGACAGCAGGCACTTCTCTCCACTGAGTACAGAAATTGAGCTTTCTGATAGAGTGTGTACATTCTAATATGCTCTCAAGTAATAGGTCATCAGTGAATTCTCAAAGAGCATTGATAATGAGCATTAAACAGATCTACTAGGTAAAGATAAGCAAGTTCATTAGAGGAAAACCATGTTTGACTTTTTTTTTAAAGAGATGGCTGATAAACATGATAACTGTACACACATTTATAATTTCAAAACCTTGAATGGGGCTTCAACAAGGAGTATGTCCTTTCAGAACAACTGTCAGGAAAAGATGTTTTTGTCATAGATCTCACACTTCTATCTCTTTGGTAACGAAGGGATGAGGGAAGCATGAAAAGAGCAGTCCCTCAGGCATCAAACTTGAGATTCATTGTTTAGTCTGATTATCCAAGATCAGGCAGAGGGAGTCCCAGAGTTCTCTCATGGCTGCAGGTAATTCTAAGCTCTTCAGTGGTATTAAATGCTGGATCAATTGTAGTAAGTTGCATGACTATTTCATTAGATTAAAAGGGCTGAAAAAATGAGATGGAACTTCATTCTACAAACACTAAGCAATTACTCCATGCCCAAAACTCTGTTAGTGTAGGAAATAACAGAGATGTTTAGATAAAGTTAAGAGAGCAGGTAAACATTTAATCAGAAACGTACCATGTGCTATTACAATAAATTATATCATAAGTGATCTTGGGAGTAAGGGAGGGAGGTTCTCTGGAGGTGTTGCAGAGGATACCTAAAGAAAAAAAAAAAAAAAGGAGACCTAAGTTGTTGACTAGCTGAAGGATGGGTAGCAGTAATATAAGCTAAAAGGTAACAAACTGTGTAGGAAGGCACAGGGAACTAAGAGAACATATACGGTATTTGTTGAATGTTAATTAGCCTGATATAACAGAGGGAAAAAAAGATTCCTGAGGTTAAGTTGTGGGTGATGGGGTTAAGGAGGGAGACAAGGGCCAGTGTTTGAGGAATGATATACATGAGAGCTCAGATGCTTTTAAGTGAGGTAGAACCAGTTTTGATTCTTTTTGTCATTTACTGTGTGTCTCTGCAAAGGTTGCTTAATTCTGAGTAACAGTTTCCTATTCTTAAACATGAGGGTAGTGATGTCCACCTCAGAGGCTCACCATGCATCTATGAGCTGGGTCTTTGCAGGTGGCCTGTCAAATGGAGAGCTCAGCTTTTAGGCAGGAGCGTGAGGTTGAGGAAACAATATTGGATGATTATTAGCAAGCCTCAGAAGATCTCTGCCCTCAGCTGCTGCTCAGACCTCAGGTGTTACGCCAGGAGACCCTGTGAATACTAAGACCTTGTTACTTGTGCTCATCTTAGAAGTTGATTTCCTCTGTTTTGCTTTTGGATTTTTCAAAATTGAAATAACTTGCTGTATTTTACTGTCAAAACACATCTTTTGTAGTGTTTCATCTTTTTCTGCTGTAGTGGGCTACTCAGATAACCAGTCCTTTCTTATTTCTCCTCCTCAGATAATTTGATCCTATTTCCCCTTTACAGAAGACCCTCCTAAATTTATTATTATTATTATTGATTTTTTCCTTAATAATACACCCAAGATTGTGACAAATTTTTGATTGCCTGTTTTTTTCTTAATCCTATTAAGAATATATATATATATAAAACAGTTGTATGATCAGAGCAAAATTAGGGTCAAGGTACAGAGATTTCCCATGTACACCCCATCACCACACATGCATAGCTTCTCCCTTTATTGACATCCTTCACCAGAATGGTAGATTTGTTATAACTGATAACCCTACTTTGACACATCCTAATCACCCATGGTCTGTAGTTTACATTAGGGCTCACTTGATAGTGTACAGTCCATGAATTTGTACAAATCTATAATGATGTGTATCCATCATTATGGTATCACAGAGAATAGTTTCAGTACTCTAAATTTTTTTGTGCTCTACCTATTCATTCTCTGCCCCAACCCCTGGCAAACACTGATTTTTCCTTTTTTCTTTTTTTACTGTCTCCATAGTTTTAACTTTTCCAGAATGTCATATATTTGGAATCATATAGTATGTAGTCTTTTTAGATTGGCTTCTTTCACATAGTAGCATGCCCTTAAGGTTCCTTCATGTCTCTTCATGACTTGATAGTTCATTCTTTGTTAGACAAAGAAATAACATTTCATTGTAGACATGTACCACACTTCATCCATTCATGTCCTGAAGGACATCTTGACCATTTCCAAGTTTCATCAATCATGAATAAAGCTATCTAAATATCTATGTTTTTCCGTGTCTGTGTGTGTGTGCATGTGTACACACAGGTTTTTGTGTCTAACATTTTCAACTCCTCTAGATAAATGCAAAGGAGCTTGATTTCTGGATCATATGGTAAGACTGTCTAGTTTTGAATGAAATCAACAGACTTTCTTCCAAAGTGGCTGTATCATTTTGCATTTTCACCAGCAACGAATGAAAGTTCTTGTTTCACATCTTGCCACCATTTGTTGTTATGAGTATTCTGGATTTTGCCCATTTCAATAAGTATGTAGTGATATCAGTAATACCTTATTGTTTTTTAATTTGTATTTCCTTGAAGACATATGATATGGATCATCTTCTAATCTGCATATGTTTTGTGTATATATGTTTGTTAGTACGGTGTCTGTTAAGGTTTGTAACCCATTTTTTAATCCAGTTCTTTTTTTCTTATGTTAAGTTTCAAGACATTTTGCTATATTTTGAATAAGAACACTTCATCAGATGTATCTTTTGCAAATGTTTTCTCTGTTTTCTATGACTTGTCTTTTCATTCTCTTGACATTGCCTTTCACAGAGCAGACAATTTTTTTTTTTTTCTCTAATTTTATTTTATTTTTTAAACTTTACATAATTGTATTAGTTTTGCCAAATATCAAAATGAATCCGCCACAGGTATACATGTGCTCCCCATCCCGAACCCTCCTCCCTCCTCCCTCCCCATACCATCCCTCTGGGCCGTCCCAGTGCACCAGCCCCCAGCATCCAGCATCATGCATCGAACCTGGACTGGCAACTCGTTTCCTACATGATATTTTACATGTTTCATTGCCATTCTCCCAAATCTTCCCACCTTAATGAAGTCCAGCCTATCATTCATGAATTGTGTCTTTGTTGTTGTGTCCAGTTGAGTTTTGAGAGTTCATGTCTAATCACTAAACTGATCTCTTTCCTTTTACATCATATGTGGGGTGAATGCTGCTTGTAGTGTTTCATTCATTCTCCTCTTAACTTTGTCTCCTCTCTGAGGCCTAGACTTTTCCTTTTGTTATTCCTCTGTAGTTTACGTGGTCTGGCCCCCTAGTTAGAGATATGACGCCAGACCTTGGCTCTAATCTGTTATTTGCTCTCTTATTTTTCCTACTGCCCCCCTTTGTTTGTATACGCTTTGCTTCTCTTTGAGTCTTATTCCTATTAATAAGACCTTCCTTGATCACCAGTTTTTCTCTCAGTGGACACTTCCTGTTTCTTCCCTGTTTTTTATTTTCCTCATCACATGCCACTGTCTGTCATGCAACATGCTCACTACTTATCTTGTTTATATCCCAGCTCTCCCTGTAAGATCTGTGCTACATGGGTATAGCAATCAGTGGTCTCTGTTCCATTAATATCCCCAGAGGGAAAAGCATTGTCTAGCAAATAGTAAAGCTCAAAAATTATACTGAATCAGCATTTTTTTAGTGGGGGGAAACTTGTATATTTTAAATTACCACAGTGATCTTGAAACGAACCTGAAAGGGCTTAATACATTTTATGATCTATAAAATTCCTCTCTTAAATGTTCAAATAGTCTGTGACTGCTTTGAATGGCTGTCCTAGTCTTTATAAAATCATTTCCTGACTGCTGCTGCTACAGACTTCCCATCTGCTCTTGGAAGATGATGCTTCTCAATGTTGTCTTGGATATGAGCCCCTTCCCGGGAAATCACTCAAACTCACTGCTGAGAAATTTTGCCATTTTCAGAGGAAGAGCAGTTGGTGTAAAGGTAGCTCATTTTCCCTTTCATTCAGTTCTAATTTGATAATAAAGACCTCAAGGTGCCTCTTAGGTAGGTCCCTTTCTTTCTTCATCCCTTGAAAATCTACCTTCTGCTCTTTCCAAAGGTAAAATTATTGCCTGGGCTAAAATCATTTAAAATACATAACCTTCTCTAAATTTTTATGCAAATTATCTGTAAACTTTATTTCTAACATAAATGGAGGTACAACATTTCTTTGCTAAATTTTGAGTTATAACTTTCTGATGATCTCTTCCAATCTCCCTTAAACTTAGGTTCAAGTAAAAGTCATTTGCAACATAACATTCTCTCTCCCTTGTTCTTCATTATTTGATGTTCAATAAAAACCACCATCCCTTTGTAGGTCAATGCAGTCTCGACCTTGGAGCTCTTATGCCCTGCTCACAGGCTATCCAGTGACCAAATCAGGTCAGTCTGGAACTACACGGAAGGAGGTGATTCTTAGAGACTGTGACTCACAGACTGTGACTGTGTTTCAGAGTCTAAGAGACTAGTTACTTGGCATGTCTCATCTTGCCTCTTTTTGGAATTGGATGCCCTTTCAAGTGAGGGAAGAGAAAAGAGTTTGAAATAGTTAAATTAATAGTCTCTATTAATGTCACACGCCTATTGTACAAAGACAAAAACCTCACCCAGTCATAGCCCACATGGATATTAACTATTTTTGCAGATCGATGGCTCAGCCAGCTGACAATGAGAAACACTTCAAGCAACAAGTCATTTCACCCCTCAATGCCTGGTGAGCCTGTATCAAGTGACCCTTACTGGAACTAAGAGACTCCTTCACCCTCAATAATCTAATCCCTATCTCATTCATGCCTGCTTGGGTCAAAGCTACACCTACATCAGTCAAGGTCAGATACAAAAGTCAGTGTAAGATATATTTACTAAGCCCTAGGTTACTTATGATGGCTTCCCTGTGGCTCAGACAGTAAAGAATCTGCCTGCAATGTGGGAGACCCAGGTTTGATCCCTGGGTCAGGAAGATCCCCTGGAGAAGGGAATGGAAACCCACCCCAGTATTCTTGCCTAGAGAATCTCAGAGACAGAGAAGCCTGGTGGGCTACAGTGCGTGGGGTTGCAAAGAGTTGGACACAACTGAGCGACTGACCCTTTCATTTTCAGGTTACTTATAAAACAGCTGCTAAATGCCATCGACATGTGCTGCCACAAGCTGCACAAGAGCTGCAGTCCTGGAAGGTCAAGGACCCCGGCCCACGTGGATTTACCCATGTGGTACTGTGTTTTACATAACACCAACCCATTGCTGGCTCTTTCAAGATTCCTGGCCAGTGTGCCAATATATTGATATGTAAGGGTCCTAATATATAACAAATAGGTCTTTCCTTCATCCTATGCTCCACACAAATTTGAAAAAGTAGACACATACATTTACGGATGAATATTAAGATGGCAGGTTTATTGAAAGAGCAAGATTGGAGGACAGACTTCTGTGTGTGTGCTCATTGTAGCACTTTAAAATTCTATCCTTTGTTAATCAAATTTACCTACATCAAAACAATAGGCCACCATGCAAAACAAAACAGATACTACCTAAATGCACCACAGGAAGGAGCAGAGAATATGTACTTGGGACACAGACCTCCACCTTAGAAAAATGTGGGCGGCTAAGGCGCCTAGGCAGCAGTCAAGCCAGGGAGTGTAAGCTAGTGTGTCCCTGTACTCTCCTCTCTCAAGGCTTGGCACCGGGGCTGTGTTGGTGAGCAAAGTTAAGATAATACATAGCACCATGGAGTTCAAAGTCTAACAGGAGAAGTTGATACCAAAAATCAAAACAAAAATTCCAGATAGTAAAAATGTATAAAGAGGTAAAAAAAAGTTGTTTGAGACAATGATACTTAAGATGGTATTTTAAGTATGGCTAGGAAGAGTTGTTCTATTCAACACAGAGATCAGAGCAAATATTGGTGTCAGATTATAGATAGAAATAATATGCTAGTCCTCTTCATTATGTAAATAGCAGTGTCTGCATCTCCTCCGTGCATTGAATGTATCCCTTGCATAGTGCTTTGAGAGACAGCAGTGAGGATAGAACGACCTAGAATGTTTTATATCTTAAGAGCACACTGGTGCCTTTCCTTAGTGTGAGGTTGATGTTGGGTTTAGTTCAGTTCAGTCGCTCAGTCGTGTCCGATGCTTTGTGACCTCATGAATCGTAGCACGCCAGGCCTCCCTGTCTATCACCAACTCCCGGAGTTCACTCAACTCACGTTCATCGAGTCCGTGATGCCATCCAGCCATCTCATCCTCTGTCGTCTCCTTCTTCTCCTGCCCCCAATCCCTCCCAGCATCAGGGTCTTTTCCAATGAGTCAACTCTTCTAATGAGGTGGCCAAAGTATTGGAGTTTCAGCCTTAGCATCAGTCCTTCCAATGAACACCCAGGACTGATCTCCTTTAGAACGGCCTGGTTGTATTTCCCTGCAGTCCAAGGGACTCTCAAGAGTCTTCTCCAACACCACAGTTCAAAAGCATCAATTCTTCACTGCTCAGATTTCTTCACAGTCCAGCTCTCTCATCCACATGACCATTGGAAAAACCATAGCCTTGACTAGAGGGACCTTTGTTGGCAAAGTAATGTCTCTGCTTTTGAATACGCTATCTAGGTTGGTCATAACTTTCCTTCTAGAGAGTAAGCGTCTTTTAATTTCATGGCCGCAATCACCATCTACAGTGATTTTGGAGCCAAAAAAAATAAAGTCTGACACTGTTTCTACTGTTTCCCCATTTATTTCCTATGAAGTGATGGGACCAGATGCCATAATCTTCGTTTTCTGAATGTTGAGCTTTAAGCCAACTTTTTCACTCTTCTCTTTCACTTTCATCAAGAGGCTTTTTAGTTCCTTTTCACTTTCTGCCATAAGGGTGGTGTCATCTGCATATCTGAGGTTATTGATATTTCTCCCGGCAATCTTGATTCCAGCTTGTGCTTCTTCCAGCCCAGTGTTTCTCATGATGTACTCTGCATATAAGTTAAATAAGCAGGGTGACAATATACAGCCTTGACGTACTCCTTTTCCTGTTTGGAACCAGTCTGTTGTTCCATGTCCAGTTCTAACTGTTGCTTCCTGACCTGCATATAGGTTTCTCAAGAGGCAGGTCAGGTGGTCTGGTATTCCCATCTCTTTCAGAATTTTGCACAGTTGATTGTGACCCACACAGTCAAAGGCTTTGGCATAGTCAATCAAGCAGAAATAGATGCTTTTCTGGAACTCTCTTGCTTTTTCAATGATCCAGCGGATGTTGGCAATTTGATCTCTGGTTCCTCTGCCTTTTCTAAAACCAGCTTGAACATCTGGAAGTTCACGGTTCATGTATTGCTGAAGCCTGGCTTGGAGAATTTTGAGCATTACTTTACTAGCATGTGAGATGAGTGCAATTGTGTGGTAGTTTGAGCATTCTTTGGCATTGCCTTTCTTTGGGATTGGAATGAAAACTGACCTTTTCCAGTCCTGTGGCCACTGCTGAGTTTTCCAAATTTGCTGGCATATTGAGTGCAGCACTTTCACAGCATCATCTTTTAGGATTTGAAATAGCTCCACTGGAATTCCATCACCTCCACTAGCTTTGTTCGTAGTGATGCTTTCTAAGGCCCACTTGACTTCACGTTCCAGGATACCTGGCTCTAGGTCAGTGATCACACCATCATGATTATCTTGGTCATGAAGATCTTTTTTGTACAGTTCTTCTGTGTATTCTTGCCACCTCTTCTTAATATCTTCTGCTTCTGTTGGGTCCATTCCATTTCTGTCCTTTATCGAGCCCATCTTTGCATGAAATATTCCCTTGGTATCTCTAATTTTCTTGAAGAGATCTCTAGTCTTTCCCATTCTGTTGTTTTGTTCTATTTCTTTGCATTGATAATTGAGGAAGGCTTTCTTATCTCTCCTTGCTATTCTTTGAAACTCTACCTTCAGTTGCTTATATCTTTCCTTTTCTCCTTTGATTTTCACTTCTCTTCTTTTCACAGCTATTTGTAAGGCCTCCCCAGACAACCATTTTGCTTTTTTGCATTTCTTTTCCATGGGGATGGTCTTGATCCCTGTCTCCTGTACAACGTCATTAACCTTTGTCCATAGTTCATCAGGGAATCTATCTATCAGATCTAGTCCCTTAAATCTATTTCTCACTTCCATTGTATAATCATAAGGAATTTGATTTAGGTCACACCTGAATGGTCTAGTGGTTTTCCCTACTTTCTTCAATTTAAGTCTGAATTTGGCAATAAGGAGTTCATGATATGAGCCATAGTCAGCTCCCAGTCTTATTTTTGCTGACTGTATAGAGCTTCTCCATCATTGGCTGCAAAGAATATAATCAATCTGATTTCGGTGTTGACCATCTGTTGATGTCCATGTGTACAGTCTTCTCTTATGTTGTTGGAAGACGGTGTTTGCTATGACCAGTGTGTTCTTTTGGCAGAACTCTATTAGCCTTTGCCCTGCTTCATTCTGTATTCCAAGGCCAAATTTGCCTGTTATTCCAGGTGTTTCTTGACTTCCTACTTTTGCATTCCAGTCCCGTATAATGACAAGGACATCTTTTTTGGGTGTTAGTTCTAAAAGGTCTTGTAGGTCTTCATAGAACCATTCAGCTTCTTCAGTGTTACTGGTTGGGGCATAGACTTGGATTACTGTGATACTGAATGGTTTGCCTTGGAAACGAACAGAGATCATTCTGTCGTTTTTGAGATTGCATCCAAATACTGCATTTCGGACTCTTTTGTTGACCATGATGGCTACTCCATTTCTTCTAAGGGATTCCTGCCCACAGTAGTAGATATAATGGTCATCTGAGTTAAATTCACCTGATGTTGATGTAAATGTGCTCAAATAAATTAATGTTCTCAACTCTACTGACTCATTAAGCAGAATCAAGTTTGCCTGTCATTTGAAACAGAGATAGGAGGAGAATGGCCTTGTCAAGTTGACACATACAATTAACTGTCACAGGTGGTGAGAGGGGAAAACGCATCTTCCAATGTGGCAGATTCAGAGTTGGTTAAAATAAACAAATAGACATGACTAAACGTGGCAACTGTTCTTTCCATTGGTAGCAGAACTTCACGTTTTTGTTTCTGTATCTAATGCTTAGGTTAGTCTCCTTAATATTTTAGTTGTGGAGTTTTTTCCAATTTTAGAAAGAAGTATTTCCTTTGTCATGTCTGTGAAATTTTTATCTAGTTTTTCAACTTAAAATGTGGCTACTTTAAATTCTTCAGCTTCTAAAACATTAATAAATATTTATTAAATGAAAGTTGGGGCTTCCCTGGTAGCTCAGCTAGTAAAGAATCTGCCTGCAATGTGGAAGACCAGGGTTTCATCCCTCGCTTGGGCAGGTCCTGTGGAGAAGGGAACAGCTGCACACTCCAGTATTCTGGCCTGGAGAATTTCATGGACTGTATAGACCATGTTCAAAATATCTCCTGGGATTTAAAAGAAAGACAAATTCTAGAACACCCTGTCTGCCTCATCTCTGATGTATCACACAACAGTCTCCACATTTCCTAAGATTTGGCCAAATTCTGTTAAACAGATGGAGGAGCAAGTAAAACTAACCAACAAGCAAAACTTACCTAATTAGGTGATTGTGAATAGAACAACTACTATAGTGAATTCACAGACTTGTGAATTTCTAAAAATCCCTATATGTAAAGGATCTGCCATCATATTGTTATAGATAGCAGACTGATTAAAGCCCCAAAGATATCAATATTTGAATCCCTGTAACTTGTGAATATGTTATCTTATTTGATAAAAGGATTTATAGACATGATTAAGTTAAGGATCTTGGCATAGGGATACTATCCAGGATTATCTGGGTGGGCCCCACACAGGTCCTTTATAAGAGCCTAGCGAGAAGATGGAGGTATTTGCACAGAGGACGAACTGTAGCTTATAGAGGATAAATCACCACTAACTCATTGTTAGTAAAATATGACCCAGAATTCACCCCATGCAATCTGGTTCACATCATACTTCCCACCTCTATTCCTTTCTTCTTCTTCTGTGTTTACTTCTGAAATTCCTGGTCGAAGACTATGGATAGAGTCTATGGCCACAGGAGGTAACTGGTTCATATAAAGCTATAGACTATAACTAATCTGAAATTAACTGGGGAAATACTGAATAAGCACCCAATATACAGGAGGCATTTTATTATACTAGACAGTATACCATGCAGGTAAGTAAGGTGAGCATGGCTCACATCCTTAAACAGCTTACAGCTATAGCAAAAATGGGAGGCTCTTTAATGGGACTTACAGCATTTCCAATCTGTATTCTGCACTTCTTCTTAGCCTGCTTTTTAGCTGATTTTTAAATCTTACTAAATGCATTACCAGTGCTGGGTTACCACAAATGCAGTTTTTGGAATACTGTGATTTGAAGCAGAGGAGGAGAGGTGTTTTAGAAAAATGAGCAGAAAACATTTAAATACAATTTTTTCTTGTAATAGTGCCATCAAAATCTCTGCATTGAAACATTCTTTACTGGTGGTGAAGCCACTTTTAATGTTCATTTCCTTTACTCCCTGGAAAGTAAAATGAATTAAGCAGCATCTCCATTTGTTTTTAAATATGAAGGAAAGTTTCAAGGAAGGCATTTGCAAGCATAGGAAAAAAAAATCTGAAATGAGGCAGCAATGAATCCAGGGGACAGATTCACAACCAGGGAGAAAAACAAAAGAATGCTTTTAAAAAACAAAGGGTTTCTTTTTCACTCCCTCATTTCCTCATCTTAATGCTTTTATGAGCCAAATATTTTACAACCTTATTTTAAATGGAAACAAAATCTTCATTGCATATTATTCAATATAGAATTATAAGAATAAGTACATAAAAATATATTGCATTTGGATTTCCCCCAACTCTCTTTTTCCCGTGGATTTGAGCTCATTATATTCAGCTAGATCTATTGATTCTATTTCTACAGATTCTAAGTGATTTCTTTCAGTTTATCCATTGTTCCCCTTTTAATAAACAGTGGCTAGTAATATGACAGTCGGCAGTATTTATTCCATACTATTAATTCTATACCTGCACAAGGACATAGTTTTATGCTAAACAAACATACAAGCTAAGCTGCATCCCCTACAAGGTTAAGTTCTGTGGGGTGCACTGTGGGGTGATTACCCCAGGGGAAAATGCCCCTGTGGGTTCTGCTTATCTCTGAACTAAGGGAGACTACATGGACCTCAAACCCTGCATCTGTAAAATAAAAATCTCTAGGGTCCCTTTCAGCACCTATGCATCAGATTTCTGTGGATACTTTCTAACAATCAGCAATCTTCTGTTGTGTTCTCCAGTGCACTCTAGAAAGAGCCAGCTCTGCGTTCTTTGAGATACGTAGGAAAATCCACTTTCCATATGGAAGGTGCCCTGAAATGTTGTCCTCAGTTTTCCCAATGCCTCTTGGGAGTAGAGGAGTGATAAGTTTGCTCACAAACCCAGTCCTGTCCCTTATCTTCCTTTTTTTTTTTTTTTTTTTTTTGCTTTTTGGATAGCAAGTGTCTCAGGCCACCAGGTGGCAGAATGGCTTTGGGCAATCCCCAAAGGGATGTGCACACATCAATTCTCATTTTCTTGGCTCCATTTTAGAGCTTTGAGTTCTAGAATCATTCCTCTGTGTTTTCACAAAGTCGTTGGCACTACAACTTCTAGTCCTCCTCCTATTTATGTGTCTCCAGACTCACATATCCCATTGCAGAGCTTTCTTTATGCGAAGGGAGACAAACATGTGGGGGCATTCTACAGGTAGTTTTAGTCCTGGATGGAAATAAAAAGAGTCAGTAAAAGAGTGACTTATATTGACTTGAGGAGCAAAGGAAAAATGGTTCTTGATTCCATGTAGTTAAGAATGCAAACTTTAATGTGAAAGATGTTAAACAGTCTCACACTGTCTGAATGTTGGTTTTCATTTAGAGCTGTAACCAAGAGAGAATAAGTAAATAATAATAGCAATAATGGCAATAATCATTTCAAATCCCTTTCAGATTTCTCAGGCTTAATGCCTAGTACTTCTGTCTTTCAAACTGTAGCAATGAGTGCTCCATCAGACCTAATTAGGTTCTGTTGACAGTGGCTAAGATCAAGAAACCTTCTGTCTTACAGCTGCTTCTTGAAAAACAGGAAGCATTCTCTCTCCTTGTCCCAACACACATTACCTTTTCTGATGTGAGAACCATAAAAGATTATTTCCACTTATAAGTATTCATGAAAAAATGCAGATAATTATACTTTTCTTCCAGTATTGTTATGGGTAAAAAAAAAAAAAAAAGGAGAAACATAAATGCTTAGCCTGGCATGTGGCAAGCACTCACAGAATGGCAGCTGTTATTTTTTTTTTTGTAAAAAGAACTAAAATGATTATTACAGTTGCTTCCAAGCAAAGATTTGTATGACTTTTGAGATTTTTTTTCTAAGCTAGCTCCTCTAGCCTAAAAGTGAAAAGTGGAAAGAATGGCAGATTGATCCCTTTCCAGTTGGAGAGCAATACTATGATGTAAGGGATCATACTGCTGGATTTTCAGAAAATAGTTACAAGACAAAAGACAGAATTAACACAGAAATCATTAAGGGTAGACACGCTAAAGGCAAGGTTTTTCTTTTAAAGATAGAACATAAAGATACTTTCCTTATTGTCCTTTTGGGTTAGAAGTGAGATGCATTCTCTTTCTGTCAAGCATGAAGGATTTATTTAAATTCTAAAATAAAAATACCATGTCCTATACTTTACTTTGGTCTTCCCTGGTGGGTCAGCAGTAAAGACTCCTCTTGCAAAGCAGGAGACCTCCTTCAATGCAGGAGATGCGGGTTTGATCCCTGGGTCAGGAAGATCTCTTGGAGAAGGAAATGGCAACCCACTCCACGATTCTTGCCAGAAAAATCCTATGGACAGAGGAGCATGGTGAGCTAAAGTCCATGTGGTTGCAAGATTCAGGCATGACTCAGTGATTAAATTATTACCATAATTTCCTATGTGTAGCCTATCATATATACTATAACTGATTAGAGTTGCGTGTTTTTTTTGCATTTTTATTTATTTATTTATTTATTTTAATTTATATATTTTAATTGGAGGCTAATTACTTTACAATATTGTATTGATTTTGCCAAAAATTCCATAACCTGAATCTGGTAAGTGAAAAATAATCAAGTAATAAAATATTAATAAAGATCAATTTACTAGAAGACATTTACCCTTACCTAGGCAAACATTTCAATGACTTATTAATACTAGAATCTGATATGCATTTAATAATATCAATTTTGTAAAAGAAAAATAATTTTATTTGTCAATATCATTAGTGAACTACAGTAACATATTTTATAAGGGAGTATATTTTCCATCTAAGCATCATATCTGCAGTGATGTTTTTCAATTCTTAGAAGCAGATTAATAATGAAGCTAAAAGAATTTAGCTTTAGGGTTGTCATTTCCTGTACCCTGAAAATACTGGAAGTTGTTGGTAGTTGTAGGGAACTGGAGATGAGAAAAATTCAGGTTTAATTAGAAGTATTTCTATGGAAACATCATTTATAAATTGCTGAAAACAAAAAAATCAGAGAAAAAGGATTTGGATATCAAAATAGGTTCTGATATGATTTTTTTCTCATTCTAAATACTCATTTTATACTGTTATAGGCAGAATAGTATCTTTCAAAAGAGACCCACACTCTAATACCTGGACTCTGTGAATATGTTGCAAGGGAAGAGGTACTTCAGGTTGCAAATGGAATTTACATTGCTAATCAAATGACCTTAAAATAGATTATCTGTGTGGGTCCAGTGTAATCCCAAAGTCCTTAGTGAAAATGGAAGTCAGAAGAGTTGGTGTCAGACTGGTGAGATGTTAGAAGGATTCAACCAGCCATTGTTGGCTTTGAGAATGGGAAAACAGGCTTCAAAGCCAAGGAATGTGCCAACCATCTAGAAGCTGGAGAAGGCAAGAAAATGGAGTCTCCTCAAAGTCTCCAGAAAGGATAACAGCTTTGCTCACATCTTAATTTTATCCCTGTGAGACACATTTAGGACTCTGACCTTCAGAATGAAAATAATAAACATGTTGTTTTAAGCCATTAAGTTGGTGGTAATGTGTTACAGTAGCCACAGGACACTGATAAAAATACCTACTTTTGAATTTGCAGTTTCGTTACTTTGTTTTTGTAGAGAAGACCCTGAATTCTATAGGTTTATGCACTTCTGGGCCCTGGCTCCAGCCCCATCGGTACTATATACATTTTATTACCATGTGCTTGGTTCTTCCACAATTTACGTCTATTCTTCTCCCAGGGATAAAGGTATATTTTATGATGCCATTGTCCTTTCCCCTGGGGACACTGGACCATCTTACCATTAATGAAATTCCTTTTCTTTACCTAACCCGACCATCATAGGTAGATAAAAGAATAGTAAGTTATGTTGCGACACTCTGTCCTTTTGTAATCTTTAACCCAGGTCACCTGATGGAGACTAGTAATCTCTGCTCCAGCCTGATGCTTTTCTTAAATTGGTCACTAAAACCTGAATATGATTATTGAGATTCTAATATACTTACACTGTCTGTGAAACTTGTTAGGGCTACTGTCTTCTCCTTCAATACAAACCAGTGACATATTCAAATTTTATAGGTGTATATGTCTGTTATCTACCCCCTTGTTGGGCACATAGAGTCAGTATGCATATCTCTAGAATATTTGTGATACTAGAAAAATGAAAAAAGAACAGGGGAAGATTGTACTGTTTGAGAGCTTACTATATGTATCAACTATTCTGCTAAATACTTTACATCAACTTTTTGTCATTTCATTCTTACAACATTGCTGTAGGTTCAATAATGTTATAATCCTTCTACAAATGAAGATATTAAAGTTTTAAAAACTTAACTTGTTTTTCTCCAGGTCAAATAACTGATAGATAGCCAAATTGGAATGTGATTCCAGTTTTGGTTTGTATGACTTGAAAACTCATAATATTTGACAATCCATATCATCTAATCCTACCTGTGTTTAAACTTAACCTTGGAATTTGAAGCTAGTGTGTGCCTATACATGGGCTTCCCTGGTAGCTCAGCTGGTAAAGAATCTGCCTGCAATGCAGCAGACCCTGGTTCAATTCCTGGGTCAGGAAGATCCTCTGGAGAAGGGATAGGCTACCCACTCCAGTGTTCTTGAGCTTCCCTGATGGCTCAGCTGGTAAAGAATCTGCCTGCAATGCGGGAGACCTGGGCTCAATCCCTGGATTGGGAAGATCCCCTGGAGAAGGGAATGGCTTCCCATATAGTATGTTAACTTATCTGAATGGTCACAGTCTATCCTTGGGTACAGCACAGAGTCTTCCTGACTCCTGCTCCTCTCCTCAGTTTCCTTTCTGCTTAACCTACTCTTCAGTCACTTCTTCTGGTTCAGGAACATCTGCTCCTGAATCTTGCTGGCACTTTCCCTTGATTAGGCTAGGTGCTCTCTTAAATACACCATGACCCCTATGCCTTCCGTTCTCATAGTAGCCATGCCAAACTATAGAGGCCTGTTTACTCCTTTGTCTTCCTCACTGGGCTCTTTGAACAAAAGAGTTGTATGCAATAAATCTTTAAAGTCCTGGGAATATCTATGGCCTTGTCTATGCTCAGTCAGCATTTGTTGAATTAATAAGCATATTCCCTGATTTCAATGTTTCTATAAAATGCTTTTCTAGAAACAAGACATGAGGATTGTCCTGTGTAGGAATTTAAGAAAATTAAGGACACTAGCAACTTTTTATGCATACTATATGTCTCATTTGTTTATATTATCACATTATGCCCCAGAAAATGAAAAGTGAAAGTCATTCAGTGGTGTCTGACTCTTTGCAGCCCCATGGACTATAGCCCATCAGGCTCCTCTGTCCATGGAATTCTGTAGGCAAGAATACTAGAGTGGGTAGCCATTCCCTTCTCCAGAGGATCTTCCCAATCCAGAGATCTAATCTGGTTCTCCTTCACTGCAGGCAGATTCCTTATCATCTGAGCCACCATGGAAGCTGCCCCAGAACAACTGTAAATTGGGATAGTTCTCATTTTACAGATGAGCAAACTAAGACTGAGAGCTTAATAATCTGGACTCAGGTTGTTCTGGTTTAGGTGACATTGCAGCAGAAAATTAGCTATTATTCTTATTCTTATTTGAAGGCATATCGGGATAATAAAGAGTGGAGCTGACTGATTTCATCTGAGCATATGGAGGGAAGCAGACACTTCACAATACTTAGGTCTCCACATCCCTTTCTATATGATGGTGGCTCCTGCTCTCCTTAAATCTAGCTTTTGAAATAGTGTATCAGAACTTGGAAACAGATTAGTGTTATGCATTTTTAGCTCCCTAAAGCATCATCCGCTAGTGACTTCCCTGGCCAGTTCAGATGCTGGTCACCATGAATGCCAGTCACAAATAGTGAATCCTCAAACACATCAAGTGATAGCACTTTAAAAAATGCACAGACTCATGACCAATAATTATAGTCTACAATTGGAAACGGTCCAGGTATCCTTCAACAAGAGGTTGGATAAAATGGAATGAAAAAAGACAAGCACACATACAATTATAGAGATAAGCCTCAAAAAAATTTATATTGAATTAAAAAAAAAGTATAGTAGTTTCCTATTGTTGCTGTAACCTGCTACAAACATAGTTGAATAAAGCAAAGCAAATGTGTTACCTTACAGTTCTGGAGGTAAATCCAAAATGAATCTCACTGGGCAAAAATCAGTGGTGTTGGCAGCTGTATTCTTGCCTATAGGCTCTAGGGAATAATTTATTTTCCTACCTTTTTCAGCTTCTAAAGACTTCCCACATTCCTTGGCTCATGACTCCCTTAAACCTTCAAAGCCAGCAATTTTCAGTCAACCCTTTGAAATGATGCCATTTCTCTGGTTTTTTGATACGTCTGTCTCAGTCTTCCACGTTTAGGAGCCTTTGTAATTATATTGTGCCCACCCAGATAATCCAGGATAACTTCCCTGTTTCAAAGTCAGCTGATTAGCAACCATGATCCCATGTATTACTTCAATTACCCCTGTCATCTTACTATGTAACATGACATGTACACAGATTTTAGGGTTTACGAGGTGGGTATTTTGGGGAGCCATTATACTATCTACCGTTAACAGTCCTCCACAGAGGAACATATACTTATGACTCTTCTCAATACGATTCAGAAACAGGCAAAACTAATCTTTGTTGGGAAAAGCATGGAACAGTTGTTATTGTTGGGCTTAGGGGCAGAGATTGATTGGAAAGAGGTATTAGGCAACATTCTGGAATGATGTTAATGTTATTTACTTTGATAAAAATTTTTGTTACCTAAGTATATAAACTTGCCAAAAATCAATGTCATATATATATATATATGTAATTTTATTATGTGCAAATTTTATCTCAAAAAGAAAAAATACCAAAAGTGAATATCAAACTCTTGTAAATGGTGTCCATGCATAAATACTTAGGGGAAAGTGCATTGATGTCTGCAGCTTGGTAAGAAATAGAGTGAAAACTGGATAAATAGGCAAGTAGGGGGATGGATGGGTAATAGTACATGCTAAATCAAGGAAACTAAAATGTTAGTTGTTGATGGAAGTAGGTTAGTTTTAGGTCTATATATTTATTATAAAATCATTTCAATTTTCTTATGTTTACAAAGGATCATAATAAAATATAGAGGGAAATGGATTGGGGTAGTGAGGCTGTGTACCACTTCTGGACCATATTCCTATTTGCTCTATTTTCCTCCTGGGTGCTGAGGTTGGATGGCATTGCAGCACTCAGATTAAAGGACAGATTGATCCTTACCAAGTTGAGGAGCTCACTGTGACCCCAACGCTCTCTTGCTATTTTCGAAACTTAGATGGAAAAATGATTTAATCCTACTTCACACTGGTACCCCATTCAAACCTTTCAAAATTAATCCTTTTGACTCTCAACACTGGAGAGATGATTGTGTGCATGAGGATGGGGAGACGGGTGCTGGATATGTGTGGGTGGGTGTTGGGTACATATGGATAATCAGGAATTTATTCTAGAGAACCCAAAACATGCTTTCCAGGTGGTGCTAGTGGTAAAGAACCTGCCTGCCGATGCAGGATTGCCAGTGCATCGCTGGGTCAGGAAAATCCCCTGGAGAAGGAAATGACAACCCACTCCAGTATTCTTGCCTGGAGAATCCCATGGGCAAAGAAGCCTGGCAAAGTACAGTCCATGGGGTCACAAACAGTCAGACACAACTGAAGTGACTTAGCATGCACCACAGAATCTCAGAACTGCTGCTGCTGCTGTGCTTACTAAAGGAAGCCATAGCAAAGCTGATTCCTATTACTCTCCAACAGAGATTGTGTCTGAGAGAGAAGACAGAGACTCACTGTCTCTCTGTGAGAGAAATCTCTGCCACTTTATTCCATTCAGCCTCTTTGAGACCTGCATGCCAACCCATTCATTTGTCACATTAGGCTCCAGTGGAGCGTGTGGACAGCACATTACACTCTCATGAAGGATATCCATCTTTTACCCTATTGCAGCTAGCCATGCATTTGGATATGCCCTTTGGAACATTCTAAAATGTGCCCTCATCTTCAGAGCATCTCAACTGATTTCTCCAAGTGCCGAACAGTCCCTTTCTCTGGTGGATGTACGTAAGCTTCTACGCACACGTGCAGCTTCTTATCATATATTTAATGTGTGTTCCTCTCTGCTCTCCATAGGGCTACATCTCAATCTGATTTTTTTTTAAAAGAATAATTTTACCATTTGTATCTACCTATCTATCTGAAGATAGATAGATATTTTGTTTTAAAACACATTTACTTTTGTTTGTGAAGATTCAAGATGTGATCTCAGGACCTTAAAAAATCTCTGGTCTAAATTAGGCCTTCTATGTCAAAACTGTAAGGTCAATAGCATGGGGTCCTTAAAACCACATTCTCATTTGTCTGCAACCACGTGACATGCATCACCCTCCCCACTCCTCCAGACATGACGAGTACCGTAACTAAGATAACATCACTACTAATAAGATGGAACTTTCCCCTTGACACTGAGCTTAGCAACTCTCCACAGTCCAGATAAATTCAATGCTTTTATATGAAAATCCAGGCCTGGTAAAAACACAGCCTTGCCTTGTCCCTGGTGGTGCTCTGGTTGACAGTTGTTCATGGATGATAAATTGCTTTGATTCCAGAGAGTGGCAAAGGCTGCTACTTAAGCTGAAACTTGTGAAAATACCGGTACCTACTTTGCTCACATGCAGTTAACATCTAATTATTCTTTGCAGGTTTCTTTTCCCCTTTGTCCCTCTCTGATACAAGCAACAGGTTGGTTTCTCTACTGTTAAATTGCAAATCCAGCAATGGTGATATTTTTGTCAGCTTCAACTTACCTTTCTTAAATGACTGATTACTTTGTTTATATTTCTCCTCAAATTCTTCTTTGTTTCCTTTCCTATTTCTTTGATTGAAGCTTTATTGCAAATGAAACTTACTCATTTTTTTTTTTTTCTTGTGGTATACTTACTTTGTAAGAAGCTTAGAATAATCTAATGGCTGTTTGGATTCAAGCAGATATGCCTAATTTTTCCTTGATACAGAAATGTGTATTCAGTTTAAGTCCCTGGCTCATTTATTATTTTATTGGTTCCACATTCACTATAATTTCACATGTGCACTTGCTGAGTATTTTCAGATACTTATAATTCCTTTCAATCATATTAACAATAAACCTAAACTTTAATAACTGTATTACTTGATAGAATATAGTAGGTCATAATGGAAAGAGTTTTTATGTATAAGAAAGGAAGGGCCATAAAGGAAAAGGGTAAGAGAAGACCTATGTGTGTGTGTGTGTGTGTGTGTATTTCAGAGACTGGCTCCAATGACTTTGGAAGCTGAGAAATCCCAAAGCCTAAGGTAGGCAACCTGGAGACTCAGGAGAGGTCATGATCTAGTTGCAGTCCAAAAGTTGGCAGACTTGAGATCCAAGATATGATGTTTCAGTTTGCATTTGAACACAGGAAAAAACTGATGCCCCAGCTTATGACATCAGGTAGGAGGAATTCCATCATGGTTGCAGGAGAATTAGTCATTTTCTTCTATTCAGACCTTCAGGTGATTGGATAGGGATCACACACATTAGGGAGAATGACCTGCTTTACTCAGTTTACCAACTCAAATGTTCATCTCATCTAAAAACATCCTCATAGATGTACCTGGAATACATACTTCACCAAATATCTAGGTACCCTGTGGCCCTTCTCCTCATGTTTCTTATCTAGACTAGTAGTTCTACCATTCTACTCATCACAGTGCATCGTTCATTTTAAATCCTCCTCACAACTATATGGGGTGTCTCCACCCATCAGGCCACAGACTGGGACTGGTACTGGTCCATGGCCGGTTAGGAACAGGGCCTTGTAGCAGGAGGTGAGCAGCGGGTGAAACTGAAAACTGAAACCATCCCTGCCCCCGCTTCTGTCCGAGGAAAAATTGTCTATTGGGGAGCCAGTCCCTGGTGCCAAAAAGATTGGGGACCACTGTCCTATATAACCATTCCTATCAGTTCTCCTTTCCATGTTATTAATTATCCATTAGATCAGATCAGCTCATTATTACTTTATACCTCAGTAATTATCATTGTAATAGCTTCTTAATTATTGTCATTGACTCTTTAATGTTCCCATTGCTTCCAGAATTATAAAAATACTTTGATGCTTCCTTGAAGGCATTTTAGGTTCCAGAGAAAACAAAGCAAGAATCATGAATCTGAGGAATTATGCTGAGCACAGTTGTCCTGGGACTTGTTGAAGCATAGATGCTCTTTCATGGTGGCACAAAACAATCAAATGCAAAAGGACTCTACATCATGTTTCAGGAAAGGATACATGCAAGTGGTTTTTAGCCATGGTTCAAAGGTGTGTGAAGAAGAAGTTTTCATGAGGAAGAAAATCATGCATTCAAATGCTGGGGTGACTAGTCTGCACACAATGAATTAAGACATGTGTAGTAGAACTGGTGCTGTGAGCAGTGTGGGGGTAGAAGGCACTAACTTGGAGGTAAAAGGGAGGGTATGGCAAGGTAGAACATATAAGGCTGAGATGAGCAGGCAAGGTTGTGTCTCATTTGTCATACCAGCCATGCTAATTCATTGCTTATAAAACATATCCCATGTTTGTATCATAATAAACACATGCATTGGTATTTTTTATACAGTTAGTTTTAAGTCTCAGATGGTGACTGTAGCCATGAAATTAAAAGATGCTTGCTCCTTGGAAGAAAAGCTATGACCAACCTGGAAAGCACATTAAAAAGCAGAGACATTACTTTGCTGACAAAGGTCCATCTAATCAAGGCTATGGTTTTTCCAGTAGTCATGTATGGATGTGAGAGTTGGACTATAAAGAAAGCTGAGCACTGAAGAATTGATGCTTTTGAACTGCAGTGTTAGAGAAGACTCTTGAGAATCCCTTGGACTGCAAGGAGATCCAACCAGTTCATCCTAAAGGAAATCAGTCCTGAATATTCATTGGAAGGACTGATGTTGAAGCTGAAACTCCAATACTTCGGCCACATGATGGGAAGAACTGACTCATTTGAAAAGACGCTGATGCTGGGAAAGATTGACGGCAGGAGGACGATGGAGGATGAGATGGTTGGATGACATCACCGACACAATGGACGTGAATTTGAGTTGGGTCTGGGAGTTGGTGATAGACAGGGAAGCCTGGCATGCTGCAGTCCATGGGGCCACAAAGACTGAGCAACTGAAGTCGTGTCCAACTGAGCAATTGAACTGAACCAAACTGAGCTTCAAATCTCATCTTACGTACACCATTTAGTAACTAAAACACTCTGAGAGTTGTTTTAGGTCTCTAGGTCTATTACTTTATCTATTACATTGGGATAATAATGTTATCTTTGCAGTGTTGCTCTGAAAAAGTTCATTACATGAATATCACATCATACCCATTACGATGTCTAGTATACAACAAACAAACAATAACAGGTTAGTGAGGATGCGGAAAACTTGTGTACTGCTGGTGGGGATGTGAAATGGTGCTTCTGCTGCTGCTGCTAAGTCGCTTCAGTCGTGTCTGACTCTGTGCGACCCCGCAGACGGCAGCTACCAATATGGAAAAGAGTAGTGTTTTCTCAAAAAGATTAATAATAGGATTACCATATGATCCAGCAGTTGCAATTTTGGGTATTTAACTGAAAGAAGTGAATGCAAAGAGTGGAAGAGATATTTGTAAACTCGTGTTCAAAGCAGTGTCACTTATAACAGACTGAAGCAACCTAAATGTCCATCAACAGATGAATGGGTAAACAAGACACAGTATATGCATATAATGAAATAGTGTTAAAAATAGAATTCTGACAGATACTACAACATGAATGAGATTTGAAGATACTGTGCTAAGTGAAATGTTACTCACATAACAGATACTGTATGATTCCATTTATATGAGGTACCTAGATTAGTCAAACTCATGGATACAAAGTAGAATGATATCAACAGTTCCAAGTGAAGACTAGGGAAATGGAAGAGTAAGAAGTTTTCAATTAATGGCATGGAGTTTCAGTTTGGGGAGATGAAAAATTTTCTGGAGGGATGGTTGTGATAGTTACCAAACACTATACACACACACACACACACACACACACACACACGCACACACATATCAGATCAGATCAGATCAGATCAGATCAGTCGCTCAGTCATGTCTGACTCTTTGCGACCCCATGAATCGCAGCACGCCAGGCCTCCCTGTCCAACACCAACTCCCGGAGTTCACTCAGACTCATGTCCATCGAGTCAGTGATGCCATCCAGCCATCTCATCCTCTGTTGTCCCCTTCTCCTCCTGCCCCCAATCCCTCCCAGCATCAGAGTCTTTTCCAATGAGTCAACTCTTCTCATGAGGTGGCCAAAGTACTGGAGTTTCAGCCTTAGCATCATTCCTTCCAAAGAAATTCGAGGGCTGATCTCCTTCACAATGGACTGGTTGGATCTCCTTGCAGTTCAAGGGACTCTCAAGAGTCTTCTCCAACACCACAGTTCAAAACCATCAATTCTTTGGCACTCACCCTTCTTCACAGTCCAACTCTCACATCCATACATGATCACAGGAAAAACCATAGCCTGGACTAGACAAACCTTTGTTGGCAAAGTAATGTCTCTGCTTTTGAATATGCTATCTAGGTTGGGCATAACTTTCCTTCCAAGGAGTAAGTGTCTTTTAATTTCATGGCTGCAGTCACCATCTGCAGTGATTTTGGAGCCCAGAAAAATAAAGTCTGACACTGTTTCCACTGTTTCCCCATCTATTTCCCATGAAGTGATGGGACTGGATGCCATGATCTTCATTTTTCTGAATGAAGCTTTAAGCCAACTTTTTCACTCTCCTCTTTCACTTTCATTAAGAGGCTTTTTAGTTCCTCTTCACTTTCGGCCATAAGGGTGGTGTCATCTGCATATCTGAGGTTATTAATGTTTCTCCCAGCAATCTTGATTCCAGCTTGTGTTTCTTCCAGTCCAGCATTTCTCATGATGTACTCTGTATATAAGTTAAATAAGCAGGGTGACGATATACAGCCTTGACATACTCTTTTCCTATTTGGAACCAGTCTGTTGTTTCATGTCCAGTTCTAACTGTTGCTTCCTGACCTGCATACAAATTTCTCAAGAGGCAGATCAGGTGGTCTGGTATTCCCATCTCTTTCAGAATTTTGCACAGTTGATTGTGAGCCACACAGTCAAAGGCTTTGGCATAGTCAATAAAGCAGAAATAGATGTTTTTCTGGAACTCTCTTGCTTTTTCCATGATCCAGCGGATGTTGGCAATTTGATCTCTGGTTCCTCTTCCTTTTCTAAATATATATATATATAGTATATATATATTTAATGCCACTGAACTATATACTTAAAAATGGTTAAGTTGGTAAATTTAGTAATGTAAATCTTACTAAAGTAAAAAGTATAGGTTGTATGTAATACATATAAATCTCTGAATCAAGGCCCATATGTAGCTGCTGTTCTTACACCACCTACTCCTAACCCAGGCTTCTGCCATTCTGTTCTTACACTCCATTCCCTTAATGGGCCATAACATGTTCACAGCTGTGCATGCCCTGTGCCATGAGTATTGATATCTTGATTTATACTGCGTTTGTCTTCCTCTTGTTATAGGCGGTTGTTGGCGTTTGGTATCCTCCATCAGATGAAAAGCTCCTGGAATCCAGGATGCCTGATTCTCTGTTCTTCTCTTCCTGTGCCTAAGCATTCCTTGTATTTCCCAGGTAGCTCAGTGTTTAAGAATCTGCCTGCCAATGCAGGAGGCTCAAAACACACCGGTTCAATCCCTGAGTCAGGAAGATCCCCTGGAGAAGGGAGGCAACCCCCTCCAGTATTCTTGCCTGGAGAATTCCATGGACAGAGGAATCTGGCAGGCTACAGTCCATGCGGTCACAAACAGGTGGACATGACTGAACACACACTTTAGGCATTCACTAAATAGGCCACTTGAAATGCGAGTCTCATTGAATAACCCTTGAGATTAGTTCTTGCTTCCCCTTGCTTTGTAAGAGACAGATTAAATTTACCAATAACTAAAGGACATTTTGTCTGGTTGAAAATAGTTTTGAAAAGGTTTGGCATTTTAATTTACGTGGAGATTTTTGTTACTCCCCACTTTCTCGTTTCCTTAGCCCCTAGATTTTAATACTGTTTACACTGTGTACATGCTAAGTTGCTTCAGTCCTGTCTGACTCTTTGAGACCCTATGGACTGCAGCCCTCCAGGCTCCTCTGTCCATGGGAGTCTCCAGGCAGGAATACTGGAGTGGGTTGCCATGCCCTCCTCCAGAGGATCTTCCCAACCCAGGGATCAAACCTGTGTCTCCTGCGACCCCTGCATTGCAGGTGGGTTCGTTACTGCTGAACCACCTGGGAAGCCCACTGTTTACACTAGTACCACTTAAAGGATTAAAAGTTGATCTTGTATTTTCAATTTGGAAAAATATTTTAGTTTTTGTATTTGTAAGGATTCACAAACAGAACAATTTCTCTCAAGTGTATTAGCCAATGTTGATGGAGTAAGTGGCAGTCATAGAATAGGCAATCTATTAAAACATCAAATATTTAAGGTGAACAACATCACTTAGCTGATCTCATTGTTACATAAATTGGAAATCCTATATAGCTGATGATGCATGGCAGAGACACAGGCCTCTCAAATCGCTCTACATACTTTTTATTATCCTTTGCAAGGTAACAAGCTACCCTGAAGGAGTAAGCGCTATATCTCTAACAACGTTAGCTCTTGAACCTCACACCTCGTGATGTTTTGGTTCTAGACATATGGAAAGTGAAAGTGTTAACCATTCAGTCATGTCTGACTCTTTGTGATCTCATGGACTGTACCCCACCAGGTTCATCTGTCCATGAGATTTCCCAAGCAAGAATACTGTAGTGGGTACCCATTCTCTTCTCCAGGGGATCTTCCTGACTCAGGGATCAAACCCAGGTCTCCCACATTGCAGGCAGATTTTTTATTGTCTGAGCCAGACATGCAGAACCACCAGGTTACTTCAATAAAAACATGCTTTGAAGAAATTCTATCAACTAAAGGGAAGGCCATTGTATACATTCGGGTATTTCTTTATCACTTTCTAAACTCAAAGGTCTGGAGAACTCTAACTCAGACGTGGGTAGCTTCCTCTAAACGAACAAAAGAATGCACCAGTGTACCAGGAACTGCCAATTGCCTGGTGCCCTCTCCATGAAACAGGCATAAATGCATTTTTTTTTTTAATCTCTCTCTCTCTTGGTTTTCATTGCTGGAATGACCACTCATGCTCTAAAATTCACTTTGTCACATACTTTTTTCTCAGCTCAGTTTCTGGTGTCTTCTCATCATTTGGAAGAGGTCCACATATGGGAAGAAGTACCCCCTTAATGTATCCAGTAGTGCATCAATAGTTCTTTGGAGTGTTAGTGATAAAGTATGCAGAGCCTCTCGGCCTCACCCCCAGACTGGCACAGACTGTTAAAGACCTTTCACAGTGTACTCGAGCCACTGAGGGAAAAGAATGACTCTTTTTCAGGCAATCCATGGTTCAATATTGACAGGAGCATTAGAAGAAATTTTGTATTGCCTATTTCTGCTGGCTAGAAAGTCCTGTAATTGTGGTGGGCAGGGGGCAGAACGCCTTTGGTGGCTGACAGTGAAAACACTTGATCTGAGCTCTTAACGCTTTTGTAGATATTTCTATCCAGAGAAGAGCACCAGGGCTGCATTAGCTGAGTCCTTGAGACGCAATTGTAGAGGCAATGCTATTTTCCTTCTGGCTGAGAGTAATGGCAGAACCTCTTTGCAACAAATGATCATAAATTGCCCGAGTGTCTCCAAGGCAATGAAAGGGCTTGCATGTTAGAGCTAATGCAAGCTGCTCTCATACTTTTGAGTAGTGCTTGCTCGTGGGAAGAAATAAGGGCCTGAGGATAAAGCTGCTAGGACATGTCTGCGTGCCTCAGATAGATGCAATTGAGACTGAAAGTCTTTCAGCTCTTAAGTTACTTTAAAAACAGATTCTCAGACCTCAATAATCAAATCAAGAGGGGACCAAAGTCAGAAACTAAGATCACATGGAATCTGGAAATAGAAAAGTTAGAGAATAAACAATATCCCCAGCTAGGGTTAAGCCTGACTGTCAACCCTGTCTTACATCCATTTTTTACTTTTTGTCTTTATTTAAAATTCTGTATAAGGGCATGTGGATAATGTGATAGAAAAGTGTAATCAAAAAGCTTGCATATATATCAAGTTTAAATTCAGAGAAAAGTTCTTGTTTACTGCTGCTTAAGGCCATTTTGGCCAATTTTGAAATGATGGTGGTACACAGTCGAGGTCATCTTTAAACTGCCTGCACTGCAGAATTCCCTAGTTCTTTGCAAATCATTTTGTGATTAAACTTCAAATGTGCAGACTTACAGTAAGTGACTTTTGATGGACATAGATTATGCTCATACCTGTGCTTAAAAATTTTCCTTAGAAGCCCTGGAGTATCATATGTGTTTCTATAATGCATTATGAAAATTGGGTCAGCACAATGCAGGCAGAAATTTGTTCCTTGGTCATCCTATGTTGCTGTTGTTTAATTAGAACTTTTTATTTTGTGTTGGGGTATAGCCAATTAACAGTACTGTGGCAGTTTCAGGTGAACAGTGAAGGGACTCAGTGATACACATACATGTATCTATTCTCTCCCAAACTCTCCTCTCACCCAGGCTGCCACATAACAATGAGCAAAGTTTCCTGAGCTCTACAGTAGATCCTTGTTGGTTATCTATTTTAAATATAGCAATGTATGCTTGTCCATGCCAAATAAAAAGTTGTGTTTATTTATTGAAATGCTTCACGTAGAAATACAATGACACAAATTTTAAAGTAGAAGTATTCAAAGGAAACCGAACAGGAAAAAATTATCGATAATTTTTTTTTAAATTTTATTTTTAAACTTTACAATATTGTATTAGTTTTGCCAAACATCGAAATGAATCCGCCACAGGTATACCTGTGCTCCCCATCCTGAACCCCCCTCCCTCCTCCCTCCCCACACCCTCCCTCTGGGTCGTCCCAGTGCACCAGCCCCAAGCATCTAGTATCGTGCATCGAACCTGGACTGGCGACTCGTTTCATACATGATATTATACATGTTTCAATGCCATTCTCCCAAATCTCCCCACCCTCTCCCTCTCCCACAGAGTCCAACATACTGATATTAATGCCGATACTGATGGTGGTACATGTTACCCAGGAGATGTTTACTGGTTTCAAGATACTCTGCTAGCTACTTACCAAATATGATCTCATTTAATTTCCTCAGCACTCCTGTCATGATGATTACACATATTCTTTGAAGAAACTGAGTCTCAGAGAGGATAATTAAGGTCATACAAAGAGTAAGTGAAAGTTATTGCACAATCACGTCTGACTCTTTGTGATCCCATTGACTGCAGCTTTCCCTGCTCCTCTGTCCATGGAATTGTCCAGGCAAGAGTACTGGAGTGGGTTGCCATTTCCTTCTCCAGGGGATCTTTCCAAACTGGGGTTCGAACCCGGGTCTCCTGCACTGCAGGCAGATTCGTTACCAACTGAGCTGCTGGGGAAGCCCCATACTAAGAGTAAGTGGAGGATAATGGCCTTTGATTCATATTAACCTAATTCCAGGTGCAAAATATCAAAAAGGAAGGAGAAACGGTGTTACAGAAAAGGCACTCATGGTTTTCTTAAGAGAGTTAAAGTTTGTACTCTTTTTTCCCAGATTCATTTGCTTTTGAGATCCAGCATATGGTCTTCCTTATTCTAGAAGGAATACCCTAGTCTTGCCTTGCTAAAATGTCACCTTTAATTATCAGCTATGTAGACCTGAGTGCTGTTGACTCAACTCCTAGCTGCAGGTGTGAAGCCCCAATTAAGACTTCCCTAGTGGCTCAGATGGTAAAGAATCTGCCTATAATGCAGGAGCTCCATATTATTTCCCCAGGTTGGAAAGATCCCCTGCAAAAGGGTATGGCTACCCACCGACTCCATTATTCTTGCCTGGAGAATTCCATGAACAGAGGAGCCTGGCAGGCCACAGTCTATGGAATCACAGTCAGACATGAATGAGTGAGTAACACTTTCACTTTTTTTCATTTTCCTGGCTCTGAAGATGGGTCAGCTATTTACCAGAACTTCACGTTAAAGAGTCAAGCTCTCTCTTCCTTCTTCTGCAAGAACTACCAAAGTATACATTGCTATTCACTGGATGGTATGATTTTGTGTGAAAATATGAGAAAAATAAAGCAACTATTTGGACATTGTGGAAGAATGAATCAAAACTCCCTGTAGCCATGTTTTCTTACATTCTTACTTTTCACACCTCCCATCAAGAGGTGAAAGTTTTCCTCCCACTTACTGAATCTAGGCTGGTTTTCTAACTTGTATTGACCGATAGAAGATGAGAGAAATGACATTGTGCAATTGTGAGACTGAGCCTTTGCCGCTTCCGTTTTCCCGGTTTTTGAACTCTGCCTAAGACTACCATGATGCAGAAGCCAATTTAGTCCCTGATGATTGAATGAGGAGAACCATGGTTCAATATGACAACCAGCTTCCACTGTGAGACCTGTGAGTCAGGCCATCTTAGACCTTCTAACTCAGCTGACTCTCATCCTAGTGAAGCCCCACGAGTCAGTGTAGTAGAGGAACTACGGCCATCCAACATTATTGTGAGAAATAAGATATCATTGTCTTTCATACCACTTAGTTTTGTGGTGGTTTATTAAACAACAATTAAATGATTCGTTCACCAGGGCTAAAGAACTGGATAGCCCAGGGAGAGTGATTGCAAGGGAAAAAAAAAAATGGACCCCTAGTGTTAAGTCAAGTCTTATATGAAGTATGCCCTACATCTACATTTAGCATTTATGAACATTTACTCCTTTCCCAGAACACACTCCCCACAAACACACACAATACCAATTTTTTTTTTTGGTGGGAGTTGAGATGGAGGGTGGTTTAAGCTAATTATATTTCATTAAGCTGTGTTATAGAATAAGATATTACCCCAGTAAACATACTCTGTTATTATCTATTTCTTACCATCTAAGGGATTAATAGAAAGATCATGATGAAAAGTAGAATTCTAAAGCCAAGAGTATCCAGAGTTTGAGTAAGCTAAAGCTCTTAGTATCTTTAATAAAATTATTTCTTTATTTTTGAAATGAATAAGCCTTTAATTGACTAAACTAAAATTAATCCTGTAGCAGTGCTTAGTGTTTAGTTGCTCAGTCATATCTAACTCTTTGCAGCCCCGTGGACTTAGCCTGCCAGGCTCCTCTGTCTGTGGGATTTCCCAGGCAAGAAGACTGGAGCAGGTTGCCATTTCCTACTCCAACAGATTTTCCAGACTCAGGGATCAAACCTGTATCCTCTGTGTCTCATGAATTTCAGGTGGATTCTTTACCCACTGACTCCTAAGTTATTTTTTAAAATAACCTGGTAAGCAAACTTTTCTGCCTATTAAGCTGGAATTTTGAAACAGATGATCGCATTTGCTCTTTGTGTGAAGAGGTGGAATGTGGTATTTAACCTGAAGTCAGAGCTTAGTACTTCACCCACATAATGGGACAGGTCCAATATCAGGTAAAAGGAGGGGATAGAAAAGAAAACATGCACGTTTTAAAGGAGCTGATTTTATTGCATTGTAGATGTATATATTTCTGAGATATGATTAAAATGATTTTTGGAAATCTTTCTAGGCTTCATTATTTAGACTGTATTTGACACTGAATTCTGGCTTTCAACTAGTCCTTGTTTCTAGACACCAGCTTCTAAAATACTTCATTTGCAAAAATATCTCCTTACTATGATATACACTACAAGGACAACATACAACTACAAATACAACCTAGGTATTAAAAATGATGATCAACTGTCTATAGAAATGTTTGATTCCATAATTAAACTGCATAAGTGATGTTATAAAGACCTAAAGTTTAGTTGTGTTGTAAGAGATAATGAAAATTGAGTGTGGTATAAATCTTGTTCAGCCCTCTGATTAAAAGTTTCTGAGAGCCATTCATTTACTTATTAAATTTATTGAGTACCTACAATATGTCAGGCCCTGTGCTGAAAGGAATGAGAAATGGTAACTTTTCTCAGGGAACTCATCATCTCAAAGATGAGCCTGGCAATTTTTCAGACCATACCATAGAGTGACTCAGGATAATGAGCAGTGGTCAGCAGTGCTGGATAAAGCCACACAATTAATTGGATATTCTCCTCAAAGAACAATAGCAACCATGTTGCCCAGACTTGCCACCTCAGTTAGGGGAGCAGTTCATTGATGCTGTCTATATTTTTGCACTGCTGCAAAGACCTATTCATGGACTAGAAGTAATTATGAGAGAGACATCAGTGCTACATACTCAGACTTGGATCTTATTTCCTTCCAATCACTTGATAGGGTTGTATTTGCTGACCTTCTTTTGGGCAAGTGTTACAGAGTGATGGCTTCTAAGCCATAAACTATGAATGGTAATATCTGAGGCCACTCTGGTGTGGGGCTTTTAACTTAGACAACAAATCTCTGGCAGAGCTTTCTCCCTTTGTTCTGGCTCTGTAACCAGCAATATTCAAGATGGTGGCCTCTCTGATTCATAGTGATTAGATGTGCAGAGATCCCCTGCTGATAGGCAGTGGACATATAGCAAAAGCAAGATAGCTACCTTTCTTGCTATGTCACTGAGTTTCTGGTGTTGTTTATTACTAGCATGACTGAATGAAATGTTTTTGCATACTTTTATAATAGTTAACTTATGTGAATTGACCAACTAAGGAAAATAAAACGAGTAGTTATGTAGTGCTTACTCTGCATCTGTCCCTCTTTTTTCAGGGTTAACCTGAACACCAAACCCTGCATTGTGAATTCCTTCTGAATAGGTCTTCAAGGTGATATATTACAAATACTTATATGACTTGTGTATACATACATACACATATGGGATTTCCTGATGGCTTAGATGGTGAATAGTCTGCCTGCAATGTGGGAGACATGAGTTTGATTGCTGGGTCGGGAAGATCTCCTGGAGAAGGAAATGGCAATCCACTTTAGTATTCTTGCCTGGAAAATTCCATGGACAGAAGGAGCCTGACAGGCTACAGTCCATGAGGTTGCAAAGAGTCAGACACAACTGAGTGACTTCACAAGAAGACAGTGAAAGTCACTCACATGTGTCTGACTCTTTGCAACCTCATGGACTATACAGTCCAGAATACTGGAATGGGTAGCCTTTCCCTTCTCCAGGGTATCTTCCCAACGCAGGAATTGAACCCAGGTCTCCCACATTGCAGGTGGATTCTTTACCAGCTTAGCCACTAGGGAAGCCCACTAGAAGACATATATATATATGTCAAGAAGATAAGAAATACGTATATACATACAAACATATACATAATTTACTTTCTTCTTATTTATATTTAAATGTTCAAATGGTGGACTCTGAAGTATTTACGAAGTGTTTGCTGGTTGGATGACACTTGGTGTCATGATTATTTTAAAAATAGATATTAAAGTTTTTGGCTTCCCAGTGATGCTATTGGTAAAGAACTTGCCTGCCAATGCAGGAGATGTAAGAAATGTGGTTTATCTCTGGGTCAGGAAGGTCATTTGGAGAAGGAAATAGCACCCCAGTCCAATATTCTTGCCTAGAGAATCCCCATGGACAGAGGAGCCTGGTGGGCTATGATCCATTGGTTTGCAAAGAGTCAGGCATGACTGAAGAGACTTAGCCCATGCAAAGGTGATTTTAGGACTTCAGGGAATTCATTTTACCTCACTTAAGGCTTTTATACTATCAGAAGTCAATTCCTATAGATCATATAAGGAAAACGAAATAACTGGAGGACTGAAACATGAGACTCATTGAACCAAAAAAGTTGAAGAGAGATATGTCAGCTTCCTTCCAAACATGTTGAATGGTTTTCTAGAAGGTGTACCCCTCCCCCCAAATAGAGACTTTTTCTATGGAGGAAAATTTTACTCCTACTGTAAGCTCCAACATGACAGCTTCTCTTTTCATTGCTGAAAGTTTGTGGCATTCTGTTTACATAAAGATGTTTTAGTGATGTTATAAAATGCTATAGCTTCACATTGTACTTATCTGTGATTAATCCTTCTTGGGCTGGAGATAAGATTCTTTCCCTGAAGGTGCAACTTAAAAGTTTCTGCAGTCTTCATGTAAAATACAATTTGACAAGAAAATGTAGCTTAGAGAATACAAAATGACTATTCTAAAGGTCTCTTTAGGTAAAGAAACTAAAATAAGTATTCCATGAGTATTAGTATTCTAATACTAATTCTAAAACTAAAATAAGTATTCCATAAGTATTACACTAAAATAAGTGTAGAAAAATTAAGTCTTAAGAAGCTAAATTCCCACAACATAAGCTACTTCTTGAGAATATATAAGACACTTTAGAAGCTATATTAATTCTTTAAAGATAAATTATTATCTCTTAGCATTAAATGCTGATAGTTCCTCAAAAGGCCACATTTCTTTCCTATTTAATTCAAAGTAAATACCTGGCTAGCCCAAATACTTGGGAGCATAGCTCTAAAGGAAACCTAGAATGTTACTACCATTAATTTCCCTTTTTGAATGTAGACACTGAAGTATTTGTGGTTGTAATTTTACTAAATACCTGTGTAAATCACTGATAGCACTTAATGTATTTTAGTGAAATAGCACAAACAACTCTTCAATAGTATTTGGCCCACATTTATTAAGCACTTGCCTTGATCCAGTTTGTGACACTGAGATGGCAATGATGAATAAAATGTGGCCCTTCACTTGAGGAATGCAGTCTAGTTGGGCACAATTACATGAACAAGGAGTTTTGGTGCAATGCAGAAATGCAGTGATTATATCACATTAATTTTCTATATATTTTTCTGAAAATGCATTATTTTCTCTTCATATTGACATTGTAGTATGTGCATATTTTTCACTACTCTTGCACAGAATGAACTGGAATTTCACATGCCGCAGAAACCAAAGGAAAAAAGAACCAACCAACAAACAAACACAAAAACACAGAGAACTCAGCTATAGCACAGATTAATTACATTAGAATTTATGCTTAAACCCATCTCTCTTTGTAGATCCACTTAAGCTGATTGGCACCTGACCTTTTTTAAAATTTTAATAACCAAAACAGTATATGGTGAAATAATAACAACTTACATTCACTCTTAGATACAAAATAATACTCTGTATGACTGACAGGAGATAAATATCATTAAATGAATGATTCTGAAATGGCGGAATATAAAGTTTTGGAGCTCCTGTGCTTGTCTAAATTTTTAAAATCCCTGATTTGAACAAATTGTCATTTATATCTTTCAAAGAACACACTACCTCTGCTATGTGAAAACCCATATGATCTGCACTGTCAGATTTTATTATTATTGTGACAGATACGTTAGCATATAAATGGTAAACTAATGAAAAAATGTCATCTTCTTTTTGGAGCTAAGTGTTCAAAGTGCATCAGCTATTTGATTTGATAGACATTTCTTCAGAAAGCTGGGTAGGAATCACATATTGAAAATATGTTGTTTGTGAAACTCCCAACCTTTATAGCCACCTCCACAGTGGATAAACTAATTGTAAACCACTTCTGAGAACTAGACTTCCAAAGAAAACACAACACAACTTTTACCTGTAGGACTGGAACTCTAGAAATGCCAAATAATATTCCTGTGACTTTCACAGTATGCTGAGCAATTTCTTTTTATTTATTGGTTTAATATCAAAAACAGAAGAGTCAGGTACGTTCTTTCAAAGCTGACACAATACCTGATAAATCTTTGAAGTCATCACAATAAAAGCACATAGTATGTGGTTAACTGAACAGATGAATAACTGTGTCTTTGCTTGGCTTGTCCTTTAGACATTTTTAAAATAATAGTGACAATAATGCATTCTTAGGATAAGGAAAGACTAGTGTAGTGTTTCTCAAAATACCATGTGTGTAAGGCCACCTGGGAATTTATTAAAATTTCGGGTTATTGGCCCTCATCTTTAGAGATTCTGACTCAGAAAGTCTCTCTTGGAGTCATAATTCTGACGTCCAGGTAATTCAAGGAACCACATTGGATAAAGAGTGGTGCTGATCATTCAGATTTATCATTACATGACTAAAAGGTCTCAGGCATGGCCTTGACTTCTGAAGTTATCTGAAGTGAATTTGCAATTTATTAAGATAACAAAGAATAAGATGATGCATATTTATTTAATAAACACCATCTCATGTAAAAGTTCACTACTACTATTATTATTACAATTGTTTCTAAAGGAAAGAGTTGATCAAAGTTAAATGTCCAGAGATCAACAACATTCTTCAAAGTCATTTTCATAAAACTGTTGTGACAAATAATATAGCAGGTTTTTAGGATGGGCTTCCCTGTTAGCTTAGCAGGTAAAGAATTGCCTGCAATGCAGGAGACCCCGGTTCAATTCCTGGAAGAGCCCCTGGAGAAGGGATAGGCTACCCTACTCCCGTATTCTTGGGCTTCCTTGGTGGCTCAGACAGTAAAGGATCCACTTGCAATGCGGGAGACCTGGGTTCGACCCCTGGGTTAGGAAGATCCCCTGGAGATGGGAACAGCTACCATTCCAGTATTCTGGCCTGAAGAATTCCATGGACAGAGGATCCTGGCAGGCTACAGTCCATGGGCTCGCAGAGTTGTACATAACTGAGTGACTTTCACTTTAATTTCAGTATATGTTAATGTTTGCAATTGTTCATTTGGGCTTCCCTGGTGATTCAGACGGTAAAGAATCTGCCTGCAATGTGGAAGACCTAGGTTCGATCCTTGGGTTGGGAAGATCCCCTGGAGAAGGGAATGGCTACCCATTCCAGTATTCTGGCCTGGAGAAGTCCATGAACTGTAAAGTCCATGGGATCGCAAAGAGTCAGAAATGACTGAGCAACTTTTGCTTTCACTCAGACATTGCCGCTTTTCACCATTCTTATTCACTGTCCTCTGTGTGTCTACATATATATTATTCTGAATTTTTATTTCCACAGCCTAAGGTCTGTGTAGTCAAGGCTATGGTTTTTCCAGTGATCATGTATGGATGTGAGAGTTGGACTGTGAAGAAAGCTGAGCGCTGAAGAATTGATGCTTTTTAACTGTGGTATTGGAGAAGACTCTTGAGAGTCCCTTGTACTGCAAGGAGATCCAACCAGTTCTTTCTAAAGGAGATCAGTCCTGGGTGTTCATTGGAAGGACTGATGCTAAAGCTGAAACTCCAATACTTTGGCCACCTCATTAGAAGAGTTGACTCATTGGAAAAGACCCTGATGCTGGGAGGGATTGTGGGCAGGAGGAGAAGGAGATGACAGAGAATGAGATGGCAGGGTGGCATCACTGACTCGATGGACATGAGTTTGACTAAACTCTGGGAGTTGGTGATGGACAGGGAGGCCTGACGTGCTGTGATTCATGGGTCGCAGAGAGTCGGACATGACTGAGCGACTGAACTGAACTAAACTGAACTGAATGTCAGTGTAGTTAGAATTTCTCTCTTTTAATGTGCAGGCCAAACAATTCTTTGGTAATCCAATAAATAGTATAATTTTCTCCTCTGGAGAATTCATGACATATATATTTCCATCAGGAAAACAAAGGTCAAAAACCCATTCTCCTGGCCTTCTCTCAGCATATGCTCAGAAGGATGAACATTTGGCCATTAACCTGAAAGACAATGAGAGCCATTTTCATTGTTTGAATCATTCCTAGTCATTTTAATATGGTGCAATGTGTATTTTCTGATTCTAGTAGAATTACCTCACTCTAAAGTGAAATATCCTAAATGATACTCACCATGGAGATAGTATTTTGATCCTAAGAAAACAAAATATTTGACAGAATTTCACATTTCATTTCAAACAATATTAGTCCATATAAGTTTCCCTCTAAAAAGAGGTTTTGTGCTTATCTGAGAGCCTGCAAGCCATACTGTTGCCTTTAAAGATTCACACAAAACATTAATCCAGTGAAGATATGCAGTTGCCTTGGAAATAAGAAAGTTTTCTAAGATTGCTTAAATCATCATTTTCTGAATTCATTTGTCTATGTAGCCCCTTTTTCATTTAGTATCTATGGATTGCATACAACAATTCACTGTGTAGTATAGCCTTCTCCTCTGGCCAACTATGACATATACTTTTGCCTACTGGAATATGAAGCTACAGCTCATAATCACAGCTTTCACTCACTGAGCCCTCAAAAGGATGAGCATTTGAACCATAACAATGAAAGTAAGACATTTTCATTTGTAAAAGTCACTCCATGCCATATTAGTACAATATAGATATGAGAATGCTATTTTTGGAGAATTAATTGTTCACATTCTCTCATCCCATCTTTCTATTGCTCTTACATAAATTTAGACACTAAGTCCAGTTCACTCAATTTTGCATTAGAATTCTTTCAAGTCTTAATGCACTTCTCTAAACTATCACTTCTTATCTGAAACAACATAGTCTCTTTCATGGTGGTCCCTGTGTCTGTAATTTGCTTCTGTATGATTCTATTTATAGATTCTACTAGTAGTGTCATATCCTTATTTAAATATATTTAATGTCTCCTTTATGCATAAAGAATAAGATTCTAATTTCTTGAAATTTTATTAAAAGCCATCTTGACTGTCATCCCAACTAACTTTACTAGTTTGTTTTTTTTTCCTTTTGTACTTCTACATTCATAATTTATGACATCTAAAATGTCAGATGTTCAAATATTTACCACCTAAGTTGACACTTTTAGGGAAGTTACTCCAGATGTCTCCTTTTTAATAAAAACTGAAACTTTTTATCCTACCCTGTTCACCTGGTTGTACTCATGGGACTAAAGAGGCCATCTTTCATTGATGTTTCTTTAAAACTTCAGAAAAATTGCTTGGATTATGGGTGAGACCTTAAGCAAAATGGACAAATGAATATTTTGTTGGACATTTGGAACCGAGGCCAAGAGATTCTAGCCCCAGTTCAGTTAATCTTTTAATGAAAGAGAAATAAATCCAAGAGCTCTGGAAAGTCATGTAGGTGGGAAAGCAAGGGAAGTCAGTCTTCAGGAAAACATACAATGAGGCAGACACACAGAGAGGAACACAAATATGAGGCAGAACATAAACCTTGCAGTATTTGGACACCTGACTCCAGTTTACTCCTGAAATCATCCATACCGTAACTGTATCTTGAAAATGTTTGTCCTTTAGGCCAGCTCATACCAGTCTCAATACCTTTACAAGCAGGAAGCCAAGGACTACTATCAAGTGAAAACCCATGCACATCCACACATACACACACCCCACTTTATTTTTCCTGTGCTGGGAATATTTACCTCTCTATATTGCTGCTTGCCAAAATCCTATCCATCATTTAAAACCTACCTCTTGCTTATGACATATATGAAATACATGCAGTCTCAGTCATATCTGAATTTTTGCGACCCCATGGACTGTGGCCTGCCAGGCTCCTCTGTCCATGGGATTCTCCTGGCAAGAATACTGGAGTTGGTTGCCATTTCCTACTCCAGGGGATCTTCCCGACCCATGGATTAAACCCACATATCGTGCGTCTCCTGCACTGGCCACCAGGGAAGCCCTGCTGCTGCTGCTAAGTCACTTCAGTCATGTCCGACTCTGTGCGACTCCATAGACGGCAGCCCACCAGGCTCCTCCGTCCATGGGATTTTCCAGGCAAGAGTACTGGAGTGGGGTGCCATTGCCTTCTCTGCAGGGAAGCCTTACCACTTGCTTAAAGCCCGCCTGCTGTGTATAGACATTCACTCTATGTCTGGTCTTCAAAATAATTTTAAAGCACGTATCTCTGCATTTTGTATGTATGCGAGTGTAAGACTATGTCAGAGTTACCTTGTATAACCTAGCGCTTATACCTAAAAGCTTGTTTTAAACATGGGAGGCATTAGTAAAAATATTTTTGAATTGATAAAGAAATAAGACTCTGTATATTTACCTATTTCCTCTACAGATATAAACCTCTTGACAGAAATTTTAGTTCCAAATAAACTTCATATCAGCCATGATGATCATTTCCTGGAGAGAACACTTGCTTTCCTATTGTTATTTCAGTGAATGCCTCAGTCCCAAAGATGATGAAACTTTGATTGTCTATTTGTAACTCCCTAGGAAGGGTGAGAAATCACATCCAGATTGTTGGTATAAATATGAGAAAAACCGAAAGCAGGTTTTTGCAAAATCCCAGAGAACAGTGAGGGAGGGTGTCTTGTGGCTGAATAGAGTTCCCAGCTGTGTTTGAAATACACTTCTAATGCATAAGGTATAAATTGCTTTTATATAACACCTCCAAAATGTATGCATAATGCAAAAGGGTAAAATCCAATAAACACTGACAAGTTGATAGATGAATAATTGTTAAATAGACTTTTGAAACCTAAAGGTCATCTGAAATTATCATAAATTGTATTTAACATCTGAATTGATTTTTGGCAGTTTAAGAAGCACATGAACCAAAAATGTGACTCATTTGAAGAAATAAAATTGTTTACACGGTACCTAACATAGAGACACAGCCTCTCACCTCCTCCCTTATAATAGGACTTGCTGAGCTAGAGACCAAAGTCCATTTCAAGAGGGTAAATCTTGACAAGAGGGAAAAAGACCTGAGCTGAAAGTATAGACAGAAGGTATTTCTTGCAGTGGACTTTACCCAGAGTCCCATTTGCCACTATCTGTTTTAGTGGGCATTATTCTAAAGAATGGAGAAGGCAATGGCACTTCACTCCAGTACTCTTGCCTGGAAAATCCCATGGATGGAGGAGCCTGGAAGGCTGCAGTGCATGGGGTTGCTGCAACTTCACGACTGAGCAACTTCACTTTCACTTTCCACTTTCATGCATTGGAGAAGGAAATGTCAACCCACTCCAGTGTTCTTGCCTGGAGAATCCCAGGGACAGGGGAGCCTGGTGGGCTGCCGTCTATGTGATCACACAGAGTCGGACATGACTGAAGTAACTTAGCAGCAGCAGCAGCAGCAGCAGCATTCTAAGGAAGTGGAAGGAAGGGCAAGGAACAATAGAAAATGGGAAAGACAAATCATTTTTGACAATCTATTAGGTGTCAACCAATGCATTAATTGCTTTACTAGTGTCTCATTTAATATTTTAAATGTAATCCTTCTGAAGTGTATCTGAAATTGCATTTATAATTGCAGCCTGTGTAGAGTCTCATTATATTTGAGATACTGATGTAGATCATCTGATAAGTTAAGTAGTTTGGCTCAGTTTTGCCTCATTGTTAGCAATGGCTCCAAGATTTATACTGAAGTCTGTGTTTTTGAATTATACAACCCTGTGCCTGAATCCTGTTTTCTTGATTTTCACTTCTATCTATATCCAGGACCTTGAGTGCTCCTATTGCACACTGACTGTGTGACAGGTTTGGGCTTGCGTACTATTTTTATCTAAGAAGGAGGCAGGGTTTTCTCTAACCTATCTCTCCCTTCTACATATATATGCAAGATAAGAAGCAAACAACATTGTGGGATCAATTCCTACATATATAACTCCAGTTTGGAAGTTCTTTGACAAATAATATTGACAATGTTCCTCACATGATTGTCGTTTAGTCGCTCAGTCGTGTCTTGACTCTTTGAGACCCCAAGGACTGCAGCACACCAGGCTTCCCAGTCCTTCAATATCTCCTGGAGCTTGCTCAAACTCATGTCCATTGAGTCAGAGATGCCATCCAACCATCTTGTGCTCTGTCATCCGCTTCTCCTCCTGCCTTCAATCTTTCCCAGCATCAGTCTTTTTCAATGAGTCGGCTCTTCTCATCAGGTGGCCAAGGTACTGGAGCATCAGCTTCAGCATCAATCCTTCCAATGAATATTCAGGGTTATTTCCTTTAGGATTGACTCATTTGATCTCCTGGCAGTCCAAGGGGTTCTCAAGAGTCTTCTCCAAAAAAAAAAAAAAAAAGAGAGTCTTCTCCAGCACCACAGTTCGAAGGCATCAATTCTTCGGTGCTCAGCCTTTTTTATTGTTCATCTCTCACGTCCATACATGACTACTGGAAAAACCATAGCTTTCATTATATGGACCTTTGTAGGCAAAGTAATGTCTGCTTTTTAATATGCTACCTAGGTTTGTCCTCTCATGGTGGTTACCATTATTCCAAATTGAATTTAAGATTATGGTTTTAAAGTATCTAAGAGGAATAAAGAACTTGACAATGCCTTGAATATAGGAGGCCATACTACTGTTTTTATGCTCCCTAAGTTCCTTCAGATCAGATCAGTCGCTCAGTCGTGTCCGACTCTTTGCAACCCCATGGATCGCAGCACACCAGGCCTCCCTGTCCATCACCAACTCCCAGAGTTCACTGAGACTCACGTCCATTGAGTCAGTGATGCCATCCAGCCATCTCATCCTCTGTCGTCCCCTTCTCCTCCTGCCCCCAATCTCTCCTAGCATCAGAGTCTTTTCCAATAAGTTCCTTAGATACTGTTAAATGACAGACTAGAGATTACTTTAAAATTAGTAGACCTATAGCCATGAAAAGAATAGGAGGTGGGTCTTTAAGAAAAAAGCCATTTAATAAATTTCTGAAAATAAGAAGTGAGTAAAGAAATGATGTGGAGAAGGAAATGGCAACCCATTCCAGTGTTCTTGCCTGGAGAATCCCAGGGACGGGGGAGCCTGGTGGGCTGCCATCTATGGGGTCGCACAGAGTCAAAAGCAACTTAGCAGCAGCAGCAGCAGCAGCAGCAGCACCAGCAGCAGCAGCAGAGAAATGATGAAATAGACTGAGAAAAATTTAGGTTTCCTATTTATGTTTTAGGGAGCTGATGTTCACAGATGCATCTCAGAAAGGTCAAGAGCCTAAAACTTTAGATAAAAGAGAGCACAGTAGTGAAACATGGGTCTGAAAATGGGGTGTTAATTGAAAATATACACACAGTTGTTGATACCCCAACACACATAATCACAATCACACCCTTCCCATAACACCACTTTTCAGTACACAGTAGCTCAGCATTTGCCAAATTAAAAATAATAATAAAATCATGGGGATTTCCTTTTTTGGCAACACATCTGTCTACATAATTCCTCAGAAAAACAGACCTAAAAATATTAGATAAAACATGTTTGCAAAGGCTTTTGATATGAAGAGCTGAGATGGCAAAAACAGTAAGGATAATCTTCTGTGCCAAGTAGAGGAGAGTAATAGCGCTCAGAGAGAAGTGGGTTCTGAATTGGCCTCTGTCCTTAGAGTAACTTCTGGCCTGTGTTATTCCAGTGGCCCACTCTGGGGATGCCAGAAACAAAGCACAGAGCCCGAGCCCTGCAGGAAGGTGTCCTAGAGGTCCCACAGGCTGCCAAGAACCACAAGAGGGTAAGCGATCCTGGAGTGAATTAGGAAGGAAAGAAATCTTCTTTCTGAGGAAGACTGAGAAATTGTGCTTACTCCAAGTCTCAGATGAGGTTAAAACAGTATACCTCCAAAATGTACAATAACAAGCCAGTCCTCTCAAAAACTTGACCTGCTCTATGTAATCTGAGACTCTTAAGGCAGGAATGTTGTTGAAAGTTATGAATAGGTCATGCATCCCCAGATATCTGGCAGAAACAATAAAAGTAAATGATAAAAAAAAGTATATTCTGTGAAAAATAATTGTCACAAAAAATATATAAAATATGTCTCCACTTACAGGAGGTTTGCAAACATGTAAAATATATGAGAGAGAGACAGAGAGAGTGGGAGAGAGTTTTGATAACCTCTGGAGGGCAGCATGGGTTGTGATGCAACTATCAAAGTCACTGCAGTATCAGAAATATTTAAACATTCCAGTTTTTAACCAGGATGGCACTGACATAAGTGTTCTTTATATTTAATATTAGATATGCTGTAAGTAATTAATAATTTTTAATTACTTACAGCATATCTAAGACTTAAGGATATTAAAAAAAAAAAAAAAAACTGCTGCCTCCATAGCTACCTGCCATAAAACAGCCTGTGAGTCAAATACCCTCCCCCACATACACAGAGCCATGCACTCAGCATGCCTCTTGCTTTATTTGTAATCATGATCAAACTACAAAGGCTGTCTAGATAATTGATAAAAGGCTGCATCCTGAACAAATTTGGCCAAGTAAAGTTAAGAAGAAAAATGATCCTATGGGGCAGGGGAAAGTGGTAACTTAATCAAAATAAAATATTTTTAAACTAGACTACATTAACACCTTCAAAAAATCAGTAATGAAAATAAAGTGTAAAATGAGATTGCCCAGGGCAATTAGACCACATTGCAAATCAACAGTCTCATTGCAGTTAAATAAATGTGCTATATTAATGATTAAGGCACAAATTTGATATGTTCTCCTAGAAATTAAAGAATACCAATAAGAAAAAAACAAACATAAAAGTTAGAAGGCAAAAAACATCAATCCAGATCCATCATTGTATTACTGTTAATTAGCCAGAATAAACGAATAGATAAAAAGAACCAAAGGGAATTATCGCAAAGTAAAGGGAAGTTCTCAGAACTGAAGAATGATATTATCTTCAAGTAGGAAAGACCCATCTAGGATTCAGAAAACAAATCAATCCCACAAAAGAATGATCAACAAGAACCACACTTAGATGTAGCATTTTGAAATGTCATAATGATGTAGATAAAATTACCAGAAATCACCTGAACAGAAAACATAAACCTACCAAAAAACAGAGAGAGAGAGAAATTAGAATCAAAATTTCTTGAACCAAACTAACAGGGGAACAATACTTTTAATGTTCTCAGATGAAAAGTTTTTTTAACTTAGAATTCTATACCCATTCAGTGGAATATTACTAGGACTGTTATTGCTTTCATATTCTTTTTTAGGGAATTATGTGAGGGTGTGCTCCAGAAAAAACATGAATTAAATAACGAAACAAAAAGACAGGGAGTCTAAACAACAATGAGGCAGGCCCAGGAGATTAAAGAAGTCTTGGGAAAATAGATATGAATCTGAGTCAGAGAGAGATTAGTGTAAATAAAAGATGGAAGCAGTGAGACATGAATTTCCTGAGGCAAGTGTATGGCAAACAAAGGAGAATCTACAGTTTTGATAATGTCCGTAAAGATGAAATTTAACAATGGAAGAAAAATAGAGCCATACAGGCAAATAAGTGTAGACATAGTGGGATACTTGGTTCTGTAGTAAATGTCTTAGTAAAATTCTAATAATGTAAATATTATTTACAAGTTTTCCAATATAAGTCACAGAACAGAATATAAGTATTACTAACTTGGTGTTATAAAAGTAAGAGGCATGTAATGGAGAACATTTTTCCACTAATATTAACTTCATGGATTTCATCTCACATCATTGATTCTTGTTACTTATCATCTTTGTATGAAGTTTAAATTCAGAGGTAGGAAATTTTCTTTAACTAGGACAGCAGTCTCAGCTAGAATGAACACTTCCTCTGTAAAGTATAGAAAATATCAGTGGCAATAATATGTGTCAGTGAAACTAGCATCAGAAAGAAAGCATATATGATTAATGAAAGTCAAAGGAAAGTTTCTACCTCATTTTGGTCATGGAGAGTTAATATGTTAGAAGAAGAAGCAAAAAGAGGAAGAGAAAGGAGGGAAAAGCAAATATTCACAATTATTCATTCATCATTCATTTAATACATACTGATTAAATGCATATTATGTGTTAGGCAAGATTTCAGGTGCTGAGATATAAGCACCAAATAAAATGGACAGAGATCTTTCAAGGAGTTTAAATTCTAGAAGCTAGTAAGAGTTAGTATTTACCACTTTTACTATGTATAAGGCATTATTCAAAGTACTTTACATATGCCAACTTGTTTTATACTGACTTTCCACTCCCCATGACACAGCCAGGATATAGTGATGTGAAGATAACTGGAGTAATACTGAAGGCCAGATCTCTCTCCACTCCCCACTCCAGGAGGAGATGGATATGTGACCATCCTTAAAACAATCCTTCACACTTCTACCAAGCCAATGCATGGTCATATTGGGATGGCTGCAAAAGAAGGCATTTTAGTGACATTGTGTATTTGGGAAAATCCCTTGGAGAAAGGATAGGCAACCCATTCTAGTGTTCTTGGGCTTCCCTAGTAGCTCAGCTTGTTAAGAATCCACCTTCAGTGCAGGAGAACCCGGTTTGATTTCTGGGTCAGGAATTCCCCTGGAGAAGGGATAGGCTACTCACTCCAGTATTCTTGGGCTTCCTTGGTGGCTCAGTTGGTAAAGAATTTGCCTGCAGTGCAGGAGACCTGGGTTCAATCCCTAGGTTGGGAAGATCCCCTGGAGAAGTGTACTGCTACCCACTCCAGTATTCTGGCCTGGAGAATTCCATGGACAGAGGAGCCTGGGGATGCAAAGAATCAGACACGACTCAGAAACTTAACAACACAACACCAAGCTACACACATAATCAATCACCATGTCTCAGTGGTTCAGCACAGCAAAAATGTATTTCTCGTTGTTGTTTCATTTGCTGCATTAAGGTCTCTAAGGTGTACAGTCACCTAGAGACGATGGAAGTGAAGTGAAGTCACTCAGTTGTATCTGACTCTTTGCGACCCCAGGGACTGTAGCCTGTTAGGCTCCTCCATCCGTGGGATTTTCCAGGCAAGAATATACTGGAGTGGGTTGCCATTGGCCATCTGCTTTTCCAGAGTCGATGGACAGAGCTTTAATTCACATGTGGCCCTGCCTCCCATCAAACTCCCCAGCTCCTGGGACAGGTCCTCAGAAGCCCACTCTTCACTGCTTCCCAGCTGCTGCTGCCCTGGGGCTTCTGGTCGGGGTCTGGTACCAATGCCTGGGCTGGGTACGGGGAGGGTAGGGGATGAGAGTCTGCTCTTATCTGACAAATATCCTTCTGCCTGAAGGAAAGCACATTAAATAGCAAATAAAATACACCATGGCATACTGAGAGACTGCTAGAGAAAGGCAACAAATACTTTTCCTGCATTTTAAATAAAAGGCTTTTCATTTTGCACTCTGCCCCACAAATTATGAAGATTCTGTGTTCAGATATTTACTCAGATAAGTGTGCATTAGGAAAACAGGAATGCTCAAACATTTTGAGACCACTGGACACAGTGTCTAAGTTGCCATTGATACCGGGATACCTGAAGTGTCATCATGGTATCATTGTTAGTATGAGGACATATAAGGACCAGGAAATAAATGGAATTCTGAAATAAATATGAATTCTAACATATCCTGAGTCTGTGGCCCCACTTGGTCATTTCCCAGCTCCCTGAATGTATAATTGGAATTACCATTCTTAACAGTAACCTTCACAATTGCATCCTTGATCCGTGAGGTAAGGGCTTCCCTGGTGGCTCAGATGGTAAAGCATCTGCCTGCAGTGCAGGAGACCTGGGTTCCATCCCTGGGTCAGGAAGATCCCCTGGAGAAGGAAATGGCAACCCACTCCAATGTTCTTGCCTGGAAAATTCCATAGCCTGGGGAGACTGGTAGGCTACAGTCCATGGGGTTGCAAAGAGTTGAATACGACTGAACGATTCACTTTCACTTTCTGTGAGGTAAGAAATATGGTCAAGAGTCTCAAGTGGAAGTTACAGAAATGTCTCTTCCTTCTGGTCCAAAGTGTTAATCAGAAACAATATCTGACAAGTAGGAGCATGTCTGTGTAGCGAGCGGAGGGCAGAGATTAGCACCAACTCAAAGGGTCCAAAGGATGCAAACACACAGTTCCTTAGCCTCTCTCCTTTAGTTTAGCAGGTCAGTTTCTGCCTCATTACTATAAATTATACAGTACTGCAGCATGACATGCCACTACTACAACACAACCAAAGGAAGTCCCAACTACAGCTTGAGTTCAGTTCAGTCACTCAGTCATGCCTGCCTCTTTGCAGCCCCACGAATTGCAGCATGTCTGGCCTCCCTGTCCATCACCAACACCAGGAGTTTGCTCAAACTCATGTCCATCGAGTCGGTAATGCCATCCTGCCATCTCATCCTCTGTCGTCCCCTTCTCCTCCTGCCCCCAATCCCTCCCAGCATCAGTCTTTTCCAATGAGTCAACTCTTCGCATGAGGTGGCCAAGGTACTGGAGTTTGAACTTCAGCATCAGTCCTTCCAAAGAACACCCAGGGCTGATCTCCTTCAGAATGGACTGGTTGGATCTCCTTGCAGTCCAAGGGACTCTCAAGAGTCTTCTCCAACACCACAGTTCAAAAGCATCAATTCTTCAGTGCTCAGCCTTCTTCACAGTCCAACTCTCACATCCATACATGACCACTGGAAAATCCATAGCCTTGACTAGACGAACCTTTGTTGGCAAAGTAATGTCTCTGCTTTTGAATATGCTATCTAGGTTGGTCATAACTTTCCTTCCAAGGAGTAAGCGTCTTTTAATTTCATGGCTGCAATCACCATCTGCAGTGATTTTGGAGCCCAGGAAAATTAAAGTCTGACACTGTTTCAACTGTTTCCCCATCCATTTTCCATGAAGTGATGGGACTAGATGCCATGATCTTAGTTTTCTGAACGTTGAGCTTTAAGCCAACTTTTTCACTCTCTACTTTCACTTTCATCAAGAGGCTTTTGAGTTCCTCTTCACTTTCTGCTGTAAGGGTGGTGTCATCTGCATATCTGAGGTTATTGATATTTCTCCCGGCAATCTTGATTCCAGCTTGTGTTTCTTCCAGTCCAGCGTTTCTCATGATGTACTCTGCATATAAGTTAAATAAACAGGGTGACAATATACAGCCTTGATGAACTCCTTTTCCTATTTGGAACTAGTCTGTTGTTCCATGTCCAGTTCCAACTGTTGCTTCCTGACCAGCATACAAATTTCTCAAGAGGCAGATCAGGTGGTCTGGTATTCCCCTCTCTTTCAGATTTTTCCACAGTTTATTGTGATCCACACACTCAAAGGCTTTGGCATAGTCAATAAAGCAGAAATAGATGTTTTGCTGGAATTCTCTTGCTTTTTCCACGATCCAGCGGATGTTGGCAATTTGATCTCTGGTTCCTCTGCCTTTTCTAAAACCAGCTTGAGCATCAGGAAGTTCACAGTTCACATATTGCTGAAGCCTGGCTTGGAGAATTTTGAGCATTACTTTACTAGCGTGTGAAATGAGTGCAATTGTGCTGTAGTTTGAGGATTCTTTGGCATTGCCTTTCTTTGGGATTGGAATGAAAACTGACCTTTTCCAGTCCTGTGGCCACTGCTGAGTTTTCCAAATTTGCTGGCATACTGAGTGCAGCACTTTAACAGCATCATCTTTCAGGATTTGGAATAGCTCAACTGGAATTCCATCACCTTCAATAGCTTAGTTCGTAGTGATGCTTTCTAAGGCCCACTTGACTTCACATTCCAGGATGTCTGGCACTAGGTCAGTGATCACACCATCGTGATTATCTGGGTTGTGAAGATCTTTTTCGTACAGTTCTGTGTATTCTTGCCATCTCTTCTTAACATCGTCTGCTTCTGTTAGGTCCATACCATTTCTATCCTTTATCGAGCTCATCTTTGCATGAAATGTTCCTTTGGTATCTCTGATTTTCTTGAAGAGATCCCTAGTCTTTCCCATTCTGTGGTTTTCCTCTATTTCTTTGCATTGATCGCTGAAGAAGGCTTTCTTATCTCTTCTTGGTATTCTTTGGAACTCTGCATTCAGATGTTTATATCTTTCCTTTTCTCCTTTGCTTTTTGCTTCTCTTCTTTTCACAGCTATTTGTAAGGCCTCCCCAGACAGCCATTTTGCTTTTTTGCATTTCTTTTCTATGGGAATCGTCTTGATCCCTGTCTCCTGTACAATGTCACAAACCTCAGTCCATAATTCATCAGGCACTCTATCTATCAGATCTAGTCCCTTAAATCTATTTCTTTCACTGTATAATCATAAGGTATTTGATTTAGGTCATACCTGAATGGTCTAGTGGTTTTCCCTACTTTCTTCAATTTAAGTCTGAATTTGGCAATAAGGAGTTCATGGTCTGAGCCACAGTCAGCTCCTGGTCTTGTTTTTGCTGACTGTATAGAGCTTCTCCATCTTTGGCTGCAAAGAATATAATCAATCTGATTTCGGTGTTGACCATCTGGTGGTGTCCATGTATAGAGTCTTCTCTTGTGTTGTTGGAAGAGGGTGTTTGTTATGACCAGTGCATTTTCTTGGCAAAACTCTATTAGTCTTTGCCCTGCTTCATTCCGTATTCCAAGGCCACATTTGCCTGTTATTCCAGGTGTTTCTTGACTTCCTACTTTTGCATTCCAGTCCCCTATAATGAAAAGGACATCTTTTTTGGGTGTTAGTTCTAAAATAAAAGGTCTTGTAGGTCTTCATAGAACCGTTCAACTTCAGCTTCTTCAGCGTTACTGGTTGGGGCATAGACTTGGATTACTCTGATATTGAATGGTTTGCCTTGGAAACGAACAGAGATCATTCTGTCGTTTTTGAGATTTTATCTAAGTACTGCATTTCGGACTCTTTTGTTGACCATGATGGCCACTCCATTTCTTCTGAGGGATTCCTGCCCACAGTAGTAGATATAATGGTCATCTGAGTTAAATTCACCCATTCCAGTCTATTTCAGTTTGCTGATTCCTAGAATGTTGAAATTCACTCTTGCCATCTCTTGTTTGACCACCTCCAATTTGCCTTGATTCATGGACCTGACATTCCAGGTTCCTATGCAGTATTGCTCTTTACAGCATCGGACCTTGCTTCTATCACCAGTCGCATCCACAGCTGGGTAGTTTTTGCTTTGGCTCCATCCCTTCATTCTTTCTGGAGTTACTTCTCCACTGATCTCCAGTAGCATATTGGGCACCTACTGACCTGGGGAGTTTCTCTTTCAGTATCCTATCATTTTGCCTTTTCATACTGTTCATGGGGTTCTCAAGGCAAGAATAGTGAAGTGGTTTGCCATTCCCCTCTCCAGTGGACCACATTCTGTCAAATCTCTCCACCATGACCCGCCCATCTTGGGTTGCCCCACGGGCATGGCTTAGTTTCACTAAGTTGGACAAGGCTGTGGTCCTAGGGTGATTAGATTGACTAGTTTTCTGTGAGTATGGTTTCAGTGTGTTTGCCCTCTGATGCCCTCTTGCAACACCTACTGTCTTACTTGGGTTTCTCTTACCTTGGGTGTGGGATATCTGTTCACAGCTGCTCCAGCAAAGTGCAGCCATTGCTCCTTACCTTGGACGAGGGGTATCTCATCACCGCTGCCCTTCCTGACCTTCAATGTGGGATAGCTCCTCTAGGCCCTCATGTGCCCGCGCAGCCACGGCTCCAGGTAACTCCTCTCGTCGCCGCCCCTGGCCTTGGTCGTGGGTTGTTCCTTCTGGCCACCACCTCTGGCCTCGGGCGAGGGGGCGTGGGGTAGCTCCTCCCAGCGGCCGCCCCTGGCCTCTGATGCTGGGTATTTCCTCTAGGCCGCCCCCACTGACCTTGGACGCAGGGTAGCTCCTCTCGGCCCGTTTCTGCGCCGACACAGTCTGGTACTCTTGGCCATTGCCCCTGACCTCGGACGTGGGGTAACTCCTCTTGGCTGCCGCCCTTCGGGCATGGGGTCCTCCCAGTTTCTGCCCCTGACCTCGGACGTGGGGTGGCTCCTCTCGGCCACGCTGTGGCACGTCCGTCACAGCTGCCTGCGCTACGGCACGCCATGTTGCAGCCGCCTGCGCTATGGCGCGCCCCTCTGCAATTCTCTATGGTTTTAGAACTACCAGTGGATGAAAAAATGCCATGTGGGACTCATACAAGCTCCAGTGGGAGAATCACAGTGGTCAAGTTCTGGAGCAGGGCCAGTCCACTTGCAGCAGAAAATGATGTGGGCTCTGGAAGGGGCAAAGTGATCATGCAAAACCAAAGGACCTGGGAATTCCCATTGTGATTTGGATTCTGTGAGATCCAGAAAGATCAGGTGGGCCCAGAAGCAGTCCTCTATCTGATGGAATCAGTGCATCAGAACTGATCAAACACACAAGCTGTGTAAGTAAATGGCTGAGATTCTCATGACCAAGGCATAAGGACACGTCCCTCAGCTTATACCTATATAAGGGTAATCCCCTAGAATCCACTATAGAAATGAGGCCAGAGTACATGGTTTGTACATGGACCAGCTTGGTATGTTTTAGTGGCAGCTAAAAACAGATGGTGGCTTCATTGCAGGCTCTCACACTTGGAACAGTAGAAAAGGCAAATCCTCTCAAGCTGACCAGCCCCTTTGTATAGAAGTTTAAGGGACCCTCCCAATCTTTGGGCTGATCTCTCCTCTCTAGTCAAGCTGAACTGCTTTTAATTCTCATAATGTGTTATTTAACTTGTACCTTTCTGCCCTTGAATATGCCATTTCTTCAGCCTGGAATATGTTCCTCTTTCCTTCTGCTTCCATTTAATTAGGTCCTCAAGTAAAAGTTACCTTAATCTAGAAACTTCTTTCTTCTGCAGGACTGGACTGAAGTGCCCTGCCATAGCTCACTGAGCATCCTGTACATTCCAATGAGTGACATATCATGCCCTGTAATTCCTTGTTAAATACATATCTTGCTTCTTAATAGTAAGTTTCCTGAGGACAGAAGCAACTGTGTCCATATATATTATATTTTCTTATACATGTTGTATATATTTACATATAAACACATATATTCATATATATTTATTTTGCATGTGCTCAGCTGTTTAGAATACATAAAAATTCAGACTAGGTTTTGATTTAAATATTTACATGTGGATGTGTTAGTTATTCAGTTGTGTCCAACTCTTCATAATCCCATGGATTGTGGCCCACTAGGCTCCTCTGTCCATGAGATTTTCCAGGCAAGAATAGTGGAGTGGGTAGCCATTTTCTTCTCCAGGGGATCTTCCTGACCCAGGGATTGAACCTGGGTCTCCTGCATTGCAGGCAGACTCTTTACCATCTGAGCCACCAGCAAAGCCCAAATACTTACATGTGAAGTCGTTTAGTCATGTCTGACTGTTAGTGACCCCATGGGCTGCAGCCTGCCAGGCCCCTTTGTTCATGGGGTTTTCCAGGCAAGAATACAGGAGTGGGTTGCCAATTCCTTCTCCAAAATACTTACATGCTGCTGCTGCTGCTAAGTCGCTTCAGTTGTGTCCGACTCTGTGCGACCCCATAGACGGCAGCCCACCAGGCTCCTCTGTCCCTGGGATTCTCCAGGCAAGAACACTGGAGTGGGTTGAAGACTTGACATTAGAAGCAGAGCTGAAATAAACATAAAAGGATTGCATTTTAGAATTATAATGCTTCCCAAATCTGTTTAATAGCTTCTGTAATGAAATATATTAATCATTAAAGTATAGCGTGCTTAGTAAATTTTTTATGTTTAAGAACACTGTAGTTTAAAGATTAAACTCTCCTGTTGGAAAAGTATCCACATGGAGAAACCTAAGTAAAGTGAAAACTTTTTAGTAATATTATGCTATATATAAACTACCCATAATGGCATAAGTAAACCAAGTATTTTTATAATGTTCTTCAAAATAAAAGACAGTTTTATCTTTTGGGAGGATGCGACTGGTAGATATAATCACATTTAATTTTCCTGTTCACTAAAAAATGGAGAAACACACACTAAAAAAGAAAGAATGAAAAAAAATCACCAAAATTGGCCTTAGTTTCCTCCCACCGGTCGTCCTCAATTGTTTAAATGGATGTTTTCAGGATGCAGTAATTTCTTTCCACCAGAACTGCCCCACCTCACATGAAACAAGCAACAGCACAGTTTTTATTTGCTTTGATTCTTTTATGTGGCGCATCTCAAGCTGTATAAAAAGCCTTAGAGAAATGCATGGGCATCGTCACATATGCTCATTATTAGAGCTTCCACTTCTCTTTAGTTTGGTGAAAAAGCTCATACTTATTTTCCTCATTACATTGCATAGGTAGATATTATTAGATATATCACATGGCAAGATTTATATCTTCAAGTTGGTTTTTAATATCTTGCATCAATTTGAGTTCTGAAGTTTTGCCTTGTCTGTTCGGACCTGAACTATGCCTCCAAAGGGAAACACACTAAGGTGTGTCAGAAGAGTCTTCAGGGAAGGTTTCCTTCAGTAGACCATTTAGCACTCTCTCTTTGTTTTTACCTTTCTTACATGTTTGCAGGATTTTTTTTTTTTAATTGAAATTTATGTTTTTATGGAGTTACTGTATCCTTTGTAATTATACTGAGCTCTGACTCAGCCTCATGAGTCTGAGCTAAAATGTGTAAAGCAGGATAATTCCTAACACAGTTCTTTAAAAGTGCATTTTTCACGGCTAAGGCAAAATTAAAATCTGAGCAGCCAATTCAGTTTCAGGAAGGACTGAGACAAATGAAACGTTGGCCATTTATGAATTACTTCAGTGGAATAATTACTTATTATGGAAACATAATAAGCAAATAAGTTATTTGCTAACAATAACTTCTGATAGGATTTAAGAAAGGCCTATGGTCATTCTTCAGATGTCAAAACCCTAAAGTCAATATGCCGAATTGTATTTTTGGAATAGGCTCCTGAAATATTTCTAGAACAGAAGGTAATTTGTGTCTCCACTTCAATTTGTGTTATATAGAGATGACTTCGGGGACATTTAATATTAAAAATTCCATCTCTTTAGAAAAATCACACAAATTAAAATAGTTACTCTAAAGAACTCTATGGGAATACATTTGGTAGTTCTAAGATATCCTACTTACAATACACTTTATGATATGACAATCATAATACTATACAGGCATCTCATGAAATATAATGAAAGAAGATTGGGAAGTGATTATAAAAGGGAAACTGATGAAGTAGAATTAATAAAATGTCACTGTGAAGCTTAGCTGATTCATTTAACAGGTCTTAAGGTGACTGGACAGTTTAAGGTCATTGAGCCTTAGCTTCTCCTCATATCAAATGCAGATACTATCACCTAACACCTAGAACATTTGTGAGCATAACTTAAATGAAATAATTGTGGCTAGCTCCTGCTTATTAATGTTGTTCAATAAACATTAATCCTCCTCACCAAGATTCACTGGTTGCATTCTTTTGGAAGTCATACAAAGGCATTTTAGTGGTTTGGTGATTTTCTTTGAAATTGATTTTTGCTTTCATGCAGCTCTTTAGTGACTTCCTAAGGCTGCTTCCTGCTGAAATAATGTATTATTCTATGCATTCTCATGTGCTTCATCCAAGTACTGATATATTAGGTGTGAAAAACTTTAAACTCTTTCCAGGTCCAGCTGGGTTGGGCTCCCACTCCCTAGGAACTCAGCTTGTAGTAATATGTTACTCATCAGGTGTCAGGCCAAAACTGACTCCACAATTTATAAAATGGCTTTCTATATGTAAGTATCAATTTTTTTAACTATTATATTATTTATCATGTGCTACATAAAAGTATTTTATATGAATATTAGAGTTATATTTTATATCTTACTCAGATGTGCCATGCATTCATCTGTCTCCTTATTCAGTTTCTTACAGGAATGGAGGAAGCCTGAAAAACTGAAGATACCTGAATGACAGAGATAATATGTAAGTCAACTTAATGTCTTTATGTTCCTATTAGCAGGTTGTAATATAAACTCATCTTTCAACTGAACTCCACTTTTCATCAAAGCATTTTTTTTTTTCTGTACAAGTGCTATAACAGAAAATGAGTGGTTAATAAGTATCAAATATTGAAGAAGCAAGTTCAGATTGAACCAGTTCAGTACAGTTCAGTCACTCAGTCATGTCTGACTCTGCAACCCCATGGATTGCAGCACGCCAGGCTTCCTGGTCCAACACCAACTCCTGGAGCTTGCTCAAACTCATTTCCATCGAGTTGGTGATGCCATCCAACCATCTCATCCTCTGTTGTCCCCTTATCCTCCTGCCTTCAGTCTTTCCCAGCATCAGGGTCTTTTCAAATGAATCAGTTCTTTGCATCAGGTGGCCAAAGTGTTGAAGTTTCAGCTTCAGCATCAGTCCTTCCAATGAATATTCAGGACTGATTTCCTTTAGGATTGACTGATGGCACCAGAGAGACTAACAATGACAAAAGGTAAGTATGAAACTAAGGTTAGGGCAAACATTCTCCCAGAATTATGTATGTATGTTCATATGTATATATGCTCAGTAGCTCAGTTGTGTCCGACTTTTTGCAACCCCGTGAATTGTAACCCACCAGGATGCTCTGTCAATGGGATTTTTCAAGCAAGAATACTGGAGTGGGTTGCTATTTCCTCCTCCAGGGAATCTTCCCATATCTCTTGCATCTTCTGCGTTGGCAGGCAGATTCTTTACCACTGCACCACTTGGGAAGTCCAATGTGTGTGTGTGTGTGTGTGTGCGTAAATATAAAATAACACATATTCAGGATATTCCTTGAATAAACTTTGTGAGCTTTGTTAGTTTGTGCTGCTCCAGGAATTTGTTGACTACATCTGTGTTGTTAAATTTGAGGACATAAGTTTGTTCATAGTGTCATCTTTTAGTATTTGATGTCTGTAGGATCTGAAGTGATGCCCTCTATATCTCATTTGTTATATTGTTAATTTACATATTCTGTTTTTATTTTACTTTGTTTCATTCTAATTTCTTTGATCAATCTTCCTAGAGGTGTATTGATTTCATTGTTGTTTGGCAAGGGTCAAATTTAGTTTCATTGATTTTTCTCTAATTTTTAAAATTCCTAATGCTCTTGTTTTCTTCAGTTATTTTTATTGTTCCTTCTGTCCACTTAGTATGAGTCTAATATACTTTCATTTATTTAGAGATACTTTTAGATGATTAATATAAGAACTTTATTATTTTCTAGTAAAAGCACTTGTTGCTCTAAAATTTCCTCTAAGTAGTTCTTTAGAGGAAAGAACCACATCAAACAAATTCCTTCTATTCTACCTTTATTTAATTGATTAACAATATTTCTAATTTCATTTGCAAGCTATTTTTTTTATTCCTGGTTATTTAGAAATGCATCATTTACTTCTCAAATATTTAACAATTTTCCAGATATATTTGTTATTGATTTCAATTTTAATTTTGTATGGTCTGTCAATATAGTTCATATTATCTTAGTTCATAAAGTTTGTCAATATTTGTTTTTCAGTTTAGAATGTGTTGTATCGGTGAATATTCAAGCATTGAAATGAATGTGTATTCTAGTCTTGCTGAGTGGCATATTCCATAAATATTACTTAGTTCCTGTTGGTTTGATAGTGTTATTTAGACTTCTATATGTTTACTGCTTCTGTATTTACCTTTTCTATCAATTACTTAGAATTGTTGAAATCTCCAAATATAAGTATGGATTTTTTCGTGTCTTCTTTCAGTGATATGTTTTGCTTTATGCATTTTGTGTTCCTGATTTTAGTTACATACATATTTAGAATTATTATGTTTTCTTGGTCAATTGTCTCTCTTACTATTATGTAAAGTCTTTTACTATCATTGGTAATATTTTTTTTCTGATGTGTACTTCTCTCTTATTAGCATAGTTTACAACTTCACTTGATGAATTAAATTCAATATTGTAAATACTAAATATTTTTGCATGGATACAAATAATGAAACAACAGTGGAGACAAAATGAAACTATAAGAGGTATTCAGTCCATAAGTAGATAGATAAAGAATGAAAAATACAAACAACAGATGGAATATAGCCAAAACAACTATCAAGCTTGTAGATTTCAAGCCAAACAAATCCATAATTATATAAAGTAGAACTGACACCAAAATATCAAATAAAGAACTAAACATTCAAGGTCCAACAAACTGTCTATAAGAAATCAACTTTAAATGTAAAAACAGAGATAGATAAAAAAATAACCAGAGAGAAAGAGTAACAAGATATAAGATATGCCAAGTAAGCATCAATCAAAATAAAGCTGAAATTGTTATTTCCATTTTATTCTATAGTTTCTGACTCTTCTAAAATTCTTCCTTGTTTATGTTGTCCAGATTTTTCATGATAGATGTTAAAGTGTTAACTAAAGATAACTTAAATTCCCTGTCTACTAACATCTGTGTCGTCTCCTAGTCTTATTCTGTTGAATGAGACGGTCATCTCTTGATAGTGAACTAATTTTTCTCTTCCCTTGCTTTGTGTGTGTCTGTTGATAGCTTTCATTAATTGCTAGACATAGCCTGCAGAACAGTAGAGACTAAAATATATAGTATTTATACCTGGAAATGGTCACAATTCTTCTGCTATGTTGTTAGCATGGCAATTAAGTTGATCTAATTAGGAGTTGAGCTACTTTTGTGTTTTGTTAGCCGTTTTTACCTTCAGTTCACAGCAATTTCAAATTTTTCTGTTCTGTTTCTTATGGTGAGGATGGTTTGAGATTCTCTTTCCCGCCACCAACTTTCCTGCTCCAGCCTCTGCCTTAGTCCTTTCCTGTGTGTCTGTACTGCAGGTGGCCTCTCTTTCTACCCTCCTGTCCTTCTCAAGCACTAGTGTCTTGTTTGTTATCTGGTGCTTGCTAACCCAGTGGTGGGTAGTCTGAGAGTGTTCTTTGTTGTCTTGGGTTAACCTTAGTTTTAGACTGGACCTTTGTACTTATGCCCAGTGGGTAGTAATTTCTCTATGACTCAGCCTTTTCCCCAGCAACAAGCAATCTTTAATTTTCTGGACCCAGGAGAAATTTCTGTCCCTTCTCCAGAACTGGCTTCCCCAATGGCTCAAGTGGTAAAGAATCTGCCTGCAATGCAGGAGACTCAAAAGATACAGGTTTGCTCCCTGGAAAAGGAAATGGCAAACCACTCCAGTATTCTTGCCTGGAGAATCCCATAGACAGAGGAGCCTGGTGGGCTACAGTTTCTGTGAAGTTGCAAAGAGTCTGACAGTACTGAGCATGCACACATCTCCAGATTTGGATGGCTTTTTATCTTTTATATCTTCCAGCTGCAGTAGGTCTTCACTCTGCTTTGGGGCTGGCAGGATTGCTACCTTTTCCTCAGTGAGTTAAGTCTTTCATTCCTAAGGCCTTTTTGGGACTTCATTCCTTTCTGTATTTGTGGCCGTTCCCCTTCTCTAGACCTGCACTGCAAAGGATCTAATCAATTATAGGATTAAATATTAAATTAAAGGATACAACAAAAAATGATTATATCCTTTGCAGCCAAAGATGGAGAAGCTCTATACAATCAGCAAAAACAAGACAGGGAGCAGACTGTAGCTCAGATCATGAACTCCTTATTGCCAAATTCAGACTTAAATTGAAGAAAGTGGGAAAACCACTAGACAATTCAGGTATGACCTAAATCAAATGCCATTTGACTCTACAGTGGAAGTGAGAAATAGATTTAAAGGACTATATCTGAAAGACAAGACTGCCTGATGAACTATGAATGGAGGTTTGTGACATTGTACAGGAGACAGGGATCAAGGCCATCCCCAAGAAAAAGAAATGGAAAAACATAAAATGGCTGTCTAAGGAGGCCTTACAAATAGCTGTGAAAAGATAAGTGAAAAGCAAAGAAGAAAAGGAAAGATATACTCATTTGAATGCAGATTTCCAAAGAATAGCATGGAGAGATAAGAAAGCCTTCCTCAGGGATCAGTGCAAAGAAATATAGGAAAATAATAGAATGGGAAAGACTAGAGATCTCTTCAAGGAAATTAGAGATACCAAGGGAATATTTCATGCAAAGATGGCTCAATAAACGACAGAAATGGTATGGACCTAACAGAAGCAGAAGATATTAAGAAGAGGTGGCAAGAATACACAGAAGAACTGTACAAAAAAGATCTTCACGACCCAGATAATCATGAAATGGTATGGACCTAACAGAAGCAGAAGATATTAAGAAGAGGTGGCAAGAATACACAGAAGAACTGTACAAAAAAGATCTTCACGACCCAGATAATCATAAAGGTGTGCTCACTCCCACTCACCTAGAGCCGGACATCCTGGAATGTGATCCAGGAAGCATCACTATGAACAAAGCTAGTGGAGGTGAAGGAATTCCAGTTGAGCTATTTCAAATCCTGGAAGATGATGCTGTGAGAGTGCTGCAGTCAATATGCCAGCAAATTTGGAAAACTCAGCAGTGGCCACAGGACTGGAAAAGGTCAGTTTTCATTCCAATCCCAAAAAAAGACAATGCCAAAGAATGTTCCAACGTCTGCACAATTGCACTCATCTCACATGCTAGTAAAGTAATGCTCAAAATTCTCCAAGCCAGGCTTCAGCAATATGTGAACTGTGAACTTCCTGATGTTCAAGGTGGTTTTAGAAAAGGCAGAGGAACCAGAGATCAAATTGCCAACATCTGCTGGATCATGGAAAAAGCAAGAGAGTTCCAGAAAAACATTTATTTCTGCTTTATTGACTATGCCAAAGCCTTTGAATGTTTGGATCACAATAAACCGTGGAAAAATCTGAAAGAGATGGGAATACCAGACCACCTAACCTGCCTCTTGAGAAACCTATATGCAGGTCAGGAAGCAACAGTTAGAACTGGACATGGAACAACAGATTGGTTCCAAATAGGAAAAGGAGTACTTCAAGGCTGTATATTGTCACCCTGCTTATCTAACTTATATGCAGAGTACATTATGAGAAATGCTGGGCTGGAGGAAGCACAAGCTGGAATCAGATTGCTGGGAGAAATATCAATAACCTCAGATATGCAGATGACACTGCCCTTATGACAGAAAGTGAAGAAGACCTAAAGAGCCCCTTGATGAAAGTGAAAGAGGAGAGTGAAAAAGTTGGCTTAAAGCTCAACATTCAGAAAACAAAGATCATGGCATCTGGCCCCATCACTTCATGGCAAATAGATGGGGAAACAGTGGAAACCATAGCTGACTATTTTTCTGGGCTCCAAAATTATTGCAGATGGTGATTGCAATCATGAAATTAAAAGATGCTTGCTCCTTGGAAGGAAAGTTATGACCAACCTAGACAGCATATTACAAAGCAGAGACATTACTTTGCCAACAAAGGTCCATCTAGTTCAGGCTATGGTTTTTCCAGTGGTCATGTATAGATGTGAGAGTTGGACTATAAAGAAAGCTGAGTGCAGAAGACTTGATGCTTTTGAAATGTGATGTTGGAGAAGACTCTTGAGAGTCCCTTGGACTGCAAGGAGATCCAACAAGTCCATCCTAGAGGAGATCATTGGAGGGACTGATGTTGAAGCTGAAACTCCAATACTTGGGCCACCTGATGTGAAGAGCTGACTCATTTGAAAAGACCCTGATTCTGTGAAAGACTGAGGGCACGAGGAGAAGTGGATGACAGAAGATAAGATGGTTGGATGGCATCACCGACACAATGGCATGGGTTTGGGTGGGCTCCGGGAGTTGGTGATGGACAGGGAGACCTGGCATATTGCAGTTCATGGGGTTGCAAAGAGTTGGACATGCCTGAGTGACTGAACTGAACTGAACTGAGGCCTGCACTGCTAAAGAAGTCTTTCTTCAGTCTGCTTCCTACCACCATTCTTTCTTGTGAGTGCTCAGTGAAAGTCCATGAAGAAAAACCTTTAAGAGAGCACAACTTCCTCTGAATCTATATCACCCAGAATTTGCCTGCTCTCTCACTAACCCAGAACTCACCTTTTAGCAATTTCCAAATAGGAAAAGGAGTGTGTCAAGGCTGTATATTGTCACCCTGCTTATTTAACTTATATGCAGAGTACAGTTTAGCTAATTTTTATTACCTGCTTAAGTGGAGGCACTGTCTTTCTCCTGATGCCATAGATGAGCCAGTACTTATGTTCCATCTTCTCTTGGAGAAACTCATCATATCCTGGATTTCAGCCTATTGGTTATAGCTCTCTGAAAGGTAGAGAAAAATAAGTATGTGTTTTTAGTGTTTTGTATATCATTCTGTTTTATTATTTTACATTTTTATATTTATAACTTCTATACCTTCCTTTCAAGTTAGAGCCTCTAATTTTAAAATTAAGAAAATAGTGATTTTATCTGGTTCATCTGTACATTCTAGAATATAATTAAGTAAACCAGATTAATTCCTTTGTTATTTTTTCAGTGCATAATTATTAAATAGCTTCTATGTTTTAATGGTTATTTTATTTTTAGTGATATAATCTGTTATTTACATTTTAATGATATAATCTGTATAACTGCTTTCCCACATAAATCTTACAAAATATTTGATTCATCTAAAATTTTCAAACATTTTTTAGTGTTAGATTTTATTGTGGATATTACTTTTGCAAAATACAAAATTTCCAGAGCAAAACTTTAAAATCAATCTCTTATAAAGATTACTACATTGTCCTTTAAAAATGTAAGCAGTAATAATTTTATTTTATGCTGTATATTAAGTATAATGAATATCATTCTATGTTTTACTTAGTATAATTTTTCTGGGATAATTTTTGTAAATTTTAATTGCAACGAATGGGGTATAGATCTATTTATGTTTACATCTGTAGTGTTTTTTATACATTTTAGCTATTGTGACTTTTTTCTGTTATTTATTTTTACAGTGATATTTACTAGGCATTGAATAGAAGCTTATATTTTAATTTTTGAAACTTATGGCAACAAATGCAAACAGGACAAAGGCATTCAATGTGGACATATGGTAGGGTCAAAATACATTGCCATCGGAGAGATATGTAGAGATCATTTCAGGTTATGGAAAGGACATGATGAAATCTAATAAAAGGCAAGAGTCATCAAATGAATGGCAAGAGAAAGAATAGATAGTAAAGAGACCAATACACACAAAAAATGAGGTTATATTGGAAAAGTAGGAGACAGGCTCTACTGAAGATTGTTTAATGTTTTAAGGTGGCTTATAGGCCTTGTGAATAATCATAGCAAAATAGGCCACATTGAGGATCAGCCTGTGCAGGTAATTCAGCAAAACCTTCCCCCCATAGAAATCTGACCAGAGGTTTGTAAGCAGTATTTTTAGAATACAAAATCTCCTTGCAAATACAGTCCTTCTATAAATATGAATCAGGAAGATAAAGTGTTTGCTATACATCTTGTGTGGGAACTAGATAGTTCTGCGTGATTCTTGATTTATTAGTAGTGCTATGTCCACATAGAGTAAATATATCATATGAAATCTTTAAACATGCTTTGGAAGGGTTTATAGAATTTGTATATAAAGTAAAAAATAAATCTGTTATTTACACATGAAATTTAACAAAGATGAAAGCAAGAATCTTTAAATTTCACTTTTTCTAATATAATTTGTTTTGTGTGTATACATGTGTATGTGTGTGCATATGCATGCATTTTGGTAAGACAAATTGTTGAGCAGTAATTTAGTCAGATAATAAAATGTACTTCTTTTTCTTAAATTCTTGATTCTGTCAATGAATTGTTACATGTTTAGCAAACCTTACTGTTACATATATTTTGCTTATATTATAAATACCCAAATCACCCTGATGCTCTCTAGAATCAAACAAATAGGCTCAGTCCTAGCTTAAGCCAGACTCAGAGAGAAGTGTTTCTCAAAGATTTACAGCTTGGAATTTTTCTGTTTGGGATAGGAAGGTGTTAAAAGTCTGCACAAAAGAATAAGTGATATGACTATTTCAGAGGGTTCACTCTGGTAGCTTTATGGAGCATAGTCCATTGGCAAACAAGAGCAAAAGCAGGTAATTTAGCCAGCTAATGATTCATGGTAATGGCCTGTTTCAGTGTGTTTGTATGGGGGCAGTGAGAAGTGGTCGAAATCTAAATATATTACCAAGATAGAGGCAGCAGATTATCTTGATGGGTAGAATGAGAGAAAAAGCAGAGATGATTTAAAAGTTTTTTTTGTTTTTTTTTTTCCCCTTTTTTCTTCTGAGCAACTGTAAGGATAGAGTTCCTGTTAACAAGAGGGGAAAGGCTCTCTAACAGCAGGTTTGGAGAGAAAGATCAGTACTTCAATTTTGAACACATTAATTTTGAATAATCAAAATGAGATAAATAGAAGGAGTAAGTAAGGATATCATGTAGGCAGTTGATTATATAAGTCTGAAATTTCAAGGGAAATCCAGGCTATGGGTAGAAAGTCTGGGGTCATTATTAGCATCACCAGATATTTAGTATCAAAGTGATTAAAATGGATAAAGTTTTCAAGTTAGTGAGAATAAACTTTCAAGTAGAATAATCTAAAGAGGTACAAGGACTCATTTAAGACAGGAGGCAAAAAATAACCAATAAAAATAATGAGAAGAAAGAATCATACTCCACTCATAGTCATTGGTTATTTTAAACTGCCAGGCATTTTCATATGTGATTTAATTTAATTTTCAAAAATGTATAGGAGATAATCGCTGTGATATAAATGAAGAAAATAATTTGGAGGGATCATCTTACTCAAGGTCACATATTTTAGGTAGTAGAGATTGTTTTTGAATTCTGGTGTTGAGACTTCAAGGCAAGTAAACTTTGTACTATTCAAGTAACTCATGGTCCCTTCAACATTTGTGTCTTTGGGTTCATTATATGAAAATATCAACTCTAAATAGTGGCTAAATATTACAAAAAGAATGCAGTTAGCATTGGCCACAAGAATTTAGTAAACATCATTTTGGCCTAACTTGATGTGATACACAAAATCAGTATGTTTGGAATGAGTTTGAGGAACATAGGGAAAATGGGAGAATTTGAAACAAAGGACGTTAGGCAGGAAAGATGGAAGTGAAATTCGCCCTGTTGTATCCAACTCTTTGTAACCCCATGGACTATACAGTCCACAGAATTCTCTAGGCCAGAATACTGGGAGTGGGTAACCTATCCTTTATCCAGTGGATTTTCCCAACCCAGGAATCAAACCAGGGTCTCCTGCATTTCAGGTGGATTCTTTACCAACTGAGGGAAGCTTGAACAATTGAGATGCTGCATATTAAAAATAACTAGTTGCTCATTAGAATTCCTGGGTTGTCAAAGATAAGAATGAGGCACTAAGTTCCTGATACCTACTAGCTAGATGATAGAATTTATGCTAGTTCAAAATACAAATGTAATCCTATGATGTGGATACATCTTTGGTTTTTATATTTCTTATTAATCCTTAAGTTCCATATCTCTTCTTGCAGGAATTTCAGAATCCCCATTTTATGCATTTTAGAACTTCCTTATCACTGTATTTCATGCCAATTTTTTATAGACATAATGGTGAACTAAGAAGAAAAAAAAAAACAAAGAAAAAACCTTTCATTTAATCTTTTTATATTCATTGCTAAGGCTCTCCTCTAGTCAGAATAACTTTGAATGTGAATAACTGCCATCATGGATATAATTTTTTGAATAAAATTATTATACATCTTACAAATAAGCATGCGTCTAGAACTTATATGCAAATACATCCCAGTCTGAAAAAGAATGGACAAAGTTATAAACTATCTTACTTTCCCTTTTATTTGATATCTATGTAGAATATTACCATATTTTATAATATAAATTTTCAGATATGTATGTGGCACAATGATATCTGGTAAGCTCTGTTTATCAGTATTTATGAATGGATTATATGGATCATAGAATTTGTTGTAAGTTCACAGATCCTAACTACAGTAAAAACATTTTAGGACAAAAGTGATATCACAGAGTCTAGCTAGGCTCTTGAAAAGTTACAGAGCTGATTGAGAAGTTAATATGATTCTGGAGTTCTTAATATCCAAGTGAAAGTGTCCATGAGTCATCATGGACCCAGAACATAGCTGATCCCATACAACTGGAAGCACCATAAGGAAAATCCATGCTTACTTTGATTCTGCTTGACAGTAGTCTCCACCAATTATCTTATCCCTGATTTATTACTTATTTGTATCAGTACACAATCCCAGGGAGATCATTTGACTTCCAGGATCAAGAAGGAAGACTCTGGAATCTTTATCTATCAGCTGTTGTTGTTCATGCACCAAGTCGTGTCTGACTGCAGTATGCCAGGCTTCCCTGTCCTTCACAATCTCTATCTCTTGGCTATTACTCTTGCCTTTCACGAGTACTATTTTGTTTTAAGCCAGTAATTGATAGGTGTAGTTCATGAATGCTTGGGAGTCCCTGAAATAATTTCAGGTGATTTGAAGATCAAAATTCTTTTTCTAAAATGATATGAAGATATCATTTGCCCTTTATTATGATGACATTTTCACTAGTGGTACAGAGGTAATGGTGAGGAAAAAGCTGTTGTATTTACTTTCTGCTACTTGAAAAAATGCCTGAAAAACCATGGTTACTGAAACTTGGGATTTTGATGCACATTTTTTCCAAGTGAATGAAGTGAGCTTCTCAACCTGCAGTGGTTGTTGACACTATCTGAAGCTTTCCAGTGAAAATTAGAAAACTTTGGAAAACTTGACTCAACCACCATGAACTTGACAGTGTTTCAGCACATGTACCAGTTTTTTTTTTTTTTTTTTTTTTTATGTTACAACAAAGTACCACAGATTTAATGACTTAAAATGATAGTCATTTATTAACTTTCAGGTCTGTAGATCAGAAGTCTGGGCATGGCACAGCTAAGAACTGTCTTACAAGGCTGAAATTAAAATGTCAGCCAGGGTATATTCCTGTCTGGAGCCTCATGTTCTTGTCTATAGAAATTTCCTTAGCTCCTGTGCTTGTTTGTAGAATTCACTGGTTGTAGGACATACCCTATTTTCTTATTGGCTATTGTCCAGAGGTCATTATCAATTCCCAGAAGCAAGTCTCAACTCCTTTCCGTGTTCCTCTCCCCTTCAACTTCCAGTCCAGGAATGGGGAATCTCCCTCCTTTCAAATATCAGCCTCTAGAAAGAGACTGGCCTCTTTTATGGATTGACCTAATTAGGTCAGTCTCACCAAAGTTAAACTCCTTTTCTTAAGATCAGCTGTGCCATATAGCATAATGTAATCATGGTAATGACTCTCATCCTATTAATAGGCTCAGTACATACTTGAGGTGAAGGCAATGTACAGGGTGTATACTGATGGTTAGGTATCCACCGCCTCACAAGCAGAACCATATTGCTAAGAGTAGAGTGAATTTACAGCTTTAGGTATGGATCACAATTTCCTTTCAGCCTTCAAATTACAAACGACCTTACTGGTCCATTTCTTCTCACACATTGGGTTATTCTCCAATCTTTTTGAAAAAATTACTCTGTGTCTCCAGGAAGTTTATTTCCATCCTTCTCTGAAAACAATGCTCAACCTTATCCTGCCTATGAGATAGGGTCCTTTTAAATAATTTCAGTATAACCTTCTGATATCTGTACTGGTATGAGAAAAGAAAGGACAATGATATATAAGTGCTCTTGCTGCTAGAATTCTTGAACACAAAAATGTATCTGAAGCAGTCTCTGCTCCTGCCATGGATCTTACAGTATGGTAGAAGGCAGAGCTCAAAACCTCATTCTATTGCTAAATTATCCCTGGTCTATTTCCCATATTGGTTCCCAGAGTTTCTAAATTACATGGAAATGATCTGTCCATGCCCTGGTAATATCATTTATTGAGCACTGCCACTTTGCTGGGTAGTTAATAATGACAATGCAAGTATATACCACTTACTTTCCTCAGCATTATATAGTAGAGCAACATTACTGTGGTACTAGTATTATTCCAATTTTATACACAGGGTAACTGAGAAGTTGCATATCGTGCACATCCTATGGTTTCACATACAGAAAGGGGCAAAGCCAAGTTTACAAGTAAGGTAGTCTAGTACCTGATACTGAATTCTTAGTCTTTACACCTTGCCACCTCTCTTAAGTCTCTGAAAATTATTCTAAAATATAAAACTCCAATATGATAAACACTCTATATGACTATTATTTAAATCAAATGTCCAGTAAAGGACCTAAAGAGTCTTTCTATAATAATTGTTAGGTATCCTTGGGAGTTATACTTTGATGGGAAGAAAAATGACAGGATAAACATATTAAGGTTATAACATATATACAGGTTATAACATATAACCATTTCTTGTGAATCTGCTGGACACTTTTATATGCAGTTTCTAGAACAGCTAATATTCATTCATTCATTAAAAAAATTATCTGTTTATCTCCTTGAACATAATAGAAAGCTAGGGATCTAGGAATCTCTCCCTCCCAGAAGTGAATCAGATAATCTCTTCCCAGGAATTCAAGGATAGATTATTTCCTATACATATAATTCCTTTTTATATCACCCAAAGCAGCATTTCTCACTATTGGTCTCTTTCCTCAGGTAAGTCTCTATTGTAGAATTAAAGTTATGGATGGTAGCATGCTAACCAGCTGTCTTTAGTAAATGAAATGACCTCTCTCCCTCTCTATTTCTCTCCCTCTTTCAGAATGAAAGAAGAATAATTTGCTTTTGACTATTCAGCAGCATTAAATATCATTAGCAGAGGCTCTGAAAGCCATGTGGTCAGCGTGACTTAATGGACAGAGACACTGAGTCTGAGAGAGTTAGATGAGTTGTTCACACAGCTAATTAACTGCATAACATGGATTAGAATGCAGAGCTCCTGATTCAAAGTCTAGTGGTCTTCATCAGGATTATGTGATATCCAACAAAGCCAGTATGTATTAACATAATCACATTTCATAACCGATCTCCCTGCTGGTATCTCACAATAGAGACTAGATTTTAAAATTTATTCTCCTTTCCCTTTAAGTTTCTTAACAAAGAGTTGAAGTAAAAGAAAATCATATTCTTTTTTTTTTAACGTGAAGCTTTGGTTGACTTTAGCAATCATAAAGTGGTAAAAACAGAGACTCTTCTTAAACTTAATTATAGATATACTAATAGTTCTTTGTCGTCAGCTCTTCATTTGCATGTCTAATGTCTTGCATTATCTTTTCACATTTAAATTTATTAAGTGAAGAAAAAAATGATTGTTAAATAAGTCTACATACATTAAGAAAGCTTTTTTCACCCTCTGCTTTGAAAAGTACTCTACTCTGTATTGAGGTTTAAATAAATGCAATATTTATTAATTCACAAAGACTTCTATAGCTTTATGATTATGAACAAGGGAAAAATATGAGAAAAGGTAAAGTTAGCAAAAAAAAAATCTTTAAGAAAAAATTCCATGTCAGTCAAAAGCATTAAAGCTTGATGCTTTGAAACTCCAATCGTTAAGCCTTGGGCATGAAACAAGAAAGCGACAAGGTTGACTGAATTAAACACACATTTGCCAACAGTTGGCAGGTTTTGAAAGTGCTAAGATATGAATGTTGGGCTTTATATATGCATAAATATGTATTAACACTTGTATATAGGTATTTAAAATTATTTAGAGGTACCATTCTTCAGGAAAATAGGAATATAGAAATATTCATAGATTGAAAATGCAATAAAAGTAACACAAAATTCAATATTTGGGACAAAATGTTGACACGTGGTGGCCACTAAATGTCTAAAAATGTTAAAAGCACTTTCTTAACATTAAATATTTAGGGAGAGTTTGAAATTTAATTTTTGCTTTTATATTAAATGCAGAAAGGCATTTTTTTTTTTCATCAGTTGCAGTGCTATGCCTACCAAGTAATGCTTAAGACAAGTCAGAGCTGTCATCAGAAAGCCAATTCAAGATATGGAGGATAAATTTCTACTTACAAAGAGAGGACAAAGGCAGGATCTTCCAGCCAGGGTTTTAGAGTTAGGCCTTGAGTGAAAAGGGTCATTAGACAAATTATCAATTTGGAATATGTCAATTCAGTTCAGTTCAGTTCAGTTCAGTCACTCAGTCGTGTCTGACTCTTTGTGACCCCATGAACCGCAGCACACCAGGCCTCCCTGTCCATCACCAACTCCCAGAGTCCACCCAAACCCATGTCCATCAAGTCAGTGACGTCGTCTAACCATCTCATCCTCTGTCATCCCCTTCTCCTCCTGCCTTCAATCTTTCCCAGCATCAGGGTCTTTTCAAATGAGTCAGCTCTTGGCATCAGGTGGCCAAAATATTGGAGTTTCAGCTTCAACATCAGTCCTTCCAATGAACACCCAGGACTGACTGCCAATCTGGAGGGATCTTTATTTATGCCATTTATTAAACTAAAAAGTTATCAACTAGACCTATTATGATTAGTTTGCAATATATAAAAATATCAAATCATAATGTTATGCACTTGAAACTAATTATACCTTTATATTTTAATATAAAAATATTAAAACAGCTCTAGAAAAGTACTGTTTTAATTTTTTTCCCACCAAAGGCAAAATATTTTGGACCAAATCAAGAATGCTATGAAAGGCTTTATTATGTGAGAATCTCAACTTGCATTGGGCTGGCCCCTCTTGATTCCATTGCTCCTCCTTCTATTCCATGTTGGTGGTGGTGGTAGTGGTTTAGTTGCTAAGTTGTGTCCAACTCTTGTGACCCCATGGACTGTAGCCCACCAGGTTCCTCTGTCCATGAGATTTTTCCAGGCAAAAATACTGGAATGGATTGCCATTTCCTTCTCCAGGGGATCTTCTATTCCATGTTACTATTTCTTAAATCTACTTGCTTTACTCTTGTCTTTCTTCTTGAATGTACCCCTTTGTTCTTGCTAAATCTCTTAAGTTGTGTCTGACTGTGTCTGACTGCAACTCCCGTGGACTGCAGCACACCAGGCTCCTAGGTCCTCCATTATCTCCTGGAGTTTGCTCAAATTCATGTCCACTGAGTTGGTGATGCTATCAAACCATCTCATCCTGTATTCCACTGTAATTTTTTTATCTATCATAACCTCATAGCTTCTGAGATAGGCTCCTATTTGAACTAATCTTCTCCTTTCACTGTCCTTAAACAATGCTGTTAGGACCATATTCCTGGATATTCCATAGGGTGAATTAGTGTAAGTTAAAAACAAACAAAAACATATCATAGATGCCCCCTAAGCCCTAAAAGTTCACAAGCAGATTCATATGAATGTTCACTATGTCAAACTGCCTTTAGTGTTTATACATATTTTACTTCATATAATTTCCTATTTTATGCTTCATTCTTGGATTCAATGCTGGTGTTTAATATCTTATAGATTAATTAAAAGGAAGACTTCTAGAGTTAAACAACAACAACAACAAAATACCTCTGTTTCTGAATCATATCCTCACATAGGTGCAAAGACATATCTCATCCAATCTATTCTCTCTACAAAGCAGGAATCCTTAATTACCTCCTGAAGCATCAGCAGTCTTTTTTTGAAGGGTAAAAATTATGGAGTTTAGTACTTTTCAAGACAACCCATTCTGTTTTTGGCTCAACATCCTTGTTAGGGCATTCTTCCTTTTATTGGCTTACTTCTAGAATTTCCATTTATAGTATGATTCTATCAAATATAACAAGATGCAACTGGAACATTTTTACATTGATTATAGTTAGAATTTCTCTATTTACTTCTTGAATTTTCCCCTAAATTAACATTACCTAATGCCTTTATTGTTTTTGGTATAATGATGCAGTGACAGTTTTATTATTTTATAATTATTTTAACAACTTCCTCTCAATTAGGGAACTTTATTTGAAAAAAAGTGCTTTGATACTCATTATTATAATGTAGCAGCTAGGAAGGACCTCAAAGACTGTGTTGACTGGGGCCAGTTGCAAAAGAGACATGTTTGTGTCTGCTTTGGACACAAGAGATAAAGTGTTTTATCCCAAGAATGAAATTTTTGTTGGGTGGAAAAGGGAGCAAGACTGAGGGAAGCTGAAAATCTTTGCTCTCCTTTGCACTCAATGCACTGAATGAAAAACTCAAGAGACAACTTAAGAATCATGACTTTGTTACTAGAGAGTGGTTGGTTCTCAGCTCATTGCAGGAAGATTTCAGAGACTGGATATAGAAAACAAGAAAGCAAAGTGAGGATTTATTAGGTAATAGCACACTCTCAAGGGGAGAGGAGTAGGCTCAGATGAATGGCTGCCCTGAGTTTCTTTGGCAAGCTGGTTATATGGGGTGTACAGGTAGAAATGAGTAGGTGGAATATTCATTGAGAAGGGAGGGATTTGGAGTATATTCCCTGACTTTCCTCCCAGCTCCACTTTACCAAGGCCAAAAGGGACTTTGTGTTTATTTAGCCTTGATGGAAAGTGTCATGGCATCAGTGCATGATAGGAACTTCTTTTCTGCAAGACTAAGTGTATTGTAATGAGTGCATAATGAGCAAAAGGTTACACTCAGCATCTGGAGAGTCCTGCCTTTCCCTTCTCTCTTTGTCTGCCTCCAGGATCCCCGTCACCCCCAAATGTGTGGTTTCCGGTAAGTCTGGTGGTTCCTGCTTTTCTTTGTCTGCCAATAGGTCCCTGTTATTCACAAGATGTATGGTCTCCTGCCATTTGGCTCATTGTCCTCTTTCTCTGGACTTCCTTGGTGGCTCAGATAGTAAAGAATCTTTCTTCAGTGCAGGAGACAGGGGTACGATCCCTGGGTCAAGAAGATCTCCTGGAGAAGGAAATGGCAATCCATTCCAATATTCTTGCCTGGAGAACTCAATGGACAGAGGAGCCTGGTGGGCTACAGTCCATGTGGTCACAAGGCCTGGACATAACTTAATGACTAACACCCCTTTCTCTCCTCATAGCTAGCTAGTTTTCTATTCTGATAACTTCAGTTCACACTTCAGGATATTTGTGGATACCAAGTTAAACCTGCCTTTCTTTGCTACTTGATATCTTCTTTAATTTCTGGCATTTGTTCCTATGTAGCATAGGCATTGTTTTGTGGAGTATGAAGTAGGTGTTGAATTTCACATCTGGGTATATTCTGTGCAATGGGCAGAACACTCATATCAAGAAGTTTGAGAAAACTATATGAATATATGTATAACCGGGAAATTGAGGAAATGTTATAAGAATGCTAAATTTTCACATTCCATGGAATTCCACTTAGATTTAATGTGAAGATAATACCTAAATACTATTTTAAAAATCCCTATGTTCCTTCTCTGCATGAAGTGTAAAATGTAGTCCCCAGATAATAATGCAAAAGTGAAAAAAAAAAAAAAAAAAAAACAAGCAAAATGCTTCAGAGTTCTCATTTGCTTGGTGGCTACTTTATCTCATTTATGTTTCCAGATATTTAACTCTAAAAATTGAAATATACCAAACACAAAAACAACCTTAACTTTTGAAAAGTTCTAATTTACAGTTTTCTGCTTCAAAATAATTTAGCATCTCTCATGACATTATTTAAATGATCAGTGAGTTATACTTTGAGAAAATTATATTGCCCATTTACTCATTTAACAAATATTTACTGATTGCCTACTACACTGTTGTAAGAGTTAAGTTTACAAAAATGAAGAAAACATATTCTTCATCCCGCATACACTCAACAACTAGGGGAATGACAAACAAATTTACCTTTTATTTTAAGCAAATTAAAGCAAGTTTCAAAACAATATGTATTGTACAATTTGATTAAAAATTTAAAAGATGTGTATATAAATTCTTGTATAAAAATGCTGAAGAGATATACAAAACACAAAATAGTGAGAACAGGGGCAAGGCAAGAGGGGATGAAAGCTATTCCTTTTCTGTTTATACACTTTATATCTTTTGGTACTTCTTGGATTTATTCTATTTATTTATTCTTGCAGTAATTTCATAATTTTTATGCATTATCTGCAGTAACATTGTGACAGCTCCATACAGTGATCTGACACACAGTACTTAAATTTACCATATCTGGTCTTTAAGTAAATAATAAATGTTTTAAATTTGCCTAAATATACCATCCTGAATCATTTCAATCCACTGGAAAAAATAAAGACTTTTTTTCCTATGTTAAAAAAACATTAAACACCAATTAACAACCTTTAATATCATTCAATACCAATTCAATATCACACTAATTGATACAATATTGATTAAATATCAACATTGATACAAATATTGTAATTTGTACAGATATCATAGTAGTTGAAACATCAATTCAATATCACAGTAATGAATGGTAATAACCATTCAATATCACAGTAATCCAAGTCTATGCCCCAACCAGTAATGCTGAAGAAGCTGAAGTTGAACGGTTCCATGAAGACCTACAAGACATTCTAGAACTAACACCCCAAAAAGATGTCTTTTTATCATAGAGGACTGGAATGCAAAAGTAGGAAGTCAAGAGATACCTGGAGTAACAGGCAAATTTGGATTTGGAGTACAAAAAGAAGCAGGACAAAGGCTAACAGAATTTTGCCAAGAGAACGCACTAGTCATAGCAACACCCTCTTTCAACAACACAAGAGAAGACTCTACACATGGACATCACCAGATGGTCAGTACCAAAATTTGATTGATTGTATTCTTTGCAGCCAAATATGGAGAAGCTCTATACAGTCAGCAAAAACAAGACTGGGAGCTGACTGTGGCTCAGATCATGAGCACCTTATCACCAAATTCAGACTTAAATTGAAGAAAGTAGGGAAAACCACTAGACCATTCAGGTATGAACTAAATCAAATCCCTTACGATTATACAGTTGAAGTGACAAATAGATTCAAGGGATTAGATCTGATAGACCGAGTCCCTGAAGAACTATGAAAAGATGTTCATGACATTGTACAGGAGGCAGTACAAAGATCAAGACCATCCCCAAGAAAAAGAAATGCAAAAAGGCAAAATGGTTGTCTGAGGAGGCCTTACAAATAGCTATGAAAAGAAGAGAAGCTAAAGGCAAAGGAGAAAAGGAAAGATATACCCATTTGAATGCATAGCTTCAAAGAATAGCAAGAAGAAATAAAAAAGACTTCCTCAGTGATCAATGTAAAGAAATAGAGGAAAACAATAGAATGGGAAAGACTAGAGATCTCTTCAAGATTATTAGAGATACCAAGGGAACATTTCACGCAAAGATGGGCACAATAAAGGACAGAAACAGTATGGACTGAACAGAAGCAAAAGATATTAAGAAGAGGTGGCAAGAATACACAGAGCTATACAAAAAAATCTTCATGACCCAGATAATCATGATGGTGTGATCACTCATTTAGAGCCAGACATCCTGGAATGCAAAGCCAAGTGAGCCTTAGGAAACATCACTATAAACAAAGCTAGTGGAGGTGATGGAATTCCAGTTGAGATATTTCAAATCCTTAAAGATGATGCTGTGAAAGTGCTGCACTCAATATGCCAGCAAATTTGGAAAACTCAGCAGTGGCCACAGGACTGGAAAAGGTCAGTTTTCATTCCAATCCCAAAGAAAGGCAATACCAAAGAATGCTCAAACTACCGCACAATTGCACTCATCTCACATGCTAGTAAAGTAATGCTCAAAATTCTCCAAGCCAGGCTTCACAGTACATGAACTGTGAACTTCTTGATGTTCAAGTTGGATTTAGAAAAGTCAGAGGAGGCAGAGATCAAATTGCTAACATCCATTGTGTCATTGAAAAAGTAAGGGAGTTCCAGAAAAAACATCTACTTCTGTTTTATTGACTATGCCAAAGCCTTTGACTGTGTGGATCACAGTACATTGTGGAACATTCTTAAAGAGATGGGAATACCAAACCAACTGAACTACCTCCTGAGAAATCTATATGCAGGTCAGGAAGCAACAGTTAGAACTGGGCATGGAACAACAGACTGGTTCCAAATCGGGAAAGGAGTACGTCAAGGCTGTATATTATCACCCTGCTTATTTAACTTATATTTAGAGTACATCATGCAAAATGCCAGGCTGGATGAAGCACAAGCTGGAATCAAGGTTTCCAGGAGAAATATCAATAACCTCAGATATACAGATGACACCACCCTTATGGCAGAAGGTGAAGAAGAACTAAAAGGCCTCTTGATGAAAGTGAAGGAGAAGAGTGGAAAAGTTGGCTTAAAACTCAACCTTCAGAAAACTAAAATCATGGCATCCAGTCCCATCACTTCATTGCAAATAGATGGGGAAACAGTGGAAACAGTGAGAGACTTTATTTTTTGTTGCTCCAAAATCACTGCAGATGGTGACTGCAGCCATGAAATTAAAAGACACTTGCTCCTTGGAAGAAAAGCTATGACCATCTTAGAGAGCATATTAAAAGCAGAGACATTACTTTGCCAACAAAGATGTGTCTAGCCAAACTGTAGTTTTTCCAGTAGTCATGTATGGGTGTGAGAGTTGGACTATAAAGAAAGCTGAGCACCAAAGAATTGATCCTTTTGAACTATGGTGGAGAACTCTGGAGAGTCCCTTGGACAGCCTGGAGACCGAACCAGTCCATCCTAAAGGAAATCAGTCCTTCATATTCATTGAAAGGACTGATGCTGAAGCTGAAACTCCAATACTTTGGTCACCTGATGTAAAGAACTGACTTGTTGGGAAAGACCATAATGCTGGGAATGATTGAAGGCAGGAGGAGAAGGGGAAGACAGAGGGTGAGATGGTTGGATGGTATCACGAGCTTGATGGACATGAATTTGAGCAAATTCTGTTTGTCGGTGACGAACAGGGAAGCCTGGTATGCTACAGTCATGAAAGAGCCACACATGACTGAGGGTCAGAACAAGTCAGTACATGACTGAGTGACTAAAATTAACTGATCTGAACCACATTTAAATAAATAATATTATGATAATGACATTTAGAAATTCACAGTAAGGCCAAAGCTCTCTATCTATTGGCATGGCTGCTTAGCCGTGATCCCTGTAACACTCTGGAAAGGTGAGTGGTTTTCTTCTGAAGGAGCATGAGCTGAGGCCAGGAAGACCTCCTACTTCTCCATCTCTCACCTTTGCTTCTTTTTCCTTTTTTGTTATTTGTAGAAGAGACTTCAGCTTTAGTGCTGGATTCAGTTCTGAAAGAGTAAGCAGAATTTCCTACTGAAGATCATGAAATGACCCAGGTGTTTCCAGTGTTCTCGAGAGAAAGGTGCTTGCTTCCAAGATTCTTGTAGTAACAGGTAGCTTCTGCTTCTCACAGCAGCTGCTCTTGCTGCAAGTGGGGCAAATCGCAGCATTCTCACACAGCATCATCCTGCAGCCAGCTGATCAGAGGATGCCTAGGGCTGGTGACGCTGGCACCTTAAATAGCGAATGTGCCATGGAGAAATCAGTGACATTGGTTTGATAAGGGTGTGCGATGAAAGATTGACCCTTCCTCCCCCCACCCCCAAAGGAAGTAGTAATAGTGCTGTCCTTTTAAATATACACAATACATAGAAGACTTGTTTTACTTGGAGTGGAAAATTATTTGAGGGACAAGGTCAACACCAAGAAACAAACAGCAAAAGAAGCAAGAAAGAGAAATAGGTACATGCAGCTGCATGGGCCAGTAGTTCTTTTCATCAGCATCCCTTTGGTGTCCGTCTGACTGTCCCACACCCGGAAGTAGAGGTGGGTTAAATTCATCAGGCAGCTGCTCTAACAGGAAAATTTGCATATATCACCATGTGGCTCCATCTGACTTCATCTGGACAGACAGAAGTCAATCATTCCTCAGGATGAAAACAAACAACCTTCTTGCTTTTCCCTAACTGAATCCACACAAAAGGTCCTGTATGATTCCAAAATTCCCACTGTAGAAATGGAGTGACCTGAAATATTTAAGATCCCATTATTTTGTGAAGAAAGCACACCTCAAGTATTCTAATTTCACATAGGAGCCACAATGTATGGTCTGGTCCCCAGCTCTGGGCAGCGTGTGGGCCCCTGCCCAGGCCCGGCATGTCTGCGGGCACCAGGCGTGTCCTCCCCTACCGGGAAGGACCAGGAGGTTTCACTCGGCGCTAACTTGAGCGCAGGTGGGGCCTGAGCCTGGTTTTGTCTTGCGGTTTTGCTCAAGTATGACTTCTGTCTAAATTAAGGAGTTTTAAGGCCACCTGGGTTTTGCGTTTTCTGTGCTGAGGAGTGAAATGCAACCCTAGGGCCCTCTACGCACGAAGAGGATGCTCTCCAAGCATCTCAAGAGGCAATGTATCCTGTGCTCACCGTGCAGTGGACACTCCCAGTAGGAAGAGGGCTCTGGCCGCTGGTCTGGACACCCTCCACCCACGGCTGCCCACCTGTGCCCACACTCAGTGCGATGACCGCGCTGTCGCTGCCTGCTTTTTTGACCTGCTTCAGCTCCTAGAGCTGCTCCCACGGGTCATGGTTCAGTGCTTGGCTGGCAGGGAGACCATCCTGAGGCTTGTGTCGCCAGCATCTCAGAGGACTCGCTGCTGCAATGCTCACCCGGAGGGGACTGGTGCCACGTAAGTTCGGCTTTGCCATGAAGTTTTTATTGGAGATTGGTGCTGACCTAGAGGTGCCTGTTGCACTGTGGTGATGATGGTCATGGCAGAAATAGGTTATTCTTTCATTCTTCTGTGCCTCTGTGGTTGCCATTCTCTGGCGGCTGGCTCTACCTTAGGAGAGCCAACACAGCATCCTGAATGACCACAGCCTGCCTGGTGAAGTTGTTTGGATTTATTTTTGATGTGTGTATGTCTGTAGGTGAACAGTCTAGGTATTCATTGCCTCTAGTATAAGTTATATAGTGGTGTTTGCTTAGTTACTAAGTCATGTCTGACTGTTTTGTGATCTCCCATGACAGTAGCCTGCCAGGCTCCTCTGTCCATGGGTTTTCCCAGGCAAGAATACTGGAGTTGCCATTTCTTTCTCCAGGGGATCTTCCTCATCCAGGGATGGAACGTGTGTCTCCTGCTTTGGCAGGTGGATTCTTTACCACTGAACCACCAGGGAAGCCCATAAGATATATATGTATATATACATATACATGTATGTACATATATGATATATCAATATTAACATGATATTTAAATATACAATCCTGAGCAAGTATCAAGCAAATGGCTTTTAAAAATGAATTAAAGTCCATATTTTACTCTCATTTTCTTAATTTTTCTCCAATATTATCTTTCTATTCCTGAATATCATTCAGGATATAAAATTGCATTTAGTAACTGGGTCTTCTTAGGCTCCTCTTGGCTATGATATTTTCTCAGGATTTATTCTGTCTTCAGTGATTTTGACAGTTTTGAGGATTACTGCTCAGAAATCCTTCCCCCCCACCCCCCATAATTAGACTCAGGCTAATTTTTGGGAGAAAGCCACACAGGTAAAGTTCCATTCTCACCACCACATGTCAAAAGTATATACCATAACAAGGCATCACTGTTGATGTTATCTCACTGAGATAGTTTTGTCAAGTTTCTTTACTGTAAAGTGACTCCTTTTTGTCCCTTTCCACAGTAGACTCTGGAAGTAAGCCAGTATGCACAGCCTGCTCTTGAAAACCTGGACAGTTTATGTCTGTAAAGCCCAATAAAGTGTGTATTTGGGAGCTAAGTGTGTGTGTATGTGTGTGTGTATGGTGTGGCAAGAGAGCTAAGACTATGGCTCCCAAGAGTTTCTCATTGTCATCGTAGGTCACATTAAGCCTCAAGCAATTTGGCAAAATTGCTGTTTCAGTATTTCAAATAGTCTAAGGCTCTAACAGCTTCTGCTCTGTGTAAGCAGATATCAGCTCTGACTCTGGAGTCCTCTAACTTTCTAGATTTCAGGTTGCAGTTTTCCCTACAATCTCACTTTTTTGATAGGTCTGAGAAACTTCATTGAGTTTCAGTTTGTCCAGCTTTCTCTCTGTAAGGGTGGTGTACGGATTTGCTAGAGCAGCCACGACAAAACATCACAGACTTGGTGCCTTAAACAAGCCAAATTTATTTTCTCCCAGTTCTGGAGTCTAGAAGTCAAGGTATCAGCTGGGTGGATTTCTTCCGAGGCCTTCCTCCTCAGATTATAGATGACCATCTCTGTCTTCTCCATGTTTTCACATGGTCTCCCCTTGGTGTTTATCTGTAATTTCCTCTTCTTATAAGGACACCAGCTGGTCACACTGGATTAGGTCCTGGTGATCTTATTTTATCCTAGTTACCATGTCTCCAACTACAGTTGCATTTTGAGGTACCAAGAGTTAGAATTTCGACATATGAATCTTGAATGTATGCAATTTGGCTCATAACAGATGGCAATAAACATTTTCAGCTCTTTATATATCAGAGTTGAAACAGGGAACTACCAGTCAGCAAAATTTTAATGTCAATGTTCAATATGCAGTGCTTTGGTGTACTAAATATTATTAATGAAAGGCTGATGATGAATTATCACTAAAGGGTCTGTATTAGTCAGGGTTTTCCAGAGAAATAGAACCAATAGGAGATCTCTAGCTCTGTCTATCACATATCTATCTGAAAAGATTTATTATGAGGTACTGGCTCACTTGACTGTGGAAGCTGAAAAGCCCCACCATCTGCCCACTGCTAATAGATTAAGAAAAAGCCTATGATGTAATTTGAAGGCTCGAGAGCTAGAGACCCAGTAGTGCCGATTCCAATCAGAATTTGAAGGGCCAAGAACTGGTACCCAGGCCAGGAGAAAATTGGTGTCCTAGAATTAGAGACAGATAATTAGTACTTATTACGAACAAAACCAAAGAGGATGATCTCTTAAAAAGAGAGTATGACTGTATACTGTCAGGAGCTCAGGTGATCAGAGAGAGAACTGAGCTTCCAGGTGTCAAGAGTCGCCAATTAAAGCCGCAAGCCATAAATGAAAGGATTCAGTCAGTCATTACTTACTATGGCGGTATAAGCCAGAGTTATCAATATAAAGAACTGGAAGAAACGCCGATTTCATTGTCCCCTATTGAATGGCACACCCATCAAGGGTCAGGTAGATTAGCACAGATGTGGTGGGTCCTCTTATTTTGAGCAAGCCGTGAACAAAAGACTCCAGCAGTTCTGTGGGCTATATAGCATGTTGGCAGGGGAAGAGGTAGGAATGGAAAAGTATTGGATGCTGAGTTAGGGTCGGGGAAAGTTTAAGGTTTCTGCATCCTTCCCAGTAATGAGGCCTCAGGAGCTGCCAGGAAGATGTTTGCCTATTGCTTCAGATATATAGACCTGGGAATGAAGGCGCCTCAGCTAGACATGGAAATACGTGAAGGAGTGAAGGCTAGGGGGACTGTTTCCTTGACTGCAACTCCCTTTAGAGACTGCTGTGCATCAAACCTGGTGTGGGGAGGGCAACTTTCCCCCAAGTGGCCTGACAGATAATTATTGCTTATGATTAGGCCTGAAAAAAATTATATAGATTAAAAATAGATTTTTAACCAGGGTTCAGATTTCTCATATACTGAATTGTTGCTAAAGAAATTGTAACTTCAGAATACAAGCAATTATAATCTTCAATATTATGATAGTTAAAAATAAGAAAACACAGATTTTAAAATAGTTTATACATTGTTTGAAAATCTTGCTTATACTGCATAGGATGCCCTAATCAATGGGATGCAGAATGCGTTCAATTTTGTCAGATTTACTAAGAATTTCAGAATAGTTATCTTTAAATCAATGAAATACAAGCTGATTTTCATTCAAAATTATGAAAGGAAATTTGGGATAATTGTAGAATCATTGAGGAATAAGTGAGCTCAAACAGGGATCTTTTTACTGTAGTACAATGAGTAAACAAGTTAATGACTTATGTTTCTAAAGGCAATATTTCTTAAACTTTACCTACAAAAAACTTACAAACATGCTTATTATGGTAACAGTTTCAGACTTTCTGATTCAGTACATTGTACGTAAAGCTAAGACACGGTTTTAAACAACTGGTTGAGGCCTTGAGATTAGACTTTGAGAGACATTTCTATATGATTAATTTGAAATGAAAAATTTTATTGTGAAATGAGGTGTAGTTTGACATGGCAAAAAAAGGAGTTTTTAGCAGTGTTTGATCTGAGGTCTGCCAATGAATCTTGCTAAAAATTATCTAGGTAGTCTTCCTATCTCTTAGTTTCCTCATTGTAAGAATATGTGCATTTAATTTCACAGCTTCAATGTATCAATATAAATCAAGCTGCAGAATTCCAAGGGGATAACTAAATTATATGTTATAGAAAAATTCTTTTTCAACTTTGGAATCATGCAACCTCTCACAAATATGTGAATTCCTTTGAATATTGAATTTAAACTATGTGTTTGTTGTTGTTTTTTTCTGATTTGAGGAATATTCACAACCTTATGTGTACAAGGAGTGCATTTCAAGACACGGAAGTGCTCACCACTCTGTCGAGTCCCTCTGTTTATGTCAGGGTGGACTTTGTGCTTCATTTTTGTAGCTAAAAGTGATGACAGATTTTCCATGAAAGAGCTTGACAGTGAGTGATTTATTAATTGATTGTAACATTTGGATTGAGGATGATCTTAGGTTTCAATTTTATTTTTGGTTCTTACTAACAAGCAAATTATAACCAGTTGTGAACTGGTTAAAATTCACATGTAGTGAATTTTATGTGAGTGTAACTCACATGTAGTGAATCTGGAATTCCCATAAGAAAAAAATATGAACATCTTTTACAGTAACATTTTATTTTTGATTTTTGTCCAAGTGGCTCTCTTCCTTTTAGAAACATCATAGAGATATAGTTAGGTGTAAAGGGTTCAGTTGTTACAGTGCCCTTTGAAGGTCCCAATCTTGATGGCTATAGACGAAATTGTATCATTTTCAATAAGACTAAAGCACTGAAAGAGACCTGACAGCTTTATAAGAAATTGACCATGGTACACTAAGGATCAGGTTAATTTCTCAAGGTTCATTATTAACTTCTGCTTGTTGAAAACCCTGCCTCAGAGAGCTCAGTTATCCTCTACAATTTTCTTCATGCACAGAGACCACACTGTAATAACAAGTGTACATGTAACAAAACTGTGCTTATTATAGTACACCACTGTAACTCAGTGTCTCCCAGAATCTCAATAAACAAAAGAAATGTTTGTCAGTTCAAATTTCTGCACAAGTAACCTGTGGTTCCCAATAATGCCTTTCCTAATCCCCGAGACTGTGAATGTGATGACTCCTTTGTGATTATGTCACTTTAAATGGCAAAAGGGATTTTGCACTAATTAATTACCTTAATTAGTCAGTTGACTGTGAGTTGAATCAAAAGGGAGAGTAGCAGGTACAGGTAATCATGTGGGCTCTTTAGAAGAGTTTTCTTTGACCGATAGCCAAAGGGAGATTGAGGGAGATTTAAAGTAGAAGGACCTGAAGTAGCATTGCTGACTTGAAGGTGACAGTCATATGTGCGAGAATGTCATCTAGAAGCTGAAAATGGCTCCCAGCTGACAACTTCCAAGGGAAGGAGATATTTAACCTACATCTTTAAGCACTAGATTTTGATAACACCTGAGATGAGCTTGGAAAAAGATTCTTCCCAAGATGCTTCAGATAAGAACCCCGCCCAGCAGATACCTTGATTTGGCCTTGTGAGACCCGCAAGCAAAGAATCCCATTGGGCCTGTAGGACCTCTGACCTATAGATCTGTAAACTAATGTCTGAGTGTGTTTCAACCTCCTAATGTGTAGCAGTTTGTTACTCAGCAATAGAAAACCAATACATACACGCAGAGCAGTAGTGAGCTTTCTTCTTCATTTCTTCTAAATAAAGTTTGTTAGCTTATACTTTTCACTCGAGGTAAGGTCAGAGGGTACAACAACAACAATAGATGGGGGCCCAGAATAGGAGTAGTGTAGGAAGTATTTGAAAGTTGTGGAAATTTTAGATAATTCTGCAAATGGGGAAACAGTCCACACAAGTGCTTTGACTTACGATGCAAATTGTAGGCTCAAGGGGATTTCCCTAAACAACTCTCAGTTTCAGTAATTTGCTAGAAAGATATGCAGAACTCACTGAAAGCTGTTATATTTATCAATATACTGTGCAAAGGATACAGAATAAAATTAGCAAAGAGAAGATGTGCAAAGAGCAGACACCTAACGTGGAGCTTCTATTGTTCTCCCTCCAGAGTCATGAATGCATTACTCACAAGACATCAATATATGATGATATGCTTGGAGTGTTGCCAACCAGGTAAGCTAATCTTAGCCTTGACTCTAGAGTTTTTACTGGGTCTCTACCAAGTGTGCAATATTAATTGATTTATTGTCCACTGGGTTCATTTCAGTCTCCAGGTCAGCTGACACTGTGTGATCCAAAGCCCCCACTCTCAATCATATTACTGTTTTTTTCTAGCATGACCAGCCCCAACCCTGAACAAAGACTCTATGGTCAGGCATGACATTCTAAGAGTTCAGAGATTACCTCCTAGAATTTCAGGGCAAATATCTTTTGGGGCAAAATCAAATTCTTTCTTAACAAAAAAATTTTTTTTCAAGAAAGAAGTATGGGCACCTCATTATTTTACAAAATTTGCTGATATCTTCGGAGAAGGCAATGGCAACCCACTCCAGTACTCTTGCCTGGAAAATCCCATGGACAGAGGAGCCTGGTAGGCTGCAGTCCATGGGGCCACGAACAGTCAGACATGACTGAGCAACTTCACTTTCACTTTTCACTTTCATGCATTGGAGAAGGAAATGACAACCCACTCCAGTGTTCTTGCATGGAGAATCCTAGGGAAGGGGGAGCCTGGTGGGCTGCCGTCTATGGGGTCGCACAGAGTCGGACACGACTGAAGCGACTTAGTAGCAGCAGCAGCAGCTGACATCTTGATCTATTGTATTAAGTGTAACAGTTAAGTGATTTCACTCTGTAATCCATCTCCACTGAATTCAAGCTGCTTTAATCAGTTGGCTGATGGTATTGTGAAATATTTTTCAATTGCCAAGGTTTTTTTTTCATGTATTTTGATGTTGTTATTAGGCAGTATTCACAGTTAAGAGAGAAGTCAATCAGAAACCTCTGTTAAAATATTAGAGAATTTCCCTTGTGCCTCCATCATCCATTTTTAACTCTGGTTGAGGAAGATTAAGGTTCAGTACAGAATCGTTACTTAGGAATGGAGAATTTTATTTGAATTACTATTGCTGTATTCTTTTCTGACATCTCTTATTTTATTCAGATTCACACTTCCTTCAGTTTTCTCAAAGACTTTCATCTGATAAACCAGATAGACATCCTTAGTCTTCATCAATCTTCCTCTACTTCACAGTAAATTCATCCATTCCTTCTTTTCCTTAACAAACATTTATTAAATGCCAACATATGTTATATGCTAAGGTTACAGTGATGCATAAGTCACAGCTCCTGTTGAATCCAGTAAAGGAAAAATTGTGTGAATACATAATACAGTCAGATAAGTGTTATGAGATTCAAATGTAAAGTCTTAGTAATCCTAAAGGAAAGAGAAGCCAGCATATTTTGGGTTGATGTTGGAAATGTGTGCAGTTGTCCTTGGTCCAGGATGGTAAGAGGAGATTTAGATTTACCCAATACATGTTTTGGAAGAATTTCGGGCTGAAGACTGGAGGTAAGAGGAAATAGACATTGAGAGTGAGATGATGGGACATTCTTCTAAAGAAATCACATGATCCTAGTGATGGATATGGAAACAGATATTCTGTTTGTGAAATTTCAAAATGTCTAGATTTAATGTCTAAATCAAAAGTGGTAGGAGATAATGAATGAAAAAATAAATTGCAGCTGCTTCTGATGGGGAATCATTGAAAATTTTAAATAGAAGGCTGGCATGATCAGATTGTGTTAGAAAGATTTCTATTTTCATAGGATAAAAAGGGGGTGGTATTGCTTCCTGGCATAAAATCCTTCAGTCTCTAACATTTTTACTCAGGGTAAAATTCATAATCTTCCTAATTGCTTCATGTTCTTGTGCTTGGCTGCTTATACAGCTTCATCTTTCACCATGTTTTGGCTCATAGGTTGTGTTCAGGCATCCTGAATTTTAGCTTAGTTATGTCTTCTACCATTACTGTATCTTTCATTGAGCACCAGGTCAGTCAAACATAACATTGAATCAACAAATATGAACAAGCCCATTAACTGGAATTTCCTTCGTGTTTTATATTTAAAAGAACAGTAAATCTCTTTGGAGTGGAGGGAAGAGAGTTAACTATCAAACTTTCTATTCACATTCCTGGAATCAGTAAAAATTCAGCTGCCACTTAAGGATCTGTGTTATGACAATTCATGTTTATTAATACCTTCATTACCTATTTTTATTCATAAAAAATAACAAACTTGGATTTTTTAAATTTAATTATGTTTTATCGGTAAAGGAGTAGGTAATGATCACAAAAATAAGACATTTTGGCCAATTCCTGTATTGAGTACTATATACTCTGTACTTATATATTGTATACGGTATCTACTATATATTTTATCCACTATATACATGCTATATGCCATATATACTACATATAAACATGCATAATATATATCCAGGTTATATATAATATGTATTATATATGTCATGTGTATGAATATATATGTATACATACATACATACATATATGTTTATTTATGTAAATATTTGTACACTAAAATTTACACATAATGCCATAAGGGTACATTCTAGATTATTCTGGTTAATAGAACTATAAATTTTATTTTGATTATGGTTAGTTAGTAAGAAACTGTCAATATTCTTAGAAGCATTCAACCAATGACCTAGCACAAGCCATGATATGTTATGATGAAACTAGTACCAGCCTGGTACTGATCATAGCAAATTCTGATCACAACACTGAACAGTAAAGTCTGTGTAACTTGAGTCACGCAGATCACTTCTCTGTGGTTCAATTTTCTTATTGATAAAGTAATGATCTTGATAATTATGTGGTCCAAACTAGTTTTTTTCCCTTAGGCCTTTCCCAGCTCATATTGCCTAAAATGTACTTCTATCATTTTTTGAATTTCAAAGCAGGCTGTGAAACTATTGTTAAAGTTTTTTTCAGGTAAGATGTAAAACAGTACTTTGAGTGTGGGAGTTATAAAGAAGTCTAACGCTGACTTGAATATTTTAAAACAAAGAGTAGGAGTTTAAAAAAGCAGCAGAAATTTCAACAGATGACTTTAACATGGGAGAAAGTAAATAATAAAGAAAAATACAGCAAGCTACACAGGACTTAGATCATTTAAATGCTGAAAGATAAAAGCTAGTTCAAAATAGCTCTAACTCAGAACAGTGACACATCTCTGCAAAAAGGAATATCAAACAATTGCATATCATTAAGTCTAAGGTATCAAAATGTAAAAGAGTAAAGGTAATTTTGTGTACATTATTAAATGTGAGTGATTGATAATAATAAATAATAAGCCTTTTAAAAAGCCGAACATTAAAAGAAAGAGCAACTGTAATTAAGAAAGGCATACAGAGTCTAAAGAGTCATTTAACATTGATAATCTCAATTATAGGAAAAAATATGAAGAAACTGGGAGAAAAGAATGTCAGAAGTGCTACTACTAATAAAATCATAAATGGTTTCCATTAGGTATACTTTATTTTAAAAAGTAAGATAAAATGTCTATTTTCCAAAATTTGGGGACCTTTCTAGAAATTATGATCTAAGTTCTTTAGCCTCAGACCAATTGAGAAGATGAATATAGCAGGAAAGCCCTGGCTCTCCTATATTTTGAAACTAGATTCATATATTTGTTCATCTTTCACTAGTGTGGGCTGTCAAAAAGTAGGTGCTGGCAGTTAATAAATTGGAGGCTGTTCCACAGTCTTGTACCTCAGATCCTCCCTAGGATAATCCCCTAAGTGACGTCAAGAGAGTGCGGGGAACAGACCCTACCAGAACTGATAGGCACTTGCTCAAGCTGCCCAACAGTCTATTTTCTTATTCATGTTGCTTTTGATAGTAATTTAATCTTATTTCATTTATAAATGAGCAGGCATGTTTTACTGTATACATGAATGTATGTTTGGGGAACTGAAATAAAAATTGAAAATAGGTGCATTTTCCTTGAGAACTTTCACATCTACTTATTATGTGCAGGTTGGAGGTTAATCATTTATCCCATTCTTAAATCAGAGATAACTGATTTAAACTCCAGAGCTTTGAACGAATTGACAAATTAGTCATTAAGAGCAGATAGATAGAGGTCAGTGTATGGATTTCATTAAGAATAAAACTAATTAAAGACTGTGGCTTGGACCAGTGGTCAAATGTGCTTCTGAATCACCACTCTCCCTAGCCTTCACCCTCACTATCTTTGGCAGAACTGCTTACTGCAAAGTCATTGGAAAACTCAGAGACCGAGCAACGTGAGTTCTTTCCTTTGCCCAACCAGACAAATGAAGACAAGTTGTGGGTTATAAATGGATAGAAGTGTTCTCCTGGGTAATGAAATAGAAGTTCCTTCTCATCTATGAGATAAGTTCCTCCCCTTGCTTCCCCAAATTTAGGACTAGCCCATCTCAGGACCTCAAGACAGCACAGAAATGGCCTTGTCATTTGAGTGGATCTGATTCTACTTCTTTGACATTCTTCCTTCCTTTTTGACATTTTAGTCATTTTACTTTAACTTTTCTGTGATTCTTATAAAGAACATTTCTTTTTAATCATGCCTGACAGATTTTTCACTTAATTATAATAGTCCATTTGATTTCTGTGTAATCACTGAAACACTGGGTTTTGATCTACCATCTTTCTTTTCATTTCTTATTTATCTCACAATATTACATCGCTGGGCTTCCCTGGTAGCTCAGCTGGTAAGGAATCCACCAGCAATGCAGGAGATCCCAGTTAGATTCCTGGGTCAGGAAGATCTGCTGAAAAGGGATAGGCTACCCACTCCAGTATTCTTGGGCTTCCCTGGTGGCTCAGCTGGTAAAGAATCTGCCAGCAATTTGGGGGACCTGGGTTTAGTCCCCGGGTTGGGAAGATCCCCTAGAGAAGGGAAAGTCTACCCACTCCAGTATTCTGGCCTAGAGAATTCCATGGATTGCATAGTCCATGGGGTTGCAAAGAGTTGGACATGGTTGAACGACTTTCACTTCACTGTTCTCATCTGGTTTTGGATCAATTAATTGAGGTTTTATTTGTTGTTATTTTATCATTATTCCTCTCAATTAGCTGGTTAGACTTATATTATTTAGCTATTGTTTTTAGGGGTTAGCCTAAAGATTGCAACTTGTATCCTTGGCATGCGTGTATGCATAGTCGCTTAGGTGTGTCTGACTCTCTGTGACCCCGTGGCCTGTAGCCTGCCAGGCTATGTCCATGGGACTTCCCAGGCAAGAATATTGGAGTGGGTTGCCATTCCCTTCTCCAGGGGATCTTCCTTATCCAAGGATCGAACCTGGGTCTCCTGCATTGCAGGCAGATTCTTTACCGTCTGAACCACCAGGGAAGCCCTTCCTTGGCATGTTTTTTCCTAATATAAGATAGTACTTGTACTACTTTGTAGGTAACTCTAGGGACTCATAATAGTAATTACATCTGTACCTCTCCTGCCTTTTGCTTATTGTAGTCATGATTTTAATCTCATATGTATTTTATTCATTGTAGAGATGTTAGTATCTTTTTTATAGTCATTGTTCTGTTATATTCATCTACATATTAATGTTTTATTTTTTCTTACATTTTCATGTTTACACTTAGATTCCTTTTACTTCTGCCTGAAGAGATCCTTAAGTAATTCTGTTTGGGTAGATCTGCTGATGAAAATCAGATTTTTATTTATCTAGAATCACCTTTATTTTGCCATCATTCTATATACTGTTTCCCTAGAAAGATTTCTAACTTGGCAAAATTTTTCCACCACTTTACAAATGTCATGCAGCTGTTTTCTGGATTTCATTGTTTCTGTTGAGAAATCAGATAGTCTTTTTTAAATATACAACGACATGTAGTTGTTATTGTATTAATATGCAGAATGGTTTCACTGCCCTCTGCATTCTTTGTGCTCCACCTGTTCATCATCCTGCAATGCAGGAGACCCCGGTTTGATTCCTGGGTCGGGAAGATCCACTGGAGAAGGGATAGGCTACCCTCTCTGGTATTTTTGGGCTTCCCTTGTGGCTCAGCTGGTAAAGAATCTGCCTGCAATGTGGGAGACCTGGATTCGATCCCTGAGTTGGGAAGATCCCCTGGAGAAGGGAAAGGCTACCCACTCCAGTATCCTGGCCTGGAGAATTCCATGGACTATACAGTCCATACAGTCCATGGGGTTGCAAAGAGTTGAACATGAGTGAGTGACTTTCACTTTCACTTGTTCATCCCTGCTTCTCCCCTAGCTCCTGGCAGCCACTTGTCTTTTCACTGTCTCCATAGTTTTGCCTTTTCCAGAATGTCATAGAGTGAGAATCATATAGTAGGTAGCCTTTTCAGATTGGCTTCTTTCACTTGTGTGTGCTTAGTTGCTCAGTCATATCTGACTCTTTGAGACCCCATGAACCGTAGCCCCCTGGGCTCCTCTGTCCATGAAGATTCTCCAGTAAGAATATTGGAGAGGGTTACCATGCCCTCCTCCAGTGGATCTTCCCAACTCAGGGATAGAACCCAGGTCTCCCAAATTGCAGGCAGATTCTTTACCAGCTGAGCCATCAGGGAAGCCCTTCTTTCACTTAGAATAAGGCATTTTAGATTCCTCCATGTCTTTTCATGGCTTGATAGCTCATTTATTGTCAGTGTTGGATAATATTCTATTGTCTAGGTGTGCCACAATTCATTTATTCATTCACTCACTGAAGGATACCTTGGCTGTTTCCAAGTTTTGGCAACTATGAATAAAGCTTCCTTCTGTAAACATCTGTTTGTAGGTGTGGACTTATGTGTGGACATAAGTATGTGTGGACACACAGTATTTTCAAATACTGTAGATATACCATGTAGCAAATCTATTTTTAAAGAAATTCATTTCTATATGTATGTATGAGAGTGTGTGTATCTGTGTCTGTGTGTGTGCGTGCACACACAATATTTTATTAGTCATAGTTTGACAGCCATTTTACAAAAAAAAAAAGCCTTTTTTTTAGGTTTACTGTACTTCTTGAATCCTTAATTTGTGAGGAAAATTTTCATCTATTATTTCTTTCCTCTCCTCTTTCAACATTCCTTTCTGGGACTCAATTTAAATGTGGTTACTAAGCCTTTTTACTTTGTCCCAAATGTTTGTTGCATTTTCCACTCCTTCTGCCTTCCAGTCCTTATTATCCTGCTTATTTTCTACTGACCCATTTTCCACTTTACTTTTTCTTCTGCTTGTCAAATGTACAGCTAAACCCATACATTGAGTTATTTTGAATTACATTTATTTTCCTTTAGATATTCCATTTAATATATTTTTTAAAGATTGCAGTTAGTGGTATTTCCATCTTGTCATTTATTCTCTGGAAAATATTTATTACTGTTTTTTTTTTTTTAAACTGTGTTTTCTAAACTCAATAGCTGGGTCACCTATAGATCTGCTTCTGTTTTCAATGTTTTGGTCTCTTTTTGGTAATATGAAAGACAAGTTTTATTTGAATATCTAGAATGGTATATAAAAAACTACCTAGTCTCTACATGTAAATTACTCTCAAAAGAGAGTTTATCATATACTTTAATAGAGAGATTGAATGGATGAAAACACCTAAAATCTAGTAAAATTCCGAGCTGACTTGTCAGTTGGGTTAAATCGTTTATAAGGCTACGTTCATTTCTGCTTCCTCTAATCCACATTGCCTTTGGATCACTGTCTTCAAACCAAAAGAAATCGTAAAATTATAGAATGTTGGATATGGTGTGTACCTTAGAGATGATAAGCCAAGAACTATCATTTTTTATGGTAGAAGGAATGCAGAAAGGCTGTGTATTCCTTGGCAAGATTTTGTACTGATACTGGGTAGAAATTTCCAAACTGGAGCCCAAACACCTTGTACCTCAATGTGCCATTTTGACAACTACTGAAGTGGTCACTTTTGTGCTTTCCTGGTGCCCTGGTCAAGATATTGTAGCCTAATTCAGAAATCAGCCCCTCTTAACTTAAGCTGATGTACAGTTTACTAGAGTTTTATATTCTAGCTCATAACATTACTAGAAATCTGGAGAACAAGGCTCAGAAAATGTTCCGAGTCTAAGATAGGCAGCAGAGAGTACAGACTACATCATCTGCAGGAACAATTTGCTTGGGGCACCTCCAACAGTGGACCTCCTGTGTCCTGCTAGATACAGAAGCATCCCCAGATTCTTCCTTTGTCTTTGCTTTGCTTACTCAAAGTTCAGAATTCTGGAAAAAGCACCTTATTAGCCAATTTTTTGTCACTTGATGTTTTCATAGGAGTATAGCGTACAGAGTTAAAAGTTCACATTGAATTATTATTTTAGTGTGATACACAAAGATCTTTCAGTGAAAAAAGTTGGTTTTTCATTTAGAACCCAGATGTTAAAATATTTAGACAATTAATAGGAGCTCTGATTGTCTTTGTTTTCTTATCTGTAAAATAGCGATAGTAACCCTTGCCTGTTTGTCACTCACAGAGATACTACAGAGGTCTTAGAAGTCATACACAGTAAATGGTATAAACATAATTTTTGATATAATGTACCATAAAATAATAACCATCTTACTGAAGTGAATAAAGACATCATAAATTTCCTTTTTTCTCCCTATAGCTATCTTACCTATAAATTAAATGTGAACTCTGGCAAAATCAGTAAAGCTTTCATGAAAATTGGAGTAATAGGTTTAAATAACCAAAAGTTTATTTTCAAATATTTTCAGTATATGCAAAAACCATAAAGTATGGCTAAACTGAATATTATTTGTAGCTGAATTATGTCCATATTTTTAGTTTCATTTGAAGCCCAGTGTCCAAAATCATTTTCATTATTAAAGAAGTAGTATATCAATTTCTGGATTTCATTTTTCTTTGTTAGCTGCTAGTAAGACATTTTAGTTTCTAGGACATCATTCTTAAATCCTCTGTATGTTGTCCATTATAAATATGTCCATATACCCACCCCTTGAGTGGGTTACTCTCCCATTCAAGCACTAACTGGATCCAAGTTTACTGGATTACAGGATGCCCAGATACAGGTTTAAACTATTTCTGGGTGTATCTGTAAGGGTCTTTCTGGAAGAGATTTTATTTAAATCCACAGACTGAGCAAAGTGGATTGCCTTATCCAATATGGGGGCATGTCATTCAACGTTGAGGGCCTGAAGGGAAGGAAAGGATGGAGGAAGGGAGAATTTGCCTTTTTTTTTGCCTGGCCACTTGAGCTGGAACATTGATCTTCTCCTGCCCTCACCATTGCTGGTTCTCAGGCCTGGAATCTACGTCATCTGCTCTCTGGCTCTCAGGCCTTCATACTGTACCACTGGCTTTCCTTGATCTGCTGCCTGTAGATATGTGACTTCTCAGGCTCATAATTATATGAGATAGTGTGCCTTCTTACTGTCACTTCAGTGATGCCTGAATCTTTGCAACCCTTTGGACTGTAGCCCACCAGGCTCCTCCATCAGTGGGATTTTCCAGGCATAAATGCTGTAGTGGTTTGCCATTCCCTCCTCCAGGGCCATCTTCCCAACTCAGGGATCAAACCTGCATCTCTTACGTCTCCTGAATTGACAGGCAGGTTCTTTACCACTAGTGCCACCTGGGAAGCCCATATAAGCCATTACTTATACTAAATCTCTTTATATAAATGCTTATATCCTATTGCTTCTGTTTCTCTGGAGGATCTTGAAGTCTTTCCTACCTAGAAGGAAGTCTAACTGTAGTATAACTGTAGTAGGAAGTATAACTATAGTAGGAAGTCATAAGTGATGAATAGAACAAGTGGCTGAGTTTTCTCCTTTTAACCACATCTTCTACTATGTGTTACAGAAAAAAAAAAAAATAAATAATTTAATGGTAATTTACTGATTTTCATAGGCAATTAAAGTTTAGAAAGTTCTTCTGTGTAAAAAAAATTCAAGAAAAAACTGAAAGCTGTCACCTCAAAATTGTCCTAAAACTATAAACAAGTAATTAGTGACTTTTCTCTTTTCATAATGAGTCATTAAAGTGACAGAAAGACAGTGATATAATAAAATCCATATTAACAATCCTTGTTTAATATTTGACATTATGCCAGAAGACTAATATATTTATTTACTAAAATATTTTTAAAAATTCTACTGCCTTTCTTGAACATATATAAGATTATTAATATATTTTATTTTTTATAATCACACTTTGGCAGTGTCTTAATTTTTATTAAAAAATCAATATTAAACAGAATCATTGGAAAACCTGACTGAAAATGAAAGCATATTTTGGAAATGTAGAGGCTGCTTTATTGTAATGTTTGAAGGTAGTATAATGACACATCTGTTACATAGTATATATGTCAAAAATACATAGCGTAAAAAGTAGATCCAGAGTTTAGAGATTAGAAATATATTCATAAAACAACAAAAACCAAAGATATAAACTGAATGCATTATTACAGTTAATGTCCTGATTAAACACCCACAAGCTAAGAATCTGTCTTCTAAGCATCATTGCATCAAAGTGACCATGTCTGGAACTTACCTGGTCATTTGAACTACACTTATACTTTCTAAGTATATAAAACCAGTTTGAGGAAAATAATTCTAAAAAATATGCAAAATTCAAAGGTTTAAATTATTTAGGTAAATGGGTAATTCAAGAAGCGTAATCTTAAAATGCTATTTTGTATGAAAAGCTAAATGGGATTCAGACTCTTCATGGAAAGAACTAACTGAAGATGAAAAGTCACAAAAATCTGAAATATATTCCTTATCCTATACATAGAATGCCAAGCAAACCTATTCTTCCATGATATATTGAATGGTTTTATTAGTAAATGTAATTGAGAATTTTCTACAGATCTTTGGACTGAAAATGGTAACTCTACATCACTGAGTCATTTCTGGTACCATTAAAAAGCATTTTTGGCCACACCTGTCTAACTTCAAATCATAACCTCCTCGGTGGGAGAACCTATCTTAATCCCTGACTTTAATCCTTACTTTTCTACACAGTGCAATATTTCAGGGTTATGTTATAAGCCTTTTCTGAAATATCATACATTTATGAGCTAAGAAGACTTTAATATGGTCTCATGAAATTTTCTTGGTCAAATTTTCTGTGTGTAAGCTAGGTAATGAGGTTGCACTGAGTTTTCCTGGGGTGGGACACTAACTGTGCAAATCGTTCCCCAGGATTACATTCTGAGGATCCTCAGGAAAGGGAGAATTATGAAAGGAACTTGCTTAGAGAGCAAGCACACATATGCAGGATTTAGTGAACCATGGTTGATCTTGTGAGAATCTGCCTTACATTTTAAGGGATTTTCTGTGTTTTTTACTTTTTAACTTAATAGCTGGTGAAAGACTGGAATTTCCAAAACCTTTAGAAAAATAAAGACGACGTTTTTGTTGTTGTTGTTGTTCTGGTGTCTGATTATCAAATGTTCATGGGTGGGTGAGAAAAGAATATAATTCTGAAGTTATTCTAGCATTAGGGATATAGTTAATAATCTGGGAATTGGGGAGATACTCATTAGAGATAGTGTGATTTACAGCATTGGAAATATTCAAAGTGTGGTGTTTTTTGGGGTGTATAAAGCACAAATTTAAAATTTTCCTATCTTTTTATTTGAGATGTGACTACATAATCACAACAGCATGAAATGCATCACTTGACTATAATAGAATTAACAATATATGTGTTTCTCAAGCATCAATATCTCAAATTATATCTCTATTATACCAAAATTCTGAGAAAAGAAGCCTGACTATAATTGATTAGCATTCAGGTTTGGGATAGCGGCTGCAGTCTGACATAGGTGTGTCAGGGGTGTGTGTAATTTCCTCAGTTCTGTCTTGCTGCAGCAAAGATTTGAAACAGCAGACCAGTGTTACAGCTCGATTACAGCTCGGTTTTATTCAGCAAGCAAAGGAGAGTACACCTTCCAGGTGTGAGGGTGGGCTGACCCAAAAGAAGAGGCCCCAGTCCCTTTTGGATTCCTCTTATTCATTTGTCTCCTCCCCACTGAGCCTGCCCTATGCAAATTGGGCTAGCCCAGAAGGGGGTGTGTTTGTTTCACGTGAAGTTTTCACTCCAGTCCACGGGTTTTCTTTTGTTCCATTTTCACAGGCTTTTTTCCCTTTGTCTTTTTGCCACCACCATTTTTGACTCCTTTTTCCTATTCTAACAACCTAACAGGTACAATAACCTAAGATTCAGGGATCAGGGTAAATTTCAAGCTCTGTTATTTATTAGCTTGATTTTGGAGAAACCCCTTAGCTGATGGGAGCTTTGGTTCTGTCTTCTATCTAGAGGAGGTAACTTTCTATCTCTTGGGGCTAATATGAATATCATGTAAATTGGCATACATTTTTACTAAAGAACATCATTTAATTTTTACTTGCAGAGCCATGAAAAATGAACCTTCGGTATACCTTAGTAGGGTATCAACACTGTTCAATCATTTTGATTCAATCATCAATAGAATTAATATTTACTTAAAATCCATTGTTAACCTCCTGAAGTCATCTGATTACCAGTTTTGGTGATTTTGTTTTTTTGAGGCTAAGGAATATTCTTATTCAGTTCAATTAAATGTGTATTATTGAGTATTTTAAATCTAAGTATAAAGACTGAACATGGGAAGAGAAAGAGAGGGAGAGAGAGAGAAGACAAGGAGAGAAAAAGGTATAAAGGTATCTGGAGATACCCAGCACAAACAGATCATATCAATAAAATAAAAAGGATAATATGATAATAACACCAGTTTATATTTATTGTGCACTTTGGGCCAGGTAAAACCTAACTATATTTTCATTATAACACTAACTCCTCACAGTAAATCTATGCTGAAGATAAAAGTATCTCCACATTCTGTAATAAGAAAACTAAAGCACAGATATGATTAACAAAAATGTTAGATTACACAATTAGCCTGATTAATTAATTTGTGATGACGTGAACAGCTAGTAAACTGTAAAACCTGACTTCAGTCTCCAGTGTAACTGTTTGGCTATTTCAGTAGTTTTGGTTTTGAGAGTTCAAAGGTCAGGGTTTCAAAACCAAATCAGGGAGGACTTGTGAGGGACTTGATATTCAAATTTGACTCTTAAAAGGAAAAAAAAAAAAAAATAGGCAACTGTGTAAAAGTGAGATTTAAGTTTGAAAAGTGTATGAGAAGAAGCACTGATTAAAAGATAAATAACTTTATGCATTAAAAAAAAAACAAAAATACAGAAGGTGCTTGGGGCTGATGCTGATTAAGTGGGAAGGCTTGAGGGGTAAAAAGGATTACTAATGCAAATTTTTCTTGAAGAGGTATCTAGTCTTTCCCATTCTATTGTTTCCCTCTATTTCTTTGCATTGATCACCGAGGAAGGCTTTCTTATTTTTCCTTGCTATTCTTTGGAACTCTGCATTCAAATGGGTGGATCTTTCCTTTTCTTTGTTGCCTTTACCTTCTCTTCTTTTCTCAGCTATTTGTAAGGCCTCCTCAGACAACCGGTTTTCCTTTTAGCGTTTCTATTTCTTGGAGATGGTCTTGATCCCTGCCTCCTGTACAATGTCATAAACCTCCATCTATAGTTCTTCAGGCACTCTATCAGATCTGATCCCTGAATCTGTTTCTCACTTCCACTATATAGTCATAAGGGATTTGATTTAGGTCATACCTGAATGGTCTACTGGTTTTCCCTACTTTCTTCAATTTAAGTCTGAATTTGGTAATAAGGTGCTCATAATCTAAGCCACAGTCAGCTCCTGGTCTTATTTTTGATTACTGTATAGAGGTTCTCCATCTTTAGCTGCAAAGAAAATAATCAATCTGATTTTGGTATTGACCATCTGGAAGTGTAGAGTCTTCTCGTGTTGTTGGAATAGGCTGTTGGCTGCGACCAGTGTGTTCTCTTGGCAAAACTCTGTTAGCCTTTGCCCTGCTTTGTTTTGTACCCCAAGGCCAAATTTGCCTGTTATTCCTGGTTCTTGACTTCCTACATTTGCATTCCCATCCCCTATAATGGAAAGGACATCTTTTTTGGGGTGTTAGTTCTAAAAGATCTTGTAGGTCTTCATGGAACTGTTCAACTTCAGCTTCTTCAGCATTACCGGTCAGGACAGACTTGGATTACTGTGATATTGAATGGTTGACTTGGAAATGAACAGAGATCATTCTGTCATTTTTGAGATTGCATCCAAATACTGCATTTTGGACTCTTTTGTTGACTATCGTGGCTACTCAGTTTCTTCTAAGGAATTCTTGCCCACAGTAGTAGATAAAGTGGTCACTGAGTTAAATTCACACATTCCAGTACATTTTAGATCACTGATTCCTAAATTGTCAGTGTTCACTCTTGCCATCTCCTGTTTCACCACTTCCAATTTGCCTTGATTCATGGACCTAACATTCAAAATTAGAAATACCAAGGGAACATTTCATGCAAAGATGGGCTCAAGAAAGGACAGAAATGGCATGGACCTAACAGAAGTAGAACATATTAAGAAGAGGTAGCAAGAATACACAGAAGAACTATACAAAAAAGATCTTCATGACTGAGATAACCATGAGACGTGATCACTCACCTAGAGCCAGACATCCTGGAATGTGAGGTCAAGTTGCCTTGGAAACATCACTACAAACAAAGCTAGTGGAGGTGATGGAATTCCAGTTGAACTATTTCAAATCCTGAAAGATGATGCTGTGAAAGTGCTGCACTCAATATGCCAGCAAATTTGGAAAACTCAGCAGTGGCCACAGGACTGGAAAAGGTCAGTTTTCATTCAAATCCCAAAGAAAGGCAATGCCAAAGAATGTTCAAACTACTGCATGATCGCACTCATCTCACATGCTAGTAAAGTAATGCTCAAAATTCTCCAATCCAGGCTTCAGCAATATGTGAACCATGAACTTCCAGATCTTCAAGCTGGTTTTAGAAAAAGCCAGAGGAACCAGAGATCAAATTGCTAACATCCGTTGAATCATTGAAAAAGCAAGAGAGTTCCGGAAAAACATGTATTTCTGCTTTATTGACTATGCCAAAGCCTTTGACTGTGTGGATCACAACAAACTGTGAAAAATTCTGAAACAGATGGGAATACCAGACCACCTGATCTGCCTCTTGAGAAATCTGTATGCAGGTCAGGAAGCAACAGTTAGAACTGGACATGGAACAACAGACTGGTTCCACATAGAAAAAGGAGTACATCAAGGCTGTATATTGTCACCTTGCTTATTCAACTTATATACAGTGTACATCATGAATAATGCTGGTCTGGATGAAGCACAAGCTAGAATTAAGATAGCCGGGAGAAATATCAATAACCTCAGATATGCAGATGACACCACCCTTATGGAAGAAAGTGAAGAAAAACTAAAGAGCCTCTTGATGAAAGTGAAAGAGGAAAGTGAAAATGTTGGCTTTAAACAACATTTAGAAAACTAAGATCACGGCATCCGGTCCTATCATTTCATGGCAAATAGATGGGCAAACAGAGGAAACAATGGCAGACTTTATTTTTGGGGTTCCAAAATCACTGCAGATGGCAACTGCAGCCATGAAAAAAATGCTTACTCCTTGGAAAGAAAGTTATGACCAACCTAGACAGCATTTTAAAAAGCAGAGACATCAGTTTGCCAACAAAGGTCCGTCTAGTCAAGGCTATGGTTTTTCCAGTAGTCATGTATGGATGTGAGAGTTGGACTATAAAGAAAGCTGAGTGCTGAAGCATTGATGCTTTTGAACTGTGGTGTTGGGGAAAACTCTGAGAGCCCCTTGGTTTTCAAGGAGATCCAACCAATCCATCCTAAAGAAGATCAGTCATGAGTGTTCATTGAAGGGACTGTTGTTGAAGCTGAAACTCCAGTACTTTGGCAACCTGAGAAGAAGAGCTGAGTCATTTGAAAAGAGCCTGATGCTGGGAAAGACTGAAGGCAGAAGGAGAAGGGGGCATCAAAGATGAGATGGTTGGGTGGCATCACTGACTCAGTGGAAATGAGTTTGGGTAAACTCTGCAAATTGGTGATGGACAGGGAGGCCTGGCGTGCTGCAGTCCATGGAGTCACAAAGAGTGGGACACTCCTGAGTGAATGAACTGAACTGAGTAATCATTTTAGTAACTACTAGAGAGTCTGCTAGGGGCAATATTACATTAAGTAGAGTATGTGTGTGTGTGTGTGTGTGTGTGTGTGTGTATGTCTTCAATCCTTCTACTATATATATATTCAATATATAATCAATATATATATTCAATCCTCCTACTAAATTACCAGACTAGTTCTTTGTGAGCAGATGCTGACCATTGTTGGTTTTGTTGTTCAGTTGCTAAGTCATGTCCAACTTTTTGCCACCCCGTGAACTGCAGCACTCCAGGCTTCCCTGTACCTCACTGATTCCTGAACTTTGATCAAACTGGTACATAACAAATAAATACTTTGTTGAATGAGTAACTGAAATGAACAAGACTGTGGAAGATGCATTAATAGTACAGAACAGATAAGAAAGCCAAGCACAGGGAGGAGTAAGTTCAATTAGCCATAGAGTGATGCAGCAAAAGTGTGACAACTGGGTTAATTCACTCCAAAGTTCCATATCTTTACCACTATGCTAACAGCTCCACAGTTAATAGATTAACAGGAGTTATCATTTTTTTAAAGAAAACAATATTTAAAGGTATCTGTTAGGAATATACAATTATCTACTTCTACTGACAGAATGAAAAATAAATATAGTTGTATAAAAATGTAAGCTTTCACGCTTCACGCCTATACAGTGTCCTCATTTATACCAATGGTGTTCTCAAAAAGGATCATCACACTCTGGAAATAGTTTGTGCGGGGTGTTTAGGTGGGAGGTGAAAGGCTGGGAGAGACTGGTGTCAATGAGCTGGAAGAACCTGTCCCTAGTTTAGAAGGTAAATTGAGGCTTTTCGTCCTTTATTCTTGGTGACATTTTTGAATTATACTAAAAATTGTATACTGTCCAGGAACAGTGAGGAAATATGCTTAGAGATGCAGAAAGGGATGTTCAGTTAATTTAGTTCTGAGTAGTGAGAATGCATTTGGCTTACTCTGGGAACCTTATCTGTGTTTCAGCTACCTGATTATCATTACTGTTTATAAATTTCATTCACATAGGACCTTGAAGTCCCAGGGCCATATTTCCACTTACTCGGTGCCCCCAAAGTCTTTACTTTTTTGGTCCCAACTTGCCATGAGAACATGAGAGCAAGTAAAGTGTAATAAAAAGTGTATAAACTGAGGGATTATATAGATGCAACACTTATGATTTTTTAATGATAATATGAAGGAAATTTTAAAGTATGTGAGAGTTTCTTGTTTTTGATACACATCCAATAACAAAGTAGAAAACTGGAGTTCATTTGCTTGGCTACTTACCTATTGATCTATTTACTTGGGCATTAGAAAAGATAAATTTAGAGTATATCAGAATTTGGCCTTTATTCTTAAATGCATTTCATAAACTCTTAAGGGAGATTACAAGGGCAAAGTCATAGAGAAAATACACTGTGATCACATAAAATTAATTGATCATTGATCAACAATGCCATTCCCCAGCTATGTCAGGTAGAATCATTTCTGTTATTTTTAGAGGATTTATAATATATTTCATAGAGAAGCAGCCCTGTCAATGAGGTAGAAGGCATGTTGTCTTATGTATGCATGCATTTATTCACATACATGAACGCTTGCATGCTAAGTCGCTTCAGTTGTGTCCAACTCTTTGTAACCCCACGGACTGTAGCCTGCCAGCCTCCTCTGTCCAGAGGATTCTACAGGCACGAATACTGGAATGGGTTGCCATTTCCTCCTCCAGGGGATCTTCCTGACCCAGGGATCAAACCTGAGTGGCCTGTGTCTCCTGCACTGCAGGTTCCACATACAACCATATTTATATATGCACAACAAATTAAAAGGAGAAAGTTAATGAGTTGTTTAACCAGTGGGTTATTTAGAAATCAGTGGGTTACTAATTGACAGTTTAGTTATTGGTTGAGTTTAACTAGTTGTCTTCGAAGTAAATTCGTAGAGGTCAGTCTCCATTTTTTACCATGTTGATTTGTGTGTCAAGACAAAATGAGAGTGAAAAATTCATCATCAAACTTGACTGAATTAGCTGCTTGATTACTCTGCTCTGTGACTTTGGATCATCTTTAACCTTCCTAATAATTAATGTATTTGAATATTGTATCAAAGTGATTAGTAACATAGTCATTTTGTCAGGGTGAATGGATTAATCAATCAAATAATGAATATTTACTGATTGACTTAAACTTATCACTGTGTGTGAGATATCGTTATTATATTTAAATTCTCCATACAGATCAGCAGGAAAGAAAACAGGTACCTTGAGATTTGGGTCTAACTTTTCCTCCAACTAACTGTGTGATCTTGTTCTAGTCATTTATCTTTGAATGGTCTCAGTTGTATGAACAAGTATTACCTGTGATAAGATAACCATAGTTTTTTAATGTTCTAATATTCTAAAGGATTCTATGCATGATAATCATAATTATGGAAAGATGATAATAGCAAGTCATGCAGGTTGAATGTTTATTATGTTCTAGAAGTGTAATAAATCTTTTACATGTATTATAATATTTAATCTGCACAAAAATTTCAGGATAAGAATAGCTAGTTTTCTCATATTATAGAGAAAGAAACTGAATTTGAACACTGTTAAAAATTTAACAAATGTTCACATAAGTGCTGGAACAGATCTAAATAAATTTCTGGTCACACAAATTTTGTGATCCTTCATCTCTTCTACAGCCATTCTTCACACACACCATCCACTAATTTTCCCTTCTGCTGCTGCTGCTGCTGCTAAGTCGCGTGACTCTGTGCGACCCCATAGACGGCAGCCTACCAGGCTCCACCGTCCCTGGGATTCTCCAGGCAAGAACACTGGAGTGGGTTGCCATTTCCTTCTCCAATGCATGAAAGTGAAAAGTGAAAGTGAAGTCGCTCAGCTGTGTCTGACTCTTAGCGACCCCATGGACTGTAGTCTACCAGGCTCCTCTGTCCACGGGATTTCCCAGGCAAGAGTACTAGAGTGGGGTGCCATAGGCATGGATAAAATATTGGTCACTGCCTCAAACTTTAGGAAGAAAAAAAAAAGTCTACTATGACTCCATTAGCTGACCATGGGGATGGTGACTTTACTATCAGAATTAAAGAAGTGGAGGAACTGACACATGAGAGATAGGAATTACCTCTGTGTCCAGCTTTTGCCACATGGGCATTATTCAAAAAAGACAGCTGCCTAGACAGTTGGTAGAGGCTTGGAAAACCTTAGAAACCCAGATACAACTGCAGAAACGAAATTCATTAAACCTAACTACTTTAACCCAGTGGTTTGACAGCAGCTTCTTATTAAAACTCAGAATAATTATGCAGAACATGAGACTTTTTTTTTTTTTTATAAAGAAGGCTCTCTTTGCTGTTTGCTGCTGACCTAGAATTTGAAAGCTGCTTCAACATATATTGGCTCTTCAGAGCAAGATCGGTTCCACTGATGTATTTTCCCCTCATTGCACAGGGGAGATCCGCATAAAACCCAGCACTTTTGCTAATGCCCAGTGGAGCACAGGCATCCGGAAGAGAGAAGTAATTTTTACTACCTTCAGGTTTCCATTGGTGAGCAGGAAAAAGAAAGAGAACCATTGAGACCAGGAGGAGGAAAAGATTAATAAGTGCTGCCATCAATTGCAGGAAAGGGATTTTTTTTTTTTTAAACAACAATAAGTGCCTGTAAGACACTCATACAATATTCTTTTCTTCTACTTAAAAGGATAAACATGCCAAAACAGTACGCAAAGAGGAATGGAAAAACATGCCAAAATAGAGATGCAAAGAGGACTGGAAAAAGAGGTGGATGAAGTAAGAGGTCAAACTCCTGGGATTGTAAAAAAAAAAAAAAAAAAAAGTATAAAAGCAAAAACAGAAGAAAGTGAGAAGCAAATTTAATTTCTTTGATTAATTTTTAATTTCCTATGTATTATATATGTGCAGGTATTTGTAACTGGGGCATGGGACTATTATAATTCTGTATAGAAAACAGCTCTGGTTGTAAAAATAGATTATGCACATAGGAATTTATGCACTCTAGGCATTTGTGCATAAGTGAAGGCTCTCTAAAAGATTCCGAGGCAAGACTTTGAAAAGAAAACAGTAACAAGTCATTGATTTAGAAAAAAGAAACAAAATGTGATCCTTTATAACTACTCTCACTAATGATCTATTATTTACATGTTCTTCCTTGACAACAAGTATTAATTTTTTCCTCAAGATACAGTTGTTTCTCTCTCTCTTGCAGTTTTAAAATTGAGGATCACTATTTCTATATATTTTTATAGAGGATTCTAACATAAAGTTGTTATATGCATTTAATATAAACACTGGATGTGTTTTCCTTCTACATATATATATATATATATATATATTTATTTTTAAAGTATAATCTGAAATTGTCATTAGAATATTTTTCATATGCTTTTCAGAATCTTTTTTTAAAAAAAACACACATTCATATGGCTATAGTTAAAATGAAAAAAAGATTCTGTGTTTAATCTAATATTGTCAACCTCTTTTTCTGTCATCAACCCCTAGTAACAGTATCTCTGTTGATGAAAATTAGGCTGCCTGTCTGATATCATTAAAAAGTTAGATAACTATGCTGCTTCAGGTTGTATACCCTCTAGTTATACACATTATAGTTAGTTGATAATATATTTCACTTATTAAAAAAATATGAAGTGAATTAACTGATGGTCTAGATGCTATGTATCATGATCTTGGAAGAAAAAAATAAGCTTCCTGGAGCCTCAGAATAGACCTTTCTTGCTAGATTGTCCGTAGAAAAGAGAAGAGTTAATTCCAGAGATTTAATTGCTGTTCCACTCTTCATTACATATGTGGCTTAACATAGCACACGGAACAGCAGAAATGACAGTATACATAGTCATCTCCCTCCTGTTGAAACATACAGAAAAAAGTTCTCAATTTATTGCTGTTGCTGCAGAAATGCCCACATTTTCCCTGGAAGGAGAAAACACGACTCAGGTGCTATATGGCCAGTTTTACTAGCATATGGTATGAGGGAAGCCTACATATTTCAGTGCTATTTTAAATATTAGTATAACGAGGCATGTTTCATGTGTCCTTTGGAATTATCAGAGACCTCTAGAATTGTTTGTTTGCAAAGGACATGAGATGTTATCAAATCTCCTCTATTTCTGCATTATTAAGTAAAGGGACTTGTGAATATAACCTTAGGAATTGATACCAATTGCTAAGCACCCTTCCTGTTTATAAACAAACTTCTCTTACAAGCTGCTTACAACTTATTTCTTGACTTCTGATATTTACAAATGGTTTACCAGTCTGCCCCAGCTTCCTCTGCTACACTCATCTTCCTATAAAAAGTTCTTATACTACTAAAACATCATATAAAAAAGAAACTGTATTCTTTTTTGATGCCTATTAAATGAAGGGTGAACTCTTTCTGGTCTGCTTGCAAACCATAGCTAATTCTTTCTGTACCCTCTCTCACTGTCCTTGAACCATGACATGTTTCAAATTGCCCTTTATTCTCCTTTGTGGGCTCCATACAACCTTCTCTCTGGTGAAAGGTGATCTGCTGTCTCACTCGCCTAGAATTTTCAACTGTTGTCTGCTTCCATTTCTCTTCAGATAAGCAAATCCAGCCTTTCAAGATTCTTTCAAAATATAGCAGCATGTTTATTTGTTCTGTTATTTTAACTGTCACTCACAGGCTTCTGTCCTGTAATAGGTACAACAGTTACAGTGGTGAATCAGATGAATTACCCATTGTCTTCATTTACTTACATGCTAGGGATATTTACTCCCCCAATAGCAATTTCTTTTTCTTTTTTTCTCTTCATAGCTTCTTTGGCAATGCAGTTTACTCCTATGACCCTTTCTTTATATAGTCCATCTTATTTTTTACCTCACAGGAGCATGTGTAACACATGATATGCATGTTTATATTAAATTTATGTTTATATCATAATGCATTTTTCCCACTTATCTATTGCTATCTGAAAGATTACCCCAAAGCTAAGTGTCTTAAAATTTCATTTTATGTCTCATAATTCTGTGAAATAGGAATTTGGTTAGGGCATGGCAGCAATAGTTTCTCTCTTTTCCTTGATAACTCAGCTGAAATGGCTTAAATGCCAGGGAGCTGGGAAATCCAGGGACTTGCCAAGCATCTTTCTCCACATAGTCTCTCCATGAGAAAGTTAGCTTGAGCTTCTTCATAGCATGATGGACTCAGGGAAGGTGAAGTTCTTACATAGCTGTTCAGGACTTTCGAAGATAAAACTTCCAAAAAAGCCCAAATAGAAGCTTTCTAGAAATCAAGCATCAGAAAGCATTCATTCCATAGTTTATTTCTGAGGCGAGTTAAGACAGCTAACCCAGATTTAGAATGAGTTTAATATCTTAAAACATTAGTCATGTATTCTGGTTGCCCATGTAAGAGTTTGGAAGTTGTCATTCTGTCCTAACAAGTAAAAAGATAAACATAAAATGTATTTTAAAACTATAAACAATCAAAAATATAAAAAAAAAAATCCTAAAAGAAATCAGAAAAAAAAAAAAAAACTTTATTTATCAAGGAACAAAGATAATTCTATCCTACTTCTCCTTGGAATGCCTACAAATGAGAAGATGGTATGGTGAAATATTTCAAATGTTGAGGGGAAAAGCCACCAACAGAGAATTCTTGCACTATCCTTCCAAAGTGAAGGCAAAATAAACTTTTTAGGGAAGCAAAAGTGCAGAGAATTTGTTTCCAGCAGACCTGCCTTACAAAAAATTTTGAAAAACATTCTTTAGACAGAAGGCAAATAATGTAGGTCAGAAGCTCAGATTTTTCAAATCCTGAAAGATGATGCTGTGAAAGTGCTGCACTCAACATGCCAGCAAATTTGGAAAACTCAGCAATGGCCACAGGACTGGAAAAGGTCGGTTTTCATTCCAATCCCAAAGAAAGGCAACGCCAAAGAATGCTCAAACTACAGCACAATTGCACTCATCTCACACGCTAGTAAAGTAATGCTCAAAATTCTCCAAGCCAGGCTTCAGCAATATGTGAACTGTGAACTTTCAGATGTTCAAGCTGGTTTTAGAAAAGGCAGAGGAACCAGAAATCAAATTGCAAACATCTGCTAGACCATGGATAAAAGCAAGAGAGTTCCAGAAAAACATGTATTTCTGCTTTATTGACTATGCCAAAGCCTTTGACTGTGCGGATCACAATAAATTGTGGAAAATTCTGAAAGAGATGGGAATACCAGACCGCCTGACCTGCCTCTTGAGAAATTTGTATGCAGGTCAGAAAGCAACAGTTAGAACTGGACATGGAACAACAAACTGGTTCCAAATAGGAAAAATAGTACATCAAGGCTGTATATTGTCACCCTGCTTATTTAACTTCTATGCAGAGTACATCATGAGAAACGCCGGGCTGAAAGAAGCACAAGCTGGAATCAAGACTGCAGGGAGAAATCTCAATAATCTCAGATATGCAGATGACACCACCCTTATGGCAGAAAGTGAAGAGAAACTAAAAAGCCTCTTGATGAAAGTGAAAGAGGAGAGTGAAAAAGTTGGCCTAAAGCTCAATGTTCAGAAAACGAAGATCATGGCATCCAGTCCCATCACTTCATGGGAAATAGATGGGGAAACAGTGGAAACAGTGTCAAACTTTATTTTTTTGGGCTCCCAAATCACTGCAGATGGTGATTGCAATCATGAAATTAAAAGACGCTTACTCCTTGGAAGAACAGTTACGACCAAACTGGATAGCATATTGAAAAGGAGAGACATTACTTTGCCAACAAAGGTCCTTCTAGTCAAGGATATGGTTTTTCCAGTGGTCATATATGGGTGTGAGAGTTGGACTGTGTAGAAAACTGAGCACCGAAGAACTGATGCTTTTGAACTGTGGTGTTGGAGAAGACTCTTGAGAGTCCCTTGGACTGCAAGGAGATCCAACCAGTCCATTCTAAAGGACATCAGTCCTGGGTGTTCATTGCAAGGGTTGATGCTGAAGTTGAACCTCCAGTACTTTGGCTACCTCATGCGAAGAGTTGACTCACTGGAAAAGACCCTAATGCTGGGAGGGATTGGGGGCAGGAGGAGAAGGGCACAACAGAGGATGAGATGGCTGGATGGCATCACCAACTTGATGCACGTGAGTTTGAGTGAACTCTGGGAGATGGTGATGGACAGGGAGGCCTGGCGTGCTGCAATTCATGGGATGGCAAAAAGTTGGACACGACTGAGCGACTGAACTGAACTAAACTGAACTGAAGGAAGAGAAATAAAAAAGGAATAAGTGCAAGTAAAATTTATATTTAATTCTTAATTTATCTGACAAATGTGCCATGCTGTACTTAGTCATTCAGTTGTGTCTGACTCTTTGAGACCCCGTGGACTGTAGCCTGCCAGGCTCCTCTGTCTGTAGGGATTCTCCAGGCAAGAATACCAGAGTGAGTTGTCATGCCCTCCTCCAGGGAGTCTTCCCAACCGAGGGATAGAACCTAGGTCTCCCACATTGAAGGCAAATTCTTTACCATCTGAGCCACCAGGGAATCCCAAGAATACTGGAGTTGGTAGCCTATCCTTTCCACAAGATCTAACAGATATATTTGTTCAAAATAACAATAGCAACAATACACTTGAGTATGCATGGGTATGCATGTTTTATATATATATATATAAATATATATATATATAATAAATATATATATATATAAATATATATATATATATACACACACATACATATACATGCTTATGTATACTTATATATAAATGAAATAACAACAGAGATATAAGGGATAGGAGGAATCAGGATTTTTGTGTTATTATGATACTTACACTGCCTATGAAGGAGTATAGTGTTATTTGAAAGTGAGCTTGAATTAGCTGTAAATGTATGTTTCAAACTTTAAGGCAACCACTGAAAAGAGTAATAAAACGATAATAAGAGGTGAGAGAAAATAGAATAATAAAAAATGCTCAATTAAAACCTCAAAAGGCAGGAAAACAGTGAAAGACAAAAGAGGAAAAAAATTAAACAAGGACAAGAAAGAGAACAATAAGGAATATGGTAGTTAAATCTAACCATATCAATAATTAAAGTGATCTAAATACAGCAATTAAAAGACACAGATAGAGTTGGTCAAAAAACAAGACCCAGCTATATATTATCTACAACAGACTCACTTTAAATATAAAGGCACATATAGATTAGAAATAAATGGAGAAAAATATCCCATACTAACACTAATAAAAAGAAAGCAAATTGTAGCTGTTTTGATTTTATACAGAGCAAACTGAAACATAAAGTTATGTAGAATATGAAACTATGAAATTCTTGGGTGCTAATATGTGAGGAAGCCTAGATGACATTGAGGATGGTGATTGCCTACTGGACAGATCACCATACACATGGTCCATAAATATATCGATGACCTGGACATCATTAAAATTGGAAACATGTGCTCTGTGGAAGACAATGTCAATAAAATGAAAAGACAAGCCATGGGATGGGAGAAAATATTTGCTGTAGCACATCTGATAAAGGGGAGGTCATTTAAAGTATACAGAGAATTCTTTAAACTCAAAAGTAATAAAACAACTCAGTGAAACCACAGACCTTAACAGGTACATCACTAAAGAAGAGATACAGATGTCAAATAAACATATGAAGCAGTACTCCACATCACCTGTCACCAGAGAAATGCAAATTAAAACAAAGGTGAAATGACCACACACCTATTGGAGGGGCCCAAATCCAGAACCCTGACAGCACCAAATGCGGGTGAGGATGTGGATCAACAGGACTTCTCATTCACTGCTGGTGGGAACGCAAAGGGGTGCAGCCACTTTGGAAGACACTTTTGTGCTGTGTCCATGTAAATTCTTCAGCTGTAACAAATGAGCCACCCTCATGTGTTACACAGTGGGATCCCAGTGTTGATAATGGGCAACCCTATGTGTGTGTAGGGGCAGGAGTATATGGGAAATCTCTGTACCTCCCCCTCAGTTGTGCTGTGTGCCTTTACCTGCTCTTAGAATTTAAAGCATTAAAAGAAATCAATCATTTTATTTCTCAGGATTTTGTGAAATAGGAATTTGATCAGGGCATAGCAATGATGATTCATCTCTCAATGGTGAGAGTGCCAACTGTGTGTGCTCAGTCTCTCAGTCATATCCAACTCTTTTTGACCCCATGGACTGTAGCCCACCAGGCTCCTCTGTCTATGGAATTTTCCAGGCAAGAATACTGGAGTGGGTTGCCATTTCCTTCTCTAGGGGATCTTCTTGACCCAGGGATCAAATTTACATCCTTTGGATCTCCTGCATTGGCAGGCAGATTCTTTACCACTGCACCATCTGGGAAGCCTTAGCCATTCTTAAACTACTGTAGTATGTGTCATGTAGAAAAATTCTTTCCATGTTGTCTATCTTAATTGTATTTGTTTCACTTCAAGATGGTTATTAATATGGTATGTGTATGCTATGTTGCTTCAGTTGTGTTGGACTCTTCGCGACCCTTATAAAGCTTAGCCTACCAGGATCCTCTGTCCATGGGATTCTCCCGGCAAGAATACTGGAGTGGGTTGCCATGCCCTCCTCCAGGAGATCTTTCTGATGCAAGGACTGAACTCACACTTTCTTATGTCTCATGCAATGGCCTCTTATGTCTCCTAATATCAGCACCACTTGTGAAGCCATTAATATGGTAATTAACATTAAATCTCACAACAAAATCCACAGTCCCAGTGGCATACTATAGCAAAGTTAAATTTTCATTTACACTGAATTCCAGTCCTGGTTATGAGCTGTCATCATTTCAGTTTAGGTCAGTCGCTCAGTCTTCTCTGACTCTTTGGGACCCCATGAACTGCAGTACGCCAGGCTCCCTGTCCATCACCAACTACCGGAGCTCACTCAAACTCATGTCCATCAGGTTGGTGATGCCACTCAACCATCTCATCCTCTGTTATCCCCTTCTTCTCCTGCCTTCAATTTTTCCCAGCAACAGAGTCTTTTCCAAGGAGTCAATTCTTCGCATCAGGTGGCCAAAGTATTAGAGTTTGAGCTTCAGCATCAGTCCTTCCAATGAAGGAGTTTTCCAATGAAGGACTACAGTGCTGACTTTGTTGGCAAAGTAGTGTCTCTGCCTTTTAATATGCTGTCTATTTGGTCATAGCTTTTCTTCCAAGGAGCAAGTGTCTTTTAATTTCATGATTGCAGTCACCATTTGCAGTGATTTTGGAGCCCAAGAAAATAGTCTCTTACTGTTCCCATTGTTTCCCCATCTATTCGCCATGAAGTGATGGGATTGGATGCCATAATCTTCATTTCTTGAATGCTGAGTTTTAAGCCAGCTTTTTCACTCTCCTCTTTCATGTTATCAAGGGTGGTGTCATCTGTGTATCTGAGGTTATTGATATTTCTCCCAGCAATCTTGATTTCAGCTTGTGCTTCATCCAGCCCAGCATTTCGTATGATGTGCTCTGCATATAAATTAAATAAGCAGGGTGACATTATATAGCCTTGATGTACTCCCTTCCCAATTTGGAACCAGTTTGTTGTTCCATGTCCAGTTCTAACTGTAGCTTCTTGACCTGCATACAGATTTCTCAGGAGGCAGATAAAGTGGTCTGGTATTCCATTCTCTTGAAGAATTTTCCAGTTTGTTATGATCTACATAGTCAAAGACTTTGGTGTAATCAATAAGGCAGAAATAGATGTTTTTCTGATATTCTCTTGCTTTTTTCGATATATATACTGCCATTTTATATATATATATGTCACATCAGTCGCTCAGTCATGTCTGACTCTTTGCGACCCCATGAATCACAGCATGCCAGGCCTCCCTGTCCATCACTAACTCCCGGACTTCACCCAGACTCACTTCCATCGAGTCAGTGATGCCATCCAGCCATCTCAACCTCTGTCGTCCCCTTCTCCTCCTGCCCCTAATCCCTCCCAACATCAGAGTCCTTTCCAATGAGTCAACTCTTCACATGAGGTGGCCAAAGTACTGGACTATCAGCTTTAGCATCATTCCTTCCAAAGAAATCCCAGGGCTGATCTCCTTTAGAATGGACTGGTTGGATCTCCTTGCAGTCCAAGGGACTCTCAAGAGTCTTCTCCAACACCACAGTTCAAAAGTATCAATTCTTCGGCGCTCAGCCTTCTTCACAGTCTAACTCTCACATCCATACATGACCACAGGAAAAACCATAGCCTTGACTAGACGAACCTTTGTTGGCAAAGTAATGTCTCTGCTTTTGAATATGCTATCTAGGTTGGTCATAACCTTCCTTCCAAGGAGTAAGCGTCTTTTAATTTCATGGCTGCAGTCACCATCTGCAGTGATTTTGGAGCCCAGAAAAATAAAGTCTGACACTGTTTCCACTGTTTTCCCATCTATTTCCCATGAAGTGATGGGACTGGATGCCATGATCTTCATTTTCTGAATGTTGAGCTTTAAGCCAACTTTTTCACTCTCCACTTTCACTTTCATCAAGAGGCTTTTGAATTCCTCTTCACTTTCTGCCATAAGGGTGGTGTTTTATGCATATCTGAGGTTATTGATATTTCTCCTGGCAATCTAGATTCCAGCTTGTGTTTCTTCCAGCCCAGCATTTCTCATGATGTACTCTGCATATAAGTTAAATAAACAGGGTGACAATATACAGCCTTGACGTACTCCTTTTCCTATTTGGAACCAGTCTGTTGTTCCATTCCCAGTTCTAACTGTTGCTTCCTGACCTGCATACAAATTTCTCAAGAGGCAGATCAGATGGTCTGGTATTCCCATCTCTTTCAGAATTTTCCACAGTTTATTGTGATCCACACAATATATATATGTATCATCTATTGTTCTTCTCCTCTATGTGGTGTCTCAAATGTGGGCTGCTTCAATTTTGTAGTTAGGCCATTGTGAGCACGTGACGTCTGTGTATGCACAATAGGAAAACAGAGAGCTCAAGAGTTGTGTGGGGTTTTACGAGTTTGTGAAAGTAGCTTATCTCCCTTTTACCCTCATCCCATCATCCGAATTTAGTCATATGTCTCCATCTCAGTGAACAGAAGACTAGAAAACATCAAGGAGCACAGAAATATTTCTACTAGCAGTTTCTGTGATAGACCTTTGTTTTGGCACATATGCATTAACTTTGTTTGTTCTTTCTATATAGGTACTGTGTCTAATATCACATATGTCACAGCAATCTCCAGTCCTTTTTATTAGCATAATCTGCTTGTGAAAATTTGTGGATATTATTTGCTTGCAATGCAGTAGACACAAGTTTGGTCCCTGGGTCTGGAAGATCCCCCAGAGAAGGAAATGGCAAACTACTCCAGTATTCTTGCCTGGAAAATCCCATGGACAGAAGAGCCTGGTGGGCTACAATTGATGGGGTCATGAAAGAGTCAGGTATGGTCAGTGATTAAACAACCACCACCTCAGTCTTACACCCAAGAGTAATCACTGTGCTAACTTACAATACTTTAGATTAAATTGATTTACAATGCTTTAGATTAATTTAGATTACTGAATTTTGAAATTTATTTAAATGGAATCCAATTGTATATATTCTCTCCTGTCTGGCTTATTTGATTCAACATTATGTTTGTGGAGTTCAGCTATATTTTTAATGTATAGAAGTTAGGTATTATGCATTATACTGATTAATATTCAATTTTGTGAATATTCCACAATGCATTTATCCATTCTAATGCTGATGAACTTCTGGATGGTTTTGAATTTATGACTGTTATGAAAGGGGCTGCTATGAACATTCATATACACATATTTTAGTGAACATATATACATATTTCTGTCTCATGTATACTTGAAAGTGGAAACACTGAGTCATAAATATATGGATATTCAGATTTTGAAAATGTTGCCAGTTTCCCAGGGTGTTTGTACTAAGTTATACGCCTTATAGCCATATATGAGAGTTCTCTTTCCTTCAAGGCCCTAAACCTGTGTTTTCAGTGATGTCTTTATTTCCTTTGATTTCTGCTTGTACTCAAGACAGCATTTCCTGATTTATGTGTTTTCTTCACTGTCTTGCCAAATGCAAGCAAAACGTATTACAATATTTTGTTATTTGACACTCTTCCTCTAGATCTGCTGTCTTAGTAAACCCTGTTTGCCTTCTCATTTAGAACAGGCAATAAATTTTCCGAATACCTGTCCACATCTTCCCATAGACAGCCATTTTCTCACTGCTCATATCAGTTGCCCCTCTTCCCAGTAGCCTGACACTCTTTCAGTGCTACGTTTTAGTTTGTAAAGCAGTGGTAATCTTCAAGGACTGATTCCATTACTCAGTAGCAAACCATCATTTAGTACTGTAAAGAAGGAAACCTGAAATCTTAACTGATTAACATAGTAAAGGTTTATTTCTTGCTCATGTCATAGTTTTTTGCAAAACAGTTGTTTCTCTATCTGGAGCCATGTGTCCTCTGTGGTCACCACAACAAAGAGAGAGAAAACTTGAAGTTCAAATGAGATCTTTTGGGATTTTTTTTTAATAGAAGTGGCTTTCATCACTTTCATCTAAATCCTATTTTTGAGTACTCAGTTCTGTTCATTTCAACCTAAGTTCATAACTGAAAAAGTTAAGCAGAACATGGATACTGAGCCCAAGGGAGCATGTAACAATTTCATAAGCATAAGTTGAATGAATGAACATGAAGGCGGATCCTCTATGTTATACCTTATTGCAGTTGTGAGATACTAAAAAGAAGTAATTTCCCAAGCTTCTTTCAAACTACTTGCTAATTATTTTACACTTCTAATACAGATAGATGTGTGTGTGTGTGTGTGTATGTGTGTGTGTGTTAATATGTATGTGTATTCCCTGGTGGCTCAGATGGTAAAGAATCTACCTGCGATGCCGGAGACCCAGGTTTGGTCCCTGGGTTGGGAAGATCCCTTGGAGAAGGGAATGGCAACCAATTCCAGTATTAAAGAATTCCATGGACAGAGGAGCCTGGTGTTTTATATATATATATATATAGAGAGAGAGAGAGGGAGAGAGAGAGAGAGTGACAGAGACAGAGAGATATCTCTCTATATATATTTGTTGAATATGTGTGTGTTTTATATAAATATATATAATATAAATATATTCAATTCAGTTCAGTTCAGTTCAGTCGCTCAGTCGTGTCCGACTCTTTGCAACCCCATGAATCGCAGCACGACAGGCCTCCCTGCCATCACCAACTCCCGGAGTTCACCCAGACTCACGTCCATCGAGTCAGTGATACCATCCAGCCATCTCATCCTCTGTCGTCCCCTTCTCCTCCTGCCCCCAAATCCCTCCCAGCATCAGAGTCTTTTCCAATGAGTCAACTCTTCGCATGAGGTGGCCAAAGTACTGGAGCTTCAGCTTCAGCATCATTCCTTCCAAAGAAATGTGAGGGCTGATCTCCTTCAGAATGGACTGGTTGGATCTCCTTGCAGTCCAAGGGACTCTCAAGAGTCTTCTCCAACACCACAGTTCAAATTTATATAAATATATAATATGTATAAAATATAAATATACATAATATATATAAGAGTTACACATTTTGTCAGGTAGTCAGCATGATGGAAATACCTAAGTTGTAGGTGAGGACATCAATTTCACATTATTGTTTTTCCACAGAAGCACCCATTAATGTTCATAATTCTAAGAACTAAATAAATGAAATCAATGAATCTCCTGGCCACTTATTATTCCTGAATCTCACTAAGAGGAAGTCAGTGTGAGCTGATCCCAAGTTAATAGAACTGTTCCTTTGGAATATTTTTCTTCATGTGCTGCCTGTAGGAATTAATCCCTACTCTCCGACTCTCTTGGCTTCCCTGGTGGCTCAGATGGTAAGGAATCTTCCTGCAGTGCAGGAGACCCAGGTTCCATCCCTGGGTTGGGAAGATCCCCTGGAGAAGAAAATGGCAACCCACTCCAGGATCCTTGCTTGGAAAAATCCCATGGACAGAGGAGCCTGGTGGGCTGCAATCCATGGGGTAGCAAAGAGTCGGGCACGACTGAGCAACTAACACAAACACAAACTCCGACTCTCTATCTAATCAGAATGAGCCAGAGTTGATAACTCTTCTTACAGCACCTTTACAGTTTATTAAACCTGGTTTAATTGCTATTTGTCAATACTCACACAATTTGTTTAAAATACAGCATTTAAAATAGCTGTACTTTATGATTTCTATGGGTTTTACTGGTGAGATCTTCTTTGCTGTTGCCATTTCTTTAATACTGCTCAGTTTTCATTAATCACTAGTCATTTAACCTTCTAAGAATTATTTGTTTCTATAATGAACTAATGCTTTTCTCTATTTCCTATAGTGTTAACAGCAGCATTGCTTACTCAATGGTTCTTCAGTGAATGTCTAGTGAATTACAATGAATGCAGACTCATTTTTTTTTATATGTGTTTAACGTATTATCAGTTTGTAATAGTATGGTATGATTTAAATTAAGTTCAGTTGAATATAGCCAAAAGAGAAAAAAGTGACCGCACATCTTTGTTCTCTTTTCTAAAAGATTTCAGGGGAAGGACATCCTGGGTTGCTTTGGGAGTACCCCAGTTGTTTCGAGGTCTCAGGCCATTTTCTTTTATCTACTCCATTGTTCCTGAGATGTGATTCCTGTTCCTGTGTTTACTTTCTTTTTATTTTTTTGGCAGTATATCCTTCTACTTATTTATTTTTTAATTGAAGTATAGTTGATTTATAATGTTATGCTAATTTCTACTGTCCAGCAAACTGATTCAATTATACATATATATACTTTCTTCTTTTTATATTCTTTTCCATTATGGTTTATCCTAGGAGACTGGATATAGTTATCTGTGCCATTTAGTAAGTAGGACCTTGTTGTTTATCCATTCCAAATGTGTCTGTTTACATCTACTAACCTCAAACTCTCAGACCATCCCTCTTCCTCCCGCTGCCCTTGTCCCCTTTGGCAACAAGAAGTCTCATCTCTGTGTCTGTGATTCTCTCTCTATTTTGTAGATAGATTCATTTGTGCCATCCTTTATATTTCACATGCATGATATCATATGATATTTCTTTTTCTGACTTGTTCCTGTGTTTTAAGATGTTTGGTGGAATATGAGTCATCACATCTACATTTCAGATACTAACACTGGGGAAGATACAAAGGAAAAATGGATAAAAGACTCTTACAAACAAACTTTCTTTTGAGACTGTCTATAAAGGCCACATACATTCTGCTTACATCTTTCTGGAATAAGCATATTAACAAAGTAACTCCTAATTCCAAGGGTGTTTGGAATGTGTCTTCTCCAAAGAAGATTTAACTTCGGGACCAGGGACCAGGCTTGATCACTCAAGAGCTTTTGTGTAGCAGGGTTTTATTAAAGTGAAAAAAGAACAGAGAGCTTCTGACATAGACATCAGAAGGGGGACAGAGAGTGCCCCCCTCGCTAGACTTAGAAAAGGGAGTTATTGGTTATTATAATAAATCAAAAGAATGTCTCAAGGCTATAAAGATCTTACTAGACCCACTCCCATAATTTGCATTTTTAGGATAACAGGATTATTCAGAAGGTTTTCAAGGAGGAACTGTCATCAAGCAGGATACATTGTTGTCATATAATCCTTAGTACAGAGTTTAAACAGTTGTTTGTTGTATAATCATCAGCTCTGGGATTAAAGAAAAAAGGTTTTATGTGACTAAGACTAAGGAATGTAGAAAAGAAGAAAAAAAAAAAAAAAAGGACATTTGTCCTTTCCTCCTCTTTGAGAATTCCAGACCCTTATCTCCTCTTTGAGAGCCCCAGACCCCTTTATCCTCCTCGGGGACCCCAGACTTTTTATCAACCTGCCTAGGAATTGACTCTCTCAAATGCTGGGTAAAAGTGTGGGGGTTTTATAACTGTGGAAGGAAGTTTTGAACAGATATAGAACTAAAACACCTTTAATCTTCACCAAAATCAGAAGTGGAAAAAAAGCCAGAATTCCAGAGTAAAGCATGAGGTTCAGAGACTTCCCTGGTGGCTCAGACGGTAAAGACTCTGCCTGCAATGCAGGAGACTTGGGTTTGATCCTTGGGTTGGGAAGATCCCCTGGAGAGGGGCATGACAACCCATTCCAGTATTCTTGCCTGGAGAATCCCATGTTCAGTGGGAGCCTGGGGGCTACAGTTCATGAACTCACAAAGAATTGGACACTTTCATTTTCACTTTTCAGAACAATAGTTTATGATCACTGGCTTGGGAGAAAGGATTACATAAATTTGAAATCAGGCTTGACTAGTTTTTAGCTGTGTGGTCTTGAATAATTAATTCCTGCTTAAGCTTCAGTTTTCATATATGTGTAATAAGCATAGTATTTCTCTGTTAAATTTTTGTGCATTTGTGAGGTTTTAATGAAACTAAGATATAACAGATTCAACTAAATTTTCTTCTCAGTATCATTATTTTTTCTAGCAATTGCTTTATTTAGTAGAAAAATTGGAAGATATATCAGTATATGCCAATCATATAACCTTCCTGAGGACTGATACTCTTATCTGTAATGTAGGTCTACCAAAACAGATATTGATATGCTGAGAATTAAATAGAATATCATATATGAGATTTTCCTCCATAGGATATGATACAAGATACACACTTATTTAAGTGTTGATGCAGTATTTTTCTCTCATATAAAATCATGTACTTTATCATTTTACATAAATACATTTAAATAGATTTATTAAATTCTCAAAAACCAGAAATAAGTTTATTGAATCCCCAAAAGTCAGAATATACAGAGATGTTAGTGGTGGATGCTGATCTGAATGGGCTTCCCAGATGACTCAATGGGAAACAATGCACATGCCAAAGCTGGAGATGCAGGAGACACAAGTTCAATCCCAGGGTGGGGAATATTCCTTGGAGAAGGAAATGGCAACCTGCTCCAGTATTCTAGGCTGGAAAACCCTATGGTCAGAGGAACCTGGTGGGCTACAGTCCATGGGGTCACAAAGAGTTGGACATGACTGAGCGACTAAGCATGCACTCACGTTAATCTGAATGGTATGTAAATATTTAGAGTATGGATTAGGTCTATCAAAAATATACTATTCTATCAGAATTTCCTATGAAATTCTGCTGTCTATGGGGTTGCACAGAGTTGGACATGACTGAAGCAACTTGGCAGCAGCAGCAGCAGCTGGAATTTACAGAACAGAGTATGAATTACTCCTTATTCTATCTTTGTAATAATTGCTGATTAGATATCAAGAAATGATCTTTATTGCACTAAATTAATAAACATGTACAAACATATGCAGAGAAAAATGCCTGATGTGGCACATAGTAGGGACTTGATAAATATTTGATGAATTAATTAATTAATCCTAGGATAGATGAATGTATATCTTTATGCCTTCTTCATAATTTTATCCCATGGGTCTTTTCTACCAAGACATTTTCAAGAACTGATGAGCTGGACTCTGCTTGGTTGCAGTTATGTTTCTTGTGTTTATTAGATTCTAAGTCATACTGGCAGCTCTCCTCTTTACTGCTAGGTTTGGTGAATGTTACAGACTCAAATAAATGAACCATAGCAAATGTAAAATAAATCTTTGCCAAGGGGATGGTATAAATTGAGACAATTACCTCTTAGTTGCATCAGTTTCTCAGTAAAAACCTCATAGCATTGGTGAACAGCACTGCAATAAAAAGGCTTGTTTTCCTGAAGACTATCAAAGTAACTTGACAACCATTGGGTTATTGATTAAATTGACTTGAGAAATCTGTATTCTTTCTTTCATTTTGATGAGTTTTAATGCTTTTTCTCACTAAATTCTTCTTCATGATATTAAGCAGATCAATTAACTTCTGTGTTCTAGTTTCTCATCTTTGAGCGGAACATAAGTGTATTATCCAAGGTTTCTTTCATCTCTAACATTCTAAAATTCTATGACTCTAACAATTTGCTTGGGTAACCCCACAGGCGTCCCCAAATCCAATCTTCCACTTCAGAGCAACACACTCCTTTTTAAGTTTTTGTCAGAGGGTCATGCAGTTTTAGCTTGAAAAATCTCCTATATTATAGAATACCTTTTGAGTAAGACAGCTCCACTGTCAGATTCTTCTAATTATGAGGCACTTCCTCATTTTGAGACACAGTTTCCTTCTAAGTGTTTTTTCTACCCATTTGTTACTTTTCCTCAAGGAAGCAAAACTTATAATATCTCTTTGCTCTGATATTCTATCAAATGACAAGATTTCCACTCCTCTAAGGCACAAAAGTTCCTGCTAAATCCAGAATTAATCAGCTTCAATAAACTTGCAACAAGTCTGTGCCCCCCAGAAACAAATTCACCAAACCATGGCTGTATGTCATTGACAGTGAAAATGGGTTATTTATGTATTTCAGTTCAGTTCAGTCGCTCAGTCGTGTCCGACTCTTTGCGACCCCATGAATCACAGCACGCCAGGCCTCCCTGTCCATCACCAACTCCTGGAGTTCACTGAGACTCACGTCCATCGAGTCAGTGATGCCATCCAGCCATCTCATCCTCTGTCGTCCCCTTCTCCTCCTGCCCTCAATCCCTCCCAGCATCAGAGTTTTTTCCAATAGTCCTTGTATTTTGCCAAGAAAAAACAAATATTTTGATTTGAAATTAGAAAATTGGCCCTTGATTTGACTTTATAAAACATTGCTTATAAGCTTCTCTAAGTCACTTAACCTCTCTGAGAATGCTTTCTCATCATTGTCATTGTCATATGTATTTGATCTAGTATTTTGCTGTAATGTTAAATGCTCTGATATTTTAAAGTGTTATACATCTGAAACTGTATAGCTTAAATGGACTTTATTTATTTATTTATTTATGTTTTGATATTTGTGCTTAACATCATTGCCATGTATTTTCTTTTTAAAACAGTTTGAAATAATAGAAATAGAAAATGTCAGATCAAAGAATGTTCCTAAGAAGAGGGAGAGTATTTAAGATATATATATATATATATATATGCTATACTATGCTAAGTCACTTCAGTCGTGTCCGACTCTGTGTGACCCCAGAGACGGCAGCACACCAGGCTCCCCCGTCCCTGGGATTCTCCAGGCAAGAACACTGGAGTGGGTTGCCATTTCTTTCTCCAATGCATGAAAGTGAAAAGAAAAAGTGAAGTCGCTCAGTCGTGTCCAACTCCTAGCAACCCCATGGACTGCAGCCCACCAGGCTCCTCCATCCATGGGATTTTCCAGGCAAGTGTACTGGAGTGGGGTGCCATTGCCTTCTCCCATATATATATATATATATATATACACACACACACACACACACACACATACATACACACACACAAATACTAACACACATATATACTTCAAAGTTTTAATAGATATTTTTATAACTATTTTGTTTAGATATAGTTGATAATCATTTAAAATTACAAACACCAAAATTAAATGGTCATAAAAACAATGTTTATATTTACTTTAGAAAATTATAATAACTACCTTGAAGCCATTAAAATAAAATCTAGAATATATGACAAATTATTTGTTTTGTAAATTGAAAAGTTCAGAATGCCATGTAGCATTTTAAATACACTGAAGAAAAAGATTTCCAAATTCTGTGTGTGAATTCTTGGGGAAGGTCTAGAATATAGCCTATATTCTGTGCATGCTGCTGCTGCTGCTAAGTCGCTTCAGTCGTGTCCGACTCTGTGCGACCCCAGAGATGGCAGCCCACCAGGCTCCCCCGTCCCTGGGATTCTCCAGGCAAGAACACTGGAGTGGGCTGCCATTTCCTTCTCCAGTGCATGAAAGTGAAAAGTGAAAGGGAAGTTGCTCAGTCATGTCCGAAGCACCATTAAGAGGATTTCACACCACTACTCATTCAGGTTTAATTAGCGTCTGACTTTATATGACTTGGCAGTTCATAGCTCAGGGAAGGGATTAAAAAAAATCATATTCCAAATATTTATATTGTTTTCTAATAAAATTACAGATACAACTTCTAATGCAGAGAAATTTGGTCTCTTTAAAACTAAATCACTGTAGGAAAGAAAAGATGATGATAAAAATATTGTAGCGTTATTGTGTTGTTTAGTTGCTAAATCATGTCAGACTCTGAAACCCCATGGACTATAGCCTGCAAGGTGCCTCTGTCCATGGGATTTCCCAGACAAGCAGACTGGACTGGATTGCCTTTTCTTCTCCAGGGGATCTTCCTGACCCAGGGATCAAGCCTGAGTCTGCTGCATTGCAGGAGAATTCTTTACCACTGAGCCACTAGAGAAGAAAATACTGTAATACATGTAATAAATACATTTACTGAGATTTCAGCTTTGATTGCAAAATTCTAATGGAATGTACTTCATAATATTTATTCTTTGTGAAAAGTTGTTTTTTCATTTGTTTGTATTTTGGTCTATAAGAAGCCATTTAAATTGAAAAAAGAAATGACAACTCATTCCACTATTCTTCCTGGGAGATCCTGTGAACACAGGAGCCTGTCAGGCTGCAGTTCATGGGGTCGCAAAGATTGGCCATGACTGAAGTGACTTAGCATGAGCATGCAAGATTGTCTACTCAGTCCTGGAGGAAGTGGTGATGACTAGCTAAGTTTTATTACTTAGATGATCTAATGCTTCCAGAGTGAGGGGCTTCATCTCTTATTCAGTATAGGGCAGATTCCAACACCGCCACCTTTCCTCGGATAGCTTGAAAAACTTCTTGCTCTCAGCAATCATATGGGCAGTCCCTTAAGTCATGACTAGGTTTACATCCAAATCTTTCTGACCTGATTTCCCCAAGTGTTTTTTGTTGTTGTTTGTTTTGTTTTACATTACTGTCAGAGAAGAATAATCTCTCTTTAGGGTGTTAAGTTATAAGTAAGGTTATTTGGAATCATCTTGTTTTCTTGCATATCTGCTGTGATATCACCCAAGAAACAAAAAGCATCTCCAGATTCACAGAAGGCAGGGGGATACAAATAGCTTTGATTGCCTGGAGGTATGCATATTGGGGAACTTAGTAGTAGACTGTAGAAAGATTTCTGAGTTTGTTCATCATAAATCAAGAAGTTCTCCAGAGCACTTCTTTAATCTGTCTGCCACATTATAAGCAAACTGCTCCTCATAATTCAGGACACTTTTATTTATCTGGCATAAAGCCTGAATCCAGGGTTTTATCACCTGCCATATTTTAGCCCATGTGGTTGAGATGTGGATAATACCAATGAAGGATGCCAAGTAAGGAGATGCACCTCAAGTCTGGATATTAATGCCTCCTATTACCCTTGCCTCAAGTTTGTATCTGGAAAATACATATGCCTCTAAATAGGTCAATCTAACTTAATCAATATAAGTCCTGACACTTTAACTGGAACAGGAATAAAAAGTACTCTCCCCTTGAGGCTTGCTTAAACAATTAAAATGATACAATGTACCCACAAAATCATCCCATTTGGCCTCCATTGGAGAAGAAAGTGCTTTAGATTAAAGAATAGACCATCCCATCACCATGTTCCATCACATCACATCACAGTTAAAATATGGAGAACAACAGAGTAAGAACATATCACTGAACACTTGCATCACATCATGCTTGACATGATTCGACATTATAGAAAACATAGGTTAACAAATACATTTAAATTTAGGCTAGTTTGAATGGTTGTTTAGTAATTTGCAACTAAAAATATTCTAACCTTTAGCATTAAACATATATAAAAATCAGGTTTTGCTTCTTCATAGTTAAGTTTACTTTTCACTCTAAAAGTATACATTTTCCTTTTGCACAGTTGTCTGTAGTACACAAAGTACATGGGCAGCTATGAAAGTAGTTTGAGTCATAAGCTCATTTCCTATGACCAAGTTCATATTTTTCAAGGAGCTTAAACTTAAAGTAAGAAGACAAATCATAAAACACAAAGCAGTTTGAAAAAAATTATCAGAGACCACACAAATGAACACATGAAGTGAGCAGACAATGTGGATATTAAATAAGGCAAAATGGATTATAGAGTAACTAGATTAAACACACACGTGTGCACGCACATATTTTAATTAAGAAGTAAGTAGTTATTGTGTTTTATAAATTGTTTTAAAAATAACTCATTTCTGTGGGAATGAAAATATGTAAATGAATTTTTTCTGCACCCAAACTACTTGGAGTCTAGAGGAAAGAGTAAGATATATAAGGTAACATGGCTTAATAGGTTCTGTCTGCACAAATTTGCATTACATGATTTTGAGTCAGGATTATGTGCCATTTAATCCTGGTTTGCCTATTCAGTGGGTATGCATCATTGCACCAGTCACTTAACCCTCCTAAGCTTGTACTTTCATTTGTAAAAATAGCAATAATATTTTTTCTACCTTCAAAGTATTGTTGCTGAGATAATATATGCAAAGTGTTGCTTTCTTTTAAATATTAGCACTCAGGCCATTATGCCTTATATCTTAGAGTTATGTCTAAGTTAAATGATGAAAAAGTTCTACATATTGTTGTAAGATAGCAGAAATCTGCACGAATATCATAAGATAGAGTTTTAGCCAAAGTAAATGAACTCGGTTTGCAGAAGGAATAATATTTGAGAAATTAGTAGCTTTAGCATGAAGGTGAATAATATGGAATATTGAGTAAATAGATTGCAATTTAGCCAAACTAATACCAATTAATTGATGATACATTGATATATATCTGTGTATAAATATATATACATTTATGTTATGCATAATATTAAAAAAATAAGTTGGACTATAAAAAAGGTTGAACACCGAAGAATTGATGCTGCAAGGAGATCAAACCGTCAATCCTAAAGGAAATCAACCCTGAGTATTCATTGGAAGGAATGATGCTAAAGCTGGAGCTCCAATACTTTGGCCACCTGATGCAAAGAGCCGACTCATTGGAGAAGACCCGGTGCTGGGAAAGACTGAGGGTAGGAGGAGAAGAGGGAGACAGAGGATGAGATAGTTGGATGGTATCACTGACTCAATGACATGAGTTTGGTAAACTCTGGGAGATAGTGAAAGACAGGAAAGCCTGGTGTGCTGCAGTCGATGGGGTGGCAAACAGTCAGATATGACTTAGTGACCGAACAAGACATATACAAAATATATTGTTTTTCGTGTACTCTTTTTCTTTGCATTACTCATTTTTGCATCTCAGGACCTGGCTGTCAAACAATCCACAGACCATTTTGAGGATTCTGTGTCAATGAGCCTGGTTTCCACATGAATATAAGCCAGAAAATGGTGTATTCTTATTTATAAAGTTATTCTTCTCCATATGTAGCAGGGAAGGAGTGATTGTTGGATTGAAGAGAGTGTAGTTATATATCTTGATAAATATCTTAAAAGGCAGAACTATTTTAGGAGGTTTTTTAAAAATAAGGACCATTATCTGTTCATGTGTTTCTCATCTCATTTATTAAATAATTCTTGTGTTGGAGAAGGAAATGGCAACCCACTCCAGTACTCTTGCCTGGAAAATCCCATGGACAGAGAAGCCTGGTGGGCTACAGTCCGTGGGGTCACAGAGTCGGACATGACTGACTGACTTCACTTTTAACAGAGAATAGCAGCTTTGAGTCCTTTCCTTTAGTCTCTTAAAATGTCCTAGTTAGCTGAGTGTTGATTCACAGCCTCTGTAGCCCAAGGAGAGACAGAAGAGAGAGATAGACACCCCAGATTGGAAGGTGGCAGACTTAATAAGTAAGCAAACTTACATGTGAGGCTTGTCTTGGTTGGCACAAGATGAGCAGACTGCCATGCCCTCTGGCCTGAATCATAAAAGTTTATACAGAGGCCTTAGTAGGGTTCAGTCATGTGTACTGTCCAGATGATCTCAACAGCATATTGACTCTCAAGCCTGAGTCCTTAACGCAACACCACCTGTGGAAACAGTGGTGGTGGTAGTGTTCAGTCACTCAGTCCTGTCCAACTCTTTGTGACCCCATGGACTGCAGCATTCCAGGCTTTCCTGTCCTTCACCAACTCCCAGAGCTTGGTCAAATTCATGTCCTTTGACTCAGTGATGCCATCCAACCATCTCATCCTCTGTCATCCCCTTCTCTTTCCACCTTCAATCTTTCCCAGCATCAGGACCTTTTCTAATGAGTCAGCTCTTCGCATCAGGTGGCCAAAATATTGGAACTTCAGCTTCAGCATCAGTCCTTCCAATGAATACTCAGGGTTGATTTCCTTTAGGATTGACTGGGTTGATCTTGCAGTCCAAGGGACTCTCAAGAGTATTCTCAAACACCACAGTTTAAAAGTATCAATTCTTCAGCTCTCAGTCTTCTTTGTGGTCCAACTCTCACATCCATGCATGACTGCTGGAAAAACCATAGCTTTGAAACTATGGACCTTTGTTGGCAAAGTAATGTCTCTGAATTTTAACATGTCATCTAGGTTTGTCATATCTATTTTTCCAAGAAGCAAGTATCTTTTAATTTCATGGCTGTAGTCACTGTCCACAGTGTGGGAAGCTTGTAAACTCCAAGTACAGGGGAGCAGACGAGGAGCCCCCAGTCGCCTGGGTCCAGCTCAAGGGTCTACTAGCAAGCATGTCCTTTTGATGACCTCCAAGTCATAATTATTTTGGGTATAATGTGGACAATATTTTTTAATTAACTCTTTTAGGAAATAAAAGAATCTTGCTCAGAATCCTAAAGTATTATATAACAGCACATTTATACTCATATATTTAGTAAATATGTTTATTCCAAGGGATCTCTTGAAACTGCTTCATTTGGCTTCTTTTACTGTGCTTAAAATTGGAGGTAATAATTTGCTTAAGTAGGTTCCAGAAACAGTGTAAAGGCTATCACTCTCAGCTATTTTCTAACTCATATACTTAATGAATATTTTTTTTTAAAAAGCAAACTATTTTGTTAACATACAATGTGAATAGAAATAGTTTTGTATGGAGAGTCCCAGGGTTTAATAAATAGTATGATTCAGTAACCAAATCTTTTATTAAAGAACATCTGTGCCTACATGTTACTTGAAAAACTTTAGAGTTCCAATTAATTGTGTAGTTGACCCTTTAACAATGCAGTGGTTAGGGGTGCTGACCCTACTTATGATTGAAAATCCACATATAATTTATTGTCTGCCCTACATGTCCTTGGGCTTCCTTGGTGGCTCAGACGGTAAAGAATCTGCCTGCAATGCAGGAGACCCGGGTTTGATCCCTGTATCAGAAAGATTCCCTAGAGAAGGGAAAGACAACCCACATCAGTCTTCTTGCCTGGAGAATTCCGTGGACAGAGGAGCCTGGTGGGCTACAGTCCATGGGGTCTCAAAGAGTCAGACACGACTGAGTGACGGACACTTTCACATATCCTCAGTTCCTCTGTATCTATGGATTACACCAACATGGACCCTATAGTACTATGATGTTTACTATTGAAAAAATCTGCATATAAGTGGACATGTGTAGTTCAAAACCACATTATTCAAGGGTCAGCTGTACATAGTGTCACCCTTCAAATCCCCTTTCCCTTCCTCCTTAATTTTCTCATGGCATAAAATTGTTCCAGGGCACCTTCTTTATCAAGTCTTTTAAATTTTCCCAGTAACTAATTCAGAAATCTTTTTAACACCTCTTCCTCAGTTCAGATTTCCCATCTCCTTTACTCTTAGCTTTTTACTGTGTAGATAAATCAATCTTCTCCACCTAAATATGTTCTCTTCTTCACTTGTTCTGCCCTGTCTCTGGCTGAGTAAATGCAGTTCTAATGAGATGGAAATATGGGGAAGGGATCAGAGCAGGGAGAGACAGAAAGCAATAGAAAGGAGTACTCAGACATAAATAAATTGTGTCCTGATCAGAAATATTTTAAATAGCTTTAAAAGAAGGAATGTTCAAGATGAATGGAGATAATGTCAAGGAAGCTGCACATTTCTCAGTAAACTTGATGTTTTATTTTTTATAAGATGTTCTACACCATAATATAAAATTCATTTAATTCAAAATGAGATATTCTTGGTGATTTTTTTTTTTTTTTTGGTATGTTAAAAAAGTTCACTGCAAAGTGTCTACTGTGGTTTTGCTTTGAAAATTTAGGAATCAAACCTTAATGAGTGTCAAAATGAGAAGCATTTCTTTGAAGCACCATGAATCTTTTAATGTCTCTGTTACACTATTTTTCAGTGATAATCAGTAACTCTAACAAGGAGCTCATCTCAAAGCCTCTGCCTGAGGCCAGGTACATCTCACCTCCTCTGCAGGATATTGTTGCATTCAGTTAGCAAAGGGCAATCTTAAACATAGTAGTTGTATGTTTTTCTCCTTTTTTTTCAATTTGAGTTTAATTGAAATTAGTACACTTTTTTATTAGTAAGGAACTTTATACTGATGATAATCCTAGCATTGAAGAAAAAATAGTCTGAAATATGACAATATATATTACATGCTTTTATTTTTGAAGGCAACAAACTGTAGTTGCATGAGTGTGAAATAAATGATTTCTCCTTACTATTCTCAGTAAGGAGAACTTCTTGAAAATGTATTCCAAACTCCAAAGGGCAGATTGTTGCTGTTGTTGTTGCTTAGTTGCTCAGTCATGTCCGACTCTTTATGACCCCATGGACTGTAGCCCACCAGGCTCCTCTGTTCTTGGAATTTTCCAGGCAAGAATACTTGAGTGGGTTGCTGTTTCCTACTCCAGCAGATCTTCCCCACCCAGGGACTGAACCTGTGTCTCCTGCATTGGCAGGCACGTTCTTTACCACTATGCCACCTGGGGAGCCTAAGGGCAGATTAGGAAAGTGAAATATCAGGAGGAATAGTATATAATAGTCAAAGAGTATGTGTTTGGGAGATAGGAACACATTAATTTAGCTGGGATTATAACTCATATAATAACAATTTTTTATTGAGCAGTTACTGGGATACAAATGAGCCCTTTGTGCATCAACTCATTTAAATGTATATCAGTGCTATAAATTTGCTATTAATATTTTTCCAAATATTAAATTAGTGACTAAGTCTTAGAGAAGTAAAAGATATTACCCATAAATATATACTAAAGGAATGGAAAAGAAAGAGTTCAAACACAAGTTGAAATTCCAAAGTCCATGCTTCTAATTATTAGAGTATACTGCCACTTTAATCTTGTGACTTAAATACCAGCTGTAGGAAATAGGATGTTCTCTACTTCATTTAAGTAGAGAGCAGTTGAATAAATTGTATTGGGAAGCTCACAGAAGATCCAGAAGGGGCGGAGTCAGGCTTGGAGGCTACTCTTTAAGGATAAGCTAATTACACTGTGGGGCAGTCCGGGGAGGACCCACTATAGTATCTGTTGGGCACAGACATTGAAAGTCACACCACTCACTTCCTCACTGACACTGCTGCCACTCCAAAGCATGGATTCCCTAGCTACTACTACTTCACATTGTTCTGTCTGGTTAAATCCCCACTCAAGTGTCTGAGGGAGTCTACCTGCAAGGAAAACTTAGAAAGAAAGTTCAGGAAAAATCTTTCCCAAGGCCTCATCAGCAGCATTGTTTTCCTTAGTCCTTTATGGTTCTTTGTATTTTCATAACTGAGCAGAGCCCTGTGAAGCCTTCATGAGACAGGTAGCCTCCCCCTGCACCCATCATATTCTCCACTTGACTCTTCTTTGTGAAAAACAAACAAACAAACAAAAAAAGCTTTAGCCATAGGATAGATTTAATCCAGGAAGTGAGAAAATGCGGAAGCAAAGAAAACAGTCAAGCAAGACAAAATAATAAATTTAGCCATTAAGCAACTTCATGGACCTTTAGATCCTCCTCAAGGGCTATGCATAGTTTTCTGAGCCATATCCTTTGAGCTGTTTTGCAAATACTGAAACCCCCACCTTTTGGAAGAAATTAACTACATTATGACAAGACTATAGCCATAACATAAGCTATTCCATTTTACATAATTCCAAGAACTGGCCTCAAGAAATGGGAATAAAATGACCCAGCAAGTAAAGATCGACTATACTTAAAACAATGAAGATGATGCTGATCAGATCACCACATGACCAATTTCAAGATAATTTTTGGAGTTAGTTGTGCTGTTCTTCATATAACTCCCTTTCACCATATCCTCCCATACCTGTGCACCCCTGAAACTCCTTTTTAAAAGCTCTTTTCCTCTGATCAGCAGTGAGAAATTGGTTCTTTGGGACATGAGTCCCCCTTCTCCTCAGGATTGCTAGCTTCCTTAATAAAGTTATCTTTCCTTTTATCCAGTGCTTGTCTCTCAGTATTGGTTTCTTGAACAACAAACAGTTAAACCAGAGTTTGGTAACATTTTGTGTTATGTACTCTGTACTATAGCTAACCGTGTGTGTATTTGCATTTTCCAGTGTAAATATTTAGTTCAGGAGTAGATATAAACATTTTTGCCTCTCCCAGCGATCCTAGCACAGTACCTTGCCTATAATTTATCCTCATTTCTTTCAGTGGACTGAGCTGAATACTGCTCTTGGAATAAGGATGAAACAAAGACAGAGCTACTGGAATAATTCCTGCCAAGGGAAATGGTGAGTCATATTTCTCAATTCCTGTTCCAGAATGCTTTAACCATGCACTGGTAAATTCTACATAAATTACTTCCCTCTACTTTCCTAATCATAGGCAGAACGATTTACCTCTTAAGGTTTTTAGTATTGTCTTTCTATTTATGTGGTTAGAAGAATGGGTACACTGTCTGCTCATGATCATTGAAGGTAATGATAGTAGAATTTCATTTGATACATTGTAGACTCTTCAGGCTAAGGGCTAAAAATTATTTATTAGAATGTTTCTCATTTAGAAAATTGGAGAAAAAGAAAGGCTGAGCCAAGAGATTATGAAATGACCTCTATCTCCTGTACTGAATTAAGCTGGGATGCTGTGTGTTCCTACTGAACTTTGTTTTTGAGTATAAGAACCCTTTCTGCTGCCCATTGCATGTATCTGGTTAGAAGTTGTAACATGCACTAGACTCAGAATTTGATTAATTAATTAATTCTATGTTGAGAAACTTTTATACACTTTTAAGGTTACATTATATTTTCAGTTGTTACAAAACATTGGTTGCATTCCCCATGCTGTTCAATACGCTTAGCATACCTTGGGAGGTACAAATTATTGAGTATAAGATAGAGTCAGAACTTCTTGAGATCAAGTACCATGTAGTAGGTACTTCATAAATCAGTGTTAATTGTGGGTGAGAAAAAACAACCTATTTGATTATTATGTTCTTTATGTGGCTTAGGACTGATATCCATTATTTGTTCCTTATTTGTAAATATCACAAGGACCAAAATATAAGAGGTTTGATCTTAAAGAGAATTGTATAGTCTTAAACATTCTTGCTCTGGATGAAATTACTCAAGCTAAAAGACGTCTACTAAATTATATAAGGTAAACATCAGGAAGACCTTTTTGGTTACAGTGATAAAGATCAGGGTGGCTCAGACCAAGCTTATTGCAGCAGCATTGAAGCATCAGGGGAGAGAAGTTTGGGATTCTGAATATATTTTGAGATCAAAACTAATTGCATTTCCTAATGAACTGACGAAGTTTGTGAGATACAAAAGGGGAATTAAGGATGCTTTCAAGATTTTTAGTCTGAGTCACTAGAAACAAGAAGGAGGAAACTTCTTGAGTTGTTGAAAAGAGCTTAAGATAAGATTTGATGGGAAGATTGAGAGCTCAGTATCAAATATGCTGAGTTTTCTCTTATTGCATCTTTGTCAGTTTCATTTTAGACCTAAGCCATAAAAGGGTCGAGGAAAACATCTTCCTCCCCTACAACACTGGTAGGTAGTGGATGTAGATGTTAACTTTGGAAGCTGTATTAACCTTTTCAGAGAATTAGGTTTGTAATTTTGAGGAAAGAAAAAAATGATATGATGTAGTTCTGTAGGAGAGATGAATGGGTCCGGAAAACAGTCAGATTATTAGGCAGCATAAGGATCCACTTGAATTTGTGGCTGTGAATTTAATGAAACCAGTCATGGTGGACATACAACCATGTTTAGAGGCAGGAGAACAGTCTTTTTAGTGGATTTTATTGCAGTATGATTTTTGCCAAATAAATACAGTGAAGCAGAAAAAAGCATGTATTTCGATGGTTTAGGCAGATGAGTGATTATAATAAACAACAGAATTAAACTGCCTAAAATGGGGGATTAAGCCATTAATGAAGGTGATATACAAAATTATTTAATAGGGGTATCCATTTAGGTACAGAATCTGGTATGGTGGAATGCTTAGGAATTTTGGTGTTAAATCAAGAGTGTAAACAAGACAAACTTGCTATAACTTTTAAATACTAAGTTGGTCCAAAAAAGCAAGCAAACATGCACACGCATGTGCGTGCACACACACACACTCTTAACATTATTATAGTATCTTTCTTTTCACTGTCTCAAGATATTTGTTTGGAAGATTGGAATTGTGGATAGTCCTATTCATGGAGAATATCTCACATCTTTTTTAATGAGAAAGAATGCTGAGATATACTGTCATCACCACATCAAGATGGACTGAGTGGTGGAATGTGATTGCCAACAAAGAGAGCGTACAAAATAAACAAGCATATCCTTGCAAAGAAAAAAAAAATCCACAGAATCAAATGTTCAGTGCTGTGGTTGTTACATTCCTTTCATTTATCATTTCAAGCTGCGTTATTTTGATGGCTTTTCAGCTGTGAGATGACTGGTGCTGATGCAGAGATAATGAAATACTGAAAGCCCCAAACAACAGAAATGTCTGTAACTGGTAATGGGCATCCTCCTTCAGTTTATTAACTCCAGCTGTGCATGGTGACTATTTTTGTGAAGAGGTGCCACATGAGAAGAATACTGAATGGGAAAAACAGGATCTGATGTCAGAAACAACTGGTCACATGAAGCCTGTATTACAAGATAGGTTGAGGAAACTGACCCTGCTACCCACCACCGCCTTGAAGCACATCCCTGTGTTCATCAAGATAAAATGTGACCAATGTAAGTTTCTCTTTGTGGAGGTATGTCAACCTCAGTGTTCACACTGGCACTTAATAACAAACCTACTGATTATGTACCTGCCAGCACTCTGAGCAGTATCACCTAATAGTCAAGGTATTGAAGTGTGACTGAGTATTTTCTCATATCAAGATGTTCTGATAGGATAAAACTTTAATTTCACATAGAGTAAGATTGAGAATACTTGCTACCTTATTCTTCACTTTTCTTTTTAAATTGATTATTACATTCTGATTTCATGGCCATTTTAACTACATAGAGAAAAAACAAACAAACAAACAAACTAAAAAGAAGTAACTTAGGGGATGGGAGGACTTTCCTGGTGGCTCAGATGGTAAAGAATCTGCCAGCAATGCAGGAGACCTGGGTTCAGTCCCTGGGTTGGGAAGATCCCCTGGAGAAGGGAATGACAACACACTCTAGTGTTTTCACCTAGATAATCCCATGGACAGAGAAGCCTGGCAAACTAAAGTCCATGGTGTCACAGAGAGTCAGAAATGACTGAGCAACTGTTACTCTCATGCTTACAATAAAATAACTGCACAAAGAGCAACTTTACACCTTTTCTCAACCTCTCAGAGAGCTGAAGTTGCAGGAGAACCAGCTCACTCCAAATCTAAGGAGAGGAAGAAGCTGGCAAGGAGAGACAGGACATGAACTTGACTTATTTGGGAAACTTGCAGTGGGACACTTGTGAGAAAAGATCATCTGGGGTGTTGGCCAACTGTTGTGAGGTCATTCGAGTAGGTTCACTTCCTGGAATGAGAATCCCGAGAAAATCTCCTTGAAGGTGCAGAACTTGGAAAAAGGAGCAACAGCCAGTGCAAGAACAGTTGAAAACTCCCCTGGAAGCCTCCTCTTAATCTGTGGGAGGAAGGGCTACTAACACTGTTATCTTCCAGGCACTAGGAAAAGAGAACAGTAGAAATAAATAAACAAACCAAATGTCTGCATACCCCAGGGGCAGAGTCACAAATACAGGCTGAACTCAGACTTAAGTGAGGTTAAGAGCATCAAGAACACATCTCTGAAACCCAGTGACCTGGTGCCAACCTGCATCTAAGAATCAGAATTTATAGAATAACAGAGCCTATCCTCTCTTTCACACATATGCACATGCTTCACATCAAATCCCCTGTCAGGTTATAAAGAATTGAGCTATTAGTAACTGCTGCTGCTAAGTCGCTTTAGTCATGTCCAACTGCGACTCCATAGATGGCAGCCCACCAGGCTCCCCTGTCCCTGGGATTCTCCAGGCAAGAACACTGGAGTGGGTTGCCATTTCCTTCTTCAGTGCATGAAAGTGAAAATTAAAAGTGAAGTCGTTCAGTCGTGTCCGACTCCTAGCAACCCCATGGACTGCAGCCTACCAGGCTCCTCCATCCATGGGATTTTCCAGGCAAGAGTACTGGAGTGGGTTGATTAGTAACTAGTAAAATAGAATCCCTCTCTGAAGTGTATTGCAAAGGGAAGACCTAAAAGTAAGGGTAGATCTGAAGTGTAACACACACACAAAACACATTTACTCAACATAAAAATTAAAATCAAAATAAAAACCTTTGACACACCAGCCATTCCTCTCTCCCTCAAAGAAAGAAAAATGTTAAATGTTAAAGAATATTCTTTTTTCAAAAGGGATACTATGCCATTCAGAAGCTTGTAGGTATATAAAGAAATAAAGACAAAGATAATTGAATAAATGAAAGTAAAATAAAATCATTTGACTTCATTTTTTATTGATATATAACAAATTACCACAGATTTTATGGCATAAAACATCACCTATTGATATCACACAGTTCTGTAGGTTAGAAGTCTGGGAATGGCATGACTGAGTTCTCTGCTTGGGATCTTCCAAGGCCAGTGCTAAGATCTCATCTGACATTCAGGATCCTCTTCCAGATCCACCCATTATTACCAGAATTCAGTGTCCTGAAGTTGAAGTATTTAAGTCCGTTTTCTTGCTGACTGTCTGTCAGGTCTGCTCTCAGTTGTTAGAGGTCAGTGTCAAATTCTCATCCTGTCCTCCCTCCATGTGAAGTTTACACCTGGCTGTTAACTGCTCCCAGACCAGTAAGGAGGCTCTTGCAGAAATTTCACCCTTGTTCAATAACCTCGTTGTTAGGTTAGGTCCACCCAGAGCAACCTCTCTCTTGATTAATGGAAAGTCAAATGGTTAGGAAATCTATTTACATCTGAAAAACATTTTCTGTCATATAGTATGAAACAATCTTGGGAGCGATCTCTTCATATATGTAAGTCTTCTCCAACTCAAGAAGTGTGGATTACAGAGTATATATATATCAGAGGCCTGGATTCTTGGAGGTCATTTTAAAATTCTGCCCACCATAATTTTTATTCTATTTTTAATTTCTCTAAAAGGTAACTGTCAAAAGCAAAAATGGTAGTGATACATTGTATGTTTATAGCATATATGACAATAACAGCACAAAAGTATTGGCACTTTGTAAGTTTCTTACATTATACACTCAAATAGCATATTATCTGGACATGAATATGAACACTGAAAACTCTTGGGAACAGCTATTAAAATAAAAAACAAAACCAGGTATAAATAAGACAATAGAAGAAATAAGGTGGAATGATGTAAAAAATGCTCAATTAACTCAAGAGGAGGCAGTTAAACATAACCCTAATAGGTGAAAAAAATATAGAATATATAGTAACTTTGTAGATTTTAATTTAAAAGTATTAATACTTACATGTAAATGCTTTAAGATGCCATAAAGATTAAAATTGTAAAGTTGGTTGAAAATCAACCAACCAAAGTATCATTATATACGGTTTGCAAAAAGTCTGCTATACATATAAGAACAAAGAGATGAGATGATTTGATAGAATAGCATTGAAACATGTATATTACCATATGTAAAACAGATAACCAGTGCTAGTTCCATGCATGAAGGAGGGCACCCAATGCCAGTGCTCTGGGACAATCAGAAGGAATGGGGTGGGGAGGGAGATGGGAGGGGGTTCTGGATGGGGGGACACATGTGTACCTATGACTGATTCATGTTGTATATGGCAAAAAACATCACAATATTGTAAAGTGATTATCCTCCAATTAAATTAATTAACTAAAAAAAAAAAAAAGTTAAAGAATGGTGAAAGACATACCGTGGAGACACTAAACAAACTAAAGCTGGAGTATATACAAAAAAATAAGGCAAAGTAAACTTCAGAATAAGGATTAGTACTAGGGGTTAGAAAAAATTACATGATGAAAAACTGTTGTTATTCTCCAAGACACAGGATTCTAAAAATATATGTATCTAAGAATGATTTTTCAAAAAAACTACATAGGAAAACTGACAAAGCTCAAGGAAGAAATAAGAAAATCCAAAAGTTTAGCTAGAGACTTTAACAGTCATTTTTCAATAATTGATAAAGTAGGTAGTAAACCAATGAGTGTAAGATGACCTGAACAATACTATGAACCAACTGGACCTTGTTGGTGTAGAGTCTTTTACACCCAAACAGTGGAATATACATTCTTGTCAAGGGGATGTAGAAAATTAGCAAGGATAACAGCATGCTGCATCATAAAAATAAATTTGCTGCTGCTGCTGCTGCTAAGTCCCTTCAGTCATGTCCAACTCTGTGCAACCCCATAGGTGGCAGCCCACCAGGCTCCCCCATCCCTGGGATTCTCCAGGCAAGAACACTGGAGTGGGTTGCCATTTCCTTCTCCAATGCATGAAAGTGAAAAGTGAAAGGGAAGTCGCTCAGTCGTGTCCGACTCTTAGGGACCCCATGGACTGCAGCCCACCAGGCTCCTCCATCCATGGGATTTTCCAGGCAAGAGTACTGGAGTTGGGTGCCAACAAATCAAACAAAAATTATTCCTGTGCCATAACAGAACCAAACTAGAAGTCAATAAGCAAAAGATATCCAGAAAAAATCTCCATTATTTAGAAATTTATAAATGTAAATAACCTATGAATCAAAGAGGCTATCTCAAGAAAAATTTAAAAATAGTTTGAACTCAATGAAATTAAAGGATAACATAAATTTGTAAGATGTGGCTGTAGAAGAAAGGGAAATTTATAGCAATAAATACTTATAATTTAAAGGAAGAAAGTTCAAATTATTAAAGAAAGAGCTCATCCTATGAAACCAAAGAAGCAGAATGTATACTGGAAGCAGTAGAGTGAAAGAAATACTAAAGAGTAGAAAACCATGAATGGTAAAGAAAATTAGAAAAATTAAAAAAAAATAAATGAAATTAAAATCTGGTTCTTTGAAAAAAGAAGTCAATAAAATTAATAAACTATTATCAAATCTGGCCAGAATGAAAGAAAAATATCAAACTTTAAATAACAATATTAGAAATGATAAACATCACTATAGACCACACAGGCATTAAGAATAATGAGAGAATGCTATAAACAAATTTACATCCATTACTTGGAAAAAATAGACCACTTCTTTAAGTTTACAAACTACTAAAATCAAGGTGAACAAAACAGAAAATCCCGATATATATATATATAAAAACTGAACTTGCTGTTGGAATCTTCCAACAAAGAAAGTTTCAAGTCCAGACAATTTCACTGCCAAACACTTAAAGAAAAAAATGATACACATTTTACACAAAAATTTCCAGAAAATAGAAGAGGAAGAAACACTTCCTAAATCATTTTCTGAGGCTGGCATTCATGCCAGAAATCAAAAGCTGGTTCTATATTTGAAAATCAGTCAATGCATGATAATATAAAAAAAGGAAATTTGTTCATGTCAATAGATATGGAAAAAGCACTAGAAAAATATCCATTTATAATAACAATTCTCAGCAAATTAGTAATAGTAGGGAACTTCATAATCTGATAAAGATTATCTATTAGAAGCTTTTGTCTCAGGTTAGATTTCTGTAGATAGGGGGGGCTGTGTACCCTCCCTGATGCTTAACCTGAGGCCAGATTATGGTGGAGGTAATGAAGATAATTCACAATAAACTGTGGAAAATTCTGAAAGAGATGGGAATACCAGACCACCTGACCTGCCTCTTAAGAAACCTATATGCAGGTCAGGAAGCAACAGTTAGAACTGGACATGGAACAACAGACTGGTTCCAAATAGGAAAAGGAATACATCAAGGCTGTATATCGTCACCCTGCTTATTTAACTTATATGCAGAATACATCATGAGAATTGCTGGGCTGGAAGAAGCACAAGCTGGAATCAAGATTACCGGGAGAGATATCAATAACCTCAAATATGCAGATGACACCACCCTTATGGCAGAAAGTGAAGAGGAACTAAAAAGCCTCTTGATGAAAGTGAAAGTGGAGAGTGAAAAAGTTGGCTTAAAGCTCAATATTCAGAAAACGAAGATCATGGCATCTGGTCCCATCACTTCATGGGAAATAGGTGGGGAGACAGTGGAAACAGTGTCAGACTTTAATTTTTTGGGCTCCAAAATCACTGCAGATGGTGACTGCAGCCATGAAATTAAAAGACACTTACTCCTTGGAAGCAAAGTTATGACCAACCTAGATAGCATATTCAAAAGCAGAGGCGTTACTTTGCCAACAAAGGTTCGTCTAGTCAAGGCTATGGTTTTTCCAGTGGTCACGTATGGATGCGAGAGTTGGACTGTGAAGAAAGCTGAGTGCCAAAGAATTGATGCTTTTGAACTGTGGTGTTGGAGAAGACTCTTGAGAGTCCCTTGGACTGCAAGGAGATCCAACCAGTCCATTCTGAAGGAGATCAGCCCTCGGTGTTCTTTGGAAGGAATGATGCTAAAGCTTAAACTCCAGTACTTTGGCCACCTCATGTGAAGAGTTGACTCATTGGAAAAGACTCTGGGAGGGATTGGGGGCAGGAGGAAAAGGGGACGACAGAGGATGAGATGGCTGGATGGGATTACCGACTCCATGGACGTGAGTTTCAGTGAACTCTGGGAGATAGCGATGGACAGGGAGGTCTGGCCTGCTGCGATTCATGGGGTCCCAAAGAGTAGGACATGACTGAGCGACTGAACTGAACTGAATGAAGATAATGGCGACCTGCTTCAAAAGGTCCCATGCACGCACTGCTGCACTCACTGCCTCTGATCCTGAAGCAGGCCACCGCTGACCCTTGCCTCTCCCAGAGACTCCTGGACACTCATGGAATGTCTGGGTCAGTTTCTTGTGGGATCACTGCTCCTTTCTCCTGGGTCCTGGTGTGCAGAACAGTTTTTTGGAGCCCTCCAAGAGTCTCTTTCCCCAGTCCTTTGTAAATGCTGGTGGTTCAGTGGTAGGTTAATGGTGACCTCCTCCAAGAGGGCTTATGCCATATCCAGATATGCTGCACTCAGAGCCCTTGTGGCAGGCCACTGCTGACCTGTACCTTCACAGGAGACACTCAGACACAGTTCTGGCTCAGTCTCTGTGGCTTGGGCATGCATTTTTGTGCCCTTCCCAGGTCTGAGCAGCTCAGGGTACCAGGTGCTTGTCCCAGGTGGGCCGAGTGCCTTAATCATCTTCCCAGTCGATAGAAAATTGGATTAAAGATTTACAGCACAAGGCCCCATTCACCAGAACAAAATGCAGTTTTCCCCTCAGTCAGTCTCTCCCATCAGGAAGCTTCTATAAGCCTCTTATCCTTCTCCATCAGAGGGCAGACAGAATGAAAACCACAATCACAGAAAAATAACCAGTCTGATCACATGGACCACAGTCTTGTCTACATCAATGAAATTATGAGCCATACCATGTAGGGCCGACCCAAGACAGACAGGTCATAACAGAGAGTTTTGGCAAAATGTGGTCCATTGGAGAAGGGAATGGCAAACCACATCAGTATTCTTGCCTTGAGAAACCCATGAACAGTATGAAGAGGCAAAAAGCCATAGCACTGAAAGATGAATGCCAGAGGTCGGTAGGTCTCCAATATGCTACTGGAGATCAGTGGAGAAATAACTCCAGAAAGAATGAAGAGACAGAGCCAAAGCAAAAACAACACCCAGTTGTGGATGTGACTGATGATGGAAATAAAGTCTGATGCTATAAAGAATAATGCATAGGAACCTGGAATGTTAGTTAGGTCCATGATTCAAGGCAAACTGGAAGTGGTCAAACAGCAGATGGCAAGAGTGAACATTGACATTTTAGGAATCAGTAAACAAAAATGGACTGGAAAGGGTGAATTTGACTTAGATGACCATTATATCTACTAGTATGGGCAAGAATCCCTTAGAAGAAATGGAGTAGCCATCATAGTCAACAAAAGAGTCCGAAATGCAGTGCTTGGATGCAATCTCAAAAATGACAGAATGATCTCTGTTTATTTCCAAGGCAAACCATTCAATATCACAGTAATCCAAGTCTATGTCCCGACAAGTAATGCTGAAGAAGTTGAAGTTGAACAGTTCTATCAAGACCTACAAGACCTTCTAGAACTAACACCCAAAAGAGATGTCCTTTTCATTATAGGGGACTGGAATGCAAAAGTAGGAAGTCAAGAGCTACCTGGAATAACAGGCAAATTTGGTCTTAGAATAAAAAATGAAATAGGTCAAAGGCTAACAGAGTTTTGCCAAGAGAATGCACTGGTCATAGCAAACACCCTCTTCCAACAACACAAGAGAAGACTCTACACATGGACATCACCAGATGGTCAACACTGAAATCAGATTGATTATATTCTTTGCAACCAAAGATGGAGAAGGTGTATACAGTCAGCAAAAACAAGACTGGGATCTGACTGTGGCTCAGATCATGAACTCCTTATTGCCAAATTAAGTCTTAAATTGAAGAAAGTAGGGAAAACCACTAGACCATTCAAAATGAAAGTGAAAGTTGCTGAGCTGTGTCTCTTTGTGACCCCATGGACTGTATAGACTGTATAGTCCATGGAATTCTCCAGGCCAGAATACTGCAGTGGGTAGCCTTTCCTTTCTCCAGGGGATCTTCCCAACTCAGGGATCGAACCAAGGTTTCCTGCATTGCAGGCAGATTCTTTACCAGCTGAGCCACAAGGGAAGCTCGAGAATATTGGAATGGGTAGCCTATCCCTTCTCCAGCGGATCTTCCCAACCCAGGAATTGAACTGGGGTCTCCTGCATTGTGGGAGGATTCTTTACCAACTGAGCTATGAGGGAAGCCCCTAGACCATTCAGATATGACCAAAATAAAGCACTTATGATTATACAGTGGAAGTGTGAAATAGATTCAAGGGATTAGATTTGATAGAGTGCCTGAAGAACTATGGACGGAGGTTCGTGACATTGTACAGGAGCCAGTATTCAAGACTATCCCCAAGAAAAAGAAATGTAAAAAGGCAAAATGGTTGTCTCAGGAGGCCTTACAAATAGCTGAGAAAAGAAGAGAAGCTGAAGGCAAGGGAGAAAAGGAAAGATACACCCATTTGAATGCACAGTTACAAAGAATAGCAAGGAGAGATAAGAAAGCCTTCCTCAGTGATCGGTGCAAAGAAAATAGAGGGAAACAATAGAATGGGAAAGACTAGAGATCTCTACAAGAAAATTAGATATACCAAGGGAACATTTCATACAAAGTTGAGCACAATAAAGGATGAAAATGGTATGGACCTAATAGAAGCAGAAGATATTAAGAAGAGGTGGCAAGAATACACAGAAGAACTGTACAAAAAAAGATCTTCACGACCCAGATAATCATGATGGTGTGATCACTCACCTAGAGCCAGACATCCTGGAATGTGAAGTCAAGTGGGCCTTAGAAAGCATCACTACGAACAAAGCTAGTGGAGGTGATGGAATTTCAGCTAAGCTATTTCAAATCCTAAAAGGTGATGCGGTGAAAGTGCTGCACTCAATAGACCAGTAAATTTGGAAAACTCAGCAGTGGCCACTGGACTGGAGGTGTTCTTTTTCATTCCAATCCCAAAGAAAGACAATGCCAAAGAATGCTCAAACTACCATACAATTGCACTCATCTCACACACTAGCAAAGTAACGCTCAAAATTCTCCCAACCAGGCTTCAGCAATATGTGAACCATGGACTTTCAGATGTTCAAGCTGGATTTAGAAAAGGGGACCAAAGACAAATTGCCAACATCCTTTGGATCATCAAAAAAACAGTAGAGTTCCAGAAAAACATCTATTTCTGCTTTACTGACTATGCCAAAGCCTTTGACTGTGTGGACCACAACAAACTGTGGAAAATTTAAATAAATGAGAATACCAGAACACCTTACCTGCCTCCTGAGAAATCTGTATGCAGGTTAAAAAGCAACAGTTAGAACTGGACATGGATCAACAGACTGGGTCCAAATTGGGAAAGGAGTATATCAAGGCTATATATTGTCACCTTGCTTATTTAACTTACATGCAGAGTAAGTACATCATGTGAAGCACTGGGCTTTATGAAGCACAAGCTGGAATGAAGATTTCTGGGAGAAATATCAATAACCTCAGATATGCAGATGACACCACCCTTATTGCAGAAAGTGAAGAAGAACTAAAGAGCCTCTTGATGAAAGTAAAAGAGGAGAGTGAAAATCTTGGCTTAAAAGTGAACATTCAGAAAACCAAGATCATGGCATCTGGTCCTATCACTTCATGGCAAATAGATGGAGAAACAATGGAAAGAGTGAGAGACTTTATTTTTTGGGGCTCCAAAATCACTGCAAATGGTGATTGCAGCCATGAAATCAAAAGACGCTTGCTTTTAGAAGGAAAGTTATGACCGAGCTAAACAGCATATTAAAAAGCAGAGACGTTACTTTACCAACAGAAGTCCATCTAGTCAAAGCTATGGTTTTTCCAGTAGTCATGTATGGATATGAGAGTTGGACCATAAAGAATGCTTAGTGCTGAAGAACTGATGCTTTTGAACTGTGGAGTTGGAGAAGATTCTTAAGAGTCCCTTGGACAGCAAGGAGACCCAACTAGTCAATCCTAAAGGAAATCATGCCTGAATATTCATTGGAAGGACTGATACTGAAGCTGAAACTCCAATACTTTGGCTACCTGATGCAAATAACTGACTCATCTGAAAAGACTCTGATACTGGGAAAAATTGAAGGTGGGAGGAGAAGCAGACAACAGAGGGTGAGATTATTGGATGGCATCAGCAACGCGATAGACATAAGTTTAAGTAGGCTCCAGGAATTGGTGATGGGCAGGGAGGCCTGGTGTGCTGCAGTACCTGGAGTCACAAGGAGTTGGACATGATTGTGTGACTAAAGTGAACTGAACATTAATTTTAGCAATTAGAAATTGATTTTTTTTTTACATAAGTAACATATCAAGGAAATTTTCTTTCACTACTCCTGTTAATCATCATATTGAAAATCCCAGTGTTTCTTTACCCTCTTCTTCACACTTTTGTTCATGGAGGGATTCTTAGCTTAAAATCTGAGGGATTGTGAAAAACAGGATACCAGATGCTGGGCAGATGAAGTATACTACATTTTATTAGTAATATAAATTGTAGCCCAAGAGCAGGGGACACTGCAGTTCATGCAGGCTACAGAGGGGTTCACCTGGGAAATAAATAATCACCATTCTGCCCTCCACTGTTATGTGTTTCACTTCTTTAGATTTCATATAAAAGTACATTGAATGCAATCCCAATCAAAATCCCAGATGTTTTTAGATATTGGCAAGATGATTCTAAAATGTGTATGCAAAGGTAAAAGGAACTAGAATAGACAAAATGATTTTTAAAAATAAAAATAAAATGGGAAAGATTCATACTAGATATTTGTATTAGATAAAATCAAGACTTACTGTAAATCTATAGCAATCAAGTTGTTTTGGAATTTTTTCTATTATAGATAAAAGGATCAGTGGAATATAATAGAGCCCCAGAAATCCACCGTTTCAAATAAGTATTATTTATAAAGAGGAAATCCAAAATATGAAAAGAATTTGAACAGGGCAGTTGAATAGTCACTTGGGAGGAACATAGACCTCAGTGAACAGCAGTGAGTAATAAGATTCTTCCTACTTGCTGATTTGCAATGTATGTGAAAATTAGTACAATAATGGAGCTCCTCTATACTCTGTGAATGGGCAGTATCTCCCTTAAATCCACCAAAAACATTACTTGCACATGAGTCTTGAGGTTTCCTCTATCACTCACATGCCATTGGAATTCTCTGAAATGACCGATATATTTGATCACCACCGTTATTTAAGAGAAAGTATGGAAGATTTTCTGAGGGCTTTCACGTCTTGTCAACATAATTCTTTTTCTGTGCTAGGCTTCTCCCTAGCTTTCTAAGACCCACATTTAAAAATAAAACAAAACTACCTTGGGCTTGCAACTGGTATCTTTAGCAATATTTATAACTACAGCTACTTTCTTTCTTTTTTCTTTTTACAAATGTTACATATCCAGGGTTGTTTTCTAAAAGTGGGAGGTGAAAGGTGGGACATATTTTAGTTAATTTTCTATTAACAATCTCATTTTCCTTTTTGTATCCCCCACACTAAAATGTATTTTTCCTTGCATGTAACTGGAATGTTTTGACTTCATTTTCAATATATCCAATACTCCATATAAGTGTAACTTCTTCCACTAAAACATTTTGCCTCAAAGGGCACTTTTATCTTCCAAATGGTGTGTATTCTCTTCTTTGTGTTATAGGTATTTATACATGCAAATCATGATTCCCTATTGGATTATAAATACCTTAGTTATAATTATTCATGTAATATGGATATACAACACAGCACCATATAACATGCCTTGAATTTTTTTATAGGTCAAAATATTTTTTATTGAAAATAATGAAAGAAACGCACTACATTTAGGTTTCTTCTCAATAAAAATCTTCCAGTAAAGAGGGTGTATCTTTTTTTCTTTTGGCAATAGTTACTACAATTTTCTACCCCTTCTCTGTATTCATATCTTTTGCAAATTTGGCCTTAGAGCAACTCTCAGGAAGAGGTAGCCTATATTTTTATGCCACTTAAATCTGAACTGATCTTGTGATACACTTTAGAATAAAAGACTCAGTAGAAGTGATAGTGTCCTACTCCTGGACCATAAGAGGACTTGTGCTTTTCTTCTTTCTGTCTCTTGGAACCCTTCTACTACGTTGGGAACAAACTGTAGCTATCCTGCTAGAGGAGAGGATACCATATGAATCAGTTCAGTTCACTTCAGTCACTCAGTCGTGTCTGACTCTTTGTGACCCCATGGACTGCAGCACACCAAGCCTCCCTGTCCATCACCAACTCCCAGAGCTTACTCAGGCTCATGTCCATTGAGTCAGTGATGCCATCCAATCATCTCATCCTGTGACATCCCCTTCTCCTCCTGCCTTTAATCTTTCCCATCATCAGGGCCTTTTCCAATGAGTCAATTCTTCGCATTAAGGTGGCCAAAGTTTTGGAGCTTCAGTTTCAGCATCAGTCCTTCCAATGAATATTCAGGCATGATTTCCTTTATGATGGACTGGTTGGATCTCCTTTCAGTCCAAGGGACTCTCAAGAGTCTTCTCCAACAACATAGTTCAAAAACATCAATTCTTCGGCACTCAGTTTTCTTTATAGTCCACCTCTCACATCCGTACATGACTACTGGAAAAACCATAGCTTTGACTAGATGGACCTTTGTTGGCAAAGTAATGTCTCTGCTTTTTAATATGCTGTCTAGGTTGATCACAGCTTTTGTTCCAAGGGGCAAGTGTCTTTTAATTTCATGGCTGCAATCGCCATCTGAAGTGATTTTGGAGCCCCCCAAAATAAAGTCTCTCACTCTTTCCACTGTTTCCCCATCTATTTGCCATGATAGTTTTCTGAATGTTGAATTTTATTTTTAATTTTATTTTATTTTTTAACTTTATAATATTGTATTGGTTTTGCCATATATCAACATGAATCTGCCACAGGTATACATGTGTTTCCCATCCTGAACCCTCCTCCCTCCTCCCTCCCTGTACCATCCCTCTGGGTCGTCCCAGTGCACCAGCCCCAAGCATCCAGTATCGTGCATCAAACCTGGACTGAATGTTGAGTTTTAAGCCAACTTTTTCACCATATGCATCAAGAAGCCAAACCAATTGAGGTAATCCTAAACTAGATAGCACCCAACAACTCCCTGGCTGATTGCAGATGCATGTAGGCAGTCAGCCTAGATCAGCCAAGCCTAACTGATATAACCAAGTCTTCCCAATTGGTGAACTGATATGGAGCAAATACAAATATAGTTGTGTGCCACAATAGCATTATTGTGGTAATATATAATAAATATAGATATAGGAGCTGTTACTAATTTTAAGTTAAATATAATAGTTCATATTATACTTACTAATTACTGACTTCCTTCTCAAACACTCTTATTATAAAACCCCACTCAGTGAATCACTGCCATGTACTAGAATTATCATTATGGCTTAGTCAAAATGGAAAACAACAACAAAAAAATCTCACATAAAAGTTTAAGTTTTGACACCAAAGTTTGCATAGAATGCATTCAATTCTCAGAGTCCCCTCCCCCCTTTTAACTGTTGTTTTTTTCTTGGGTCCTTAGTTAAATTGCCCATCCCTTGTGCTTTTACTATACCATAGACTGAAAGATGATGATGATAACACAGATGTAAATTTCTTTACACAAAGGTCATATTAAAAGTCATGGTAATTGATTAGGTGGTATCTGCTGGCTCAGTGGTACAAAATTGCTTTCATTCATACTCTGCAGGTTTATGTCACTAGCTTTCCCAGCAAGGTACTTACATAGACTGAGCACCTGTCTGGAAATTCGTTTGAAATTCTTCACCTGACTACAGTCTGTCAAAGGGAGTCAGATAATGTAGCCTAGTTTTAAAGAAGACTAAACAAAATATGACAAAGATGAGGACACAGGGAAATACCTCTGAAGGAACATTCAGAAATTATTGCTCATTGTGCCACTTAAAAGGAACTACATTCGATTGGAGAGCAGTGCTATTAGGTAGAGATGTACAATATTGAAATTGATTTAGTAAGGTAAATGACAGTTTGCCTTCTGTCCTTTCCCTGTATGGCTGTCAAGATTCATATAGTGCTATTTCACCTTGTTTTTTCCAGTATCCAGATGATTTAGTAAGATTAGATCACTAATGACTCTAGTCCTAGAACAAAGAGAGGATATTATTGACTATTCCACCTGTACAAAACCATTGTGGGTATAAAATCTGTGAACAGCCTTGACTATCAGAGGTTACAAAGGCTTAGGCATTGTTATCATTTTAAGAAGTGCTGGCATTGAACTAATATTTTATAATTGTCATTTTCCCCCGGCACTCTTATCTTCCTTGGTACAGAGAAATCTGATGATATACGTGGTCAGGGAGGAAGGCAAGGGACATAAGAAGATGTGGTTGCATTTGTCATATGTCTTGCCTCCTCATGTCCCATTCCCCTGAACAGTGTGAGCTACTTGACCCACCTGGAGACAGAGGTAGAATCAAGACCTGAATCTGTCTTCCAGGCATTTAAGTTTTATCAAGAACCTAGTGTGCACCAGATATGGCTTCCCAGGTGGTAAAGAATTTGCCCAGCTGTGCAGAAGATGCAGGAGTTGTGGGTTCAGTCCCAAGGTTGGGAAGATCCCTTGGAGGAGGAAATGGCAACTTGCTCCAGTATTCTTTCCTGGAGAATCTCACGGATTGAGGAGCCTGGCAGGCTTCAGTCCATGGGATCACAAAGAGTTGGAAATGGCTGAGTGACTAAGCATGTATGCATGCACAAGATAACATATTGAACACTTTCATATTCCATCTTGGCAATGACTCTGAAAATTTGGTATTATTAACAGTATATGAGATGAATAAACAGATTAAAAATAAACATTTTAAACAAGTTAATCTGAGCAGTAGATTAATATTTTCATAACTTTGCCTATTAAACTCATGAAGATATTGAGGGCACATAATATTAAATAATTTGGCCCGAGTCATGTCAACATATTGTGTCTTGATAATAATATAATGGAACACATTAATCAAACCAAGATCTCTTGCATTGCAGGTGGATTCTTTACCAATGTTAAATAATTTGGCCAGGGTTAAATTCCTTTTCTTTATGTAGGCTGGTCAAACTCTTTAAGTTACATATCATCTCCCCTTGGAACCAGATGGCCTCTAATACATAGTGACTGAGATCCGGGCTGTATTGTTATTTATCCCATTCTATATAATCACTTAATTATTTTCAAATAGAGTTGACCAAAAACAAAACAAAACAAAACAAAACAAAACTTGTGTGAGTATTTGGTACATCAGAATCTTTACCCTTGGAAGAAACAAGCACACTGATTGTGGCTCTGTGACTAAGGATAGCTACTAAAGGACACAATGCCACTGAACATTTCTAAATATCCACCCCTTCTTACTCTGATGTGATGTTCAACAGTCAGCATCTTCTCCTTCATTTCTCCCTAAATTCCTCTGTATTGGCTTCCATTATGATTTTACTTATATTAGGGTTTCATCATATTTCTGTACTTTTGCCTATATTATTTTTTCATGCTTTTAGTGCCCTCCCAACCCCACAGCCAGCATGCCGTCTTTGTCAAATACATCAACTCTCCTCAGCAGCCCATTGTCAGCACTCAGATAGTACTTTCTAATACTTCTGTGGCACCTCATCATATGCTGCTTAGACAGACCATGCAGAAGCACGCTGGCTGCGAGGGACCGCACATAAGTGTGACCGAGAGGAGCTACCCCTTGCCTGACATCAGAGGTGGCGGGCCCAGAGTGCCAGGCTGTGATAGCACAGGAGTGGCTGAAAGGAGCTACCCCACATCCGAGGTCAGGGGTGGTGGCCAGGAGGAGCTACCCCACACCCCTGGTCAGGGGCAATGGCTGAGAGGGGCAACCCCACATTCAAGGAGTGGTGGCTGTGCGGGCACAGGAGGGCCGAGAATAGCTACTCCACATTCAAGGTCAGAGAGGTAGCCATGAGGAGATATCCCTCTTCCAAGGTAAGGAGCAGTGGCTGTGCTTTGTTGGAGCAGCTGTGAAGAGATACTCCATGTCCAAGGCAAGAGAAACCCAAGTAAGTCAGTAGGTGTTGTGAGAGGCATCAGAAGGAAGACACACAGAAACCATAATCATAGAAAACTAGTCAATCTAATCACATGGACCACAGCCTTATCTAACTCGATGAAACTAAGCCATGCCATGTGGGACCACCCAAGACGGGTGGGTCATGGTGGAGAGGTCTGACAGAATGTGGTCCACTGGAGAAGGGAATAGCAAACCACTTCAATATTCTTGCCTTGAGAACCCCATGAACAGTGTGAAAAAGCAAAATGATAGGATACTGAAAGAGGAATTCCCGGGGTCAGTAGGTACCCAATATGCTACAGGAGATCAGTGGAGTAATAACTCCAGAAAGAATGCAGGGATGGAGCCAAAACAAAAACAATACCCAGTTGGGGATGTGACTGGTGATAGAAGCAAGGTCTGATGCTGTAAAGAGCAATATTGCATAGGAATCTGGAATGTTAGCTCCATGAATCAAGGCATATTGGAAGTGGTCAAACAGGAGATGGCAGCAGTGAATGTCAACATTCTAGGCATAAGCGAGCTAAAATGGACTGGAATGCGTGAATTTAACTCAGATGACCATTGTATCTACTACTGTGGCCAAAAATCCCTTAGAAGGAATGAAGTAGCCATCATGGTCAACAAAAGAGTCCAAAATGCAGTACTTGGATGCAATCTCAAAAACAACAGAATGATCTCTGTTTGTTTCCAAGGTAAACCATTCAATACACAGTAATCCAAGTCTGTGCCCCAACCAGTAAAGCTGAAGAAGCTGAACGGTTCTATGAAGACCTACAAGACCTTTTAGAACAAACACCCAAAAAAGATGTCCTTTTCATTGTCAGTTCAGTTCAGTTCAGTCACTCAGTCCTGTCTAACTCTTTGCAGCCCCATGAATCGCAGCATGCCAGGCCTCCCTGTCCATCATCAACTCCCGGAGTTCACTCAAACTCACATCCATCAAGTCGGTGATGCCATCCAGCCATCTCATCCTCTGTCGTCCCCTTTTCCTCATGCCCCCAATCCCTCCCAGCATCAGAGTCTTTTCCAATGAATCAGCTCTTCTCATGAGGTGGCCAAAGTATTGGAGTTTCAGCTTCAGCCTCATTCCTTCCAAAGAACACCCAGGGCTGATCTCCTTTAGAATGGACTGGTTGGATCTCCTTGCAGTCCAAGGGACTCTCCAGAGTCTTCTCCAACACCACAGTTCAAAGGCATCAGTTCTTTGGTGCTCAGCTCTCTTCACAGTCCAACTCTTGCATCCACACATGACCACTGGGAAAACCATAGCCTTGACTAAACGGACTTTTGTTGGCAAAGTAATGTCTCTGCTTTTCAATATGCTATCTGGGTCATTACTTTTCTTCTAAGGAGTAAGCATCTTTTAATTTCATGGCTGCAGTCACCCTTTCCATTATAGGGGACTGGAATTCAAAACTAGGACATCAAGAAACACCTGGGGTAACAGGCAAATTTGGCCTTGGAGTACAGAATGAAGCAGGGCCAAGGCTAATAGAGTTTTGCCAAGAGAATGCGCTGGTCATAGCAAACACCTGCTTCCAACATAGACATCACCAGATGGTCAACAGTGAAATCAGATTGATTATATTCTTTGCAGCCAAAGATGGAGAAGCTCTATACAGTAAGCAAAAACAAGACCAGGAGCTTACTGTGGCTCAGATCATGAACTCCTTATTGCCAAATTCAGACTTAAATTGAAGAAAGTGGAGAAAATCACTAGACCATTCAGGTATGACCTGAATCAAATCCCTTAAGATTATACAGTGAAAGTGACAAATAGATTTAAAGGACTAGATCTGATATAAAGAGAGGCCAGTGAACTCTGGGCAGAGGTTCCTGACGTTGTACAGGAGACGCAGATCAAGACTATCCCAAAGATAAAGAAATACAAAAAAGTAAAATGGCTGTCTGAGGAGGCCTTACAAAAAGCTGTGAAAAAGAGATGTGAAAGGCAAAGGGGAAAGGGAAAGATATACCCATTTGAATACAGAGTTCCAAATAATAGCAAGGAGAGATAAGAAAGCCTTCCTCAGTGATCAATGCCAAGAAATAGAGGAAAACAACAGAATGGGAAAGACTAGAGATCTCTTCAAGAAAATTAGAGATATCAAGGGAACATTTCATGCGAAGATGGGCTCAATAAAGGACAGGAATAGTACAGACCTAACAAAGCAGAAGATATTAAGAAGAGGTGGTAAGAATATATAGAACTGTACAAAAAAGATCTTCATGACCCAGATAATCATGATGGTGTGATCACTCACCTAGAGACAGACATCCTGGAATGTGAAGTCAAATGGACCTTAGAAAGCATCACTACAAATAAAGCTAGTGGAGGTAATGGAATTCCAGATGAACTATTTCAAATCCTAAACGATGATGCTGTGAAAGTGCTGTACTCAATATGCCAGCAAATTAGGAAAACTCAGCAGTGGCCACAGGACTGGAAAAGGTCAGTTTTCATTGCAGTCCCAAAGAAAGGCAATGCCAAAGAATGCTCAAACTACTGCACAATTGCACTCATCTCACACGCTAGTAAAGTAATGCTCAAAATTCTCCAAGCCAGGCTTCAGTAGTACCTGAACCGCGAGCTTCCAGATGTTCAAGCTGGATTTAGAAATGGCAAAGGAACCAGAGATCAAATGGCCAACATCCACTGGGTGATCAAAAGAGCAAGAGCCTTCCAGAAAAACATCTATTTCTGCTTTACTGACTATGCCAAAGCCTTTGACTGTGTGGACCACAATAAACTGTGGAAAATTCTGAAAGAGATGGGAATACCAGACCATCTGACCTGCCTCTTGAGAAATCTGTATGCAGGTCAGGAAGCAACAGTTAGAACTGAACAAGGTACAACAGACTGGTTCCAAATAGGAAAAGGAGTACATTAAGGCTGTCTATTGTCTACCTGCTTATTTAGCTTATATTCAAGTACATCATGAGAAACGCTGAACTATGAAGCACAAGCTGGAATCACGATTGCAGAGAGATATATCAATAACCTCAGATATGCAGATGACACCACTCTTATGGCAGAAAGTGAAGCAGAAGTAAAGAGCCTCTTGATTAAATTGAAGAGGAAAGTGAAAAAGTTGGCTTAAAACTCAGCATTCAGAAAACTAAGATCATGGCATCTGGTTCCATCACTTTATGGCAAATAGATGGGGAAACAGTGGAAACAGTGTCAGACTTTATTTTTGGGGGCTCCAAAATCACTGCAGATGGTGACTGCAGCCATGAAATTAAAAGATGCTTATTCCTTGGAAGAAAAGTTATGGCTAACCTTGACAGCATATTAAACAGCAGAGACATTGCTTTGCCAACAAAGGTCCATGTCATCATCACTGTGGTGTTTCCAGTAGTCTTGCATGGATGTGAGAGTTAGACTATAAAGAAAGCTGAGCACCAAAGAATTGTTGCTTTTCAACTATGGTGTTGGAGAAGACTCTTGAGAGTTCCTTGGACTGCAAAGAGATCCAAGCAATACATCCTAAAGGAGATCGGTCCTGAGTGATCATTGGAAGGACTGATGTTGAAGCTAAAACTGCAATATTTTGGCACCTGATGCAAAGAACTGACTCATTTGAAAAGACCCTGAATTTGTGAGAAATTGAAGCCAGGTGTAGAAGTGGACGACAAAGGATGAGATGGTTAGATGGCATCACTGACTCAGTGGACATATGTTTTAGTAAACTTCCGGAGTTGGTGATGGATAGGGAGGCCTGGTGTGCTGCAGTCCATGGGGATACAAAGAGTCAGACATAAATGAGTGACTGAAGTGAACTGAACAGAACTGAACTACAAATAATATTTACTACTGTTGTAAAACTTTCTCTGTACATTATTTCATTTAATCCCAGAAGGATTACATTATTTCCAGTTTACATATTAAAAAAACAGAATAACAGAAATATTAAGTGACTTACCTAAGATAGCACAGCTGATGCCTAAAGGAGTTAATATTAAAACCCAAATTTATTTAATTTCAAAGTTATCTTTCTAGTTATCTTATTGTGCTTCATAAGATGTAAGGAGAGTGAATGTCTTATATGTCTTTTGAGTACATTCTGACTCACATAGTAATCTACATATAATCAATATTCAATAATTATTAAAAAATAAGTATTTTGTTATTCCACTGACAAGGGAAATTTTTTTTAAATTTTATTTTATTTTTAAACTTTACATAATTGTATTAGTTTTGCCAAATATCAAAATGAATCTGCCACAGGTATACATGTGTTCCCCATCCTGAACCCTCCTCCCTCCTCCCTCCCCATACCATCCCTCCAGGTCGTCCCAGTGCACTAGCCCCAAGCATCCAGTATCGTGCATCGTTTCTTACATGATATTTTACATGTTTCAATGTCATTCTCCCAAATCTTCCCACCCTCTCCCTCTCCCACAGAGTCCATAAGACTGTTCTATACATCAGTGTCTCTTTTGCTGTCTCGTACACCGGGTTATTGTTACCATCTTTCTAAATTCCATATATATGCGTTAGTATACTGTATTTATGTTTTTCCTTCTGGCTTACTTCACTCTGTATAATAGGCTCCAGTTTCATCCACCTCATTAGAACTGATTCAAATGTATTCTTTTTAATGGCTGAGTAATACTCCATTGTGTATATGTACCACAGCTTTCTTATCCATTCATCTGCTGATGGACATCTAGGTTGCTTCCATGTCCTGGCTATTATAAACAGTGCTGCGATGAACATTGGGGTACACGTGTCTCTTTCCCTTCTGGTTTCCTCAGTGTGTATGCCCAGCAGTGGGATTGTGACAAGGGAAATTTTTACTAGGTTCACTGTCTCAAATTCTTAACACCTGAGTGTTTAAGAATACAGCATAATAAAAATGAGCGAATTGATAGCTCTATGAGCATACCTAGGAACTTCTCATTTGGTCATCTATTCCAAGAAATCAATCCTAATTAAGGGAAAAATTATAGTGAAAGAAATGGTCATCATAGCACAATTTAATTTTAAAATCTGAAAATATTCAGTTTAATATGTTAGTTTCTAGGTATTAAAATTCCATGAAAAAGAGGATCATTTTGGCACCTTTGCTACTAAGAAAGTATATTCTAAAGATTCATTAATAAAATAAGTTAAAGTTTAAGCTTTTCACATCTGTTACCAACTTGCAGTTCAAATCTTGAGGTTCATCCACCACCAAGGACCCAACTCCAGAGCTTCCCTACATTAGGATACACATCAACACCTATTCTACGTCTTCCTTTAGATATTAAAAAAGTATCTATGCTCCTTATTTTGGCAGTGCCGCTTAGTTGGCAGAATGCCATGTATTACCTCATTGATCCTCCTGAAGAGGTACTTCCAAGGTCCTTCTGGGCACACAGGTGATCTGCATTTCTAAGTCTTCTATGCAATTAGATAGAACAACATGACTGAGTTTTATCCAGTGGAAGTAGCAAGGGATAAGGTTATGTCACTTCCTAACTGGCCATAAAACATCTTCTGCAATCTTTTGTGCTATCTTTCCACCAGCTTTGGAGCTAAAATCAAAAGGCTCCAAAGAAGCATAGATATAAGAACAAAGGAGGGAGAATCCCTTGAAGCATCGCTTAGAGAAGAGCCACTAGGAGAGCTGTCCACGAAGACAGCTGTATCGAATGCTGTGTGAAATAAATACTCAAAACTTGAAGGTTTCAAAGTTTACACTGCCTTCCATACCACATGCTTATCATTATTTACATGCTTTTCATGAATAATCTAAGGTGTAGAAATGTGAAGAGCTTGTGCAAGGATACATTCAACAATAAAGGTAGAATAAGTACAGAGTAAGCCTGACATCAAAACCTATGTCTCTTCCATTAAAAAATCAATACAATAACTTTAATTATAAAAACGTATATATTATTATCTAATAATAAAGCTTGGTAAAAATTAAAAGCTCAACTAATAGGGGAATGAGAAATGTATATTGTTATAACTAAAAAGTAGCATTTCAGGAAACTCTGAAAATCAGGTTTTAAAGAACGTTTTGTAAAAATAATGTTCATAGGAAAAAAGAAAGCACAATTAGGTCTCTATATATAGTGTGTGTGTACATGTGTGTTCTGAATTCAATCTTGAATATATATGATATAGAAAATGGCTTGAAATCAAATCTATTAATGTATTTATAGAGGAGCATGGAGCAGTTTTATTTTTTTCCTTTATTATGTATTTTTCAACTTGCCTGAACTACTTTTTAATCCAAAAATTATGTATTAGATGTAAGACATTGATAGTTTATAACACTTTGACCTCAGGCAGCACTTTATTTATAGGTATATTCATATCCTGTGTGTTTCAGAAACACCTAAACATGTGAACAGCAGTCCCTTTTGTTGTCCCCAGAAGCCATGTTTACAGGTGGTGATATTTTTCTAAGAAGAATTTGTAGTATTTTATTATGTAGTTAGACCCCTTTCTAAGCTGTTCATGATATGTGTAACGAATACCTTTTATTGCTCTGCCTTCATTGAACAAAAATGGATTGCTATTAGTTTAATGTCAATTAAACTAGTTAGTTTAAACTCATTAGTCAATATGTACATTTTTTTAACCAAGTGATTGTGAGTCTATCAGCATATATATTATTTGGGTATTTTTAATTTTCACTGCTGCTTAGAATAATCCTGCAAAACTCTTGAGATGATTTAATTTGTATCTAAAATATCGTGGGCAACTTTAGTGCTGACAAACTATCCCAGCCCAAAACTCAACAGTGAATCAGTCAAAACTAATCCAAGGTTCATTAATCACTTAATATGCAGAACTCACATTCCCACTACTGCATTTTGCAGAAGATGGTTAAAACAACAGTTTTGCTGTTCTCAGTGCCTGATCCTTGAGACTAAGAAAAAACACAATATTCCTTCAGTTTACAGGCAGAAGACAAAACAAAACAAAACAAATGTTATTTAAAGAGGATTGTTCTATTTTTCTTACTCACATTGATATTCGGATGATCTAAGTTAATTTCTTTTTAATAATATGAAACTAATCTTCATTTTTGTCTTATTGTCTTCAGAAATTCTTGCTTTTGAAAACAGAGAAGCTGGAGTAAATATCAAACATGAAATTTTATCCTCAAAATTTCTCTCTGGAGGTATGGAGGTATTTATTCATTGAAGTCAACCAAGATCAATTTTAGGACTTTTAAATAGCATTCTTTAATCCTTCGAGTGAAATGCTAGACATGTGACTGAAAGATTAGAAACCAAACTAAAAGTATAGAATCACTATTCTGTTCTTCATTCTGATTCTATTAGGATTCTATATCTATTAATTTATTAGTTCTATGTTTGGCAGTTCTCTGTTGATTCTTTTGGCAGAAATTATTTCTTTAATTGATGTTTTTGTGTCAGGTTGATATAATTTTTTAAAGTTACTATTCAGACATGTTATGTTCATCTCATTGAAAATTTTGGAACAAGTTTTGACTTCATTAATGAAACTAGAAATAGGTAGTGTAGCAGAGACAAACTTTTGTTTCACTCTCTTGGGGTCTTCAAATGGGTCTGAGAATTAAACTGACACAAGACATTAATTGGAGAAGGAAATGGCAACCCTCTCCAGTATTCTTGCCTGGAAAATTCCATGGACAGGGTAGCCTGGCAGTCTACAGTGCACAGGATTGCGGAAGAGTTGGTATGACTCAGTGACTAAACAATAAAGACATTAATAGAAGTAAAACATATATATTTATTTAATATATGTTTTACATGATGTAGAGCCTTCATGAGGAAATGAAGATCGAAAGGATTAGCAAAACCTGAATGTCTCGATTGAGGTTGAACAATGGAGACAATTGTGGGAAAGCACCTAAAAACATATAGCTATTTTAACTCCCTGTCTTTGTACAGAATTCTCTTGGCCTCAAGTCTCCATCTGTGCTATTAAGAATGTTTTTTGAGACTTCCCTGGTAATCCAGTCATTAACACTCTTCCTTCCATGGAAGATTTAATCCCTGGTCAAGGGGCTAAGATCCCATGCACCTCAGGGCCAAAAAACCAAAATATAAAACATAAACAATATTGTAACAAAGTCAATAAAGACCTTAAAGATGGTCCACATAAAAATATCTTTAAAAAAACGTTTTCTTTTCCTAACCTAGATGTTACGGGGGATGCATCTTACACATGAGAGTTTCATCTTCTACTTTCAGGAAGAAAATGGAAGGTCAAAATGTTCTCCTTGCACCTGCTATTTTTTGAAAGTGCCTTTAGTTTAAAATAATTATTGTGCCAAAATGGGATATATAAGGGTGGCATAATCTGTCACCCTTTAGTGGTGAACCCAGTGCTTTGATGTTTTGAGGTTGTCTTTTCTTGTCTCCTTTTTTCTCCCTTAATATTTTGTCAAGAGTTGCCTTTATTCATAAACCTTGTACTCTCACAGTCAATTGCTTCTTGACTTTTTATAGTCAGATTTCTTTTCTTTCCATATATTAAAATCATGTGTATGGAGATAGTTTTAATACCTTTCTTTAGAAGCCAGACTCGTCTTGACTAGTGGAAAACTACTCACAAAATGGAACACAAGTGTTCAGGGGTCCAGACTTTAGAATATGAAAAACCATGCTATGTCTTCCCCATAGTATATTATAAAAAAAATGATATCTATTTTTTTAAACTTATTAGTTTCTTTATTTTTAAACTGGAGATGATAAAAAAATGCCTATGTTATGACTTTAGAAACCTTATGAGTCATTGAGATAAAAAATCAAATAATGCCTAAAAAGTGCTTCTTTGCCACATTTATACTATCGTAATATACACAAATGTTGTTAGAATGCTGCACTCAATATGTCAGCAAATTTGGGAAACTCAACAGTGGCCATAGGACTGGAAAAAGTAGTTTTCATTCCAGTCCCAAAGAAGAGCAGTGCCAAAGAATGTTCAAACTGCCATACAATTGCCCTCATTTCAAATGCAAGGTTATGCTCAAAATCCTTCAAGCTAGGCTTCAATAGTATGTGAACCGAGAACTTCCAGATGTGCAAGGTGGATTTAGAAAAGGCAGAGGAACCAGAGATCAAATGGCCAACAGCTGTTGAATTATAGAAAAAGCAAGAAAATTCCAGAAGAAGACATCTACTTCTGTTTCATTGACTATGCTACAGCCATTGACTGTGTAGATCACAACAAACTGGAAAATTCTTAAAGAGATGGGAATACCAGACCATCTGACCTCCCTCTTGAGAAACCTGTATGCAGGTCAAGTAGCAATAGTTAAAACCAGGCATGGAACAACAGACTGGTTCCAAATTGGAAAAGGAGTATGTCAAGAGTCTTCTTCAGCAAAGAAATCAAACCAGTCAATCTAAAGGAAATCAGTCCTGAATGTTCATTGGAAAGACTGATGCTGAAACTGAAGCTCCAATACTTTGGCCACCTGATGTGAAGAGCTGACTCATTAGAAAAGACCCTGATGGTGGGAAAGAGTGAAGGCAAAAGAGGGGTTGGCAGAGGATGAGGTGGTTGGATACGATCACCAACTCAATGCTACTGAATTTGAGTAAACTTCAGGAGATAGTGGAAGACAGAGTAACCTGGTGTGTTGCAGTCCATGAGGTTGCAAAGAGTTAGACATGACTGAGAAACTGAACAACTACAAGCAACAATATACACAAAGTAGTTTTTTAGTGTTTTCTTCTCATTCTTCCATGAGTATATCACTTCATACACTATAGCAGATGTACCTTTGTCCATTTCTTCCTCTGAAGAATCCTTTCCTTTGATTATACCAGTAGAGCTCTTAGAAATTTGAGAATTCATAAATGATATCTTAATAGCATTATCATGACTGTGCACAGTGAATTTGGCAATGTGATAATTAATAGAAATTTCAAATTAATTTCAAGTGGACTGGATTTTGCTGCACCAATAATCCTATTAAATTCCATTCTTGAGTCCAAGTATGCAGCCCAGAATATATTGTTTCAGACAAAGCATGAAGAGGATTAAATTCAAGTAAAAACTTTACCATGTGACGTTTTAGGTGAATAAGACAACTTACCTATCTTCCCTCTGTATTAATTAGTTTCTTCTAGCTTTCATGAAAGGGCAATACCAAAGTTACCTCGAATTAGCAATGGGATACCAAGGGAACATTTCATCCAAAGATGGGCTCAATAGAGGACAAAAATGGTATGGACCTAACAGAAGCAGAAGATATTAAGAAGAGGTGGCAAGAATACACAGAAAAACTGTACAAAAAAGATCTTCATGACCAAGATAATCACAATGGTGTGATCACTCACCTAGAGCCAGACACCCTGAAATGTGAAGTCAAGTGGGCCTTAGAAAGCATCATTATGAACAAAGTTAGTGGAGGTGATGGAATTCCAGTTGAGCTATATCAAATTCTGAAAGATGATGCTGTGAAAGTGCTGCACTCAATATGCCAGCAAATTTGGAAAACTCAGCAATGGCCACAGGACTGGAAAAGGTCCGTTTTCATTCAAATCCCAAAGAAAGGCAATGCCAAAGAATGTTCAAACTACCGCACAATTGCACTCATCTCACACGCTAGTAAAGTAATGCTCAAAATTCTCCAAGCCAGGCTTCAGCAATATGTGAACTGTGAACTTCTAGATGTTCAAGCTGATTTTAGAAAAGGCAGAAGAACCAGAGACCAAATTGCCAACATCCGCTGGATCATGGAAAAAGGAAGAGAGTTCCAGAAAAACATCTCTTTCTGCTTTATTGACTATGCCAAAGCCTTTGACTGTATGGATCACAATAAACTTTGAAAAATTCTGAAAGAGATGGGAATACCAAACCACCTGACCTGCCTCTTGAGAAACCTATATGCAGGTCAGGAAGCAACAGTTAGAACTGGACATGGAACAACAGACTGGTTGCAAATAGGAAAAGGAGTATGTCAAGGCTGTATACTGTCACCCTGCTTATCTAACTTATATGCAGAGTACATCATGAGAAACACTGGGCTTGAAGAAGCACAAGCTGGAATCAAGATTGCTGGGAGAAATATCAATAACCTGAGATATGCAGATGACACCACCCTTATGGCAGAGAGTGAAGAGGAACTAAAAAGCCTCTTGATGAAAGTGAAAGTGGAGAGTGAAAAAGTTGGCTTAAAGCTCAACATTCAGAAAACTAAGATCATGGCATCTGGTCCCATCAGATTATGAGTTTATCATTCACCTTTTGCAAATTTCTACTTTATTATTTTTTATAATTTTTTTTAAAATTTTATTTTATTTTTAAACTTTCCATAATTGTATTAGTTTTGCCAAATTTCTACTTTAAATCTTTTCCAGGAGTTCTGTTTTTGTGAAGCACTTTGCAATATCTGCTGCTGCTGCTAAGTCACTTCAGCAATATCTCAGTGCAGTTTAGTTCAGTTCAGTTGTTCAGTTGTGTCCAACTCTTTGTGACCCCATGAATCGCAGCACGCCAGGCCTCCCTGTCCATCACCAACTCCCGGAGTTCACTCAGACTCATGCCCATCAAGTCAGTGATGCCATCCAGCCATCTCATCTTCTGTCGTCCCCTTCTCCTCCTGACCCCAATCCCTCCCAACATCAGAGTCTTTTCCAATGAGTCAACTCTTCGCATGAGGTGGCCAAAGTACTGGAGTTTCAGCTTTAGCATCATTCCTTCCAAAGAAATCCCAGGGCTGATCTCCTTCAGAATGGACTGGTTGGATCTCCCTGCAGTCCAAGGGACTCTCAAGAGTTTTCTCCAACACCACAGTTCAAAAGCATCAATTCTTCAGTGCTCAGCTTTCTTCACAGTCCAACTCTCACATCCATACATGACCACTGGAAAAACCATAGCCTTGACTAGACGGACCTTTGCTGGCAAAGTAATGTCTCTGATTTTCAATATACTATCTAGGTTGGTCATAACTTTTCTTCCAAGGACTAAGCGTCTTTTAATTTCATGGCTGCAATCACCATCTGCAGTGATTTTGGAACCCAAAAAATAAAGTCTGACACTGTTTCCCCATCTATTTGCCATGAAGTGATGGGACCAGATGCCATGACCTTAGTTTTCTGAATGTTGAGCTTTAAGCCAACATTTTCACTCTTCACTTTCACTTTCATCAAGAGGCTTTTTAGTTCCTCTTCACTTTCTGCAATATTTAGGTGTATTCAATTACTGAAAATATGTATTGAAGTCTTTTCATATGGTGTATACTGTTTTCAGTGCTGTGATTTCAGTGATGAGCAAGAAAGAGATGATTTCTGCTCACAGAACCTTATAAACTAGTGAGGGAGAAAGGCAATTAGTCTGTATTAACAAAATCAGTCAGAATAGTGCTGAGTTCCTGGAAGTAAATGAAAAATGGAAGCTAAAGTGACTGGAGTCAGGCGTTCTTGCATTGGTTGATTAGAGAAGGATATAATATTTTAGGCTGAACCTAAGTGGGTTCAATGAGGAAAAGAAGTCTGCCATCTTATGATCTATGGAGAAGTATTCTAGGCTGAAATATTTAGCAAATTTGCAGATCTTGATGGTTTAGAAGTTTATTATAAGGATACAGAAGGTAACTAGAAAGCATAGAGATTTTTCTTGCCATTAGTACAGACACTCTGGGCCTACGTAGTGAAAACACTTATCTTTGAAACTGTTCCTCACTGATAACTCCTTATAAAAATATGTACTTTGAAAGCAATTTTATAATCTTTGGTCCTGGTTGATTGTACATGTATTAGACACCTGGTCAAAATGGACTGTTCAAGTGTAGAGTTTACATTTTATTTCCATTGGAAGACCAAGAAGTCTTGGTAGATATGATAGTAGCCCTATGAACTTAAAGGCTTAGTATGGACAGCACATGTGGTACCATTTGTCTTCTCCATGGCAAGAGCTATTCTTACAGTTCTTCATGCAGCTTACTGAACACTTAAGATCTGAAGCACAGACACTTTAAGTGAAGGTTCTTTAAATTCTCAATTGCCATAGGAAATTGAATCTAATGTAAGTAAAGAGATCTCAACATATGTATCTAATAGGTTTTGCGGAAAACTAGAAACTGAACTGCAAGAGATCTGAAAAACAGAAATTCATCATCAAAAGATGTCTCAAGCTTTCATACAAGTACACAGGATTTTTTTTTTTTTCAGCTAATCACATGTTCTTTAGGAGATGTAAATGGATGTATATGCTTTTGGTGGTCTTCATCAAATCTTCTGACATAAAATTAGGGATTCATTACTCCCAACTCATCTTTGCTATATTCTCTTTAGGTACATGATTTTTTTTTTTTAATTGATAAAGAACACCAAATTTGAGCTGTGCACTCTCAAAAAAATTTTAAGTCTGCAATGTATTATCATTGACTACAGGTATAACCACTTTTCTCTGAGTCAGATTTATAGAGTCAAAGAGTGAAATGGTTCCTGCATGTGAGTTTTATATTCTAATACAAAGGATAGCCGGAGAAGGCAATGGCACCCCACTCCATTACTCTCGCCTGGAAAATGCTATGGACAGAGGAGCCTGGTAGGCTGCAGTCCATGGGGTCTCTAAGAGTCGGATACGACTGAGTGACTTCACTTTCACTTTGCACTTTCATGCATTGGAGAAGGAAATGGCAACCCACTCCAGTGTTCTTGCCTGGAGAACCACAGGGATGGGGGAGCCTGGTGGGCTTCTGTCTATGGAGTTGCACAGAGTCGGACACGACTGAAGTGACTTAGCAGCAGCAGCAACAAAGGGTAGCTATTGGGTAATACCTTAAGCCAAGTGACACAGAGGTGCTCTCTCATGCCTGTCCTATACTTATTTTCCTTTTGACTCATGCACCCATACCTGGGACAATAGGTTTTGTTAACTCATCAAAATCATATTGAAGAAGGCAAAAACTTTTAGAAAGAGGCCTGAGGCCTTCTTTCCAGAAAAGAGTATGAATTTGATAGGCTCTCCATATCTCAGACATACATCATTATTGCACACCTCTACAGTGTGATTGGGGAATGTACTAGGTATCCAGACAATAAAAACCAAAACTAACTTTCATTAATCATACAGCCTAGACTATATAGTGCTTTTCTCATTTGGAATATCTAATAAACTCACTCAGTTCTTCATTTTGCCTAGTGCGTTTAAGCATTTATCCAATTGCTTATCTTTAAACTTTGAATAAGAACTTCATTCAGTTTCTCAGGATATTTTTAAAAATAGATGACAGAATATAAAAATATGTATTTCTTTTTTCTATTTGGCCAAGTTTTTACATATTCACACAGAGAGGCGTATCTCATTTTGCTGAATAGATATGTTTCTGAATAGTTGCCTAGGAATCAAATTCCTGTGTATTAAAATTGATTTTCTTATTGGCTTTTATTATAAACTTAGATATGCCTGGAGATATACTCCTCCAAGGAATTAAAAATAAACTGACTCTAAAATATAAATGAATGACATCTAAAACTGCTGCAAAAATGTTAACTCGGGCATTTAAAGAATAATATCACTTTTTAATTTTAATATTATTTAAAATAATAATCCAAGAGAAATTTTACTTATTGCATGATTTCTTATATTCCATATCTTAAAAGTTGGAAGGTTAAAACAAGATAAGCTACCTTGGAAAAATATGAAATAAAAAGTCCCTTCTATAATTGCCATTCTTCCTCTTCTGTGTTCTGTAATCAGAAAGGAAAGTGCAACCAATTTGATTTTAAGGCTCTGTACAAACTAGTAAAGTCTGTTGAGCTGCAAAAATGGAGACTCAGAATGAGTCCATTCAAAGTGCCGCAATAAGTGAACAACAGAAGCACATTCAGCATGATGCATAATTACTGTCAATGATGTTTGACAACTTGTGTTTTGGTGAGACTGAGGAACCCACAATATAAGTGCCAGTCATTGCAACTGGTTCCTAATTGTTGGTAAAGGAAAGCACTCCCTTTGCTGGGCTTCAGTATCTTGTTGAAAACAGAGTTTGGGGGTTAGGGAAGAAAAATAGGTGGAAGAAGAAGGAGTAACATCTGTGTGAAGAACAGATCTAGAAAGACCTAAAGACCTAGAAACTTTATAAATTCTGCTTCACACAACTCTCACCACAGGCTTGTTAGGGAATTATTATTTTCATATTTATTGTTGAAAAAAACCGAAGCCATCTGCACAAGAACAAATAGCCAGGATATAAATTTTTTCCATAATAGAGACTTCACTGCAGTATTTCTGAATGCAAGGTACCAGGCAAAGTAAGAATAAATTAAAAATAAAATAAAAATGGAATCCTTGGGGAATTAAATTATATAGCGCAGGTCCATAGAAAGACTAAAACAACCAAAATAACAAAACCAAACATCCTTATCATACTGAGGAAGACTTAATATTTCTACTAAGTAAACTGAGCCTTTCTCTGCTACACCTTGGTACCTAAGAGATTATTTCTTACTTTACTTTCTACTTTTGTCTTCCTTTTTGGGAAGAAACATACACTGTCATCATTGTACACTATAGAAGTCTTGAGAAATAGGTTATCTGGCATCATTTGAGACTTACTCTCCTTATTCTCACCATATACTTATTAAAAGTGCGAAATGTAAAATTTAAATTGTATGTTATTTCCAAAAAAATATTTTTCTCTCAGTAGTAATAATGCAGAATCATACAATTTCAAAATAGCACAATTAGTTGAGACACCTTAGTAATAAAAACCAAGAAAGTATATGTTCCAAGAATTAACAGTTGTTACATTGGCTGAAATGTCAGAGAGAACACAGCTAGTGCCAAAATGAGTTTACTGCTGAAACTTTCTGCCAGATCTGAAGTCAAAGAATGTATGCCCTGAATTTAGAATTTGTAGATAAGAGACAAAATCTTTAGATTGCAACCAATGTGAAGAATTTCCTAGAAAATTCAAACTCTCCAGCTGCAGTGTAAAGGGTGATAAAGAAATAAATCCTGCTGGGGAGAATGCGACACTCAGAGGCTTTTCTGTCTCTGTCTCAAAGTTGGCACTAGAGGAGGAGGAAAAATTATGTATTTCCACTGAGAATTCATAACCGTGGGCATCCTATGCCTTTGCAATGAAATTTAAGATTCTCCTATTTTCAAGAAATTCCAAAAGGTACTTGAATTTAAAGCAGTGCCAAAGTGATGCAGCTCACAGGTAACTGGCAAAAGCCAAAGACATTATTTTTTATTTTAATTCATTTTTAATGTTTTCCTCTTTGTTACATTTTTGGGATTAATTGAATATTTGTTTTAGACTTTATCTTCTCTATTAATGAATTGATTACTAACTTTTTCTATTATTTCAGTTATTACCCAGGGCTTTGCTGTGAAATGTAGTTTCTGTATTTTGCATTGTTTTTTCATGCTTTTTAAATTCTAGATATACTTTACATACTCTGATTAAAATATACAAATATATCAATTCATATGTTTTCTGCCTTTTCCTTAAAGGGCAAGCAAGAATCTTATCTTTCCATGTAATTGGATATTCTGAAGATTTCTCTGAACAGTGCATCAGTACTGGTTTGGATCATTCTCCCTTATAGCATTTGCTCCTCAACCAAAGCTGAGAGTGGGGACCTATACAGTAATTGTGTCTGGTAAATGTTGCTTGGGAAATTACATCAATAATTCTGACTTCATTAAAGTCAAATCTAGGATGAAATTGTCTCCAGGATTTGAAGCTTCAGCAAAGTGCTCCTATCCTGTGATTTTCTTGTGACATACTTTAAATTTTTTTTAATTGCTATCTAAATATCATCTCCTTTTCAAAGTTCTATGCTGAGTTGCTTGCTGCTGTTGCTGCTGCTGCTAAGTCACTTGTCATGTCCGACTCTGTGCGACCCCATAGACGGCAGCCCACCAGGCTCCCGTCCCTGGGATTCTCCAAGCAAGAACACTGGAGTGGGTTGCCATTTCCTTCTCTAGCTGAGTTGCTTAGTCATGTCCAATTCTTTGTGATTCCATGAACTGTAGCCCACAAGATTGCTCTGTCCATGGGATTTTCTAAGCAAGAATATTGGAGCTGGTTGCCATTTCCTACTCCAGGGAAATCTTCCTGACTCAGGGATTGAGCAAGCATCTCCTGTGGCTCCTGAATTGGCAGGGAGATTCTTTAACACTGAGCCATCTGGGAAGCCATTCATAGATGATGTCTAAATCCATATCTATATCTATCTATATATATGTAGATATATAGATTATCTGTTTATTAATGACATTTTATACTATCTTCAACCAGTTTAAAATCCAAACAGTAGGAAAAAGCAACACATAGAAAAGTATTATTTTCCTCTGTTTTTATCCATCCCCAGTAATTCTTCTTTATTTTTCCATTTTAAATTGATACTATCTTTTAGAAATATTTTTGTATTCATAGAAGAGATCATCCCAATCCTAATGTATGCCCTTGTGTGGATAAACCTGTTTATTTAACCAAGTCACAACTGGTTGTTTCCATTTTTGATACTAACCACATTCCAATGAGCAGCATTACACACACAGTATTTTGTGTGTATGCAAGAAGACCAACAGGATAGAGTGCTGTAAATGAAATTTTTGCATCACAAGTAAATTTATTTGTTATCTTAATGGACAGTAGGTTGCCCTCCCTAGAAGTTACCACGTTTTTGCACTCCCAGAAGCAGTGTTGAAGAGAGCCTGTTTTCCGGTAGCCTCTGTAACAGAAGCATGGGCTGAATTTTAGATTTCAGCTCCTCTGAGCTTAAAAAGTATATCTCACTGCACTTTGAATGTGTATGCCTCTTATTATGAATGATACTAAACGTTTGTATACTTGTAACAATTACTGTTCTTATATTAAAGAAGGCTTGCATTTTTGTTATAATGGATGTGTTTATATAAAACTTCTGTGTAATAAATTCCATCTCCACTCCATTTTTAGACAAATTCTAATGGCTCTCTAACATGAGCAAGAAGAAGCATCTCTTTTCTGAAATTGAGTTAATAAGATTAACTTTGCTAATGTTTACCATTTGACTTATAAACGTGGTTAAATATCTTTTGACATGTCTGCTACTGTAATTAACTCTTAGTCTTTGCATCTTTTGTTCCTTTTTCCGAAATGTCTTTTCTCTAACTTGTCAAAATCAAATTACCCAGGGATGAAATTACACACATATATTATAACAGACTCTGGTTGTATGAGTCTTTCAGAACTTATTTCAGTGCATTGTTATTTGAATTTTTTACCCTGGACATGGATATTTGGGTAGGTGTAGTTGTATGTTAGTAAAAGTGTTGAACTGGCCCCATTAATTGCTTGCAGTATTGTTGTTCAAAGTATAGGATTTGCATCTGTACATTTGGGAAATTATATGTACTTTTTATAACATAGCACCAAAAGTAGAATAATATGAGGAAATAAATGTATAATCATGTCAAAAGTAAGGGTGATGCCAATATAATAGAGGATTTTGATCATGCTGAGCAGAGTACTAATTTGCACATTGTTATCAAACATATTTTATATCAGTTTAAAAATTTTAGCTGTATTAGCCCTAACTGGTCAGTGCTTAGGGACAAAAATTTAAGCATTTATGCCAGAAATGACAGGCCTAAGCCTGACAGAAAAGATCATTTTCAATGCATATTTAATGGGAGTAAAATCTTCTTGGCCAAAGAAAGCATTTTTATGAAGCATAACACTTTCTTTGGTGAACAGACTTTTTACCTACAGCATGTGTCATAAACCTGAAAAGTTTCTTCACATTAGAAATAGGCCAACACATAAAAAATAGAATCAAAGCTCAGGAACATCAAATATTAGTTTTATGAAAAAAATAATATCATAAGTAGAAATTAAGCTATATTAGTTCCAAGGCAGAGCTAAATCCCACTGAACTTTATTTTTTATTACAGTATTAATTATAAAGGCCAAATCCATTATTGAGCAATACAAATATCATTAAAACTATATAACAGAAACTCATTATTTCTGCTTTCAAATACACCTGTGCTAATATGGCCTTTTCACCAAGCTTTTCATTTTTCTTCCTCAAATCACAATGCATTAATTTTTTTCTTTCACATTTTAGAGTGACTCAAATCCATAACTTTTTATTATAATGAATACTTTAATTTTGAGTATATTTAATTTTGAATAAACTCAGAATATTGGTCTTCTAATTCAAATACAGGGCACACATTCAGCCCTACTTTGTCATTCTCCTCTTCCAGAGTGTAGTTTCCTAACACAGGTATCACTTCAGTGATCACTGTCTTAGATCAGAGAAATTCTACCTGGCCAGCCTGAATTCAGGCCACAATAGCAGTTCCCATAGAGTGTTTGTCCTATATCTCATCCTATTTCTCTTATAAATTTGAGAGGTATATATGTTGAGATAGTTTTACAAATATTTAAAACTCAAAGCAAAGGTATTTTTATCTAAAAGCAGAGTGTGGCCTTAAATATAATGCCAGAGTATTACATTAGTTGTTACTATTTAGTTTAAATTAACCATATATAGCACTATGAAGTAGATCCCCAGATTAGTTGATATGCAAAAACATGTTCTCCATCTTCTTTTTAATCAATAATAATAAAATAAAACTGTATTCTGGTAATGTACAGAATATATCTCATTTTAGTTTATGTGGACTAGTGGCTAATCAAAGAATAACTAAATAAAAGAAACATAAAAAATTAATATGTATATACCTTAAATATTTTTCCTTGAAACATATTAAAATAGAATGAAATCAGTCTTAACTGAAAAAAGCAGACATGGATATCTTAAGCATTTTAACTTATAACATAATGTACAGAATCTCTCTTAACTGACCTCATAATTTACTCACCTATGTTCTTAAATGCTTTTTTTTTTAAGCATGATGATACATTCATCATGGCTAAGTAAGATACTTGTGAATATGCCTGTGTTCCCATCAGACAAGTTAAATATTTAATGAGTCATTTGTGTTTATTTTCATATAGAATTTAAGCTCCTGACTTTCATATTATAATTAGTTAGTAAAGCTAACTCAGGGCTGCCATGTAACAATACTCCAGAGAGATAATCACATTGTGATGAAGTCCTGGATACCAATAAAATATGAGGGAAACAGAGATAATATACTTTGAAAACACATGATATAGTCAGGTAGCTTAAGAACAATTGCCAAATTAAATTTAGGTGAAACAATTATAAAAGTTCCAAAACTATTTAAAAGGTAGTATTATCTCTCCACTTACAAGAAATTGAAACTAAAGTTCATCCATTATGAATGCAAGTTTTCTAACAGAATTAACTGCAAAGTGGTACTGTGATATATATATATATATACATATATATACACACTTTTAGTATTTCTTCAGAAACAGATGAATATGGAATTATTTTAAAAGCTTTTGTACAGCAAGAAAAATAAACAAGATTAAAAGACATCCCTCAGAATGGAAGAAAATAGTAGCAAATGAAGCAACTGACAAAGGATTAATCTCCAAAATATATAAGCAACTCATATAGCTCAATACTACACAAAGGGCCTAATCAAAAAATGGGCAGAAGACCTAGGCAGACATTTCCCCAAAGAAGACATGCAGAAGGCCAGTAAGCTCAGAGGGATGGTACGGGGAAGGAGAAGGGAGGAGGGTTCAGAATGGGGAACACGTGTATACCTGTGGTGGATTCATGTTGATATATGGCAAAACCAATACAATATTGCAAAGTTAAAAAATAAAATAAAAAAAAGAAAAAGAAAAAAAATACTACAAACAATAAAAGTGTACAGGATGTGGAGAAATGGGAACTGCACTGCTCTGTTGGTGGAAATGTAAATTGGTACAGCCACTATGGAAAACAGTATGGAGATTCCTTAACAAAGTAGGAATAAATCTACCATATGATCTACCAATCCCACTACTGGGCATATACCCTGAGAAAACAATAATTCTAAAAGATACATGCACTGTTCATTGCAGCATTATTTACAGTATACAGGGCATGAAAGCAACCTAGATGTCCATCAACAGATGAATGGATAAAGAAGTTGTGGTACGTATGTACAGTGGAATGTTACTCAGCCATAGAATGGAACAATTTGAGTCCGTTGTATTGAGGCGGATGAACCTTGAGCCTGTTAAACAGAGTGAAGTAAGTAAGAAAGAGAAAAAAATATATATTAATGCATATATATGAAATCTAGAAAAATAGTACTTCTGAACCTATTTACAGAGGAAAAATAGAGACACAGATGTAAAGAATGACCTGGTGGACACAGCAGGGGAAGGAGAGGGTAGAACAAATTGAGAAAGTAGCATTGACATATACACCCTACCATGTGTAAAACAGATAAAAAGCTGGAAGCTGCTGTATAATACAAAGAGCCTACCATACTCTGTGATGACCTAGAGGGGTAGAATGGGATGGGGGTGGGGGTGGGGGTGGGGGCTCAAGAGAGATGGGATGGATATATATATATATATATATATATATATATATATATAAAATTATGACTGATTTGTGTTGTTGTAAGGCAAAACCCCCCACAACATTGTAAAGAATTATCCTGCAATTTAAAAAAAATAAACATTTAAAGGGGCATTATTTGTCCAGGTGACTCTAAAAAGTTTCAAAAAATATGTGTGTGTGTGTGTGTGTGTGTGTGTGTGAATGAGAGAAAGAGAGCAAGAGAATGAGTGAATGTTGGAGTAACTGAGCCAAAATGGAAAGCAATATATTAATGCCATGTGCCCTTCCTAGATATTTTATTCTATTTGCACTGCTAACTTCTATGCATTCTGCAGATCCAGAATTAAAAGTTAGCTTCTGTGGTCCCCTAAGAACCTCATTAGTTCTTCTCATAGAACACTGTTTTACCTGTGTGGCTTTCAGAGTTGTAAGTACAGATGGTCCCAAACTTATGATGGTTTGCTTACAATTTTTCAGCTTCACAGCAGTGCAGAAATGATATACATTCAAAAGAAACCATCCTTTGAATTTTGATATTTCTCTGGTCTCCTGGTATTGATATATACCATCCTCATGGCCAGTGATAGTGAACCTCAACTCCAGGTCAGCCACAAGATCAAGAGGGGAAACAACTGATATACCTGCAACCCTTTTGTAACCATAAAATCATTTTGTTTTCCACTTTCAGTACAGTATTCAATGGACTATATTAGATGTTCAAAACTTTATTATACATGAGACTTTGTCTTAGAGATTTTGCCCATATGTAGACTAATACAAGTGTTCTGAGCACTTTTATGGTAAGCTAGTCTAAGCTATAAGGGACTGGAAAAGGTCAGTTTTCATTCCAACCCCAAAGAAAGGCAATGCCAAAGAATGTTCAAACTACAGCACAATTGCACTCATCTCACACGCTAGTAAAGTAATGCTCAAAATTCTTCAAGCCAGGCTTCAGCAATATGTGAACCGTGAACTTCCTGATGTTCAAGCTGGTTTTAGAAAAGGCAGAGGAACCAAAGATCAAATTGCCAACATCCGCTGGATCATGGAAAAAGCAAGAGAATTCCAGAAAAGCATCTGTTTCTGCTTTATTGACTATGCCAAAGCCTTTGACTGTGTGGGTCACAATAAACAGTGGAAAATTCTGAAAGAGATGGGAATACCAGACCACCTGATCTGCCTCTTGAGAAATTTGTATGTAGGTCAGGAAGCAACAGTTAGAACTGGACATGGTTCCAAATATGACAAGGAGTTCGTCAAGGCTGTATATTGTCACCCTGTTTATTTAACTTATATGCAGAGTACATAATGAGAAATGCTGGATTGGAAGAAACACAAGCTGGAATCAAGATTGCCGGGAGAAATATCAATAACCTCAGATATGCAGATGACACCACCCTTATGGCAAAAAGTGAAGAGGAACTAAAAAGCATCTTGATGAAAGTGAAAGTGGAGAGTGAAAAAGTTGGCTTAAAGCTCAACATTCAGAAAACGAAGATCATGGCATCCGGTCCCATCACTTCATGGCAAATAGATGGGGAAACAGTGGAAACAGTGTCAGATTTTATTTTTCTGGGCTCCAAAATCACTACAGATGGTGACTGCAGCCATGAAATTAAAAGACGCTTACTCCTTGGAAGGAAAGTTATGACCAACCTAGATAGCATATTGAAAAGCAGAGACATTACTTTGCCAACAAAGGTTCGTCTAGTCAAGGCTATGGTTTTTCCTGTGGTCATGTATGGATGTGAGAGTTGGACTGTGAAGAAGGGTGAGTGCCGAAGAATTGATGCTTTTGAACTGTGGTGTTGGAGAAGACTCTTGAGAGTCCCTTGGACTGCAAGGAGATCCAACCAGTCCATTCTGAAGGAGATCAGCCCTGGGATTTTTTGGAAGGAATGATGCTGAAGCTGAAACTCCAGTACTTTGGCCACCTCATGTGAAGAGTTGACTCATTGGAAAAGACTCTGATGCTGGGAGGGATTGGGGTCAGGAGGAGAAGGGGACGACAGAGGATGAGATGGCTGGATGGCATCACTGACTTGATGGACGTGAGTCTGAGTACACTCCTAGAGTTGGTGATGGACAGGGAGGCCTGGCGTGCTGCGATTCATGGGGTCGCAAAGAGTCGGACATGACTGACTGAACTGAACTGAACTGAATATTAATAGATTAATTAAAAGTTAACTATCCCTACATGTATGAATTAAACACTAAATATTATTTATACTTTATTTTTAATGTATTTCTTAGTTCTGTGCTAATACTTTCATACTTCCATATGTATATTCATAAAAGAGATTGGCCTATGGTTTTGTATTCTGTTTTTTTCTTTTTTTACGTTATATTTTAGTATCAGGGTCATATTTGCTGTGTAGAACAAATTAGATGGCTCCATATCATTTTGTATTGTTCTAGAAAAAAACAAAAATGATACAGTTGCATGAGAGCGAAAATGTATGTGAAAGTGTTATATAAATTGTGCACGGAAATAATTATTAAGATAATGTTTAATGTGGAAGCAGCTTAAGATTATATTAGATATGGAATATGCTCACATTGTTTCTTACTTTCTAACTTAAATAATTCTTGTCTTCTAATTATCTTTCCTCAATTAATTTTGCCTGGAGAATCCCAGGGACGGTGGAGCCTGGTGGGCTGCCGTCTATGGGGTCGCACAGAGTCGGACACGACCGAAGTGACTTAGCATAGCAATTAATTTATAACTTTATTCTTATAAATTACTTTTTTATTCTGCTTCCTGATAAGTTCTCTTAAGGTATCTGTATTATTTTTTACTTGTTTTCCTTTTCTGTCTATAAAATTGAAAAGTTGAATGATTAAAAATTGAGTATCATCATAGCCAACGTATATACTTGTTTTCAACTTCATCAGTTTTGTATTATGACCAGTCTTCTCAAATAAACTACAGTTTAGTTTAGTATATAAAATACAATTAGTCATAACAAGACTATTTTCTTCAAGTCTTTGAAAAAAACACTAAGTAGAAAAGTATCAATTTCACCAAATTATTTTTACTTTTTAAAGAAAGGCAGAATTGGTGTGCTGGAGCTGGGTCATACCAAGTCCTGAGAAACTCTTCATACATCAATTCCTAACACAACAGTTAGTAATCTTGTGTTGGTAGCTTGAAATTGGCCATGATGGGAGTAATGGGGAGGGAGGTGGGAGGGGCTTCAGGATGGGGAACACGTGTACACTGTGGTGGATTCATGTTGATGTATGGCAAAACCAATACAATATTGTAAAGTAATTAGCCTCCAATTAAAATAAATAAATTTATATTAAAAAAAAGAAAATTGCAAACATTGTAAGTCAGTGGACCTCCTGGTCCTCCTTGAGCTACAGTTTTGTGTGTCTACATGCATATTTATGTATCTATGAGTTGTGTAGTATTTTGCTACCTCTGTATGGTGTTACCAAATTAGATTTTATAATCTCTTAAGGGAGTTCTATTCTGATTGGCTTAAAGATAAATAAATGTCTATACTAGTTGAATGTTACTAAATTTCCCCTAAATTCGGAGAATTAAATTTGTAATGCTTTCAATGTGAAACAGGTATTCCCTTAGAAACTAACACAAGTGTTTTAAGGATTCATTTTACATAATTTGGGGAACTCTTTGGCAAACAAGACTTTTTAAAAAAATATTGTTGCTATAATAAAAACAGTGTCTTCTGACTTATCAATGTCAAATAAAAAATAAACATACACTTTATTCCACTTAGATATGTTCTTTAAACTATTGGAGTTTCACTCCTTGAATAAGCTGCTATTACATCTACTAGATTTGAAAAATGTAAATTTATGTTTAACCAAATTAAAGCATTTTCCTGCAAATATCTTTTAACCATCATATTTTTTAGTGTGCCAACTTGAAGATAGTTTCCAAGATCTTTGGGTAATTTAAAATCTCAAATTTAAGCTAATTTAAGAAATTAGTGAATATTCATTAGCTATCTAGATAATTTCTAAATAGGAGAGAATACTGAAATATTAAAAATAGTTTGTATATTTTTGCCTCTTATTTTTATATCTTATGGAGAGAGACTCTATATCCCTCTGGGTCTATTAATGAATGTGCTCATTTTTGCTACCTTGAGAAGTTGCACTATAAAAAATATGTATGGCTGTAAAAAGTTCTGAGATGTATGTCTGTGAGCTCTGCTAGTCAACTACAAAATGCTTGTGTATGACAAACAGTTCAGTCATCCATCTCTTAGTTTTCTCTATGAAGTAAAAGTTACTGTGGTTAAAATTGATAATCAGTGCATGTGAGTAGCAGTGTTGTAGAAATAGCAATACAGAGTGTAACAACTTTATATGCAAATTATGAAAGATTCATTAAGGAAAAAGAAAGTAGTATTGTCCTAAAGTAAAATAATGTGTTGTTCGGGAATGACAAAGAAGAAAGTGTAAGATAAAACCTGAATGCATATGCAAAGTTGCAGAAAGTTTAAGGAAAGGGATTTTGTGTTTACCGATACTGACCATGGTTTGATGAGTTTAGCTTCAAATATTATGCTGATGCAAAACTAAATTTAGTTTTATCTCTTTTAAAATAACAAAAATTTCTTGGATTTTGGCTTGCTTTTAATGTAAGATATTAAGTTGGTGCAAAAGTAGCTGTGGTTTTTGAATTATTGAAATTTGCCATTTGAAATTGGAATACATTCTAAATAAATGTGGTTATGTTATACATTAATTTAATGCACATTTCTTGCTTCATGTTTTTTGCTAATGACTTATTACTTGTTGTTTATTTTATTTTAGGCTATGTAAATGATGTTAGACAAAAAGCAAATTTTAGCAATTTTCTTATTTGAGTTCAAAATGGATCATAAAGCAGTGGAGACAAATTGCAACATCCACAATGCATTTGGCTCAGGAACTGCTGATGAATGTACAATGGTTCAGGATGTTTTGCAAAGGAGTTGAGAGCCTTGAACATGAGGAACACACTACTGGTCATTGGAAGTTGACGACAACAATTGAGAGCCTTTATTTGAAGGTGATTCTGTTACAACTACATGAGAAGCTGCCAAAAAACTCAGTGTCGACTGTTCTGTGGTCTTTTGGCATTTGAAGCAAGTTGGAAATGTGAAAAAGCTCGGGAAATGGGTGCCTCTTGAGCTGACCAAAAATTAAAAAAAAATGTTGTTTTAAAGTGTCATCTTCTCTTATTCTATACAAGAGTGAATCATTTCTCAATTGGATTGTGATGGGAAGAAAAGTGGATTGTATATGACAACCAGTGACAACCAGCTTAGAGGTTGGGCCAAGAAGCTCCAAAGTACTTCTCAAAGCCAAACTTGCACCAAAAAAAGGTCATGGTCACTGTTTGGTGGTCTGTAACCATCTGATCCAGTAAAGCTTTCTTAATCCCGTTCCAGCAAAACCGTTACGTCTGAGAAGTACACTCAACGAATCGATGAGACGCACCAAAAACTGCAATGCCTGCAGCAGGCATTGGTCAACAAAAGGGGCCCAATTCTTCGCCACAACGTCCGACTACACATTGCACAACCAACGCTTCCAAAGTTGAAGGAATTGGGCTACGTAGTTATGCCTCAACCACCACATTCACCTGACCTCTTGACAATCAACTACTACTTCATCAAGCATCTCCACACGAGGACAACTTTTTGCAGGGAAAATGATCCCACAACCACCAGGAGGCAGAAAATGCTTTCCAAGAGTTTACTGAATCCCAAGGCAAGGATTTTTATGCTACAGGAATAAGCAAACTTATTTCTCATTGGCAAAATCACTTTTGCACCAGCTTAACTGTAAAACTGTGGAAAATTCTTCAAGAGATGGGAATACCAGACCACCTGACTTGCCTCTTGAGAAACCTATATGCAGGTCAGGAAGCAACAGTTAGAACTGGACATGGAACAACAGACTGGTTCCAAATAGAAAAAGGTATGTCAAGGCTATATATTTTCACCCTGCTTATTGAACTTCTATGCAGAGTACATCATAAGAAACACTGGGCTGGAAGAAGCACAAGCTGGAATCAAGATTGCTGGGAGAAATATCAATAACCTCAGATATGCAGATGACACCACCCTTATGGCAGAGAGTGAAGAGGAACTCAAAAGCCTCTTGATGAAAGTGAAAGTGGAGAGTGAAAAACTTGGCTTAAAGCTCAACATTCAGAAAACAAAGATCATGGCATCCGGTCCCATCACTTCATGGCAAATAGATGGGGAAACAGTGGAAACAGTGTCAGACTTTATTTTTCTGGGCTCCAAAATCACTACAGATGGTGATTGCAGCCATGAAATTAAAAGACGCTTACTCCTTGGAAGGAAAGTTGTGACCAACCTAGACAAATATTAAAAAGCAGAGATATTACTTTGCCAACAAAGGTCCATCTAGTCAAGGCTATGGTTTTTCCTGTGGTCATGTATGGATGTGAGAGTTGGACTGTGAAGAAGGGTGAGCGCTGAAGAATTGATGCTTTTGAACTGTGGTTTTTGAGAAGACTCTTGAGATTCCCTTGGACTGCAAGGAGATCCAACCAGTCCATTCTAAAGGATATCAGTCCTGGGTGTTCTTTGGAAGGAATGATGCTAAAGCTGAAACTCCAATACTTTGGCCACCTCTTGTGAAGAGTTGACTCATTGGAAAAGACCCTGATGCTGGGAGGGATTAGGGGCAGGTTGAGAAGGGGACGACAGAGGATGAGATGTCTGGATAGCATCACTGACTGGATGGACATGAGTTTGGGTAAACTCCGGGAGTTGGTGATGGACAGGGAGGCCTGGAGTGCTGCAATTCATGGGGTCGCAAAGAGTTGCACATGACTGAGCAACTGAACTAAGCTGAACTGAATTGTAAAACATTTTTATTTATCTTCTGAGTAATCTACCTGCAAGGCAAAGTAGATATCAGATAAGAGAACAGTGCCCTCTCACTTTTGAAAGAGTTAATATTGTTCACAAACATGGAAGCTCCTATATTTCCTTTTAAAATGTTTTGTTCTCACTTTAAATAGGTAGCTAAGAAATTTTTCCCTCAGTGACCCATGATTCTTTAAAATTAAGTGTTCAAACTTCCTGAAAACTTTTATTATTTTGCCACTCCTAAATCAAATCGTGAGGAGAGAGCTTCTGGAAAATTCACAAATGATTTGTTTTCACCTTATGAAAAGAGACATGGTAAAATGTTTCAATTTCTTTGATATATTGCTAATGATGATTTGAACTGGAAGCACTATCAAATGAGAAAAGAAAATAGCATTCCCTAGGTTAAAGTTGTGTGGGTAAATGTTATTTACATACATATTTCAGAAATGGTGTGAAGATTTTAGTGAAGTTTCCTTGCTCTTGCTGCCAGAGACATCTTTTGTTTATGAGTCTCGATGTTTTGTGTGAAATTAGACAGCAGTATAGTGTTATTCTAATTTCAGTTAATTTTTTAAATGTTAAACTTGATTGCAACTGTTTCTTTAATTAAACTAATATATTCTAGATCAGTGACTATTGATTAAGAATTCATATCATTTTCTGTAGAATTTTATTAATACACAAATGTTTAGGACATATTCCAATCTTACTGAATATTTTTATTTGATAATTTTGATATATTTTTGGTATATTCTAACTATATACTGAGTATGGCACTTTCCAGGTGGCACTTGTGGTAAAGAACCTGTCTGCCAATGCAGGAGACATGAGAGACTTGGGTTTGATCCTTGGGTCAGGAAGACACCCTGGAGGATGTCTTCATCTTCCAGTGGGAGCAGGGCAATCCAGTATTCTTGCCTGGACAATCCCATGGACAGAAGAGCCTGGTAGGATACGTCCATAGGGAGGGTTGCAAAGAGTCAGACTCGACTGAAGAAACTTAGCATGAATGCATGCTGAGTATTTTCCTAGTATGTTATACCTCAAGTTAGACAAGCCCCAAAGCCAATCACTTTTTCCATTATGAAATGAATTTCATTCAGCCCCCCAAATCTCATGAGTCCTAATATATTGTAATCATAATCCAAATGTTTTCAGGGTGGCTATAAACTTTTCCAGTAGCCGTGTGTGGATGTGAGAGTTGGAACATAAAGAAAGCTGAGCACCAAATAATTGTTGCTTTTGAACTGCAGTGTTAGAGAAGACTCTTGAGAGTTCCTTGAACTACAAGGAGGTCAAACCCATCAATCCTAAAAGAAATCAGTCCTGAATATTCACTGGAAGGACTGATGCTGAAGCTCCAATACTTTGGCCTCCTGATACGAAGAACTGACTCATTAGAAAAGTCTCTGATGCTGGGAAAGATTGAAGGCAGGAGGAGAAGGGGACAATAGAGGATGAGATGGTTGAATGGAATCACCTATTTGATGGCCATGAGTTTGAGAATGTTCCGGGAGTTGGTGATGGACAGGGAATCTTGGTATGCTGCAGTTCATGGAGTCACAAAGAGTCAGACATGACTGAGTGACTGAACTGAACTGAATCAAAAAGCTTTTCCTTGAAAATAGACTACTGCCACCCCTATAACTAAGATTTACTATTTGGAACTTTCCTTTCAAATTTCTTCTTTAAAAACAGGAGCATTTACTTCACTGGTAAGATTATTCTGGATATTCAACAAGTTATTTCCATTTTCACAAAGCTAAGTGTCCTTTCCACCATCAATTCTATGGAAAAATACAATGGGTCGATAGCACTCTGAAAGTTAAACTACCCAAACTCTCTGAGGCATTTAACCTGTTTTGGCCCAGAGTCTTGTCTTTATCTCTGATTACCCTTTGATTCTCAGAACTCTGTACTCTCTGCCATCCTATCTACATAGATAATCCCTTATAAAACATTACAGAAAGGCCCTGTTGGACTTTAGGAGATCTAACCACATCTATTTGGATATCCTTGAGTATTGCCAGGCTTTTATTAAATACCCTTACTCTAGAACCAGACAACAGTATGAAATAGACTCCTTTTCTAAGACCCATAAAATAATCAGATTGCACCATGGAATAATCAGCCAAGAAGCTAAAACAAGATCCATCAGGACACCCCTACTGCATTACTACCATCTTCCCTTTTTGTCTACACTTTGTCGTATTTCTTCTTTTTCATCCACCTCTAACCAAAACCTCTGCTTATATACCCTTCGCGAGAGATCCTTATTATCCAGTCTCCTAAAATGATTTGTTTCCTCATTCTTTCATTACCTTCCCATCAAAAGAGAAACAAAACTCCCTCATTCAATTTTCTCAAACTGTTGCTCCCCCCTCAATCTCACTGATATTGTCACCCCAGCCTGACCCCAGGAACAACATTTAGTGGACATTCCCTTCAGCTCATACCAGAGAGATTTTCTTTTTTTTTCTTTTGATGTTCTGTGTAGATAAACCCCACTCCAGTACTCTTGCCTGGAAAATCCCATGGATGGAGGAGCCTGGAAGGCTGCAGTCCATGGGGTTGCTGAGGGTCGGACATGACTGAGCAACTTCCCTTTCACTTTTCACTTTCATGCATTGAAGAAGGAAATGGCAACCCACTCCAGTGTTCTTGCCTGGAGAATCCCAGGGATGGGGGAGCCTGGTGGGCTGCCGTCTATGGGGTCGCACAGAGTGAGACATGACTGAAGTGACTTAGCAGTAGCAGCAGTAGGTACATAAGCTGCCCACACATCTTGAACCTTAATGTCTCGCTAAGTAACAGCTAGACTGTAACTCTTCACATAATGGATGCTTCTCTTGAAATCTCCAAACTGTATCACTCCTCTTCCCCAGGACAAGGTTTTGGAAAAAACATAGAGGTACTTTCATTTTGATAACCACCATTTCTCCTTCACCACGTTTCAATCAACCTTACAGCCTTTGTTCAGTTCTGTGCAGATTCTGACCTCCTGAGATTAATCCCAAATATTGTATATCATATCTATACACCTCAAATATACAGATAATACCACTCTAATGGCAGAAAGCAAAGAGGAACTAAAGAGTCTCTTGATGAGGGTGAAAGAGAAGAGTGAAAAAGCTGGCTTAAAACTCAATATTCAAAAAACCAAGATCATGGCATCCACTCCCATCCCTTAATGGCAAATAAATGGGGAAAAAGAAGAAACAGTGACAGCCTTTCTTTTCTTGGGCTCCCAGATCACTGTGGACGGTGACTACAGACATGAAATTAAAAGTCACTTGCTCCTTAGAAGAAAAGCTATGATAGATCTAGACAGTGTATTAAAAAGCAGAGATATCACTTTGCTGACAAATGTTCCTATTGCCAAAGCAGTGGTTTTCCCAGTAGTCATGCATAGATGAAAGTTGGACCGTAAAGAAGGCTGAGTGCTGAAGAATTGAGGTTTTTGATTTGTGGTGCTGGGGAAGACTCTTGAGAGTCCCTTGGATAGAGATCAGATCAAATCAGACAACCCTAAAGGAAATTAACCCTGAATATTCATTGATAGGACTGATGCTGAAGCTGAAGCTCTAATACTTTGGCCCCCTGATGGGAAGAGCCAACTCATTGGAAAAGACCCTGATGCTGGGAAGGACTGTAGACAGGAGGAGAAGGGGGCCAACAGAGAATGAGATGGTTGCATGGCATCACCGACTCAATGGACATGAGTTGGTGGGAGATAGTAAAGGACAAGAAGGCCTGGTGTGTTGTAGTTCATGGGGTAACAAAGTCGGACACAATTTTGCTGCTGAACAGCAACACATAAATCATTGCCTGTGGCTCCCTAAGAGGATACTACTTTTTTGGGGGATGGGAGTCAGCAAACTTTATACCTGTCTTTCCCACACTTTCTCTCCTGTGTTGTTGGAATTCATGTCCAGTATTTCCAAATATTCACCTACCATACCTATGGACCATGTATCTCTTTGGAGGCTTAAGTGATTATTTCAGAAGGAAGCAACAAGGTAATTGGGAAATATCCCTGGAGGGAATCACTGTCTCTCTCTTTACGTGCATTTTAAGAGCCATTATGAAAATTGTTACTGAAATAAACTTGGATCTGCTTGCCTACATGCAGTAAAGTCAATTTACTGACACTGTGTTGTGATGAAGGAATGTTTATTGCAGGGTACCAAGCAAGGAATCCAGAACAGCAATCAAGGAGTCCAGGGCAGCTACTGCTTAAAAGACCCAAGCTCCTTACAGGCTTTTAGGGAAAAGTTTTTAAAGACAAGATGAGGGAGGAGGGTTGTAGGGTTTGTGATTGACTCGCGGCTAGTCTTCTAATTGGTTGGTGATGAGGTAATCAGGCATCAAGATCATCAGCCTTCTGGTTCCAACCAGTTGGGGTCTACCTGCTTGTGGGCAGCATACAGTTAACTTCTTCCATCTGATGAGGGTTTCAGTATCTGCAAAATATCTCAGAGTACAAGATTCCAAATATTATTTATAGCCTTTGAGGAGGAACTAAAAGTTCTTGACTGTGTAATGGCTAAACTATTATTATTTTGTCTTACTTGACTGTTTTCCTTTCTGTATTTTCTTACTTTTCTGAAAATTTATTCATCAACTAAAGTTTCTCTACAGAGAAAAGGCAAACAGAAGACATGGGGAGAGCCCTGTTCTGGGAAGGTCCTGTAGGGTCCTGATCAGTTGCAATTAGATGATTAAAAGTGTGGTTGAAAACTTTCTTACCTGTGGGTTTTGGCCTTTGACTCTGCAAAGTATAGTGGTTCTTCTCTTCTCATTAATGAATTGAGCCTGACTCAGGAATGAAGCTTTTATCATGAAACTTTATTAATAAAAGACTAGGAAGCTAATACTTCACTCAGATCAAGTCAAAGTACTCTGTTAGAATAGTACTCTGGGGCAATATTTCTGATAGAAGAAATGGGATCCATTTTTCAAAAGATTTTTGGACAAATAGGATCTCACAAGAGTATGACCTTCTGAGAACAGTTTGCATACCATTTAGGATTAATTTTATTTTTAATATTCAGTTGTCCTAAATTAGGGCTGTTTGAATGTGAAGCTTATCTCTAAAGTTTCATTATTGTAACTGGATACTACTTTTTCAGAAGTGAAATTAGGGTTCCATAAAAAGCTTGCTGGTCCAAGATGAAAATATTTCTTGAATTTTATTAAGCAAATGTCCACTTGATAAAGAATAAAAGATATTTCTTTCTTTCTATTTTTGTATGATATATATATATATATATATATATAAAATTTATGTTTATAAATATGGCACGGAGAACATCTTTAACAAATAAAAAATCCTACTTGAGAAGCAGCATTATGTAATTTTGAGGATGTTGGTCACAAGGCAGTGCTTAATCTGGTGTGCTTGCATTTTTTTTATGATTTTTGAGTTTACCTTCTTATAGTTCAGCAGAGGTTAGAATAGTTTTTGGTATTTCTTTATATGTTGTAAAACCTTAATCCATTTGACCTTTAATTTAAGTGTTTATGAAAGCTTTCAAGAAGAATTGAAGTACCTATAACATCAACTTCCTTTCTTCTACTCTTTAGGAATGATGATAATTCAAGGGTCGTGGTTTTGTTGTAACAAAGAAGTGAGTGCTTGAAATTAATATCCATCTGTAAACTGAAACAGAGCTTAAGGTATTTTTTTTTATCAAGCATCTGATAAATCCTATACAACTAGTCAAGTTATAAGTGTTTTGTACACTGAGAAATTTGATGCTTTATAAGAATGTGTTGCTTCTGTTCCAGCACCTGGGACCATACCTCATCCACCACCTGACATTTCTTTCTTTCTGTCTGCCACACACTCATACCCACATACTTCTTTTCCCTCTTTCTCTTTTTTCTTCCTTCTTTAAATTCCTTTTTCTCTTTATTTTTAGTTTTCCACTCAGGTTTTTAATATATATATATATTACGATTTTTTTTCTTTTATGGAAATAAAAAATGTTCAAATAATTACAATTGTTGATGGGACAATATGACATAAAAATTAGGAACAAAGCAAATAACTAATTTTTACCAGTCACAGCTTCCAGGTTTCTACCCTCATTGGACCACCCACTTCAAAACCTATGAACTAAGGGCTGTATATTTGGGGCCTATCTGTTTATGAGATTGTAGTGTAAGTTCAAGTCTTCCCCATTCACTAAAATTTAAGGAAAACCTATCCTTATCATCGTCTAAATTTGGCTCATGAGGAGAAAGAGAAAAGTCCTGTATGTAACATTTTATTTATATAAATGGTTCAAGATTTTACTAGGGACTTCTAGTATCAATGATAAGGATATAGAAATCCCATATGTAATTTAAACAGGAAGATTTAGTGAACGACTGAGCGACTGATCTGATCTGATCAGTTCAGTTCAGTCGCTCAGTCATGTCTGACTCTTTGCAACCCCATGAACTGCAGCACACCAGGCCTCCCTGTCCATCACCAACTCCTGGAGTTTACCCAAACTCATGTTCATCGAGTCGGTGATGCCATCCAGCCATCTCATCCTCTGTCGTCTCCTTCTCCTCCTGCCCCCAATCCTTCCCACCATCAGAGTCTTTTCCAATGAGTCAACTCTTCACATGAGGTGGCCAAAGTTTGGAGTTTCAGCTTCAGCCTCAGTCTTTCCAATGAATACCCAGGACTGATCTCCTTTAGGATGGACTGGTTGGATCTCCTTGCATTCCAAGGGACTTATTAAATAGGATAATTTTGTGGGTTGCAGAGTAGTAACTGACAAAGCAATTATCATTCCTAGGCTGAGGGAGAGTAAACAGGGAAGGAACTTGGGGAGTTGAAATGGAGTCAAGCCCATGCATAGAGGAGCCTGATGGGCTACAGTCCATGGGGTCGCAAAGAGTCAGACAGGACAGAGTGACTTTACTTTCACTTTCAAGACCCCTAAACTGATAAACAGACCTCTGGAAGATGAATGGCTATTTTAGAAGCATGTAACCTTCTGGTGAAAAAGAGACTCAATAGAGGGCTCAGACTTGGATTAAATGTCAGAGGGCATGAACTGCAGCTTGAATACCAAAGCAGCTGGATGTGTAGTGGTGAAATGAAAGGGATGGGGTGGTAGTCTCAGGGTTGTCACTGTGATCTCAGGAAACTTGCAGAAAGGACAAAGGCCACCAGCCCTATGCATACAGGGATATTCTGGATTCTGTGCCAAGATCACACTGGAGGTAGGAAGTAAGTCTTTCCCTCTGTTCTGGCCTGGGCACCCCTCTACACGCCTTCACACTCTTATGAGCACTTTTATACTATCAGACAACAATAAAACAACTGTATGTGTCCACCTAAGAGGAAACTAGTTTTTATATCTGTGAAGCACTCACTCACTCCCTCAAATAAAGGTATACATGTCCGATGTCATTGTACCGATTGCTAGTTATATTTGTGCCTATTCAAATTTATTCTCACTGCATATACCATTGCCTAAAAATGAAATTATAAAGTTAATATCAAACAACTTAAATAAGAGAAATAGAAAATAAAAAGAGTCAACTCTTCACATATTTGCTTTGCCAACAGCCAGAATCTCAGGTGGTTGGAGTGTTTTTTTAATTTGGTACAGTAACCAACAATTTTTTCTTGAAACTGAGGTTTTAATAGACCTACTTTTTTTCTTTTTTGGTTGCTGTCGTTTTCCATTAACCTTTGTATGTAAGTGAGAAGGAATTCTCCAGAGAAATGTTTTAGTTATAGATAGAGTGTGCCCTGCTCTTGTTGTATAGCAGCAAACCATCATCTCCTAGGTAATCAGCATCTGTTATTCCAGCTTGGAGAGTACCACCCTTCAGAATGTTTGTTTCCTATATAAATACCTTTGAGTTCTGATATTTTAGAGTTCTTGGTTCCCAAAGGGTTTCTTATGTTTCTATCAAGTACAAGCAGTGGTTTCATTCAGTTGGAAGTGAGACCACTGCCTGGACCTTGTGACTTCAAAATATGACTGAAGAAACACAGAAAGGTTACTACTCTTAGTTAGGAATGTTAGCAAAGATAAGAATTGCTAATTTATAACTTCCACTTGATGGTTCATTAGGTAATGAAAGTATTTTAGAAAGTAATTTTAACAACTTACACTACTAGCACGGAGAAGGCGATGGCACCCCACTCCAGTACTCTTGCCTGGAGAATCCCATGGACCGAGGAGCCTGGTGGGCTGCAGTCCATGGGGTCGCTAAAAGTCGGGCATGACTGAGCGACTTCACTTTCACTTTTCACTTTCATGCATTGGAGAAGGAAATGGCAACCCACTCCAGTATTCTTGCCTGGAGAATCCCAGGGACAGAGGAGCCTAGTGGGCTGCTGTTTATGGGGTCGCACAGAGTCGGACACGACTGAAGCGACTTAGCAGCAGCAGCAGCACACTACTAGCAATGCTCAGTATCATCACTTACATTATATTCTCAAACATTGTTATAAATTTGCTACATTTATATAATGCAATGTTGCAGTTCAGTTCAGTTCAGTCGCTCAGTCGTGTCCGACTCTGCGACCTCATGAATCCCAGCACGCCAGGCCTCCCTGTCCATCACCAACTCCTGGAGTTCACTCAGACTCACGTCCATCAAGTCAGTGATGCCATCCAGCCATCTCATCCTCTGTCGTCCCCTTTTTCCCTTGCCCCCAATCCCTCCCAGCATCAGAGTCTTTTCCAATGAGTCAATTCTTTGCATGAGGTGGCCAAAGTACTGGACTTTCAGCTTCAGCATCATTCCCTCCAAAGAAATTCCAGGGCTGATCTCCTTCAGAATGGACTGGTTGGATCTCCTTGCAGTCCAAGGGACTGCAATATTTATGTGTACATAAATTTAATCTTGTATAACTTGTTTTCCCTTTGGATTTCCGTGGCTACTAGCGGGGTTGGACTTTTATATATTTGTGACTCAGTTTTTTTTTTTTTTCCATTTGTTTGAAATGACTATTCATTTTCTTTGTCCTTTAATAAATCTTTCTTACTGATTTGTGAAAATTCTTTATATATTTTGACAGTTTATTCTTTATTGGTTATGTGCCACATATTATTCCATTGGAACTTGTCTTTGTACTTTCATTTATATGGCTTTTGATAACATTTTGATTGGTACTTAATGTATTTGAATTGATCTATTTTTGTCTTTATGATTTAAATTTTTGTATCTTGTTAAATGTTTTCCTACACTGTTTTTTTTTTTAAATATAAATTTACTTATTTTAATTGGAGGTTAATTACTTTACAATATTGTATTGCTTTTGCATTTTAAAGATCCTATACATTGACGTGCATACTAGTTTGTTGATTTATATTCGTTTTTTCCAAAGAATCGGCTTTCCGATAAATTATTTATTTTTTCTATCTTATTTTCGAATTCTTTCATTTTTATTACTTTATTCAGCTTATTACCCCCTTTTCTTATATTGTTTCTGAAGTTTTTGGTTTGAACTTTTATTTTTTTCTTTTGCTGATGTATTTAGTGCAATGAATTTTCTTCTAGGCAGTTTCTCAGCTCTTGCCTAAAAATTTTCTTGCATTAGAATTTCCTTATTGTTACGTTCACAATTCCATTTTATATTTTTTCTTAGCCCCCAAAATTGTTTAGTATTTATTATCTATCTGTCTACTTACCTATATCTTCCAAATAGAAAGTTCTTAATTGTGTAACAGTTTTTTGTATTGTGCTTAGAAAATATTGAACATTGTTTTTTTTGTTTGTTTTAAAAGTTTAATTGTCTTTCTGGCTCAATATATCTGCTTGGACAGTTTTGGTACATATTCCATGTGTCATTGAAAAAAGGTGCTCTCTCTATTCTCTCTGTGTATAGTATATGATAGATACATCAGAGCTTGAGAATGTGTGGATATATACATATATTTATTACATTTACCCTATTGGTTATGCTATTTAGGTTCTTTGTATGTTCATGTTTTTTAAGTCTACTTGAATTATCTAAGACCAATAACTGTTATTGGTATTTGTCTTTTTGTCTGTTTTTCTGTTACTGCCTGTAGTTTCTGCTATGAAATTTGCAGCTGAGCTGTTTCAAAAATCTATTCTGCCACTGTGATCCTGGCTGGAGATATTTTTATATTGATTTTTGTGTTTGGTAGGAAACCGTATACATTTTTTATTTTGTTCATATTTATAACCACACATTTTAAGCTCTGTTTTATTGAAAATATTTTACCTTTCTAAATGTTTGAAATATCTTCTCTCATATGTTAAAAGTTTATATCTGAGTGTGCTCTAGGCTTTCTTTTCTGTTTGTCAACTTATCTGTTCTTCTGTCAAAAGACCACAGTAAAAATCCCATAACATGTAACAATTTACTGCTAGTTTATTATAAATATCTTCTCTCTCAGCTTATCTTTTTACATTTCCTATAGTAACAGTTTATGAACTTTCAGTAGACAGAAGTTAATTCTCCACCTTTGAATCTGGATAGACTTTGGCTTGTTTTGACCAAAACAATATGGTAGAATCAACTTTGTGCTAGTTCTGAGTCTAGACCTCAAGAGAGCTCATCTGTTTTCTCTCTCAGAAAACTGCCATTGAAGTAAGTACACACCCACGCTCATCTGCTGGATACAGAGAGATCCAAGGCTTAGGGACCACCATTACCCCAGCCAGTAGTCAGCCAACAAGTCATTGATTCAGCAGTTGACCTGAGATATATTAAAAAGCTCAACTGAGATCAACTGAACATGCCAGATCAACCAAAATTCCTAGGTGACCCACAGGCTCACAATTAATAAAATATGCTTGTTGTTTTAAGCCAGTAAGTGTTGAGGTGGGTTTGCATATGTAACCAATTACTGATATAAGATGGAAAAATTTAATTATTATTTACCAACATTTTGTTTTGTACCTTGCACAATTTGTTTATTTTGAAAATTAAAAATTTGTTTTGCTATCTAAATAAATGTCATAAAACAATCAAGTTTTTTAAAACTCTCCCTGTTTGCAGATGATTTGATCCTCTACATAGCAAACCCTAAAGACTCCACCAGAAAATTACTAGAGCTAATCAATGAATATAGTAAAGTTGCAGGATATAAAATCAACACACAGAAATCCCTTGCATTCCTATACACTAATAATGAGAAAATAGAAAGAGAAATTAATGAAACAATTCCATTCACCATTGCAACGAAAAGAATAAAATACTTAGGAATATATCTACCTAAAGAAACTAAAGACCTATATATAGAAAACTATAAAACACTGATGAAAGAAATCAAAGAGGACACTAATAGATGGAGAAATATACCATGTTCATGGATCGGAAGAATCAATATAGGGAAAATGAGTATACTACCCAAAGCAATCTATAGATTCAATGCAATCCCTATCAAGCTATCAATGGTATTCTTCACAGAGCTAGAACAAATAATTTCACAATTTGTATGGAAATACAAAAAAACCTCAAATAGTCAAAGCAATCTTGAGAAAGAAGAATGGAACTGGAGGAATCAACCTGCCTGACTTCAGGCTCTACTACAAAGCCATAGTCATCAAGACAGTATGGTACTGGCACAAAGACAGAAATATAGATCAATGGAACAAAATAGAAAGCCCAGAGATAAACCCATGCACCTATGAACACCTTATCTTTGACAAAGGAGCCAAGAATATACAGTGGAGAAAAGACAATCTCTTTAACAAGTGGTGCTGGGAAATCTGGTTAACCACTTGTAAAAGAATGAAACTAGAACACTTTCTTACACCATACACAAAAATAAACTCAAAATGGATTAAAGATCTAAACGTAAGACCAGAAACTATAAAAATCTTAGAGGAGAACATAGGCAAAACACTCTCCGACATACATCACAGCAGGATCCTCTATGACCCACCTCCCAGAATATTGGAAATAAATGCAAAAATAAACAAATGGGATCTAATTAAAATTAAAAGCTTCTGCACAACAAAAGAAACTATAAGCAAGGTGAAAAGACAGCCTTCAGAATGGGAGAAAATAATAGCAAATGAAGCAACTGACAAACAACTAATCTCAAAAATATACAAGCAACTCCTGTAGCTCAATTCCAGAAAAATAAACGACCCAATCAAAAAATGGGCCAAAGAACTAAATAGACATTTCTGCAAAGAAGACATACAGATGGCTAACAAACACATGAAAAGATGCTCAACATCACTCATTATCAGAGAAATGCAAATCAAAACCACTATGAGGTATCATTTCACACCAGTCAGAATGGCTGCAATCCAAAAAGTCTACAAGCAATAAATGCTGGAGAGGGTGTGGAGAAAAGGGAACCCTCTTACACTGTTGGTGGGAATGCAAACTAGTACAGCCACTATGGAGAACAGTGTGGAGACACCTTAAAAAAATGGAAATAGAACTGCCATACGACCTAGCGATCCCACTGCTGGGCATACACACTGAGGAAACCAGAACTGAAAGAGACACGTGTACCCCAATGTTCATTGCAGCACTGTTTATAATAGCCAGGACATGGAAGCAACCTAGATGTCTATCAGTAGATGAATGGATAAGAAAGCCATGGTACATATACACAATGGAGTATTACTCAGCCATTAAAAAGAATACATTTGAATCAGTTCTAATGAGATGGATGAGACTGAGGCCTATTATACAGAGTGAAGTAAGCCAGAAAGAAAAACACCAATACAGTATACTAATGCATATATATGGAATTTAGAAAGATGGTAACGACAACCCTGTATGCGAGACAGCAAAAGAGTTACAGATGTATAGAACAGTATTTTGGACTCTGTGGGAGAGGGAGGGGGGCGATGATTTGGGAGAATGGCATTAAAACATGTATAATATCATATAAGAAACGAATTGCCAGTCCAGGTCCTATGCAGGATACAGGGTGCTAGTAGCTGGTGCACTGGGATGACCCTGAGGGATGGTATGGGGAGGGATGTGGGAGGGGGGTTCAGGATGGGGAACACGTGCACACTCGTGATGGATGCATGTTGATGTATGGCAAAACCAATACAATATTGTAAATTAAAAAAAAAAAAAGAACAACAACAGAAAAAGGTTTTGACATGTGCCTGTCTCATTTAAGGTTTAAATAAATTAGAATTGATATTTCATGGAAGATGTGAAGTGTGTCACTGGTTTAATTTTTCTAATGTGGAGTGTTAATTGTCCTAGCAAAATTTATTGAGACTTTCTGTTCTCTTGTATAATGCTACTTCTTTTTTATTTTATTTTAGTTTTTAACTTTACAATATTGTATTGGTTTTGCCATATATCAACATGAATCCGCCACAGGTATACACATGTTCCCCTCTCTATGTAAGCTTTGGGCTTTTGTGGCCTCTCCATTATGTTCTACTTATCCTTTATTTTCTTGCCACTGTGCCAATACCACCACCCATCACCACCCTATTGTTCTTGCCTATTTTGAGCCATTTAAATTTATATAAAAGTAGAGAATTAATTTACCAAGTTCTTCAAACAGTCCTGATGTCATTTTGACTGAATATGAAATACATTGAATATGAAAATATTGATAGTTCCAATTGCTTATTAGCTTCTACAAACATATGTTTGTTATTTGCTTCCCGATTAATATTTAAAAATTTTTGTATGTGTATGTCTGTATTTCATGTGTGCTTTGTTTTGTTTTTAGGTAGCTAAGTTGTATCTCACTCTTTGCCACCCCATGGACTGCAACACACCAGGCTTCTCTGCCCTTCACTATCTCCCAGAGTTTGTTAAAACTCATGTCCATTGAGTTGGTGAGGCTATCTAACTATCTCATGCTCTGTTATCCCCTTTCTTATCCTGCCCTTCAGTCTTTCCCAGCTTAAAGGTCTTTTCCAATGAGCTGTCTTTTCACATCAGGTGGCCAAAGTAGTGGAGCTTCAGCTTCATCATCATTCCTTGCAATGAATATTCAGGATTGATTTCCTTTAGGATAGACTGATTTGATCTCCTTGCAGTCTCAGGGACTCTCAAGAGTCTTCTCCAGCATGACAATTTGAAAGCATCAATTCTTCAGTGCTCAGCCTTTATGGTTTAACTCTCACATCCATACACGACTACTGGAAAAACCATAGGTTTGACTATATGGACCTTTGTCAGCAAAGTGATGTCTCTGCTTTTTAATACATTATCTAGGTTTGCCCTACCTTTTCTTTCAAGGAGCAAGCATCTTTTTGGAGTCAAAGAAAAAAATCTGTTTCTACTTTTCTCATATCTATTTGCCATGAATGATGGGACCAGATGCCATTATCTTAGTTTTTTGAATGTTGAGTTTCAAGCCAGGTTATTCACTATCCTTTTTCACCCTTATCAAGAGGTTCTTTAGTTCCTCTTTGCTTTCTGCCATGAGAGTGGTATCATCTGCATATCTGAGGTTGTTGATACTTCTCCCAGCAATCTTGATTCCAGCTTATGATTCTTCCAACCTGGCATGTGTGCTTAAAATAAATTACATACAAAATACTTTATTTATTATTCATTTTACTAATTCCAACTTTTTTTAAAAAATTACAATTCATCGCTTATTCCAAGAAGTGTTTTTGGTCATCAATTTTATTATTTTCATATCCTTTACTTAATGTTCCTGACAGAAGAAATTTACCTGTGTGCTTTCATATTCACTCTTTATTTCTCCATACTTCTCACCTGTATTTTAGAGAACAACATTTCAAAGGATAAATTTACAGTTGACTTCCAAGAAGTTCCAGCCAATGAGAAGAGAGAGAAGCAGTATACATTTGAATCTCTTCTTCTGTCTCAGCTGGTATTTCTGATGTAGGCTCTTTCTTACTTCTGTTATCTTTCTCCACAATTTCAAATCACATCAAATCACTCTTTCTCTCTCCTCACATGTGGTCTAGGTCTTCCTTGTTGGACCTGGTTTATCTCCCTTGATTATCCTTCCAGCCCTCTTATGATTGTGGCCTTGTGATGTTTTTAATAGCAAGGCTATCTCACTAAAACTCTTGGCTTATCAGTGTAGTGGCCAACTGACTGTAGTAAAATCTCTCTTTTTGAAAGACAAGATTTCTGTCTTTCAAACACAAGGTATACCCAAAGTGATCTCTTAATGCACTTTGGGTTTACCTCTCACATCTTTTACTCTAATAAATGGCTCACTATTTTTTCCTCTCACTAGACTATCCCTACTTAATGGAAAGAACCTCATCTTCATAGTTTCTTTAAAACAAAACCTAGGGAAAATAATACAAAATTATTATGTAAATTAAAATAATATTTTAAAATACTTACAAAGTCTGCAAATTTCATTTAAAGTGTACCATTACCATACATTGCTTTTGAAGCTCTGTTCATTATTCCCTCAGACCTACTCAAAATTTATACTCCAGTTACACCACATTCTTTGTACTTTCCTGAATAGCTCTTAATGCTCTTGTTCTTTTGAATCTTTGTTCCTATTTTTCCTTCTGAGTGGACTTCTTCCTTTACCTACTGATTACATTTTTCCTTAATTAATGATATCCTTTGTCCTTAATTAGACTTCTCACCTGGGAAAATATACTAATAATTATATAGCCAATCCAATGTTGTCTTTATAATATTTGTCAAGAAGTTCTTTTCTCTGTTCAGTTCAGTCACTCAGTCATGTCCAACTCTTTGCAACCCCATGTACTACAGGACGGCAGGCTTCTTTGTCCATCACCAACTCCTGAAGCTTACTCAAACTCATGTCCATCAAGTCACTTATGCCATCCAACCATCGTCCTCTGTCGTCCCCTTCTCCTCCTGACTTCAATCTTTCCCAGCATCAGGGTCCTTTCCAATGAGTCGGTTATTCACATCAGGTGGCCAAAGTATTTGAGTTTCAGCTCTAACAGTTCAGGACTGATTTCCTTTAGGATGGACTTGTTGGATCTCCTTGCAGTTCAAGGGACTCTAAAGAGTCTTCTTCAACACTACCATTTAAAAGCATCAATTCTTGGGTGCTCAGGTTTCTTTATGGTCCAACTCTCACATCCATACATGACTACTGGAAAAACCATAGCTTTGACTAGACTGACCTTTGTTGGCAAAGTAATGTCTCTGCTTTTTAATATGCTGTCTAGGTTGCTCATAGGTCGCTAGTAATGCTCAAAATTCTCCAAGCCAGGCTTCAGCAATACGTGAACCGTGAACTTCCAGATGTTCAAGCTGGTTTTAGAAAAGGCAGAGGCACCAAAGACCAAATTGCCAACATCCGCTGGATTGTGGAAAAAGCAAGAAAGTTCCAGAAAAACATCTTTTTCTGCTTTATTGACCATGCCAAAGCCTTTGACTGTGTGGATCACAATAAACTGTGGAAAATTCTGAAAGAGATGGGAATACCAGACCACCTGACCTGCCTTTCGAGAAATTTGTATGCAGGTCAGGAAGCAACAGTTAGAACTGGACATGGAACAACAGACTGGTTGCAAATAGGAAAAGGAGTATGTCAAGGCTGCATATTGTCACCCTGCTTATTTAACTTATATGCAGAGTACATCATGAGAAACTCTGAGCTGGAAGAAGCACAAGCTGGAATCAAGATTGCCAGGAGAAATATCAATAACCTCAGATATGCAGATGACATGACCCTTATGGCAGAAAGTGAAGAGGAACTCAAAAGCCTCTTGATGAAAGTGAAAGTGGAGAGTGAAAAAGTTGGCTTAAAACTCAACATTCAGAAAATGAAGATCATGGCATCTGGTCCCATCACTTCATGGGAAATAGATGGGGAAACAGTGTCAGGTTTTAATTTTTTGGGCTCCAAAATCACTGCAGATGGTGATTGCAGCCAGGAAATTAAAAGACACTTACTCCTTGGAAGGAAAGTTATGACCAACCTAGATAGCATATTCAAAAGCAGAGACATTACTTTGCTTGCCAAAAAAGGTCCGTCTATTCAAGGCTATGATTTTTCCTGTGGTCATGTATGGATGTGAGAGGTGGACTGTGAAGAAGGCTGAGTGCCAAAGAATTGATGCTTTTGAACTGTGGTGTTGGAGAAGAGTCTTGAGAGTCCCTTGAACTGCAAGGAGATCCAACCAGTCCATTCTGAAGGAGATCAGCCCTCGCATTTCTTTGGAAGGACTGATGCTGAAGCTGAAACTCCAGTACTTTGGCCACCTCATGCAAAGAATTGACTCATTGGAAAAGACTCTGATGCTGGGAGGGATTGGGGGCAGGAGGGGAAGGGGACGACAGAGGTTGAGATGGCTGGATGGCATCACTGACTCGATGGACGTGAGTCTGAGTGAACTCCGGGAGTTGGTGATGGACAGGGAGGCCTGGGGTGCTGCGATTCATGGGGTCACAAAGAGTCGGACACGACTGAGCGACTGAACTGAACTGAACTGACTGAGGTTGCTCATAGTTTTTCTTCCAAGGAGCAAGTGTCTTTTCATTTCATTGCTCCAGTCACCATCTCAAGTGATTTTGGACCCCCCAAAATAAAATCTCTCACTGTTTACATCGTTTCCCCACTTATTTGCCATGAAGTGTTGGGACTGAAGCCATGATCTTAGTTTTCTGAATGTTGAGTTGTAGGCCTACATTTTCATTCTCCTCTTTCACTTTCATCAAGAGCCTCTTCAATTCTCTTTAGTTTTTCTCCTAATTTCAGTTATTCTGTGTACTAATATTTTAATTTTCTTTTCAAAACAGCATTTGGTTGTATTTTATTAAATTTTATTAAGATGCAAACTTATCACTTACTTTTTGCTATTTACCATGCATATTCTTTATTCTTATATGATTTTTTTTTGAATCAAGGTGTTTTTATTCTTTAATCACTATAAGGAAATTATGCATTTTATTTTTATTATTTTTGAAGTTTTTCTTGATATTTAACCTATATGTATGACTTAATAATTCATAGTTAGCTTTATCTCTCTTTTTATACTTGAAGTATATATATGTAAATATGCTGATGAATCACTTTCTCTGCAAGCTCTTGCCTAATATTGAATTGGCAGGTTGGTGTCGATGTAAAACCAATGCTTGATATCTTCGCTATAAATAATTAAAACATGATCCTAATCTTATTATGATTAGCAATAATTTGTATAACAGAGCTTATCTGCCATGTTATAAATAATTTTTTTCTTCTTCAAACACCAATTTCCTCAGGTAGCCTAAGCTCCATTATTTTTATGCACATATATTGGCCCTGTAATGTGTGTGGCTTCCTGGATAGCTATCTTGTACACAAAAGACCGAGTTAAAGGTTTAAAAAAAGGAAAACAATATAATGCAAAGCAACAAAGAACAAATGATATTTAATGCTATTTTTTCTGAAATTAAGAATAAGTTTGTTGATTATTTTAAAGACAGTGTTTAAATCACAGGGTTTAAATGATTTGAGATTTTAAATAATAGTAAAAGTGCTTCTGACAAGGCACCTTATCATGACTATTGATTTGTTGGCTTGGTTCATGCATCATTCAGATATTTGCAGCAGGCTGAGAGATTGTTTGATCAGTCAAGAGTAAATCCATGGGAAACTTTCTGTTCAGTGCATGAACCTTGAAATATTGCACCCATCAAATGCTTTTTCACAGTAACCAAATCCTTTGAATTTGTTGTAAAGAGAGCCTTGTCTACTTCAATTCTGTCATATTGACACCCTTGACTTCTAACTAAGATTGTAATATCTCAGGAGTTCTGTAATGTAGAAAAATGTGCTAGGAACTAGAATACTAACTGGGAAAAAAAGTAGACAATAGTAAATTATTTTTAAATAGTACAGTTGTAGTGTTTGAGTAAAAAATCAATGACTGAATCATTATTTTAGTGGGCTTGTGTTCCCGGCCTCTGCCTTTATAACAGGTGTCCTTAGCTTCGTTGGATGAGACAGGACAGCTGCTTGGGACTACAGCTGGAAAAATGCTCTCCCCCTAGGTTGGATAAAGCTTAGGTAAAGCCTTTTTTTCTTGTAGACCAAGCCTTTGTTTTAGAAGATGCTGGTCAAATTTCACATTGCTTATTTTCTCCTCTCCCTGCTGGATCCTGAAAAGACATCTCCTTTACTCTTCACTATGAGAACCAACCTGTTGAGGTTCTTCGAAGTAAAACCCACAAATTGTTGGCATTTCCTTAAGAGTCTGGCTGCTAAGAATTTCCCACTCTCAAGCAAGTCAATACTCAGCTTCCAGGGATTTTTCCCAATTGCTATTTAAATGTTTTTACCGCTGTATAGATCCAATTGTTTCTGCTTGTGGTGAGGAGACCTTGGCTGTAACTCTGGATCTTCCTGTCTCCCCGAACTTAGGAGAGCAGTTTTCTACTGACCTCACGAATGACAGGTACTTATGGGAACTCTGTATCACTCAATGAAATGAATAATGTTGTAAAAAATTAGTAAATGGAAAACTCATTAAGTAGATTCAAGAGACCATAAGGGGGAGCTGTCACACCCTGAAATGACAGGAGAGGAAGAATGACTCTTCTTTCCTGACAAGGATTCATTCAATGACAAGCCATGGAATCTATTTACCATAGCTCTCCCAACTTTCTTTTTCTCTCTAAAAAAGGGTCTTCTTTCCCTTGTATGTGGCTAACCATGTTTGAAGACTCATAATTGCAGTTCTCTGTTTGATCCTGAGTAAACCTATCTTTGCTGATGTAATACCTAGCAGTCTATTGTTTTAGGTCAACCATGTCTTGTACCAGTGGATATTATGCAGAGACATAATGCTTTACATACTGTAAAACTGCCTCTTTGACTTGAGGTCTTTGTCAGTCCAGCAACACAGCTATATCTGTGTTATTCATTCTCCGAAAAGACTGTCACATGCTACTAAATTGAGCATCAGAACTGTATCCTTTGAGAAAGCCTGTGGGCTCAATTCTGTCACGGGTATTGGAGAGTTGTGGTGTCCCTAGGAGTTAGATTATGCAACTCATCAACATGGCAACATCAGGAGGTTAGTGGTGAAGACCCCACATTTTCAGGTAAGACTTCCCTAGGTTTAATACTTATACAGTGTGTACTGCAGTGAAATTATGGAAACAGAGATTAAAAGCAGTGCCTTTACCATTCAGTTCCAGCACAAATTAATACTAGCTTGAATATTATTAAACAAGTGAACATCCTGCTTTACTTAATAGCTTGTTGATTTCACTTTCTCAACTCTCTTAACCTCTTTGTAGCATTTACCTATTTCTTTTAAAAGACCTTCTTGTTAGCTTTGTATGGCCCCAATATATTTTTGTATCAAAGTCTAATCTGAAAACAGAAACCACCATTAGGTGTTTGAAGTAAAGGGATTTTACTGCAAGGAGTGAATGAAAATGTTGATAGAAAAGCCAAAGCTGACAGGAGCTGGAGAAGCAGCCCAGATATTAACAAAAGCCAGAAGACCACTACCACAGGGATAAAGAAACAAAGGATTTGTGGTGGTTCAGAAGCTTGAACTATAGTAGCTAGTAGAGGTAGCTGGAACCCCAGAGGGAGGTAGAGTTGAATGTGGCTGATAGTATACAGGCTACCTGAGGCTTGAAAGTTTGGGAAATTGTCTTGAAAGGGCTGAGACTCTCTACGTAAGGAGGGCCAGACTGAGGAACATAAGTAATTGATTTGAAGATAAAGATGCCCCAGAACACTGCACTTTCAGCTTTGACTTTACCATGTCTTTTGTTCGTCACTTGTTCATTTGTCATTCATCTTAATGCTTCATGGGCTTTCAGTTTCAGTCACTTACTTGTCTCCCTCTACACACTATATTGACATCTCACTTGCTTCCATTGTTTTCACTACTTCCAAATGCTAATAATTCCCACAATTGTACTTGGGTGAAAACTCTATTACTAAATATTGGGCTTCTGCATGGACTGTAAAATTAATATGTTCATAACTGAGCTCTTATGCTTTTATCTTAACCTGATATATTTCCAAACTTAATTAAATGCCTCCTCTCTGTGTGCATTCGTTTTTCTCACTGCTTTTGTTGAAGTTTAAGGCATACTGTTTTTCCTTTGGGTCAGTCTTCTAGTCCTCTAGCCTCCATTTAGGTGACCTTGAAATCTGTTTTTCATTTTCTTTGGCTAAACTTTCTGTATCCTCATTCTGATTAGGCTGTTCTATTACATATCATATTTTTGTGTTGTAGTAAGCAAACTTACTGATGCCTTGTCTTTAGATTTTCATTAATATTCTTATCACCAACCATGTTAAAATATTTAAATTTATCTGAGAAAACTTTTAATAAGTCCTATAATTTTGTACATGTTGTTTCCTCATCAGTCACACATTTTTCCTTATCATTTACCTATTTAATTCCAATTTGCCCAGGAAGATACATTTTAATCGCATCTGCAAGGAAGAGTTTTCTTTTTGTATGTTATTATTTACATATGTGCTATCTCACACCCCTGGTGCTGGTTATTTTCCTATAAACTTTCATTTTACAGAAAATATTCTTTATTTTTCCTTGGCTCTTATCAGTATTCCAGTAAACCACCTATCTCTTTCTGTCGTCTGTCTTTAAGAGATATCTCTGGCATCGATTTCTTTGGTAGTTCTGATTCCAGATGAATTATTCTACTTTGAATGGTTTCAAATTCCATAATTCCACCTCTCACTGTGGTGTGGACTCCCAGCAGATGGTCCTGGAGTCTGGGCTCTGGAATCACCATGGCATCCCCTTATTCTTTCCTTCAGCCCTATCGTGGCTTCTGTGTTTTAACATCTGTTTAGCTTCTTAGCATTTTAAATGCTCCCTCTGCTTCAGTGATCATAAGTTGTTTTCCATTTTTTTCTAAGTACTTGCATAGCCCTTTAGACATGAACTTAACCCTGGTGGCTCAGACAGTAAAGTGTCTGCCTGCAATGTGGGAAACCTGGGTTTGATCCCTGGGTTGGGAAGATCCCCTGGAGAAGGAAATGGCAATCCACTCCAGTACTATTGCCTGGAAAATCCCATGGACGGAGGAGCCTGAGAGGCTACAGTCCATGGGGTCACAAAGAGTCGGACACTACTGAGCGACTTCACTTCACTTCACTTTAGACATACCTCTGACATTCTGTAGTACATAGTTTGTTCACTAATTTGTCTTCCTCTTTAGGCTGTCACCTTCATGATGGAGAGAATTATATCTTACTCATTTTTCTATCTCAAGTCTAGGTAATTTTTATATCCACCAAGCCTAGTAAAACTTTCGGTTTTAAAAATTGTTTAGATATTATCTAAGTTTACACTGGACAACTTTCTAAATTCTTCGTTTTTTCCCACAATATAGCACCATTCAAATGTTTAAGCACTATTTTCTATCTCTCTACTACTCCCTATCCCAGTTTCCCATTAAAGTTTATGGTTTGGCCATGCCACTTCACTCTGTTATTCTGACATTTTGTACTCTAGTACCTGTGAATTTCAGTACTGATACCTCATCTAGAATTTCCTTTTTATAATGCTGATGAAATTCTCTTCCCTTTACCCGGATCAGATGTCAGATTTTCTCTAAAACTTCCCTAGAGTGAATTTGTTCCTCCTCCAATGCCAAGGTATCATTGTATAAAACTAATAAAAATCTTTGATTATCAGTCATGTATCTAAATCACTATACAACATCATCTCAGATAATATGCTTTTTCATGAACAAGTAATTTTCAAAATTATAAATTGTCTTTGGCATTTTCTAGTCTTGTTTCATATGAGATTGTATTCTCTTGAGAGTCAGGATCACCTATTGTCTTTCATTAGATTTGTGCAGTGTTTAGCAGTGTTTTGTTTTCCCTATTTTTTTGATCAATATTTATTGAAATATTTTGCCACCTTGTAGATCAATGGACTGGGCTAAATACAGATCATAAAGTGCTAAGTGGTAAATGAGTTATATCTTCAAGAATCTGATCATACGTTTGGCATGGCAGTATTTTATATTGTCATAATGATAGGTTATTATATATGCAATATGCTCTGCAAATATAACAGAATTTAAAACAAGGTATATGTATGTGAAACAGAGCACCAAGGACTATAATGCTCCTTTGATGTGAATAAGTGATGCTCAGCACTGATGATGGCAAAAGATGAATTCGAGTTAAAAGAGAGAAGGAGAAAAGGATTTTTTCCTATCATTTAACTCATCTATTAGCTCATCCAGTAATACTAAGTACTCACTATATGTCAAGAATTTATGTGGGCAGTTATTAAAATAATAAAAATAAGAAGTAAAGTGAACCTACACTAAGAATGACCCTTAAATGATTGCTATGCTTTAAGCATCCATTATGTTCAGGGAAATCCTTGGGATCCAGTGGTTAAGACCCTGGACTTTCACTACAGGGGGTGGGGGTTTGATCCCTGGCAAGAAATTCAGATCTTGCAAACCTGTGCCCCACCAAGAAAAGAATCAATTATGTTCAAATTATGATAAATGCAGCATATATAAAGCATATCCAAATATAGCTCTTGCTTATTAACAAAAAAGACAGTTTTGTTTATCCAGTACTTTTTTATGCCCCAAAGTACCTTTTTTTGTTTGTTTGTTTTTTGTTTTTTTAGTATCTATGCTGCTGCTCTCATTAAGCCTTGAATTTTTTTCAGTAATGCCAATAACGTTCATTCATGTTATTAAGATGGATTTCAGCAGTGTTGGTCATTTTAAAAGCATCAACCCATTCCAGGATATGTTTTATGTTTTATTATTCCTTGTGGATCTCTGGAAAGCACTCTGACTTCAACCTTAGGAAGACTGGGCCCATTATATTGTAATAGGCACCCTGCAGGGAATTATTTTGCAGTTAATTCTCTATCTTCTTTAGCATATAGTATAGGCTAGCATATAAAAATGAGAGAACCATGGCACTTACCACATGAACTCAAACTTTGTATTCCAAGTGGTGTGCATTTGACTCCAAAGCTATGCATTAAATCACTGGAACTGGATCCAATTCATATTTCTGCCATTTTAGCCTAATTACTTGACCATTCCATAGCCAGGTAATTTCTTCAACTTCATTGTGATTAAAAATTAATCAATTTCAAAATGATTGTATTGTCTTGAGGAAGCACAAATTTTTTGCTACCAGAAGAATCTATGGCTAAATTACTTAGCTGAATTTTGGATCTTTTAATACAACTTCTGGAAAGCAATGCAGCGACAGAGAAAGTATATTGAGCCAAGAGGAAATAAAGAGTAGCTTGACTTTTGGAAAGATGCCTGAGAGTAGATATACATAATAAGATTCCAAGGGAACTTTAATCAATAAAGTAGAATGATATACTCTTCCAGTGTTACTCGGTTAGCTTGAAATTTTTCTTTAGTCTTTTATTGGAGTGACATAGATTGGGCAAGGAAAAAGTTCTTGCATATTAAAAAGTAACCTACAATCTCTTCCCTCCCTCCCTCCCTCCCTTCCTTCTTTCTTCATTGCACTTATTTAAGCATCATTTACTGAAATATTAGGCTAGGAAATAAAATTTAAAAAAATTAATAAGCCTACAGTGTAGAAGAGGAGAAGTGCACAGTGAAATAAGTGTAATTGTAGAAATATGTATAGGACACCATGAAAAGCTCACTGCCCAATATGAAGGCTGAAAATGCCAGACACCCAGTTTCTGAGTCTTTTATGGTTTTATGGCATAGTCATATCAACCACCCTGATCAGTGATACTGGAGGAAATGGCTCTTCAGAGACTATTGAAAATATTTTTCTCTCAAATAAAAAATAAAACAAAACCTAAAAACATGAAATGTTATAAGCCAATGTTAACTCAATATACACAAGTAAATAAATAAATAACAAAGCAGCAAATGTTACTCTTCTTTGCCCAAATATTGTAGAATCTATCTAAAGTACCAGAAGCTGTGACAACCATCATATATCCTGATTGATCATATCTTAGAACTAAGGCAAAATACTAACAGATATAGTTGAAAGATAAGAATGAAGAGAGCCAGGTCATTTATTACAGACACTGAGAGCTTGAACCAGCTCAGGAACACTTGCCCCGGGGTTCTTATTGCATAATAAAATGCATTTTAGCCATTTCAAGTCAATTTAAGTTGGCTAATTATTGCAAGTAAAGCCTTCTGAACTGGTATATTTTCCTTGTCTTCATGAAGGCCCAAATTCCTGTGTCATTTATGGTTTGTTTCCTCCTAATATGTAATTGCTTATAGAAGGAGGCTTAAGATATAAATTATAATGTAAAAATATCATTTTCCATAACTTCCTTCGATTTCCTTAAATTTTAAAATATTGTAGATTCAAAATTATTCTATCCTGTTTGACATTTTTCTATACTCTGTGGAAATCATGTGTTTTCATGTTATAGCTGTTAATTAAAATTTAAATTTCACTAATAAGCCTAAAGTAAAGCACAAAATTAAGTTATTCCATTTCAGATTCTATATAATCCATTGGATATTACTGTAAATACTGTTAGGCTTACTGTACTGGAGGGAAATTATTCTTAGGGGATGGAATACATAAGGTTCTGGCGCCAATTTTTGCTACTAATTATCCTCTTATTTGGGCTTCCCAGGTGGCTCAGCTGGTAAACCTGCCTGCCTATGCAGGAGACATAGGAGGCTCGGGTTCAATCCCTAGGTCAGGAAGATCACTGGAGGAGGGCACAGTAACCCACTCCAACCCATTTCCTTGGCTGGAGAGTCCCATAGACAGAGGAGCCTGGTGGGCTATGGTCCATAGGGTCACAAAGAGTTGAACACAACTGAGGTGACTTAACATGCATGCATATCTTATAATGATAAATTTCAAGAAGTCTGTACTGTGAGTCTGAATCCTAGTTAACTCCCTTCTAAATATTTTTAAATATTCTAGTTCTTTCAATTGATATGGCTGACAACCTATTAGCCTGATTTATCTGAATTTTAAACACTGATCCATGTTAATTTTATGTGTGTCTCTGGGTAGGCTTCTAGATGCCTGCATTTTCATCTGTAAATTAATCAGTAAAAACACGTACAGAGAACCAGGCACTTATTGTACTAAATATTTGGCCTATAAAATCAGAAAGTATAGTCCCTTCCTTCAAATAATTTACCTTATCAGCTATAGATCATCAAAGAAGCAAAATATGACTAATTCAAATTCAATAGAGAAAGTTAATTTGATGCAGCACATGAGAGAAAAAAAAAGTCATTCCTTCTGGAGTGGTTGAAGGCTTAAAAGGTAGTATATATTTGAGCTCATCCTTAAAGAGTAAGTAAGATTTTGCTGGGCATAGCAGTTACAGCTAGAGAAACAGTATATGGTAGGTGCATATATAAGTGACAGGACTGAGCATTTTATGAAAAATATGATTTTATTATGATGGAGTATAGGGTACTTGAGAAAATATTGGAAAGATAAATTCAGGACCCATTAAGAAGGACTGGTCTGTCAAGGAATTTGATCCTTATTCTGAAAGGAATTGGAACCACATAAAAAAACTATTTTTTAGAGTTGTGAAGAAAGTTTTAGTGATGATTACATTTATATTTTAGAAACCAAGTTTGACAAAATATCCAAATGTGATCCACTGACATATTCCAAGCAGGAGAAAATAAGGGGTTTAATTGCAAAAGGATTGTTTCATTGGATGAAGCAAGACAGAAGATACAAAACTAAGACTGTAAATAGTGAAAAAATTTTAAAGTCTTATTCCAGACCAATCAAAGGGCTGAAACCAACAAGACTCCTTACAGTAAGGTAGGAGTTGTATTAATTAGGCAAAGTTGTAGAGATTTCAAAATATAGGGGAGTAAATAAGATGTTTATTTTGCAGACATGTTATATTCAGTCCAGTCCACATTAGCGGAGTGGCTCTATTCTGTCGTCTTTTATAGACTCAGGTTTCTCATATCTGGTTGTTCCCCTTTTCTCTATAGGTAATTGTCATCATTTGCTTATTTGATGCTGAGTTGTTTTACATGTCTCCATGCTCTAGCCTGCAGGAAAGGTAAAGAAAACATTTACAGGGCAGCAAATGTTATGCAAATGAGGCAGGCATCATTGTATCTACCCCTGATATTGTACATATCACTTACTGCTCAAATTCCAATGGTTAGAACTTCGTCCATGGTCAGTGACTAGTTGTAAAGAAGGATGAGAAATACAATCTCCAGCAGGGTGGCCAGAGTTTTAGCTATAATTATATTACTATGATAGGGTGAGAGAACAGATTTTTAGGGACAACTCTCTGTTGCATATAGGTCAAGCATGTACTCTGAGTTTATGATCTGGAAAGTTGGGTAGATAAAGATGTCATTCCTCAAGGCTGAAATATTTTAGGGGAAGTAGAACTGGCAATTGTGGGGGCTGTAAAAATTAAAGGTGAAATGCAATAATTTGACTTCATTGAATTAGAAGTAATTGTGGGGCCTCCAGGTTAAAACATCCAAAGTAAATTTCTGATATGTAGATATAGATATGTAAACATAGATATATTTGAATTATCAGTGTATCTAGGACAGTTAAAGCTATGGGAATAGGTGGGTTCATTGCAGAAGAGTGGATAGAATTTGAAGGGAAAATAACTCAGTATATAATTAATGTAACTTTGAACAGAAAGTTCTGTCCAGAGATTGATATGACTACATGAGGAGGGAAAGTGATTGCCCTGGTGTAGTGGCATGGGCTTTGTAGGATGATAGGTTCATATACTAGGTGGGTGAGTACTGGTTTTGTGAAGCACTAGGGAATCAGGGAGAGTGTCAGCTGTATCTTCCATTTCTCCAATTATGAATGTTGGCTGTTACTGTATCTCTAGTTAAGATGGATGCAGAGAAAAAGAACCCTCAAATGTACACTATTCTTTTTAGTTAAAGTGAGCAAACAAAGTATTCTTGAAAGAATTAGAAATGTGTATTAGAATTAGAAAGAATTTGAATGTGTTCTTCAGATAGTGATATGGAAAGAAAGAGGAAAGCTGCAAGCAGGGGTTGGGCCAAGAAGCAACTTCTAAGACTATGTAACAAGGAACTTAGGAAATAAAAGGTAACCAGAGAGAATTATATTTTTGATGGAAAAGTCTGAATAATGAATCCATAATATAATAGACTCAATATTATTCCTCAGATAATGAAGTTAGTTTCTTCTGGATGTCACAAAACTAGTTAATAGCAATTTGAAGACTAAACTGCAAGTCTTCTGACTCCACATCCAAAGCTTTCTATATATTTATGGCTTCTAATAAAAGCCATTTTTCACATTGTAAGAATGAATAAATTGTTTCCATTAAAATCAAATCTGGAGACCCAGAAGAGATACTGTTCAGAAGAGTCTGAAGAACTGTGACTATAGTTGTCTCAGTTCTGAGCTGTCCAGCACTGCAAATGTGGCCACATGTCCACTGGCCTTCAGATCCCTGAAGGCTATGAGTCTGTAAAGGATCTCTGATCCCTGATTAGGCCTAAGTCATAATATGCTCTTTGCCTTTCTCCCCTTCTCTTCCTGTCAACGTGCTTTCAGACTTAATTTTTTCCTTCTGTCCCTCCCTCCCTCTCTCCCTTCCTTCTTTTTAGGTTTTGCAGAGTACATATTAGGTCAGAGTGTATTTCATAAGATTAGGGAGGCTGGAGTACTGGCTGTTGAAGAGAGAAGCATATTTGCAAGCAGAGGAAGAAAGTGACTTTGCTTTCAATGTTTTTAAGAAAGTATTTTTCTTGTTCTTGCATTAAAAAATGCACATATGGTAAATAATCTCACATATAGTTTTTTTTAATAAAATATTGTGATGAATTAAGAAGAATTAAAGTTCCATAGACACATTCATCTTTTCACTGGTTGTTTACTCTATAAATGGCCCTACCTCAGAGACACTTCCAGGAAACCATGCATTGTGACCAGTATAGCTTTCAGCCCCAGGAAGATTAACCTTGTGCTAAGACCTAGAGCCAGACATCCTGGAATGTGAAGTCAAGTGGGCCTTAGAAAGCATCACTACGAACAAAGCTAGTGGAGGTGATGGAATTACAGTTGAGCTAATTCAAATCCTGAAAGATGATGCTGTGAAAGTGCTGCACTCAATATGCCAGCAAATTTGGAAAACTCAGCAGTGACCACAGGACTGGAAAAGGTCAGTTTTCATTCTAATCCCAAAGAAAGGCAATGCCAAAGAATGATCAAACTACTGCACAATTGCATTCATCTCACACGCTAGTAAAGTAATGCTCAAAATTCTCCAAGCCAGGCTTCAGCAATATGTGAACCGCGAACTTCCTGATGTGCAAGCTGGTTTTAGAAAAGGCAGAGGAACCAGAGATCAAATTGCCAACATCCGCTGGATCGTAGAAAAAGCAAGAGAGTTCCAGAAAAACATTTATTTCTGCTTGATTGACTATGCCAAAGCCTTTGACTGTGTGGATCACAATAAACTGTGGAAAATTCTGAAAGAGATGGGAATACCAGACCACCTGACCTGCCTCTTGAGAAATCTGTATGCAGGTCAGGAAGCAACAGTTAGAACTGGACATGGAACAACAGACTGGTTCCAAATAGGAAAAGGAGTTCGTCAAGGCTGTATATTGTCACCCTGTTTATTTAACTTATATGCAGAGTACATCATGAGAAATGCTAGACTGGAAGAAGCACAAGCTGGAATCAAGATTGCCGGGAGAAATATCAATAACCTCAGATATGCAGATGACACGACCCTTATGGCAGAAAGTGAAGAGGAACTCAAAAGCCTCTTGATGAAAGTGAAAGTGGAGAGTGAAAAAGTTGGCTTAAAGCTCAACATTCAGAAAACGAAGATCATGGCATCCGGTCCCACCACTTCATGGGAAATAGATGGGAAAACAGTGGAAACAGTGTCAGACTTTATTTTTCTGGGCTCCAAAATCACTACAGATGGTGACTGCAGCCATGAAATTAAAAGACGCTTACTCCTTGGAAGGAAAGTTATGACCTACCTAGATAGAATATTGAAAAGCAGAGACACTACTTTGCCAACAAAGGTTCGTCTAGTCAAGGCTATGGTTTTTCCTGTGGTCATTTATGGATGTGAGAGTTGGACTGTGAAGAAGGCTGAGTGCCAAAGAATTGATGCTTTTGAACTGTGGTGTTGGAGAAGACTCTTGAGAGTCCCTTGGACTGCAAGGAGATCCAACCAGTCCATTCTGAAGGAGATCAGCCCTGGGATTTCTTTGGAAGGAATGATGCTAAAGCTGAAACTCCAGTACTTTGGCCACCTCATGGGAAGAGTTGACTCATTGGAAAAGACTCTGATGCTGGGAGGGATTGGGGGCAGGAGGAGAAGAGGATGACAGAGGATGAGATGGATGGATGGCAGCACTGACTCGATGGACGTGAATCTGGGTGAACTCCGGGAGTTGATGATGAACAGGGAGGACTGGCGTGCTGCGATTCATGGGGTCACAAAGAGTCGGACACGACTGAGCGACTGATCTGATCTGATCTGATCTGAAGATACCATTGGAGAAGGAAATGGCAATCTACTCCAGTACTATTACCTGGGAAATCCCATGGACAGAGGTGCCTGGTAGACCACAGTCCATGGGGTCACAAAGAGTCGGACACGACTGAGCAACTTCACTTTCAACTTTTCAAGATACCATTCTTGACTTTTTTCATTTGCAACAGTTGGAACATTATCCCACTGCCTTCACCCCCTCATGATATCATGTTCTTCCTGGTTTATAGCTAAATTTAGCAACTCCTATTTTTTATGCTCTACTCTATTGCCTAAACTATTTTTATCTTTTTATTGGCTGTGACTCATTTAATCATTTGATAGATTCATTTGTTTGCATGTAAAGGTTCTCATATCTCTTTACAGAGAAGCAACAATATTTTAGAATTAAGGAAAATTTACTATAAACCAAGCGATCTGACTTTATAGTTATCTGTATATTTTGTTCTCTGTTTGTTCCTGTCCCATTGATATTGTGATAATGATTTGCCCCAAGAAAAGTTAGCTATAGGAAAAGAGGGGCAAATATCTGAGCAGCATTCTAGTGCTTTACTTCAGAACTTAAGCAGTCCTAGTGAATTTATCATTTTCCTACTTTTGTTGGGGCTCTAACTATAGCCTAAAAAATGGATCCATGGAACAACTGATGGACATTGTTGGTGAGGTGTAACCTCTCTGATATTCTTTTGTATCTAAGTTTTGCTTTGTAAATAACAGTACCAAAACAAAACAAAAACAAAAACTGTTTTATGACTTGTATATTGCAAACCAGGCTTCCCTGGTGACTCAGTAGTAAAGAATCTGCCAGCAGGAAACACAGGTTTGATCCCTGGGTGGGGAAGATCCCCTGGAGAAGGAAGTGGCAACCCACTCCAGTATTCTTGCCTGAAAAATCCTATGGACAGAAGAGCCTGGGGGGGTTACAGTTCATGGGTTACAGTTTATGGCATAGCAGAGTTGGACACGATGTAACAACTAAACAATAACAACAACATTGCAAACCAGGTAATTTTCTCTGTAATGATATATGATCTCAAACTATCCCTGTCTTTCTCTTCCCATGTCTTAAAATTTTATATAAGCTTTTCTTGATATTTGTGCAGAAATACTAATTCCATTGACTTGTGGTTTGGTAGGTTTTTTGTTAGCATTTAGTGTGAGATTGAGAGTGCATTTAGTGTCTTTTCTCATTTTTTTTAAATGTATGGTTAACATTTTTCTTATAATTGTGTACACATACCTTTAGCATTCTAAATCTTCCAAAAGTGTTAGTGCAGAAATCAGCTTGTAGAAAGTCATTTTATGATTCTTTCAAGCATACACACTGTTTGAAATAAAAAACTAATTTTTAATTACAGGCTGTTGTTTCAAAACTTCAGATTTTTATTAGAATAAGCTTCATTTCTTTTCTTTTCAGGCAGAGAAATGGAAGTAGTCTTACTTGCATTATTGAATGAATAGATAAATTGAAGTGAGCAAGGAATTGGGTTTAAAGTCTAGATTAGAGAAATACTTATTACTGATAAATACAGGCAAAAGAAAATATATTCCTTTTAGTGTCAATATTCCTAAACAGATAATAAAAAACACATTTAGAAGCATGATAAACCATATATAACTTATGTTATGCTGCATTTTCTTTGTCAGTGTTTGTTGTTAGTCACTCAACCATGTCCAGCTCTTTGTGACCCCAGGGAATGTAGCTCACCAGCCTCCTCCATCCATGGGATTCCCCAGGCAAGAATACTGGAGTGGGTAGCCATCCTTTCTCTAGGGAATCTTCCTGATCCAGGGACAGAACCCATGTCTCCTGCAATGTAGGCAGATGCTTTACCATCTGAGCCACCAGGGAAGCCCTAGTCAATACACAAGCAGCAACTATTGTAGCCGCCCCCACCCCACACACAGCCCCCACCCACACACATATGTGTGTGTGTGTGTGTGTGTGTGTGTGTTATATGAATTTACCTAATGTAATGACCAGTGGTTAAAAGTTGTTGTTCTAGTTATTGCATTATAAACTTAAGTACAATAAACTATGTTTATCATGTTCATAGAGTTAGTTGGATAGTAAAACGTCTTTCAGATTAGTAATTTTTCTGAGGTTAGATACTTCAAATTCAAAAGAAAATAATATTTAGAGTTTTCATGCATGAATTTATAGTAAAAAAAGAGGGTTTAAAACTGCCTATGTCTTTACCATTGTACACCTTTTAGGATGCATGTCTGCTATGTTGCTTCAGTAGTGTCCAACATATGGATTGTAGCAGCCAGGCTTCTCTGTCATCGGATTCTCCAGGCAAGAATACTAGAGTGAGTTGCATGCCTTCTAGGGGATCTTTCCAACCCAGGGATTGAGCTTGTTTCACTTATATCTCCTGCATTGGCAGGCAAGTTCTTTACCACTAGCACCACCTTTTAGGACAGCTATTATTTTTTTTTAAATGGAAAATACCAAGTTTTTTCTACAATATGGAGAAATTGGAAATGTTGTGCATTGTTGGTAGGAATGTAGAACAGTGCAGTCCTGAGAAAAACTGTTACTCAAAGAGTTAAAAATAGAATTACCATATGATCCAGTAATCCCATTTTTCTCTGTATATGTGTAAAATAATTGAAAGTAAAAACTCAAAGAGACATTATAATCCAGTGTATATGGCAGCATTAGTCACACAAGTCAAAATGTGAAAATAACCCGAATGTCTCAATAGATGAATAGATAAACAAAACGTGGTGTATATGTACAAGAGGGTATTATTCAGCCTTCTCAAGGAATTATATTCTGAGTCATGCTACAAAATGACTGAACCTTGAAAAATGCAAAATGAAATAAGCCAGTTATAAAGTGTTTCAGCTTATAAGAGTTACCTAGAATAGGCAAGTTCATAGATCTAGAAAGTATAATGAAAGTTACTAGGGATTGCAGAAAGAAGAAATGTGGAGTTATTTTTTTAATGGCTATAGAGTTTCCATTTGGGATAACTTAAAAGTTCTGAAATTGGATAGTAGTGATGGTTGTTCAACATTGTGAACGTACATAACACCACCAAGTTACACACTTAAAAATACTTAAAATGGTGAATCTTATGTATATTTGTCTATAGTAAAAAAAATTAACAGTGCATGCTGCTGCTGCCGCTAAGTCACTTCAGTCGTGTCTGACTCTGTGCAACCCCATAGATGGCAGCCCACCAGGCCCCGCCATCCCTGGGATTCACCAGGCAAGAACACTGGAGTGGGTTGCCATTTCCTCCTCCAATGCATGAAAGTGAAAAGTGAAAGTGAAGGCGTTCAGTTGTGTCCGACTCTTAGCGACCTCATGGACTGCAGCCTACCAGACTCCTCCATCCATGGGATTTTTCAGGCAAGAGTACTGGAGTGGGGTGCCATTGCCTTCTCCCTTAACAGTGCACATTTCTCTTTAAAAAGGAGATTCACTACAATAGGCAAGTAAACTGAAGAATAAGTAATCTATCATCGTTATAAACCAAGTAAAAATACTGAATGGTAGCCTTCATATGATTTTACTTAAAGCTCTTCTTATTCAATGGTAAAACACATTATATACATTTTATTTGTAGATTCTTACACTAAAAATTAGGATTTAAATGCATACATGTTGCCTTAAAACTGCTCAAATATAAATTATAAAATTTACCTACAGCATTCTTCATGAAGTCTCTATGGATTTTGCTGAGATGAAAACATTTTTTCAAGACATTTTAATACTTTATTATACTTATTTTCAAATCTTTCTTGCAGTCCATAGTGTTTCCTTTTCAATATTAATTATTTTAGTTTACTGTAATATTGGAGATTTTAGCATTATGAATAAAATTCCAGTAGAGTCCTTGTGATATGTTTTTGTGATTGACAGCACCCTGTCCATTGTGGGTTACATCATCAGTTGGTCATTGAGAACCTGGAAAGATACATCATCACCGCAATTTTATTGTCTTGAAGGTTCTGGGTATTGCTATGCCAGATAAACCATTTTGTGCTTTTGAGTGCTGTTCTCATGGAGTTGTAATCACATAAAAGAGTAATCATAGTGACTGCTCTAACTAAAGGGCTTTTGGAAGGGAGTCTTGAGGTGGTATCTCATCAGGGTTAATTAGAGTAATAGTTCGTTTCAATTCAGTTCAGTTGCTCAGTCATGTCTGACTCTTTGCGACCCCATGGACTGCAGCATGCCAGGCCTCCCTGTCCATCACCAACTCCCGGAGTTTACTCAAACTCATGTCCATTGAGTAGGTGATGCCATCCAACCATCTCATCCTCTATCATCCCCTTCTCTCCCCACCTTCAATCTTTCTCAGCATCAGGGTCTTTTCAAATGAGTCAGTTCTTCTCATCAGGTGTCCGAAGTATTGGAGTTTCAGCATCAGTCTGTCCAATGAATATTCAGGACTGATTTTCTTTAGGATGGACTGATTGGATCTCCTTACAGTGTGAGGGACTCTTAAGAGTCTTCTCTAACACCACAGTTAAAATTAGAGTAATAGCTGATGTACAAAACTAGAGCCAAAAAAAAAAAAAAAAAAAATTTGGATAAGGAATGTCATAAGACAGAAAAATGTACCAGTCAGGGCACCCCACTGAAAGTCTGTAGCCACAAAGAATTAGAGCTCTCAGAAGTGGTCATTAGCCAGTTGTCAGTACACATTCAGTAGCAGTGATGGTGATGTGAGGATAGAGGGCAGATCAAGTGATAGCCTTGATCTCTTTTCAAGACCAGGGCTGTGGTGGATCCTCTTCTGACCTATTCAGTTCACTCTGCTGATGGTAGAGTTGGATTAAGCAACTGCAGAAAGCAACATGGCTACAACAGCAAGAGTCATACATTCAGGTTTAGGAATAGTATGTTAGGGAATTTATTCTGGGAAAATATTTTGAGGCAAGGGAAATCAAATATTGGTTTAATATTATGTTCATGTCAGAATAATTAATTAGAGGGGAAGAAAGTCAATATTTTGGAGCCTCAGCAAATTTTGAGGCTCAACAAAATTGGGATATTATTTTGGAAATAAAAACATTATGGAAACCATTTATAAACATAGAAAATGTTTGAGGTCATATTAAGTGAGTAAAAGTGTATTAAAATGGCATTTTGAGACAGTTTTTTGCCATTTAACATATATACTCATGTGTTGCTTAAGAATTGGATTTTATTATATGAAACTTAAAAATTAAAACATATCTGGAAGTGGTGAGATATCTTTACAAATGTCTTTGATGTCTCTATGAGTGGATGTGGGCATATATGTATATAAGCTTATGCATATATGATTATCAAAATTATTTGTTATAAAATTCACATTCACGAGTACAATGGATACATTTTCACATAATTTAAAATTTGGATCCCTTACTTTTAAAATTTCCCTACCTACCATAAAGAGTCAACCTAATTAGTTGCAGTGAAAAGGAATTTGTTAAAAATAGATGAGTAGTTCTCAGCAATTACTGCTGCAATGATATGAATGGAACAGACCATGTTATGACTTTGGATCTGTAGGTAGGCCCTACCTAATATGTCTCAGACAATTTTTCCTCTTTATAACAGGGAGTATCTGAGGGACAAAACCCTCCAGTTTTCAGTGATCAGCCTTCCAAAGAGCTTCTCAAATAAAAAAAAAGAAAGCATACAGTTAAATTGCTAACATCACCAGAAAATGTCACTTTTAATTGGATAGGAATTAGGCAGCCAGGTGTGACAAGGAGGAAGGGGTTATCATGAGCTAATAATTTGACAGAAATGCAGCCTCATGCTTCTAATCCCTCCAGAGTGTTATCTCATGATTACCAAACACCCTGCTTAGATATGCCTTATTAGCTTCTCTTTTGGATATCTTCATTCTTAGGAAAATCATACTTCTGTGTGCTAGAATATGATGATGTTAGCATTTAAAATATAAGCAGCTGCTTCAGCTGAACTAGTGGTTCACAAAGATTAATCTACCCTTTACATTAATCTGCGCACCAATCAGAATGTTTCTGGAATTCAAGGAATTTTATAATGCAGTCTCAATCACTCTGGTCCAGGTGCTTTGTGCTGCTTACAGAAAAAGTAACAAGAAAATTTAATCTGAAGATTATTAAGTATTTTAGGCCAGTGCTGGTTGGTATCACCTAGCAACTATAGAATGTTCTCAGCACATCTAACAAATAGCAACTCAACCTTCTGTCACCACAGATTAAATAATTAGGAAAGAGTAAGTATGCTTGCTGATGGGAATAAGGGAGATCATAAGACATGAGAATTTTAAGAAGACAAAAAGTGGGTTGAGATAACTGCTTGTGGCCACTGCCATTATTAGAATGATGACTAGTTAATAGCATTCATGAAATCAGTAAATAAGATGACTTGCAGGTTTTGCAGGCACACAGTTACAGAAGCTGAAGGAACATGACATAGGCCAGAAACAAATGAACTCAGTTAGATAATCTATTGCCAAGGAGTCATCATTAGGTTCACAGAGAAAAAAAATCAGAGAGCTTAAAATTTCACCAGATAGAATGTGGACCAGAAGTGGCTCTGCTTCCTGCTAATTTTTCCCTTATCGTGGTGGTTTAGTTGCTTAGTCACGTCCGACTCTTGCAACCCCATGGACTGTAGCCCTCCAGGCTGCTTCTTCCATGGGATTCTCCAGGCAAGAATATTGGAGTAGGTTGGCATTTCCTTATCTAGGGGATCTTCCTAACCCAGGGATAGAATCTGCATGTCTTGCATCTCCTGCACTGCAGGCAGCTTCTTTACTGCTGATTTATGTTTATTATTTCTCCAATTTATTTTGTTCAAATTTCAGGCTGAAATGGAGTTAGCCATGAGGGTTCAATCCACCAATTGTAAACAAAGGCTCTAACCACTCTTCTTTATTGAAATATAATTGATTTAAAATATTAGGTTAGTTTCTGGTATACATCAAGGTGATTATATATATATATATAATGCATACGTTTTTCATATTCTTTTCCAAAATGGCTTATGACAGTATATTTAATATAGTTCCCTGTGTTATACAACAGGACCTTGTTTATCTATTTTATATACAGTAGTTTGTATCTTTCACTTTCACTTTTCACTTTCATGCATTGGAGAAGGAAATGGCAACCCACTCTAGTGTTCTTGCCTGGAGAATCCCAGGGACAGGGCATCCTGGTGGGCTGCCGTCTATGGGGTCTCACAGAGTCGGACACGACTGAAGTGACTCAGCAGCAGCAGCAGTTTGTATCTACTAATCCCAAACTCCTAATTTATCTCTCCCCCACCCTGTTTCCTCTTTGGTAACCATAGGTTTGTTTTCTATGTCTATGTGTCTGTTTCTTATATAAGTCCATTTTTTCCACATTTTTAGATTCCACATATAAGTGGTATCAGTTGGTATTTGTCTTTCTAACTTATTTCACTTAAACGAATAGTCTCTAGGTTCATCCATATTGCTGCAAATAGCATTATTTAATTCTTTCTTATGGCTAGGTAGTATTCCATTATCTATCTATCTATCTATATAGTGAGATCAGACCAGATCAGATTAGTCGCTCAGTCGTGTCCAACTCTTTGTGACCCCATGAATCGCAGCATGCCAGTGTGTATATGTATATGTCTTCTTTATGAATTCATCTGTCATTGGTCATTTAGGTGTTTTCTGTGTGTTGGTTATTGTAAATAGTGATACTATGAACATTGCGGTGCATATATCTTTTTGATTTAGAGTTTTATTCAGATAAATGCCCAGGAGTGGGATTGTTAGATCATATGGCAACTCTGTAAGTTTTTTAAGGAACCTCCATATTGTTTTGCATAGTGGCTGCACCAATTTACATTTCTACCAACACTGGAGGAGGTCCCTCTTTTCTTCACATCTTATTCAGCATTTGTCATTTGGAGACTTTTGAATGGGGGCCATTTTGATTGATGTGAGGTGATATTTCATTGTAGTTTTAAATTGCATTTCTCTAATAGTTGGAAATTTCAACTACTTTTCTTTGTCATCACTGCCTACACTGTGTGATTAGGACATTGTGATCTATCCAGCAAAAAGCAGGTCTGTTCCAATGTAAAGCCACAGAGGATTCCGATACCCTTTTTATTTTTTCTGTTTATGACTAAATATGGAATATCTGTTAACATCTTAGGCATTCAGGTTTTTCATATTACTTGAAGTTTCACTAATCATGATGGAAGGCAACATGAACCCTTATAAGATATGCCAATATTAATTTAATTTTACGTACTTTCATTCAGAGAACATGTGTGAAGCATTAAATATGCAGGTGGTATTGCATTCAATTCTGAGAACACTAAGAATAGCAATAATAATGATGATTATAATAATAATGCAGTAACAGCAACAACTATAAAAAAGATGTGTTCACTACCCACACAAAATACAATCTAGTAAGGGATATGGAAATACAAAACCATTTCAAATCAATATAACATGAGCTATTATAGAACAGCTGATCTAGGGAATACATTTGCCTGTGGTTATCATCAGATCAGATCAGATCAGTCGCTCTGTCGTGTCCTACTCTTTGCAACCCCATGAATCGCAGCACACCAGGCCTCCCTGTCCTTCACCAACTCCCAGAGTTCACTCAGACTCACGTCCATCGAGTCAGTGATGCCATTCAGCCATCTCATCCTCTGTCGTCCCCTTCTCCTCCTGCCCCCAATCCCTCCCAGCATCAGAGTCTTTTCCAATGAGTCAACTCTTCGCATGAGGTGGCCAAAGTACTGGAGTTTCAGCTTTAGCATCATTCCTTCCAAAGAAATCCCAGGGCTGATCTCCTTCAGAATGGACTGTTTGGATCTCCTTGCAGTCCAAGGGACTCTCAAGAGTCTTCTCCAACTCCACAGTTCAAAAGCATCAATTCTTCGGTGCTCAGCCTTCTTCACAGTCTAACTCTCACATCCATACATGACCACAGGAAAAACCATAGCCTTGACTAGACGAACCTTTGTTGGCAAAGTAATGTCTCTGCTTTTGAACATGCTGTCTAGGTTGGTCATAACTTTCCTTCCAAGGAGTAAGCGTCTTTTAATTTCATGGCTGCAGTCACCATCTGTAGTGATTTTGGAGCCCAGAAAAATAAAGTCTGACACTGTTTCCACTGTTTCCCCATCTATTTCCCATGAAGTGGTGGGACCAGATGCCATGATCTTCGTTTTCTGAATGTTGAGCTTTAAGCCAACTTTTTCACTCTCCTCTTTCACTTTCATCAAGAGGCTTTTGAGTTCCTTTTCACTCTCTGCCATAAGGGTGGTGTCGTCTGCATATCTGAGGTTATTGATATTTCTCCTGGCAATCTTGATTCCAGCTTGTGTTTCTTCCAGCTCAGAGTTTCTCATGATGTACTCTGCATATAAGTTAAATAAACAGGGTGACAATATACAGCCTTGACGAACTCTTTTTCCTATTTGGAACCAGTCTGTTGTTCCATGTCCAGTTCTAACTGTTGCTTCCTGATCTGCATACAAATTTCTCAAGAGGCAGATCAGGTGGTCTGGTATTCCCATCTCTTTCAGAATTTTCCACAGTTTATTGTGATCCACACAGTCAAAGGCTTTGGCATAGTCAATCAAGCAAATAGATGCTTTTCTAGAACTCTCTTGCTTTTTCTATGATCCAGTGTATATTGGCAATTTGATCTCTGGTTCCTCTGCCTTTTCTAAAACCAGCTTGAACATCAGGAAGTTCATGGTTCACACATGCTGAAGCCTGGCTTGGAGAATTTTGAGCATTACTTTACTAGCATGTGAGATGAGTGCAATTGTGCGGTAGTTTGATCATTCTTTGGCATTGCCTTTCTTTGGGGTTGGAATGAAAACTGACCTTTTCCAGTCCTGTGGCCACTGCTGAGTTTTCCAAATTTGCTGGCATATTGAGTGCAGCACTTTCACAGCATCATCTTTCAGGATTTGGAATAGCTCAACTGGAATTCCTTCACCTCCCCTAGCTTTGTTTGTAGTGATGCTTTCTAAGGCCCACTTGACTTCACATTCCAGGATGTCTGGCTCTAGGTCATCATAGATGGATAGCACATGTGTGTGTGCTCAGTTGCTTCAGTGGTGTCTGATTCTTTGCAACCTTATGGACTGTAGTCCACCAGGATTCTCTGTCCATGGCATTTTCTAGGCAAGAATACTGGAGTGGGTTGCCATGCCCCCCTCCAGGGGATATTCCTGACCTGGGGATTGAACTTGTGTCTGCCTGTAGCTCCTGCACTGCAGGCAGATTCTTTACCCACTAAGCCACCTAGGAAGCCCAGAAGGCTTCATATTGAGGGATAAATATAGTTTTGACACCCAAAACATGAAGTGTGCTTCAAAAGACAAATATGCATACAAAGCATCGAGTTAGTCTCAAAGAATTAGAACATGAAGTTCTACCACTGTTCAGCTATGTGACATCTGGTAAGTTATTTAACTTCTTCAAGCTCTTTTTTTTTTTTTTTTCTTTTGTCAGATGAAGATAATACTTTTCTCACAGATTTATTCCAATGGTTATTTGAAATGATTCACTTGACATTTAACAGAATTTCTGGCATATAATAAATGATCAGCAAAATGTAATTAGTCATATGATTATAAATATTGATTTCTTTGCAAAAAGGAAGGGATGTTTCTACCAAAAGAATAAATTTATGATGATATTTCAAATATAGTGGTAGCTGTTGATAGATATTTTGGAAAGGAGTGACTTTCTAATCATCCTTCAAATTACACAATCTAGACAACAAAATACGTTTTCCCAACGGCTATGAATGGGCCTGATAAAGAATGATTCACAACTGGACTTTCTTGGTTTAGAATCAGGATCATTTGAATTCATATTCATCCAAATTATTTTCACAACTTTCTTAAAAATCAATAATCTAGCTACTTATAATTTCTATTTTCCCTAGACTGATCTTATCTTGCAATTTGGATAGTGTTACCTAAAGGAAATATATCAATATATTTTCCCTAGTTGCCACTACAATTTATGTTTTCTTTCATTTTGCTTGGATTGTATTTTGAGAGGAAAACATCTAGCTATATCATACACAGAATTAGTTGTTAAAGAAGCATTGCAACTTTTACCAATTTAATTATATCTAGATTTAAAAAGATACGTGATGTAATTTTGTCCAGCTGATTTATTTATTTATTTTTTTTTATTTTTTTTATTTTTAAACTTTATATAATTGTATTAGTTTTGCCAAATATCAAAATGAATCCGCCACAGGTATACATGTGTTCCCCATCCTAGACCCTCCTCCCTCCTCCCTCCCCATACCATACCATCCCTCTGGGTCGTCCCAGTGCACTAGCCCCAAGCATCCAGTATCGTGCATCGAACCTGGACTGGCATCTCGTTTCTTACATGATATTTACGATTTAAATTTTTTCACATTCTATTTCATTATTCTTTTATAAAAATAGACATTGTAACTGGAGATCTGGCCTATTTCTAGAGTTTATATTCATTTCTAGTGTTGTTTAGAACTATGATATTCCAAGTTAATAAAGATAGTGAGTGGTTCTATTTTGGTCTCTTTAATAATCTACTGGAAGCATGCACAAGCAATTTTTTGGGACCTACGGAAGCAATCAGCAGGCTTGTATGATCTGAGTATTTCTATTTTTTTACTCTCGGTGTCCATTTCTTATATAAACTCAAATTATGCTTCGTAGTATACCCTTTGACCTGAACAGGTGGAGAAATTTTTTAAAGAGCCCCCTCTGTAAAGTATTAGAATTGCACAGTTAGATAACTTCCTTTGCAGAATTCTTGTGACAAAATGCTTTTCTAAGCTTCTTAATCTCTCTGAACATGGCACAGGATTTTACCCATATTTAAGAAGAAATCATTTTTCATTTTGTATAAGAGAAGTTTTAAGCCAATGGAAAGTCTCCAAACTGAGCAGATATTTAAGACTTAGTGTCAGTCATTGGAATGTAAACCACTGAAGGAAAACATTCTTTTGGCTTCTATAAATGTCATATTGGGAGGAGACTCTGAGGCAAAGCAGGCTGGGGCTGCAGCATCACCAGGCTTTGATGATAAAAAGGACTAGTTGTGTACCTGATTGGGGCTAGGGAAACAGACTTAGTTTCAGAGGCTGGTCCTTATGAGAGCAGCTTAGAAGCCTAAAGCAGGAGGCTGATGAACTTGGCAAGTTCATGCTTAGCAGTGTACTCAAGGGAAAGAGGTCACATCCATTTAGCATTTATGACATGCCCTCAAGGAGGCTGCATGGTGACTGCAACAGTGTAAAGATAAGATTTGTTTAAAATACTCACTTTCTTTAGATTCACATTACCTCAGGAGGCTCTGTTTCTTAGTATTGGGAAAATTGATCTTGCTAATTCAAGTTAGCTTAGTTCAATGCAGCAGTTCTTGTTATTATTTGTCATTTAAATTTGTGATTTATATTCAACCCTAGTAGTCCAATTTAGATTTTCATCACCAAGCTTTCTCCATCCTTGGGTGGACTTTATTGCGAAAGACTTTACTGCAAAAAGAGCTTGGCAAAATCATGGATGGCTGTACACCCAAGGGAAAAGGTCATGTACATTTAGTATTTATGACAGCCTCAAGGAAGTCCCTTAGGTGACTCTACTGCAACAAAAGGTTTCTCCGGTATTATAGAGCCAGAGGGTTTGTGTGTGTGTATGTGTGTTTGTGTGAGTTTTGAGAATATTCTTAAACTTGGTCTCATTTGATTATTAACCCAGTAACGATCCCAAAAGCAGATGACTTCAAAAAATTGCCTCTTTTAGCCTTGGCAGTTCTTGTTGGCTCTCTGGGATTTGTCTCCCAGAGTCTTTCCGTTTTCATGAATCTCCAATACTTTGGCCACCTGATGCAAAATGCCAACTCGTTGGGAAAGACCCTGATGCTGGGAAAAATTGAAGGTAAAAGAAGGGGGCAACAGAAGATAGTATGGTTGGATAACATCACTGACCCAATGGACATGAGTTTGAGCAAATTCCAGGAGATAAAGAAGGACAGGGAAACCTTGCGTTCTGCAGTCCACGGGGTCCCAAAGAGTCAGACGTGACTTAGTGACTGAACATCAACTAATTTCCATGACATTGGAGACCTGGGCAGCTATAAGTCTTTCACTCAAAAAACAGATGTCATCCACATTCCTCTACTGCTATATTTTTAGTCTGCCGTTCAATCCTGGCTTGGCCTGTTAACTGTGTTGTGTCACTTTTGTTATACCTAGACCTGCATCCCTGTATGTTACCAAACTAGCATTGGCCACAAGAAAAATATATGCATAGTTTATAAGACAAAAGTGAATCAGTAACCACTGCTTCTGAAGGTATTTTTGCAGTCAGATACAGTAAAGGAGACCTAGAGGTAATAAGCGGATTTCAATTTGTTTTCACTTTCCTCTGCTCTATATGCAGTTTTTCTTCCCAGCTTCAGGCTTTGCTGACAAAGAGCATCATTGACCCCACCACCACACACTTTGTGGACCCATAGAGGCTGGTGTGTGAGGAAACATGTTCCTATAGACCTTTGCACAAGTTGCCCCATTCATGGTCTTACTTCTGGCTCTGGAAATGCTTGGTTATAACTAATTAATTAATTAGTATTAATTAATACTAATTAGTCATTCTTTTCCTTCATCTTCTAACCCCTAACACTCCCTCATACTTTTAGACTTTCACTTCCCCGTCTCTTCCCCGAATTGGTCTAATTCCTATAGTAATTCATATCCCATAGTATTGTTAGTGATTCTGATTGAGAGAGGTCACATCCTTGAGATGAGTGAAAACCGTCTCTTTGTCAAAATGGTGTGACTTTACCTGAATTTATGGAAATATGGGTTTTCCACATCATTCTTTGCTTCTCATCTTCATATTTGGAAGCAGAAATCATCCTAATATTTCCAACTGGATTTCTGGATGGGCCAGACCTGGGTCAAGGTTCAGACCATTGTCCTTTCCAACATTACCTCAAACCTACAGAAGATGTCACTGCACTTCCTATTGGTCTCATGGTTATTGGAGGTGGGGGTGCAGGAAGCAGAAACACTACTGGTTGACATGCTACATTTCATCTCTATAGCAGTTCATAGTATCTGTGCTATTTTTCCTTTTATATTTCCCATTCCTTTTGTATTACACCTGTATGTGGTGTCTTTTGAATTCTGACAAGATTTAGCATTTTTTTTGTTCTGGCTGTCCTATGAAGACTTCAGGAAAATAAAGTTAAACCTGATGTGACATCTTCCAACACTTAATCAGACACAGTTAGCCCTTTACCTGCTCTGAAGCAGGTGACGAGTATTGCTGAGTATGAACTTGCGATTTCGCCCCCTTGGAGACCCAGTAACTTCCTCCGGGAGGTGAAGCAGATTCCAAGAAGACAGAAGAAGATTGGCAAGATATCAGGATAGCAGTGTGGTATTTTCCATGAGTCATAGTCAGGGTCTCTGTCTCTGAGGCTTATTCCATGCTCACGTGGTCTATGATAAACTTTTAGCAATATAAAAAAATAAGTGGCTACTGAATCCCCTTAGTTGGGTTATTCCAAATTCAACTGCTGCCTGGTGTCCTGAAGCCAAAGAAAATGATGATGACATCATGAGCAAGCCTGTCTGTTTTACAATCTAAGATGTGAGTTTCTACTTCCTAATGAAAATATTTGTGTAGGTGGGTTCTATAAAATAAAAAAGTTAAACAATAATTGTAAGGAATTTTACATATATTATCTTCTTGAAGTGATCTGAAATATGGGAAGTACATCTATAAGGAAATTTAAGTGTGAGAATAACACACAAATTGTTCGATAACTGTTCCATGCTGGATCCAGGATGGAAACCTTAAGCTGTATGTTTCCAGAGTCTGTCTCCTAACTCTACATTCTACTGCACTGCTCAAAGAATTTATTTTTGCCAACTCCCACCTAGATAACTCACTACTGATTTGCCAAAGCAAGTACTCTCGTGAAGCCATCAGCAAGTACATCTCGTGAGCACATAATGACTCAGTGCTCCCCAGAATTCTTTTGCTTGTGGATCTCTGGACTGTAGCATGCACATGTCAACTCTGGGGGTGCTTAGCCTTGTAGTACACCTACTTTACCACCTCTACCCCAGTAAGAATTCAAAAAATGCCATTATTTGCAGATAAGAATAAAGTCGGTGAACATGTATAATACTGTTCACAATTGATTTTTTAAAACCCTCATTTTGTATTTCTGCTAGATTTTTCATTTAGGAGAAAGAGAAATGGATACCCTATGATATAAGAAAATCGTTACTTAGTAGACCATGAGCAAAGACATGGGAAATATCATCTCTAATTCTCTTCCATTCTGTGATTCAGTCTCCATCAAAAGCAGCTCATGCCTTTCTTGTTCTATAAAATCTTTTGTGACATTATCAGACCAAAGCAGTTATTTAATTTTTAAATGTAATAGGAGGATTACTTACCCCACTCAATCAGATACATAATAAATGCTGGGAGGATCAGCTAAGCTTTGCAAGAATATGTGAGCTGTAGTGTTTTAGAGATATCTGTTGTAGACTATTGATTTCTACAAAAAAAAAGTACAATTTCTAAAAGGAAAAGAAATATGTGATCAAATCCATTAAAATGAAAATAAGTCCACTCCTGAGAAGGTATTCAATGAAGTGGATTTCTCCTTCATCTTGAGTATTTCCAAGAGATCCAACCTGTTCATTCAAATAATGGTAATGATACATATGTTAACAACACCTGAAAATTCATTTGTCAGATTTATGTTATTAATGTTCTGAGTGTTTTATGTATATTATATTTATTTTAGAAATCTCATAAGGCAGATATTATTACATTTCCCATTTTATATATAAAGAAAACATGCTTCAGCATTGTTTACTAAATGCCCAGTATCGCAGCCCTATTAAGTAAATCTACTAACATTTAAAATCATATCTGCCTGATCCTAGACACTACAGTCTTAAATATTAATTCTGCTCTGCAAACTGCAAACAGATGAAAGTTGCACTCTGGGCATAGGCTATTGTCTCAGAATTTATCTGGCCTAAAACCTGCCAAAATTCTCTTTTGTTACTCTTTTCTACTCTCTCAGCTGGTTTTTCAACACTTCAAGTGTGTGATGATTGATTTTTTGTGTCAACTTGACTAAGCCATAGGATACCCAGATATCGAGTCAACATTATTTTGGGTGTGTCTCTGAGAGTTCTTTGGGCAAGACTAACATTTAAATTGGTAGACTGAGAAAAGCAGATTTCCCTCTTTAAAGTAGGTAGCCCTCATCCAATCTAAACAGGTGAAAACCTGAATTAAACAAAAATTATGACCTTTCCCCAAGTAAGAGAATTCTTCCTGTCTGATTGCCTTTGAACTCGGTCATTGGATTTTTTCCAGTTTTTGGACTCAAACTGAAGCATTTTCTCTTGAGTCCCAAGCTACTGCCATTTGGACTGGAACTACACCATTTCTCAGGCATTTGTTGAACTCAAACTTGAATTAAATCCTCAGTTTTCATGGGTATCTGGTTTGCTGATTCATCGTACAGATCTTGAGAGTTTTAAGCTTCCATATTTGCATTAGCCAATTTCTTATACTAAATCTCTCTGTGTGTGTATTTTCTCATATTGATTTTATTTCTCTGGAGAGCCACAATTTATATATTTAATGCCAGATGATCTAGGATCTCAATCACAGTAACATTGCCAACCTTTCTATATTATTTGGAAACATTATTATGACTCCATGTTGGCACTCAAATTCAAAGGAATTTTGAGTGCTTATTGGTCATCTGTATGTCTTCTTTGGAAAAATGCCTATTTGAGTTCTCTGTCCATTTTTTAAAATCAGATTGTTTATTTTACTGATATTGAGTTGTGTAAGTTCTTTATATTTTGGGTATTAAGTCTTAACAGTAATATCATTCACAAATATTTTTCTCCCATTCAGTAGGTTGTATTTTCATTTTGTTGATGGTTTCCTTCAATGTGCAAAAACTTTTAAGCTTTATTGAGTCCAATTTGTTAATTTTTGTTCCTGTTTCCGTTGCTTGAGGAGACAGAAGCAAAAAAAAAAAAAAAAGAAATTGCTAAAACCTATTCACTTTCACTTTCATGTCAAAGGGTATACTGTTTTATTTTCTTATAGGAGTTTAATTGTTTCTTTTATTTAGGTTTTTAATCAATTTAGTTTCTTTTGTATATGGTGTGAGAAAATGTTCTAATTTCATCCTTTTATATTCAGCTGTCCAGTTTTCCAAATGCTACTTACTGAAGAGATTCTTTTCCCCATTGCGTATTCCTGTCTCCTTTGCTATATAGATCAATTGACCATATGTGTGTGAGTTTATTTCTGGACTTTTTTTTTTTTTCTTTTATGATTAGTTTTATTTATTTTTTTTTAATGTTATTTTATTTTTAAACTTTACATAATTGTATTAGTTTTGCCAAATATCAAAATGAATCCGCCACAGGTATACATGTGTTCCCCATCCTGAACCCTCCTCCCTCCTCCCTCCCCATACCATCCCTCTGGGTCGTCCCAATGCACTAGCCCCAAGCATCCAGTATTGTGCATCGAACCTGGACTGGCCTTTTTTTTTTTTTCTTCTCATTTCTGGACTATTTGGGTCCATTGATCTGTATGTCTGTTATTGTGCTGTTGCCATACTGTTTTGATTACTGTAGCTTTGTATTAATAGTATAATCTGAAATCCAGAAGCATGCTATTTGCAGCTTTGTTCTTTTTTTTTTCTTCTCAAGATTACTTTGGCTATTCAGTCTTTTGTGACTCCATAAATAATTACCAGGGACATGAAAATCAAAATCACAATAAAATATAACCTCACATCTGTCAGAATGGCCATCCTCAAAAAGACAAGCAATAATAAGTGTAGGCAAGAATATGGAGAAAAAGGAACATAGTACACTGCTGGTGGGAATGCACAACTGGTACAAACACTATGGATAAAGTGGAAGGAGGTTCCTCAAACAACTAAAAATAGAACTACATTATAATATACCAATTCCATTCCTGGGTATATTTCTTAAGAAAATGAAAACACTAAGTTGAGAAAATGTATAAACCCCAATGTTCATAGCAACATTATTTACAATAGCCAAAATATGGAAGCAGCCTAAGTGTCCATCAATAGATGAATGGATAAAGAAGACATGGAATATATATATAATAAAATATTTCTCAGTCATAGAAAAAAATGAAATTTGCCAGTTTCAACAACATAGATGGACCTAGAGGGTATGACACTTAGTTAAATAAGTCAGAGAAAGATAAATGCTGTATGTTATCACTTATATGTGAAATCCAAAATATAAAACAAATGAATGACAGAAACAGACTTATAAGTAGGAAAAAAAATTGTTTTCTAGATGTTACCAATGCAGAGAGGGATTAGAGCAAGGGCCAAATAGATGAATGGGGATTAAAAGACACAAAGTACTAAGTGCAAAATAAATAAGAAACAAGGATATAATGTAAGGAATATGGGGAATATTTTATAATAACTTTATATGGATTATAATACCTACAAATTTTCGATCAAGTCAATTATAGTTCAATAAAATATGTTTATATATATAATATGTAATATATATATTAATTATAATTAAAAATGCAAAGGAATTTTGTAAGTACTTTATGGATTTGAAATAAATCAGGTGAGGGTGAAACAGTGTCTGTGTTCTGGATGCAAAATGTCGTATTCAGGAATTCAGAGACAATCCCAGAAACCAAGACCACTATAACAGAATAACGCATAGACAAGGTTGCTGCTGCTAAGTCACTTCAGTCGTGTCCAACTCTGTGCGACACCATAGATGGCAGCCCAGCAGGCTCTCCGTCCCTGGGATTCTCCAGGCAATACTGGAGTGGGTTGCCATTTCCTTCTCCAATGCATGAAAAAGAAAAGTGAAAGTGAAGTCGCTCAGTCTATCCGACTCTTCGCGACCCCATGGGCTGCAGCCTACCAGGCTCCTCCACCCATGGGATTTTCCAGGCAAGAGTACTGGAGTGGGATGCCATTGCCTTCCCCATAGACAAGGTTAATCCATGGCAAAATCTTAAGATCAGGCATCTTCTCTTGGTTGGGAGTTTCATTATTTTATATCTTAGGCCATTATATATTACCATATAGGGAAGTAATCTTAACATTATAGAAGTTGAGAGTCCTAGTCCAGTGTTTCAAGTAATAGCTCTATAATCTGCTGATTGTATTTGAATCAAACCTTATTTCTCCCTTTCTCTGCTTATTTTTCATGTTTCAGTTTGCTTACTTTCTTTGAATTAATGCATTTTGTAAATTGCTCAAGCACCCATTAAAAATTCTGTCACACAACACCTCATTTCATACAAGACATTCAATTAAGACTCCCAAATCTGTAACTAGAATACCAACTCCATTGTCTAGAACAAGGTCTCAGACCATGTCTACTTCAAGACTGTCATGATTCCACCATTAAAATTGTAGAATTTCCACAAAGAAAGAAAAGCAAAGGTTTAATTGTATACCCTATTAAACCTCTCAATTTATCTTTACATATTCCAGAAGAAATAATCAGTGAGTATTTAGGAGACTTGAACTCAGAATAGCATACGAAAAAAATAAAAAACACACAGTATTACAAGCTTTGGAAATCTAGACAATGGAATGTTAATCCCATTTCATTGGTTCAATAACTGAAGGTAGGTTACTGCTCAGGAATCCATGTCACAAAGGTATCATTAGGAAGATTACTAGCACATTGTTGTAATCTCTATCCTAAATTCAAAATAAGTATACTGTAATACACATCTAAAATTAATATACCTAAAATTCTCCTTCTCTTATCTTAGATTCAGAAAGTAGCTCCCTAATTCCTCCAAATGTTTCATTCCAAAGTCCAGTGTCAATATCTCTTTTTCTCCTCCCAAAATTCCATTTCCTCAAAAAGTGTTGAGATGTATTTCAAATATCTGAGGTTTTTTATTTTTTCTCCAGTGGTTCTACCCCATTATGTCTATATTATCTTATATCTGGTCTACTGCAATAGCTTTATAATTGTCCTTTTTACTTTTTCATCCTTATAGTTTATTTTTCAAGGAACAATCAGAATGGTATGTTAACATTTAGGTAAAATTAAACTTCTTGATGTAAAAATTTCCATTGGCTTTATATTAGCTTCATACTGCTTCTGTAACAGAATTGATGATTTAAAGTAACACAAATTTATTATCTTATAATTCTGGATATCAAAAGTTTAAAATGAGTCTCACTGGGCTAAAACCCAGGTGTCAACCAAACTGCACTTTTTCTAGAAATTCTGAGGGACCATCTGTTTCTTTGTTTTTTTCTAGCTTCTGGAGGTTTCCTGCACTCCCTGGGTCTTGGTCTTCAGAATCAGCAATGGAATATCATGTCTTTGTCAAGTTCCATCACTCTGACACTTACTCTTCTGCCTTCTACTTTTAAGGTCCCTTTTGATTACTTGGTCCCACCTGAATAATGCAGATTCAGCTCCCTAATTCAAGGTCAGCTGATTAGTAACCTTAATTCTCCTTTATTCCATAAGTTCACACATTCACAGGTGCAAGGGATTAAGTCATAGATATCCACAGGCCATTATTCTGCCTACCACAGGCTAATAAAATAATATTTAAAAACATACAAACCAATGCAATCCCTATCAAGCTACCAATGGTATTCTTCACAGAGCTAGAACAAATAATTTCACAATTTGTATGGAAATACAAAAAACCTCGAATAGCCAAAGCTATCTTGAGAAAGAAGAATGGAACTGGAGGAATCAACCTACCTGACTTCAGACTCTATTACAAAGCCACAGTTATCAAGACAGTATGGTACTGGCACAAAGACAGAAATATTGATCAATGGAACAAAATAGAAAGCCCAGAGATAAATCCACGCACATATGGACACCTTATCTTTGACAAAGGAGGCAAGAATATACAATGGATTAAAGACAATCTCTTTAACAAGTGGTGCTGGGAAAACTGGTCAACCACTTGTAAAAGAATGAAACTAGAACACTTTCTAACACCTTACACAAAAATAAACTCAAAATGGATTAAAGATCTCAACGTAAGACCAGAAACTATAAAACTCCTAGAGGAGAACATAGGCAAAACACTCTCCGACATACATCACAGCAGGATCCTCTATGACCCACCTCCCAGAATATTGGAAATCAAAGCAAAAATAAACAAATGGGACCTAATTAAACTTAAAAGCTTCTGCACAACAAAGGAAACTATTAGCAAGGTGAAAAGGCAGCCTTCAGAATGGGAGAAAATAATAGCAAATGAAGCAACGGACAAACAACTAATCTCAAAAATATACAAGCAACTCCTACAGCTCAACTCCAGAAAAATAAATGACCCAATCAAAAAATGGGCCAAAGAACTAAATAGACATTTCTCCAAAGAAGACATACAGATGGCTAACAAACACATGAAAAGATGCTCAACATCACTCATTATCAGAGAAATGCAAATCAAAACCACTATGAGGTACCATTTCACGCCAGTCAGAATGGCTGCGATCCAAAAGTCTACAAGCAATAAATGCTGGAGAGGGTGTGGAGAAAAGGGAACTCTCTTACACTGTTGGTGGGAATGCAAACTAGTACAGCCACTAGGGAGAACAGTGTGGAGATTCCTTAAAAAACTGGAAATAGAACTGCCTTATGATCCAGCAATCCCCCTGCTGGGCATACACACTGAGGAAACCAGAAGGGAAAGAGACACGTGTACCCCAATGTTCATCGCAGCACTGTTTATAATAGCCAGGACATGGAAGCAACCTAGATGCCCATCAGCAGATGAATGGATAAGAAAGCCATGGTACATATACACAATGGAGTATTACTCAGCCACTAAAAAGAATACATTTGAATCAGTTCTAATGAGGTGGATGAAACTGGAACCTATTATACAGAGTGAAGTAAGCCAGAAAGAAAAACACCAATACAGTATAGTAACACATATATATGGAATTTAGAAAGATGGTAACAATAACCCCGTGTACGAGACAGCAAAAGAGACACCGATGTATAGATCAGTCTTATGGACTCTGTGGGAGAGGGAGAGGGAGAGGGTGGGGAGATTTGGGAGAATAGCATTGAAACATGTATAATATCATGTATGAAACGAGTCGCCAGTCCAGGTTCGATGCACGGTACTGGATGCTTGGGGCTGGTGCACTGGGACGACCCAGAGGGAGGGTAGGGGAGGGAGGAGGGAGGTGGGTTCAGGATGGGGAACGCGGGTATACCTGTGGCGGATTCATTTCGATATTTGGCAAAACTAATACAATATTGTAAAGTTTAAAAAAAACAAAAACAAAAACATACAAACCACTTTTCAAGTTCTAAATCCCCATATTGCTAGGCCCCTACTCAACTCTCAGTCTCCAATTCAGACAGCCATCTCCTCTGCTCAATGGATCTGTCTCACTGGCCTTGAGTGGACTCTTGCTCTAGCCAAATGTCACTTGGCTTAGGATGTTTGCATGTGCTATTTCTTTGCGTGAAAACTTCTATCTCCAGATGTTCATTGAGAGGCTCTTCTGACTCTCCCAATAGCATAGTTTCAAATGTTACACTCTTAATTTATTCCTTTTATAGAATTTACCACAACCTGAAACTGCCTTATTCATTTGTTGTCCCATGTAAGGTGGTGCAGTGGTAAAGAATCTGCCTGCCAATGCAGGAGACACAGGAGACATGGGTTCAATACTTGGGTTGGGAAGATCCCATGAAGTAGGAAATGGCAACACACTCCAGTAATCTTGCCTGGAGAATCCCATGGACAGAGGAGCCTGGTGGACTACAGTCCATGTGGTCACAAAGAGTCAGACATGATTAAACAGCATGCATGTAAAGCCTTTTTACTCTCCAGAAAGAAAAACACATGTGAATAAGAGTCTTATCTGCTGTTTTAACAACTTTATCTTCAGAATTTACAACTTGCCTTGCTTTCAAGTTCTCAATACATGTATTTGTTGAATAAATGACTCAATAATTTCATGAATAAATTTTAAATGAATGTCACCAAACCAGTTACTTATTTGAATTTTTTTCTTCCAGCAGGAAAATAACTTGTCAGTCTAGTTTCCATCTCCACAGAACTAGCCATTATTTCAAAAGGAAGAAACCTTCAATTCCTTGCTCCCTCTTGGGTACTCTGCATCATTCCTCTGAGCACATTTTTAGCTCACAACAAAGTTGTCTTTATTCTGCAGTTCCTTAATGCCCTTTTCATCTCATGTTCTGGGAAATGAAAAATTAGCTGCTCTGAGAGGAATGGAGTAGAGAATTACTTTAATTTAGAAAACAAGAGAATTTGCTATGAGGTTCTGTAGTCTAAATGAAATGTGAAGGTCACTCTGTGCCTTGCCTTCAGTTGCATAATTTGCTTCTCCCATTCTTACTTGCATTTCATGCAAATTCTTACTTGTGCTGTTTAACAGCACACTTGGAAACATAGTCAATCAAACACTGTTCCAGATAAATCTGAGGCAAAAGCTACAGTGTTAGCTCTATTAAAGCATCTTTGAAAAGCTTGACTTTTCCCCTTCAGGATCTGTTCTGATCAGATTTTAGATTCTTTTTTTATTATTGTTGATTTATTTTTTATTGAAGGAAAATTGCTTTACAGAATTTTGTTGTTTTCTGTCAAACCTCAACATGAGTCAGCCATCAACCTAGAGGGGAGGGATTTGAACCTCCCTCCCATCTTCCTCCCCATCCCACCACTCTAGGTTCCTACGGAGTCCCTGTTTGAGTTTCCTGAGTCATACAGCAAATTCCTGTTGGCTATCTATTTTACATATGATAATGTAAGTTTCCATGTTGCTCTTTCCATACATCTCAACTTCTCTCTTCTCTTCATGCCCGTAAGTCTATTCTCTATTTCTGTTTCTCCATTGCAGCCCTGTAAATAAATTCTATAGTACCATTTTTTTCTAGATTCCGTATATATGTGTTAAAATACAATATTTATCTTTCTCTTTCTGACTTACTTCATTCTGTGTAATAGGTTCTAGGTTCATCCACCTCATTAGAACTGACTTAAATGCATACCTTTTTATGGCTGAGTAATATTCCGTTGTGTATATGTACCACGACTTCTTCATCCATTCATCTGTCAATGGACATCTAGGTTGCTTCCATGTTCTAGCTATTGTAAATAGTGCTGCAATGAACAATAGGATTCATGAGTCTTTTTCAATTTTGGCTTTCTTGTGGTATATGCCTAGGACTGGGATTTCTGTATCATATGGTGGTTTTATTCCTAGATTTTTAAAGGAATCTCCATACCGTTTTCCATAGTGGCTGTATCAATTTATATTCCCTCTAACAGTGCAAGAGCAATCCCTTTTCTCCACACCCTCTCCAGAATTTATTATTTGTAGACTTTTTGATGATGGCCATTCTGGTGTGAGGTGATATCTCATTGTAGGTTTGATCTGCATTTGTTGAGTATGTTTTCATGTGTTTGTTAATGATCTGTATGTCTTCTTTGGATAAATGTCTGTTTAAGTCTTTTTCCCACTTTTTGATTGGGTTGTTTGTTTTTCTGGCATTGAGTGGTATGAGCTGCTTATATATTTTGGAAATTAATCCTTTGTTAGTTGTTTCAGTTGAGATTATTTTCTCCCATTCTGAGGGTTGTCTTTTTGTCCTACTGTGCAAAAGCCTTAAAGTTTAATCAGGTCCCATTTTTATACTTTTCTTTTTATTTCCATTACTCTAGGGGGTGGGTTATAGAGGATCTTGCTTTTATTTATGTCATCAAGTGTTCTGCCTGTTTTCCTTTAAGAGTTTTATAGTTTATGGTCTTACATTTAGGTCTTTAATTCATTTTGAGTTTATCTTTGTGTATGGTGTTAGGAAGTGTTCTAATTTCATTCTTTTACATGTAGCTGTCTAGTTTTCCCAGCACCATTTATTGAAGGGGCTGTCTTTGCCCCATTGTATATTCTTGCCTCTTTTGTCAAAAATAAAGTACCCATGGGTGCATGAGTTTATTTCTGGGCTTTCTATCTTGTTCCATTGGTTGTTATTTCTGTTTTTGTGCCAGTGCCATACTGTCTTGATGACTGTAGTTTTGCAGTATAATCTGAAGTCAGGAAGGTTGATTCCTCCAGCTCCATTCTTTCTCAAGACTGCTTTTGCTATTCAGGGTCATTCGTGTTTCCTTATGAATTTTGACATTTTCTGTTCTAGTTCTGTGAAAAATGTCATTGGTAATTTGATAGGGATCACGTTAAATCTGTAGATTGCATTTGGTAGTATAGTCATTTTCACAATAATGATTCTTCTACCCAGGAACATGGAATATCTCTCCATCTGATGTTTATGTCACCTTTGATATCTTTCAATAATGTCTTATAATTTTCTGTGTACAGTTATTTTGTCTGTTTAGGTAAGTTTATTCTTAGATATTTAATTACTTTTGTTACAATGGTGAATGGAATTGATTCCTTAATTTCTCTTTCTGATTTTTCATTGTTAGTATATAGAAATACAAGTGATTTCTGTGTATTGATTTTGTATCCTGAAACTTTGCTAAATTCACTGATTAGCTCTAGTAATTTTCTGATACTGTATTTAGGGTTTTTTATGTACAATATCATGTCATCTGCAAACAGTGAAAGCTTTATTTCTTTTCCAATCTGAATTCCTTTTATTTCTTTTTCTTCTCTGATTGTTATAGCTAGGACTTCCAGAACTATGTTGAATAATAGTGAAAGTGGACATCATTGTCTTGCTCCTGATCTTAGGGGAAATGCTTTCAGTTTTTCATCATTGAGAATGTTTTGCTGTAGACTTATCATGTATGGCCTTTACTATGTTGAGGTAGTTTTCTTCTGTACCCATTTTTTGAGGGATTTTAATCATAAATGGGTGATGAATTTTGTCAAAGGCTTTTCCTGCATCTATTGAGATTATCATATTGTTTTTATCTTTGAATTTGTTAACATGGTTGATCACATTGATTGGTTTGTGTACATTGAAGAATCCTTGCATTCCTAAAATAAACCTAACTTGATCATGGTGTATAAGCTTTTTGATGTGTTGCTGAATTCTGTTTGTTAAATTTTGTTGAGGATTTTTGCATCTATGTTCATTAGTGATATTGGCCTTTAATTTTCTTTCTTTGTGTTCTTTGTCTGGTTTTGATATCAGGGTGATGGTGGCTTCATAGAATGAGTTTGGAAGTATTCCTTCCCTGCAATTTTTTTTAATTTAAATTTATTTATTTTAATTGGAGGATAATTACTTTCCAAATTTTTTTTTTTTTTTGATAAAGTTTTAGAAGGATAGGCATTAACTCTTCTCTAAATCATTGATAGAATTCTCCTGTGAGGCCATCTGGTCCTGGACTCTTGTTTTTTGGGAGATTTTGATCACAGCTTCAATTTCAGTGCTTGTAATTGGGTTGTTCATAATTTCTATTTCTCCCTGGTTCAGTCTTGGAAGATTCAACTTTTCTAACAATCTGTCCATTTCTTTCAGGTTATCCATTTTATTGCTATACAGTTGTTCATAATATTCTCTTATGATCCTTTGTATTTCTGCATTGTCTGTTGTAACCTCTCCTTTTTCATTTCTAATTTTGTTGGTTTGATTCTTCTCTCTTTTTTTCTTGGTTAGTCTGGCTAAAGGCTTGTCAGTTTTGTTTATCTTCTCAAATAACCAGATTTAATTTTATTAATCTGTACTATTGTTTCTTTCATTTCTTTTTCATTTATTTCTGCTCAGATGTTTATGATTTCTTTCCTTATACTAATTTTGGGTATTTTTTGTTCTTCTTTTTCCAGTTGTTTTAGGTATAACATTAGGCTGTCTAATCGATGTTTTTCTTGTTGCTTGAGGTAGTATTGTATTGCTATAGACTTCCCTTTTAGAACTGTTTTGCTGCATCCCATAAGTTTTGAGTTGCTGTGTTTTCATTTTCATTTGTTTCTAGAAATTTTTTATTTCTGTTTTGATTTCTTCAGTAACCTGTTGATTATTTAGAAAAGTGTTGTTTAATCTCCGTGTGTTTGTATTTCTTTGCCATGGGCAGAGTAGGAGCTCCACCCATGGCAAAGGTCCTGAGGAAGGAGGCTCAGCATACACAAAGGCGGGATTGAGCCTCAGCAGTCCCCCTGGAAATTCTTGAGCATCTACCCCCAAAACCAGAGTCTGCCTACTTTCTGCTTTGTGCTCTCACCTACACCTCTGACTTTACGGGGGTGCTGTCCCCCACTACCTCTCTCTGAAAAAAGAGTTAACTTACAGCTCCAGTTAATAAAGTTCCTGGGTGTGATAGTGTTTCAACCTACAAACTCCTTTGGAAGTCCTCTAGCCTGCCTGAATAGGTTTTTCTGGCCACATGTGATTGTTCAGAGCCTCCCACCTGTGAGAGGCATGAGATGTTCTAAACTGTCTAAATACAGATTCTTTTGAGCAGTTAAAAGATTGATTAGAAATTGTATTGGTGAAGGGTTTTTCACTTGTTGGGCCAATGTTTGCTGCTAAGTCTCCATATCCCTTACCTGCTGTGTCCCTGGCCGCATATTGATTAATATAATTGGTGTAAGTAGTAGCTTTAATGTTTGTAACCTTGGGCCCTTGAGTTAATCCTTTTTCTTGTTATAGCCCACCACACCTTTGCTCTGTAGGAATGCAACTTTATCTAATGCTTTTGGAGGGTGGCGCCTGACTTTAGAATAATCACCTTCAGAGAAAAATAAGTTTCTTAAAATGTTAACAGGCCTCCGGCCAGAAGATGATACAGATCACCTAAACTTTTGCATATGATAAGTTTGCAAGAAGAAAGCCTGGCTTACTGCATGACTCTACCCCTTCCCCCGTTATCCTCTATGCATAACTTAAGGTATAAAAACTACTTTGGAAAATAATGTGTGGGCCTTGTTCACCGAAGCTTGGTCTCCCCATGTCATTCTTTCTCTCACCTTCTGGCTGAATTATTCAGCCTCTTTTCTCCACTAAATTTCCTCACTGAGCTATCATTATTTAACCACTCTTTATATCCTTAATTAACATTTAATTAAGCAATTGTTTCCTGGTCCTTGCTGATGCCATCCCCACTTCGAATTCGCCGAATCCACTGGGGCTCTTGTGATTAGTATCTAGTCTCATAGCTTTGCGGTCAGAGAAGATGCTTGATATGATTTCAATTTTCTTAAATTTACTGAGGTTTGATTTGTGACCCAAGATGTGGTCTATCTTGGAGAATGTTCCTTGTACACTTGAGAAAAGGGTGTATTCTTCTGCATTTGGATGGGATGTCCTGAAGATATCAATGAGATCCATCTAATCTAATGTATCATTTAAGGATTATTATAGGAACATATATATCAATAATTGCTTTAAATGTAAATGGATTAAATTCTCCAACCAAAAGACCCAGACTAGCTGAATGGATACAAAAACAAGACCCAAAATATGCTGTCTACAAGAAAACCACTTCACACCTAAAGATACGTATAGACTGAAAGTGAGAAGATGAAAAGTATATTCCATGCAAATGGGAAGCAAAAGAAAGCTGGAGTAGCAATCCTCATATCGGACAAAGTAGACCTTAAAATAAAGATGATTATGAGAGATAAGGAAGGACACAACATAGGAGCACCTCAATACATAAGACATAGTATGTATGTCTAACAGACATAAAAGGAGAAATTGACAGTAACACAATAATAGTAGGAGACTTTAACACCCCACTCACACCAATGGATAGATCATTAAAATAGAAAATAATAAGGAATCCCAAGTTTTTAGATTCTTTAATGTCTCTTGGTGTACATTTTTCTTGCATGGGCTTTAAAGTTTAGGAGAATTTGTTCCTTCCTTCCAAGATCCTGGTGGACTCATTCCTATTATATGTATACCCTTTAAGGTGCTCAGATTATGAAGACAGAAAAGCTATTCTCATTTCACATTTGACTACATGTCATGTAGTTTAAGAATTCAGTATGGGCTAGGCCATCTATTTCCTATTTAGCAAGGAATACTTAATAAATAACAGGAACCTATACTCGATTAATTTTGCCTTTGTATACTCAGTTTATCTTAACTTAATTAATTGATGTCTGTAATACAAAGCATCCTGTAAGACTTTGGAATAGGTAAAATTGATTAATTTTTGTTTGTTTAAAAGGAGACAGCCCAGTTGGACTGGTTACTAATCACATTGTTTTACTCCAAACTATACATTAAGAACTTTATTTTAATTTTGTTCATTCTATTAAAAATTGATATACTAGTGACCTAATGTCAAAAGACAAACTTAATAAAGTCACTTCTATTCACTTCTTATAAAAAGAATGTGAATATGAAAGTCATGTTTTAACGGTACAAATAGAACCTTTGGATGACACACTACAAACTTTACAATAGCACTTATTTTTCATTAATCTCAATTTCACTGAGACAGATTCCATTATGTGAGTTACTCCCTAAAGAATTTGAAGTCTGGGGAAGTTCTCTTCTATGTACTTCAGTAGAGTATATGATATTTATATAACCCTATCTTCCAGGGAGCTCAAAGCACTTGATAAATATTACCCATTGATCCTATCCACTTTTATGACCAGTAAATGGCAAGAATTGATACTACCATTTAGCAGTGGGAGAAAACTCTGGAAATGAAAATTCAAAATACCAGTAAGAGGTATGAAAGTATCTTGGTCATGGAGTTTAAGTAAAAGGTCTCCTGAGTCTTGAAAGTTTATCATTCCTCTCTCTCTATATATATATCAGAGGTCTATCTATCTATGTATCTATATCTATATCTATACATATATCAGAGAAGGCAATGGCAACCCACTCCAGTACTCTTGCCTGGAAAATCCCATGGATGGAGGAGCCTGGTAGGCTGCAGTCCATGGGTCACGAAGAGTCGGACACTTACTGAGTGACTTCACTTTCACTTTTCACTTTCATGCATTGGAGAAGGAAATGGCAACCCACTCCAGTGTTCTTGCCTGGAGAATCCCAGGGATGGCAGAGCCTGGTGGGCTGCCATCTATGGGGTTGCACAGAGTCAGACATGATTGAAGTGACTTAGCAGCATATATATATATATATATATATATATATATATATATATATATATCTTTTATACTTAAAGAAACAGTTATTTTTACTATATCTGGCTTGATTTTTTTTAAGTATAAATTTTGATTTAAAATCATCTTGTTGATTACAGATCTGGAAAATATGTAATCCTTGTTCATGATACAAAACTTGTCTCTGAAATCCATCAAATTCTGCCATTCCTTCTTATGTTTGATTAAGAATTGCAGTTAAGTAACTTGAAATAACTTGAGAAGTCCCTGCCCCAAATCCTGATGTTATCAAAAATAAAATAAAAGTCTAAAATAAGAGCAAGATTTGCCTGCAGTCACATTGTATGAGAAGAGCAAAGGAGACATTGGAAACAAGACTTTGACTCCAGTGATTTTTGTTATCACCATGTGATAATTTAAAAAAAGGAAGGAATTATATTTAAAGGCCATTGGTATAACCGTATGGCAGGGGAAAGTATCTTGGACAACCTCTTCTTTAGGCCAGTTTTGTTATCATTGCTGTTGTGTTTTTTTTTAATGTTTGTTTCCTTATTACTTAGCATAAATCTTGAATGACTGAATAACACATTGTTCTTATAGCATTGGAAGCTAGGGTAGATGTATGGTATCTATATCTTAGATGACTTTTGACATCCTAAAATGGGCACAATAATTCTATGATTTAGAATAGCCAGAGCCATTTCAGTTCTGATAGAGTTTTGTTGAAATATGCTCATTTTCCCTTGACTTCTCAAGATTGCCTTTTCATGCTGTTCATGGGGTTCTCAAGGCAAGAATATTGAAGTGGTTTGCCATTCCCTTTTCCAGTGGACCATGCTTTGTCAGAATTCTCTACCATGATCCGTCCATCTTGGATGGCCCTACATGGCATGGCTCATAGTTTCATTGAGTTTACAAGGGTGTGGTCCATGTGATCAGTTTGGTTAGTTTTCTGTGATTGTGGTTTTCATTCTTTCTGCCCTCTGATGGATAAGAACAAGAGGGTTATGGAGGCTTCTTGATGGGAGAGACTAACTGAGGGGGGAACTGGGTCTTGTTCTGATGGGCAGGGTTGTGTTCCTTCCCTGTTGTTTGAACTGAGGACAAACTATGGTAGAGGTAATGAAGATAATGGGGAAACAATGGAAATAGTGAGAGGCTTTATTATCTTGGGCTCCAAAATCACTGCAGATAGTGACTACAGCCATGAAAATAAAAGATGCTTGCCCTTTGGAAGAAAAGCTATGATCAACGTAGAAAGCATATTAAAAAGCAGAGACATTTCCGACAAAGGCCTGTCTAGTCAAAACTATGGTTTTTCCAGTAGTCATGTATGGATGTGAGACTTGGACTATAAAGAAAGCTGAGCACTGAAGAATTGATGCTTTTGAACTGTGGTGTTGGAGAAAACTCTTAAGAGTCCCTTGGACAGCAAGGAGATCAAATCAGTCCATCGTAAAGGAAATTAGTCCTGAATATTCATTGAAAGGACTGATGTTGAAAGTAAAATTCCAAAACTTTGGCCACCTGATGTGAAGAACTGACTTATTGGAAAAGACCCTGATGCTAGAAAAGATTGAAGTCGGGAGGAGAAGTGGTTGAAAGAGGATGAGATAGTTGGATGGCATAAGTGACTCAATGGACATGAGTTTAGGTAAGCTCCAGGAGTTGGTGATGGACAGGGAAGTATGGCATGCTGAGGTCCATGGGGTTGCAAAGAGTCAGACATGACTGAGCAACTTAACTGAACTGAACTCTGAAGATTGTCTTGAGAAATCATAAGTTATTCCAAATTAGAAGGTGGGGAATAGTTAGGACACTTTAGCAGGGCAAATAATTCTTCAAGTATATTATTAATGTATTTTAATACAGATGAAAAGAGATTACAGGATACATATGTTATGTCTTTGAAAATTTTAAGTAATAAAACAGCATAGACCAGAGAATACATTCTTTCTGTCTACTTACATGGTAAGACAGGCCCTTTGCTTTCAAGCAATTGCTGGCTGAAGGAAAGATGATTCAGAATCAAATATCTTTTCTGTGTGTTGTCAATGAAATCAATAATAAATTTCATTCTTGTGACTGACTTACCATAAACTTTTCCATTATCCCCTCGGTGGATGGGACCTGATGCTAAAGCAATGACACAATCTGTCTCCACTTGAGGCTAAGCTTCATGAAAGAAGTTTCCCGCTTTTACTATTTATTGATGGATTTCCAGCAACAGAATGAGTTGCACATTCATCGGAACACTCAGTCAGTCATTTCAGTCGCTCAGTCATGTCCAACTCTTTGTAACTCCATGGACTGTAGCACACCATGCTTCCCTGTCCTTCACCAACTCCAGGAGTTGCTCAAACTCAAGTCCATCGAGTGGGTGATGCCATCCAACGATCTCATCTTCTGTCGTCCCCTTCTCCACTCGCCTTCAATTTTTCCCAGCATCAGGATCTTTTCCAAGGAGTCAGTTCTTCGCATCGCGTGGCTAAAGTGTTGGAATTTCACCTTCAACATCAGTCCTTCCAATGAATATTAAGGACTGATTTCCTTTAGGATGGACTGGTTGGATCTCCTTGCTATCCAAGGGACTCTAGAGAGGCTTCTCCAACACCACCGTTCAAAAGTATCAATTCTTTGGTGCTCAACTTTCTTTATAGTCCAAGTCTCACATCCATACATGACTACTGGAAAAACCATAGCTTTGACTAGATGAACCTTTGTCAGCAAAGTAATCTCTAATTTTTAATATGTTTTCTAGGTTGATTGTAGCTTTTCTTCCAAGTAGCAAGAGTCTTATTTTCATGGCTGCAGTCATCATCTGCAGTGATTTTGGAGCCCCCCAAAATAAAGTCTCTCAGTGTTTCCATTGTTTCCCCATCTATTTGCCATGAAGTAATCGGACCAGAGGCCATTATCTTCTTTTTTATGAATGTTGAGTTTAAGCCAACTTTTTCACTCTCTTCTTTAACTTTCATCAACAAGCTCTTTAGTTCTTCTTCACTTTCTGCCATAAGGGTAGTGTCATCTGCGTATATGAGGTTATTGATATTTCTCCCAGCAATCTTGATTCCAGCTGTGCTTCATCCAGTCCAGCATTTGGCATGATGTCTATCAGCAGATGAATGGATAAGAAAGCTGTGGTACATATACACAATGGAGTATTACTCAGCCATTAAAAAGAATACATTTTAATCAGTTCTAATGAGGTGGATGAAACTGGAGCCTATTATACAGAGTGAAGTAAGCCAGAAAGAAAAACACCAATACAGTATACTAACGCATATATATGGAATTTAGAAAGAGGGTAACAATAACCCTGTGTACCAAAGAGACACTGATGTATAGAAGAGTCTTATGGACTCTGTGGGAGAGGGAGAGGGTGGGAAGATTTGGGAGAATGGCATTGAAACATGTATAATATCATGTGTGAAACGAGTTGCCAGTCCAGGTTCGATGCACTATACTGGATGCTTGGGGCTGGTGCACTGAAACGACCCAGAGGGATGGTATGGGGAGGGAGGAGGGAGGAGGGTTCAGGATGGGGAACACATGTATACCTGTGGTGGATCCATTTCAATATTTGGCAAAACTAATACAATATTGTAAAGTTTAAAAATAAAATTAAATTAAAAAAATAAAAATAAATTAATTAATTAAAAAAGAAAATTCTGAAAGACATGGGAATATCAGACCACCTGACCTGCCTCTTGAGAAACATATATGCAGGTCAGGAAGCAACAGTTACAACTGGACATGGAACAACAGACTTGTTCCAGATAGGAAAAGAGTATGTCAAGGCAGTATATTGTCACCCTGCTTCTTTAACTTATATGCAGAGTACATCATGAGAAACGCTGGGCTGGAGGAAGCACAAGCTGGAATCAAGATTGCTGGGAGAAATATCAATAACCTCAAATATGCAGATGACACCACCCTCATGGCAGAAAATGAAGAGGAACTAAAAAGCTTCTTGATGAAAGTGAAAGAGGAGAGTGAAAAAGTTGGCTTAAAGCTCAACATTCAGTAAATGAAGATTATGGCATCTGGTCTCATCACTTCATGGGAAATAGATGGGGAAACAGTGGAAAGAGTGTCAGATTTTATTTTTTGGGGGGCTCAAATTCACTACAGATGGTGATTGCAAGCCATGAAATTAAAAGATGCTTACTTCTGGAGGGAAAGTTATGACCAACCTAGACAGCATATTAAAAAGCAAAGACATTACTTTGCCAACAAAGGTCTGTCTAGTCAAGGCTATGGTTTTTTCTGTGGTCATGTATGGATGTGAGAGTTTGACTGTGAAGAAGCTGAGTGCCGAAGAATTGATGCTTTCGAACTGTGGTGTTGGAGAAGACTCTTGAGAATCCCTTGGACTGCAAGGAGATCCAACCAGTCCTCCTAAAGGAGATCAGTCCTGGGTGTTCATTGGAAGGACCGAGGCTGAAGCTGAAACTCCAATACTTTGGCCACCTCATGCAAAGAGTTGACTCATTGGAAAAGACACTGATGGTGGGAAGGATTGGGGGCAGGAGGAGAAGGGGACAACAGAGGATGAGATGGCTGGATGGCATCACTGACTCGATGGATGTGAGTCTGAGTGAACTCCGGGAGTTGGTGATGGACAGGGAGGCCTGGCGTGCTGCGATTCATGGGGTCACAAAGAGCTGGATACGACTGAGCAACTGAACTGAACTGAACTCTGCATGTAAATTAAACAAGCAGGGTGACAATATACAGCCATGACCTACTCCTTTCCCAATGTGGAACCAGTCAGTTTTTCCATGTCCAGTTATAACTGTTGCTTCTTGGCCTGCATACAGACTTCTCAGGAGGCAGGTCAGGTGGTCTGGTATTCCCATCTGTTTAAAAATTTTCCACATTTTGTTGTGATCCACACCGTCAGAAGCTTTGGCATAGTCAATAAAGCAGAAACAGCCAGGACCCTAATTCTACTTATTCTGTTGTTATCTCTCATTTCATATAACAGCTAAAACACAGTCCTTTTAGCTTACCTGTGCACTAGAGGAATCTCATGCCCATAGATCTCTGTTTTCTCCTAAAAAAGCAGAAGAAATCCCAGAGGATGAAACTGTACAATGTAATGTTTATCACATCAGCTGGTTCTCAGAGAGTTTTTGGTAAATATTGTGTGTCATTATCCCCCATATCCATATTTTACTTCTACTCTGAGTCAAGCACCTGTATGGAGGTTTTTTTTGCAATTCACTTGCTCTGCTAGCACACTTTGCTGTAGATGGAGGTAGAGATATAGAGATATATAGCATTCTTCTTAGCGTATGAGATTCTAGAGCTTAAGGCCTGTCTCATAGTAACCACTGATATCAGGACATAACTGAGGTGCTTGCCAGCTAACAGGAGCCCAGGAAATGGTTATTAAATAAACCAAATTAATAAATATTGGCTAACTCAAATTAGCATATATGACAGAATTTCATAAATATGGTAATTTCAGGATGTTTCTAGATGTAGTAATAAAGGTTTAATGCCACTTTATTATTAAATATAAGCAAATGCCAAGTTCACAATTCACGGTGAATAAGAAATGCCTTCACATTGGGTTCCTACAGCTTCTGCCTCTGAGTGATCTTTTATTAGTGATGGATTATGCAAATTTCAAATGAAGCTTTGTCCTGGGACCTAGAGGAATTAGGTGCATTGTAGAGTATAAGTGCCGAACTTAAATTTATGTTTCCAGGATGTATCAGTATAAAACCTGCTGGTTAGTTGCCCTTAAGAAAAGAAAATTCTTCCAACTGGATTGCATTCAAACATGATAGGTGGAAAACCCAACTTTCTCTTACTGTTATTTTTGTCAGTATCAATAGGTTTTTTAACTAAGGTTGTATTTTCTAATTTAAAGCCCTGTGTCCTCTCAAAAATGAGAACAAGAATGAAAGGCAAGCTTTAAATGTGAAATGCTTTACTCTTAGAATTACTGCTGAGCCCATAGAAAATGAAAATGCTATATAAAAGTTCAGGAAGTGTCTGATAAGAAATAAAGAGGACAGAAAATAGTTTCTCCTGATAAGCCTGCATTTTGAGTAAATTTTATAGAGCAGTAAATTGCCTGGATATTTTAAAAATAACTAAAATGCATTACTCAAAATTTGTTTCTCATAATTTTTGGCTTTGCAAAATTTAACTGATTGATTTCTTTTTCCCTGAACAAAGTTAGTGAAATTCTTAAAATAAGAAAAGCAAAAACAAATATAGCGATTTTCCCTCATTTTCTCTCTTCATATTTATGTATGTGTGTATGTGTGTGCTCATGTGTGTGTGTGTTTCAGTATCTTTAAAAAATGAACTGAGATAGAAGGTAGCTTATGAAATGCAGATTATCCTAATTTTGTTTTTGTTTCAGTATGATAAAAGTTGAAGGAAAATACATGGGTATGTTTACAAGCTTACTAAGTAAATATGAATTTAGAGTTTATTAATTCATGTCTCTTTCTATTTTAAAGTGATTTATTTGGGAAGAAATCCAAACCTAAGTGATGATGGCTTAGGTGATCTTTTGGCAAAGGATACAATTGAGGTTCCATTGTACATACATGTTTCATGCCCCTGTATTTTTTTCTAGTATTCCAGAACGTTTATTGAGTCATTTCTATGGACTACACAAGATTGAAAAAGGATAAGTAAAAATCAGGGCCACTCATAAAATCTCAGTTTATTGGGGAAGATAGCAGGTACTTTATAAAGAGTACAGTAAAGATTTGAACCAGATCATATGAAAAGATAGGGAAAAGGTAGTTAAGGGTGATCTCAGATGCTGTTATGGAGAAGGCAATGGCACCCCACTCCAGTACTGTTGCCTGGAAAATCCCATGGACGGAGGAGCCTGGTAGGCTGTAGTCCATGGGGTCGCTAAGAGTCAGACACGACTGAGCGATTTCACTTTCACTTTTCACTTTCATGCATTGGAGAAGGAAATGGCAACCCACTCCAGTGTTCTTGCCTGGAGAATCCCAGGGATGGGGGAGCCTGGTAGGCTGCCATCTATGGGGTCGCACAGAGTCGGACATTACTGAAGCGACTTAGCAGCAGCAGCAGCAGCAGCAGCAGCAGCAGCAGCAGCAGATGCTGTTATCACGGATATCAGAGCAGGAAAGTGATTGTTATTTCTTGATCCAGGCTACTCAAAGCCATTGTAAAGGGAGTCCGTGTCATATAGAAAGACATGTAGTAGAGAAATATTAACTTGTTTAGGAAATCCATTTTAGTTTGAAATTGCAAAAGAATCTAGTATTTATAGGAATGTGATGGAAGACAGAGATAGAATTGAAACTAGTTAGATAAAGAATGCTATTTAGATAGGCAGTGTAGTAGGCACTGGGGCTAGTGGTAGATGAAGTAATCCTAAGGCAGGCATCACATCATGAAAGCTTTGCATTCCATGGCAACTAATTTCAAGTTATCCTATAAATGAAGATAGTCATGAACACGTAGTTAGCTAAGGAATGGGATAATCAGATTTATATTTTGGCAATATCATGCATATAGCTGTATCAGTCAGTCAGTCAGTCAGTTCAGTCAGTCAGTCAGTTCAGTCACTCAGTTGTTTCTGGCTCTTTGTGACCCCATGTACCATAGCATGCCAGGCCTCTCTGTCCATCACCAACTCCTGGAGTCCACCCAAACCCATGTCCATTGAGTCAATGATACCATCCAACCATCTCAACCTCTGTCGCCACTTTTCCTCCTGCCCTCAATCTTTCTTAGATCAGGGTCTTTTCAAATGAGTCCACTCTTGGGATCAGGTGGCCAAAGTATTGGAGTTTCATCCTCAACATCAGTCCTTCCAATGAACACCCAGGAATGATCTCCTTTAGGATGGACTGGTTGGATTTCCTTGCAGTCCAAGGGACTCTCAAGAGTCTTCTCTAACACCGCAGTTCAAAAGCATCAATTCTTTGGTGCTCAGCTTTCTTCACAGTCCAACATTCACATCCATACATGACCACTGGAAGAACCATAGCCTTGACTAGATGGACCTTTGTTGGCAAAGCAATGTCTCTGCTTTTTAATATGCTGTCTAGGTTGGTCATAACTTTCCTTCCAAGGAGTGAGAATCTTTTAATTTCATAGCCGCAATCACCATCTGCAGTGATATTGGAGCTCAGAAAAATAAAGCCAACCACTGTTTCCACTGTTTTCCCATCAATATGCCATGAAGTGATAGGACCAGATGCCATGATCTTAGTTTTCTAAATGTTGAGCTTTAAGCCAACTTTTTCACTCTCCTCTTTCATTTTCATCAAGAGGCTCTTTAGTTCTTCTTCACTTTTTGCCACGAGGGTGGTGTCACTTGCATATCTGAGGTTATTGAAATTTCTCCTGGAAATCTTGATTCCAGCTTGTGCTTCCTCCAGCCCAGTGTTTCTCATGATGTACTCAGCATAAAAGTTAAGAAGCAGGGTGACATATACAGCCTTGAGGTACCCCTTTTCCTATTTGGAACCAGTCTGTTGTTCCTTGTCCAGCTCTAACTGTTGCTTCCTGACCTGCGTATAGGTTTCTCAAGAGACAGGTCTGGTATACCCATCTCTTTCAGAGTTTTCCACAGTTTATTGTGATCTACACAGTCAAAGGCTTTGGCATAGTCAATAAAGCAGAAATATATGTTTTCCTGTAACTCTTTTGCTTTTTCGATGGTCCATCGGATGTTTGCAATTTGATCTCTGGTTCCTCTGCCTTTTCTAAAACCAGCTTGAACATCTGCAAGTTCACGGTTCACGTATTGCTAAAGCCTGGCTTGGAGAAGTTTAAGCATTACTTTACTAGCGTGTGAGATGAGTGCAATTGTGCAGTAGTTTGAGCATCTTTGGCATTGCCTTTCTTTGGGATTGGAATGAAAACTGACTTTTCCCAGTCCTGTGGCCACTGCTGAATTTTCCATATTTGCTGTCATATTGAGTGTGGCACTTTCACAGCATCATCTTTCAGGATTTGAAATAGCTCAACTGGAATTCCATCACCTCCACTAGCTTTGTTCATAGTGATGCTTCCTAAGGCCCACTTGATTTCACATTCCAGGATGTCTGGCTCTAGGTGAGTGATCACACCGTCATGAGTATCTGGGCCATGAAGATCTTTTTTGTACAGTTCTTCTGTGTATTTTTGCCACCTCTTCTTAATATCTTCTGCTTTTGTTAAGTCCATACCATTTCTGTCCTTTATTGAGCCCATCTTTGCATGAAATATTCCCTTGGTATCTCTGATTTTCTTGAAGAGATCTCTAGTCTTTCCCATTCTATTGTTTTCCTCTATTTCTTTGCATTGATCGCCGAGGAAGACTTTCTTATCTCTCCTTGTTATTCTTTGGAACTCTGCATTCAAATGGGTATATCTTACCTTTTCTCCTTGCTTTTCACTTCCCATTTTTTCACAGCTATTTGTAAGGCCTCCTCAGACAGCCATTTTGCTTTTTTGCGTTTCTTTTTCTTGGGGATGGTCTTGATTCCTGTCTTGTACAATGTCACAAACCTCCATCCATAGTTCATCAGGCAGTCTGTCTATCAGATCTAGTCCCTTAAATCTATTTCTCACTTTCACTGTATAGTCATAAGGTATTTGATTTAGGTCATACCTGAATGGTCTACTGGTTTTCCCTACTTTCTTCAATTTCAGTCTGAATTTGGTAATAAGGGGTTCATGATCCAAGACACACTCAGCTCCTGGCCTTGTTTTTGCTGACTGTATAGAGCTTCTCCATCTTTGGCTGCAAAGAGTATAATCAATCTGATTTCAGTGTTGATCATCTGGTGATGTCCATGTGTAGAGTCTTCTCTTGTGTTGTTGGAAGAGGGTGTTTGCTATGACCAGTGCATTCTCTTGGTAGAACTCTATTAGCCTTTGCCCTGCTTCATTCTGTACTCCAAGGCCAAATTTGCCTGTTACTCCAGGTGTTTCTTTCCTTCCTACTTTTGTATTCCAGTTCCCTATAATGAAAAGGACACATTTTTTGGGTGTTAGTTCTAGAAAGTCTTGTAGGTCTTCACAGAACTGTTCCACTTCAGCTTCTTCAGCATTACTGGTCCGGGCATAGACTTGAATTACCGTGATAATGAATGGTTTGCCTTGGAAACGAACAGAGATCATTCTGTCATTTTTGAGATTGCATCCAAGTACTGCATTTCAGACTCTTTTGTTGACCATGATGGCTACTCCATATCTTTTAAGTGATTCCTGCCCACAGTAGTAGATGTAATGGTCATCTGAGTTAAATTCACCCATTCCAGTCCATTTTAGTTCACTGATTCCTAGAATGTTGACATTCACTCTTGCCATCTCCTGTTTGACCACTTCCAATTTGCCTTGATTCATGGACCTGACATTCCAGGTTCCTATGCAATATTGCTCTTTACAGCATTGGACCTTGCTTCTATAACCAGTCTCATTCCCAACTGGTGTTGTTTTTGCTTTGGCTCCATCCCTTCATTCTTTCTGGAGTTATTTCTCCACTCATCTTCAGTAGAATTTGGGCACCTACTCACCTGTGGATTTCATCTTTCAGTATCCTATCTTTTTGTCTTTTCATACTGTTCATGGGGTTCTCAAGGCAAGAATACTGAAGTGGTTTGCCATTCCCTTCTCCAGTGGACCACATTCTGTCAGCCCTCTCCACCATGACCCGTCCATCTTGGATGGCCCCATACGGCATGGCTTAGTTTCAGTGAGTTAGACCAGTCTATGGTCCATGTGATCAGATTGGCTAGTTGTCCGTGACTGTAGTTTCAGTCTGTCTGCGCCCTGATCCACTCTCTCAGTGCCTACCATCCTACCTGGGTTTCTCTTACCTTGGATGCAGGGTCTCTCTTCATGGCTGCTCCAGCAAAGTGCAGCTGCTGCTCCTTACCTCAGACTGTATATAGCTGTATGGACATACATATAGCTGTATGGAGATTGAATTTAATAGAGAATGCAGTACCAGGGGGAGGGAGACTAATCTGGAGGCTACTGCACGGGTCCTTGCAGGACAATGCTAGGATTTGAATTAGAAAAATGACAATGAGAGAAAAAGATAAATTTGTCATGTGTGTAATGGTTATCAAACACAGAACTTCGTGTGTGTGTGTGTGTGAAAGAGAGATAGATGAAGGAGAAAGATTTGAGGATATATTTTTCTTGGTTTGTGAATTTAGCAACTTGGTAGAAGATAGGGTAACAAACATAATAGGAATAGTGAGTTTAATAGAATTATAAATCATTTCATTTATTCATTTATAAATGTTTTCAGTATTTTCCTTTGAGGGTCTATAAAACTGTTAATCAGGTTAGAGTGCTATATGTGGATACATATTTAGAAGGTATGAGTATATTCATTAAAACCACAGAAGCGCTAAAATATTCCAGAAGAGGATAGAACACCATGTATTAACTTTTTATTGTTAGTACAGATAACTGCTTTGAGAATCAGAATAAATCTATGACTCCTACATCTTGAATTTGGCATTCATCATCAGGGAATTCATTTTCCTTTAAGAGTATTCATTGGCCCTAGGTTAAGAAACTCTTGAGTTGCATGAAGAAAGAGGAGAAATAGTAATAAAACCATCAGGGAAGCTACTCATTAAACCATTAAAAACACTGATTTCAGTTTTGACTGAAAACATTTTCTGTGATGAATGCATCTCTGTTGGATATTTCTCTTAAAGAATAAATCAACCATTGACTCCAAGTATTAATGATTCAGTTCATATATCATGATTTTGCAATCAAGAAAAATATAATTTTAAAAAGAAAACAGTGAAGGATCATTTTCCAAGTCAGGAGACTTTTTATTTTGTAATAACTCCTAAGATGTTCAAGAAAATTCATAGCATTGTTTGCCTGAAGCCCAGACTACATTTTTTTTAAAGCTTATATAAATAATACTGCTCTTTGTTGCTTAATTAAGACTTTTGGCATGCCCACCACACCAAGCTGACTGCCAGTATGAAACAATTTACTCCCTAGCTAAAAATAGTTCTGGCTAAATTGAAATTGACAGACAATGAACCAGTGGTTGGGAATGTTTATTGAATACCATGCCCCAATTTTGTTAATGAAGGTATACATCATGCTCCAGTTGGTAAGCCACTTGTGAAGCCAGGAATGATTCCAGGTTTCTATAGCTGGTGCCAGGATCTATAATTTTGTCAATAAAGAGTAAATACTCAGTGTAGACCTGTGCCATCGTAATAGTGGAGTCTTGAACCCTGAGATGGAACTGGTCCAGCATGAATGTCTACCAGTTTCTAGATCTCCTCACCTATCCATTAAATTTTTTTCTAAAAAAAAGTTAAAACATTTTTCCAAATAACACATGTCAGATAAGACACTATGTAAGGAAGAAGGTAGGAAAGCTGGAAGTAGCTATCTTCAGGTGACATTCTCCCTACTATTTTTTTTTTTTTTTTCATTTAACACGGAGAATTGTCTCTTTCAATAATGATACTAATGTTCTCTGGTTTGAAGACTCTAAAATTTCAGTACCCCCCCCTTTTTTTGGCACAGTATCTCTGCTAATTAAAAAGCAAAAATCAGTAAGAGAAAACCTGATTAACAGTGAAAGAGTAAGTGCTTTTAATTTTAGTCATTGAAAGTTCTGAGGAATGTGACTTCAGAATTCAAGAGCTTAAAGATATCATCAATCTGGGAACTTCTCACAGAATTGCTCCTCCATATTCATCACGTGGACTTCTTTTCCTTAGATGTATCATCCCCTGGTCATAGGATGGCCATACCAGACCAGGAAGGATGATGACTTTAAAAGGAGACACCATTGCCTCAGCATCTAATCATTCAATATTTGAATAAAATTCAAAACTTTGAACAAATTTTAATTAAATTAAAATTAATGTATATACTTACAATTGTTTATAGACTTTATTGTTGACAGAGGATGAGATGGTTGGATGGCATCACCACCTCAATGCAGATGACTTTGAGCAAACTCCTGAAGACAGTGAAAGAGAAACCTGTCATACTGCAGTCCATGGGGTCACAAAGAATTGAATATTTAGTGACTGAACAACAACAACAATGTATATACTTACAATTGTTTATAGCAATTATTGCTCTGATAAATTTTAAGCTGATTCAAAAATCCAATTATGTAATACAGTATGCACTGAAGCAATAAATTATAGATCTACATTTTTTTTAAAATTGAGGAACATTTATTAAACAACTAGTATTCAAATATATAGGCAAGAAGTCCTTATTTCTCACTGAATGTAACCAAACACTATATGCTAATTCAAACTAATAAACAGTGGGACCTCTAATTTTGTAGTACATACTTACTATGAAAATAGAATGTAGTTAAGGAAGATTGCTTTGCTTTTTTGTCTCAGAGGTTTAGTAAGAATATTTATACTTTGTTTACCATTTGTGGGCTTCCTAGGTGGCTCTAGTGGTAAAGACTGCCTGCCAATGCAGGGGATACAAGAGAGGAGAATTTGATCCATGGGTTGAGAAGATCCCTTGGAGTAGAAAATAGCAAGCCATTCCAGTATTCTTGCCTGGAAAATCCCATGGACAGAGGAGCCTGGCAGTCTACAGTCCATTGGACCACAGAGAGTCAGACATCACTGAGCAACTGAGCATACACCGTTTGTATTCAAAGACCTTTATGGATATTATGTTCAGCCATAATATTATATCACTTTATGTAAATATTCATTTATTGTCTATGATTAAAACCTTTAATTTCTGAATGAAAAATCCCATGTGTCATAATACACATCAAATAACTTATGTTTTAGAATGTTCACATAATGGTTGTTGCTGTAAACATTGATCATGACTCTAATATCATACTGTTGTACAAGGAAGAATAAACCTTGCCAGTCAGTTTCTCTATAGGCAAGAGAAACTGATAGAAATGCTGTATTGCTGAGGAAATATCCAGTATAGGGTGTCCAACCCAGAAAAGAGCAGTGATCATGAATTTAAGATCTAGAATCAAACAGCTCGGTACTTGCTGTTTGAATTTGGGGAATTAATTTTTCTGTGCTACAGCTCCTTCTTCATATAATTGGGAATAAATCCTCATTACTCTTTTTGTAAATATTTTAATTTTATTGGAGTGTAGTTGATGTATACTGTTTTGTTAGTTTCAGGTGTACCTCAAAGTGATTCATTTATGTATATATGTATATATATATATATATATATATGTTCATTCTTTTTTAGATTCTTATCTCATATAGGCTATTACAGAATATTGAATAGAATTCTCTGTGCTATATAGATCCCATCATTCATCTATCTTATATATAATAGCATATGTGTGTTCATCCCATGCTTCTGATTTATCCCTCACCGACACTTCCCCTTTCATTACTCTTTTTGTAAGAGTAATAAACATGGTAATAAAAGAGGTAACAAACATAAGATGCTTAGCACAAACCCTTGCACTGAGCAGGCCCAAGGTAACTTTAAGCCATTACTTGTTAGTTCATTAACTATATCATCTTGTCACTGGCATTAAGAAGATCTTGATATTCTCCCTTAATTCTTAAAAATTTTATCGAGCTGTAATTAACATACAAAGTTGTATTGGAGTCAGGTGTACAACATAATGATTTGTTGTAAGTATATAGTAAGATGACCAGCAAAAGAAGTCTGATTCATATCCATTCTACACATAGTTACAATTTTTTTCTTGTGTTGAGAGCTTTTAAGACTTACTGTCTTAGCAACTTTAAAATATGCAATACAGTATTAACTATGGGACGCAGGAAATGGCAACCCACTCCAGTATTCTTGCCTGGGAAATTCCGTGAAGAGAGGAGCTTGGCAGGCCATAGTCCCTGGGGTCACAGAAAGGGCAGACATGACTTAGTGACTAAACAACAACTGTTAACTATATTCACTATGCTGTACATGACCTACCAGACTTTTTCTTTTTGTAACTGGAAGTTTTGGCCAGCTTCACCAATTTCTTTTATGTGTGAAAAAAAAAGGAATAATAATTCTGCTTATTCCACTCCATAGATTTTCTTTGAAAAGCAAATACAATAATAGATGCAGGAGGCAGTGAGTTGTAATGAAAAGAACTAGAGCTAGATAGATTTGAACTTGAATTCTTGTTTCTCAATTATTTCCCCATGAAACATTTGAAATGAAATTGTTAAAATGCAAAGCTGATCTTTTAATTTGTCCACTAGAACTTTTAATTCTTTTTATATTACCCTTATAATACAATCAATAATCCTTAGATTGTAGGTAAAGCTCTTTTTGAGGTGGATCTTTCCTGGATCTTTTTTAAATTCCATCTATACCATTTTCCCATCATTCCCCAGACTCCAGCCCCACTGTCTTGTTTTGATTTCCTTGTCTTTGCCAGAAATTTCCTCACTGTGACAATTTTAAATTAGCTCACTGCTCTACCTGGGTTATTTTCCTTCCATGCAGTTCATCTTTCTGACTTTAACTTATATTCAAGATCTCTTCTTTTTTTTTTTTTAATTAATTTTATTTTTTAACTTTACAATATTGTATTGGTTTTGCCATATATCAACATGAGTCCGCCACAGGTATACACGTGTTCCCCATCCTGAACCCTCCTCCCTCCTCCCTCCCCATACCATCCCTCTGGGTCATCCCAGTGCACCAGCCCCAAGCATCCAGTATCGTGTATCAAACCTGGACTGGCAATTCGTTTCTTATATGATATTATACATGTTTTAATGCCATTCTCCCAAATCATCGCCCCCCTCCCTCTCCCACAGAGTCCAAAAGACTGTTCTATACATCTGTATCTCTTTTGCTGTCTCCCATACAGGGTTGTCGTTATCATCTTTCTAAATTCCATATATATGTGTTAGTATACTGTATTGATGTTTTTCCTTCTGGCTTACTTCACTCTGTATAATAGGCTCCAGTTTCATCCACCTCATTAGAACTGATTCAAATGTATTCTTTTTAATGGCTGAGTAATACTCCATTGTGTATATGTACCATAGCTTTCTTATCCATTCATCTGCTGATAGACATCTAGGTTGCTTCCATGTCCTGGCTATTATAAACAGTGCTGTGATGAACATTGGGATACACATGTCTCTTTCAGTTCTGGTTTCCTTGGTGTGTATGCCCAGCAGTGGGATTGCTAGGTCATATGGCAGTTCTATTTCCATTTTTTAAAGGTATCTCCACACTGTTCTCCATAGTGGCTGTACTAGTTTGCATTCCCACCAACAGTGTAAGAGGGTTCCCTTTTCTCCACACCCTCTCCAGCATTTATTGCTTATAGACTTTTGGATCACAGCCATTCCGACTGGCGTGAAATGGTACCTCATAGTGGTTTTGATTTGCATTTCTCTGATAATGAGCAATGTTGAGCATCTTTTCATGTGTTTGTTAGCCATCTGTATGTCTTCTTTGAAGAAATGTCTATTTAGTTCTTTGGTCCATTTTTTGATTGGGTCATTTATTTTTCTGGAATTGAGCTGTAGGAGTTGCTTATATATTTTTGAGGTTAGTTGTTTGTCAGTTGCTTCATTTGCTATTATTTTCTCCCATTCTGAAGGCTGTCTTTTCACCTTGCTAATAGTTTCCTTTGTTGTGCAGAAGCTTTTAAGTTTAATTAGGTCCCATTTGTTTACTTTTGCTTTTATTTCCAATATTCTGGGAGGTGGGTCATAGAGGATCCTGCTATGATGTATGTCAGAGAGTGTTTTGCCTATGTTCTCCTCTAAGAGTTTTATAGTTTCTGGTCTTACGTTTAGATCTTTAATCCATTTTGAGTTTATTTTTGTGTATGGTGTTAGAAATGTTCTAGTTTCATTCTTTTACAAGTGGTTGACCAGTTTCCCAGCACCACTTGTTAAAGAGATTGTCTTTAGTCCATTGTATATTCTTGCCTCCTTTGTCAAAGATAAGGTATCCATAGGTGCATGGGTTTATCTCTGGGCTTCTATTTTGTTCCATTGATCTATATTTCTGTCTTTGTACCAGTACCATACTGTCTTGATAACTGTGGCTTTGTAGTAGAGCCTGAAGTCAGACAGGTTGATTCCTCCAGTTCCATCCTTCTTTCTCAAGATTGCTTTGGCTATTTGAGTTTTTTTGTATTTTCATACAAATTGTGAAATTATTTGTTCTAGCTCTGTGAAGAATACCATTGGTAGCTTGATAGGGATTGCATTGAATCTATAAATTGCTTTGGGTAGTATGCTCATTTTCACTATATTGATTGAGTGCTTGTTTTTCTCTTTTGTTCACTCCATAAAGCAAAGGTTATGCTTATTTATATTGCAGCTGTATCACCAGTTTCTGGTGTACAATAGGCTCTCAATATAGAATACAGAATGACAACATAATTCCTTGAAATTTATAAACCTCAGTGGAAAAGATGAATGTTAGTACCAGCTTGCAAGATTGTTTTTATATCGGAAGTGATGTGAGTAGCTGTCAAAAAATGCAACTATCACTATTAATGATACTAATGATAAGTAATTATTATTATTAATGATAAGTAGTAGTATAAAGTACAGTGCATTTTAAAATAGTAAGTTATTTTTGTTCTGTTGAAATAGATGGGATCATACAAAAGGTACACAAATATAAACATGATTGACCTTCTGTAGTACCGATTTAAGATATATTTTATTTGGGGGGAAATTTACAAGGAGAGATATAGCAGAATGTGGCAACTCCCTGATCTATTTTTGTCTTGAAGAGGAGTGCTCAGGATGAACTGAAAACACCATGGAGAAGGTGTTAGTGGAAACCTGTATAAATACCATGGGAGGTGAGGAATAATCTAGACAACTATACAACAGTGGGAGCCTCTTAGCCAAGAAAGCACCCTTTTTAGAAATAGGGAGCCTTTAGAGCCCACTGTTATTTGTTTTCAATCTGTTCATCTATTGAATTAACTCAATATTGACTCTTTGCAAAACTATGAAAGGTGAGGAGAAAATCAGCCATCAGTGTCTATGCTAATTATTCTTTTGTAAGTTGGAAAATATTTCAGAATTCTCAGTGGGGGAGGTTTTGGATTATTATTCATGAATGTCTGATATAGTTTAGTTCTTTCCTTTTATCTCCCTTACTTGGTCATCTAGAGTTCTTTCTCCAAATCACTGTATTAGTATATATATTTTAATCACCAATGACATAAATACCATACATACTATCACAGAAATGCTCAATGCTTGTTTCATGAATGCAGTAAAAGTGGATCATAAGGGGAGGCAAAAGTGTAACAGTTCTGCTGTGTAGTGGGACAGGCCAGGGCTCATTTTCCAGTTTCTTAACCATGGAAAATAGAACTTCTATTTTTTTTTTCATTTATAAGATGACAATAATACTCAATTCTTAGGATTAAAAGTGAATTAAAATAGAGAAAAAATTTAAATGCTTAATAATATAAGTGACATATAATAAGTAAAAATTAATGAAAAACTATTAGTTTTAACTCTGGTATTATCAGTTTTTAGATGTTAGTATAATGCAGGAATCTGAAAGTAGGACTTGAAAGATGAGGAAGATAAAATATAGTCAAGTACTGTATACACTGAGAATTTCAGTGAGGAGAGGGAGCATATTGGAAAGAAAAAGTGAAAAGAGAGAACCTAGACACATCGGTAACAGGAGCAGGAGGTTTGGAATTGATTTAGTAATTGGGACATAGTATGGAGTTCATGGACTCTGAAAATAGCTAAACAGACATGCTTTAATGTAGCTAAACAGATGATATGCTTTATACAAGGCAGAAATGTCTTTTCTCAGTTATTAATATTAAGTTACCCTGGCGGGAAGACTGAAATTGAATGATGACCTTTAGTACAATTTTTTGTTAGCTTAAAACACCAATCATGATTATATTTCTCAGATTATTTTACCAATTATTTTTTCTCTCCTGGATATATCACAAGATAATTTTATTATGTTAAATTCACTTACAAAGAAAAAACATTGCCACTCATTTTTGTTCTTAAGCACTAAATTATACTTTGGATGAAGTAATTCAAGCAGGCCTGCAGTTTTCCAGCCTCATGTTGTTTTAATTGTAACAGTTATTAATAACATATCAGAGGGATAATGAATACAATAGGGATTGATAGCATACAATGAAAGAGAATCTCTTTATGTCAGTAATGTTTTTCCTATTATGATGATTAGAAGTGTGATTTCAAGAGTTAGTCTCCTAATTTGCCACTAAGCAATGTACTTGACCTGTCTAAATAGCACTTTGCTCATTAGTAAACAAAAATGATAAAAGCATCATTGCATTGGTTTGTAGTAACAATCTAATTAGGAAATGTGTGTAAAGTGCCTAGTATTCAGCACATAAATAATTTTTGGCCATGTGTCCTATAAGATTCATATTGATCATTAATTAACAATGCTTTGATGTAAATGGGATTTACTGGTAGCTTAGATGGTAAAGAATCTGTCTGAAATGCAGGAGAATGGGATCAGGAAGATCCCCTTGAGAATGGAATGGCTACACACTCCACTATTCTTGCCTGGAAAATTCCATGGACAGAGGAGCCTAGTGGGCTATAGTCCATGAGATTTCAAAGAGCTAGCCACGACTAAGTGACTAATACCTCCATTTTCACTTTTGCAGCAAAAATAGCTCATATCTCTATTTAAAGAACAGGAATCTGAGGTTTAGAAAAGTTTTTATTATTGGTCTTATTTATAGGACATAGCCAAAACAGGAATCAGGTATAAAAATCAAGATCCCATGATTTTTCTACTTTAATACCAACTTGTGTGTATGTGTGTTGTTTGCTTTCTGTCCCTGAAGCAGAGAATCAGTAATCAGCAAGGCTTATTGAGAAGAATAAAGGAGGGAAATATATTAGTAATTTCATTCTGTTCAACTTTTATTGAGTGCCTAGTGTAAGGAATGGAATAAATAATTGAATCACATAAAATCCTTGACTGAAAAAAATCCCAGAGTCCACTGTAAGAAACAGATATTTATAGCATAGATTAATAAGCACAGTATGTGTGCCCCTGACAGACTTGGCAAATAGAAACAAGAGGTTTGTTCTGTCAGGAGAGAAGTAGTTTGGAGGAGCATGTGTATTCTGAGAAGTGTCATGGGGAAGGTGATGCTAATGTAATGTTTAAAGAGTTACCACATGAAGGCTCATCCCAGGTAGTGGGAAAAAAATTACCAAGAAACAGAGGAACACGATGACTTAGAAAATAATAAGAAGCTCAATAGCACCAAAATTGAAACCTTAAAATTTGGCAGCAATGGTAAAAAGGACTAAAACTTGCAAGACTAGCAGGGGATAGAACTTGAAAGGCCATTTACTGAAATACAAGTTAAGATCCACTGAGGGTGTGAATATTCCCAGTGGAGAAAGGACTAAATTTTCTTTCTCTCTGCTTCATAACATTTTCCAACAAGAAAAGTCTTACTCATGGACTCAAGTCACTGTGTCTCTGATGTTGGAAAATTGCAGGCATGCAAGGTTAGATATTTGTGGTGCCTCATGACCAGAAAGTCTGTCTCTTTGATTTACCAGCTGAGATTCAGCTACCTTGTTTTACCTCTTGAGTATCATTTAGGGAGTGAAGGGTGCAACTCTGGGCATATGGATGCTGATGACAGAGAAATACCTTACCCGTAAGAGAACTCTCACAAGACAGAGTTAAATGGGATTTATATGGTTTCATTTCTAACTAGCATAATCTTGGGAGGTTGTGAAATCCCTTTTAGAGCACCAATTTAATAGAAGTCATCTAATTAAAAACCCACTAAATAATACTTGTTTTAGCTTTTTTTTTTTTTTTTTTGCTTAATTGAATGTGCACCATTTACTTTGCAAGGACTTTTAACTACTGTCCCAGTTGAGACTTTAAAAAACAGCTGTTATTGTGGCACAGGCTGGTAAAAGATCAGATATATTTCAGTTTATTGAGTAAATTAAACATGTAGGCCATTTAAAAATAAAAGCTTATTACTGTTCTGGAACTAATTATCATATGATATTTCATAGCAGCCCTTGAAACTAAGCAAAGTGGAGACTCAGAGACTTTGTCACTGGGCTTTTGCATCTGAAAGAGTCCCATTTGGAGCATAAAAATTCAAGTTCTACATCTTGAGTGGCCTCAGACCTACATCTGCTCATTTGTGCCACTTAACAAATGTATCTGATTTCATCAGTAGGTACTTCTGAGACAGAACATTCTTTGCCCAACAGTGTGGCAGCACCTTGGTTTCTATACTTCTTTATATTTGTACAGGGATTATTGGCATGACAACAAAGCTCATTATTTTCAGAAGTGTGAGGGTATGTGGGGAAAGAGTTAAATTTGCACTTCTCTATGTGTGATAAGAAACTGATGCAGTCTTTTTAGAAATGAGGCACCAACAAAAGACAAAGATCAGATGAGCCCATCCTTCATAAAGCAACAAATCTGAGCTCTGATGGATTATTATCTACAAGGACTGATACCAACCAGTTCAGTTCAGTCACTCAGTTGTATCTGACTCTTTTGCAACACCCATGACCTGCAGCACACCAGGCTTCCCTGTCCATCACCAACTCCTGGAGCTTGTTCAAACATGTCCATCAAGTCGGTGATGCCATCCAACCATCTTGTCCTCTGTCATCTCCTTCTCCTCATGTCTTCAATCTTTCCAGCATCAGGGTCTTTTCCAATAAGTTGGCTCTTTGCATCAGGTGGCTGAAGTATTGAAGTTTCAGCTTCAGCATCAGTCCTTTAATTGAACATTCAGGACTAATTTCCTTTAGGATTGAGTGGCTTGATCTCCTTGCTGTCCAAGGGACTCTCAAGAGTCTTCTCCAACACCACAGTTCAAAATAATCAATTGTTTGGCACTTAGCTTTCTTTATAGTCCAACTCTCACATTCATACATGACTACTGGAAAAACCACAGCTTTTTGACCTTTATTGGCAAAGTAATGTCTCTGCTTCTATTATGCTGTCTAGGTTTGCCATAGCTTTTCTTCCAAAGATCAAGCATCTTTTAATTTCTTGGCTGCAGTCACCAATACCTACCCTAAAATTATAGCTGAATTAACTAAAAGAGTGTCGATGTGTATTTTTTACTATATCAAATATATAGTATTATTCAGAAGCACACAATATGAAATTGCAGTAATGAAGAACTGGATGTGCTCTAAGATTATTTCTGTTTTATTCTGAGTGTGTAGGAAATTGGATGAGACTAGTTCTTTCCTGGAGAATCCCAGGGACAGGGGAGCCTGGTGGGCTTCGTCTATGGGGTCGCACAGAGTTGGACATGACTGAAGTGACTTAGCAGCAGCAGCAGCAGAATCATACTGTTCATTTGATTAAATATCTTTTCTAAATTTAACAAGTAATTTAATGAAAAATAGTTACACATATGCAGGAATATATTTTATGAGCTTTACATCTCATGCTTCTTGGTTATTCTCTCAGCACATCTTTAAACCATTCTTGTACCAGACTGAACCATTAGGCCTAAGTTGTATTGATGGCCAGTACAGTATAGTTATCATTACAGAAACACAACAGTTGTAAAAGCTGCTTTCAGAGGCTAATCCTCTAAGACATATGATGACATGGGGTGAGGCATTTACAATTCATTAAAAAAATGTTCGTCTCCTGTCCCAGATTTTAGCACATGTCCCTAGATGTTCGTCCAGCTTACCTATCTGGATTCCTGCTTTAATTTTTGGACCCTGAAAAAAAAAATTTTTTTCCTTCTCTCTTTCTCTCTTTGTTCTAGTTATATATATTTTAAAATGTACCATAAGCATATTAAATGCAGCACTCATGTATGTTTTAAATTTATTTTGCACTAATAATATTTTTACAGGGTAAGTAGCCTTCTGAAATTAACAGATGCTTACTCCTTGGAAGAAAAGTTATGACCAATCTAGATAGCATATTCAAAAGCAGAGACATTACTTTGCCAACAAAGGTCCATCTAGTCAAGGCTATGGTTTTTCCAGTGGTCATGTATGGATGTGAGAGTTGGACTGTGAAGAAAGCTGAGCACCGAAGAATTGATGCTTTGAAATGTGGTGTTGGAGAAGACTCTTGAGAGTCCCTTGGACTGCAAGGAGATCCAACCAGTCCATTCTGAAGGAGATCAGCCCTCGCATTTCTTTGGAAGGAATGATGCTAAAGCTGAAACTCCAGTACTTTGGCCACCTCATGCGAAGAGTTGACTCATTGGAAAAGACTCTGATGCTGGGAGGGATTGGGGGCAGGAGGAGAAGGGGATGACAGAGGATGAGATGGCTGGATAGCATCACTGACTCGATGGACATGAGTCTGAGTGAACTCCGGGAGTTGGTGATGGACAGGGAGGCCTGGCGTGTTGTGATTCATGGGGTCGCAGAGAGTCAGACATGACTGAGCAACTGAACTGAACTGAGCCTTCGTGCTTTGACAAGTTGAAAGGCCACCTATTTCCAACTCAAAATGTAACAGGAAACCATGTGTGGTTACAGAATGGCTTTCCAACATATATATTCAAATGCTATGTGCTCATACATAAGCTGCTCATTTTAAAAGTAAACACATATCTTACTAATATCAATGTAACAAATATCATAATGTAACATATTGCTTGTGTGTGATCAACTGAATTTATAATTATCAGAAGAAATGTCTTAGAAAGTCTGTGAAAAATTGAAAAATCTCTTTAGTAAAATGAATAGAGCACCTCCATTATACAACACAAAGAAAAGGTATTGTGTTTACCGGTAGATTTAAGAATAGAAAGCTGAGAATACAGCAAGGAATGCCCATTTGGGCCTTATGATATTTACTTTAAGACTTAAGATTTTTTTATTTTTTATTTTTTAAGATTAAAAAAAAATATATTAGCATTATTTTTGCAAAAGTTCCTACATGCTCTCAGTAGCTCAGTCATGTCCAGCTCTTTGTGACCCTGTAGACTGTAACCTCCCAGGCTCCTCTGTTTATGGGATTTTGCCAACAAGAATATAGGAGTGGGTTGCTGATACCTGACCCAGGGATCGACCCAAGTCTCCTGTGTTTCTTGTATTGCAGGTGATTCTTTACTTCCAAGCTAAAGGGGAAGCCCCAAAGTTACCGAGTGGTGGTGCTTTAGTCGCTAAGTCACGTCCCCACTCTTGTGACCCCAATTGATTTCCCAGGCAAGAATACTGGAGTCTGTTGTCATTTCCTTCTCCAGGGGGTCTTCCTGACCCAGAGACTGAATTCTAGTCTCCTGCATTGCAACTGAGCCACTAGAGAAGCCCCAAAATTTACTGTACTACCAACAAAAGTAATGCACCTTATTAGCAGTTTAGTTTTTAATCATGTGACTATTTCAACAGATATTTTTGATAAACTTCAGTAATCGTTCATCATGAAAATTTTTAGCAAATTGATATTAGAAATAAACTTCTTAGTCTGATAAATATATATATTTTGAAACTGCAACCAACCTCACACTCAATTTAAATGTTGAAAGGTTTCTCTTTAAATTCACCAGTAAGAAAAAGTTGTCCCATATTTATGCTTCTATTTTTCTTTGTACTGGAAGCACTGACCTTCTCAGTAAGATGACAAAAGTAAATAAATTTATAGGGACTGATAAAGAAGAATCAAATTTGCTATATTTACATTTTATATAGAACATTCAAAAAATCAACACATATTACAAATGTTATAATTATTTTGCAGGCTTGCTAAATACAAAAAACAAAACAAAACAAAATAATCACTCAATTACATATATAGCAGAAAGTGAAGAGGAACTAAAAAGCCTCTTGATGAAAGTGAAAGTGGAGAGTGAAAAAGTTGGCTTAAAGCTCAACATTCAGAAAACGAAGATCATGGCATCCAGTCCCATCACTTCATGGGAAATAGATGGGGAAACAGTGTCAGACTTTATTTTTTCTGGGCTCCCAAATCACTACAGATGGTGACTGCAGCCAAGAGATTAAAAGACACTTACTCCTTGGAAGGAAAGTTATGACCAACCTAGACAGCATATTCAAAAGCAGAGACATTACTTTGCCAACAAAGGTCCGTCTAGTCAAGGCTGTAGTTTTTTCTGTGGTCATGTATGGATATGAGAGTTGGACTGTGAAGAAGGCTGAGTGCCAAAGAATTGATGCTTTTGAACTGTGGTGTTGGAGAAGACTCTTGAGAGTCCCTTGGACTGCAAGGAGATCCAACCAGTCCATTCTGAAGGAGATCAGCCCTCGCATTTCTTTGGAAGGAATGATGCTAAAGCTGAAACTCCAGTACTTTGGCTACCTCATGCGAAGAGTTGACTCATTGGAAAAGACCCTGATGCTGGGAGGGATTGGGGGCAAGAGGAGAAGGGGACGACAGAGGATGAGATGGCTGGATGGCATCACTGACTCGATGGATGTGAGTCTGAGTGAACTCCGGGAGTTGGTGATGGACAGGGAGGCCTGGCGTGCTGCAATTCATGGGGTCGCAAAGAGTCGGACACGACTGAGAGACTGATCTAATCTGATCTGATATATATCAACCAAAAACCCAGTAGAAACAGTTTTTCATAAATATTAGTATATTACAAAAATAAGACATGTGTAGTAGTAAATACATAATGAGCAAGAACTCCTAGAAAATTATTATACCCAAAGGAGATGCATTATAGAATTGAATAAATCTAGTGATATACCACATATGGATAGTAAGAGAAGATTATAAACATACCCAGTCTCTTCAATTTGATTTATAATTTTAATATAATCCCAACCCAATTGCAACACCTGTTTTACAAGAAAGCTGATTGTCAAATTTATATGAAATCAATTGCAAAAGTCAATACTTGCCAAAATAGTCTTAAAGAGGAAGAATATGGATGGAGGATTTGTTCTACAAAATATCATGATATAGTATAAAGCTATATAAATTGTACAAAGCTATATAAATTCTACAAATAGTATTGGTACAAGTATAGACCATAGAAAACCTGGAAATAGATTGCAAGCTAAATATGCTTGATATTTAGCAAGGTATCCTTTAACAAGGATCACTGAAGAGCAGCTAGAAAACTAGAGTGTTTTCAATAATTAATGCTGCAATAATTGGGCATCCAGAAGGGGAAACACAAGACATTTGATTCCTACTCAGATGCATCCCTGATAAACTAACTACTTAATTAAGAAAGGGAATACATAAAGTTTTAGAAGGTAATATATGGGAATATCTTTGAGACTTCAAGCTAAGGAAAGTTTTCTTAAAACACAAAATATGCTGCCGGTTAATAAAACCAACTACATTAAAATTGAGAGTACCTCGTTGTTAAAAAATTTTATAGATTTGTTTATTAAGGCCACCTGTCTTGAAGAGATTATGTATGAAACATATTCAATATAAACATACAACAAATTAACAGGGGATATCAAAAAAATCCAATCAAAAATGCTGGGTGCACTAAACAGTCACCTCACATAGGTAAATATCCAAATTACTAATTTATATGTAAAAAAAATGTTGAAATTATTACTAATTGGGGAAATGCACATTAAAATTAAAAGTTACCACTTTAAACATCCAATAGATTGGCAAAATAAAATGCTGTGCTTAAAAGTCCTATGTGTTGGCAAATGTGGAGACATGGAAACTCTACTCTCCCATCCTTTCATGATGAGAAAGAAATTAATTCAAGCACTTTGGGAAAGAGAGGAGCATTACCTAGTAAATGTAAACTCTATTAACCTATGGTTAATGTGCATGTGCTAAGTTGCTTCAGGCATGTCCAACTCTTTGTGACCCTATGAACTATAGACTGCCAGTCTCCTCTGTCCATGGGATTCTATAGGCAAGAATACTGGGGTGGGTTGCCATGCCCTCCTCCAGGGGATCTTCCCAACCCAGGGATAGCACCCACATCTCTTACCTCTCCTGCATTGGCAAGCAGGATCTTTACCAGTGCCACATGGGAAGCCCATCAGTACATATAAATATTTATTAGTCTTTAAAAATTGAGAAAAAATGATAATTATTTAGGATACATAAATGTATAGTCCATTTATATACAGTTTAGAAACATAATGTACTGAAGATTATTTTTGTGAATACATTTTTTTTGGTGAAAATAAAGAAAAGCAAGTGAATTTACTGTGGAGATTCAAATATTGATAATTAAAAATTTCAAATATTAATAACATTTGAAATGTTTAAAATATTGATAATATTTTCATAAGGTGCATCTGGATATTATAATGTACTTTATTGATATGTTATATGGTATATATTTTATGATTGAAATAAAAAATGTTTTTATAAAGTATGTTAGAAAAATAAGCTCACAAAATGGTATTAGGTTTTATTATTATTAAATCTGCTAATACCAATATCTCAGTAAAAAAAAACAAAACATCTCCTTTAGTTATGTTAAAAGGCTAGAAATCAAAGCTGTTACTTGGTCACTGTAATATTGATTTGTTTTTCTTTACTGCCTATTTTCAAGAACACATTTGTACTACACTTACCTAGTTTGTTATTCTTGTTTGTTTGTATAATCACTTTCTCATAATATGCCCTTCTACATTTTTTAAAGCAGCTTCATGTTTTCCAAAGCAATTTTTCACTACATTTAAAAAATGTCATCTCTAAAATTGAATACTTTAGAAAGATGCTTCTTGCTTTCCCTTTGTGAATGACCACATCATGCTTTCTTATTTCATCATGAACAAAGTTATTAGAAACTACCCCAATTCTATAAAAACAAAATGTCTTTTTTCTATTATGTATGCAATATTGAAAATTCAGGTGCTACAATCTAACAACTGGAATTCCTATTTTCATATTGACTTCAGTCAAACATCTCTCCCAAAATACTTTTGATTCTTAAAAAGGTGTGCACTCTTCATTTCCCTTCTTACCCATTTCTTTCAAAAAGAGACTACTTCGGTATACAGAGGTGGCTTTGATGACCTTGAAGTAGTCACCAAGTTTATGGTCAGAGAATGCAACAGTCTACTTTTACCTTCCTGACCATCTCTGTAATTTCTAAAAATCTTGTTTTCAGAGCTTGATTTTGCAACAATATATTTTGTGCCTCTTAATCTCCTCTGTTACTGGTTGTTCAGTTCAGTTCAGTTCAGTTGTTCAGTCGTGTCCGACTATTTGTGACCCCATGGACAGCAGTAAGACAGGCTTCCCTGTCCATCATGAACTCCAGAACCTACTCAAACTCATGTGCATTGAGTCGGTGATGCCATACAACCATCTCATCCTCTGTTGTCCCCCTCTGCTCCCACCTTCAATCATTCCCAGCATCAGGGTCTTTTCAAAGGAGTCAGTTCTTCACATCAGGTGGCCAAAGTATTGGAGTTTCAGCTTCAAAAACTGTTCCTTTCTATGAATATACAGGACTGATGTCCCTTAGGATGGACTGGTTGGATTTCCTCACAGACCAAGGGACTCTTGAGTCTTCTCCAACAACACAGTTCAAAAGCATCAATTTGTCCGCACTCAGCTTTCTTTATAATCCAACTCTCACATCCATATGTGACTACTGGAAAGACCATAGCCTTAACTAGACAGACCTTTGTTGGCAAAGTAATGTCTCTGCTGTTTAATATGTTGTCTAAGTTGGTCATAACTTTCCTTCCAAGGAGTAAACATCTTTTAATTTCATGGCTGCAGTCACCATTTTCAGTGATTTTGGAGCCCCCAAAAATAAAGTCTGACACTGTTTCTACTGTTTCCCCATCTATATGCCATGAAGTGATGGGACCAGATGCCATGATCTTAGTTTTCTGAATGTTTAATTTTAAGCCAACTTTTTCACTCTCCTCTTTCACTTTAATCATGAGGTTCTTTAGTTCTTCTTCACTTTCTGCCATAAGGGTGGTGTCATCTGCGTATATGAGGTTCTTGATATTTCTCCCAGCAATCTTGATTCCAGCTTGTGCTTCCTCCACCCAGCGTTTCTCATGATGTACTCTGCATATCAGTTAAATAAGCAGGGTGACAATATACAGCCTTGATGTACTCCTTTTCCTATTTGGTACCAGTCTGTTATTTCATGTCCAGTTCTAACTGTTGCCTGATGACCAGCATACAGATTTCTCAAGAGGCAGATCAGGTGGTCTGGTATTCCTATCTCTTTCAAAATTTTCCACAGCTTGTAGTGATCCACACAGTCAAAGGTTTGGTGTAGTCAATAAAGGAGAAATAGATGTTTTTGTGGAACTCTCTTGCTTTTTTGATGATCCAACAGATGTTGGCAATTTGATCTCTGGTTCCTTTGCCTTTTCTAAATCCAGCTTGAGCATCTGGAAGTTTATGGTTCATGTACTGTTGAAGCCTAGCTTGGAAAATTTTGGGCATTACTTTGCTAGCATGTGAGATGGGTGCAATTGTGTGGTCATTGGTGCATTCTTTGGCATTGGAATGAATACTGACCTTTTCCAGTCCTGTGGCCACAGCTGAATTTTCCAAACTTGCTAGAATATTGAGTGCAGCACTTTCACAGCATCATCTTTTAGGATTTGAAATAGCTCAACTGGAATTCCATCACCTGGACTAGCTTTGTTCATAGTGATACTTCCTAAGGCACACTTGACTTCACATTCCAGGATGTCTGGGTGAGTGATCACACCATCATGGTTATCTGGGTCATGAAGATATATTTTGTATAGTTCTTCTGTGTATTCTTGCCACCTCTTCTTAGTATCTTCTGCTTCTGTTAGGTCCATAGCATTTCTGTCCTTTATTGAGCCCATCTTTGCATGAAATGTTCCCTTGGTATCTCTAATTTTCTTGAAGAGATCTCTAGTCTTTCCCATTCTATTGTTTTCCTCTATTTCTTTACATTGATCACTGAGGAAGGCCTTCTTATCTTTCCTTGCTATTCTTTGGAACTCTACATTCAAATGGGTATGTATTTCCTTTTCTCCTTTGCCTTTTGCTCCTCTTCTTTTCACAGCTATTTATAAGGCTTCCTCAGACAACCATTTTGCCTTTTTGCGTTTCTTTTTCTTGGGGATGGTCTTAATCCCTGCCTCCTGTCCAATGTCATGAACCTCTGTCCATAGTTCTTCAGGCAATCTGTCTATCAGATCTAATTCCATGAACCTATTTTTCACTTCCACTGTATAATCATAAAGGATTTGGTTTAGGTCATACCTGAATGGTCTAGTGGTTTCCCCTACTTTCCTCAATTTAAGTGTGAATTTGGCAATAAGGAGGTTCATGATCTGTGCCACAGTCAGCTCCCATTCTTGTTTTTGCTGATTGTACAGAGCTTCTCCATCTTTGGCTGCAAAGAACATAATCAATCTGATTTCAGTACTAACCCTCTGGTGATGTCAATGTGTCAAGTCTTCTCTTGTGTTGTTGGAAGATGGTGATTGCTATGACCAGTGTGTTCTCTTGGCAAAACTCTATTAACCTTTGACCTGCTTCATTTGGTACTCCAAGGCCATATTTGCCTGTTACCCCAGGTATTTCTTGATTTCCTACTTTTGCATTCCAGTATCTTTTGGGGGTGTTAGTTCTAGAAGGTCTCTTAGGTCTTCATAGAACCATTCAACTTCAGCTTCTTCAGCTTTATTGGTCGGGGCATAGACTTGGATTACTGTGATATTGAACGTTTTTTCTTGGAAATGAACAGAGATATTCTGTCATTTTTGAGATTGCATCCACGTACTGCATTTCAGACTCTTTTGTTGACTGTGATGGCTACTCCATTTCTTCTAAGGATTCTTGCCCACAGTAGTAGATATAATGGTCATCTGAGTCAAATTCACCTGTTTCAGTCCATTTTAGTTTGCTGATACCTAAAATGTTGATGTTCATTCTTGCCCTCTCCTGTTTGACCACTTCCAATTTTCCTTGATTCATGGACCTAACATTCCAGGTTCCTATGCAATATTGCTCTTTACAGCATTGGACTTTACTTCCATCACCAGTCACATCCATGGCTGGGTGTAGCTTTTGCTTTGGCTCTCTCTCTTCATTCTTTCTGGAGTTATTTTCCCACTGATCTCCAGTAGCATTTTGGGCACTTACTGACCTGGGGAGTTCACCTTTCAGTGTCCTATCTTTTTGCCTTTTCATACTGTTCATGGAGTTCTCAATGCAAGAATACTGACGTGGTTTGCCATTCCCTTCTCCAGTGGACCACATTTTGTCAGAACTCTCCATCATGTCCTTTCTATCTTGTGTGGCCCTACATGCCATGGCTCATAGTTTCATTGAGTTAGACAAGTCTGCAGTCCATGTGATCAGACTGGTTAGTTTTCTGTGATTGTGGTTTTCAGTCTGTCTGCCCTCTGATGGAGAAGTATAAGAGGCTTATGGAAGCTTCCTGATGGGAGAGACTGACTGAGGGGGAAACTGGGTCTTGCTGTGATAGGCGGAACCATGCTCAGTACATTTAATTCAATTTTCTGTTCATAGATGGGGTTGTGTTCCCTCCCTGTTATTTAACTGTGGCCATACTATGGTGGAGGCAATGAAGATAGTGTCGACATTTTTCAAAAGGGCACTGCTACACTCAGTGCCCTCAACCTTGCAGCAGGCCACTGCCGACCCACGCCTCTGCTGAAGACTCCTGGACACATAGGCAAGTCTGGGTCAGTGTCTTGTGGGGTCACTGCTCCTTTCTCCTGGGTCCTGGTGCACACAGGTTCTGTTTGTTCCCTCCAAGAGTCTGTTTCCCCATACCTGTGTAAGTTCTGGTGGTTCTATATAGGGTGGAGTTAATGGCTACCACCTCCAAGAGGCTTATACCATACCCAGTCTGCTGCACCCAGAGCCACTGCCCCTGTGGCAGTTTACTGCTGACCCATATCTCCACAGAAGACATTCAAACACTGTTCTAAATCTCTGTGGGGTCTCTGGGTCCTGGTGCACACAAGGTTTGTTTGATCCCTCTGACTGTCTCTGGTGGCTATGGGGTTTGATTCTAAAATTAATTTTGCCCCTCCTACCGTCTTGCTGGCGCTTCTCCTTTGCCCTTGGATGTGAGGTATCTCCTCAAAGTCACTCCAGCACCACGCAGACGCTTCTCCAGCGCTTACCATCTTGCTGGGGCTTCTCTACCCTTGGACATGGGGTATCTCCTCACAGCCACTCCAGCACCATGCAGCCGTTGCTCCAGAAAATGGAATTATTTTGGTAAATAGACTTTTTTATATTAATGCTAATTTTATTTATATCTCAATGTTCTGAATAGAATTGTTGGTGCCAGTAAGTTTGGGGTACTTGTTCAAGACAGACGTTTTGAAATGTTATCTTGTTACTTCATATCAGGGGCCCATAAAATTCTGATATTCTTGAAAATAAACTGTTCCCTGAAGACAGACATGAATTGAAGTTGAGAACAGATGGAGACAAGTTTGCACTTCCTCTTTCTTATAATTTAGAGGCTTGTGCTTTATAATCCAGAGAGTTGTGGTCATTATGTAGATAGAAAAGACTAAATCCAATATTTTAATGTTGGGAGAAAGCAATCTATATCAGCTCACCTTAAACTGTGCTCTGGGGAGTCCTGGAGAATCTGAGACAATTTCAAGCAATCTACAAGGTCAAAACCATTTTTGTAGTATTATTATGGTGTTATTGGAATTTTTCATTCCCATTCTCTCATGTGTGTAAAGTAGTATTTTTTAGAGGTTAATGTTATATAATAGCAGAACAGATCAAATGCAGAAACAGGTATGCAAATCAGCTTTCTCCTTTCAGTCAGGCATTAAAAAGATTTATAAAAACAAACAAATGTCATTTTCATAATATTTTTGTTTTGGAAAATATACTTATTTTCGTAAAAAAGGAGCTTGTATGTTAAATAATATATTTTTATTATCTCATTTTAAATGAATTAATAAATATTAACTCATTTCTCAGTTTTAAAGTATATTATAACATGTAATTGACTTGTTAAAACTTTTTAGGTCCTTAGGGCATTTATAGAGAGCAAATGGATGCTGAAACCAAAAAGTTTGAGAGTTATTTATCTTGAATTAATTTGGTATTTTATTTCTTGAGATTATGTCATTATATGGTTATTTAATCCAACAATGCAGCTAAGGTTATGTGAATGGCAATAGGTTAAAAAAAAAAAAAACTGAATACAATAGAATGATTACTTTTTTCCATAGTATATACTCATTGATTTGTGGTATTTGGTTAAATTTGATTTTGATCCCAGAAAGAATTCAAATTAGGTAGTTTATTTTAATTACTCTGTTAATGCTGAGGAAACTGTTGCACTCCAATTCTTTGAACTTTTACATTTTTATCCATTTAATGGTCTACCACCAAATGTGTTTGTTTGAATACATGCATTTTCCTGAAGAGAGGACTATGAGGCGTTCTGTGATTCAAAAATTAAACCCTGGGACACTCACATATAAATACTCACAAAAAACTTGGTCAGTTGAATAAGAGTTAATTGGTCAGTTAATACTTAGTTAATGAGTATATCTTAATTATTTTGCCTGCTATAGCAGCAAATACTTAATTCTCACCATTCTGTAGGCTGGAAAATACAAGATCAACGTGCCAGCAGATTCTTGTGTCTAGTGAGAGCCCGCTTCCAGGTATGCACAGGGCCTTGTTCTTATTGTATCCCAACATGGCAGAGAGCAGACAGGGTAAGCAAGTGCTCTCATTTCTTCTTATAATGACACTGCCTCCACCATGAGGACTCTATATTCATGAGCTAATTACCTCCCAAAGGCCCCATTTTCAAATATCATCACATTAAGGATAAGGGTTTCTAAATATGAATTTTAAGGGGACAATGGCAAACTGCTTATCTATTGAGTGACCCATATATTAAAGACTGTGAAGAAATTTCACAGAAGCATTTCAGGAAGCACCCTACTCCAGTACTCTTGCCTGGAAAAATCCCATGGACAGAGGAACCTGGTAGGCTGCAGTCCATGGGATCGCTAAGTGTCGGACACGACTGAGCGACTTCACTTTCACTTTTCCCTTTCATGCATTGGAGAAGGAAATGGCAACCCACTCCAGTGTTCTTGCTTGGAGAATCTCAAGGATGGGGGAGCCTGGTGGGCTGCCGTCTATGGGGTCGCACAGAGTCGGACACGACTGAAGCGACTTAGCAGCAGCAGCAGCAGCATGAATTTTAGTTTCCTTGTCTTTTAATTGAGATAATAATACCAACCTAATTGGTAGTTGTAAAGATTAAATTATTTACTGAAATCCACAAGGCCAGAAGGTGGCAAAGTTAAGACTTAATTTTTTGTAATCTGAATACAAATATTATAAGTGTCCCCCAATATCTTCTCCTAAAATTAAACATAAACAAATGAAATGGGCCTGCATAGAATACTTAAAGTATGGTATACTGTAAGACTCACTGGCAGTAAAGACAGGGGGTGTTCAGAAACAGGCTCTAAAAATAGTTACTATTTTGATATTATATTTTCATATATGCATTTCATCAAGTAGAATAAGTAAGTTCTGCATTGCATATTTTTAGTCTTAAAGGATAAGCTCTGCATGATAAATTTACTTTTAGCTATAGTATAATAGAAAACAGACAGAACTTAGTACAGAATCAATCCATTATGCAGGACAGATAGTACAATTAATAAGTTGGAGATAAGTTCAGAAGAGGTTTCAATTTGGATCATTAATAAGCTCTTGAATTAATACATTCTTATGAGCAGGAAAGCAATGAACAATTGAATGTCCAAGGTTAACCCATCTGGAAGTTAGAGTAGCTGGGCAGAACAAAACATGAGATAAGGCAAGAACACTCTTCACATTGCCTGGTGTTTGGCATCAGAGGGATCCATTAAAGGTGAAATCAGAGCTCCACCCCCTTCAACTGTCCAAATGATTTGAGACTCAAACCAAGTTTTCTGTCTTGGAAGGCTTAAAAGTCTTGTCAGGGTCATGAGTGGAATTTTTAAACAGACTAAATATGAATAGTGGATAGGAAGGGAAGAGATGCTTAAAGTATGGCAGGATTTACCAAGAGCATCCCAAAAGTGATAGGTCCCTGGACTTACTAGCTAATTAGGAGCTTCCTGTAGTGATACAAAGTTTCAGTTTTATACTTGGTCCTTTATACTGTTTTATTCAAAATTCCACTGAATTAAGATGCTATAACAATACCTGAATTTGTGCAGAAGATTTAAGGTTTCTATCTAACTCTTATATGCCATGGCTCTGTAATTTTAAATGTCCAGAAACTCTGTTTCAATTTTGATACATCCACTACATGGCTTATCTCTAAACTAAATTTCTTTCCCGGATAAGTATTTAAAATATGTGGAAAAATCAATCTCAATTTTATTTTTAATCTTTTGACTAGTGTTTCAAAGCTTCTAATTATCATCACTTTTTGGATGCAAAAGCATAGCTGTTGTTGCCGTTCAGCCACTCAGTCATGTCCAATTCTTTGTGACCCCATGGACTGTAGCGCACCAGGCTTCTCTGTCCATCACCATCTCCCAGCGTTTGCTCTAACTCATGTCCATTGAGTTGGTGATACCATTCAACCGTCTCATCCTCCGTCTTCCCCTTCTCCTCCTGCCTAAATCTTTCCCAGAATCAGGGTCTTTTCTAATGAATTGGCTCTATGCATCAGGTGGCCAAAGTACTGGAGCTTCAGCATCAGTCCTTCCAATTCAGGATTGATTTCCTTTAGCATTGACTGGTTTGATCTCCTTGCTATCCAAGGCACTCTCAAGTGTCTTCTCCAACACCACAGTTCAAAAGCATCAATTATTTGGTGCTCAGTCTTCTTTATAGTCCAACTCAAACATCCATACATGACTACAGGAAGAAGCAGCTTTGACCATATGGACCCTTGTCAGCAAAGTGATATCACTGCTTTTTAATATGCTGTCTAGATTTGTCATAACTTTTCTTGCAAGGAGAGGGTGTCTTTTAATTTCATGGCTGCAATTACCATCTGCAGCGATTTTGGAGCCCAAGAAAATAGTCTATCAGTGTTTCCATTATTTCCCCATCTATTTGCCATGAAATGATGGAGCTGGATGCCATGCATAGTATTTTAGGTGTATTTTGGGGTAGCCTGGGAACTTAGCTGCTGATAATATTCCTGCTTATCAGATAAAAACTTATTCAGAATTTCAAAATGTGAAATTTGAAAGTTACCTTGGAGGCAGTACTTTTATTTATTTTTTTTATTTGTGGGTTCCCTGCAAGCAAAATTACACATTTCAGATTTATACTGTAAATTTTTGCCAAGATATTGTCACTAGCATTCTGTATGTGTCAGAAGACATTGTAGTAAGCCTTAGAAAAAGCAAAATGAGAATGGAACAAGGTAGTAGTAACTGGCCATGTTAGCAAGGAGCAATGTCATAGAAATGGAAGACATAAATCATGTTTCATGAAAGCTGACAGTTTTGCAGGGATTATCTATTTCTTAACTTACCATACTGTGCACTTTTACTTGTACTAAGTATGATAGCATGCTGTCAAGACACAGTCAAGTAAATGGATTAAAAGTAGTTTGGATTAGGCCAAGATTGCAATTTAGAAATTAATTATAAGTGATTTTGAAGAATGGAAGAAGAAAGTTAATAGTTGGAAGAGTAGAGAAGAATAAAGTAGTGCTACTTTTATATTCATCAGTCTACTTTCTTACATTTTCCCCTTAGACTGCTGAGTCAAGAGGTTCTCAATTTTTTTTTTTTTGGCTAAAATACAAGATTATATATCAGGAAGTGTTAAAATATGTTTAAATCAACAAGATTTTAAAAATAAAATTGGCTCATTTTTAAAATGAGTTAGAATCAAAATGAATTACCATCAAAGAGAAGTTGAATTGGGTCATGTTAATAAAATGGAAAAAGCATGAACAGCTTGATGAAGCTTGGCAGTTTCATGATCACAAACATTCCCTGCTGAGATAATGAACTTGACAATAGCTCTTCTTATTCTTAAGATATGATAGCAAAAGTCATTGTACAAAATCTCAGAATGAGGGCAATTCATGCTGACTACAGAGTCATTCTGTAGTGACTAAGAGAGTCTGTGACTGATGTATTATCATAGAGAGTGAGCTCCTGCATTTTTATACAGGAAGGACAAAAATAAGAATGACATTATTCTTCTTGTAAAATATGAGTGATGCAGGTAGAAATCTCAAGTAATGAATGGTGGATGATTTGAAGAAGTTGATTACTTGAATTAATTTACCCAAGCATTGAAGGTGACAATGTAAATTCCCACAGAAATCAATTGTTTCAAAATGTCTGTTCAGCAAGACTTCAGCTATTCAAACCCTAATAGCACTCAGGTTTATCCAATATTTTTTATACATAAATTATTTTGTATCATCGCCATCACCTCCATATTTGCTGGCATATTGAGTGCAGCATTTGCACAGCGTCATCTTTCAGGATTTGAAATAGCTCAGCTGGAATTCCATCACCTCCACTAGTTTTGTTCATAGTGATGCTTCCTAAGGCCACTTGACTTCACATTCCAGGATGTCTGGCTCTAGGTGAGTGATCACACCATCGTGATTATCTGGGTTATGAAGATCGTTTTTGTACAGTTCTGTGTATTCTTGCCACCTCTCTTAGTATCTTCTGCTTCTGTTAGGTCCCTACAATTTCTGTCCTTTATTGAGTCCATCTTTCAGAAAACTAATTTCCTGGGATCTGGTCCCATCACTTTGTGGGAAATAGACTGGGAAACAGTGGAAACAGTGTCAGACTTTATTTTTTGGGGCTCCAAAATCACTTCAGATGGTGACTGCAGCCATGAAATTAAAAGACACTTACTTCTTGGAAGGAAAGTTATGACCAACCTAGATAGCATATTCAAAAGCAGAGACATTACTTTGCCAACAAAGGTCCGTCTAGTCAAGGCTATGGTTTTTCCTGTGGTCATGTATGGATGTGAGAGTTGGACTGTGAAGAAGGCTGAGTGCTGAGGAATTGATGCTTTTGAACTGTGGTGTTGGAGAAGACTCTTGAGAGTCCCTTGGATGCCAGTCCATTCTAAAGGAGATCAGTCCTGGGTGCTCATTGGAAGGACTGATGCTAAAGCTGAAACTCCAGTAGTTTGGCCACCTCATGCGAAAAGTTGACTCATTGGAAAAGACCCTGATGCTGGGAGGGATTGGGGGCAGGAGGAGAAGGGGATGACAAAGGATGAGATGGCTGGATGGCATCACTGACTCGATGGACATGAGTCTGAGTGAACTTCGGGAGTTGGTGGTGGACAGGGAGGCCTGGCGTGCTGCGATTCATGGGGTCGAAAAGAATACCACACAACTGAGCGACTGAACTGACTGAACTGAACTTACATGAAATGTTCCCTTGGTATCTCTAATTCTCTTGAAGAGATCTCTAGTCTTTCCCATTATATTGTTTTCCTCTATTTCTTTGCACTGATAGCTGAGGAAGGCTTTCTTGTCTCTCCTTGCTATTCTTTGGAATGCTTCATTCAAATGGGTATATCTTTCCTTTTCTCCTTTGCTTTTCACTTTCCATCTTTTCACAGCTATTTGTAAGGCCTCCTCAGACAGCCATTTTGCTTCTTTGCATTTCTTTTTCTTGGGGATGGTCTTGATTCTTGTCTCCTGTACAGTGTCACAAACCTCCATCCATAGTTCATCAGGTACTCTGTCTATCAGATCTAGTCCCTTAAATCTATTTCTCACTTCCACTGTATAGTCATAAGGGATTTGATTTAGGTCATACCTGAATGGTCTAGTGGTTTCCTCCACCTTCTTCAATTTAAGTCTGGATTTGGCAATAAGGAGTTCATGATCCAAGACACACTCAGCTCCCCATCTTGTTTTTGTTGACTGTATAGAGCTTCTCCATCTTTGGCTGCAAAGAATATAATCAATCTGATTTCGGTGTTAACCATCTGTGATGTCCATGTATAGAGTCTTCTCTTGTGTTGTTGGAAGAGGGTGTTTGCTATGACCAGTGGCGATTGCAGCAATGAAATTAAAAGACACTTACTCCTTGGAAGGAAAGTTATGACCAACCTAGACAGCATATTAAAAAGCAAAGACATTACTTTGCCAACAAATGTCCATCTAGTCAAGGCTATGGTTTTTCCAGTGGTCATGTATGGATGTCAGAGTTGGACTATAAAGAAAGCTGAGTGCAGAAGAATAGATGCTTTTGAACTGTGGTGTTGGAGAAGACTCTTGAGAGTCCCTTGGACTGCAAGGAAATCCAACCAGTCAATCTTAAGGAGATCAGTCCTAGGTGTTCAATGGAAGGACTGATGTTGAGGCTGAAACTCCAATGCTTTGGCCACCTGATGTGAAGAGCTGACTCATTAGAAAAGACCCTGATGCTGGGAAAAATTGAGGGCAAGAGGAGAAGGGACGACAGAGGATGAGATGGTTGGATGGCATCATCGACTCAGTGGACATAAGTTTGGGTAAACTCTGGGAGTTGGTGATGGACAGGAAGGCCTGGCGTGCTGCGGTTCATGGGGTCCCAAAGAGTCAGACACAAATGAGTGACTGAACTGAACCATCACCTCCACCTCCCATCACCAGCTCAAGATGTCTCAGCAGATAGACGTATTAGATGAAATCTCCTTTGTTAGTTTATACCCTAAGCCATTTCTTCATCTGCTATTTTATGGTAAGAAAAAACCCAAAGTCCATCAAGAATATCTATATTTTAAACACATAAAATAAATCATGATAATCTCAAAGAGAATTGAGTCTCTGTTATCCAACCTCCTAAACTAGATATTAACTATTGCTGCTGCTGCTAAGTCACATCAGTCATGGCCAACTCTGTGTGACCCCATAGACCTCAGACCACCAGGCTCCTCTGTCCCTGAGATTCTCCAGGCAAGAATACTGGAGTTGGTTGCAATTTCTTTCTCCAATGCATGCGTGCATGCTAAGTCGCTTCAGTCGTGTCTGACTCTGTGTGACCCCATATACAGCAGCCCACCAGGCTCCCCTGTCCACAGGATTCTCCAGGCAAGAATACTGTAGTGGGTTGCCATTTCCTCCTAATATTAGCTATTATTGGTCCAGTATTCTGATTGTCATAGTTAACTATCAAATTTTATTTAAACTGACATATTTATTTAAACTCCGCTTTATGGACTTTAAGGGAGACCAGTTCAGCTCAGTGCAGTAGCTCAGTCTTGTCTGACTCTTTATGATGCCATGGATTTCAGCAAGCCAGGCTTCCCTGTCCATCACCAACTCCCAGAGCTTGCTTGAACTCATGTCCATTGAGTTGGTGATGCCACTCAACCATCTTATCCTCTGTCGTCCCCTTCTCCTCCTGCTTTCGATTTTTCCCAGCATCAGGGTCTTTTCAAAGGAGTCAGTTATTCTCATTTGGTGGCCAAAGTATTGGAGTTTCAGCTTTAGCATCAGCCCTTCCACTGAATATTCAGGACTTATTTCCTTTAGGATTGACTGGTTTGACCTCCTTGTAGTCCAAGGGACACTCAAGAATCTTCTCCAACACCACAGTTCAAAAGCATCAATTATTTGGCGCTCAGCTTTCTTTATAGTTCAACTCTCATATCTATATATGACTATTGGAAAAACCACATCTTTCACTAGATCCCAAAGGATTCATCTACCTATGAAAATAGCCAGGTTTGGAAAGTCATGACTAATGATTCCAAATATATGCTTATGTATCTCAATGGTCTGTGCAGTTGCAAGAGATTGAAAGAAATGGGCAATCCACATAATATATGATTAATTGCCCTGGTACATGACTATGACTGTGAGATAGCTATGTTATATAGTTTACTTAATGAAGGTACAGAACAAGACTGAAACTGGCAGTTTTCCCCAAGTATTCCCCTCCTGCCCCAGCAGTCTTCCTTTAATAAAATGTAGCTTCCAGGTTTGAAATGCCCTAGAGTAGTTTGACAAACTACTACAGTTCCCCAAAAGGACAAATCATAGCCTGCATGAGTTAGTATTTCTCATGTAGAAAGAATTAGAAAACTTCCAATGAGTGCTGTGCCAAATTCCAAGATGGATATGGAGGAACTTGTCTGTGTCCTCAAGTCTTTACCTGATTTTTTCCCCTTCTCTTTCCCCAAATTTGTACTCTCCTTCCAGCATTCCATCTGTTTCAGAACTGGGTTACTGCAGAAGACAATTAATTGAGAGGGGAAATAGTGGTACCAAGTCCATCTCTTGCTTGAATTTTCAAACCATACCATTTAGCGCAATGTCCTCTAAGGAAAGGTACTATTTTCTGATCCACAAAACATGTAATAGGTAAGGAGAGGCCATACAAGTAGATGAAAGTTACTTCTTTCCTTGAATAGTGAGAAAAACATCTTCTAAGAAATGTTTTTCAGGGTTTAGTCGAGGATTGCAACCTCTGGCCCAGACCTCCCTGAACACATGGTTGGGCCTGTGATACAGGATGATCCTAATGTGGTGGTCTATTCTCTCTTCCATATATGCTTCTCCCGGAACATCATAGGACCTAAGCTAGGCTGATCCAAGTCTTTCCTAGAATTTTTTTTAAAATTTAATTTGTGGGCATAATCCTTATGTGAATTCAGAAACAATGCCAGTTGTCCCTACTCAACCATGAACTTCATTATCTCCTCAACAATAGCTTTCAATAAATGATTCCATAAGTGATTCCACTGCATATATAGGTCCTAGTGTATAATGTTTAAATGAAGACACTGGCATTTGAAAAGTCTGCATTTAAATATAAGCAACACTCTTCTTGATATCCCTGGAGGCTCAGTGGATAAGAATCTGCCAACCAATGCAGAAGACACAAGAGACAAGAGTTTGATCTGTGGGTAGGGAAGATGCCTTGGAGGAGGAAATGACAACCCACTCAAGTATTCTTTCCTGGAAAATTCCATGGACAGAGGAGTCTGGTGGGCTGCATTCCATGGGGTCACAAAGAGTCAGCTGAGTGCACACACGCACACACACACACACACACACATGCACACACACACACAGAGGTTTGTCAGTTTAGGTGAGCTATGTGATTTAACAGTCTATGGTTTGATATGTATGGAAATAACAGCTGTGTCCTTTTTTCTTAAATTAGAGGCATGCTGTATTGTTATTATATCATCCCTGGACTACTGTACATGTTGCATAGGTATTGCAAACTTTTATTACTTATGAGCGTTGTAAGGTATTATAGATGTATATTCAGTTGAAGGACACGATTCCTCTTTGCCCATGTTTCTTTGAACTCTGAATCAAGATAAGAATTATTGTAAAACCATTTTTTTGGTTTGTTTTCAACTTGCTGGCACAGATACATTTTTAACTTCAAAGTGACTTCTATAATGCAAACATTTAAAAAGTAATATTAATAATTATCTACTTGCCATTATTGAAAACTATTTCTATCCTGTTTTCTATCTCAGTTATGGACATCATACTTATTGTCATTTCAGAGGGACTAAATAAATTGCTCAAAGTAATACATTTTGAGCTACATTATGCACTAAATATTTTACTTTTATCCAGAATCCATATTCTTTACCACCATGGTCTCTTGCTTATTTTTGCCAGTATCTATATATTCCCTGTAGCCATGAAATTAAAAGATGCTTGCTCCTTGGAAGAAAAACTATGACAAACCTAGACAGCATATTTAAAAGCAGAGACATTACTTTATTAACAAAGGTCCATCTAGTCAAAGCTATGGTTTTTCCAGTAGTCATTTATGAATGTGAGAGTTGGACCATAAAGAAGGCTGAACACTGAAGAATTGATGCTTTTGAACTGTAGTGTTGGAGAAGACTCTTGAGAGTGCCTTGGACTACAAGGAGATCAAGCCAGTCAATCCTAAAGGAAATCAGTCCTGAATATTCATTGGAAGAACTGATGCTGAAGCTTCAGTACTTTGATCATCTGTTGCAAAAAGCCAGTTCATTAGAAAAGACCCTGATGCTGGGAAAGATTGAAGGCAGGAGGAGAAGGGGACGACAGAGAATGAGATGGTTGGATGGCATCGTCAACTCAATGGACATGAGTTTGAGCAAGCTCTGGAAGTTGGTGAAGGACAGGAAAGCCTGGTCAGTCAGACATGACTGAGTGATTGAACAACGGCAATATATTCCCTGAATTAAATACCTCTCTTCTGTATCAACACTATTCTCTCAAATGAATTAAAATATTTTCCGAATTTTCTTTAGGCATAGTTTAAGTATAACAAAAAGTTAAATATATTAATATTTTTCTGATTTATACTTTGCTTGACATAATTAGATCTTCCTGAAGTGGGTAGAATTTTCCCAGGATGGATGGAACACTATAAAGGAAAGCCAGATTTGGATTTCAGCCCCAATGCAAACACTGATTTAAATAGACATTAAATATTAGTGTTAAACATTAGAAAAACACTGAGACTGGCAATAAAATCCCATAGGAAACCCAACTCTGAGTTATAATCAGAAACAAACTCTTCAAATACATAATTAAAAACCTGATAGATGTTTTCTTTTTATTAAATAGGGTGACTGGAGACACATACATTAGTTTAGTGTGGTCATTAAAGTGATGACATAGATATTACCTTTCCTAAATTATTTTAAGTATAATTGCATGTATAATTACAGATACTTAAGAAAAGAACAATAAGAAAATCAGGTTGCTAAAGCCAGACATTCTTTAAAAACATAGCTACCCAACCTATTTTGATTCTTCTCTTTTAAGAGGAGATTTTTAACTAGTAAGAACAGAAAGAGGGCTTCCCTGGTAGCTGAGCTGGTGAAGAATCTGCCTGCAATACAGGAGATGCTGGTTCAATTCTTGGGTTGTGAAGATCCCCTGGAGAAGAGAATGGCTGCCCACTTCAGTATTCTGACCTGGAGAATTCCATGGACAAAAGAGCCTGAAAGCAACAGTCCAGGGCTTGCAAAGAATCAGACCCGACTGAGCAACTTTCATTATACTACACTACAAGAACAGGAAAAAAAAAAAAAATTATTAGGGAATTAAAATCTTTGATTTGTGAGATTACAGGGAAGTCTCTGGTTACTTAAAATCAACTTAGACTGTTGGTCTTGAAGACTCAGCTTATAGAAATGACTAATATACCAATCATAGTCCTGAAGGACTAGCAATAAATATTGCATTCTTTGTTTGGTTTTGTTTTTTAATTTTTTAAAAATTATTATTTTTTTGGAGGCTAATTACTTTACAATATTGTATTGGTTTTGGCATACATTGACATGAGTCAACCACGGGTGTACATGTGTTCCCCATCTGGAAATCCCCTCCCACCTCCCTCACCATCCCATCCCTCTGGGTCATCTCAGTGCAGCAGCCCCGAGCACCCTGTATCATGCATCAAACCTGGACTGGTGATCCATTTCACATATGATAATATACATGTTTCAATGCCATTCTCCCCAACCATCCCACCCTCGCCCTCTACCAAAGAGCCCAAAAGACTGTTCTATACATCTGTGTCTCTTCTGCTGTCTTACATACAGGGTTATCGTTACCATCTTTCTAAATTCCATATATATGCATTAGTATACCATATTGGTGTTTTTCTTTCTGGCTTACTTCACTCTGTATAATAGGCTCCAGTTTCATTCACCTCATTAGAACTGATTCAAATGTATTCTTTTTAGTGGCTGAGTAATACTCCATTACTGGTATATGTACCACAGCTTTCTTGTCCATTCGTCTGTTGGTGGACATCTAGGTTGCCTCCATGGCCTGGCTATTGTAAACAGTACTGTGATGAACATTGGGGTACACGTGTCTCTTTCAGTTCTGGTTTCCTTGGTGTGTATGCCCAGAAGTGGGATTGCTGGGTCATATGGAAGTTCTATTTCCAGTTTTTTAAGGAATCTCCACAGTGTTCACCATAGTGGCTGTACTAGTTTGCATTCCCACCAACAGTGTAAGAGGGTTCCCTTTTTTCCACACCCTCTTCAGCATTTATTGCTTGTAGACTTTTGGATAGCAGCCATTCTGACTGGCTGAAATGGTACCTCATTGTGGTTTTGATTTGCATTTCTCTAATAATGAGTGATGTTGAGCATCTTTTCATGTGTTTGTTAGCCATCTGTATGTCTTCTTTGGAGAAATGTCTGTTTAGTTCTTTGGCCCATTTTTTGATTGGGTCGTTTATTTTTCTGGAGTTGAGCTGTAGGAGTTGCTTGTATATTTTTGAGATTAGTTGTTTGTCTGTTGCTTCATTTGCTATTATTTTCTCCCATTCTGAAGGTTATCTTTACACCTTGCTTATAGTTTCCTTTGTTGTGCAGAAGCTTTTAATTAAGTCCCATTTGTTTACTTTTCCTTTTATTTCCAATATTCTGGGAGGTGGGTCATAGAGGATCCTGTTGTGATTTATGTCAGAGAGTGTTTTGCCTATGTTTTCCTCTAGGAGTTTTATAGTTTCTGGTAGTACGTTTAGATTTTTAATCCATTTTGATTTATTTTTGTGTATGGTGTTAGAAAGTGTTCTAGGTTCATTCTTTTACAAGTGGTTGACCGGTTTCCCCAGCACCACTTGTTAAAGAGATTGTCTTTTCTCCATTGTATATTCTTGCCTCCTTTGTCAAAGATAAGGTGTCCATAGGTGCATGGGTTTATCTCTGGGCTTTCTATTTTGTTCCATTGATCTATATTTCTGTCCTTGTGCCAGTACCATACTGTCTTGATGACTGTGGCTTTTTAATAGAGCCTGAAGTCAGGCAGGTTAATTCCTCCAGTTCCATTCTTCTTTCTCAAGATTGCTTTGGCTATTCAAGGTTTTTTTGTATTTCCATACAAATTGTGAAATTATTTGTTCTAGCTCTGTGAAAAATACCATTGGTAGCTTGACAGGGATTGCACTGAATCTATAAATTGCTTTGGGTAGTATACTCATTTTCACTATATTGATTCTTCTGACCCATGAACACGGTATATTTCTCCATCTATTTGTGTCTTCTTTGATTTCTTTCACCAGTGTTTTATAGTTTTCTATATATAGGTCTTTTTTTTTTTTTAGGTAGATATATTCCTAAGTGTTTTATTCTTTTCACTGCAATGGTGAATGGAATTGTTTCCTCAATTTCTCTTTCTGTTTTCTCATTGTTAGTGTATAGGAATGCAAGGGATTTCTGTGTGTTGATTTTATATCCTGAAACTTTACTATATTCATTGATTAGCTCTAGTAATTTTCTGATGGAGTCTTTAGGGTTTTCTATGTAGAGGATCATGTCATCTGCAAACAGTGAGAATTTTACTTCTTTTCCACTTTGGATTCCTTTTATTTCTTTTTCTACTCTGATTGCTGTGGCCAAAACTTCCAAAACTATGTTGAATAGTAGTGGTGAGAGTCAGCATCCTTGTCTTGTTCCTGACTTTAGGGGAAATGCTTTCAATTTTTCACCATTGAGGATAACGTTTGTTGTGGGTTTGTCATTTATAGCTTTTATTATGTTGAAGTATGTTCCTTCTATTCCTGCTTTCTGGAGTTTTTTTTTTTTTTTTTTAATCATAAATGGATGTTGAATTTCTGAGATAATCATATGGTTTTTATTTTTCAATTTGTTAATGTGGTGTATTATGTTGATTGATTTGTGGATATTGAAGAATCCTTGCATCCCTGGGATAAAGCCCCCTTGGTCATGATGTATGATCTTTTTAATACGTTGTTGGATTCTGTTTGCTAGAATTTTGTTAAGGATTTTTGCATCTATGTTCATCAGTGATATTGGCCTGTAGTTTTCCTTTTTTGTGGCATCTTTGTCAGGTTTTGGTATGAGGGTGATGGTGGCTTCATAGAATGAGTTTGGAAGTTTACCTTCCTCTGCAATTTTCTGGAATAGTTTGAGTAGGATAGGTGTTAGCTCTTCTCTAAATTTTTGCTGAATTAGCTGTGAAGCCGTCTGGTCCTGGGCTTTTGTTTGCTGGAAGATTTCTGATTACTGTTTCAATTTCTGTGCTTGTGATGGGTCTGTTAAGATTTTCTTTCTTCCTGGTTCAGTTTTGGAAAGTTGTACTTTTCTAAGAATTTGCCAATTTCTTCCAAGTTGTACATTTTATTGGCATATAGTTGCTGATAGTAGTCTCTTATGATTCTTTGTATTTCTGTGTTGTCTGTTGTGATCTCTCCATTTTCATTTCTAATGTTGTTGATTTGATTTTTCTCCCTTTGTTTCTTGATGAGTCTGGCTAATGGTTTGTCAATTGTATTTATCCTTTCAAAGAACCAGCTTTTGGCTTTGTTGATTTTTGCTATGGTCTCTTTTGTTTCTTTTGCATTTATTTCTGCCCTAATTTTTAAGATTTCTTTCCTTCTACTAACCCTGGGGTTCTTCATTTCTTCCTTTTCTAGTTGCTTTAGGTATAGAGTTAGGTTATTTATTTGGCTTTTTTCTTGATTCTTGAGGTAAGCTTGTATTGCTATGAACCTTCCCCTTAGAACTGCTTTTACATTGTCCCATAGGTTTTGGGTTCTTGTGTTTTTATTTTCATTCATTTCTATGAATATTTTGATTTCTTCTGTGATTTGTTGGTTATTCAGCAGCATGTTGTTCAGCCTCCATATGTTTGAATTTTTAATAGTTTTTCTCCTGTAATTGAGATCTAATCTTACTGCATTGTGGTCAGAAAAGATGCTTGGAATAATTTCAATTTTTTTTTTTTTTTTAATTTGCCAAGGCTAGACTTATGGCCCAAGATGTGATCTATCCTGGAGAAGGTTCCATGTGCACTTGAGAAAAAGGTGAAATTCATTGTTTTGGGGTGAAATGTCCTATAGATATCAATTAGGTCTAACTTGTCTATTGTATCATTTAAAGTTTGTGTTTCTTTGTTAATTTTCTGTTTAGTTGATCTATCCATAGGTGTGAATGTGGTATTAAAGTCTCCCAGTATTATTGTGTTATTATTAATTTCCCCTTTCATACTTGTTAGCATTTGTCTTACATATTGTGGTGCTATGTTGGGTGCATATATATTTATAATTGTTATATCTTCTTCTTGGATTGATCCTTTTATCATTATGTAGTGTCCTTCTTGTAGTGTCTCTTTTCACAGCCTTTGTTTTAAAGTCTATTTTATCTGATATGAGTATTGCTACTCCTGCTTTCTTTTGATCTCTATTTGCATGAAACATCTTCTTCCAGCCCTTCACTTTCAGTCTGTATGTGTCCCCTGTTTCGAGGTGGGCCTCTTGTAGACAACATACATCCATTCAGCCAGTCTTTATCTTTTGGTTGGGGCATTCAACCCATTTACATTTAAGGTAATTATTGATAAGTATGATCCTGTTGCCATTTACTTTATTGTTTTGGGTTTGAGTTTATACACCCTTTCTGTGTTTCCTGTCTAGACAAGATCCTTTAGCATTTGTTGAAGAGCTGGTTTGGTGGTACTGAATTCTCTCAGATTTTGCTTGTCTGTAAAGCTTTTGATTTCTCCTTCATGTTTGAATGAGATCCTTGCTGGTTACAGTAATCTGGGCTGTAGGTTATTTTCTTTCATCACTTTAAGTATGTCTTGCCATTCCCTTCTGGCCTAAAGAGTTTCTCTTGAAAGATCAACTGTTATCCTTATGGGAATCCCCGTGTGTGTTATTTGTTGTTTTTCCCTTGCTGCTTTTAATATTTGTTCTTTGTTAATTTGATTAAATATGTGTCTTGGGGTGTTTCACCTTGGGTTTATCCTGTTTGGGACTCTCGGGCTTTCTTGGACTTGGGTGACTATTTCCTTCCCCATTTTAGGAAAGTTTTCAACTATTATCTCCTCGAGTATTTTCCCATAGCCTTTATTTTTGTCTTCTTCTGGGACTCCTATGATTCAAATGTTGGGGCATTTAACATTTTTCCAGAGGTCTCTGAGGTTGTCCTCATGTCTTTTAATTCTTTTTTTCTTTTTTCCTCTCTGTTTCATTTATTTCTATCATTCTATCTTCTATCTCACTAATCCTAACTTCTGCCTCTGTTATTCTACTGTTGGTTCCCTCCAGAGTGTTTTTGATCTCATTTATTGCATTATTCATTATATATTGACTCTCTTTTATTTATTCTAAAGTGAAAGTGAAGTTGCTCAGTCATGTCTGACTCTTTGCAACCCCATGGACTGTAGCCCATCAGGCTCCTCCATCCATGGAATTTTCTAGGCAACAATACTGGTGTGGGTTGCTATTTCTTTCTCCAAGGGATCTTCCCAACCTGGGGATCGAACCCGGGTCTCCCACATTGCAGGCAGACGCTTTACCGTCTGAGCCACCAGGGAATCCCATTTCTTCTAAGTCCTTGTTAAACATTTATTGCATCTTCTCTATCCTTGTCTCCAGGCTATTTATCTGTAACTCCATTTTGTTTTCAAGATTTTGGATCATTTTCACTATCATTATTTAGAATTCTTTATCAGGTAGATTCCCTATCTCTTCCTATTTTGTTTGGTTTGGTGTGCATTTATCCTGTTCCTTTACCTTCTGGGTATTTCTCTGCCTTTTCATCTTGTTTATATTGCTGTGTTTGAGGTGGCCTTTCTGTATTCTGGCAGTTTGTGGTTCCTCTTATTGTGGAGGTTCCTCGCTGTGGGTGGGGGTTGGACATGTGGCTTGTCAATGTTTCCTGGTTAGGGAAGCTTGTGTCGGTGTTCTGGTGGGTGGACCTGGGTTTCTTCTCTCTAGAGGGCACTAAAGTGTCCAGTAATGAGTTTTGAGATGTCAGTGAGTTTGGTGTGACTTTGGGCAGCCTGTATATGAAGCTCAGGGCTATGTTCCTGTGTTGCTGGAGAATTTGCATGGTATGTCTTTCTCTGGAACTTGTTGGCCCTTGCGTGGTACTTCGTTTCAGTGTAGGTTTGGAGGCATTTGATGAGCTCCTATCAATTAATGTTCCCTGGAGTCAGGAGTTCTCTGGTGTTCTCAGGATTTGCACTTAAGCCTCCTGCCTCTGGTTTTCAGTATTTTTCTTACAGTAGACTCAAGACTTCTCCATCTGTACAGCACCAATGATAAAACATCTAGGTTAAAGATGAAAAGTTTCTCCACAGTGAGGGACACCCAGAGAGGTTCACAGAGTTACATGGAGAAGAGAATAGGGAGGAGGGAATTAGAGGTGACCCGAAGGAGATGAGGTGGATTCAATAGAGGAGCAAGCAGGCTATCCAGTAATCACTTCCTTATGTGCACTCCACAACTGGGCCACTCAGAGATGTTCACGGAGTTATACAGAGAATAGAAGAGGGAGGAGAGAGATAGATGTAACCAGAAGAAGAGGGGGAATCAAAAGAGGTGAGAGCAAGCTAGCCAGTAATCACTTCTCTATGTGCTCTCCACAGTCTGGTTCCCTCAGAGATGTTCATGGAGTTACACAGAGAAGAGAAGAGGGAGGAAGGAGACAGAGGTGGCCAGGAGGATAAAAGGGGGAAGCAAAAGGAGAAAGACTGATCCAGCCAGTAATTAGTTCCCTAAGTGTTCTCCACAGCCCAGAACACACAAAGAAATTCACAGAGTTGGGTAGAGAAGGGAAGGGGGAGGGAGGAGATAGAGGCGACTTGGTGGAGAAAAAGGAGAGTCCAAAAGGGGAGAGAGCAATCCAGCCAGTAATCTCATTCCCAAGTAAGAATGGGTACTGAAGACTGGGTTTTTAAAGGTACAAAATTGATAACAAATACCAAAAAGCAAAGATTAAAAATCTAGAGTAGCAGTTAGATTCTCAAAAATAAAATGTTAAAGGAAAAAACAAAGTCACAAAAATTATAATATATATATATATATATATATATATATATATATATATATATGAAGTTTGCTTTAAAAATAGGGTCTTTTTTTTGCAAAGTAATAGTAGGTTATAAAAATGAAAATTAAAGGAGTAATAGAGGACTTAAAAATAAAAAAATTTTAAGTTAAAAAAATGATAATAGTAAAAATATATCTAGGACTTTCTCTGGTGTTGTTGTGGACAGTGTGGGGTCAGTTCATTTTCAGATAGTTCCTTAGTCCGGCTTACACTTCTCAAGATCTATAGGCCCCTTCCTATGTAGTTGGTGCTAACTGCAGGGTTTTAATCTATTGCACCTGTCACTTCCAAAGCAGTTCCCTATATTTATTTTAGCTTCTTCTGTTTGCTGGTCTCTTCAGTGTCTAATTTCTGCCCTGACACAAGGGGGCGGTGGTGGCCACTTTTTTTAGGTTCACTTGTTCAATCATGCTGTGGGGAGGGAGGAACACTGCAAACAAATATCACTGACACGTGTGGGGAGTGTTCCCAGTGTCTCAGCCACACTGGGTTTGCCCCCAGTCACGGCATGTGTGCTTTCCCAGTCTACACTGCTCAGGCTCTAGGTTGCTCTTCTGCGAACTGTCTGAGGTGGGACCTGGGTTGAGTGCACTTCCCAGGTCTAAGCTGCTCAGGTTCAGGATCTTGGGTACTCCACAAAGGCACAGACTTGATTGGGCCTGCGTTTTGTGTCCTTCCCAGGTCCCAGAAGCTGAAGTGAACAGGTGCTTGGTGAGCGCAGTCGCCCCTAGTTGGGGCTGCAACTTATCACGTCCCCTGTCCCTGTGCCTCGGTTTTCTGGGTATACAACCAGTGCGCCTTCTCAGGTGTGCCGTGTGTCTCTTCTCGGGAGCTGATCTCTGGCTGTGACCCTCCTGGCGGATGTCGACCGTCCAGAATCCCAAACAGTCTTGGTTAGCAATGAAGCCTGCTTGCAGTTTGGTAGATGATGCCTCTCTGGGGCCACAATTGCCCCCTTCCGGCTCTGGCTCCCCTCGCCTGCCTGTCTCTGGCAGGGGATGGGCCCCTCCACAGAGGGCTAACTCTGCTCAGTCCTGTGTTCTGTGAGTGGGCCCGGCAGTGTCTTAGGTTAGGCCTTTTCGCGGGAAAGCTATCCTACAGTCTGTGTTGCTATCTCTAGTTAGTTCCCTCAGATTGCCCTCGGGGCATTCAGGCCCTGTCCTTACCTAAGCAATGCAGCCCGTGCCTCCCTGTCCAGTCCCTGCTTGCTAGTGGCGGATGCAAGCATTTGTGTTGCTTCTCCGCTGGGAGTTGCCTTTAGGCATGTAACCTATAGGTTTTAATTATTTATTTATTTTTCCTCCTGGTTATGTTGCCCTCTGAGGTTCCAATGCTTGTCACAGATTCGCTGGTGAGAATGTTTCCTGGTGTTTGGAAACTTCTCTTTTTTAAGACTCCCTTCCCCGGATGGATCTCTGTCCCTACCTTTTTTGTCTCTGCTTTTATCTTTTATATTTTTTCCTACCTCCTTTCAAAGACAAAGGGCTACCTTTCTGGGTGCCTGATGTCCTCTGCCAGCATTCAGAAGCTGTTTTGTGGAATTTGCTCAGTGTTCAAATGTTCTTTCGATGAATTTGTGGGGTAGAAAGTGGTCTCCTGTCCTATTCCTCCTCCACCTTAGGACCACCTCCTGTTTTTTTCTTTTTTTAAAACAGAAAACATTAGCTCTTCAAAACTTTTATATTTGGGGGGAAAATTCAAGTTGGATAAATTTACATCTTTCCCACACAAATAATACATAAACTACTGATGTGATGACTTAGGTAAGTTAGAAAGAAAAAAATGATGATCATTGGGAGCCATCAAGAGCTCACCAAGAACAAGCAGAATTGTTTTTGTTCTTTTTTAACACAGTTGTTCAACTGGTGCCTTAGAAAATATTTTAAAACACATTAGATGTTGGCCTGATGTTCCCATTTTTTAGCTACATTTCACAACATATGCATTGTTTCCTTGTGTATTCTTTTAAGTGAATTCACTTTTGTTTTTACTTAAATACATGTATTTAAAAAGAGGACTTTCTGGTAAGAGGAGGTAGGAAAGATGTGTTAAATGGAAGAAAAATGGTTTCAAAGAGAACAAGTTGCAGTCAAATTTAGAAGGTATAGAAAAAAAAAAAATATATATATAGGGCAGAATTTTAAAATGCCAGAAGCAGCTAGAGAGAAATGAGTCTGACTATAATAGAGGTTCCAATGCACCCAGAGCGAGAGCTGTTGGATAGATAAGGAACACAGGTGAGTGACAGCCAGTTCTGAGATATCTGATAAACATATAAAAGTACAGTCATGGACAGAAGAAGTTGGAGCAAAGATAGGGGTGATTAGAGCAGGAATCCTCAGATATTTGGTTGCAAAAATAAAGGAGTAAAAGTCTACTTGAGAGAGTAGTGGGGAAACTATTATTCCCCAAATATTACTTTCTACAATTAAGTGTTGCTTTTAGAGTTGTTATTTGGATATGATGCTTGTTAAACAATGTAGAAAGATATTAAAAGAAGTGATGTGAAGGTAGGCCTCTGAGATGGACCCATTTTGCTTCTATTCTGAGGATGACAGCTTTTTAAATATTTCACTTTCTTCAACCCAAGAATCCCACATTCTTCTACATTACCTTAGAAACTTGCTAAATGTCTAGTGATAAGTTCAGTCAGTTCAGTTCAGTCACTCAGTTGTGTTCAACTCTGCGACCCCATGGACTGCAGCATGCCAGTCCTCCCTGTCCATCACTAACTTCCAGAGTTTACTCACTCATGTCCATTGAGTCGGTGATACCATCCAACCATCTCATCCTCTATTGTCCCCTTCTCCCGCCTTCAATCTTTCCCAGAATTAGGGTATTTTCAAATGAGTCAGTTCTTCATATCAGGTGACCAAAGTATAGGAGTCTCAGCTTCAGCATCAGTCCTTCCAATGAATATTCAGGACTGATTTCATTTAGAATGGGCTGGTTGGGTCTCCTTGCTGTCCAAGAGACTCAAGAGTCTTCTCCCAAACCACAGTTCAAAAGGATCAATTCTTCAGTGCTCAGCTTTCTTTATGGTCCAACTCTCACATCCATACATGACTACTGGAAAAACCATAGCCTTGACTAGACAGATCTTTGTTGGCAAAGTAATGTCTCTGCTTTTAAATATGGTGTCTATGTTGGTCATAGCTTTTCTTCGAAGGAGCAAGCCTCTGTTAATTTCATGGCTGCAGTCACCATCTGCAGTGATTTTGGAGCCCACCAAAATAAAGTGTCTCACTGTTTCCATTGTTCCCCCATCTATTTGCCATGAAGTGATGGGACCAGATGCCATGATCGTTTTCTGAATGTTGAGTTTTAAGCCAACTTTTTCACTGTCCTCTTTCATTTTCTTCAAGAGGCTCTTTAGTTCTTCTTTGCTGTGTCCCTTAAGTGTGGCATCATCTGCATATCTGAAGTTATTGATATTTCTTCTGGCAGTCTTGATTCCAGCTTGTGCTTCATCCAGCCCAGAGTTTCTCATGATGTACTCTGCATATAAGTTAGATAAGCAAGGTGACAATATACGGCCTTGACGTACTCCTTTTCCTATTTGGAACCAGTCTGTTCCATGTCCAGTTCTACTGTTGTTTCTTGACTTGCATACAGATTTCTCAGGAGGCAGTCAGGTGGTCTGGTATTCCCATCTCTTTCGGAATTTTCCAAGTTTGTTGTGATCCATACAGTCAAAGGCTTTGGCATAGTCAATAAAGCAAAAGTAGATGTTTTTCTGGAACTCTCTTGCTTTTTCAGTGATCCAATTGAGGTTGGCAATTTGACCTCTGGTTCAGTGATATGAAAAAAGAGGACATTGTTGAATGAGAGATGTATGCAGCTATAGAAAAAGTTGAAAGGATGAGAGCTAACCTGTTGGAAAACTTTTAGAAGGTATAGCATGAAAACTAAGATCATGAAAACCTGATGGCCCATGTAAGAGATTAAAGATGTTGAAGGGGAGCCAATGGACCTGGGACCTGAGTGCAGTCAGTAAGAATTTTAAGGAAAAGGGGATCCATATATGAAAGTTGGACAATGAATGGAGACTCAGTGTTTGTGCTATGGGAAAAGAACTTTGAGGACAGAATCTGGGAAATAAGTAACATTGAGCTCAGACCATATAGATTACCTAATGACAGATAATCAAATGTTTGGTGAAAGGCAGTCAAACAGGGTAGCCCCACTTCACCAGGATGTATAGATTACCCTGATGGACTGGAGGCTTCTCAGTTCAGTTCAGTTCAGTTCAGTCACTCAGTCATGTCTGACTCTTTGCGACCCCATGAATCAGAGCACGCCAGGCCTCCCTGTCCATCACCAACTCCCGGAGTTCACTCAAACTCACGTACATTGAGTCAGTGATGCCATCCAACCATCTTATCTTCTGTTGTCCCCTTTTCCTCCTCCCCCCAATCCCTCCCAGCATCAGGGTCTTTTCCAGTGAGTCAACTCTTCGCATGAGGTGGCCAAAGTACTGGAGTTTCAGCTTTAGCATCAGTCCCTCCAGTGAACACCCAGGACTGATCTCCTTTAGAATGGACTGGTTAGATCTCCTTTCAGTCCAAGGAACTCTCAAGAGTCTTATCCAACACCACAGTTCAAAAGCATCAATTCTTTGGCGCTCAGCTTTCTTCAGAGTCCAACTCTCACATCCATACATGACCACTGGAAAAACCATAGCCTTGACTAGACGGACCATTGTTGGCAAAGTAATATCTCTGCTTTTCAATATGCTATCTAGGAGGCTTCTCAAGTTCTATGTAAAAGTAGAATATAAAAATGTGAGGTTAAAAACTTCAGCTGAGCTTATAATTGTTCACCATTATCCTTCTAAGTATAAAGAAACCTTGGCTTTTAAATAAGACAGAGGAATTCCTAATTTTCCCAGAAAAAAAAATGAACTGATGTGTTAATTTACAGTAAGTAAGAAAGAAATGAAACCACGTGTTATTTTAGCAGAAATCATTTAATACAAGAAACTAGTTGAAGGAATATTGGAAAAATTATAATTCAAAAGGGGAACAGTGAGATACTATATTCCTAGGATAGTTAGCAGTGAGCAACTTGTGTTCCTCAGACTGTAAAATAAAACGACCATTTCCAGGTTATTAGAAAGTAGAAGCTTGAAGAAGAGACCTGTGGAATAGGTACCACATCTTTGAGGAGGTGATGCTACAAAACAGGTGTTAATGTCTCAGAAACATGAAAAGGGGAGCTTCTAAAGAGCCAGAACTCAAACTTTGAGGTGAGATTGACAGTGGCTGATGCTGGCATCTCTGAGGGGACACAGCGTGGCCAATTTTGAGAGTGTTGAGAGACACGTCCAAATCCAACTAGACCCAATTGCTTCTGTCAAGGTGAAAGCTCCTGGCTGGGATGACACAGAACTCAAACAAAAAGAAACAAGTCACTGTCACCTCTTGACTTCCAGTTTTATCTAGCTCTTTCTACTTGAACAACCTAACAGTATATTAGCTGGAAAAGGAGAAAGGTAATTTTCAGAGTCCCATCTCCAGCTTCATACACACAAACACATATATGAGGGATGGATTTGAAGCTGGGAGACAAGACCTTAGTAACTTATCTAAATGTCAATTTTGAGATACTTCACAGTTGCTTTCCTGATATTTCTGTTTTCAGTCATTTCTGCTTCAAAATTTTCATAAATAATTTAAATGATAACATGGTTGTTATTATAACTGTATATGACTGAAATACGGAAGTTTTTCTTGTCATGATAGATAATAGAAGAATCCTTAAGCATTCTCAAGGAGGCAAAATAGCCTGAATTTTTATTAATGATGAATTAAAGGACAAATAAATTGAAAACTCATGTGAGGTTGGAAGGTAAACTTTTGACTATTAACTGAGTAAGAGTTAAGAGTAAAATGATTGTCAGATAAGCTGATGCAATCCTCCTGCTGCTGCTGCTAAGTCGCTTCAGTCGTGTCCGACTCTGTGTGACCCCTTAGACGGCAGCCCACCAGGATCCCCATGCCCTGGGATTCTTCAGGCAAGAACACTGGAGTGGGTTGCCATTTCCTTCTCCAACGCATGAAAGTGAAAAGTGAAAGTGATGTTTCTCAGTCGTGTCCAACTCTTAGCCACCCCATGGACTGAAGCCCCACCAGGCTCCTCCATCCATGAGATTTTCCAGGCAAGAGTATTGGAGTGGGGTGTCACTGCTTTCTCCAAATGCAATCCTACATGTTACTAATACTTTCCTTAATGATATCATTATGTTAGCTAACACATATTGAGTACATTCTATGCAAAGTGCTTTACGGGCATTATTTTATTAATAAAACACCTACAAACTCTCTGAGGTAGATTCAGGTGGTATCCCCATATTATCTATGAAATAATGGAGGCTTAAAAATGTATAAATATTTGCCTAAACTTACACAGTAAGTGGTAAAAGGATTCAAATCAAGCTTTATACCAAACACTTAACTAGCATGTTATATATCTGTGGTAGACAGAATAACAACCCTTCAAATATGTCCAAGTCCTAATTTCTAGAACCTGTGAATATGTCACCCCACATAGCAATAGGATTTTGAAGACCTAATTAAGGATCTTGAGATGTGATAATTAACCTGGATTTTCTGACTAGACACAATGTAATACCAGGGATCCTTACAAGTGAAACAGGGAGGCAAAAAAACTCAGCATCAGAGAAGAAGATATGAATACATTTGAATCAGTTCTAATGAGCTGGATGAAACTGGAGCCTATTATACAGAGAGAAGTAAGCCAGAAAGAAAAACACCAATACAGTATACTAACGCATATATATGGAATTTAGAAAGATGGTAACAATAACCCTGTATACGAGACAGCAAAAGAGACACTGATGTATAGAACAATCTTTTGGACTCTGTGGGAGAGGGAGAGGGTGGGATGATTTGGGAGAATGGCATTGAAATATGTATAATATCATATATGAAACGAGTTGCCAGTCCAGGTTGGATGCACGATACTGGATGCTTGGGGCTGGTGCACTGGGATGACCCAGAGGGATGGTATGGGGAGGGAGGAGGGAGGAGGGAGAAGGGTTCAGGATGGGGAACACATGTATACCTGTGGCAGATTCATTTTGATATATGGCAAAACCAATACAATATTGTAAAGTTAAATAAAATTAAATTAAAAAAAAAAAGAAAATTGAAGCAGAATCAGAATAACACAATGTGAAAAAGACTCAACCAGCCATTGCTAGCTTTGAAGTTGCCACTACCAGAAATGCTGGCAGCCTTTAGAAGTTTGAAAAGGCAAAGACAGATTTTCCAGAAGACTCTCTAGAAGAAATGCTGCTCTGCTGACTGACACATTGATTTGGGTCCAGGGAGACTCATTTCAGATGTCTGACCTCCAAAATTATAAGATAATATATTTGTGATTTTTAAGCTACTGAGTTTGTTGTAATTTGTTAAAGCTGCAATAGGAAGCTGAACAATATATTTTTGCTATGAGACAGATGGCCATTTCTTCTCCTGCTCCCAACTGATGAGACATTACATTCTCTAATCTGCATGTTTCTCTTAAAAAAAAAAATATTGCAAACCCAAAGAGACACAAAATAAGCTGTTGCTGGTTTGCTTAAGCAAATTGATTTTTGTCTCTAACACCGGAGATATAATAGGGAATTCTGCCCGCCCTGATTTTCAAATATATCTGGATCTACTCAACATTTCTCCCTAATCCATCTGACACTAGCATTTGCCCATTGGATCCTCAGAGTAGCTTCTCAGTTGTTCACTTTGAATCTTATGTTGCCCTCTCCAGCTCTTCTTCAATTCCATAGCTAAAGTTGTCTTTTTAATCCAAAATCTTTCTTAGACTGTTTCCACTTACTTTATATTTTCTGTGAATGTTAATTTGTATGAGACCTATAATTTTTGTAGATTTATTTATTAAATTGTGATTTTATTAAACATTACAGTTTTCATATTGACTGTTTTGGGTTCCCAGAAATTTAATCATATTAAGTTTAGAGTTATTTCATTTTTCACTTTCAGTTTTTATGCTCTGAGGGCTTGATCTTGTCTAATTGCAATGGCTAATACTCTCATTACATTGTTAAACAATAGTGTAGAGAGATGGATTAATTGTCTTATTTTTTTACCTTATGAAAAAGTCTCATTTCTCTAATAAACTAAAATATTGGCTGTAAGATCAAAGTGTATCATTTAACCCAAATGACAGCCAGCATTCAATATATTAAAATGATCACATATACAGGATCAGGTTTAGAAGGTACTCATCAAGTTCTGTTTCACTGAGTATTTTAAACATGATAAGGCATTGACATTGTGACATATCTTCTTAATGCCTATTAAAATGAAAAAGTGTTATTTTTCTCTTTACTTCTATTCATATAATTACGTGATATTATTAGAGTTTCTATTATCTAACTACCTTTGCATTCCAGGAATACACTTCACGTGTATATGGCACATATTTAAAATTTTTGGATTAAAAATTTTTAGATTCTTTGGATTCTACTTGTTAAATTTTTAAGTAAAATTTTGCATTGATTCTCAATAGTAAGAATGGTCCATAGATTTTTTTGCTTTTGTTAGCAACCTTTATTAGGCATCAATATTAAAGTTATACTAATTTCATAAGACAAAGTTAGAATTGTATCTTTTTATATTGTATAACAGTTTCAGTTTCATGAGAACTATTGTTTTAAGTTTATGTTTACTTTTATTTTTTCTGTTGGTTTCCATAACTTCTGTTTATTCCTTTATGGCATTTGATTAGTTAGACTCTATTCTAATTAATTTTGCTAAATTATAATTTTCTAGAAAATTATCTACTTCATCTACTTTTCCAAATTTATGTGTAAGGATAAAATAAAAGCATCTTTAAAGCAGTTGGGTTTTTCTGTTTCAACATTACTATTCATTATCTCTAAATGTGTATATCTGAATTTTTTACTTTGTTAAGATTAGTCTTCTGATTTATTGATTTTTCAAAAATAGTTTCTGAAAAAATACTTGCTGTTTTATTTCCTAACATTAACGTGTAATTTTTCTTCACTTATTGTCCTTTAGCTTCTTTTTGTTTAAATCATCTTAGTTCTTTTTAGGAAAATATGTAATTTATTTATTTTATTACATTTTAACTACTACTGTAATTATCATTTTAAAAGCCTTCAACTCTCCTTTGATTCATGAGTTGTTTAGTAGCATGTTTTTCCCCTGAATGAAAAGGTTGTTTTTATTTTATTATCATTTCTTGTTGTATTGCTGTGTGGTTAGGAAGGGCTGTTTTTATTATTTGTCTTCTATAGAATATACTGCAGCTAACTGTGCCTAAGATATTTTCAAGTTTCATAATTAACCATATATTTTTATCATCTGTTTTGAGTGTCAGTCTTCTAAACATGTATTCATGAGTAATAAAATGAAAAGTAGATTCATATACAGAGAAAAGAAGATGAACTTAAGCATTTAACTCAAGTTTAGCACTTAATTCATAGAGCAAAAATAAACAATTCTCTTAAACTTTATGGTAATTGATTTCTTCATCTGTTACATAAATTTACTGGGCCAGAAAATCTTTTTCAGTGACTTTGTGATCCATGCAAAAATCCAAGCATCTAACTAACTATAATACAGGTGATTTTTGAAAGATAATTTTCTGAATGTTTACTGATTATGCATGTTTGTATTTATCCCTTCATTTATAATGTTGTATACCAAGTTCATGGTGCTAGTTTATTAAATTGCCCTTTGTTGTTTTGTTTTGTTTTACTCAAGACACATAAAATTATACTATAGATATCTTATTTTCTAATATCAGATATTTACAGAAAAACTCTATATTTCTGCCATTTTTCTAAGAAAAAATGCACGTACAGTATAGGCATACACTATATGTGAACACTTTCCAAATTCAATTCCAAGTCTTACCCCTCTGAAACATGTTTTCCTATTTTTTCTCTAAAGCAAAAATAAGGAGAGTATATTATCTACTCTGAGATAAATAGATTATTTTTGTGACTTTGGAAATGTCTGATTTAGAGATATATTTCTAAATCCAACCTAAACTTTAACTTAATGAAATACTTTTGAGGCTTTGGGATATTTACCACACAATAAAACTAGCACATGAATAACTACTTCTACAACTTTAAGTTACTTCATATTTTTATTGAAAAACTTAGCAAGGTTCATAGATGAATTTTCAATCATCAATTTGTATATACCTAACAAGCTTCTGTGCTAGAGAATTTCAACAAGAGCTATTGGGCCCTATGTCTCTGTTGGAAATGATGTTGCTTAATTACTACTACATTTGAAAACACTCATCCTGGATAACTAAAATCATAATCCACGGTCAACACTGCAAAGACGGTAGAATGTCCATTTCAACTTGATTGGGAACTGGTTCAGGATCAGTTCAGTTCAGTCACTCAGTCGTGTCCGACTCTTTGTGACCCCATGAATTGCAGCACGCCAGGCCTCCCTGTCCATCACCAACTCCCGGAGTTCACCCACATTCACGTCCATCGAGTCAGTGATGTCATCCAGCCATCTCATCCTCTGTCGTCCCCTTCTCCTCCTGCCCCCAATCCTTCCCAGCATCAGAATCTTCTCCAATGAGTCAACTCTTCACATGAGGTGGCCAAAGTACTGGAGTTTCAGCCTTAGCATCATTCCTTCCAAAGAAATCCCAGGGCTGGTCTCCTTCAGAATGGACTGGGTGGATCTCCTTGCAGTCCAATGGACTCTCAAGAGTCTTCTCCAACACCACAGTTCAAAAGCATCAATTCTTCAGCGCTCAGCCTTCTTCACAGTCCAACTCTCACATCCATACATGACCACAGGAAAAACCATAGCCTTGACTAGATGGACCTTTGTTGGCAAAGTAATGTCTCTGCTTTTGAATATGCTATCTAGGTTGGTCATAACTTTCCTTCCAAGAAGTAAGCGTCTTTTAATTTCATGGCTGCAGTCACCATCTGCAGTGATTTTGGAGCCCCCCAAAATAAAGTCTGACACTGTTTACACTGTTTTCCCATCTATTTGCCATGAAGTGATGGGACCAGATGCCATGATCTTAGTTTTCTGAATGTTGAGCTTTAAGCCAACTTTTTCACTCTCCACTTTCACTTTCATCAAGAGGCTTTTGAGTTCCTCTTCACTTTCTGCCATGAGGGTGGTGTCATCTGCATATCTGAGGTTATTGATATTTCTTCCGGCAATCTTGATTCCAGCTTGTGTTTCTTCCAGTCCAGCGTTTCTTATGATGTACTCTGCATATAAGTTAAATAAGCAGGGTGACAATATGCAGCCTTGACGTACTCCTTTTCCTATTTGGAACCAGTCTGTTGTTCCATGTCCAGTTCTAACTGTTGCTTCCTGAACTGCATACAAATTTCTCAAGAGGCAGATCAGGTGGTCTGGTATTCCCATCTCTTTCAGAATTTTCCACAGTTTATTGTGATCCACACACTCAAAGGCTTTGGCATAGTCAATAAAGCAGAAATAGATGTTTTTCTGGAACTCTCTTGCTTTTTCCATGGTCCAGCAGATGTTGGCAATTTGATCTCTGGTTCCTCTGCCTTTTCTAAAACCAGCTTGAACATCAGGAAATTCACAGTTCACATATTGCTGAAGCCTGGCTTGGAGAATTTTGAGCATTATTTTGCTAGCATGTGAGACGAGTGCAATTGTGCGGTAGTTTGAGCATTCTTTGGCATTGCCTTTCTTTGGGATTGGAATGAAAACTGACCTTTTCCAGTCCTGTGGCCAATGCTGAGTTTTCCAAATTTGTTGGCATATTGAGTGCAGCACTTTCACAGCATTATCTTTCAGGATTTGAAATAGCTCAACTGGAATTCCATCACCTCCACTAGCTTTGTTCACAGTGATACTAAGGCCCACTTTACTTCACATTCCAGGATGTCTGTTTCAGGATAGGTGAGCTTAAACTTGATGGTCAACAATTGTGACTTTCTCTCAGAATTCCAAAGAATATCAAGGAGAGTAAGAAAGCCTTCCTCAATGTTCAAGGCAAAGAAATAGAGGAAAACAATAGAATGGGAAAGACTAGAGATATCTTCAAGAAAATTAGAGATACCAAGGGAACATTTCATGCAAAGATGGGCACAATAAAGGACATAAATGCTATGAACCAGCAGAAACAGAAGATATAGAGAAGAGGTGGCAAGAATACACAGAACTATACAGGAAAGATCTTCATGACTCAGATAACCAAAATGGTGTGATCAGTCACGGAGAACCAGACATCCTGGAATGTGAAGTCAAGTGGGCCTCAGGAAGAATCACTACAAAAAAAGCTAGTGTAGGTGATGGAATTCCTGTTGAGCTATTTCAAGTCCTAAAAGATGATGCTGTGAAAGTGCTGCACTCAATATGCAAGCACATTTGGAAAACTCAGCAGTGGCCACAGGACTGGAAAAGGTCAGTTTTCATTTCAAACACAAAGAAAGGCAATGCCAAAAAATGCTCAAACTACCACACAATTGCACTCATCTCACATGCTAGCAAAATAATGCTCAAAATTCTCCAAGCCATCAGGCTTCAACAGTATGTGAACTGTGAACTTCCAGATGTTCAAGCTGGATTTATAAAAGCCAGAGTAATCAGAGATCAAATTGCCAACATCAGTTGGATCATCGAAAAAGCAAGAGAGTTCCAAAAAAACATCTAATTCTGCTTCATTGATTGTGCCAAACCTTTGGCTGTGTGGATCACCACAAACTGTGGAAAATTCTGAAAGAGATGAGAATACCAGACTATCTTATCTGCCTCCTGAGAAATCTGTATCCAGGTCAAGAAGCAACAGTTAGAGGACATGGAACAACAGACTGGTTCCAAATTGGGAAAGGAATATGTCAAGGCTGTATATTGTCATCTTGCTTATTTAACTTATATGCAGAGTCCATTATACAAAATGCCAATCTGGATGAAGCACAAGCTGGAATCAAGATTGCTGGGTGAAATATCAGTAACCTCAGATACGCAGGTGACACCACCCTTATGGCATAAAATGAAGAAGAACTAAAGAACCTCTTGATAAAAGTGAAAGAGGAGAGTGAAAAAGTTGGCTTAAAACTGAACATTCAGAAGGCTAAGATCATGGCATCTGGTCCCATCACTTCATGGTAAATAGATGGGGAAACAATTAAAACAGTGAGAGACTTTATTTTTGGAGCTCCAAAATCACTGCCTATGGTTACTGCAGCTGTAAAATTAAAAGACGCTTGCTCTTTGGAAGGAAAGTTATGAGCAACCTAGACAGCGTATTAAAAAAGCAGAGACCTTACTTTGCCAACAAAGTCTAATCAAAGCTATAGTTTTTCCAGTAGTCATATATGGATGTGAGGATTGGACCATAAAGAAAACTGAGCGCTGAAGAATTGATGCTTTAGAACTGTGATAGTGGAGAAGACTTTTGAGAGTCCCTTAGACAGCAAATCAAACCAGTCCATCTTAAAGGAAATCAGTCCTGAATATTCATTGGAAGGACTGATGCTGAAGCTGAAGCTCCAATACTTTGGCCACCTGATGCAAAGAACTGACTGATTGGAAAGACCTTGAAGCTGGGAAAGATTGAAGGGAGGAGGAGAAGGGGAGGACAGAGGATGAGATGGTTGGATGGCATCACTGACTTGATAGACATGAGTTGAAGCATTCTCTGGGAGTTAATGATGCACAAGGAAGTCTGGTGTGCTGAAGTCAATGGGTGCACAAAAGTACAGATGCGACTGTGAAACTGAACTGAATTGATTAAAAAAGGAAAAAATCTTTTTGTAAGTAGCATCTTCTGACACAAGAGATTCCCTGGTGGCCCAGTGGTAAAAAATCTGCCTGCAATGCAGGAGACACCAGTTCAATCCCTGGGTCGGAAAGATTACTTGGAGGAGGAAATGCCATGCCAGTCCAGTATTGTTGCTAGGAGAATCCCATGGAGGAGGATCCTGCTAGACTACAGTCCATAGGGTCTCAAAGGATCTGACATGAGTGAGCATGCATGCACTTTCTAATACAGGTGTGTGTGTGTGTATGTGTGCATGTGTGCCCAACTTATATGGACAGAGAAGTACATAAATATGTCACATGACATTAGCCTTTTTAACTTAAGTGAATATGCAAGAAAAAAAAAAAGGACTATGGTTTTAATCTAAAAAAAACATTAGTTGAAGAGTCTAATGTACTAAATATAATAGAAAGATATCTATAAGATAATTAGTATAGTGTAATTTTAATGTTTATGCATTCTTTAATTTAGATTTCCAAAAAGTGTATTTAATTTTCCATATGTTCATTTGTACCATTTTAATGCTAAATCTCTAAATAGAGATCATATATACCAACCTTATCTTAGAACACTTTAACATTTCATTTAATTAGAAAAAGGCAAAGAGAAATGTTAAATTAAGTGGTAAATTTAGAAAATAACTACATATATAAACCATATATCAGAATAACTTTCCTAGCATTGTGAAATCTGGGCATTTTGAAAATTGAAGGTAGCTTTAATATAAATTAATAAATGAAATAGGAAACCAGTACAAGCCCTGACTCATTGTTGCAATTCACCAGTAGTATTTTAACTATATTATAATTAACAAAATAAGGCAAACTAATGTTTCTGAACCTGTAATGAATACTAGAAAGGTAAGAGTACATAAATCGAGAACTTCCAGATGTACAAGCTGAATTCAGAAAAGGCAGAGGAACCAAAAATCAAATTATTAATATTCATTAGATTATAGAAAAAGCAAGGAAATAAAAAAAAAAAAATCTGCTCCATTGACTACACTAAAGTCTTTGTGTGGATCACAACAAACTGTGGAAAATTCTTAAAGAGATAGGAGTACCAGACCACCTCACTTGCCTCCTAAGAAACCTATATGCAGGTCAAGAAGCAACAGTTAGAACCAGATCTGGAAAAACGGACTGAGTCAAAGATGGGACAGCTTGTCATGGCTGTATATTGTCACCCTGATTACTGAACTTCTATGCAGAGTACATCATGTGAAAAGCCAGGCTAGATGACTCACAAGCTGGAATCAAGTTTGTTGGGAGAAATATCAACAACCTCAGATATGAAGATGATACCACTTTGATGGCAGAAAGCAAAGAGGAAATAAAGAGCCTTCAAAGATGAAGGTGGGATTGCTCCTCCCAGCAAAGGAGAAAAGGAAAGATATAAGCATCTGAATGCAGAGTTCCAAAGAATAGCAAGAAGAGATAAGAAAGCCTTCCTCAGGGATCAATGCAAAGAAATAGAGGAAAACAATGGAATGGGAAAGACTAGAGATCTCTTCAAGAAAATTAAAGATACCAAGGGAACATTTCACGCAAAGATGGGCTTGATAAAGGTCAGAAATGGTATGGACCTAACAGAAGCAGAAGATATCAAGAAGAGGTGTCAAGAATACACAGAAGAACTGTACAAAAAAGATCTTCACAATCCAGATAATCATGATGGTGTGATCACTGACCTAGAGCCAGACATCCTGGAATGTGAAGTCAAGTGGGCCTTAGAAAGCATCACTACAAACAAAACTAATGGAGGTGATGGAATTCCAGTTGAGCTATTTCAAATCCTGAAAGATGATGCTGTGAAAGTGCTGCGCTCAATATGCCAACAAATTTGGAAAACTCAGCAGTGGCCACAGGACTGGAAAAGGTCAGTTTTCATTCCAATCCCAAAGAAAGGCAATGCCAAAGAATGCTCAAACTACTGCACAATTGTACTCATTTCACAAGCTAGTAAAGTAATGCTCAAAATTCTCCAAGCCAGGCTTCAGCAATATGTGAACTGTGAATTTCCTGATGTTCAAGCTGGTTTTAGAAAAGGCAGAGGAACCAGAGACCAAATTGCCAACATCTGCTGGATTATCTAAAAAGCAAGAGAGTTCCAGAAAAACATCTATTTCTGCTTTATTGACTATGCCAAGGCATTTGACTGTGTGGATCACAATAAACTGTGGAAAATTCTGAAAGAGATGGGAATACCAGACCACCTGACCTGGCTCTTGAGAAATTTGTATGCCGGTCAGGAAGCAACAGTTGGAACTGGACATGGAACAACAGACTGGTTCCAAATAGGAAAAGGAGTATATTGTCACCCAGCTTCTTTAACTTATATGCAGTGTACATCATGAGAAATGCTGGGCTGGAAGAAGCACAAGCTGGAATCAAGATTGCTGGGAAAAATATCAATAACCTCAGATATGCAGATAACACCAGCCTTGGCAGAAAGTGAAGAGGAACTCAAAAGCCTCTTGATGCAGGTGAAAGAGGAGAGTGAAAAAGTTGGCTTAACATTCAACATTCAGGAAACAAAGATCATGGCATCTGGTCCCATCACTTCATGGGAAATAGATGGGGAAACAGTGGAAACAGTGTCAGACTTTATTTTTGGGGGCTCCAAAATCACTGCAGATGGTGACTGCAGCCATGAAATTAAAAGACGCTTACTCCTTGGAAGGAAAGTTATGACCAATCTAGATAGCATATTCAAAAGCAGAGACATTACTTTGCAAACAAATGTCCATCTAGTTAAGGCTATGGTTTTTCCTGTGGTCATATATGGATGTGAGAGTTGGACTGTGATGAAAGCTGAGTGCCAAAGAATTGATGCTTTTGAACTGTGGTGTTGGAGAAGACTCTTGAGAGTCCCTTGGACTGCAAGGAGATCCACCCAGTCCATTCTGAAGGAGATCAGCCCTGGGATTTCTTTGGAAGGAATGATGCTAAGGCTGAAACTCCAGTACTTTGGCCACCTCATGCGAAGAGTTGACTCATTGGAGAAGACTCTGATGCTGGGAGGGATTGGAGGCAGGAGGAGAAGGGGATGACAGAGGATGAGATGGCTGGATGGCATCACTGACTTGATGGATGTGAGTCTGAGTGAACTCCGGGAGTTGGTGATGGACAGGGAGGCCTGGCATGCTGCGATTCATGGGGTCGCAAGGAGTCGGACACGACTGAGCGACTGAACTGAACTGAAAGATGAAGGTGAAAGATGAGAGTGATAAAGCTAGCTTAAAACTTAACATTCAAAAAACTAATATCATGGCATCCAGTTCCATCATGCATGTGTGCATGTTAAGTTGCTACAGTCATGTCTGACTTTTTTTGACTCTATGGACTGTAACCCATCAGGCTCCTCTGTGCATGGGATTGTCCAGGCAAAAATACTAGAGTGTGTTGCCTTTTTCTCTCCAGAGAGTCTTCTAAACCCAGAGATCAAACCTGGAGAATGAGGACCATTGGGACTTAGCATAAACAGTGCAGTGGATTCACAAGGGCAGAAGCTGATGCAAGTTTCAGGCTACTCTGTTTTCCTGGAAGGTTTCTTGAATGAGATCAGAGCTGCACAACTTCATGGCCACCATAGCTCACCCCTTTGTCTGTGTAAATCCATTTTCCACCCATATTCTGGAGCTACCTCATGGTTTCCTGAAGGAAAATTTAGATGAGGGAAATTAGTGAGATGAACCATAGTCACTGTCACTGCAGTTGTTCTTGGGAACACACCTGTTACTCACTCTTTTTATTTCTCATTACAGTATATGTTTTAAATATTCTATATAACTACATGTTCAAATTCAGGTATTACCTTCATGGGGTTTGGTGGCCTATGTGGTTGTGCACACTACTTCTATGCCTCCTTTACTGTGAAGGACATTCCTGACCAGGAGCTATATCATGTGCAATTTTATGTTAGTGGATTAGGTATATCTGAGTCACTGCAAATCTACTATAAATCTCCAGATAATAGCCTGGCTGAGGTTCTTTGGGCAGGAAAGTTAAATCCATTTGTTAAATACTCACATAGCTATGAGCATGAACTGCTGGCCTTTCTAAAATGGAAGGGACTTAATAGAGTCCACTCATCACCAAATGGATGGCTGATTTCTTTGAGATATAATTCAGCGTCAGGGATTCACTATCTGTAGCCATGTGGATGATATGGAGAACTGGGCTACTTGTTCATGAGGCTTACAGATATTCTTGTTTCTATTTAAGTTCAGTGCCTCTGGTGGTGTTATAAGTTGAATTATGTCCTCCTTTAATATATATTGAAGCTGAATCGCCAGTACTTATGAATGTGACTTTATTTGCCATAGTATAGGTGCAGATGTAATCAAGTTAAAATGAAGTTATTAGGGTGGGACCTACACCATGTAAAGACAGAGACATAGGGAGAATGCCATGTAATGCCAGAAACAAAAATTGGAGTGATGCAACTGCAAGCCAAGAAATGCCAAGGACTCTTCCATCAGCTCTTCCATCGGAAGCTAAGAAGAAGCAAGGAAGGATTCCCCCTACAGATTTCAGAAGAAGCACAGCCCTCTGGCACCTCAGTTTTTCACTTCTAGTCTCAGAACTGTGAGACAGAACATTTCTGTTGCTGTAAGCCAGTCAATTTGTGGTATTTTGTCATGGTAGCCCCAGGAAACTAATGCAACTGGCTTCACAGAATAATAGTTTGGCTCAGTTGAATTATATTTCTCAAAATAGTCTTTCCTTTGTATTTAAAATTGGTGGGCCACAGAAGATACAGTTGTACAGGCCTTGTGAAATGAAAGTGGAGCAGCAGCCATTTGTTCTTTAAAACTCAGAAGGTCAGGGCAGACAATTTTGCAGTGCACACACTTTGCCATTTGTCTGCTGAGTCACCTCCTTGTTTAGCCAGGCATAAATGAGGCTTGTATATACTACACATTTCCTGGATTCTACTTCAACTGCTTTAACTTTTGGATGGATTGTTTGTTTAGCTCTGGGACAAAGGATGCCAAGTGGTCCTGGAAGACAGTTATTTTATCAACATTGAGAGCACTGAGAGATGACATAAGTTCCAGTCTGTCCTATGAGTCACAGCTCATGTTTGTAGTTAGCTCTGGCATGTTCTTGCTGTAGAGAAACAGCCCCACCACAGAACTCGGTTCAATTCTTTCCACATAGACCATGCAGGCAATGCTTTAGCTGACCTCAGACTTGGCAAAACACTCTGTGTTAGTCCTGGAACAGGAGGACATGGGAAGCTTGTGAGGAACAGCTATAAGGTCATCTCCCATCCATTCCTTCCCTACCAGGAAGTTGCTAGCTCTTTTGCCATTCAGGTACTGATGAAGTGTAAGACTTTCTGCCTCACCAACCTGAAGTGCACCTGCAAAACATAAATCTAAAAAGTATTTGTTTTTTTAATGGCATAATCTGTCAACTTTGTCTGTCCTCAAGTTTTTGTTCATTTTTTCCCCTCTAATTTCCTGTCCTGTGAACCATTTGTTTAAGGTCAAATTCATATTGAAATATGTATGTATATATTAATGTGCATTTATATATAATATATGAGCTTTCCTGGTGGCTCAGGCAGTAAAAAATCTGCCTGCAATGCAGGAGACCTAGGTTTGATCTCTGGGTAGGGAAGATCCCTTGGAGTAGGAAATGACAACCCACTACAGTATTCTTACTGGGAGAATTCATGGACAGAGGTAGAGTCAGACATGACTGAGTGACTTTCATATATATATATATGTGTGTGTGTGTGTGTGTGTGTGTGTGCGTGTGTGTGAAGGGGAAAGGAATTTTCCAATTTGGGGGAAATTACTGGACATTGGCACTGAATCAACACTAACCACTGAAGACCCATATCACCATTGTTAGTCCACCACTCAGATTAGAGATTTATGGAGATTAGATAATCAACAGAATTTTGGCTTGAATTGTTTTCACAGTGAGACCAATGGATCCTCAAGTCCACCCTGTGGTTATTTTCTGGGTTTTGGAATGTAAAATTGGAATAAACTTCCTCAGCACCTGGCATTGTTAAAGGTTTCCTGAATCATAGAGTGGAGCTCTTATTGTAGGAAAAACATGTGAGAGCCACTCAAACTATTACTACGTACAAAAATGATGAGCTAAAAGCAATACTACAGACCTTGGGAAACTGCAGAGATTACTGCCATGAACACTTACCTTGAAAGATGACGCATGGTCTTTCCTACCAACTCCATTCATTTCTCTTATTTGGCCCATGAAGGTGACAGCTAATCTTTGAGAATGAGAATGGATTACTGTATATATAGTCAGTGGAGTCTAACTGCAGCTACTCTTCTAGATGCACTTTAATTGCCAGAGCAAATCTACACATTTCTTGGCAACTGGTGTGCAAGAATGAAGCCAACAATTGTCTTTTTGCTATATGTATTAGTAAAGATTATCCAAAGCAGTTTCATTTCAGATGACAGGTCTATCCTTAGGTTCTCTTCTCCTACTTTAGGATTGCATCAACTCTCTGGCTCAATGTCATATTCTGAATCACAGAATTAGTGATTAACTTAATTAGCTTTCTTTTAACTACCCCAAGAACAAAAGGGACTTCCCAGGTGGTGCTAGTGGCAAAGAACCCACTTGTCAATGCAGGTAGATCTAAGAGATGTGGGTTCAATCCCTGGGTTAGGAAGATCCCCTGGAGGAGGGCATGGAAACCCACTCTATTATTCTTGCCTAGAGAATCCCATGGATGAGGAGTCTGGTGGGTCACAAAGAGTGGTACATGACTGAAGCAACTTACCAGGCACACACATGAGAACAAAAGAATCTGAAGCAGATCTAAGGTTTTATGCAAGCTGATCTGCCAGCTGGGCCCTGTGAGTTAGCAGCTCTGATGTTGCTTGAAATATTAGTTGTAAATAGGGATCATTTATGAAGCCTTTAATGGCCTTTAGATGAGACACAGAGCAGATCCTTAGGATTTTTTGAGCAAATCTATATTATCTTCTGTAGATCACTGCTCTTTTAGAGAGAGCTTTTGGAATTGTTACCAGGCCTCAGCATATACTGGATGCTTTACCGTTGGCTATCAAGAGAACATGTGATCCAAGCTTCCCATCATGACTCCTTAATCCATAGAGTTGGGCATGCACAGCAGTATCACACAAGATGAAAGCATCCTGGTGTCACAGAAAAAATGCAAGAATGAGTGGGCCATGTGTCCATTGTCTATTCTTCTTCTACACTGATTTCTTCTCCTCAATCCACACGTATGTATTGATGTTGGAGGAGGTCATTGAGAAGTTACTACCCTATAGCCAGATCTGGGCAATGGAAAGCTCTTGTCCTCTCCCTTGTCTTGGAATGTGCATTCTGCTTGCATTTCCTGAGCTAGAAGCTGTCCCATGGATGCATTCTTGAGAGATCAGTGTGTTATTGAGACCATCTAGATGGTATATGTGACTGAATCCAGTTAAAGCCTCTGTATAAACTTTTAAAGATTCTGGAGGGTGGGTGTGGAGATCTACACATGTTGAAACCACCTAAGACAAGATACATATGTAACTTGCCTTTCTCAGTAAACCTGCCACCTACCAATATGGTGTGGCTTGCCTCTTTCTTTGTTTTCTCTTTGTCTCCTGTAGATGGGGACCGGTTTGTGAACCAACAGTTGAAAAGTAATTGAGAATTAAAACTCAGCCTTATATTCTGATGTGTGCTAAGTCACTTCAGCCAAGTCTGACTCTTTGGGAACCCATGGACTGTAGCCTGTCAGTCTCTACTGTCCATGGCATTCTCCAGGCAAGGATACTGGAGTGGGTTGCTGTGCCATCCTCTTCTCTACCAAGGGATTGAATCCACATCTCTTACATCTCCTGTATTGGCAGGCAGGTCTTTTGTTTTACCACAAGCACCACCTGGGAAGCCCTGTTTCCTGATGGTTCTATGCATGGTTCCTGATGGTTCCCCAAAAGTGGACAACGGAAGCATTGCTGCACCAATCCAGGATGGTTCTAAAAGACAATGCTGATGGCAAATCTTCTCAGTGGGCAGAGCCTCAAGCAGCACAACTTGCTATTCATTTTGCTTGGAAGGAGAGATGACCAGAGATGTGGCTCTTTCAAGCTTATGGACTGTGGCTCTGCAAATACAACTATCTGATGAAGTATTCTGAAACTACAAAGTTTACTTTAGTTATTGATATTTAATAGTATCATTAAACATATTATTTCTTCATGTTTATTATTTAATAATTTTATATATTTTCTGTTGTGATTAACATTACATCCTTAATTTAGGAAGTTTACAGGGAGCTTTAAAAAATTAGTAGAAAATCTTTTTTCATAGCCAGATTTGGAGTAAAGAACAGCAACAAAACAACAACAAAAAGAACTACAAGAAACACCTTCAGTTAAGTTGAGTTCAGTTGCTCAGTCATGTCCGACTCTTTGTGACCCCATGAATCACCACCCCAGGCCTCCCTGTCTTTCACCAACTCCTGGAGTTTACTCAAACTCATATCCATCAAGTCAGTGATGCCATACAGCCATCTCATTCTCTGTCCACCCCTTCTCCAGCCTCAATCCCTCCCAGCATCAGAGTCTTTTCCAATGAGTCAACTCTTCACATGAGGTGGCCAAAGTATTGGAGTTTCAGCTTTAGCATCAGTCCTTCCAAAGAACATCCAGGACTGATCTCCTTTAGGATGGACTGGTTGGATCTCCTTGCAGTCCAAGGGAGTCTCAAGAGTCTTCTCCAACACCACAGTTCAAAAGCATCAATTCTTCAGTGCTCAGCCTTCTTCACAGTCCAACTCTCACATCCATACATGACCACAGGAAGAACCATAGCCTTGACTAGACAGACATTTGTTGGCAAAGTAAGGTCTCTGCTTTTTAATATGCTATCTGGGTTTGGTCATGACTTTCCTTCCAAGGAGTAAGCATCTTTAAATTTCATGGCTGCAATCACCATCTGCAGTGATTTTGGAGCCCCCCAAAATAAAGTCTGACACTGTTTCCACTGTTCCCCATCTATTTCCTATGAAGTGATGGGCCCAGATGCCATGATCTTAGTTTTCTGAATGTTGAGCTTTAAGCCAATTTTTCACTCTCCTCTTTCACTTTCATCAAGAGGCTTTTTAGTTCCTCTTCACTTTCTGCCATGAGGGTGGTGTCATCTGCATATCTGAGGTTATTGATATTTCTCCCAGCAATCTTGATTCCAGTTTGTGATTCTTCCAGCTCCACGTTTCTCATGATGTACTCTGCATATAAGTTAAATCAGCAGGGTGACAATATTCACCCTTGATGTACTCCTTTTCCTATTTGAAACCAGTCTGTTGTTCCATGTCCAGTTCTAACTGTTGCTTCCTGACCTGCATACAGGTTTCTCAAGAGGCAGGTCAGGTGATCTGGTATTCCCATCTATTTCAGAATTTCCCACAGATTATTGTGATCCATACAGTCAAAGGTTTTGGCAAAGTCAATAAAGCAGAAATAGATATTTTTCTGGAAGTCTCTTGCTTTTTCCATTATCCAGAGGATGTTGGCAATTTGATCTCTGGTTCCTCTGCCTTTTCTAAAACCAGCTTGAATATCTGGAAGTTTACGGTTCACGTATTGCTGAAACCTGTCTTGGAGAATTTTGAGCATTACTTTACTAGCGTGTGAGATGACTTCAATTGTGTGGTAGTTTGAGCATTCTTTGGTATTGCCTTTCTTTGGGATTGGAATAAAACCTGATGTTTTCCAGTCCTGAGGCCATTGCTCAGTTTTCCAAATTTGCCGCATATTGAGTGCAGCACGTTCATAGCATCATCTTTCAGGATTTGAAATAGCTCAACTGGAATTCCATCACCTCCACTAGCTTTGTTTGTAGTGATGCTTTCTAAGGCCCACTAGACTTCACTTCCAGGATGTCTGGCTCTAGGTCAGTAATCACACCATCATGATTATCTGGGTTGTGTAGATCTTTTTTGTACAGTTCTGTGTATTCTTGCCACCTCTTCTTAATATCTTCTGCTTCTGTTAGGTCCATATCACTTTTGTCCTTTATTGAGCCTCTCTTTGCACGAAATGTTCCTTTGGTATCTTTAATTTTCTTGAAGAGATCTCTGGTCTTTCCCATTTTATTGTTTTCCTCTATTTCTTTGCATTGATCGCTGAGGAAGTCTTTCTTATCTCTCTTTGCTATCCCATGGAACTCTGTATTCAGATGCTTATATCTTTCCTTTTCTCCTTTGCTTTTCACTTCTCTTCTTTTTACAGCTATTTGTAAGGCCTCCTCAGAGAGCCATCTTAGGGATGGAGACAAAGCAAAAACAATACCCAGTTGTTGATATGACGGGTGGTAGAAGCAAGGTCTGATGCTGTAAAGAGCAATATTTCATAGGAACCTCGAATGTTAGGTCCATGAATCAAGGCAAATTGGAAGTGGTCAAACAGGAGATAGCAAGAGTGAATGTCAATATTCTAGGAATCAGTGAACTAAAATGGACTGGAATGAGTGAATTTAACTCAGATGACCATTATATATACTACTGTGGGCAGGAATCCCTTAGAAGAAATGGAGTAACCATCACAGTCAACAAAAGAATCTGAAATACAGTACTTGGGTGCAATCTCAAAATCGACAGAATGATCTCTGTTCATTTCCAAGGCAAACCTTTCAATATTATGGTAATCCAAGCCTATGCCCCAACCAGTAATGCTGAAGAAGCTGAAGTTGAACGGTTCTATGAAGACACCCAAGACCTTTTAGAACTAACATCCAAAAAAGATGTCCTTTTCATTATAGGGGACTGGAATGCAAAAGTAGGAAGTCAAGAAACACCTGGAGTAACAGGTAAATTTGGCCTTGGAGTATGGAATGATGCAGGGCAAAGGCTAAGAGAATTTTGCCAAGAGAACGCACTGGTCATAGCAAATACCCTCTTCCAACAACACAAGAGAAGACTCTACACATGGCCATCACCAGATGGTCAACACCAAAATCAGATTGATTATATTCTTTGCAGCCATAGATGAATAAGCTCTATACAGTCAGCAAAAACAAGACTGGGAGCTGACTGTGGCTCAGATCATGAACTCCCTATTGCCAAATCCAGACTTAAATAGAAAAAAGTAGGGAAAACCACTAGACCATTCAGATATGACCTAAATCAAATCCCTTATGATTATACAGTGGAAATGAGAAATAGGATTAAGGGACTAGATTTGATAGACAGAGTGCCTAATGAGCTATGGACGGAGGTTCCTGACATTCTACAGGAGACAGGGATCAAGAATCCCCAAGAGAAAAGAAACATCTTAGGTTTGAATAAATGAACTGAAAATAATAAGAATAAGAACAAGGATAATGACAACATAACCCAGTTTGACTGAAAATCTCAGCCCATTAGTGTATAATGGTACATAGATTTTTGTTGTCTGGTTGCCTTTGACTGCTCTATTGAATCTCCCATCTGTACTAACTTACAGAGACTCTTCATACTTGAGATGGTTCTCATAACTTTTCTCTTCTTTTTGGCTCTGAAAATTTAGTCAATTTTTTAAACCTTAATCTCTTATCAAATCCAAGGTTTTTTTTTTTTCCTCCTCCCTCATAGGCAAGTCTAATGTGTCAAAACAAATGTTTTTCTCTGTTAATCCCTTCTTTTTGCCCAGTTCATCTTCTCTGAAATTGTATGTTTTTAAAGACCTTCACCCTGGCATGTGGCCTGCAATTAAAAGTGGGAAAAAATGAAAAAATAAGGAAAGACTAGCCTCTAAACATAATCCAGTCTTCCATCTGTAGAACGCTTATGAACAGTTTACTTTCCCCTAGCCACTAGCTGCCTGTCTGCCTATCCATCTACTTATCATCTAAGTGTGCATAGGAAAGTAAGATTATAAATAAGATGATTCAAAATTTTTATAATACTTATGCAATTATACTCAGAACACCTCTTTTTGACCCTCCGTAAGATCATAATACATTTTTATTTTCATCACTTTGTAAATACCAGTGTGCTATGACTGTTTTAAAAACAGTGACAATTAATTCTGTCATATTACACCACTGTAGCTTTTGCACTGTGGATAAAGAAATATTTGTTAGTAAGGCTGCTGCTACTGCTAAGTCACTTCAGTCATGTCCGACTCTGTGTGACCCCATAGACATCAGCCCACCAGGCTCCCCTGTCCCTGGGATTCTCCAGGCAAGAACACTGGAGTGAGTTGCCATTTCCTTCTCCAATGCATGAAAATGAAAAAGTGAAAGTGAAGTCGTTCAGTCGTGTCCGACTCTTAGCCACCCCATGGACTGCAGCCCCCCAGGCTCCTCCATCCATGGGATTTTCCAGGCAAGAGTACTGGAGTGGGGTGCTATTGCCTTCTCCGAGTAAGGCTGCAGTAGACCTTAAAGATGGTTTCAATAAGAGAAATGATGTGAGACACCCAAACTCATCATGAGCTGCAACTAGAATTATCCTCTATTGTTTTCTTCATGAGTTTATACAGATGGATAACAAACACATGAAAAGATGCTCAACATCACTCATTATCAGGGAGATGCAGATCAAAAGCATAATTAGGTACTGTCTCAGCCAGTCAGAATGGCCGCTATCAAAAAGTCTACAAACAATAAATGCTGGAGAGGGTATGGAGAAAAAGGAACACTCTTACACTATTGGTGGGAATGCAAACTAGTACAGCTACTATGGAGAAGTGTGGAGATGCCTTTAAAAACTGGAAATAGAACTGCCATACAACCCAGCAATCCCACACCAAGGAAACCAGAATTGAAACAAACACATGCACCCCAATGTTCATCACAGCACTGTTTACAATAGCCAGGACATGGAAGCAACCTGGATGTCCATCGGCAGATGAATGGATAAGAAAGCTGTGGTACATATACACAATGGAGTATTACTCAGCCATTAAAAAGAATACATTTGGATCAGTTCTAATGAGGTGGATGAAACCAGAGCCTCTTATACAGATTGAAGTCAGAAAGAAAAACACCAATACAGTATATTAACACATATATATAGAATTTAGAAAGATGGTAATAATGACTCTATATGTGAGACAGCAAAAGAGACACAGATGTAAAGAACAATCTTTTGAATTTTTTGAGATAAGGCAAGTTTGGGATGATTCAAGAGGATAGTGTTGAAGCATGTATATTATTATATGTGGAATGGATCACTGGTCCAGGTTTGATGCATGAGACAGGGTGCTCAGGGCTGGTGCACTGGGATGACCCTGAGGGATGGGATGGGGACAAAAGTGGGAGAGGGGTTCTGGATGGAGAACACATGCACCCGTGGCTAATTCATATTGACGTGGCAAAAACCACTACAATATTGTAAAGTAATTAGCCTTCAATTAAAATAAATAAACTAATTAAAATATGAATTAACTAGTGGTGGGAAAGTATTAGCTTTACTATTCACATTTATAAACACATGGATATAGAGCTTGGCTGTTTTATATGGGATAAGTAAGAAAGGAAATAGGCTTCCCTGGTGATTCAGATGGTAAAGAATCTTCCTGCATTGTGGGAGACCTGAGTTCAATTCCTGGATTGGGAAGATCATAGCCTGCACTCACAATTTTAAAACCCTACATTTAGAATGAGAAGGAACTATTGTGGCAAGCTGCAGTACAATAAAATGAGGGGGAGGTGCACAACTAAGTTTATGGTGGGAAGATCCTACCAATTAACTGTTTCCTATGACTGTGTGTAGGTGGAGTGAGTCAATCAGAAAGCAGCTTGCTTTCAGGCCTTTTCACTTTTCTAGAATACTGATGAATATTTTCTAAAAGTAGCGGATGTTGATAACCCATAGTCCCTGGAAGAATTAATGTGAGCTAGATAGATAGTCCTCCCCAACCACCACCATCATCACCATTTGAGATTACTAATCTGTTGGAAATAAAGCCTTAGATAAAAAACAGACAAACAAACAAACAAAAAACATGCTCAACATGCAAGTAGGGTTCCGATATCATAGACTATTGCTTTTTTCTTAGTTACAAGCAAGGAACAATTTCAATGAAAATTTTCAGTTGATTCTGTCAAAGTCATTAATATTTATATTCCAAGAGAAATTACACTGCAGCAGGAAAATGCTCAGAGATTTAGAGTTGTATGAATGGTTTTAAACATTCCTGCAGAGTACAACAACATAGCTGGACAGAGAACCATCTTGCCCCCTGATAGGCACAACTATAGCATATATTATTACATGCCACATTAAGGATGAAATAGCAAGCTTGAAAATAGGTTGGGAAAGAAGAATTCCCTCTTATATATTGCTATACATTGATACATAACAAATACCCACCATCCACAGTTCCCTTATCTGAATGTACCACTGTTTATTTATGCATTTACCTACTGAAAGATATCTTAGTTGCTTCCATCTTTTGGCAGTTATGAATAAAGCTGCTATAAACATATATGTACACGTATTTGTGTGAATGTAAGTTTTCAGCTCCTTTGGGTGAATACCAAGGAAAGCAACTACTGGATCAAATGGTAAGATAATATTTAATTTTGTAAGAAATGGCCAAAGTGTCTTCCAAAGTTTGTATGCCATTTTACATTCTTTTTTTTTTTTTTCATTTTACATTCTTATCAACAATTAATGAGCTTCTGTTGCTTTATATCTTCATTAGCGTTTGGTATTTTCACTGCTCTGGATTTTGGTCATTCTAAGAGGTGTGTAGTGATATTTAATTGTTGTTTTAATTTAATTTTCTTAATGACATATGATGTGAACATCTTTTCAGATGCTTATTTGCTATCTGTATTTCTTTAGTGTGGCATCTGTTATTAGGAGCATTTTAAAATCGTGTAGTTAATTTTCTTATGGTTGAGTGAGTTATTTGTATATTTTGGAAAATAGTCTTTTATCAGATGTGTCTTTTGCAAATGTTTGTTCCCACATTATGGACCATCTTCCACTGTATAATTGTAAGGGATTTGGTTTAGGTCATACCTGTATGGTCTAGTGGTTTCCCCTACTCTCTTCAATTTAAGTCTGAATTTGGCAAAAAGGAGTTCATGATCTGAGCCACTGTCAGATCCTGGTATTGTTTTTGCTGACTGTATAGAGCTTCTCCACCTTCGGCTGCAAAGAATATAATCAATCTGTTTTCAGTGTTGGCCATCTGGTGATGTCCATGGGTAGAGTCTTCTCTTGTGTTGTTGGAAGAGGGTGTTTTCTATGACCAGTGCATTCTCTTGGCAAAACTCTATTAGCCTTTGCCCTGCTTCATTATGTACTCCAAGGCCAAATTTGCCTATTACTCCAGGTGTTTCTTGACTTCCTATTTTTGCATTCCAGTCCCCTGTAAAGAAAAGAACATCTTTTGGGGGGCAGGGTGGGGGGTTGTTAGTTCTAGAAGGTCTTGTAGGTCTTCACAGAACCGTTCAACTTCAGCTTCTTTAGCATTACTGGTTGGGGGATAGACCTGGATTACAGTGATGTTGAATGGTTTGTCTTGGAAACAAACAGAGATTATTCTGTCGTTGTTGAGATTGCATCCAAGTACTGCATTTTGGACTCTTTTGTTGACTATGATGGCTACTCCATTTCTTCTAAGGGATTCTTGCTCACATTAGTAGATATAATGGTCATCTGAGTTAAATTCACCCATTCCAGTCCATTTTAGTTTGCTGATTCCTAAAATGTCGACATTCACTCTTGCTATCTCCTGTTTGACCACTTCCAATTTGCCTTGATTCATGGACCTAATATTCCAGGTTCCTACACAATATTGCTCTTTACAGCATTGGACTTTACTTCCATCACCAGTCACATCCACAACTGGGTGTTGTTTTTGCTTTGGCTCCCTCTCTTCATTCTTTCTGGAGTTATTTTTCCACTGATCTCCAGTAACATTTTGGGCATCTACTGACCTGGGGAGTTCACCTTTCAGTGTCCTATCTTTTTGTATTTTTATACTGTTCATGGGATTCTCAAGGCAAGAATACTGAAGTGGTTTGTGATTCCCCTTTCCAGTGGACCACGTTTTGTCAGAACTCTCCACTATGACCACTTTATCTTGGGTGGCCCTACACGGCATGGCTCATAGTTTCATTGAGTTAGACAAGGCTGTGGTCCATGTGATCAGATTGGTTAGTTTTCTGTGATTGTGGTTTTCAGCCTGTCTGCCCTCTGAAGGAGAAGGATAAGAGAATTATGGAAGCTTCCTGGTGGGAGAGACTGACTGAGGGGAAACTGGGCCTAACTCTGATAGGCGGGGCCATGTGCAGTAAACCTTTAATCCAATTTTCTGTTGATGGGTGGAGCTGTGTTCCCTCACTGCTATTTACCTAGGGACATACTATGATGGAGGTAAGGAAAATAATGGTGATCTCCTTCAAAAGATCCCATGCATGTACAGCTACACTCACTGCTTCCAACCATACAGCAGACCACCACTGACCCATGCCTCCACTGGAGACCTCTAGACACTCACAAGCAAGTCTGGGTCAGTCTCTTATGGGGTCACTGCTCCTTTCTTCTGGGTCTTGGTGCACACAAGGTTCTGTTTGTGCCCTCCAACAGTCTCTTTCCCAGTCCTGTGTATGGTCTGGCAGCTCTATGGTGGAATTAATGGTGACCTCCTCCAAGACGATTTATTATACCCAAGTCTGCTGCACCCAGAGCCCCTGTCCCTGTAGCAGTCCACTTCTGACCCATACCTCTACAGGAGATGCTCAAACACAGTTCTGTCTCAGTCTCTGTAGAGTCCCTGGGTCCTGGTAGCATGAGGATTGTTTGAGCCCTCTGAGCATCTCTGGCAGGCATGAGGTTTGATTCTAAACATGAATTCACCCCTCTTACCATCTTGCTGGGGCTTCTCCTTTGCCCTTGTTTATGGGTCATCTCCTCACAGCCATTCCAGTGACCACTGTCTTACTGAGGTTTCTCTGACCTTGGGTATGGGGTTTCTCTTCACAGCTGCTCCAGTGCCACGCAGCTGCCACTAGCTCCAGGACCCCCAACCTGACCATTCAGGTATGACCTAAATCCAATCCTTTGGGATTATACAGTGGAAGTGAGAAATAGATTTAAGGGACTTGATTTGACAGAGTGCCTGATGAACTGTGGATGGAGGTTTGTGACATTGTACAGGAGGCAGGGATCAAGACCATCCCCAGGAAAAAGAAATGCAAAAAAGAAAAATGGCTGTCTGAGGAGGCCTTACAGATAGCTGTGAAAAGAAGAGAAGAAAAAAGCAAAGGAGAAAATGAAAGATATATCCATTTGAATGCAGATTTCCAAAGAATAGCAAGGAGAGATAAGAGAGCCTTCCTCAGTGATCAGTGCAAAGAAATAGAGGAAAACAATAGAATGGGAAAGACTAGAGATCTCTTCCAGAAAATTAGAGATACCAAGGGAACATTTCATGCAAAGATGGGCTCAATAAAGGATAGAAATGGTATGGGCCCAACAGAAGCAGAAGATATAAAGAAGAGGTGACAAGAATACACAGAAGAACTATACACAAAAAAGATCTTCATGACCCAGATAACCATGACGGTGTGATAACTCACCTAGAGCCAGACATCCTGGAATTCGAAGTCAAGTGAGCCTTAGAAAGCATCACTATGAACAAAGCTAGTGGAGGTGATGGAATTCCAGTTGAGCTATTTCAAATCCTAAAATGCCAACAAAATTGAGAAACTCAGCAATGGCCACAGGACTGGAAAAGTCAGTGTTCATTCCAATCCCAAAGAAAGACAATGCCAAAGAATGCTCAAACTACCGCACAACTGCATTCATCTCACACACTAGTAAAGTAATGCTCAAAATTTTCCAAGCCAGGCTTCAGCAATACATGAACCATGAACTTCCAGATGTTCAAGCTGGTTTTAGAAAAGGCAGAGGAAACAGAGATCAAATTGCCAACATCTGTTGGATCATCGTCCTATAGGTTTATAGTAAATCTTGAAATTGGGTAGTGTCTGTCCTCTAAATTTATTCTTCTTCAGTATAGTATGGACTATTCAGGGCCTTTTCTTTTTTCTATATAACTTTAGAATCAATTTATCAGTATTCACAGTATAACTTGCTGGGATTTTATTTGGGACTGCATTGAATCCATGAATTAAATTCTAAAGAAATGAAATATCAGCATATTGATGATATTGTCTTGTTTTATCTAGGAATGTGGATTATCTCTTCATCTGTTTATTTCTTCTTTGCTTATGATTTTCAGATTTTGCAATTTTCCTTAAAAAGTTATTCTGCATATTTTACTGTATTTATACTTAAGTATTTTACTTTTGGGGGTGCTAATGTAAATGGTATTGCATTTTTTATTTCAAACCCTACTTGTTCATTGCTGATGTATAGAAAAGCAGTTGACTTTTAGATATTAACTATATATTCGGCAACTTCACCATATTGCTTTTCATTACAGCAATTTTTTTTTTGGTGTTTTTTTTTTTTTTCAGATTTTCTCCATAGACGATTACATCATCTATGAACAAAGACTTTTATTTTTAATTTCTTCACAATCTTTTATCTTTTATTTCCATTACTTGTCTGATAGCTCGGTTGGTAAAGAATCTGCCTGCAAGGCGGGAGACGTGGGTTCAACCCCTGGGTTGGAAAGATGCCCTGAAAAAGGGAAAGGCTACCCACTCCAGTATTCTGGCCTGGAGACTTCCATGCACAGTCCATGGGGTCACAAAGAGTCAGACACGACTGAGCAACTTTCACTTTCCATTACTTGTCTTATAGCATTAGCTCAAGAATCCACTACAGAGTTGAAAATGAGTGATAAAAAGGGACATCTTTGTCTAGTATCTGAACTTAGTGTGAAAGCCTTGATTTTCTCATCATTAAGTGTGGAATTAGGTGTGGATTTCTTACAGGTATCTTTATCAAATTGAGGAAGTCCCCTTCTATTCCTAGTCTACTGAAAGTTCGTTAATCTTGAACAGATTTTGGATTTTTCCAAATGCTTATTCTGAACATGAGACTTTTATTTTTTAGGCTTTTGATATGAGAGATTGTACTGATTTTCAAATGTTGAACCAGCTTTGCACACCTGGCATAATCCTGCTTGTTTGCTGCCCATCTTTAGCTCACATGTCTTTGTAAATATGTATTCAATTTTAAGATAAATATGTTATTACTTTGTAAGGAATTAAAATATTTAGTAAAATAAATGAGCAAAATAGCTTTATATTCATGGTTCTAAAGTAAGCAAATTAAAGATGATATTTGTTGGTGTTGTTAAGTTTCTAAGTTGTGTCTGACTCTTTTGTGACTCTATGGACTGTAGCCCCGTAGGCTCCTCTGTCTATGGGATTTTCTTGTAAAGAATATCAGAGTTGGTTACCATTTCCTTCTCCAGGTATCTTCCTGACCCAGGGATCAAACCTACATTTCCTGCTTGGCAGGTGGATTATTCACCACTGAGACACCTGGGAAGTTCAAGGATGGCATAAGAGTCATGTAGATTTTAAAATACACTGATGATTTTTAGCCATTATTATATTTGTGACTTCCAAAGAAATACTAATATCTCATCCTTATTTAATTTTAACCACCTGCCCTGATATCTCTTGTTTAAGCCATTATCATCTGTCACCTATGTTATTGCAACAAATATTATTGACTCTCTGCCTTTACTCTTGCTTCCTTTTAATATACCTTTAATAAAGAAGCTTATAAGGGCCCTATGAACTGATAATTTCCAGATGTACAAACTGGATTTAGAAAAGGCAGAACAACCAGAGATGATATTGCCAACATCTGTTGGATCATAGAAAAAGCAAGGGAATGCCAGAAAAACATCTACTTCTGCTTCATTGACTCTGCTAATGCCTTTGACTGTTAGGATCACAACAAACTGTGGAAAATTCTTAAAGAGATGGGAATACAAGGCCAGCTTACCTGCCTCCTGAGAAACTTGTATGAAGGTCAAGAAGAACACTTAGAACCGGGCATGAAACAATGGACTGGTTCAAAATTGGAAAAGGAGTACATCAAGGCTATATATTGTCACCCTGCTTATTTAACGTATATGCAGAATACATAGTAGGAAATGCCAAACTAAAGGGATCACAAGCTGGAATCAAGATTGCTGGGAGAAATATAAATAATCTCAGATATGTAGATGACACCACCCTTATGGCAGAAACTGAAGAAGAATCAAAGAGCCTCTTGATGAAGGTAAAAGAGGAAAGTGAAAAAATGTGGCTTAGAACTCAACAACAGAAGATGAGAAGATTTGATGGCATCACCAACTCAATGAACATGAGTTTGAACAAACTCCGGCAGATAGTGAAGGATAATGAAGCCTGGAGTGCTGCAGTCTGTTGTGTTGCAAAGAGTCAGACATGGCTGAGCAGTTGAACAACATGTGACTATATGTTAGATTCATATTAAAAATCTCCAGTGATGACCCATCTCAATCAGAGTAAATGACAAAGACTGTACAGTGGTTTTGAAACCTTACATTATCTTGATTCCTTTCAATTCAGTTCAGTCACTCAGTTGTGTCCTACTCTTTGCAACCCCATGGAGTGCAGCATGCTAGGCTTTCCTCTGAACATCACCAACTCCCAGAGCTTGCTCAAACTCATGTCCATCGAGTTGGTGATGCCATCCAACCATCTCATCCTCTTATGTCCCCTTCACCTCCTGTCTTCAATGTTTCCCAGCATCAGGGTATTTTCCAAGGAGTCAGTTCTTCGTATCAGGTGGCCAAAGTATTGGAGCTTCAGCTTCAGCATCAGTCATTCCAATGAATACTCAGGACTCATTTCTTTTAGGATTGATGGGTTGGATGTCCCTGCAGTCCAAGGGACTCTCAAGAGTCTTCTCCAACATCACAGTTCAAAAGCATCAATTCTTTGGTCCTCAGCTTTCTTTATAGTCCAACTCTCACTATACGATTCCTTTAATTCTCTGAAATTGTCTCATACTACTCTCCCTTCATGACTCTATTGCAAACTCACTGGTTGCCTTAATATCCCTGTAACATTCAGGCTAACTCCTGCTTTTAGAGTCTTCTCTCTTACTGTGTCTTGTAGGTTCTAATGGATACATTTTTGGCCTGCCCTCTTACCACTATCTACTTTCTGATCTTTACTCAGACATCAGTCTCTCTGTAAGGTTTTCTGTGTTAACCATATCCTGATATGCAGCTATCTACAACAGATCCAAGATTTCCAGTCTCCATCTCCTGCTTGGTTATCTTCCACTTAAGATTTTCTAACAGTATAGATAAATATGCAGACAGTGTGATAACTGATTTTATGAGTTAACTTGATATTTGGTCAAATGTTAGTCTGTATTATGTCTGTGTGAATGTTTTTGGACAAGATTCACATTAAAATTGGTAGATTGAATAAATTAGACTGCCCTCCTTGAAGTGGATTGGATTCACCCAGAGCTTTGAAGGCCTAATAGAACAAAAACAATGGCCCTTCCCCCAGTAAGAGAATTTCTCTTGCCAGCCTGCCTTCAGATTGGAACATTGACCTATTCCTGTACACATTCAGAATATGTATATATTTGCAAACAGCATTTGCAAAGCTGTTTCTACACATTGATAGAATACATTATCCAGCAGTCTATAATCGTCCATCATTTTCACTGAATTCCACCAAACCAGAATGTGTGAGAAAGTAAAGAAACAGAATTATGTGTGTTAGTGGAAATTTCTGGATATAGTCGCTTCAGTAATTTTGATCATATTTGCCACTACTCTCCCTCACAACACGGCTTATGTAATTAATTGCCTAAAGCTGGCTTTCTGAAGCAGCTGAAAAGATAAAATGGCATAAGCAATTCTAATGATTACACAGTTATAGCCGAAGGGAAGGGAAGCAAATGCAGTTGTTTGTGCTTTGATGATGTAAATAGCCAATTTTTCAGACCTGAATTAATTATCTTCAGTAGCGGCTTTGCCATAATTCATTAAGAATCTATCTAATTGTGCAGAGCTGCTTGAAACCATTATATCATTATTGGTTTTAAAGATTTCTCTCTTGATTCAACAACTAGATTATCCATTACTTGGGGGGCATGACCTGTTTGCATCACCTTGACTCAGGTAGACCCTCAACAAGTTTCTATTAAAACTAGTAATAAGATTGATAATAAATGTAAACCTGCCAATAATCACACCAGACTTACTGCCTGTATGAAATCCTCCAAAGTCTTTTTTTACCAAATAAAATATAAATTACTCAGTCTGTAGACAATGCTTTCTTCAGTTCTTCCACATTTATATGTCATGACGTATCTCTCACCACTCCCTTTATTTTCCTAATGCACCAGTCAAGTAAGTGCTTCTTGTTTCCTGAACAGTATCCAATTTTTGTCATCTATGTATCCTTATTCATATTGTACCTTCCACAAACAAACAAAACAAACTCCTGAAATAATCAAAACAATGTAATTTTACTGAAATAATCTCTTGATAATTGAGGCTTATTGAAGGTTGCGTTCTCAATCCTAACTCACCTTCTCAACAAGAATGTAGTCCTTCTTAATAATCCTCAAATTTATATCATTCTTAAAGCTTGTTTCAATACAAATATAAGAAAGAGCCATTTAACTGAGGTTTTAGTTTCTTAAAAATATAATTTATATTTTGAATTGAATTGAGAAAATTATAAATAGTTATTTCAAGACATAAGGGAAGTTTTTCAATTGATTTAAAGAAAAATTGCTTTTTACCAGCTCTGATGGATATTTTCAACTTTAATATCAGGGAATTCACAAGGAAAATCCATGTTTACAAATATATGAATAATGAATAAGAGTGTAAGCAAGACTTTGATAATGTTTCTATTGTATCCTTTTTTTACTTTTCTTTTGCTTTCTAACAAGGTTCTTCTTTTCTAACATTGTAGCATGCACCACAGTGAACTAAAATGTCCCTGTTTCTGGCTGTCTTACTAGATGATAAGCTAGTTGATGCCAAGCCCTTCATTTAGGCTCCTCATATATCCTTGAGACATAGCATCTAGCAGTTTCCTGAGGTGTAGTGGATAAGAGTGCTGTTTTGGGAATGAGACACATATGTCACTGAATCCCCTTTCCTTCACTTCACATTTGTGTTAATTTGTTCAGATGTCAATGTGATTAATCATTTTATTAGTTTTTAAGTTAGTTGTCTTGGTTATTTTGCTGAGACACTAATTTACAGTTTCTTTTTGTGTAAAATGGGGCAATAAAAGCAATCAACCCAGAGGATTGTTGTGAGAATTCAAGTGCTTATTGCAGTGTCTGACTCATGAAGCCTTCACTGTTAGCATAAAACAAGGGGTAGAAAGCAGGGACTCTGGAGCAAAAGATCTATAATCAAATGACAGCCCTGTCAGGCTGGCTGAGTGACACTGGCACTTAAATTCTTATCTGTAAAAGTTATAACAGTTTTTATCTTATAGAGTTATTCTAGGAATTGAATTATACAAGGATACACTTGTTAACTAAATAAATACTCACAACCTGAAGTTAGAGAGTTATTTTATTCCATGGGAACATCTTAGGACTTCAAGCCTAGGAGGCAGCACCTCAGTAGCCCTGAGAACCTGCTCTGAGGAGGCAAGGGCAGAAGTTAGTATATACAGAAATTTTTAACAAAGGCAGGCAGGCAGTCTAAACATCAAAGATTGCTGTTAATTAAGGAAAACCAGATATCTCAAGGAATTTAGCACTCTTCTATGTGTGGGAAGATGCAAGAGTCTGGGATTATCAAAGTCATGCCTTTCGTATGCTTCTCAGCTATCTGGAGCCAGTATCCTGTTCTTTTTTGTTTCTCATATCCTCTCCTATTGATGACTGTTATGTCTTTGTTTAACGATATGACAGGAGATATTCCATTTCACACACTTAAAATAGTTATTGCTTCCTATAATAAGCATTTTATAAACATGTATTATTATTTAGTTAAATATTGTGATTAGGGCTTTATTTACACATGTACCTTCCAGTCAATGCCAGTAGACTTATTTTAATATGTACTTTGCAATCTATTGCACAATTCTAAAATGTAAACATCTACTACAACCTTAATTCAGTTATGTTGGGTCTGTACTAGACTATTGCCTCAGTCTCCTAACCAGTCTCCTATGTTTCTATTTTCTGCCTCTTCAATCCATTTTCTACCTGTCTCTGAGGTGATCTCCCTGATTATGCCATCGCCAATCTCCACGTGCCTCAGTGAACATCTCTTGAATAAAGAGAATTCCAGTCTTAGGATGCCCAATTCTATTATTTAGTTCTACTTTTCTCTTTTAATAACTTCTCAATCACAGTATGCCCCCTCCATTCCCTACCTAGCATTCTTACTCCTTTAGACTTTTTCATATGCAGTTTCTTCTGCTTGGAATTCTTTTCTCTCATCTCTCTGCTTTTGCCTGCTTAACTCCAATCTAGCCTTCAATCTCAGTGCAAATGATATTTTTTCTCTCACTATCTCTCCAATGTAAGCCCAGTTAAGCAACCTAAACTTGTGGTCTAAGAACAAGCCACTGATATTTGTGTTCATGTTTGTTTTATTGCATTTTTAATCTATGAACTTCTCAACAGCAAGCATGGAGCCTTACTTTTCTTTGCATTTGCAATATCTTCTAAAGTGCTACTTGTGAATGGATTTTCATTGAAGACAGAATTGTCCTTGAAATTATGCAGCACTAATTAAACAGTATTAATAATTATATTTAGTGTGTGCTGTGCTGTGGGCTAAGTCACTTCAGACTCTTTGTGACCCTATGAACTGTAGCCAGCCAGGCTCCTCTGTTCATGTGATTCTCCAGGCAAGAAAACTGGAGTAGGTTGCCATGTCCTTCTCCAGGGGATCTTCCCAACCCACGGATCAACCTGCATCTCTTATGTCTCCTGCACTGACGGGCAGGTTGTTTACCACCGCCGCTGCTACTGCTGCTGCTAAGTCGCTTCAGTCGTGTCTGACTCTGTGCGACCCCTAGCACCGCTGTCTTAAATCCATTGTGAAATATGTAGATTCACTATTCCACTTACTTCCCATTAGGTCCTGAGGGATACACTTTATATAGGGTCTAAGATTTGATACAAACTTACATAGACTCTCTGATGTAAGGAAATTATATGCAAATGATGTTTTAATACAAAAGTGTTCACATAACATTATGAAAAAAAGCAATACAAATCAAATTCTATAAATAAGATCCATGAGAATGAAAGGACGTCTGAGGCTATTTCTCTCCAGTGCCAGGAACATCAGGTCCATTCATGAACCTGATGAAAATTCAAATAAACCATTTCCCTTTCAAAGTATCAATAACCTGTGATACAGAGAGAAATAAAGGATCAGTCTCACATCAGAGAACCTGGGTAGAATCCATGTCTTTAAGCTAATAATTGTTTAATGCAATCCAAGACCATGTCACAGGATGAGGTATTATGCTATAGAATACAGTTGTTTTTTTTATAAGGTGTCCAACACAGTCTCAAATTACATTTAAATAATGATGACTGCCATTTTATTTGTAGAAGAGCCTGAAAGCAATGGATCATTATCATAATTACCTCTCTTTTTCTCAATTAATCATGCAAAATACAACTGTCTTTGACATTAAATGGGCCTATGTTGCAATGAAACTCCAACAGAATTGGATATGTGACCTTGGATAAACTATATACTTTTTCCAAGCCTCAATTTCTGCCTGCCTCATGAGTAAAATGAACATAATAATATCCTCAGTGAATTTCGGGGAATATAAATAATACTATTGTATTATTAAAAACTTTCAGTTTCTTTAAAAGAAAATCTCAGTACAGAGGGTAAAAAAATGTTAATTAATGCATGAGTTACTGAAAAGGAATTGAAAGAATTGTGTCAAGCACTGATTCCTGAGCAAATTGCCCTGGTGACTAGCAAAATGGACTGGGCTTATTGACTGTGGCCTGGGTTACATGCCCTTCTATATCATTCAGAGTTCAATCATGGAAGCATAACTTCATATCCAGTGGGTTATAACATGCCAGGTATTAGGGATTCGACCTTGCACTATTGTTGGAGTGGGCCAGGCAGTCTCTGTAAAGCTGTTGTTTTCACATCTGATGATGATGAGCTTGAACTCAGAGCACAACCAGTTAGGAAGGTAAGATGAAGGTACAGATCACACTAGAAGACACAAAAACAAGCTGAAAGCCCAGGGGGAGAGACTGAGTCCTGTGTCTGTCCTCCCTGTTCTGCTGTCTTGTTGGAGGAGGTTACTGGGGAATATAATGGCCAGTTAAACCACAAGCTGACCCAGAAAATCATGCTCCTTGCCCCTGATCCCTGTCCTTGGAAGCAGTTTCTGCCCATAGTTATCACATCTGGAGCCATTTTTAGAGATGCAGCCATGTGACAGCAATGTATGTTTGAAACCTTCTGGATGATATACAACACTAGGCCCAGTTACGGTTTCTATATCAACATTTAAGTCTCTGACAGGTGGGTATGAAAATCTACTCTTGTGGTTGCCCAATAAAAGCGTCATGTATAATGTCTTGTTTATTAAACCTCCCACCTCCCAAATTGGAGTCATGTGCTTCTTTTTTCAGTCGCTTTTTGCCCTGCATATGCAGAGGCAAAACACACATTAAAGGAAGTTATGGGAAGTTTAGTTCAGTTTAGCTAAGCAAACAAAGCACCCATACAATTTAAACCTAGGGTGGGAATCAGCCCCCTCAAAGCACAGAGAATGAAGCTCAGAGATTATATTTTTACTGAAAGAACGGACAATGTGGATGTGGTGGGGAGACAGCAAGGCGTCCCTGGTGGATCTATGTAAATGAGATTGAGCCCGTGCTGTGCTGTGTTGTGCTTAGTCACTCAACTGTGTCCAACTCCTTGTGACCCCATGGAATATAGCCCGTCAGGCTCCTCTGTCCGTTGGGAATTCTCCAGACACCACTTGACAAACACTCACTGTTGATAAAGTGAATAAAAAAGCCAATAAACCAACCATGGACTTGAAAACTTCTAGAAAATCTAAAATGTTCAGTCAATAATATCTGTGCACTTATGAACTTCTCTGCTGTAAAAACACTTGTACTTTTAAAAAATAAGTATTATTGAAATATAGTTAATTTATGGTGTTTAGACTGTTTCAGATCGTGAAGCAAAGTGATTCAATTATGGCAGAAAGTGAAGAGGAACTAAAAAGCCTCTTGATGAAAGTGAAAGTGGAGAGTGAAAAAGTTGGCTTAAAGCTTAACATTCAGAAAACGAAGATCATGGCATCTGGTCCCATCACTTCATGGGAAATAGATGGGGAAACAGTGGAAACAGTGTCAGACTTTATTTTTTGGGCGGCTCCAATATCACTGCAGATGGTGACTGCAGCCATGAAATTAAAAGACACTTACTCCTTGGAAGGAAAGTTATGACCAACCTAGATAGTATATTGAAAATCAGAGACATTACTTTGCCAACAAAGGTTCGTCTAGTCAAGGCTATGGTTTTTCCTGTGGTCATGTATGGACGTGAGAGTTGGACTGTGAAGAAGGCTGAGCACCGAATAATTGATGCTTTTGAACTGTGGTGTTGGAGAAGACTCTTGAGAGTCCCTTGGACTGCAAGGAGATCCAACCAGTCCATTCTGAAGGAGATTAGCCCTGGGATTTCTTTGGAAGGAATGATGCTAAAGCTGAAACTCCAGTATTTTGGCCACCTCATGTGAAGAGTTGACTCATTGGAAAAGACTCTGATGCTGGGAGGGAATGCGGGCAAGAGGAGAAGGGGACGACAGAGGATGAGAAGGCTAGATGGCATCACTGACTCGATGGACGTGAGTCTGAGTGAACTCCGGGAGTTGATGATGAACAGGTGTGCTGCAATTCATGGGGTCACAAAGAGTCGGACACGACTGAGTGACTGAACTGAACTGAAATATATATATATATATATTTTTTACATTCTCCCCCATTATAGATTATTAAAAGATATTGAGTATAGTTCCCTGTGCATCAGTAGGTCCTTGCTGGTTATTTTATACACAGTAGTGTATATACTTTATTCCCAAACTCCTAATTTTCCCTCCCCTGACTTTCTTCTTTTATTAACTATGAAAACACTGGTTCTTAAAAATCCCAAAATGATCGTGTCTTTACCATAAACTTTTTAGCTTTCCTACTCTAACCCATGTTTTATTTTTGTGGTCATCATAGTATGATCTCCCTCATCAATATTACACAAATCTTAGTTCATTTGGCTGGAAAATAAAGGGTGAAATAAAGGGTGGTTATTTTTTCAAATCTCCTGAATACTTTAGCTAAGCAAAAACAATAAGCAATATTCATAAATTGTTCTGCTCTTTCAATTCCAACAGGAAAACTGGTATTTCATTTAATGGAAATCGTCTTCATAACCATCTTCTTCCCATGAAAACAGTCTTGACACATTAGCACATGTATATAGGTTAATTATAAAACCTAAACAGTTCCATTAGAGGAAAGACCTAAAATGATTATGGAAAATGTTCTTTTTCTTCCAAAGTATTCAAAATCAAACAATCAGTAGTACAATATGTTTTAGGTTAATTGCTTTAATCTAGTTTTAATTAAGTTTATGTTGCCATGCCAACAAATGGTTTTTAAATTGTTGAAATCTTGATGTTTTAGAATATGACTAAAATTAATTACTTAAGAGCATTTGACTCACTTTTTTAGAAACATGTAGTGTAATTTTAGCATCACTGTAGCAATGATTTTATTATAACAACTTTGAAAAAACTATACTGCATTATAAGATTTACTTCTGCATTCCAAATTTTATGAATGTATTTTTTCTAAGACACATCTACCTGATTATATATGGTTTACAAAAATAACATTAGATATAGGAAACAGAAACACAGTCACACATTTGCTAAGTAGCTATTAGGCCCAAATGATCCCTGTTTTCAAACATTCAAAGTATGTTTTCTGGGAATATTGTACTGTTCTTATACATTCAAATAGAAGATTAAAACCAACCAAATAACAGGTGACTTTGGTCTAATTTACAGTTTCCAGTTTTTTTATTGACATGCCTTGAGTCTTGAAACAAAGAGAGCCACATGAAAGCTCTTGGTCTTGGGTCACTGGTAAAATGTGCTCGTAAGAAAATATAAGATTAATGTGCTTACTTAAGAGAAGCCTCTTATCTGCAGCAGACTTGAGTATTAATGAACCTTCAGGTTTTCCCTCTTCTTGGAAATGTATTTGCTGGAATAAACAGTTTATCTCACCAGAAATGTAACTTGCATTCCTGATTGGTGAGATACCTAAAGAGCTAAGTCAGGACCATTGCTCTCCATAAAAGCATTGCCTGAAAAGACACGACAAAATAGGACAGTGAATATCTGAGAGGAGCTTATGTATAACCACTTCAGGAATAAGCTGACACATGCCTGCAATAAAATTCAGAGTCAAAAATAGAGGCCAATCAGCATTATGCTAAGTCAAATCACTGCAGTGAAATGAGAATAAATAACTATGTGTTTGGAACAAGATGACCTCAGGGAATCTCAGTTTTAGTGGGTTGTTCCAGCTCATTTTAATATCATGAATTGTCAAATTTAAATAAAAATATGAGTATATGGAAGTGAAAAAATCATACCTTACACATAGAGCTCTGCAAGTTATTCTTTTTTGGATTTTGTCAAAAATAAAATTATGTTTGAATTTAATTGTTGACCAACATATTATTATATCTAAAAGCCAAATAACTACAATGTCCATTTACTTGAAGAAAAAATAAAATGTCCTTGTAATATTTATTTTTTTTCTTATAAGATTTCTTATACATATTTTTTTAATTAAGGAAAATGAATTTTTTGTATATATTCATAAAAAAAACCCTGTAAATATTTTATATTTCTAGCAATAAATGAAAGCAATTGCTTGGATAATTAAAGTATAATGCATGATAAGAGAAATTATGCTTGTCAGCTCTGATTTGAACCAAAGACTGTGCTGGTCAGCTCTGATTTAAACCAGCACTTACAAAAATATATTCCCTAGAAAATTAATCCTAAAAAAGTGCTGTGTGAACACACATACGATTTTTTTTAGAATTTATATTTTATCTCTGCTTCTTAGGGACTAAAAATGAACACTAACTTTAGTCTCTGTAAATGCCTGGATTAAAGAAATGTTTAACTTTTAGTAACTCAGCATTTAGATGTGCAATGAAAAACTTTGTTCTTTCAACTCCTATTTATATCTTATTCTGTTAATATTCTATTTCATACCTATTATGAACTACTAGTCTAACCATTTAGAGGGAGTTCTCTAGGCTGTCCTGGCAAACCTCACGGATAGAGGTCTTAAATAACTACCTGCTAATTCATCTCATGAACTTACACCAAGTTCCCTCACTTTCATTTTCAGTTCAGTGGCTCAGTCGTGTCTCACTCTTTGCCACCCCATGAACCGCAGCACACCAGGCCTCCCTGTCCATCACCAACTCCCAGAGTTTGCCCAAACTCATCTCCATTGAGTCAATGATACCATCAAACCATCTCATCCTCTGCCGTCCCCTTCTCCTCCCACCCTCAATCTTTCCCAGCATCAGGGTCTTTTCAAATGAGTCAGTTATTCGCATCAGGTGGCCAAAGTATTGGAGTTTCAGCTTCAGCATCAGTCCTTTCAATGAACACCAAGGGCTAATCTCTTTTAGGATGAACTGTTTGGATCTCTTTGCAGTCCAAGGAACTCTCAAGGATTTTCTCCAACACCACAGTTCGAAAGCATCAAATCTTTGGCACTCAGCTTTCTTTATAGTCCAACTCTCACATCCATACATATGGAAAAACCATAGCCTTGACTAGACAGACCTTTATTGACAAAGCAATGTCTCTACTTTTTAATATGCTGTTTAGGTTGATCATAACTTTCCTTCCAAGGACTAAGCGTCTTTTAATTTCATGGCTGCAGTCACCATCTGCAGTGATTTTGGAGCACAAAAATATGAAGTCTCTTATTGTTTCCACTGTTTCCCCATCTATTTCCCATGAAGTGATGGGACTGGATGCCATGATCTTAGTTTTCTGAATGTTGAGCTTTAAGCCAACTTTTGTCAATCCCTCTTTCACTTTCATCAAGAGGCTCCTTAGTTCTTCTTCACTTTCTGCCATAAGGGTGGTGTCATCTGCATATCTGAGGTTATTGATATTTCTCCCAGCAATCTTGATTCTAGCTTGCGCTTCACCCAGCTCAGCGTTTCTCATGATGTACTCTGCATATAAGTAAAATAAGCAGGGTGACAATATACAGCCTTGACGTACTCCTTTTCCTATTTGGAACCAGTCTGTCGTTCCATGTCCAGTTAAAACTGTTGCTTCCTGACCTGCATACAGATTTTTCAGGAGGCAGGTCAGGTGGTCTGGTATTCCCATGTCTTTCAGAATTTTTCATAGTTTACTGTGATCCACACAGTCAAAGGCTTTGGCATAGTCAGTAAAGCAGAAATACATGTTTTTCTGGAACTTTCTTGCTTTTTCAATGATCCAGCAGATGTTGGCAATATTATCTCTGATGCCTCTGCCTTTTCTAAAATCAGTTTGAACATCTGGAAGTTCACGGTTCATGTATTGTTGAAGTCTGGCTTGGAGAATTTTGAGCATTACTTTACAAGCTTGTGAGGTGAGTGCAGTTGTGTGGTAGCTTGAGCATTCTTCGGCATTGCCTTTCTTTGGAATTGAAATGAAAACTGACCATTTCCAGGTGTGGCCACTGCTGAGTTTTCCAAATTTGCTGGTATATTGAGTGCAGCACATTCACAGCATCATCTTTTAGGATTTGAAATAGCTCAACTGGAAATCCATCACCTATACTAGCTTTGTTCGTAGTGATGCTTCCTAAGGCCCACTTGACTTCACATTCCAGGATGTCTGGCTCTAGGTCAGTGATCACACCATCATGATTATCTGGGTCACGAAGATCTTTTTGTACCATTCTTCTGTGTATTCTTGCCACCTCTTCTTAATATCTTCTGCTTCTGTTAGGTCCATACCATTTCTGTCCTTTATCGAGCCCATCTTTGCATGAAATGTTCCCTTGGTATCTCTAATTTTCTTGAAGAGATCGCTAATCTTTCCCACTCTATTGTTTTCCTCTGTTTCTTTCCATTCATAACTGAGGAAGGCTTTCTTATCTCTCTTTGCTATTCTTTGGAACTCTGCATTCAAATGGGTATATCTTTCTTTTCTCCTTTGCTTTTCTTCTTTTCACAGCTATTTGTAAGGCCTCCTCAGACAGCTGTTTTTGTTTTTTGCATTTCTTTTTCTTGGGATGGTCTTGATTCCTGTCTCCTGTACAATGTCACGAACCTCTGTCCATAGTTCATCAGGTACTCTGTCCCTCACTTTAAACTGACTCTTTTGTTTAGTCTTACACAGGTTAAGGAATAATATAGTTACTTCTCACAACTTCATATTCCTCCATGGTCAGAACTTCATATCCCTTCATAATCAGAAATGTGGTAATGAAATTGCTCATGGAAAGCATCTTGAAAACTTGTAATTACTTGATATTTAAGAGGAAGCTTTACTTAGACAATGATAGGTCCACATGCAATAGTGAAAGTAATACAAAGTAATTTTATATACAGTTTTCTGACACATGCTTTGTAAAACTCTTGTATAAAACTATTGTCATTGATACAACCTACCAATATATTTTTGTTTCCTCACCTTCTCTTGTTCTCATTTGTGTGTATATGTAGTTCTGTACAGTTGTGTTGAACATGTAGGTTCACATATCTGCTGTGATGGTCATGATAATGGCCAGTTTTCTCATCATGGATATTTTTCCTCTTGTCCTTTCATAATTACATCCATCTTTCCTCCTGGAAACTCATCCAAACTTCAATGTATAAAAAAATTTTTTATGGCTGAGTAGTAGTCCATGATATGCATGTCCCACAGTATTTTTAACCATTCATCTGTTGAAAGCTATTTGGGCTGATTCCAGATTTGGGCTATTATGAATAAAACTTATATATACAATGGCATAAAAGGTTTTTTATAAATGTAAATTTCTAGTTCTTTAGAGTGCACTTCCTGGATTTTATGATAATTGCATCTTCCTTCCTTCCCTCCTTCCTTCCTTTTTATTCTTTATTCCTTTACTTTTAAATAAACTACCAACAATATTCTAAGGCTTGTGCTTTTCCATATAAATTTTAGAATAAGCATTCCTATGTCTACACAATAATCTGTCCAGAATATTGATAAGAATTGTTTTAAAGCATAGACCAGTTTTAAGAGAATTGATCACTTTTTTTCTAATGTTTTAATGGGTTTTCCCATCCATGACCACACTATGTATATTTTTTTTAGGTTTTTAAAATTTCTTTCACCAGAATATTTTAATTTTCAACATCCAGATTTTATACATGTTTTGTTTTATGCATACTTGTATATTTCATTTTATTTAGAGCAACTGTAAATTATTTTGTGCTTTAATTTTCCACATGTTGTTTCTAAGTAAAAATGCAACAAATTTTAGTGTACTGACATTGTATCCTGAAAACTTTCTGTGTTCATTATTATTTAAGATGTTTTGTTTGTCTATTTGTTCTTTGTTGAATTTTTTGGATTTTTACATAAAATTATGTCATGTGAAAACAGAAATGATTTACTCTTTTCTAATCACTGTTTCTTCTATTTTGACTTGCCTTATTTCAGTGGTTAAAACTTTCAATATTATACAAATATGATTAGTAAGAATAGATATCTTTGCCTTATTATTGTCTGGATCTAAGAAGAAACACAGTCTTTCAGCATTAAGTGTAATGATAGTTGTAGATTAACTGTTTAGTTCAGTTCAGTCACTCATTTGTGCTATTTGTGACCCTGTGGACTGCAGCACACCAGACTTCCCTGTCCATCACCAACTTCCAGAGCTTGTAAAACTCATGTCCATCAAGTTGGTGATGCCATCCAACTATCTCATCCTCTGTCATCCCCTTCTTCTGCCTTCGTTCTTTCCCAGTATCAGGGTTTTTTCAAATGAGTCAGTTCTTCATACCAGGTGGTCAAAGTATTGGAGTTTCAGCTTCAGCATCAGTCGTTTGAATGAATATTCAGGACTGATTTCATTAAGAATGGACTGGTTGGATCTCCTTGCTGTCCAAGAGATTCAAGAGTCTTCTCCCACACCACAGTTCAAAAGCATCAGTTCTTCAGTGTTCAGCTTTCTTTATGGTTCAACTCTCACATCCATACATGACCACAGGAAAAACCATAGCCTTGACTAGACAGATCTTTGTTGGCAAAGTAATGTCTCTGCTTTTCAATATGCTATCTAGGTTGGTCGTAACTTTCCTTCCAAGGAGTAAGCGTCTTTTAATTTCATGGCTACAGTCACCATCTGCAGTGATTTTGGAGCCCAAGAAAATTAAGTCAGCCACTGTTTCCACTGTTTCTCCATCTATTTGTCATGAAGTGATGGGACTGGATGCCATGATCTTAATTTTCTGAATGTTGAGCTTTAAGCCAACTTTTTCACTCTCCTCTTTCACTTTCATCAAGAGGCTTTTTAGTTCTTCTTCACTTTCTGCCATAACGGTGGTAACATCTACATATCTGAGTTACTGATATTTCTCCTGGCAATCTTGATTCCATCTTGTGCTTCATCCAGTCCAGCATTTCCCATGATGTATTCCGTATATAAGTTAAATAAGCAAGGTGACAATATACAGCCTTGACATACCCCTTTTCCTATTTGGAACCAGTCTGTTGTTCCATGTCCAGTTCTAACTGTTGCTTCTTGGCCTGCATACAGATTTCTCAAGAGGCAGGTCAGGTGGTCTGGTATTCACATGTCTTTCAGAATTTTCCACAGTTTGTGGTAATCCACACAGTCAAAGGCTTTGGCATAGTCAATAAACAGAAATAGATGTTTTTTCTGGAACTTTCTTGCTTTTTTGATGATCCAGCAAATGTTGGACATTCAATCTCTGGTTCCTCTGCCTTTTCTAAAACCAGCTTGAACATCAGGAAGTTCATGGTTCATGTATTATTTAAATCTGGCTTGGAGAATTTTGAGCATTAAGATGAGTGCAATTGTGTGGTAGTTTGAGCATTCTTTGTCATTGCCTTTCTTTGGGATTGGAATGAAAAATAACCTTTTCCAGTTATGGCCAATGCTGAGTTTTCCAAATTTGCTCACATATTGAGTGCAGCACTTTCACAGCATCATCTTTTAGGATTTGAAATAGCTCAACTGAAATTCCATCACCTCCAATACCTTTGTTCGTAGTGATGCTTCCTAATGCCCACTTGACTTCAGATTCCAGGATGTCTGGCTCTAGGTAAGTAACCACACCATCGTGATTATCTGGGTCATGAAGATCTTTTTTTGTACAGTTCTTTTGTGTGTTCTTGCCACCTCTTCTTTACATCTTCTGCTTCTGTTAGGTCCATGCCATTTCTGTCAGCTATTAAAACATACGTTTCATCTTACATGACAAATATATGTCAAAAACAATCTCAATACCCAGTGCAAGTTTAGACAGGTTTCTACACAGAAATGGTCATGCAGAGAGCTGGCCCCTGTCTTCTGACTTGAGATCCTGCCTCTCTTCTCTTACTCTTCTGAGTTCATGCACTGTGTAGGGTGTTGTTTGCACCCATGTGGATACTCCTGCTCACACACCCAAACTTCACCACAATGTCCACCAGATATATGGGAAACAGCCACCAGATATATGCTGTGCCTTTGAAAGGATGGAGCTGTGGGGGATGTCCACAGGATCACTGGAAGAAAGTTTAAGGCTTTTAGGCAGGACCTGCAAGGTCCTGGATATCTGGGAAAATAAATGAAGACTTGCAGGCTCTGAGTGCACGTGGCCTCTTGGCTCCATGTTGGGCTCAGCTTTGTAGTGGAACAGATCTTGACTAGAATAGGTCTAGAGTGAATTCTTCTGAAAGTCTCCTAGAGGGAAGTTTTCTTATCTTAGTCTATGTGTAGCCTGTGTCTGTTTGCCAGTGTTTAAGAAAGACCTACACTGGTGTTTGTCTCTGCTTCCCTAAGAACAGAATTTAGTCAGTGAATAGAATCTTTCTTCTCTTCTATACAAGAGCTTTGAACAAAACTAGAACATAGAGTATAGTGTTTTTTAAAGAAGTAAATGTGTTGGTGCCCACCTCCTTCAGTGGAATTTTGGGCCAGCTTAGTTCCTGTTCCCAGTGGGGACCGCACAACTTTATTGAGAAAGTTCTCTAAACCATCTGGAGTGTTACGGTGACATTTACTTTTCTCAGATTTGCTCTCAGTGTGCCATTCAGCTTTCTCTGTTCTCGAAGGACATCCCTGAGTTTTAAATTGGCTGTTTTCTTTATTCATTATCAAAGACTAACATTAAGACAACAAAGAAAATAATGTTGCATTTCAAAGCAACAGCTGCTCTGTCTTCAACAGTGCTTTATTAAAAGTTTCCAAGTTGTATACCACATTGAGTTTTCAACTTTTCAGAGAATGACACTAATTTTTATCCACTTCTCCAGATTTTTAATGAGCAGTTTGTCCCCTGATGTCTGTGTCAGAGGGTGGAGAGGTATGGTTTGTGGTTTCTGATTGTTTCAATTAAGGAGATCATCATTATTTTGTGTACTCTAACATCGCTAATAAATTTGGTTAGGAGAAGTTCTGACACAGAAGGTGGCTTAGTTGACATTGATGTTTAAAAGACATTGGTGATTACTCCAGATTGATAAACTTCATCTCTTTCAACAACATATGCCTTTCTACAGGAAGGCCCACACAATAATTTATCTTCATTTTTTCTCCTCTTTTCTCCTGTATTCTCTACCCATCAACCCATGCATTCCAGAGTGTGCAGGAATAAGTAATCTTCCACAGAACAAAGGGATTAACAACAGATTCAAATCTGGATCAAATTGTCAAAGCCCCTCACATCACACAGTGATGCAAAGCTGTGCAAATTATCATTCTAAATCTATCCACATTTCAATGCTGTTTCCTCAATAGGAATAATTGGATGATTTATATTTCCTGCTGACTTTTAAACATGACTGTCAGTGCATAAAACAAATTAGTTTTAATAAGAACCTTCACATGAGCACACAGAAATGGAGTGACAGGAACAGTAAATGGAGATTTTCAATAATTGTATTGACAGAGCTTCACCAAAAGAATACTCAGGTAATTAGGATAATTAAGTAGTAATGAGCATTCCACTTATTACTTGTATCCTATTTCAAAATGTCTAAATGAACTTATAATTAAAATCATACTGTCTTTAAAATAAGGAGTCCTTTTTTCCCTAAAACTACTGAAATGTTATAGTGATGATTTTGAAAGCTAGTCAGACTTGAAAAAATTGTTAAATGCAGACCCCACAGACTTATCTAAAATGCTATATTTCTTTAAGAAACAAGGCTAAAATGAGTTACACTTTACTAAAATAGTTGATTTTTAATATCTAAAACATTTTTACTTTAAAAAGTATTTTTAAAATAACATAATATTGATAAAGTTAATTATGGTTTTATGTTCAGGGAGATTTAATAGAATCATATTATTACTTTGTTATTTTATACAAGCTGTGATGGCAGAGATAACCTGATAAATGGAGTTTATAAATATTGTAATGCGTAGCATTGTCACTGAACAGAGAGATTATGGTCACATGGATAGAGCCTGTCTGTGATTTAGAGTGGTTTAAGTGAAGTCAGGTAATTGAAGCTGGGAGATAGTTGGAATCAAATTGCATATTTTTCTGCTAGTGCTGAGGAGGTTCATTCTATGGGAAATCAGTTCAGTTCAGTTGCTCAATCAAGTCCAACTCTTTACTACCCCATGGACTGTAGCATCATGGGAAATAGTAAGTTATTAAACAGTGGGAAAACATGGAGAGAAATGTCCTCTTTTCTATACTACTATGGCAAGATTGTCATGGTAAGATTAAATCACTGAAGTGTCTATATGATAAACTTTATTTTCTGGATTCTTTTATTATTAAACAGTTTAGTTACTATATTATTGATTTATCTTCATTATTTGAAGACTCAGGCTGTTAAGGTATAAGACTGCTCATAGTGAGTTTCAGAAGTTTAATGATTTTTTAAATAAAATATTATATATAAAATATTATGTATTACAAATATATGTATCTCTAATAAATTGACAAATAAATTTTATATATTTGTGTTAAGCACATTATACATTATTATAGAAATGTATCACTTCTCTTTTACAACATTTGTACATTTCAACTGAAAAATTCAGTTTGTCAATTGAATCCTGTGAGCAAAAGCTCACTAGTGAAACTCTGATTACTTCTCAGTTTACACTGAGCTTTAAAGGGGAAAACAATTTCTTATTTATTTATTGCAGGAAGCTTTTCATTTCTGAAAATAAAATTCTAAACCTAATAGCATCTTCATATCTCCCTCTTCTGGAAGAGGGCATGGCAACTCACTAGAGTATTTTTGCCTGGAGAATCTCATGGACAGAAGAGCCTGGCAGGCTCCAGTCCATGGGGTCGCAAAAAATTGGACATGGCTGAGGTGATTTAGCACACACTCATATATCTCCCTCTTAGCAGGTATTGAGTATCCAGTAAGGTAAAGTCTTCACTGCATCTGCTACCCCTGTCTACTTTGTTTCAGGCAAAATGGATGCAAGAGGCTCTTGTCAAACCTAGACAGTACAAACTGGAATGAGGAGAGGTGAAATGATTCCTGGGACAAAATAAGAGTTGGCTTATCTGTCTGAAGAACCCTCAAACAAACTGATAATTTTAAACATTTTTAGTCACAAGTCTCACTATTTTGTGATTTAAATTCTCACTAAATATGATGTGACTTTTTTTTAATTTAATTTTTTATTTTTAAAATTTTATTTTATTTTTAAACTTTACAAATTGTATTAGTTTGGCCAAATATCAAAATGAATCCGCCACAGGTATACATGTGTTCCCCATCCTGAACCCTCCTCCCTCCTCCCTCCCCATACCATCCCTCTAGGTCGTCCCAGTGCACTAGCCCCAAGCATCCAGTATCGTGCATCGAAACTGGACTGGCAACTCGTTTCATACATGATATTATACATGTTTCAATGCCATTCTCCCAAAGAAAATAGGAATGTTATTGGTATCCTTGTACAAAATAAACCGGAGAAATAAATGCACTCACAAATCAGAACAAAACATAAGGTAATAATGGAAATGAATGTTTAAAGATGTCTAAGAGAGTGATGTTTAACACAAAATTTACATTTTTTTTAAAAATTTTATTTTATTTTTAAACTTTACATAATTGTATTAGTTTTGCCAAATATCAAAATGAATCCGCCACAGGTATACATGTGTTCCCCATCCTGAACCCTCCTCCCTCCTCCCTCCCCATACCATCTCTCTGGGTCGTCCCAGTGCACTAGCCCCAAGCATCCAGTATCGTGCATCGAACCTGGACTGGCAACTCATTTCTTACATGATATTTTACATGTTTCAATGTCATTCTCCCAAATCTTCCCACCCTCTCCCTCTCCCACAGAGTCCATAAGACTGTTCTATACATCAGTGTCTCTTCTGCTGTCTCGTACACCAGGTTATTGTTACCATCTTTATAAATTTCATATATATGTGTTAGTATACTGTATTGATGTTTTTCCTTCTGGCTTACTTCACTCTTTATAATAGGCTCCAGTTTCATCCACCTCATTAGAACTGATTCAAATGTATTCTTTTTAATGGCTGAGTAATACTCCATTGTGTATATGTACCATGGCTTTCTTATCCATTCATCTGCTGATGGACATCTAGGTTGCTTCCACGTCCTGGCTATTATAAACAGTGCTGCGATGAACATTGGGGTACATGTGTCTCTTTCCCTTCTGGTTTCCTCAGTGTGTATGCCCAGCAGTGGGATTGCTGGATCATAAGGCAGTTCTATTTCCAGTTTTTTAAGGAATCTCCACACTGTTCTCCATAGTGGCTGTACTAGTTTGCATTCCCACCAACAGTGTAAGAGGGTTCCCTTTTCTCCACACCCTCTCCAGCATTTATTATTTGTAGACTTTTGGATCGCAGCCATTCTGACTGGTGTGAAATGGTACCTCATAGTGGTTTTGATTTGCATTTCTCTGATAATGAGTGATGTTGAGCATCTTTTCATGTGTTTGTTAGCCATCTGTATGTCTTTGGAGAAATGTCTATTTAGTTCTTTGGCCCATTTTTTGATTGGGTCATTTATTTTTCTGGAGTTGAGCTGTAGGAGTTGCTTGTATATTTTTGAGATTAGTTGTATGTCAGTTGCTTCATTTGCTATTATTTTCTCCCATTCTGAAGGCTGTCTTTTCACCTTGCTAATAGTTTCCTTTGATGTGCAGAAGCTTTTAAGGTTAATTAGGTCCCATTTGTTTATTTTTGCTTTGATTTCCAATATTCTGGGAGGTGGGTCATAGAGGATCCTGCTGTGATGTATGTAAGAGAGTGTTTTGCCTATGTTCTCCTCTAAGAGTTTTATAGTTTCTGGTCTTATGTTTAGATCTTTAATCCATTTTGAGTTTATTTTTGTGTATGGTGTTAGAAAGCGGTCTAGTTTCATTCTTTTACAAGTGGTTGACCAGAATTCCCAGCACCACTTGTTAAAGAGATTGTCTTTAATCCATTGTATATTCTTGTCTCCTTTATCAAAGATAAGGTGCCCATATGTGCATGGATTTATCTCTGGGCTTTCTATTTTGTTCCATTGATCTATATTTCTGTCTTTGTGCCAGTACCATACTGTCTTGATAACTGTGGCTTTGTAGTAGAGCCTGAAGTCAGGTAGGTTGATTCCTCCAGTTCCATTCTTCTTTCTCAGGATCGCTTTGGCTATTCGAGGTTTTTTGTATTTCCATGCAAATTGTGAAATTATTTGTTCTAGCTCTGTGAAGAATACTGTTGGTAGCTTGATAGGGATTGCATTGAATCTATAAATTGCTTTGGGTAGTATACTCATTTTCACTATATTGATTCTTCCAATCCATGAACATGGTATATTTCTCCATCTATTAATGTCCTCTTTGATTTCTTTCACCAGTGTTTTATAGTTTTCTATATATAGGTCTTTAGTTTCTTTAGGTAGATATATTCCTAAGTATTTTATTCTTTCCGTTGCAATGGTGAATGGAATTGTTTCCTTAATTTCTCTTTCTGTTTTCTCATTATTAGTGTATAGGAATGCAAGGGATTTCTGCATGTTGATTTTATATCCTGCAACTTTACTATAGTCATTGATTATTTCTAGTAATTTTCTGTTGGTGTCTTTAGGGTTTTCTATGTAGAGGATCATGTCATCTGCAAATAGTGAGAGTTTTACTTCTTCTTTTCCAATTTGGATTCCTTTTATTTCTTTTTCTGCTCTGATTGCTGTGGCCAAAACTTCCAAAACTATGTTGAATAGTAATGGTGAAAGTGGGCACCCTTGTCTTGTTCCTGACTTTAGAGGAAATGCTTTCAATTTTTCACCATTGAGGATAATATTTGCTGTGGGTTTGTCATATATAGCTTTTATTATGTTGAGGTATGTTCCTTCTATTCCTGCTTTCTGGAGAGTTTTTATCATAAATGGATGTTGAATTTTGTCAAAGGCTTTCTCTGCATCTATTGAGCTAATCATACGGTTTTTATTTTTCAATTTGTTAATGTGGTGTATTACATTGATTGATTTGCGGATATTGAAGAATCCTTGCATCCCTGGGATAAAGCCCACTTGGTCATGGTGTATGATCTTTTTAATGTGTTGTTGGATTCTGATTGCTAGAATTTTGTTAAGGATTTTTGCATCTATGTTCATCAGTGATATTGGCCTGTAGTTTTCTTTTTTTGTGGGATCTTTGTCAGGTTTTGGTATTAGGGTGATGGTGGCCTCATAGAATGAGTTTGGAAGTTTACCTTCCTCTGCTATTTTTTGGAAGAGTTTGAGCAGGATAGGTGTTAGCTCTTCTCTAAATTTTTGGTAGAATTTAGCTGTGAAGCCGTCTGGACCTGGGCTTTTGTTTGCTGGAAGATTTTTGATTACAGTTTCAATTTCCGTGCTTGTGATGGGTCTGTTAAGATTTTCTATTTCTTCCTGGTCGAGTTTTGGAAAGTTGTACTTTTCTAAGAATTTGTCCATTTCTTCCACGTTGTCCATTTTATTGGCATATAATTGTTGATAATAGTCTTTTATGATCCTTTGTATTTCTGTGTTGTCTGTTGTGATCTCTCCATTTTTGTTTCTAATTTTGTTGATTTGATTTTTCTCCCTTTGTTTCTTGATGAGTCTGGCTAATGGTTTGTCAATTTTATTTATCCTTTCAAAGAACCAGCTTTTGGTTTTGTTGATTTTTGCTATGGTCTCTTTTGTTTCTTTTGCATTTATTTCTGCTCTAATTTTTAAGATTTCTTTCCTTCTACTAACCCTGGGGTTCTTCATTTCTTCCTTTTCTAGTTGCTTTAGGTGTAGAGTTAGGTTATTTATTTGACTTTTTTCTTGTTTCTTGAAGTATGCCTGTATTGCTATGAACTTTCCCCTTAGGACTGCTTTTACCATGTCCCACAGGTTTTGGGTTGTTGTGTTTTCATTTTCATTCATTTCTATGCAAATTTTGATTTCTTTTTTGATTTCTTCTGTGATTTGTTGGTTATTAAGCAGCGTGTTGTTCAGCCTCCATATGTTGGAATTTTTAATCATTTTTCTCCTGTAATTTAGATCTAATCTTACTGCATTGTGGTCAGAAAAGATGCTTGGAATGATTTCTATTTTTTTGAATTTACCAAGGCTAGCTTTATGGCCCAGGATGTGATCTATCCTGGAGAAGGTTCCATGTGCACTTGAGAAAAAGGTGAAATTCATTGTTTTGGGATGATATGTCCTATAGATATCAATTAGGTCTAACTGGTCTATTGTATCATTTAAAGTTTGTGTTTCCTTGTTAATTACATTTTAAAAAATAAATCTGAAAGACAAATTTTATGAAGGCTATAATATTAGAAGGGATCAAAACCTCTGTGAACGCTATGACACGGAGAAACAGTAATTAGTGCAGGTATTTTAAGAAAAGGCCTCAGCTGGGTTAAAATTTTCTCATCAATTTAGAAAATATTAGTGCAATTTAAAAAGACTTAAAGGTGTAATATAATCCATTCATATGCCACTAGGCAAAATGAGCTCTGAAAGAGAATATGTAGCTCAGGAAATTGTATTAATACAAAGACCTCCAAATATGTCTTCATGAATATCAAGAAGTGATGACATCTTAGAAAGACTACAATCAGAAAATAGAGGGTCTTAAAAGTCATGAAGACTGTGGGAAGAACTTGGAGTTCTGTCATAATTATAAATTTGGGGTCAGACTGAATTATTACAAAAATTTATGAATTAGGTATATTGATCAGATTTTAAATGCTAGCTCATATTCTTGCTCTTTAATTCTCATGTTGACAACTGTATTCATAGTTTTCATGTTGCCTGATAGTTGTGATAAATATCAAATTATAAAGAAGCCAGTGTTTAAGGCCCAGGTTCCTGGAAGTGCATGCAGCTTACACAGTGGTTGGAGGAGTGGCAGTGATGCATGACTAGCAATGGGAGGAGTTGGCAACACAAACTAGAATCACGAGGCAGCTGCTGGGACTGAATGTGAATGTAAACTCATCCTAGATCTGCCCTTTTTCTCCTCAGGTTTGCTTGGTTTAATAGTACTAGTATTGTCACTGATTTGAACTTTTTGCCTTAGAAGCTTTTAATATTAATATAATTCAAGGAAAACTTCTGATTATGTTAAAGACTTGGGCTAAGTTCAAAGCATCTGTGTATTGAAGCTTTCAGGAGATTCCCTGACCTCCCCTCTTAAAAATAGAAATACAGTTTGATATCAATGATTTGGATTGGAAAGCTGTCCTTAGAGTTATTTTTTAGGGACTGAAATGATGAGGGTTTAAATGGAGAGAGGACATTGAGGATTTTTTGTTGTTGTTGTTTTCTGTACAGAATTTAGGGCAAGCTAGATCCTGTACTGTGTAATTATTTTCATTTTTAAACAACTGAACATCAATACTATTGACTTCCTGAGAGGTCGTTTTTGCTAGATGATGTGTGGGTGCTTCAAAAATTTATCTTTTATTTTTATAATATAGATTGTCATAGTTGACTTAATTTTGTTCAGTCCAGTGCAATGCAACTACAACATATCATAATGAATTTATGAATAAGAGAAATAAAAAATCCTAAAAAACTAAACCAATAAAGTCCAGACATAATAAGTGAGCAGATCATCTGTAATAGAAAAATAAGAATTTATCCTATTTCTCAGTGTGAGTGTAAACATAATTTCTTTTGAAAGAACTTTCCTGATTTTTTTTAATAATGCTTGGAACTTTCCTAATCATACTAGTCAGTGTACTTTATTTTAATTATGTGCTTCAAATATATTTTCCCTTTTAGATTTTGAGGTTTATGAAGACAAAGACTGTTTCTATATAACCTTGGGATAACATTATCCTCATAGGGACTAAAATAGATATTTTGACATAATAAATTCTCAGTAAATACTTCTTGAATGAAAGGATGCTAAACAAATGATCACTAATTGTACAACCAAATAGCAATAGGACAAAAGAGCTACAGAATCCCAGAGTTCCAACTAAGATGACTCAGGAATAGTCTAAGTATTGAAGGAGCTGATGATACTGTAATTTGACCAGATGTTATGTTCATCTTGCTAGGAGAAAGACTGTAAAAACAAGACAGTAGTCAGGCCAGGTAAAATAAAAAAAAAATGCAATTCCAAATACCAAAGATGGAAGTGCTAAGCTGAGTGGTGTACTGTTTGTTGGGTTGGCGTGACTGTTTGGCCACAAACCAGGTTTGTTGAGTGAGAAGGCTGCATCAGGCTATAAGAATTTAGCATACTGACATTTGAATCATAGAATCAACTCCTGTGGTCAGTTAATCAATAAGCTTGATAATTTGGATCCCTACATTCTTTCTTTGCACAGAGAAAATATACTGATTAGATTGGTGCAAATGTCCATGTCATTTGATATTTTGATTTTGTCTCTAATTTCATAAATTGAGATTCCTGATTTTTTTTTCAGTCTTATGAGTTTTGTTAAAATGACATACCCCTGAAAGATGAATACCAACAAAATCAAATTCCTAACTTGCAGGACTGAGACTCTAAGTTCCTGAGGCTTCCTGCTCTCACCTGTGATATGAGCTGGTGTCACTAAACCTTACCTATGATCACTGTGACATTACACACAAAACTATCACAACCTTTCTCTTAGAGGAATTTGGTGCTTATTGTGACCAAATTGTGGCTTTGTGTTATGATGGGATTAAAGTCCACCTCTAGTCTCAACCGGAGAAGGAGATGGCAACCCACTCCAGTATTCTTGCCTGGAGAATCCCATGGACAGAGAAGCCTGGTAGGCTACAGTCCATGGGGTCGCAAAGAGTCGGACATGACTGAGCAACTTGACTTTCACCTTCACCTAGTCTCAACCACACACAAAGCATCAAGATGCAAAATCATCAGATCACACAGATGTCTCTAGGAAACTGAAACTACTATTTCAGAAAGTGAGTAGATTTGATGAATGTCAGTGAAATTAAGACATTTGACTTTTGTTTGTCCAAATTGGAGGAACTTGAAATTTTCAGTAGAGGAGAAGGCTTAAAATATTTTTAAAATAGTTCAGACACTTATTTTTTTAAGTTGCACAGACCCAGACAAATACCAAACTTTGGAACAAATAAAAGTAGCTTTAGTCTATTAAGTCTTGTAAACTCCACTTTTTATCAAAAGGATGATGTATTCAAATATAATAATAATAGATTTCTATGGACAGATGGGAAAATATCTTGAGTACATTTTTTCTGTTGATTTTCTTATTCCCATTTGGTTTTGTCCTTAGGCAATGACTAATTTCTTGAAAGAGGGTCTGTAAGAATAACGTTGACCTAATCATCATTTCCGAAAGAGGGTCTGTAAGAATAACGTTGACCTAATCATCATTTCCGGAGAAGCCAATGGCACCCCGCTCCAGTACTCTTGCCTGGAAAATCCCATGGATGGAGGAGCCTGGTAGGCTGCAGTCCATGGGGTCGCTACGAGTCAGACATGACTGAGCGACTTCACTTTCACTTTTCACTTTCATGCATTGGAGAAGGAAATGTTCTTGCCTGGAGAATCCCAGGGACGGGGGAGCCTGGTGCGTTGCCGTCTATGGGGTCTCACAGAGCCGGACACGACTGAAGCAACTTAGCAGCAGTAGCAATCATCATTTCTGTTCTGCAAATTGAACAAGGTGAGTTACTATTTCCTCTTGCAAGAGAGACTTAACCTTGTATATTATAATGGGTTGCTTTCATTAGTAGAAGCTTCAGTCTTATGCTGTTTGTGGAATACTGATGATGCATTTCATTTTTTCATAGTGAATACCTTTTGAAATTGTATCTTAGGTGTTTCCTGGCATTGCTGCTAGATATTTAAGTAGGGCTTATTGACCTGGCACCTGTGTGTTTTGCAAAGCGTGGAAGCAGGTGAAAAGGCAAATGAAATGGAGGCATATTTTAGATGATAGCACCTGGTCCCCAAATGAACTGATTTAGAGGCCAATAACTATTCAATGATAAAATAGGTGATTAGGTGAGCCAATTCAGTACTTAGAAGATTGAAATGACTAGTTTGTTTCCCAATTGATCTGGCTAAACAGATATTTGGTGAACTGAGATTCAAAATTACACAACTGATTAACACGTCTTTTTGTGTGGGACTGTCATAAGATTGTTGAGATGGGATTGACAACACAGAACTGGCAGTTATGAAGTTCACATGAAATGTGTTTCTCTTGCCATGTTAACTTGTTCCTAGGCTGCTGAGCATATGCCAGGCTGTGAGCCGGCCATTTCTCATCCCCATAGTTGGCCAGTGGGTCTCCTCCTGTGTTTTATCAGGTAAATTGCTTATCTCCATTTCGGTAAGGCTTTTTATCTTGTACTTTCGTTTGGAGCATATCCCTCCATTTCTTCATTTTGCTTGACTCTCTGTTCATTAAATGAAATGGCTACCTCTTCCAGTCTTGAACGAGTAGTAGCTGTATAGGGAAGGATTCATATTGTTCAACCATTCCCTAGCTCTTGGTTGTTTTTCAAACCTTTGTGATTTTCCAAGCAACCTATTTTATTTGTAATAGCTCACAGTAGTTGAGAGTGTACCAAGACGAGCCAGAGTCCAAAAAGAAGGACTTCAGTGAGCACCCAGATTCAGGCTGTTGGAAGCCAGTCCTTTAGGAAGTAATTTTTAAAGAACTCAGTTACACGGTCCTGTGTAGGACCGTAAGGATAGGCCCTACTGTCCTGCAGAGCCAGGCAATCCGGAGGTGTCCCCTGGCAGCAAATCTAAAATTCAGGGTGCCAGACAGTAGCATAAACCCCTTTCTGGATGACTATTGAATTTGAACAAAGGAGAAAGAGAACTCAAAGATTGCATCCACCAGCCTTAATTCCCCTGAGAACACTTCCTTAAAGCCTGACCCTGAGGTCAAAGCTCCTGTACATGCAAACAAACCTCTTTCTCAAAAAGTGTGGGGATGTGTTTCAGCCTGCTATCTGAGCAGCAGCTTGGAGGTGACAATCTACTAGCAGCTCTTCAGAACCAGGTGGTGAAAGGGTGTCCCTTAGGCTGCAGCTGTGAAAACTGGGTCACCATAAGTAAAAACAGGACACCAGATGCATGCAGACACTCCCCTCTGGCGGATACTGACATTCTGGAGTAAGGCAAAGGGGAAATGTAAAGATGGTACCTGCCACAAAAGGAAAAATGAAAGCTAAAAAATAAGGCTTGCCAGGGAAATGTGTCTAGAGTTAAATAAATAAATAAATAATTTTAAAAACTTAAAGTAAAAAATATGGTGCCCACCAGACTCTGTTGGTTGAGAATATCCCCGTATAACCCCACATCTAACTCTGTTTTAAAATTACCAAATAAGCTTTTTCATATGATGCTGGAACACCTTTTAAAGGCTGTTTCTGCACTGGGCCCTGGGGTGCGTGAGTTTGTTTGTGAGCCCTTTAAGAGTTGTTTCTCAATTCACCATAGCCCCACTGGTCTCACAGACATGAGCCTAGTTGGTTTTCAAAGTTAGGATAATTGAGGAAACTCATCTCTCAGGTATACGTCTTAAAAGCTATGGTGCCCCATGTGGGATATGAACTCTTCACTCCACAGGGAGAAGAGACAAGTTTCGAATTCCTTCACAATTATGGGTCACCATGTGGGGCAGAAGGTTGGGAAGTAGAGTTTATGGTGAGATTGTATCTCAGCCTTTCCTACTTCTCCTTTGTCTGATGTACAAAAATGGTTCTACTAGTTTTTAGGTCTTTTTTTAGAAGATATTGTCCCATAGATAGCTTTAGATTTGGTGTGTCCTTAAAGGAGATGAGTTTAGAATCTTCTTGTTTCACCATCTTGTTCCAGAACCCACCTCTTCTCTTTTAATATCTGTAGATTTGGAGTAGGTTATTGCTCATTATTTGTATTTCTTTTAACCACCAGCCACTTTCAAGTTGGATATATATGTTACAAAAGTATGAGCCAAATTACTTTGTCTCAGTTATGTCATCTGTAAAATACAGAACACAATCCATAAAATAGGTGATACCTACGATATACAGTTGTTCAGAGGATTAAGCAAATCAGTATACATAGAGATTGAGAATAGTTTCTGTTATATAGTAAATTCTTAGTAAATGATATCTATAACCATGAAAATGATAATGATAGAGATGAGAGTGATGAAATGACAGATATTTTATATAACCTTTATGTTCAGGTGTCTGCTGGGTTTTAATAATTCAAAACAGTACCAGACATTTTTCATACTATATATAATTTTCAACTTTTCACTAATCAAGAAGAAAATATAGAGTCTCCAAGAAGTCTCAAATGTGACACTGCATTGAGTATAATGCAGGTAGGCAGAGGAGACAAAAAAATCAGGTAAGATAGCTTACCTGGCATCTGGAGAGTTGATCTAATAAAAATAGCCCTAGGAATGTTTTTCTAAAGAGAAAATTAGGAGAGAAAATTCCCTGTTCAATAATTAAACACAGGGACCATTTCATATAAGAATTTACTAGTTGGCTTAACAATTATTTTGGGGGAACAAAATTATAGCATCCATAGAGGTTACAGTCTAGTTGGAGGAACATGACAAGCTACAAGATTTTGCATACATGATATTTCTCATGGAGAAAAGTGGTACTGAGGAAAATAGGGATTGCCATCTTTTGTTGGGTCTTAAAGAAGGAATCACTGAGAAGAGACTAGACAACCAGATAATTGGAGGAAGGGAAAGTGAGTCACAGAACTGTCAGGAAGAGCATTCCTGGTAGAGAAAACAGCAGGTCAAACGTTCTGAGGCAGTTAAGATGTGATGACGCTTTAGGGTATTTCAGAAATAATAATAAACCAGTGTGGATAAAGCTGAATAACAAGTCTTAAAGCAATAGGAGATAATGTCAGTTTATGTAGGACCTTTCATTAATTAAATGAAAAACTGCTGACAGATTTTGAGCAAAGGAAAGAAATCTTTGGAAAATGAACTCTGGTGCTATGTTAAGGATCAACTGTTAGGAAGCAGAGTAAAGACACTAGAATAAAAATCTTTAGAAATTCTAAAACCTAAGCAAAAGCTGCTAGTTGAGTGGAAGTATTGCAAAGGGATCTGATTCTGAATGTATTTAAATAAAAGTATATGTTTATGAATTGATTAAATCATATAAGGGAGAAATAAGTGCCGAGCGCTTTGGGTGGAGAAATTTCGAAGGTTGCCGTCACTTTGGGAGAAATTGAGGACAGAGCAATTTGGCCGTGATGGAGGTATGGCTGGATATTACAAAGGAACAGCAACCAAGAGAGAATGAGGTTCCAGATGCCAAATGAGAAAAATAGTTCAAGCATAAAAAAATCAACTGTGCCAAATAATGCTGTCAAGTCAAGAAATGTGTAAAATAAGTTATGACCATCTTATTAAACAACACAAAATCTCTGGTCACCTTACAAGGAGTAGTGAGATTGAAAGTCTCTTCAAAAGGGGAAGGGTCAATATAAGAATTGCTTTTCTTTTCTAGAATACCTTTTTACAGACACTGCAGGATTATAATTTTGTCCCATCAAGGTCACTAAACTCAGAGAGAGGTCTTTGCTATTACTGGCTCAACCTGATTCTTTTTCTTGATCAGTGTGGATTCCATCAAAACATAGAAGGTCTATCAGAATCTGAGGGAGTGGAGGGCATGATTCCTTCTATGTTTTATTTTTCTGGTGAGCTAGACCTAGCACTTGGACATGTTAGGAATCTAACGGATATGACTGCATTTAATAAAGCAGCATATGGCATTTGTGTGGATACATATTACAACTGCCAACACTCAGTCACCTGTTTATCAGTGTTTAAGTCATGCACATGGAGCTTGAAGCTGTTGGAGGGAATGTGTAATTCCTTGGTTCTGTCTCACTGCAGCAAAAATTTGCCACCAGTGTTACAGCTTGGTTACAGCTCAGTTTTATTTGGCAAGCAAAGGAAAATATATCCTTGAGGCCTGAGGCCTTGACCCTAAAGAAGAGAGATCAATTTTGGCTCCTCCTTTTATACGTTTTTTTCTGCCCCCCTTTTCCCAGCCTGCTGTATGTAAATTGGGCTAGCCAGGAGGACTCTTTGTTTCACCTGAGGTTCTCACTCTGGTCCTCGGACCTTCCTTTGTTCCATTTTCACGGGCTTTTTGCTTTCTTTGTCTTTTAGCTGCTGCTAATTTGGACTCCTATTTCCTATTCTAACTACCTAACAAAGCTAAAACCCTGGTATCAAATTTTACATCCACCAACCTGGTATTCACTATGAATGAAAGATCATAATCATCTTCTTTAGTAACCTGTTGTTATAATCCAGCAAATTTAGCTTACATCAGAGTATCTCTGAGAGCTATTTCTAGATGTGAATTATGTTATTTAACAACTGACTTCTCAGTATCTCCATTTGGATATTACGAGATTGCAAATGTAATGTGACCTAAATTTAACTCCTGGTTTTCTCTGCTAAGCTTACTTCTTCCGGAGTTTCCCCATTTCCATTTGATGATAATTTCATCCTTCCAGGTAACTGCTAAATAATTGAAGTCATCACTGAATGTTTGCTTTCTCCAGTATCTCAAATTCAATTCATCAGCACATCCTGTTTTCTTGACCTTTAAGTTATGTCCAAATTCAGTGACTTTCAACTACTTCCACTGGCAATATCCTGCTTGAGTCACCATCAATTCTAATCTCAATTTTATTGCAGTAGCTTCCTAATTGGCTTTATGTTTCTACGCTTGTTCCACACCTACATGCTATTATGCAGAAAGCAGTCAAAGGAATCTTGTAAATCTGAGGACCTCACACCTCCAGTCTGAATCCTCCCCCGACAGTGGTTCCCAAATTCTCTCAAAGTTCAGCAAATACTTGCTTTACCCTTCTTCCTTGCCCTCCTTAATTCTACAGCCTAATCTTCAGTTTTATCATTCACTCACTGTGTTCTGGCCAACTGCCCTCCTTGTTCTGCTTTTTCTATTATGCATCAGTTCAGTTCAGTTTAGCTCATTATAAAATGCTATGTAATTCATGGATTTATTTTATTATTATTTGTAAACTTTTGTAGTCCTTTTCTAGAATTTAAGCTTCATGAGGGATTAAAAAAATAATCCTTGTCAGCTTTATTCAGTGAAGAATGAAAGGTGCCTTGATCTCTCTGGCATCTAGAAGGAGCTTAGTGAATATTTGTTGAATAAGTTGAATAAATTATTATTTTGTTATTAAGATATGTTATTATTTTGCCATTTTGCAGATAAGGAAGTATAGTCACAAAGAGCTTTAAAGTGTTTACATTAATATTAATAGTAAGTGACTGAGTCTGAATTAGAATATAAAAATACTACTTCTAGAATCAACAATTATGTATTCCCATACTGTTACTGAGTCCAAGCTGGCTCTGCTAGCCTCAGGATAAGTCAATGAGACAATGAGATGAGGTGTTGGGACTAGGAAGGGACTTTATTTGGGAGCTACCTGACCAAGAAGATGGCAGACTAGCACCTCAAAATAACCAACTTGTAGGTGCCTGGTTGCCCAGTTCTTTCATGGATCAGAGATGGAGGGGAGGTGAGGAAATGAAGTAAAAAGACTATTCAATCCTTGCAAATGTCCCCTAGAATGGCAAGCTTCAGGCAGGGGAATGTATTAGTTTTACTTCCTTACAGTCCTTCACAGGTGGGTAGCTCAGGTTATCTCCTTGAGGCAGGCCATTATGTATGCCTACAACAACAAAAAGTGGCAGGATGAGGGTTAAAGTCACAGAACAGCAGAAATTCAAAATTAACTCTTCCTGGTAACAATACCGCAACTCTCTGTATATGAATATAAGAGAAAAATATTTATTTTGAAATTAAAAAGTATAAGGTAACTTCATGTAAATAGATACAAAGAGACTTCCTTGTCATGTTGATAAGTTTAAAAAATTGCAGAACAAATTCTATAGCATGATATTATATTAAAAATTCATGAGCATATACATATATATACTTTCATATGCACATACATATTTGTTGTCTAATGTTATTCACTTCCTTTCTCATGAATATGTACAAATAGAAAATTGCTCTCAAAGTAGGTATAATATGGGAAAGGGGGATTTTTAGAATAATCTTTCTTATTTTTAAATATTTTGCAACCAGCACTTGTTACATTATAATTTAAATAATTGAAAAATAACCTGTATAGCAGTAGAATTCCCATAAATACTAAACAGAAGTTCATTTAAAAATCAACTTCCCTTTTCCTCAGTGGATTTCATAACATTTTTGTTTACTTCAAAACTGAAATACATCCTTTAGGATGGTAATTGGATTCAATAATCTGGCCCTCTATGGGAGTGAGGATGTTGCGGGAATCTTTATTACTGCTTATGTATATCATTACATTTCAGTTTCACAGTATTTTGTTCACTAATATTCCCAAAATACTGTGAAAGATGCTGACAATGTTTCTTTCTTTCAGATGTGATTTAGGTTGAGTAATTCTACATTTAATCCCCTCACTTCCCCAAGTAGGGTCTTGTAAACTCATGGGGTGCTCCCAACAGTAGTAGTAATCTCCAATAAAGGATGGCCAGGGAGGAGCACATTTGAATTCTTTAGCAGGTGATAATTTTTTGATAAATCCTTGAGGGCACATGTTCCTTATTGAGAATAGCTATTCTGATATGTTAAATAATAGAAAAATTAACATGCTCCTAATTTATCCATCCTCAAATACAGAACTAATTGTAATTTTATATAATTTATAATGTAAGATACTATCTTTACAAGTTTTGGTTGAACCAGCTTCCTATATGCATAATAACTAATTGATGGCCTTCAGATACATTTGTTAAATTCATAAATTTTAATCATAAACTCATTTTAATCGTTAGGAGTGGAAAACAAGGAAAAAAATCAATCATTTTCTTTTCTGAAATGAATCGTTTTTTCTTCTTACTGATTCTGTTCATATTTGTTGACATATATGTACATATGTTGGATTTCCCAGGTGGATCAGTGGATAAAAACCTGCCTGCAATGCAGGAGACACTAGAGATATTGGTTCAATTCCTGGGTCAGGAATATACCCTGGAGGGGGTCATAGCAACCCACTCCAGTATTCTTGCCTGGAGAATCCCACGGACAGAGGAGCTTGGCAGGCTACAGTTCATAGGGTTGCAAAAGTCGAGCACGACTGAAGCTACTGACCATGGCATAGCACACAGCACATGTATATGTTTTATCAGTATAGCTTTTTATTAATGTAATCACTTTATCTGTGTATACAATCAATTTAATTATATTAACTTCATCATAGTTTATGTTTTTAAAAATTACAATATTAACTGAGTGGTAAAGGGAAAACAGTGGACTGATGGAGGGGAGCAAAAGTATTATTTACAGTGTTTTCTGTTGTAAACAGGCATGTGGAAAAGTGAGCCCATGCTATTTACATACATGTGACATAGAGAATGGGAGAGAGGAAGAGATAAATACAGTTTGATTGGATCAAATGAAACATAAAGATCAAATAAAAATTGAAATATCATAGGGGTTCTAGACTCTCTTTCTGTATTATATTTTGGTTTAGCACCCCCCAAATTTAAGATTCCATTTATAAATTTATAATTATTCCTTTTCATGCTCAAAACCAACTAGTTTTTTGCTATCTCTTTTAATGCCATCAACTTTTGCTTGAATTGGCCATCTAAGAATATTTCAGAGCCAAAGTTATTAAAATATTTCTAAACAAGAAGTAATTTCCCATGAAGTCTCCAAGGTGTTGAATTTTAAGCCACTACATATATTATGGTATTTAGAACACTCTGATTTTCATTTGTGCATATCCCAATCAGCATATGATCACAGCTGGAAAAGTGAACTTGAGTAATGAAATAAATGAGATGCCAAAGCAATAGTCTTTCTTAGAATGGAGGCCATTAGTTTAATTGCCACAGATGGATGGTAATCAGGTCTCAGAGTCCTGGTACTTGAAGTAGTCTTTCAAACCCTGAATATGAATTTAACATTTTTTATATTCTTTGAGTGGTCATCAGAATGGAGCAAAAAAGAATATTCTCATGTTAAAAAGTGGTAAATTTACAATTTCCTGAGGGAATATTCCAGGAATTGAGTTTTAAGTGATTCCTCAAAATTTTAGTTTATTATGCAACATGCAGTGGATGGCACTGTTTACCCAAGGTCTTCACCTGTAAAATGAATATTATCATAGTCCTCATCATTATCATCATCATTATCACTATTATCTTCATCACCTCTCTCAGTAGTGTTGGGTTTACTGAGATAACAAATGTAAACCATTTAACATATCTCCTGATAGGTAGTGACCACACACAAAGGTTCTTCATGGATTCTTAAGTGAAAGTTGTATAATGTTGCTAAGTCTCAAATTCCCTATTTATAACAGGCAGACTATAATGGCTGTTTTCAGGCTTTCAACAGTATTAAATTTGAATTGTGACTGAACTGTACAGTACATAAGCATTGCTTCACATGTAGAACCAGCTTTAAAATTGAGTCCAACTTACTGAACTCAAAATTGAGTCAAAAATATTCTTACAAAGCAGATGGTCAAAGCTATGTAGAATCAGCTTTCAAGGGACATTCATTCTCTGAAACTAAAAGTCAGTAGATGTGTATTCTTTTTTTCTCTATTGCATGAACCCTCCTTGCAATCCTATTATAGACAAATATTGAAAACATTTTTTTTAGTTTTATGAGAAACATCTCAAAACAGTAAATCTTAAAAAAAAAAAATCCAATGAACAAGAGAAGAATTTAGAGTTATTTAAAATGCAATGTTTCCATATATCTTCAACATTTCATCAACTCCCATCCTGAGTTCTTTCTTGACTCAGTTCCCTTAGTTCTTTCTTTCCCTTAGTTCTTTTCTTGAACTTAGCATTAAGAAGACAAATTTTTCATCTCAGAGAGGTAGAATAGAAAGAGCAAGGACTTTGGAGTTAGACTAGCCATGTTTATAATTCCATTGTCATGTAAAGATGTAAAACATACTATCATGTAGATACAAGTCATAATCTTGTATCTTTTACATATGTACCATTACATATCTACCTATCATGAGATATGTTAAATGTTAACTGAGTCAAATCGCAATTTTATTTTCTATAAAATGTGGCTAAAAGTACCAGTACTGTTATGTTCTATAAGGATTCAGTTCAGTTCAGTTCAGTTGGATTACATATAATATATATTAAATACCTAACAATTACTAATTCAGTTATAGCTCTCATAACTCTAATTTCATGTTAAAATATACTGTTTCTATTTGTTTCTCAGTTGTTCCATAGATCAAATACCTTAGGAGCAATTATTGAGACACTTCCTTCATAGACGGTTTTCAAGGTAAATTGCCTGGTTACTAACTTCACTCAGTTACTTCGCTTTCCTCAATCTCCCTCCAGGATGGGAGACTATGAAAAAGGCAGTCAGTGACTTTACATAGGTAGGTATTAGAAATTTGAAAGAGAGTTTCTTAAAACTCTGTCTTCTAAGCTGAATGTAGAAAATAATCTATTTTCTTTCTAAAACGTAAGATCTAGGCCTTAATAGCTAGAATATTCAGAATTTCAGAAACGATGAATTTTACCTCTCAGAAAAATCTGAACTCCCTTTCCTTCCAGGCTTTACTTTCTGCAAGTTTATGCTGTCCTCCTCAGAATATTTTCTTTTCACCAACCCCATTCCTGCCTAGACAAGACCTTGTCTTCCTTCAGGTCTATTTCATAATAATGATCACAGATGTAATTATTTTATTCACATATTTACTCCCTGATGATATGCCCATGAGAGCCAAGGAGAGCTTGTGTGTTTTCCCAGCACAGGGACAGCACCACATACACCCCAGTCATTTTATAAATACTTGATGAGTTGGCACTGGCAGAAATAGAGAAAGGGTGAATTAGGAGTGCCAGTTTTTGTGTGTCCTGTCCTGAGGTCTTCATTTATTCTTTGACTTATCTTTCTGGTACAGTTACATTGGCATCATTTTTCTTTTCTCATAAAATAAAACCAAACAATAAGAGAGAAGCTTAAGATAATATTCTAGTAAAAAATGCTTCAAATAAAATATAATTGAGTAAATGTAAAATAAAATTTACTTATATAGGTCATAGAATTTTAGTTTTACCTCCAAAGGTCAACTTCTTAATCTCTTTGGAAGTTCGATTATTACTTTTATTAAAAGAAGTAAAGAAAATGACACCTTCAAAGGCCAATTTAATTACTTTAATACTTATGTTATTTTTCTAGATCAGCCTCTACTGTGTGATCTGGGGCAAGTAATTAATTTCTGTGACCAAGCCCTTGCCTATAAAATGAAGGAAGAATAGAACTTATCTCATAGAATTTTTAAGAGGTTAAAATGATTTAATATATATAAAGCATTTATATAAAGTATTATGATTGTTGTTAGTTTTTAAAGAACTATAGTACTTGACACTATCCCTCTTCAATTTTTTAGATATGACACTTGCACCATCAAGAAACTCATGTGTCTTGTCATTTCACTTCTCTGTTTGGTAAAAATATATATTAAATGAGTTAGCCTTCACTTTTTAATAACTAATTTCCTCATGGTAGTTTAAACATTGGGCATATTTAATTTGCTTGAAATATAGGAAAGCTTAAAACTCAACAAAGGTTTTGCCCTTTGTGTACTGTAGGTTAAACTACATGAAATAGTCTAGTTTTATTGGCGACTATAGCAAATACTACACCTGATTCCTTATATTGGGAATTAGTTAGTCCTTTAATGAGCTTTCAGTAACAGTTTGGTTTACCAAATAGCAACCTAAAAGATGGACAACCTGCTCCAGTGGTATCTGAAAATCATGCTGGACTAAGGAAGATTCTGAAACAACTGCAAGTATCAACCAGCAGAACATATCCAAAATGTTAATTCAAGAAAGTCAGATAAAAGTTTAATTTAAGATCTATTTCCAGTGAGACAGGGGTAGGATGAAAGGATTGAACAAAGAATGGTGAAGCATCCAGGCCCCAGAAGGTGCTGGACACCTTTACTACCTGTTTGCCCAAAGGAGCAATGTGATACCCGGGAATGAGGGGAATCTAGGGCCTGGTTAGAGTGGCAGTTGTGGGAATTTCATGCCCAAGACAGAGGAAACCAGTCACCATAAAAACTACTGGGTGGCAAGAAAGAAAGAAAAGATTAAATTCTGTCTCTCTCTCTTCCTCTCTCCCTCTTCCTCTCTTTCTTCTTTTCTGTCTCTCCAGCACACCAATTCTCTGCTGCTGCCTCTATGGCCAAATCAAAACTGAGGATGGAGGACTTGGGATACTGGGAATGATGCAGTCTGTGGAAGTCAACACCCTGTAGCCTAGAGCAAGGTGTGGGAGCTCGGAGAAAGCATGTGATGTGCAAAGGGAGTTAAGTCAGCCCAAACACCTTCTGGGCAATTTTGTAATTTTAAGGTACCTTTATATTATATTAAATGAATTCAGTTATGTCTCTACTTAAAATAGAATTTGTATAATCAATAAATGTGAATAGGAAGAAAACATACCTATATGTGTATGCTACAATTTGTATGACAGCTTGTGTGACTAAAAATAATGCAGGAATATATTTATTTCCCGGTAAACTAAAAGTATTTGCAAATGGAATTCAGTTATTTTCTATATTAAGATTTTAAACATATTTTCAATATTACCTTGGCAGGCCACTCTCTTTGAGTGTTTATGTTTCCCTTATGTTTATAAGCATATACTTTCCAGGTCTTTTGGTTTTAACAGGGTGATACATATTACAGATGCTTATGCTATAATTTTGTGCAGTTTTGCCCTTTATCATTCATGCCGGCAAGAATTTTCATTATTGATTAAGGCTCAGGACTATCAATGTTTAGGACCAGAACAGAAAGGCAGCACATAGCGAATACTGACACATTTTTGTGGTTATCTTGCACAATTCTAATAGTACTATTCCCCATTCCCTGTGTGTGCTCAGTCATGTCTGACTCTTTGCAATCCCATGGACTGTAGCCCACCAGGCTCCTCTATCCATGGGATTTTCCAAGCAAGAATACTGGAGTGGGTTGCCATTTCCTACTCCAAGGAATGTTCCTGACCCAGGGATGGAATCTCACCTTTTGCATTTCCTGCTTTGGCAGGTGGATTTTTCACCACTAGCACAACCTGGGGATGTACTATAAGATCATCAAATTCACATAATTTTTTCTTTTGATTCCATGGCAAGGCTAATTTTAGATCATAAAAACATGGAATTAAATTAAGGAAATACTGTTATCCCAATAAATTAGTGATTTATCATATAATAGATATATTTGAATATGTATAAATATAGTCAATCTGAATTTTATTTTATAAGAAAAGAAATGATAGCCTAAGCTTATGAGTGTGTAAAAATAAATGAAGTGAAAAGCAAAAGAGAAAAGGAAAAATATACCCATTTGAATGCAGAGTTCCAAAGAATAGCAAGGAGAGGTAAGAAAGCTTTCCTCAGGGATCAGTGCAAAGAAATAGAGGAAACCATAGAATGGGGAAGACTAGAGATCTCTTCAAGAAAATCAGAGATACCAAAGGAACATTGCTTCCCTGGTGGCTCAGACGGTAAAGCGTCTGCCTGCAGTACGGGAGACCTGGGTTCAATCCCTGGGTTGGGAACATCCCCTGGAGAAAGGAAATGGCAACCCACTCTAGGACTCTTGCCTATAAAATTCCATGGACTGAGGAGCCTGGTAGGCTACAGTCCATTGGGTAGCAGGAGTTGGACACAACTGAGCGACTTCAATTTCACGTTCACTTTTCAAGGGAATATTTCATGCAAAGATGGGCTCAATAAAGGACAAAAATGGTATGGACCTAACAGAAACAGATGATATTAAGAAGAGGTGGTAAGAATACACAGAAGAACTGTACAAAAATAATCTTCACGACCCAGATAATCACGATGGTGTGATCACACACCTAGAGCCAGACATCCTGGAATGTGAAGTCAAGTGGGCCTTAGAAAGCATCACTAAGAATAAAGCTAGTGGAGGTGATGGAATTCCAGTTGAGCTATTTCAAATCCTGAAAGATGATGCTGTGAAAGTGCTGCACTCAATATGCCAGCAAATTTGGAAAACTCAGCAGTGGCCACACTGGAAAAAGTCAGTATTCATTCCAATCCCAAAGAAAGGCAATGCCGAAAAATGCTCAAGCTACCACACAACTGCACTCATCTCACACGCTAGTAAAGTAATGCTCAAAATTCTGCAAGCCAGGTTTCAACAATACATGAACCATGAACTTCCAGATGTTCAAGCTGATTTTAGAAAAGGCAGAGGAATCAGAGATAATATTGCCAACATCTGCTGGATCATTGAAAAAGCAAGAGAGTTCCAGAAAAGCATCTATTTTTGCTTTATTGACTATGCCAAAGCCTTTGACTGTGTGGATCACAAGAAACTATGGAAAATTCTGAAAGACATGGGAATACCAGACCACCTGACCTGCCTCCTGAAAAATCTGTATGCAGGTCAGGAAGCAACAGTTTTAACTGGCCATGGAACAACAGACTGGTTCCAAACAGGAAAAGGAGTACATCAAGGCTGTATATTGTCACCCTGCTTATTTTTCTTATATGCAGAGTACATCATGAGAAACGCTGAGCTGGGTGAAGCACAAGCTAGAATCAAGATTGCCGAGAAAAATATCAATAACCTCAGATATGTAGATGACACCACCCTTATGGCAGAAAGTGAAGAAGAAGTAAAGAGCCTCTTGATGAAAGTGAAAGAGGAGAGGGGAATGTTGGCTTTAAACAATATTCAGAAAACTAAGATCATGGCATCCAGTCCCATCACTTCATGGCAAGTAGATGGGGAAACAGTGGCTGACTTTTTTGGGGGGGCTCCAAAATCACTGCAGATGGTGACTGCAGACATGAAATTAAAAGACACTTACTTTTTCGAAGGAAAGTTATGACCAACCTAGACAGCATATTAAAGGCAGATACATTACTTTTCCAACAAAGGTCTGTCTGGTCAAGGCTATGGTTTTTCCAGTAGTCATGTATGGATGTGAGATCTGGACTACAAAGAAAGCTGAGTGCTGAAGAATTGATGCTTTTGAACTGTGGTGTTGGAGAAGACTCTTGAGAGTCCCTTGGACTGCAAGGAGATCCAACCAGTCCATCCTAAAGGAAATCAGTCCTGAATATTCATTGTAAGTCCTGATGCTGAAGCTGAAGCTCCAATACTTTGGCCACCTGATGCAAAGAGCTGACTCATTTGAAAAGACCCTGATGCTGGGAAAGATTGAAGGCAGGAGGAGAAGGGAACGACAGAGGATGAAATGGTTTGATGGCATCACTGACTCAATGGAGATGCATTTGAGCAAACTCCGGGAGTTAGTGATGGATAGGGACGCCTGGCGTGCTGTGGTCCACGGGGTTACAAAGAGTCGGACACTACTGAGCAACTGAACTGAAATGATGATTGTGGTTAATGCCAATGGATAATCTATTTAGGTTTCAGTGCTTTTTGGCTCAAGACCTTTATCACTCCTAACATTTTTTGAACATGGCAAGAGTGGCTTTTTTCATGCAGGTTAAAGCTATTCATATTTGGGGGTTAGAACTAAAACTGAGAACATTTAAACACATTCATTTATTTATCTCAAAATGATGATAAACATGTACTAATACCTTTAACATATTTTTTTGGAAATATATTACCAAAACAGAAACAAGTTAAATTAATAGTAACAGTGACATTCTTTTACATTTTTGCAAATTATTTTGATCTGTGCCTTGATAAAAGATATCTGGACTCTCATATATACATCTCCATTCAATCTACAGTGTATGTCCTCTGCAGTACACTTGGTTGAAATTTGTTGGAGAAAATCTGACTTCACACAGATAAATCAATTAGAAATACAAAACCTTTTGGACTCTGAAAGGGTCTTGAGGACTCCCAAAGCCTCATGGCACCACACTAAGCTTTAGGTCATTTTTCTCAATATAAATAGTCATGGAGAACAATGGACTGGTTTCCTTGAACCCTAATATCCTAATAATTGGTTGGAAAGAACAACAATGTTATAGAAAATACACATGCATTTTTTCAGTTAGTAATCACACAACACTATACATGAGATGGGTATGATAACGCCCAGATTTTCGCTGCTAAACTAGAGACACATAGAGGAGCATGTCTAAAATCACAACTAATTTGAAGAGAAGGAGAGATTTGGATCATGTCTGTTTGATTTCAAAGACCAAGCTCTGTCCATTTTACCATCCTAAGGAAAATTCTGTTCATTAGTAGCACTGACTGGTGGAAATTGAGAAGGGGATATTTTCAACTGTCAGTGTTGTTGTTTTACTTTCATATATGATTTTTCTTACAGAATATTTTCCTTCCACTGCCTATATGTGTTTTGTCTTTTACCACTGTTCTTGTTCTTTACTGTGATTTTTCCAATATTATTTGCAAAAAAATACTTAAGTTACAACTACATCGTTAACAAGTTTGTCCTTGGTGAGCACAAAATTATATTTATCCTTCGTTTTTACATAGTTTCAATACACATGCCTTATTTCTTTGAATATATCATATGTATAAAGAAGCTAGAAATGAGCTTTTCTTCTTCCTTATCAGCAGATCGTGTCCTCTCTCTCTACTAGCATCTCTAATTTCCCATACGATTGATTATTACAAAATTTCAACTCTTCCTAATACCTTGCCTTAGAAGGTACTGCTATAGGGGTGTACTTTTCTCAGTTCAGAAGACCAGGTAACCTCCTATTCCAAGGGCATGAAAATAGTGACTATTCACCTGAGAATAGAGAATCCCTGGTCATATATTTCAGTCTAATTCCAGTAACAATCTTATAGAAAATATCTTCACTGATTCCATAAGCTTTCACTGCCACCACTGCATATCAATCCCTGACTATTAAAGTATTTTCCTCTTAAAATACACATGTCCATGAGGTTGGATTTGAAGGATTTAATAATAATTTGTCATAATTCACTTTTATGAATTCAGAGATATCATCAAACATTTTATGCCATTTGACTCTGTGTATGTTACTTTTTTTGACACCACCCTTAGGGCAGAAAGTCAAGATGAACTAAAAAGCCTCTTGATGAAGGTGAAAGAGGAGAGTGAAAAAATTGGCTTAACGCTCAACATTCAGAAAATGAAGATCATGGCATCCGGTCCCACCACTTCATGGGAAATAGATGGGGAAACAGTGGAAACAGTGTCAGACTTTATTTTTCTGGGCTCCAAAATCACTACAGATGGTGACTGCAGCCATGAAATTAAAAGACGCTTACTCCTTGGAAGGAAAGTTATGACCAACCTAGATAGCACATTCAAAAGCAGAGGCATTACTTTGCCAACAAAGGTCTGTCTAGTCAAGGCTATGGTTTTTCCAGTAGTCATGTATGGATGCGAGAGTTGGAATATGAAGAAAGCTTAGCGCTGAAGAATTGATGCTTTTGAACTGTGGTGTTGGAGAAGACTCTTGAGAGTCCCTTGGACTGCAAAGAGATCCACCCAGTCCATTCTGAAGGAGATCAGCCCTGGGATTTCTTTGGAAGGAATGATGCTAAAGCTGAAAGTCTAGTACTTTGGCCACCTCATACAAAGAGTTGACTCATTGGAAAAGACTCTGATGCTGGGAGGGATTGGGGGCAGGAGGAGAAGGGGATGACAGAGGATGAGATGGCTGGATGGCATCACTGACTCGATGGACGTTAGTCTGAGTGAACTCTGAGAGTTGGTGATGGACAGGGAGGCCTGGCGTGCTGCAATTCATGGGGTCGCAAAGAGTCAGACATGACTGAGTGACTGAACTGAAATGAACTGAACTGAACTGAACTGATGTTACTTTTTCTCAACCTTTGACATGCAACTTTTATCCCTGAATTTGTTAGGTGACTGCTTAGCCTTCACATTTTACTTTCTCATTCCAGGCAAGGGAAAAATCAGAAATTTCAAAAGCTGTTTTTCTGAGAAGGTTCATCTTTTATTTCCAAAGTATTCCCTTGTCATCAAACATCCATTCCTGTCTCACTGCCCAGAAACAGACTAGACCACATCTCACTGGAAGAGAGCAGGGAGAAGTGAGTATTCATTTTCTAGTTCCTCTGATAGAAGAAAGTAAAGGAGAAAGTGATTGGGCAATTCTTTGTATTAATTCATTCTTACTTATGTAGGCAGGGCCTACTGTGTTTAAGGCACAAAATGAACCTTATCTTTTTAAAGCTTATATTGTAGTTCTATGACATAGGCTATTAAGGAAACATGTAAAGTAGTTAAACATGGGATTGAAACGACCAAAAGGAAGAATGCGACTTTAAAGAGTATGGTGATAGCAGACCTCAGTAATAAAAGAGCATCTGGATGGAGACTTAAAAGCGTTGGAAGATGAAGCTATTTGGATTTCTGACTTAGGAGTGTTTCAGTTAAAGGAAATGGTAAATCAGAATTCTGAGGCAGGATTATCTATGGTAATTATTGTGCCCAGTGATCTTCAGTGAGCATGATAGGATGAAGGTGAGCAGATAGGAGTGAGCTAGGGTATTTGGAGACATGGTCAGAGATGTAAAGCAGGTCTTTTTAAGAGACTGTTATAAGTATGTCCTTTCTTATAAAATGGTAAATTATTGAGGTGAGTGGAGGGGATTGGAGGAACTTGAAAAGAGTTTCTGCCATACTGTGCTACATAACATTGAGAACTATATTTGAAATAATTTATTCCTCATGTTACAGTATTATGTATGTTGTTTAAAGAAATAAAGCTCAGGAAATATATGTTACTTATAAAAAATTAAACACCTTATTAATAGCAGAACTGGGACACAGAGCCAAATGCTGTGCTTCCTGATTCTAGAAGGAATTTCCACTATACTTGCAGCCATGTTTGTTTCCTCAATGTGGATAATGTCATTCTATATTTATATTTACTGTCTTGAAATTAAGTAAGTTTTCATTTTATTTTTATTAATCCTTTGTCAGTTAGAATATAGTACCAGTATACCAATCAGCCATGCATTTGTTCATTAAGCAACTGTTTATAGATTGCCTAGAGATTTTCTAGGCATTTTGGGAGATAACAGTGTCAGACAAGTTTAAATTGAGTGAGTTAACAAAGATAATAAAAATGTAAGTACATAAAATATTAGCCAGTAATAAATTCAATTCAGAATTAAAGAGGTTGCTGGAACATTTTAACTCCCATTAAAATAACAGGAGTAAGGCCAACATTGCTGCAGTTCACTGGACAAGGAGGAAACTGGTGGGTTATACAGCTCTAGAAGTAGGCCGGTACTGGATACTGGCTTCAAAGGCCAGGACGAAGAGTTAAAATTGTATGCTAATATCATGGAAAACTATTAGAATGTTTTGAGTAAGATGGTATCAAGATCTGATTTATATTTTAAAAGATTATTGTGTGGGGACTTTCCTGGAAATCTAGTGGTTGAGACTTCACCTTCAAATGTGGAGGGTATGGGTTGGATCCCTGGTCAGGAAGCTAAGCTCCTACATGTCTCATGGCCAAAAAACGCAAACATAAAACATAAGCAATATTGTAAAAAATTCAATAAAGACTTTAAAAATGGTCCACATCAAAAAAATCTTTAGAAAAAAAGATTATTACATTTGGACAATGTTTTAGGCGGCACATTAGAAGCAGAGAAGCCACTAAGAAAGGATGGTATTTGGGACTAAGATGGTAATAAGAGAAATGGAAAAAAGTTTTATGAGACATCTGAGACTGGCTTGATTTTCTTGTGGCAGACCTCTTTTAATGTTTTTTTTTTTTTTTCTTATTTCTGATTATTGTTTTTTTTTTTTTTTTTAAATTTATTTGTGGAATTTTTCTTTCTGGATACCTCTATGGAATTGGATACTTCTGGATACTTTCCTGGATACCAGTTACTTGGATCTTGTCAAGACCAGCTCGAAATGCAGGGTTTCTGAAAGCACGATACAGCAAGAGAATGAGAAATGAGACACAAGGATTCAGAGAAAAGCGAGGATCAGGGGACCAACACCACTCCAAGTTGAAAGTGCCGAAACTGAATCCAAGCCAGCTTTATATAAGCCAGCCGTGAATGAAGGAATAAACGGGGAGTTAATCTATAACTCATCTGGCCTTCAGGGCCAAAGAACAAAATGATCATTAACCACTGAGTAATTAGGAAACTAAAAAAGATCTTCACGACCAAGATAATCATGATGGTGTGATCACTCACCTAGAGCCAGACATTCTGGAATGTAAAGTCAAGTGGGCCTTAGAAAGCATCCCTATGAACAAAGCTAGTGGAGGTGATGGAATTCCAGTTGAGCTATTTCAAATCCTGAAAGATGATGCTGTAAAAGTGCTGCACTCAATATGCCAGTAAATTTGGAAAACTCAGCAGTGGCCACAGGACTGGAAAAGGTCAGTTTTCATTCCAATCCCAAAGAAAGGCAATGCCAAAGAATGCTCAAACTACTGCACAATTGCACTCGTCTCACACGCTAGTAAAGTAATGCTCAAAATTCTCCAAGCCAGGCTTCAGCAATATGTGAACCATGGACTTCCAGATGTTCAAGCTGGTTTTAGAAAAGGCAGAGGAACCAGAGACCAAATTGCCAACATCTGCTGGATCATGAAAAAAGCAAGAGAGTTCCAGAAAAACATCTTTTTCTGCTTTATTGACTATGCCAAAGCCTTTGACTGTGTGGATCACAATAAACTGTGGAAAATTCTGAAAGAGATGGGAATACCAGATCACCGACCTGCCTCTTGAGAAACATATATGCAGGTCAGGAAGCAAGAGTTAGAACTGGACATGGAACAACAGACTGGTTTCAAATAGGAAAAGGAGTATATCAAGGCTGTATACTGTTACCTGCTTATTTAACTTCTATGCAGAGTACATCATGAGAAACGCTGGGCTGGAGGAAGCACAAGCTGGAATCAAGATTGCCGGGAGAAATATCAATAACCTCAGATAAGCAGCTGACACAACCCTCATGGCAGAAAGTGAAGAGGAACTAAAAAGCCTCTTGATGAAAGTGAAAGTGGAGAGTGAAAAAGTTGGCTTAAAGCTCAACATTCAGAAAACTAAGATCATGGCATCTGGTCCCATCGCTTCATGGGAAATAGATGGGGAAATAGTGGAAACAGTGTCAGACTTTATTTTTGGGGGCTCCAAAATCACTGCAGATGGTGACTGCAGCCAAGAAATTAAAAGACGCTTATTCCTTGGAAGTTATGACCAACCTAGATAGCATATTCAAAAGCAGAGGCATTACTTATCCAACAAAGGTCCGTCTAGTCAGGGCTATGGTTTTTCCTGTGGTCATGTATGGATGTGAGAGTTGGACTGTGAAGAAAGCTGAGCACCGAAGAATTGATGTTTTTGAACTGTGGTGTTGGAGAAGACTCTTGAGAGTCCCTTGGACTGCAAGGAGATCCAACCAGTCCATTCTAATGGAGATCAGTTCTGGGTGTTCTTTGGAAGGACTGATGCTAAAGCTGAAACTCCAATACTTTGGCCACCTCATGCAAAGAGTTGACTCATTTGAAAAGGCTCTGATGCTGGGAGGGATTGGGGGCAGAAGGAGAAAGGGACGACAGAGGATGAGATGGCTGGATGGCATCACTGACTCGATGGACATGAGTTTGGGTGAACTCCGTGAGTTGGTGATGGACAGGGAGGCCTGGCGTGCTGCAATTCATGGGGTCACAAAGAGTCGGACACGACTGAGCAACTGAACTGAACTGAACTGAACTGAATCAATAACGAATCAGTATCTAAGACTAATATTCTTATCTATAGATTTTCCACCAGATACATAAAACATATGACTCTGAGATGCCAGTTGAGAAACAGTCTGGGGTCGGTTTTCCGACCCCAGGATCATATCTTGTTTGCAAGATTATGAACAGTCCCCTCTGGACTTGTTCCAAGAGTCTCATGCCTTATAGCATCCTGTTTATTAATAATTATAAGTTTCTTTTGCGGCCCTTGCCGGGGCCTGCTTTTCTTTTATTCTTCCTGTCTGCTACAGGATCTAATGCCTGACAAAATTTAAAAATGTATAAAATTGGATAGAACTACATTGGGCACAATAAAACCGAAGATTTGAAAGGTCGGGGAGTACAATAAAGACAGAAAAGGAAATGGGTTTGTGTGATGCCAGGAAAATACATTGATTCTCTAATGGAAATGTCAGATTTCTAGTTTTTAAAATAGTTTTATCTATTTGAAAGATGATAAAACTGTTCCATTGATTACCTATGTGTACTGGAAAAATAAGTGATGGAATTGAAAATGAAAGGAATATAAAGCTACTCATAGATGAAAAGGGGAACAGATTCTTTACTCATTGAAAAAACCAATTCTGTAAATATATATTTAATATGTACCTTTTACAAATCATTCTGCTTGGGATTATGAAATAGAAGATTATTATTTTTTTAATTGAGTGCATTGAATTTGAGTACAATTGGAGAATAAGAAATACCTAATCATGATCATCACTATACCACTATAATATGATCATCATTATACCATAAACAGGAGGAAAGATGTGTAAATTTCAGAAGAGTTTGTCAATGAGAACATAATGCCAGCCAGTGGTGATCAGGAATGCATAAAATCATCAAAAGGTGCTTCTTGTCCCTTTTGAGTATGGTATAAGAAAAGGGCCATTATCAACAAGGCTTTGAAAGCTAGAATAGTTAGCATATTGATTTAGACTTTTCTTCTTTTAACGGAAAGATAAGATGATTCATGTCTTGAATCACCAGGAGACAGATAATTTTGTGAATCTAAATTATAATTTTTTTAAGTTGGTTAAATCTAGTTCTAGAGGCACAAGTTTATATTGATGCAGAGCATAAACGAATTACTCTCAGGCCCTGGCAATTGAGTACGCAATAATTATAGCATAATGAGATAATGAAGAGACTCTGTCAGGCTTTTTTAGGCCGAGAGGCTTGAGGATACAAATATTTGAAAACGGAGAATACCAATTAGTTTTCATGCTGCCCTATTAGTAGGATAGATAGTTACATTTTTTCAATTGTGCAATGAAATGAAGGCAGATGGGAAACAAACTGCAGCTCATACAGCGGTATTCGTGTTAAACAAGTCATGGCCATTATATGCTGGAAACAACACAGTAATTAAAAATCAGATTTCCTTGCCAGCAAAAGCCACCTCTGAACCACTGTGACTCAAGTGATACATAGTATAATGCTATTGTCTCAGTCTTGTAGTCTCTCTATTGGCTTGAAATTAGAATACCAATTGTGACATTTGAAGTACTTATGTAAAAAAAAAAAAAAAATCTTAGCATCAATTTATGTTAATTTCCATTATATTTATGTCCTAGCTATTTGATCTCAACCAGGCCTGGAAGGATCGATTAAACTGTATTTAAATTTATTCTGCTTTGTAGGTGTCCAGTAAAATGAACATTGTAAGTAGTTCTGCTCTAGGGTTAATTTGTTCTGTAAAATTACACATATTTCTCCAGAGTATTCATTAGTGGAATAAAATAGTGAACTAATCTAGATTCTGAAGGATTATCATTATTGCCATGCAGATATCTTTGATAAAATTCCAGTTGGGATTACTTCCCAGGGCCTGAATAAACAAAGTAGAATACTTCAAATCTCAGCTTGTGCATATATCTTACGAAAAACACAGATGAAGTTGCTGAGAATTGCAGGCCAGTCAAAAGGCTAGAAAGCTACATGCTGCAGTAGTTTATTGAAGAGTTTTTCAGTGATATTTTGATGCTCAACAGATAACTCTGGTGAGTGTTATTAAGACATAAATTAAACCTAAAATTCAACTATAATACTCAGCACTTTGCAGCAATTCAAATGCATTTTCAAGCATCCTTTGGCCTTTTGAGAGTAAAAATAACATAAAAGTTGACAGTTCCTATAGGAAACAAAATATGTTGTATCTTTAAACACACACACAGCCATATACAGAAATAAAAGGAAAATTATATATGATCCAGCAATCCCACTGCTGGGCATACACACTGAGGAAACCAGAAGGGAAAGAGATACATGTGCCCCAATGTTCATCGCAGCACTGTTTATAATAGCCAGGACATAGAAGCAACCTAGATATCCAACAGCAGATGAATGGATAAGAAAGCTATGGTACATATACACAATGGAGTATTACTCAGCCATTAAAAAGAATACATTTGAATCAGTTCTAATGAGGTGGATGAAACTGGAGCCTATTATACAGAGTGAAGTAAGCCAGAAAGAAAAACACCAATACAGTATACTAACGCATATATATGGAATTTAGAAAGATGGTAACAATAACCCTGTGTACGAGACAGCAAAAGAGACACTGATGTATAGAATAGTCTTATGGACTCTGTGGGAAAGGGAGAGGGTGGGAAGATTTGGGAGAATGGCATTGAAACATGTAAAATATCATGTATGAAACGAGTTGCCAGTCCAGGTTCAGTGCACGATACTGGATGCTTGGGGCTGGTGCACTGGGACGACCCAGAGGGATGGTATGGGGAGGGAGGAGGGAGGAGGGTTCAGGATGGGGAACACATGTATACCTGTGGTGGATTCATTTTGACATTTGGCAAAACTAATACAATTTTGTAAAGTTTAAAAATAAAATAAAATTGTAGTTGGAAAAAAAAATAGTTATATGCTTTTGAAAATAGACATAAATTTTGCTATGATTTCCTATTTTATTTTTTGTTGTTATTTGCATTTTCTTTAGTTGTATTACAAAATACTCAAGTTGTAAAAATGTGTATAAAGTAAAACTTGGAAAATCCCAGCTCCTTTCTGTATTCTCCTTCTCCAAATTAGTAGGATGTGGCTTGCTGTGAATTTTTCCATTTCTTACTATATTCGTTATCTTGCCTATACTTTATATACATAGATTTAGAATTTTTACTCATTGGATTAAGCCTTGTTTTGTTTTTTTTTTTTCCTGCAATTTGATCTTTTAAATTTAAGATTTTCAACAGTTTTTTGAAGGAGACTAGTTAACTCACAGGATGGAACAAAAGAACTGAAACTTTAGGCAGTTCTGTCAGTATCAATAGCAGTAATTCGTTGATCAAACAAGGTCCTGAATTTGGTAGGAAATCTCTTAATTTTTCTATGCTAATTAAATTTTAAACTGCTAGAAACTTGTAGAACTATTTATAAACATTTATAAAAGCTTTTTTTGTTCAATATTTTTTTTCACTAGTGTTTCTCCATATCATGACACTATAATTTTAAAGCTTTCATGGCAGGTCATTTCATGGCAGATTGTGGTTATCGTAATTTACCTATTGCATTATTACATCATTCTATCTTTAACATTAGAGATTTACCCCTTTTTTCAGTCAATAAATCATGCTGTGATTAATATTATTAAGGATAAATCTTTTTTCCCCAGTTGAGTTCAATTTCTTAGCATAGACTCCCCTGAGTGAAATTATAGTTTAAAACTATTAACACTGTCAGATCATTTATAGCTTTTCATTTAAATTGAGGTTAAAGAGAGAACTCCTTTCTTTAAAGCTCTAAAATGATATTAAGAGCAATTGTGGTTGCCTAATGAAATGAAAGCCTCTTAATAGTTTTGTTTTAAATGCTCCAGCTGATAAGATTTTCAATATTACTCTTCATTAATGCTGATTTTCTCTCATGGTTACCAAATTTATTATGTCCATGGAACTGCTATGGCTCTGTACACACTGGTAATTAAATACATTTTCTTTAGAAGCTCTGTTTATTTAGAATCCCTAGTGCATATTCAACTACACTGAAAGAAGAGATATCTCAAAAATATTACAAGGAAATTAAATCAGCTAATACTTTGCTGAATATGTTGAGAACCTTACTTGATCTACTACTAATGAGAAAAAGAAAGGCTTATATTTATATCATTTTCCGCACTATACCAAATCTTACTTTATGACTAATTGGTATTCCTATATTTGTTAAGGTCCACTAACAGATTTAATCCATAAGAAGGAGATGGAGTAACTCCGAGAAGTGAAGAAAGAACTGAACAATTTTGAAGATGTCTGTTGACCTCTTCAGGCAGCTTCCATAAATATAACTCAGTTCTAGAGATCCCCAGTTTTTGCTGTTTCCCAGTCCAAATTTTACATACTCAATAATGAATATTCAAATGGGCTATATGTGATCCAGGTATAAAAATTTTAATGCACACTAGTTATTGGGGACTGTAGGAGAGTAAAATTTGCCACCTGAAATGTCTCTTTGGAATGCAGACATTTGGAACTGAAAAGTCAAGGACCAAAACCTCAGGAAGAAACATTGACCTTCCCTGTAACTGCCTATACAAATTTAATAGAGAGAGGCCTTGTTATTAGAATCGAGCTGTCACCAGAGATGTCTGCAAAGAATATTGGTGAGGTGTGGTGGAAAAAACTCAGTAGCAATCAAGTTCCACTCTGGGTCCTATTGTCAGTGCTTGGCCCAGAAAACATTTATCTATGAAACATTTGCTTTTCCATCTTCATTTGAATTGCCTTCCTCCCCTTTGAAGTCCCAAACCATTACTCTCAACTTCTTTTGTCTTTAGCTGAAGATGGTTTTGAAGGTGACAGTTTTGCCCATTTTGATGAGTTGCTCAATGTTATCGGTCTCTCCCATGTATCCATGTCATTAAACTTTGTTTAATAAAGGAAATCAGTCCTTGAGTGTTCATTAGAAAGACTGATGCTGAAGCTGAATCTCCAATACTTTGGCCACTTGATGCAAAGAGCTGACTCATTTGAAAAGACCCGGATGCTGGGAAAGATAGAAGGCAGGAGGAGAAGGGGATGATAGAGGATGAGATGGTTGGATGGCATCACCGACTCAATGGACATGAGTTTGGGTAAACTCCAGGAGTTGGTGATGGACACAGGGGCCTGGCATGCTGCAGTCCATGGGGTCGCATGAGTCAGACAATACTGAGCGACTGAACTGAACTGAACTAATGAACTGAACTGAAACTTTGATTTTCTCTTGTTGATCGGTTTCATGTCAATTTAATTCTTAAAGCAACCATAAGAACCTAGAAGGGTGGAAAAATTTTTCTTCCTCCCTGGTATGACACAAATCTGTAAGTTGGGTGGGTGAAAGAGTTACCATGAGAAGGTCACAACCCAACTGGCTTAATCAGTATCATTGACAATTTCTAAGAGTCTTGAAAGTGATTGGGAATTTCTGGGGTTTTTTTGCAATAAGTTTATTATATGCTTTTTTTTAAAAAATGATTGGCATATAGTTGATTTACAATGTTGTGTTAGTTTAAGTGTACAGCAAAGTAAATCAGTTATACATATATCCACTCATCTTAAAAAAATTTTACTTTGATTTTTTATTTTTGGGGGGCCATGTTGCACAGCATGAAGAATGTTAGTTCCTCAACTAGGGATCAAACCTGTGCTCCCTGAAGTGGAAGCATGGAGTCCTAACCACTGGACCACCAGGGAACTCCTGGGAAGTATTTTTATGATGTTCATCCTGTAAGTGAGAAAACAAGTTCAGAGACTGGTGGCAGCAAATTTGTTAGATTTGTCTCTTGAAAACTACTGGCATATTCAGTAGCCTCCAGTAAGTACATAACAGAGGTTTTTTCCTATTTTGATCTTAGTCTCCAGGAGTCTTAGAAGTCTTAGAGTCAAATGAAACATTAACCTCAACTAGAAACACATTTGGCTTTCCTTATGAGTTCTGGTCTTGATTTTTCAATTATCTCATTCATTTATTATGCATGTCAATATAAAAATCTGTTCTATTTATTAGAAATATAAGTAAATCATAGTAAAAATAAGTAAATCATACAAAGTGTCTTTTTCATAGAGTTATGTAAGTTGGGACTGATATTAAACGGAGTTCTATGTACCAAAATATATCTTTATATCTATTCAGCCATCACCCGATTGAGACTCAAAAGCATCCTCAAATCACTTTAAATTTCTACTTTTTAAATTTCTACTTCACTGTTATTTCCTTAGTTTTATTTTCCTATAATTTCTCAGATTTAGTTACTGATAACGGTAATTTTTACTAATGCATTTTTAATTTGCCACTTAATCTATTTTTACTTGACTTCCTAAACACAGGTTGTTAATCCCAAATGCTGCTGGGCATTTGCCTGCTATCAGGACAAGTGTAATCTATAAAGCATAACCTGTGTGGCAATAAAACATAGTTGGCTGTGTTTAATGATAGTTTTTATTCTAAAAAGTTACAGTCAGCTTGAATTAGGGAGGGTTTTTTTTTTAAAGATGGAAGTCAAGAAACAAAATATAGTTATATGTGTTCACACATATATTCATATACATGTGTATATTCATATTCACACACATACACACACACATACACAGAGGCTTCTCTGGTGGCTCAGAGGATAAAGAATTTTTCTATACAGGAGACCCAGTTCAATCACTGGGTTGGTAAGATCCACTGGAGGAGGGTATGGAAACCCACTTTAATTCTATGGACAGAGGAGCCTGGCAGGCTACAGTCCATCGGGTTGCAAGGAGTTGGACACAACTGAGTGACTGAGTATGTATGTATGCATACACACACACACACACACACATATATATATATACATAAATGTGTGCTATCCATTGAATGATATATAAAGAGCAAATCTTACAGTTAAGAAATCATTGGTCATCCCTGACAAAGGACTTAAGAGAGAAGCTCAAATAAATAATCTTAACAAGGTAAAAATATATTGTCTCACCAGTGTCAGAATACTTAGATAAGAGATAGTCTTTTTTATTATATAAAATGTCTTGACAAACCATTTTGAATCTAGACCTTGAGATTCAGAAGATATTATTTGGAAAGAAAGAGTAAAATAAAATAAAGTAAAATAAAAAGTTAGCCTAAGGACTATGAATTTCAAGTTGGAGGGTATGAAGAAAGGAGGGAATAAAACTGGTTTGAACAAATGGAAGCCATAGAATAAGACTGGATTTTGGAGACTAGAGTGGTGGGAGGGCACGGTCAAGAAAGAAATCTCCTGTGACAGGTTGGCAAATGACTTTATAAAGAGAAAGTTTCTGAATATTTTAAGCTGCTTTACTGTGATATAAACTTACCTTCCTCCAGCTTCTCCCCAAGTACAATGAAGTTCTGTGTACACAGATTTCATGGGTACACTTTTTATCTTATTTAAAAAAAAAATAAATGGGAGAAGATCAAGCAAAGTAGGTTATGTTCCACCTTCAAAATGGCACTGACTAGATAGACAAGGACATTTGCAGAATGCAGACATACAAAATCAAATATTGGGGTGGTTATAAATAGAAAAGGCATGATTATTTCAACAGGGTGATTTGAGTAGATTTTAAATACAAAAGAATAAACTTACCTGGCAATGTGGATTCATTAGCAAATGTATACATACCATCAAAGAGATAAAAAAAAAAAAAAAAGAATTGTATATGATCCAGAGAATTCTATTCAGAAATAGTTCAAGCACTTGATTTCAAGAGAGTACTTCAGATGATTTAGGATTCTTCAAAATGCATGAAAACATATTCCAGAAAGCATAACATATGTTAATACCTTTGGCTTTCAATATAATTATACCACGTCTCTGAGGGAAGTAATATTAAAGCCACACTACTAAGATGGACAATGTTTTGAATAGATATTTAATAGAGAACATCCATGTCAGTGAACCAAATGGATCCTGAAACTGTGGGAAAGACACTCATCTTATGGATATATCATCTTTATCAAAACATAATAGGGGCTATGAGCTGAGAGGTCTTTTGATTTGTTATCTCTATTGCCTAGATGATAGATCGACTGGTAGTATATTTTTGACTAAGGAATAGTAGCTGGTTTGTAAAAGCTACCCATCTGTCTTATCAAAGTGGGGCCGTAGAGATATTTGTAGAGTTTTGTGTGATTTTTCCAGAAATGTACATATAAGACTGTCCAGCTGGTATATGGTATTAAAGTCTGTGTAGACTGATGAGGTCACATAAATGATAGTGGTACAGATAGAAACAAGCCTAAATCCCTTCAAAATTTAAAGATAAATATGGCAAAACCAATACAATATTGTAAAGTAAAATAAAATAATATAAAAAAAAGAAAGGGAAAATATTTCAGTAAAGACAATGGAAATTCATTTCTATGAGTTATATGAGTATTTAATCCTATTGAGACTTATTTCTCATGTATAAATTATAAACTACTTCAAAAAGATATTAAGAGGATTGAATTACTTAGTTTTTGAAAAAGTAGCTGTATGTTAAGCACAGAATAAATGTAGTTAACTTGAGCAAAGTCAGTATTCTTATATTTTTTTTTCTAATTTTATTTTATTTTTAAACTTTACATAATTGTATTAGTTTTGCCAAATATCAAAATGAATCCGCCACAGGTATACATGTGTTCCCCATCCCGAACCCTCCTCCCTCCTCCCTCCCCATACCATCCCTCTGGGCCGTCCCTGTGCACCAGCCCCAAGCATCCAGCATCGTGCATCGAACCTGGACTGGCAACTCATTTCCTACAAGTATTCTTATATTTTTAAGTTCTCTAAGTGATTCTAATAAATGGTTAGTCACATGTTCTACCAAACTTGGCTATCATTAAGGGAAAATATTTTGAGCCATATTTTGAGTTATGTACATAGGTGTTATACATTTTTATTTCTTTTATATTTCCCTTCTGCCACTCTACTTTTTAGTATTCTCCAAGTACTCTATTCAATCCAACCCAGATTACTCAATTTTGTGGAGGTGTTCCTTAGTATGTATAAACCTATAGTTTATCACAAAGCAAAGTGGTTAGGACAGCCTGAAATCAACTTCATGTTGGGTGAGTGAGATGCTTATGAATTTTTCTTCACATTCAAACTTGTTATATAGAACAGAACTTTAAGTACATTGCTGTGGACAATAATGTTCATTTATGTTTCTTTGAATAAAGAACAATTTAATAAATCACAGTGAAAAAAAAGAATATTTTCATCAGTTAGGAAATTGTAAATTTTTTAAATTCTGCTGTAACGTGTTGGAGCCTTTAGTACATAAGGTGAAAACTGTTCTTATTTATTTTTTAAACTTCAAAACAAATATAAATTTGGTTTAACTTCTGATATCTGTATATAGGGTGGTAATTTTGTAATAGAAAGTACTGACATAAATGTGAAAAGTGGCATTGACATTGCTGAAACAAAACTTTGTTATTATTATTTTCTTATGCAAATTATTTAAATCTAGTTGCAAAGGTTTCACGTGGATATCATGGTGAACTTCCTCACTTTCACTATTTATAGAATCAAACCAAAAAGCTTAACCCAATTAAGTTTGTGTGTTATTTTTATGTTGTTTCACCCATGAATTCCTATTCCCACCTCAGTTAGATTTGTTTTGTTGAAAGTAGGATATTTGCATAGTACTTTTATATTTCTCACAGTGTCTCTGATAATGTTCTGTGCATAGCAAATCATTTAAAAATAATTGATGGGATCATTTTAAATTACCATGTATGCCTGAAGTTTTAGTCTTGATTTTATGTGAGTGTTTCGCAGAAATACTGCAAGGCCTTATTCTTATTGCAAGATAAGAATTTAAATGTCAAAATAAATAAATATTTGAAAATTTTATAATTTAATCCATTCAAACAAATTATAGTTATAACTATTTTTATTTACCCAATGTGGTCAATGACATTTTTCAGTCATTTACGTGTATTTCAGTCATATACACATATTTCAGAAAATATACATTTTAAAAAAATCTAGAAAAATTCTTATAATTTTCAGCATGTGTATTTAGTTAATATTATTTGACATTGTTCTCTGATAAAAATCAAAGGCATATTAATCATAGTCTTCAGTATTCAGAGAATATTACTTAGCAGACAAAAAGGCAGGTGAAAAATTTATAAAGTAGCAAATTCATCCCAGATTATTTAAAACCAAATATACTTACAATGATATAACCATAGGTATAACCTCAAGAATAATGGTTAGAAAGTCTTTTAATGATAAAAGAAATAAAATCAAAGTGTTGAGTTAACAGAAAGATACAGAATCTTTTTTAGGAAGAGTAATTGAAATAGGGAAGATATCTGTTAAGTGTGAAAGTTAAACTATCTCTTTAATAATGGCTATTGTACACAGTTGAAAGAGAAAAAGCATTCTAGGTCAAGATCAGCTGGAAAAATCATGATGGTAAAATAACATTTGTTGAATTTGAGGGCTGGCAAGTCACTCTGGAGGTGTTCAATTTTCTGAGCTGGGAAAGTACATTAGTATTATTTTCGTGTGGTTTTTTTTTCTCTTTTTCTTGGGAAAGGGCTAGGTCAGTGCCTGACCAGTTCTCAATACATCACTTAAACTAAACTTCAACTTTAACTTCATTTCTCTGGTTTCTTTTGTCATTATTTCTATTCTTCTGTCTAACCATTCATAATGGTACATCCTTTGGATCATCTGTTTAGTTTTTGATTCTAAAAGATTACATCCTATTACCTCCTTGGCCCCAAGTACCATGGTCCTTCAGGCCTCTGTGACTTCATGCCTAGTCCAGCCCTAAAGATAGGGTAATTAAAAAGAGGGTGGAAACTGAGACTGCTGTTGGATATGTATATCTAATTTATTTGCCCCATAATTGAAGTGATAATCATAATTTCAGTATCTACCAGTTGTTCAAATCATTTATGAAGATATAAAGGAAAATCTAATCTCTGAAACACATTTTGAATTATTTCCCATATTGTAATATAGCATAGAATTTATTAAACAGAAATAGGCAATCACTGAATATTTTTAGAGGGGTGAAATGAGTCAATTGTGACCTTGTAAAATAGTGAGGTGTCAATTGTAAATATACTTTTTAAAAATAACTCTGACAATAGAATTTAATCTTCTTAATATCATTTCACTTAATGCAGAAATTTAGCAATTTTCTAGAAAATAAAGTTCAAGTTCTTTGCTCAGTTTTGAAATTAAGGGGTTCTGTGATTTATATGAAAAGTAAAAATGTTAGTCACTCAGTTGTGTCTTTGAGAGCCCATGGACTGTAGCCTGTCAGGCTCCTCTATCCATGGGATTCTCCAGGCAAGAATATTGGAGTGGATTGCCATGTCTTTCTCCAGGTGATCTTTCTGACCCAGGAATCAAACCCAGGTTTCCTGCATCGCAGGCAGGTTCTTTACTGTCTGAGCCATCAGGGAAGTCCTGCCTGATTTATACATACATGTATATATTTGATGAACTCCTTCAAATTTTGTCTAACATGTCTATAAAATATTTGTGTTTTAAAATGCAGAAGACAATAAAGTTTCAAAAGATAACTATATATACATGAGTGTGTGTGTGTATATATATATATATATATATATATATAGTGACTTCCCTGGTGGCTCAGAGGATAAAACATCTGCCTACAATGTGGGAGACCTGGGTTCAATCTCTGGGTTGGGACGATCTCCTGGAGAAGGAAATGGCAACCCACTCCAGTATTCTTGCCTGGAAAATCCCATAGATGGGGGAGCCTAGTAGGCTACAGTCCAAGGGGTCGCAAAGAGTCGGACACGACTGAGCGACTTCACTTTCACTTTCATATATATATATACACACAGAGCACAGATTTATTGTTGTTTAGTCACTTCAGTCATGTCTGACTCTTTGTGACCCTAGTGTGACTGTAACCCACCAGGCTCCTCTGTCCATGGGATTCTTTAGGCAAGAATACTGAAGTGAGTTGCCATGGCACAATTAAAACACTTTAGAAAAAAGAGGGGATTGTTACCATCACTAAAAATAAAAATAGTAAATATTTTCATTTTATGAGAAAGCAAGTAATCCCAGCTGGATGGTCAGAGAAATAGAAATAAAAAAAAACAAAATGGAAGGAAAGGAAATACAAAATTATTTATATGGACTCAAAGATAATTACTGGTATGGACTCAAAGATAATTACTGGACTTCCAGTACTAGGACTTCCCTGGTGGCTCAGAAGGTAGAGCATCTTGCTTACAATGCGGGAGACCTGGGTTCGATCCCTGGGTGGGGAAGATCCTCTGGAGAAGGAAATGGCAACCCACTCCAGTACTCTTGCCTGGAAAACCCCATGGACAGAGCAGCTTGGTGGGCTACAGTCCACGGGGTCACAAAGAGTCAGACACGACTGAGCGACTTCACTTTCACTTTCAAAGATAATACTGACTGAATTAAAAAGGCAATAATAATGTTTGTAGATGTATAACATATATAGAAGTAAATATCCAGCAACTGTTGCATTAAAGTACAAGGAAATAGAGTAAAAGTGTTTTAAAAGAAAATATTCAAGGTATTAATTTATGGTAAATGTTGATAAGTGAAGGATATTGTTGGATTCTCTAAACCACGAAAATAATAAAGAGAGAAGGAGTAATAAAAACATAATTCAGGAAGTAAGGAGAGAAAATGATGAACATAGATATTTGTGGATAATTAAGAGTTGTCTAATACTGTTTTTAAAAAATTATGAAGTTTTAATATGATTTTTTAAAAGATGGCATAATAATATGAAAAATTCTCATGTAAATTAAGAAGGAAGCACATAAAGTTCCACAGGTAATATATTCACAATTATGCAAATATTGTATGAGATTAGGAAAATTAGGAACCAATAACAGATATAGATACAGATACTGATATAGATATGTTATTTTCGGGATGGATTTGGCATCAATGAATCATTTGAAATCATTCAAAGGAAATGATTGGGGGGAACATTGTGTACTTTCTTTCACTGTCATCAGTGCTTTGATATTCTCCTTAAGTCTTTAAAGATATGGATCCATTTCCTTCCCTCTTTGTTTCATTAATATTTTTAAAAGGGGGAGAGGTGGGTGGTATTAGATGTAGCTTTCATCTATAGCACCTTCCACATAGTTTTTTGCTTTATGGAATGATATAATATGCAGACTTATCATATGCAGTAAAATGTACATATTCATGCATTTCTTTTGGAATGGTTAACTTGAAGAAGCAGAAGCCTCGGAAAAAGTATTGGCATTATGAAAAAGAAACCTAACTGTGTTTAAAGGAACCTGAAATGCTGACTTCAGTTTTATAAATTTTTCTAGAAAATAATTACAATTTTGATATATAAAACCTGTTCTATTATGAACAGATTTATAATAGAGAACATGTTATAATAACCTAAATGCCTAACTGTTCTTAAATACTTACTGCTTTAATAAAATATTATGAAATTTTAATATTATTTTTAATGACATAATAATATGAAAAATTATCATGTAAATTAAAAAGGAAGCATATGAAGTTCCAGAGCTAATATATTCATAATTATGCAAATATTATATGAGATTAGGAAAAAATAACAATGTGCAACCGTGTTTTAAGGTAGGCATTATTAAAATGGATGACTTAGTTTCTTTTTCTGTTGTTTTGTATTTTTATGTTATAATAAGTATTCATAATTCTTTTATGGAAAATGTGCATTAAATCTATTCAACCTTTATATCCTCTTAGGAGAAATGCGGATTAAAAAAATGTTTGTTAGACATTTTGATAAATGAATAAGAATCAGAGCTCTGATGTGAGGTCTGAGTTTGAACTTGGCTTCTCACTTCAAACACTCTGAGACTTTGGGTAAATTATTTTTCCTGCTGAATTTTAGTTTCTCATCTAAAAATGCCTATTATAATAATGTCTAATTTCTAGGATTATTGAAAGTTCTGAATGAGATAATGTCTGTGAAGCACAGAGCACAGTATTAAGTTGTCTCAAAACAAGAAAACTTGGTGGTAAATAGTCAATAAGTCAATGATGTTTATAAATAATCATAATTATGCTTTCAACAGGATGAAAAACATAAACTTCCTGAATCCAATTTTTAACCTAAGGAAAAACAAATATATAACTCCTTACAATTTAGACTTGGAGAAAAGTGAATAAAGAGAAGAACCAATGTTGTTAGAAACCCTAACTATCCATCTTAGTTACAAAATGGATAATGGAATAAAACTGAAAATAACTCAAAGTTCACCACTCTAGGTCAGATAACTAACTGCAGTGCATTCTACCATGACATTTAGCTCAACAAAACATACAACAATTCTTTTCCATAAATTTCTAATCCTGCAGTTACTGTCAAGCAAAATTCTGATTTAAGAATTTCAAGTAGTAAGCAGTACAGACTACCAGTTACAAAATAAATGAATCAGAGAGATGAATTCTACAACATGGGGAATATAGTCAATAATATTGTAATAACTTTGTGTGGTGGCAGATGGTAACTGTACTTATCATGGTGATCATTCTGTGATTATGGAAATATCAAATCACTATCCTGTGCACCTGGAACTGCCATGGTATAGGTCAGTTGTACTCCAAAAAAAAAAAAAATGGAAAAAAACAATTCCAAGTAGGATTTAAGAGAGAAGTACAAGTTCTTTGAACTTTATGTTTAAAGCTGTAACTACATATCTAGTCATTTAAACATTTATGCTTTAGAAAGAGTCCTTTGATCTGATTTTGCCTACATGGATAAATATTCTTATAAATCACTGAAATTGGTTCAGTGCTCTTTCCTTATGTGTAAGGAGGAACTCAAGGGAGGAAAGAGGAGACATGGTACATGAGGAAAAGAGTCAGGTGAACTGTACGGAAATCCAAAAATCCTGGCAGAACAACTTCACTCCATTTATTGAGCACATTGAGCTCTCAAGTGAGAATTTCCATTGAAGAAATGTTCATGCACCAAAATTACCTTAAAACCACTCATCCCCATTCTATGAACTAGGACACCCAAGAACAAGAATTTATTTCTAGAAGTGTTAAATCCATGTGGACATTGGAGATTACCTAAAAAGCATGTGCTCCACACATGTGTGATATACTTTTCATCTTTATTGACATATGCTTTAAAAATTGTAAGATATGTAAAGGATGCATCATGATCATTTGATATACACATAGATAGTGAAAGGATTCCTCCCATTTAGTTCATTAACATCTCCACTGCCACATATATATGTGTGTGTGTGTTTCTGTGTTTCTGTGTGTGTGTGTATATATATATATGTATATTCATATATAAAGTGAATATATTTTTCAAATGATTGTAAGTGATATTATGTTTAATGAAAATATTTACTTATAAAGCTTTTAATCAAGGGATATTTTCCCAATTAACAGGCACAAAAGCATAATCATTATAAAGTTTAATTTTTTAATTATTTTCTAAGAAAGAAGAAGATTTACTACATATTACCATATATTAAAAAGATTGAGAACCCGGTATTCCAAAATCAGTACAATACATTTTTCTCTGACAACAATAGTTGATAAGGTAATTTTACATTGATAATAAGAGGAAAGCAAAGAGTTGGTATGCATCTGTGATGCATACGACTTCCCCGGTGGCTCAGATGGTTAAGCGTCTGTCTACAATGTGGGACACCTGGGTTCAATCCCTGGGTCAGGAAGTTCCCTGGAGAAGGAAATGGCAATCCACTCCAGTACTATTGCCTGGAAAATCCCATGGACAGAGGAGCCTGGTAGGCTACAGTCCATGGGGTTGCAAAGAGTCGGACACGACTGAGCGATCTTCACTGTGAGTGATATAATTGTGATGTGACTATTTTTTAGTTTTCCAGGTTTCAAATTATTGACTGATATTAGTATATATTCCCATTCACCTGTCTTTATTCTATCACATACACAAAATCACACACACATTCATATACCAAACTCCCACCAAATTCAGTGCCTATCAATGTGCCCCAGGGTCACAGTTGTGTTAACAACATTTTAGAAAATGTTGATGAGGGTGCACAAAACCAATTATAAAACTAGAACATTAAAATTTTTAGTTGACTTTGTTTACAAAGTTATAAGAAATGTACATCAAGACAAGGATTGAAGGACAAGTTATTCTCTTATTCAGAAGGTTCACTTCTATTCTTTTGCCACTAAGTGCTCACTTGAGTACCTCGTCCTCGCATTATACTCTTATTGTCTGCTTTTATCTGGGTCAAATCCGTGCGTGGGCCAGAGCTTCTAATGTAAAGTCCCATGCTTAAGACAATGGGAGATTTTCTGCCATTGGATAATCTCTCACAAATCCACAGCAGGCTGGATTGAAAATTGGGGACAAATAGATAAAACAATTTTTTATCCTTAAGTGCATGCTATATGTTCATGTTCTATGGTCTGGTTTTTAGTAAATATTGCCAAGGGAAACTTCCTTGGTATCTTAGAGCTTAGGGTCCAAGAGACAATTGAGCCAATTTCTCTCTGGTGCATAATTTAAAGATATGAAATTTGGGGAAGCCTGCACTCACATACTTTTGTTTCTCTGCCTGGGATAATTATTTTAAAAGCAACAGCCATAATCAATATTTTGTTTAACTATGAAACAGAAAGTCCATCACTCATTAGTGGCAATACTAGAAATCCTCATAAACTTCTAACTCTTTTAAAATAAGAAATGATACTAGGTTGATTTTTCTGTGTTTTAACATTTTAACCTGAATATACTTTGAGCCCTTTTAATTAAAAAGTGAACTTCAAGCAAAATAATGTTTTAGCTCACATTTCTCAAAAAAAGATCTATAATTAATTCCATTAAATTTTTAAAACATTTCTTCTAAAGTAACTATTGAAAAGCATTAGGAAATAAAATGAGATTTTAAAATAGATGAAAAATGCTACTATTAATAATTTATATACTAATTGATTGTGCTGGTATACAATATAAAAAACATTATTTTTCTTTCAAGGAATCAATTATCTTATCAACCGTAATTTCTATTCTTTTTTCTGTTTATAATTTACCAGTAAAATACTTCTTAGTCCTAAATCGGCTGAAATAATAAAATATTGGAAAGTATATTTTAAAAAGCACTGGCATATAGAGGCAAACACATGTTTGTGTGTGTGTGTGTCCAACTGTTTGTGATCCATTGACTGTAGCTCATTAGGCTCCTCTGCCCATGGAATTTTCTAGGCAACAATACTGGAGTGGGTTGCCATTTCCTCCTCCAGGGGATCTTCCCGACTCAGGGATCAAACTAGTGTCTCTTATATCTCTGGAAATTGGCAGGAGGATTCTTTACCTTGGAGCCTCCTGGGAAGCCCAAACACATGCTATGGGTCTGTAAAAATAATTGACTTCTCATACTCAATTTTTCAAATTGATATTGTTTGTAGCTGTGTACTACAGTTCTTTAACAAACACTTTGAAAATAAGTATTATACATCTGCTTTTAAGAAGAGTAAGTTCTTCGTAAGTAACATGATTTTAGTCTCTATATTTTTATACTTGTGAAAACATTAAATATAATGTACTATTTATTAAAAAAACAAAATGGATAAATAGGGAATATGTTTTAATAAAACCACTTATTTTGAGGAGTTATATAAAGTAAAAGGAAATCTTTAATTTTCAAACATATTAAATATGTAAGAATAAGAGAAAGTAAATCATTTATTAATTAAATTGCTCACCAGATAATGATACTTTCTTAACATAAGTGAAATTTTAAGCAAATCCAACTTTCAGTGGAACTTAAAAATAACCTTTTGAGGATTTACTTACAGAATGGTAGTATAAAGCTTTCCCCAATAAGCAAAAATAACTTTAAATAGTTATTTAGCAGCAACCATTTAAAGTTTCTGAATCTTATTCTAAAACGTACAGGAAATAAACATTAATTAAAAAAAAAAAATCTACTAAATCTCAATAAGCACAGTGAAAGTCTATGGCATTTGAACTACAACTCACTCCCTTATTTTCCTCCCTCCTCCCCAGCTCAGCATAATGGAGACTTCCCTTGGGGTAGGTAAAACCAATAAGATAGAATTTCTCTTTCTCTAACTTCAGAGATGGGGAGTCATCAGCATTTTTCACCCCCCAACCCAATTTCTGTATAGCAGAAACTAAATGTCAGGTAAATATTCAAGATATCAGAACCTCCCTCTTTTGCCAGGTCTACAGTCACAGTATAGAGGATTTATTTCAGGGATGACAAGCAAAAAACACTGGGAACCCTATTGCCTTCATCACACTCACTCATAGAGAGAATGGGCCACACAGGAAGAGAAAATCCAAGACCAGAGACGAGTGCTCCTGTCCAGTGCTCTGCTCATAAAGTAGGTGTCACTCTGAAATGGGTAAGCCAGTCTCAGCTCCTAAGAAAAGGCTCAGAAATCTGTCAAGGGAAAGAGAGAGGCCACAAGAATAGAGATCTCTGGAGCTGTCTCCATGGAAACTGAATTTATTTGGAACAGAATGTGCAGAAACTCAAGAGTAATGGAGTTGCAAAAATCAGTGGATATTTGGGTGGTGAACTATTAAGATGAGGCTAGTAGTTCGGTCGGAGAAGGCAGTGGCACCCCACTCCAGTACTCTTGCCTGGAGAATCCCATGGACGGAGGAACCTGGTGGGCTACAGTCCATGGGGTCACTACAAGACTGGGCAACTTCACTTTCACTTTTCACTTTCATGCATTGGAGGAGGAAATGGCAACCCACTCCAGAATTCTTGCCTGGAGAATCCCAGGGACGGGGGAGCCTGGTGGGCTGCCATCTATGGGGTCGCACAGAGTTGGACACGACTGAAGTGACTTAGCAGCAGCAGAAGCAGCAGTAGTTCAGTAACAATGATAAACAAAGTCATAGGCTTCCTGGTTTACCAGAGAAAACCAGGAAAAGAGACAGGCTGGAAAAGCCTTTCCTAGGTGCTAACAAACTACAAAGCCTGTCCTCAAAAGTAACTACTGCAGAAAAGGAAAAGATTAGAATTGGACTATGGATGAATTTCGGAGAAGGCAATGGCATCCCACTCCAGTAGTCTTGCATGGAAAATCCCATGGAGGATGGAGGAGCCTGGTAGGCTGCAGTCCATGGGGTTGTGAAAGGTCGGACATGACTAAGCGACTTCACTTTCACTTTTCACTTTCATGCATTGGAGAAGGAAATCGTAACCCTCTCCAGTGTTCTTGCCTGGAGAATCCAGGGATGGGGGGAGCCTGATGGGCTGCCGTCCATGGGGTCACACAGAGTTGGACACTACTGAAGCGACTTGGCAGCATGGATGAATTTAAGTCCCAAGAAATTGAAAGGAACAGAGCAATCAACAGGAAAATACTGGAGGCTAACAGCTGGGTTTAATATCCAATGAGATAGACATCTCAAGAGAGAGATTAGAGAAAGAGTAAAAAGAGCCCTGCTGAAACCATTGTCATCCCACAGTGATGGGGATGCTTCAGGCTGCATCCTCTGAGGAATAAAGGTAGAGAATTTACATTGCATGAGAAATATATTTTACTAAACTGAATTGCTGCTGCTGCTGCTGCTGCTAAGTTGCTTCAGTCGTGTCCGACTCTGTGCGACCCCAGAGACGGCAGCCCACCAGGCTCCTCCATCCATGGGATGTGCCAGGCAAGAGTACTGGAATGGGGTGCCATTTCCTTCTCTAATGCATGAAAGTGAAAAGTGAAAGTGAAGTTGCTCAGTCGTGTCCGACCCTCAGCAACCCCATGGACTGCAGCCTTCCAGTCTCCTCCATCCATGGGATTTGCCAGGCAAGAGTACTGGAGTGGGGTGCCATTGCCGTCTCTGAAACTAATCTAGTCCAGCCTAATTGATAAAGAAAGAAACAGGCAAAGAACAACAATAAGAATCCCAGGAAGGGGCAGTGGGTCATTAATCCCAAGTTGAAATAGTATGTTATCTAAAATAGTAGTTTATTAACAATAGCAAGACAGGCAAAGAAACAGGAAAATGTGACTCATTCACAGAAAAATAAGCAGGCAACAGAACTGGCCTGTTACACTGGTGTTTGACTTAAAAAAAAAACAAAAACTTTATAATGTTCATGGTAAATATCTTCATAGAATGGTTATTAATCTTTTTTAATCAAATTCTCCTATCAGTATGTCTCACCTTTCTCTTATGAGAATCTCCAGGATTGCATTGACATTACTCAGATAATCCAGAATAATTTATCCATGTCAGAACTTTTAATTCAATCATGTCTGCAAAGTCTCTTTTGCCATGTTAAGGTAACTATTCACAAATTCTGGAGATTAGGACTTCAGCATATTTAGGAGAAGGGTATCATTCTGTCTACCAAAGTGACAGAAAAATATTCAAAGAAGTAATAGCTGAAAATATCCAAAATTTGATTAAAAATATTGATCTCTAGCCCAAGAAACTTAAAATCCAAATAGGATAAATACAAAGTGATCTGCCTTCAGACACACAATTGTAAAAATGTTGAAAACAAAAAAGAAATCTTGAAAAGAACCAGGGAAAATTCATCATTCTGGATTTAAAAAAATATTTCAATCATATACTGTCTTCAGGAAACACACTTCAGAGTTAAAGAAGTGAATAGGTTCAGAATAAAAAGATGAAAAAAGATATATCATGAAGTAGGAGCCATTTGGAAGCTGAAGTGGCAATACTAATTTAAAACATAAACTTTAAAGAAGCCAGTGTTGCTAGAGATGAAGAGAGATAGTTTATAATGATAAAACATCAGTTGATCAGAGATCTATGATGGTTATAAACACATACCACCTAACAACACAGTTCCAAAGTATATAAAGCAAAGCTGAAATAAAAAATAAAGAAATCAGAAATTCAACAGTAATAGAGATTTCAGTATTATACTTTCAATGATGAGTAGACAAATAGGAAAATGATAACAAAGAAAGAAAATTGAATGACACTATAAAACAATTATTCTAACAGATATATAGAGCACCTCACCCAACAATGGCATTTATACATTCTTTCAAGTGTACTTTTGTTGGCCAACTGTTTTCTTGAATTGGCATTTGCAAATTCAACAAACCACCTATGAAAAATATTTGGAAAAAGATTTCAGGAAATTCCCAAAAGCAAAAGTTGAATTTGCTGTGTGACAGCGACTATTTACACATGATTTATATTGTATTTACAAATACTTAATAAGCAATGACATTGTATTAGGTATTATAAGTAATCTAGAGATAATTTAAAGTATACTAAAGGATGTGGATAGGTTGTATGCAGATGCTACACCATTTTTGAGCATTTTTAGAATTTGGTATCTGAGGGGCATCCTGGAATCCCCCAGGGATACCAAGAGAAATCTGTGCATGAATCATTCTCCAGAATAGATCATAGACAAGGCCATGAAACTTTATTGAAAAGACAAGGCTTTTCAAAATTATTAAAATCATACTAAGTAAGTCCTTCATACATAATGAAAATAGAATTAGAAATCAATACAGAAATATTGGAAATGAACAAATATGTGGAAATTAACAACTCACACATAAATAATGAGTCAAAGAAGAAATTGCTAAGGAAATTAGGAACTACTTCGGGATGAATGAAAACAAAAGACAGTACTTAAAAGGAAAATTTATAGCTTTAAGTGCTATGTTAAATGTGTGGAATCATCTTAAATAATAAGTTTTCACCTTAATTCACTGGGAGAAAAAGAAAAAGTCACTCTGAAGCAGCAGAATATAGAAATTAATCAAGATTTGAGTAGAAATCAATGAAATGAAGAATAGAAAAATAGTTAAAACTGACATAACAAAACAGATTAGAATGGTTTTAAATAGAAGAAAAAATAGAATGGCAAATTCAAACTATTCACAGAAATCTGCTGAAAATTTGAGGGAGGTAGATTGTATAATTCTAGTATATATTTTCTCTCCCTCAAAATTTAAAGTATTTATTATAGTTCTCATTTTAAGGATGAGAAGACTGAGATGGGAAAACTAATGTACTCAATTTCTTGAAAGAATATGTCTATATGATCTAATATTCATTTAACATGATATTAAATATATATTTCTAGTCAGAAATCTATGCAGATTGCAATTTCATTTATGTACTTCTCTATTTTAATCCTTTCCTCTGACTTTCTGTGACTTTCCTTTAATGGAAAACTCTAAAAACTGAGGTCTGTAAAGTTATAAAACAGTGTGGGGCAGAGTATTTGATTACAACCAAATGTTTTGTACTGGGAGATAATCCATTATTGATTAATTATTTATTCATTTTTACACATTCACTTATAATACAGTTTATGTAGAAAATTCCTTTGCATTATCTTATTTCACTTTAAAACAAAGTGTAGCAGAAAGTTTACATTGCTCCTTCGCTATATGTAACACCAAAAGGATCACTCTAGATTTTTAAAATATTTGTGTACTGGATTGCTTATTATTGCAATAACCATAACAAATTCAAGACATTGTGATTAGCCTCAAAATCAAGGACAAGGCCAATGCCCTGGGGGATTGATTCCAGGCTTCCCCTCAGATACCAAAATCTGCAAATGCCCATTCTAAACAAGTGTTCAAGTGCTGAGTCACAATGCAAGTGGGAAAGAGCAGTTCACCCAAGGTGAGGATGAGGAAATCAGACCATCTTTAACAAGAACTTGATATGTTGGGAAAATGGCCAGAGACACTGATAATGATGAAGACTTATTGTGATATTTTAGGTAAATTCATGATTAATAGAAAATGTTTTATAAAGTATTTGAAATCTTTCTGATTTGCAGTGGAACACTTTTCTATCTTAATATTTGTGAGTTCACTCTGCAAATATTAATTGTGCTCCTGAGTCAATGTATTCTTTCATTTGATAAATATTTATTGATCTCCTACTATGTACTTAGTGTTGTTAGAGAAAACAATTGAAAAACAGAGACATGTCTCTGAGGCTATGGAGTTTAAACTTTACTGGGGAAAGAGAGGCATTGAAGAAGTTTCAGGTTGCAGAATAAGAATGATAAAGTTTAATGAAGCAAATGGAAGTTTAGTGCATTAACTGAATGAAGTTCTACGTTTTATTTTTTTGTTTGCTAGTAGGTATATTAGGGCTTCCCTGGTAGCTCAGACAGTAGAGAATCTGCCTGCAATGCAGGAGGCCCAGGTATGACCCCTGCATGGGGATGTCGCCTGGAGAAGGAAATGGCACTCCAGTATTCTTGCCTGGAGAATTCCATGAAAAGAGGAGCCTGGTGGGCTACACTACATGGGGATTGCAAAGTCGGACACAACTAAGTGACTAACACACACAGTTAGCTGTATTATTCCAGGGAACCTAGAAGAAGTAGGTGAAAGTGAAGAACATTCACAAAGCAATGTTCACTGATAAACTGATAGAGTGATGCAGTGACAGAGAACTGGCCTTTCATTTGCTTTCTGTAAAACTCACTCAGAGCTGACTCAAGAGCAAGTATGAGACTGAGCGGGATTTGAACTTATATATATATATATTTTTAAATCACTTGTCACAAGTCCATTTTGAAACATCACATTGCTTGTCTGCAAGTAATTGGCTATTTGTAAACAGCATTAAGAGCAGTTGACACTAATCATGCATTGTCTGTGAAGTGCCTTTACATTTACTGGAAGCCTAGTTCATTCTGTATGATTTTATTTTAAGTACATCTATGGAGTCAGACAAGAAGGTCAAGATCAGTGTAGAGAACTGCTCTAAATCAACTAAAGTAACTATATTGAACCTTAAGGAGCTAAATGGATTCATATAAATACACACTCAATAGTTGACTTAATAGCTTATCACTTCATATATTACATTAAGGATTTAATTCTGGAGTCATACTGTATGTGTATGGCATTGCAAACCAATTCTATTATTCACTAGCTATGATCTAGGGCATGCTATTACCTCTGTGTAACTCACTTTCTTATTCTTCCAATAGATTAGTAATATCATCTACTTATCAGGTTATTGTGAGGATCAAATATGATAGATATATATGTATCTCTCTCTTTATATATATATAGATATGTATCTATCTATGTATATAGATTTATATCTAAAGTGTATAACAGATAGTTGCTGTTGTTGTTTTCCTTTTTGTTGTTTTTCTTCTACAGTTATTTAAAATAGGCAATTTTAATGACATAGTCACCACTACTCCTTGTAAATATGCATTTTTACTCCCAGGACATATTTATTTCTTCTGTCTAATCCTACTATAGAATTGCTTAGGCCTGTGAAACCCATCTCCTGGGAGAATACCATCTCCTTTTTTTTTCCAAGTGGAGAATTGTCCTGGACAGATTTCTAAACTTAATCTATTACTGATGATTCTGAACACTGTGACACTACTGGCCTGGTGAAGATATGTTGGTATTTGCTATTTACCCTCCAAACATTGATTGTCACCCCTCAGATATTAAAGGTTCTAGATTGTGAGAGGCATTTATTTATGCTCTATGTGTATATACATTAAACTATATATATATATATGTGTGTATAAATATATATTTATACACATATATATGTATATATGTATGTATATACACACACATATACTAACATGATTTAATTCTGCTATTTAATTTTTTTCTGGCATTCCTTTATACTTTCAAGAAGGTTGAGCTGATTTTTTTAGACAACTGTACCTTTTTTTCTAGTTGAATACTTTCCTTCTCCACCACAGATATGTACAGTATTGTTTGCTGGAACTGTTTGCTTTTCTTCTTTGAAAAATTTCCTGCCCTTCTTTTCAAGCCATTTATTTGTCAAGCATTCTGCTCTGGATTTTGCCCAGATTATTCTCTCATACTGAATTATATGGAATCTATGATCTTTGAACCATGAGAACCCATTCAATTCTTTAAAATATACTGAGGCAAGAAAATTAGATACATGAAATTAAATATAATGATGATATTTTAAAATAAAAACCTGAGAATTCAGGAATGTGAAAGCCTACTAGAATAAAACACAAATTGAACATAAATGGTAATAAACTGAACACGAAAGGAGGGGGGACAAAATTTTCAGCCATACAAGCGAGTTGGAGCTGATATGTGTTATTAAGTCAGACTAAGATTCTATCCTTTCAGTCAAAGGATGAAACAGAAAAAAATAAAATAAAATTTGTCCACTAGCAAAATGGAACTTGAGGAATCTTGTCTGCTCTTTCCTGGGCCTTGGAAAGAACACTCTCTTTCTGAGAGAGTGATCAAGTCCAGACACTTCTGATCTCTGCCTTTATTGAGCACATTGTCCCCCTCTTACTTATGGCTTCTCTATCACCTCTTCAGGCTTCATTTCTGCCTTAGTTGGTTTTGATCACAAGTACATGCAGTTTGTGTGTGTGTGCTCAGTTGCTCAGTCATGTCCAACTCTTTGCGATCCCATGGACTATAGCCCTCTAGGCTCTGTCCATGAAATTTTCTAGGCAAGAATACCGGAGTGGGTTGCCATTTCCTGCTCCAGGGGATTTTCTGGACCCAAGGATCAAGCCCACATCTCTTGCATCTCGTGCATTGGCATGAGGATTCTTTACCACTGCACCACCTGGGAAGCCAACATGCAATTTAGAGGTGAACTTTACACTGTTTCTAGATTTAGCTCTAGAGATCGCATTCTTCTTATCCTTCTGAGTATATTCCTGGAAGAAAGGTGAGGAAAATCAGAACTAACCTACTGGTATGTACCTACCAGAATAGAAAGACTCCAATCTAAGGAAATTAGCCCAGCCTAATGTTTACTCAGAAATCAGATTCCTTCCTGATCTTATTTTTAATTTCCTTCCTGCCTTCTAACAATGTCTCTTTCTTCTGTTTGCATATAGTTTTTGGCCTCGCTTGCTTGTCCACCAGACACATTTTGAGGTTTCTTATGGCTTCTCATAGAGCCTTGGACTGACTTACAATATCACAACCAATGCTAGAAGCCTGAGAATCCATTTGTTAAAGACATAATTTGTGGGACTAATTGCTTTAAAAGTGATCAAAAGGTAACACTTTGGAATATGTAAGAACAACCTAGGCCAGATAAACCTCATCTCATTTCTTAATGAGGGTAGTAGAATGTCATTGATCAGTGCTGCCTAATAGTTTCGATTCAGGTAAAAATGACAAGACACTTTTATTACCTTACCACAGTAGTGCAGCTGTGCCTGGATGCAGCTAGGGCTGAAGTGACAGCATCCAGCACACATATGTTCCTTTGAAGTACATGGGAAGGCCACAGAAAAATTTTGAGAATCTCTGCCATAGAATCTGCAGTCCTACAAAGAGTTTGCATATAACCTGGGGTATCCTCTAATGCACATTAATGAAGTCTCCTTTATGTACAGTTGGGAAGGTCCCCTGGAGGAGGAAATGGCAACCCACTCCAGTATTTTTGCCTAGAGAATCCCATGGACAGAGGAGCCTGGTGGGCTACAGTCCATGGGGTTGCAAAAAGTCAGACATGACTGAGTGACTACTTTTTTTTTTTTAATACTCTTATAATTAATTAGTATATTAAAGTGTTTGAATAAGTGACAAAACCATACTTTGAAAAGTTTACCCAGGCCATTTCATGTCTATGAACAAGCAATTAATACATGGAAAAAGAGATCTTTTGTAAGAATTTGGAAGCTAATGTGAGAGGGTCTTCAGTTCGATTCTATTGCTCAGTCTTGTCTGATTCTTTGCAACCCCATGGACTGCAGCACATTAGACTTCCTGTCCATCACCAACTCCCAGAGCCTTCTCAAAACTCATGTCCATTGAGTCGGTGATGCCATTCAACCATCTCATCCTCTGTCGTTCCCTTTTCCTCCTGCCTTCAATCTTTCCCAGCATCAGGGTCTTTTCAAATGAGTCAGTTCTTTTCATTAGACAGCCAAAATACTGGAGTTTCAGCTTCAGCTTCAGTACTTGCAATGAATATTCAGGACTGATTTCCTTTAGGACTGTCTGGTTTGATCGCTTTGCAGTCCAAGGGACTCTCAAGAGTCTTTAACACCACAGTTCAAAAGCATCAATTCTTCAGCGCTCAGCTTTATTTATAGTCCAACTCTCACATCCATACATGACTACTGGAAAAACCAGAGCTTTGACTAGATGGACCTTTGTTAGAAAAGTAATGTCTCTGCTTCTTAAAATGCTGTCTAGGTTGGTCATGGCTTGTCTTCCAAGAAGCAAGCATGTTTCAATCTCATGGCTGCAGTGATTTTGGAGTTCCCCAAAGTAAAAGTCTTTCAGTGTTTCCATTGTTTCCCCATCTATTTGCATGAAGTGAAGGGACCAGATGCCATGATCTTAGTTTTCTGAATGTTGAGTTTTAAGCCAACTTTTTCACTCTCCTCTTTCACTTTCATCAAGAGGCTCTTTGGTTCTTCCTTGCTTTCTGCCATAAGGGTGGTCATCTGCATATCTAAGGTTATTAATATTTCTCCCAGCAATCTTGATTCCAGCTTGTGCTACATCCAACCTAGCATTTTGTATGATATACTCTGCATGTAAGTTAAATAAGCAGGGTGACAACCTTGATGTACTCCTTTCTCTATTTTTAACCAGTCTTTTGTTCCATATCTAATTCTAACTGCTGCTTCTTGACCTACATACAGATTTCTCATGAAAGGGTCTTAAAAAACAATTTAAAACTGTCTAAGAATAAAACTTACAAAAATAATTTGCACTGAAAATAAAGTAATTTAGAATGCGTATATGAAAATGATGTCATAAAATATAACTTTACTAATCACTGAAAGTTTTGCAAGTTTGCGGACTCATAATTTCCATACTAATGAGGGAGAATAGAAAAATGTTCAAATAAATGAGATAATGGAAAATATCAAGTAATAATAACTACTCTGCACATAGTCCTTAAAACTGTTTTATGACATTTGAGAATATTTTCTATTTTCAGTATTAATACTGTTTTACCAGTTATTTTCTCTCTCTTTTTTTTAAACTTGCTGGGACTTTTATTAGAATTACATTGAATTTATAAATCATATTGGAAAGAACTGACATCTTGACAGTACTGAGCCTTTCTATCCATTAACATGGTTGTGATATTGTGATTTATAGTAAACAGGTTTATTTATACTTTTAGTTTTTGGCCAAAAACTCCTAAAAACGTTGGAAATTTCTGGGTGATAAGAGTGATAAAACTCTCTTTATATTCATAACAAATCCATTAATTTTGGTCTTTTTAACACTATTATTTTGAATTTCTACATGAGTTAATTTGACTTTATTTGACAACACTTAGAATAAATTTTATTTCTGTTCTGTTGTTGTTGTTCCATAAGATCTTTTGTTTACTTTCCATTCTTTTTTTTTTCTATTTAAAAAAAAAAATTAGTGTCAGATGTCCAAGTCCTTTTTTTTTTTTCTCTAGGTACAACTACATTATCTCTAGTATAGGTAATTCAAGATAAGCAAAGAACCAATTTCTAGAGATTTTTCCTGAAAAAAAGCTAAATTGACTCTTGAAAAGTCATCAAATTTTATAAGTTCCAGCTTTCTGGAGAGAGAGGGAGAGAGAGAAGGAGAGAGCGAGAAGAAATAGGGAGACTGAAAGAAGGAGATTTGTATGTAATTAAGTCTTAAAACATTTTGAAACTGATCACATGTAAATACAGTCATGGGATTCATAGTGATTTGTTCTTTGCCAAGGAATTTGGCAATACAGAGGTAAATCATGAAATATGGATTACGTGTTGCTTTTACTCTCTAAAAGAAGAGAAGGTCCAATATCACATGTTCTCAATTTCCATGGTAAAACCAATACAATATTGTAAAGTAAAAAAAAAACTAATAATAATAAAAAAAGAAAAATGTAAACCTAAAGTGATATAGCTTTAAAAATGTAATAACTTAAGAGGTTTATTAAAAGAACTCAGAGAATATCTCTCATTAGGACTTTCTTTCTGGTTTGCAGACTATAGACTGATTCCCAGTGGAAGGTAGACATTGATTATGAAGGACAGTTCTTGCCTTCAGTAGCAGTTTGCCTGAAATATATATATATATATATACACATACATACAGGTGTGAATGAACACTGAAATAATTTCATACACAGTAATGAAAAGAAAAAAAAGTAATGAAAGGTCAGATTTGCTTACTGAGAGAAGAAAAGTGGGTTATCTCTTAAAATTATCATTAATTTAAAAATTTTAAGTGGACTGTATTTTCTGATCATATAATTATTATATATTCATGATAAAATTAAAATAATGCAGAAAAACCTCACAGAATAATTAAAATTAAATTAATTAAATTCAGCCTTTAAATTAAAAAAAATCAGCCTTTAATTCAAACATGAGGTTTGTCTTTGGTATGTACATGTGAACATGAATATTAATGTAAGTTCAGTTCAGTTCAGTCACTCAGTGGTGTCTGACTCTGCGATCCAATGGACTGCAGCATGCCAGGCTTCCCTGTCCATCACCAACTCCTGGATCTTGCTAAAACTCATATCCATTGAGTCGGTGATGCCATCCAACCATCTAATCCTCTGCGGTCCCCTTCTCCTTCTGCCGTCAGTCTTTCCCAGCATCAGGGTCTTTTCCAATGAGTCAGTTCTTCGCATCAGGTGGCCAAAGTATTGGAGTTTCAGTTTCAGCATCATGGAATGCAAGTTAGAAATTGTCAAATTTACCAACATATTATAGATTTTTTTTTTCATGTTCATGATCAGAAATCCCCTGCATTTTACATTTATATTTAACAACTTACCTTATAAACGAGCCTATTTTATTTTAGGAATTTTCTATTGCCAAGGTTTAAATTGTACCTCATACATGTATATCTAAAATAACTTTGTATTAATTGTTTGTATATTTATGGTGACCATAAAAGAGAAAATTCCTAAATGTAGTAAACCTGGGACAAAGAATCTTATTTTTAATTGTGCTTGATATAAACTGCCAAGTTTATTCCAGGGAATCCAAAACTATTATACCATTCTGCACTTGCAGCCGTAGTGTAGGGAACTGTTGATTTCTTCTTCCACCTGCTATTATTGGAATTAATAATTGTTTTCATTCTTGCAAATTGTGTTAGGGAAATACCTCTTGACATCTATACATCTATTTTAGAAATTGCCTGGAAATACTGATTTCTTTGTCTTTTTGATTTATAATTCTCTATAATAATTTTTGACTTATATTGAGCACGATATGTATACATGAAGAAAATGCTCAGTTTATGCTTGCTCTTACCTTCTATCTTCATATGAACTGTAGTTTAAGGTGCACATTAAAATATTGATGTGATCATATATTGCAAAATTTTAAGTATCATGTGAAATGTCTCCCTGATCATATAAGATAAATGCATATCTATATTTTTGGCGAATTTTCCAATTATGATATTGTTTTTTTACATTTAAAATATTTATTTCTAAAAGGTAAAATTTTATTTAATTTATTTAATAAAATAAATCATGTGTTCATATATAATTTGGTCAGTGTTCTGCCTTTTCACACAATTTTGAGACATCATGATTTTGTGTACAGATAAAAAAAATAGAAACAGAGATATACACACACATGCACACACTGTCACACATGGAATCTTTTAAGAAGCTTCTCATTCTGTTTAAAAATCAACTTATGTATTTTTCACAGTGTAATAAAGTTTTATATACAGAAAATATAAATCTATGCTTCTTACTCTTCACCTTTATAATTTTCTTGACAATTCCATTAGAAAATTTTTCTTACATGAACTCAAATATCACTTGGCTGGCTTACAGCAAGATATTGGGATTTCTAATTAAAACCTATGTATTTAGATATTAATCTGTGCACAACTCATATGCTCTAGCAGTTTCCTAGAACAGTTTACTGCACAGACTTGCAAATTACAAAATATGTATTAAACACCATCAAAGATTCTTTGGGATATGTAAAGATGCTCTTTTACACTGACTTATTGATATAATAAATACAAATATTGCCTAATATACCTGGTGGCTCAGACGGTAAAGCGTCTGCCTACAATGTGGGAGATCTGGGTTTGATCCCTGGATCAGGAAGATCCTCTGGAGAAGGAAAGGGCAACCCACTCCAGTACTCTTGCCTGGAAAATCCCATAGATGGAGGAGCATGGTAGGCAACAGTCCATGGGGTCGCAAAGAATCAGACACAACTGAGCGACTTCGTTTTCACTTTCACAAGTAATAATCATATATATTAGTATAATATTTTGAAAAATAATTAGCAAGAACAACCATCTTAAAATAAGAAAAGATATCCATCTCACGTTTCACTTCTGGAAGAGTTATTCTTTGCAATATTTGTCTGACCATTAGCCCTTCCCTGAGTTCCCAGGTGGTGCTAGTGGTAAAGAATATGCCATCAGTGCAGGAAATGCAGGACATGCAGATTCAATCCCCGGATCAGGCAGATCCCCTGGAGGAGGGCATAGCAACACACTTCAGTATTCTTGCCTAGACAATCCTATGGACAGATTGCCTGGTGAGCTACAATGCATAGGGTCTCAAAGAGTTGGAAAGGACTGAATGACTAACACAAACAAGCCCTCCCCAGTTGGGTTTTACCACACAAATCCACAAAAATGGCCTTCATGACCATGGCCACAGGACTGGGAAAGGTCAGTTTTCGTTCCAATCCCAAAGAAAGGCAATGCCAAAGAATGCTCAAACTACCGCACAATTGCACTCATCTCACACGCTAGTAAAGCAATGCTTAATATTCTCCAAGCCAGGCTTCAGGAATAGGTGAACCATGAACTTCCAGATGTTCAAGCTGGATTTAGAAAAGGCAGAGGAACCAGAGATCAAATGGCGGACATTTGCTGGATCATTGAAAAAGCAAGAGAGTTCCAGAAAAACATCTATTTCTGCTTTATTGACTATGCCAAAGCCTTTGACTGTGGATCACAATAAACTGTGGAAAATTCTAAAAGAATTGGGCATACCAGACTACCTGACCTGCCTCTTCAGAAACCTATATGCAGGTCAGGAAGCAACAGTTAGAACTGGACATGGAACAACAGACTGGTTCTAAATAGAAAAAGGCATATATCAAGGCTATATATTGTCACCCTGCTTATTTAATTTATATTCAGAGTACATCATAAGAAATGCTGGGCTGGAGGAAGCACAAGCTGGAATCAAGATTGCCGGGAGAAATATCAATAACCTCAGGTATGCAGATGACACCACCCTTATGGCAGAAAGTGAAGAACTAAAGAGCTTCTTGATGAAAGTGAAAGAGGAGAGTGAAAAAGTTGGCATAAAGCTCAACATTCAGAAAACTAAGATCATGGCATCCGGTCCCATCACTTCATGGCATATAGATGGGCAAACAGTGGAAACAGTGTCAGACTTTATTTTTGTGGGCTCCAAAATCACTGCAGATGGTGACTGCAGCCATTAAATTAAAAGATGCTTACTCCTTGGAAAGAAGCTTATGACCAACCTAGACAGCATATCAAAAAGCAGAGACATTACTTTGCCAACAAAGGTCCATCTAGTCAAGGCTATGGTTTTTCCAGTGGTCATGTATGGATGTGAGAGTTAGACTATAAAGAAAGCCAAGGACCGAAGAATTTATGCTTTTGAACTGTGGTGTTGGAGAAGACTCTTTTTTTTTTTTTTTCTTCTTATGAGGGTAGGGGCCATGGCTGTGATTCCTGCACTGCGAGCCCAGTCCCGGCCCCTCCATCTCCCCAGTGGCAGTGGCGACTCGACAAAGTGGCGGCAGCGGCCCGCTGGAGAAGACTCTTGAGAGTCCCTTGGACTGCAAGGAGCTCCAACCAGTCCATCCTAAAGGAGATCAGTCCTGAGTGTTCATTGGAAGGACTTATGTTGAAGCTGAAACTCCAGTACTTTGGCCCCCTGATGCGAAGAGCTGACTCATTTGAAAAGACCCTGATGCTGGGAGAGATTGAGGGCAGGAGGAGAAGAGGACGACAGAGGATGAGATTGTTGGATGGCACCATTGACTCAACGGAGATGGATTTGGGTGGACTCCAGGAGTTGGTGATGGACAGGGAGGCCTGGCATGCTGTGGTTCATGGGGTCACCAAGAGTTGGACACTACTGAGTGACTAAACTGAACTGATGACCATAAGAATGATACCAAAGGATAGATCCTTTAGAACCCTGATGTCAATTCTATGTGCTCATCGTAGTCTCTTAGTAACATTCCAGATGACATTATCTTATACCGAGAAAATCCTAGCAACTGCATAGAGAAAACTGTTAGAACTAATCAATTAATACAGGAAAGCTGCAGAATAAAATATCAGCATACAAAATCAGTTGTGTTGCTGTATACTAACAACAAACCACTTGAAAGGAAGATCAGGAAAATAATGCCATTTATAACATCACCCAAAAGAATAAACTATTGAGGGATGAACTTCACTACGGAGATAAAAATTATCAAACTGTGTTCTGAAAACTATGAAACCTTGGTGAAAAAAGGGAAAGAATACCCAAATGAATGAAAAGAAATGTCATAGTCATGGATTGGAAAATGCAATATTGCTAAAATGTACACAGTTCACCCAAAATAATCCACAGATTCATTGCAATGTCTATCAAACTCCCATTGGCACTTTTTTTCCAGAAATAGAAAATTCACATTTCATATGAAACCACAAAAGTCCAGAAATAGCCAAAGCAATGGGGAGCAAGAACAAAGCTGGAGACATATGTCCTGATATCAAGCTGTATTATAAAACTGTAATAATCAAAAACATATTGTATTGGCACACAGACAAACTTAGAGACTGATGGAATGGAATAGAGTCCAGAAATAATACATGAGAGTATGGTCAACTGACCTTGGCAATGATTTTGTGGCTATGACACCAAAAGTGCAACATAAATAAATAAATAAGAAGACTACATCAAACTAAAAGCTTCTGCACAGCAAATGATACAGTCAGCAAAGTGAAAAGGCAGTCTACAGATGGGAGAAAATATTGATGAATCATACATCTGATAAGGGGTTAATCCTCAAAATATTAAGAATTCCTACAGCTTGTTAGCAAAAATCTAATATCACAATCAAAAATTGGATAAACACGTGAACAGTTATTCCCCAAATAAGACATACTAATAGCCAATTGGTATATGAAAAATGTGCAGCTCCATAATCAGGGAACTAGAAATAAAAACCACAATAATATTTCAACTCATATTCGTCAGGAATATGACTCTAAAAGAGGAGTCACTAAGTATTGATAAACACATGTAGATCACACGCTTTCCAAACTGGAATCCCTACACACTGTTAATGGGATTTAGAAATGGTGCACACTGTTTAAACTCTTCAGAAAACTAAAAGTAGAACAACCATACGATCCAGATATCCCTCTTCAGAGTATTTATCCAAAAGACTAAATATCAGAATTTCAGAGAGTTTTAGCACTCCCGTGTTCATTGCAATACTATTCCCAATAGCTAAGATATAGAAACAACCTAAATGTTTATTGACAGGTTAATTAATAAATAAAATATAATATGTATATTTGTATATATTGATAGGTAAATATAGACACACAATGGACTACATTTCAATTCTTTAAAAAAAGGAAAATTTTCAATTTACAGTGTAAATGAAACTTATAGCCATTATACTAAATGAAATGTCAGTCACAGAAAGACAAATACTGCTCAAAGTGTCTATAATAATGAGATTTATAATGGAGTAGTGATTTCCAAGAGTTGTGGAAGTGAGGAAATGGAGAGTTACTAATTCGCAAGTATAAACTTTCAGCTAAGCAAAATGAGTAAACTTTATGGATAACCTGCTCAACAGTGTTCCTACAGTCAATTGTGCTGTGCTTAGTCGCTCAGTCATGTCCAGCTCTTTGTGACCCCATGTGGCCGTCAGGCTCCTCTGTCCATGGGCTTATCCAGGCAAGAATACTGGAGTGGGTTGCCATGACCTCCTCCAGGGGATCTTCCCAACCCAGGGACTGAACCCAGGTCTCCTGCATTGCAGGCAGATTCTTTACTGTGTGAGGCACCAGGGAAGTATTATACTCATGAAAATTTAGTAAGAGAGTAGATATAATATTAAGAGTTCTTATCACAGTAAAATAGTGAAATAAAGTAATAAGGTGAAATAAACTGAAAAAAAATCAGGAGACCAGTAAAACCAGCTAACAAACATTTCCCCCAGTGTAACATCATAGTCTAATATGCTAATAAAATACTAATATATTGTATTATATATATACTAATATAATACTATATATTATAGTATTCAGTTCAGTTCAGTTCAGTTGCTCAGTCGTGTCCGACTCTTTGTGACCCCATGAATCGCAGCACACCAGGCCTCCCTGTCCATCACCAACTCCCGGAGTTCATTCAGACTCACGTCCATCGAATTAGTGATGCCATCCAGCCACCTAATCCTCTGTCGTCCCCTTTTCCTTTTGCCCCCAATCCCTCCCAGCATCAAAGTCTTTTCCAATGAGTCAATTCTTCATATGAGGTGGCCAAAGTACTGGAGTTTCAGCTTTAGCATCATTCCTTCCAAAGAAATCCCAGGGCTGATCTCCTTCAGAATGGACTGGTTGGATCTCCTTGCAGTCCAAGGGACTCTCAAGAGTCTTCTCCAACACCACAGTTCAAAAGCATCAATTCTTTGGCATTCAGCTTTCTTCATAGTCCGACTCTCACATCCACACATGACCACAGGGAAAACCATAGCCTTGACTAGACGAACTTTTGTTGGCAAAGTAATGTCTCTGCTTTTGAATATGCTATCTAGGTTGGTCATAACTTTCCTTCCAAGGACTAAGCATCTTTTAATTTCATGACTGCAGTCACCATCTGCAGTGATTTTGGAGCCCCCCAAAATAAAGTCTGACACTGTTTCCACTGTTTCCCCATCTATTTCCCACAAAGTGATGGGACCAGATGCCCTGATCTTCGTTTTCTGAATGTTGAACTTTAAGCCAACTTTTTCACTCTCCTCTTTCACTTTCATCAAGAGGCTTTTTAGTTCCTCTTCACTTTCTGCCATAAGGGTGTTGTCATCTGCATATCTGAGGTTATTGATATTTCTCCTGGCAATCCTGATTCCAGCTTGTGTTTCTTCCAGCCTAGGGTTTCTCATGATGTACTCTGCATAAAAGTTAAATCAGCAGGGTGACAATATACAGCCTTGACGTATGCCTTTTCCTATTTGGAACCAGTCTGTTGTTCTATGTCCAGTTCTAACTGTTGCTTCCTGACCTGCATACAGATTTCTCAAGAGGCAGGTCAGGTGGTCTGGTATTCCCATCTCTTTCAGAATTTTCCACAGTTTATTGTGATCCACACAGTCAAAGGCTTTGGCATAGTCAATAAAGCAGAAATAGATGTTTTTTGGAACTCTCTTGCTTTTTCCATGATCCAGCGGATGTTGGCAATTTGATCTCTGGTTCCTCTGCCTTTTCTAAAACTAGCTTGAACATCAGGAAGTTCACGGTTCAGGTAGCATATTGTATATACTGATATAATACTAGTATACTATATATCATATGTAATACTAATATAATATAGTCTAATATACTAATATACACAAAAGTCTAATATACTGGTTTAAAACTGTGTATTATTAGAAACTGCTTATTTCACATAAGGACTAGATGTCAAAAAACAAGGGATTGTTGATATGTCCAGAAAAAAAGTTATTGGAGATGTGATACAAATAGAAAGGAAAATATAATAGTTATTTGAAGACCAGAAGCAACAGGTCTTGAACATTTACTATAATTATTATCTCCAAATAATTTGAAACATAAGAAAAAATAGTGAGACTATTAGAAAAGAAAAAAATATATACTAGAAGAAGAGAAAAAGTAAAAGGAAATCACACTGGGGATAGGAAACCACTGTAAAAATTTCTTTCAAAAATCTTGGTTGTTAAAAGAAACAAAAACAAGGAAGCTAGTGGAATGGCTTGAAGGGACTAGGTACCATGGAAAAAATTTTGATTTGTTTGAAACAAAGACAGAAAAATATTGAGTGGAGTTTGCCAGCAGATTTGATGCACAGAAACAGTGATATTTTCAGTACTTATGTCTAAAGTCATTTTATTTTCCCTTCTGATTGAAACAGTATTCTTTGTAGTCATTTCCCAGATTCACAGTATGATGGATTGATTTTTAACTGCTCTCAATCTCTTTACAAGGTCACACACACACATGCACACAAACACACAGGAAATCACAAATACATAGCAATAACAATAAAAACAAACAAGCAAAAGCTGTCACCCAGTATTTCACATATAAGTTAATATACCAAATTGCCTACCAGATTGATTCATTCATTTTCTTCTGTAAGTATTCACTGAGTTCCTAATGTGCCTATACTTGTATAGGTGCCAAGAATACAGCTGTGAGCAAGAAACCCAAAACTCTACCTCTTGCCTTTCTTTAAAAAAATAAAAAAAGCAAAACAAGTTTGCTTTTTGTTTACTCACACAAACCGAAGCAAAGAATGAAAATGCTCTACTGTTCTCACATTCATGGAGAAAGAATTGAGTGGATAGTTATAAGTAGAATCACTGTGTCAAATAAATATTCTGGAACATAAACTCATGGAAAGGTCTATTTAAATATTGGTTGCCTTCAACTGCACGATTTCTCTTTGGTAGGGATTTTAAAAGGAACCAGGACCCAAATCAGGTAAGAGAATAGCCAACTTCCCGGTAGCTCAGTGGTAAACAATCTGCCTGCAATGCAGGAGACGCAGCAGGAGCCAAGAGTTTGATCCCTGGGTTGGGAAGATCCCTTGGAGAAGGAAATGGCAACCCACTCCAGTATTCTTGTCTGAAAATCTCATGGACAGAGGAGCCTGGCAGGCTACAGTCCACGAGGTTGCAAAAGAGTCGGACACGACTTGGTGACTCAACAACAAACAACCAAGGAAATGCCCACGCTATTAAATTACCTGAGAGCTTAAAAAACCTAGTGGGAGAACAGACAATAAAGAAATGAATAGATAAAGATAAAATAGAGCAAGTATTTGTAAGTAATTATAGGAGCCATGAAGAAAATGTAGAGGGCCAAGGGATTTAGAGTGATCGGAGTACTTTATTGAGCATTTAAATGTAGGTGAACACAGGCTGATCATGGAAGCTGGTTTGGTTGATGAAAGGTTATCAAGGGCAAGAATTAGAGGGGCTCAGAGGGGAGACCATGATGAGTGTGGCTGGATTATATGAGATCACCGAGGATTTTTGAGCTTTGAGACTGGAGGTTAGCCAGGAACCACTCCATGCAGGGCTTCAAAGTCAATGCTCAGAGTTCTGTCTCTTATTCTAGTTGCATTAGAATACAAAAATAGTGTAAATCAGAGGAGAGACTATAATTACATCTTATATGACTTTGTGGATTCTATAGATATATATTAGATTTCTGAATATTTAATAGGTATAGTTCTGTATTCTTGTAAATGAGAACGGTAACAAAGAATGTTATCAGATCAAATAATAATTTAAAACCTGATTTATTTTTGTTAACTTATGGAAATTGAAATGGAGTTTTATTAATTTGGGTGAAAATATGAAGCTCTCCTCCTTCATATATTTACCACTTTGATGCCATATCAGCCACTTAAATCATCTAAGTATGAGACTGGGGTCAACCCTTTGGAATATGAATCATCTGCAACACAACTAGAGCTCAGACAATTCTTCAAACACTGTCACTGGATTTGGTTTTTAAAAGAAGAATATTCAAGAAGTTAGGAGAGTTTCTTTGCTATCTTTCCTTTAATCTTCATAAGGCCCTCTAATAACTAAATAGTGCCAAGTTTAAAATAAATAGAAAAGAATTATTAGGATGCAGAATTGCATAGTACTAGCTTCTTATGTCACTATAAAATTTCTCTTTTATTTTCCTTCTGCTTATGATTAAGACTCTTTACAAAGCATTTTATTAGTACTTCATACAGAGTTTGTGTTGGTATATAAAAATAAATGACATTCATGATGGACACTTATCTTTTTGGTATATATATATATGGAGCTTCCAGGGCTTCCCTGGTGGCTCAGTGGTAAAGTATCTGCCTGCAATGCAGGAGCGGCAGGAGACATAGGTGCGATCCTTGGGTCAGGAAGATCCCCTGGAAGAGGGCATGGTGACCCACTCCAGTATTCTTGCCTGGAGAATCACATGGACAGAGGAACCTGGCTGGCTACAGTCTATAGGGTAGCAAAGAGTCGGACAGAACTAAAGCGACACAGCACGCAGGCATGCATGCATGGAGCTTCCAAGATATTCACATAAATGGCAAGTGAGATATGTTTCATAAAAAATGAGATATGTTAGCACATAGTATCTTCTTGAAGTTAATAAATGCATAATCCCTGTTAATCTTAATGTGAGTTATATTTGCAATGTAGATTTTTTAAAATATTCAGTTCAGTTCAGTCATTCAGTTATGTCCAACTCTTTGTGAACCCATGGACTGCAGCACGCCAGGCTTCCCTGTCTATCACCAACTCCCAGAGCTTGCTCAAACTCATGTCTATCAACTCGATGATGCCATCCAACCAACTTATCCTCTGTCATCCCCTTCTTCTCCTGCCTTCAATCTTTCCCAGCATCAGGGTCTTTTCCAAAGAGTCGGTTCTTCCCATCAGGTGGCCAAAGTATTGGAGCTTCAGCTTCAGCATCAGGACTTAAAATAAATATTCAGGACTGATTTCCTTTAGGATGGACTGGTTGGATCTCCTTGCTCTCCAAGGGACTCTCAAGAGTCTTCTCCAACACCACAGCTCAAAAGCATCAATTCTTTGGTGTTCAGCTTGCTTTATAGTCCAACTCTCACATCCATACATAACTACAGTAAAAACCATAGCCTTAACTAGATGAGCCATTGTTGGCAAAGTAATGTTTCCTCTTTTTAATATCCTGTTTAGGTCGGTCATAGCTTTTCTTCCAAGGAACAAGTGTCTTTTAATTTTATGATTGCAGTCACCATCTGCAGTGATTTTTGCCCTCCCAAAATAAAGTCTTTCAGTGTTTCCATTGTTTCCCCATATATTTGCCATGAAGTGATGGGACCAGATGCCACAATCGTTTTCTGAATGTTGAGTTTTAAGCCAACTTTTTCACTGTCCTCTTTCACTTTCATCAAGAGACTTTTTAGTTCTTCACTTTCTGCCATAAGGGTGATGTCATCTGCATATCTAAGGTTATTGATATTTCTCCCACAATCTTGATTCCAGCTTGTGTTTCATCCAGCCTGGCATTTTGCATAATGTACTCTGCATATCAGTTAAATAAGCAGGGTGACAATAATCAGCCTTGACGTATTCCATTCTTGATTTGTAACCAGTCTGTTTTTCCATTTCCAGTTCTAACTGTTGCTTTTTGACCTGCATACAGATTTCTCAGGAGACAGGTCAGGTTGTCTGGTAGTCCCATCTCTTTAAGAATTTTCCACAGATCATTGTGATCCATATAAGGTCAAAGAGAGAGTCACAGACAAAGTCAAAGCCAGAGTCAAAGGCTCTGGCGTAGTCAATAGAGCAGAAGCAGGTGTTTTTTCTGGAACTCTCTTGCTCTTCCAATGATCCAATGGATGATGGCAATTTGATCTGTGGTTCCTATGCTTTTTCTAAATTCCGCTTGAACATCTGGAAGTTCACAGTTCACATACTGTTGAAACCTGGCTTGGAGAATTTTGAGCATTAATTTGCTAGCGTGTGAGATGAGTGCACTTGTGCAGTAGTTTGAGCATTCTTTGGCATTGCCTTTCTTTGGGATTGGAATGAAAACTGACCTTTTCCAGTCCTGTGGCCACTGCTGAGTTTTCCAAATTTGCTGGCATATTGAGTGCAGCACTTTCACAGCATCATCTCTTAGGAGTTGAAATAGCTCAACTGGAATGCCATCACCTCCACTAGCTTTGTTTGTAGTGATGCTTCCTTCGGCCCACTTGACTTCACATTCCAGGACGTCTGAGTAAAGCTTTCCCTTAGACTCTTTATTAGAAGGTAAAAGTAAGAATTTGTGTTTGTGTGTGTGTCTGTGCATGTGTCTGTTCTTAAGACTTAAAGTTAGAACTGAATCATTTTCTTTAAAGAATACCAAATACCATGTTAATAATGTAACCATGTTAAATTATTAAATTACCCATGTTAATATTTAATTTAAAATATAATTTAAAATTAAATTTAGAATTAAAATTAAATTTAAAATTTAAATTTCCCTTAGACTCTTTATTAAAAGGTAAAAGTAAGGATTTCTATTTGTGTGTGTATGTCTGTGTCTTCCTAAGGACCTAAAGTTAGAACTGAATAATTTTCTTTAAGGAATACCAAGAACCATGTTAATAATTTATTTTCTCTCCAATTTATCTCATTATAGAAGTCATGTAAATAGCTTTGAACAGACTTGGGACTTAGATGTTATAGTCCACTTTAACTTTTGGGAAAGTTGAGCAAACTTTTTTACTTTAAAGATGCAAGTAACTCTTTTTTTCATTAAAGTCATCTGATATACTTTTTGTGTCAGAGACAAATTTTTACTGATGGGACATGGAAGTGCCCTTTGTACAAGTTTATGTTCTCCACTGGTCTACCATATAAGCTGAAATTCTTTTCATTAAAATCTCTTTTTTATCACAGCATTGTGCCTCTAGAAGTCTCCTTTAATGTAACATTAATGTGAAATGTTGTCATTATTTAATCTGTTATATGCATATAAAATGTTATGTGTTTTACAGACATGTATTCATAAAATATGTATATATAAACATACATTCAGTTCTGAATGTTCATTGTAAGGACTGATGTTGAAACTGAAACTCCAATACTTTGGCCACCTGATGCAAAGAAATGACTCATTTGAAAAGACTCTGATGCCGGGAAAGATTGCAGGCGAGAGGAGAAGGGGACGACAGAGAATGAGGTGGTTGGATGGCATCACTGACTCAATGGACATGCATTTGAGTAAACTCTGGGAGTTGGTGATGGACAGGGAAGCCTGGTGTGCGGCAGTCCATGGGGTTACAATGAGTTGGACACGACTGAATGACTGAACTGAATTGATTCACAAAAATTGAGAAGTAAAAATTAAACTCCTCCCAGACAATGGGACTTTAAAAATTGCATTGTGATATGAGAACAAGAAAGGTTGTCTCATGAAGACGAAAGCACGGGAAGGAAAAGCACAGGTTTGGGAAAAGTTTGATCCAAGTGAGACATTGCAATTATATTTGGGCAATGAAGAATTGCTACTTTAATATCTCCCATTCAGGCAAAACATGATTCCTCCAAATATGTATGGTATTTGGTATACTTGCGAGTATATGGGTAGGTGTGCATGCTTGGTGTAAAACTTTTTCCATTCTGTAGCATTCTGCCTTTTCCATCTGAAGAAATGGCGTTTGACAATTCAAGTGTTTGTCCTTGACTCCCAAATAGAAGTCAATGAACTGTTGAAAATAAAAATAGTAGAATGGCCCCAGCAAAGTCTTCAAAATGGGATTTATAGACCCTGAGTATACATGAAAACTTCTTAAGGGCAAAGATGGGTCTAGAACACGGCTTTTTTATTTCAGTCCTATTGACATTGGGGGCTGCATTAGTCCGTGTTGAAAAGGATGGTCTTGTACATTGGTTATTTAGCAAGTTTCTGGTATTTACTCACTCCAGTAACACTGTTCCTCAAACTGTGACACCCAAAAATCTCTCTCTGTATCTCCAAATGTCCCCTGATAAGGAGACAAAATTGTCTCCCCTCTACAACCACTAGTTTAGAAAAATAAACTTCTAGATACTCCACTTCCACATGAACTCTTTCTTATACAGATATACCTGAGAATTTGGGGTATAACAGAGCATCATTAACAAGAAAATACAAACCCACAGTGGAACTTCATCACTCAAATATATTTCTAATGATGCTGAAGCTTGATGTTAGGAGCTGTGTATTTTGATCTGTACTGAGATTTTCTGAATTATGAGACCTGATGACAAGTGTTGTTTAACAAAGTCAGTTTTTTCATTTGGCCTTACTAGAAATGAAAGAAGGAAGAAAGGAGGGAGACAGGAAGGAAGGAAGAGTGGGAGGTGGGGAGGGAGGCAGGCAGGGAAGAGGGAAGGAAACTAGATATTATTCCTCAGAAAGCAAAGCATAAAACCTGACATTAAATATACTGAAGATACATAAATATTTAAAAAGCCATACATAATTTATTTACTTATTTTAAAAATTATATCTCAGAAATGATTTTTAAAATTGCAATTAAACAAAAAATATTTGAAAATTCTTTTAGGAGATTTTAAAGGAAGATTTAAAGGTGACTAAATTCATTATTTTGAATCTTGCCAATCAGCAATCTCAGCTATTTTGAATATGAAACAAATACACATAAGATTAGCAAATTAATCTTTATGAAGTTACATGACACAAGTTACAAATTATAGTATCCAAATTTCATTGTAAGAATTCTTTGTACAGTTTATCAACAGGAAATTAAAACATTTCCTTATGTTAAAATTACTTATTCTTAGATTATATGAAATAGATAATAATTTATGTAAAGTTTATCTTAGCTTGAAAATTATAGTTTGAGTTCATTCAGTTGAATATTTTAAATTTGAAAGTTTAGTTTAGAGATGGATTAGAAATGACTATTTTTTAGTATCAATTTCTCCAGTATGTATTGTTTAAATTTTGAAAGTATAGCTATTGTTTTCTAGTGCACTCCAGATTAGTTTGAAGCTATTTGCAAAGTGTTGCAAACTTGAATGAGCTATTATTTCCAAACTTCCCAAGAACAAGATACTATTAGTTGATTTTGAATCTCTTTTTTTTATATTTCAATAAAATATTTTCTTCTTAATCAAACTCTTTAATAAGTAAGCTGACATTTTATTTTTGAATCTTCTGAGACATTGTACAGGATGAACAACTGCAATTAATATTTAGTTAACAATGATGCAAAGGAAATAAGTAAGGTATAATCTGATGACTTGGCATGACTATCAGATATGGCAGAAAGTGAAGAGGAACTCAAAAGCCTCTTGATGAAAGTGAAAGTGGAGAGTGAAAAAGTTGGCTTAAAGCTCAACATTCAGAAAATGAAGATCATGGCATTCGGTCCCACCACTTCATGGGAAATAGATGGTGAAACAGTGGAAACAGTGTCAGACTTTATTTTTCTGGGCTCCACAATCACTTCAGATGGTGACTGCAGCCATGAAATTAAAACATGCTTACTCCTTGGAAGGAAAGTTATGACCAACCTAGATAGCATATTCAAAAGCAGAGACATTAACTTTGCCAACAAAGGTTCGTCTAGTCAAGGCTATGGTTTTTCCTGTGGTCATGTATGGATGTGAGAGTTGGACTGTGAAGAAGGCTGAGCGCCAAAGAATTGATGCTTTTGAATTGTGGTGTTGGAGAAGACTCTTGAGAGTCCCTTGGACTGCAAGGAGATCCAACCAGTCCATTCTGAAGGAGATCAGCCCTGGGATTTCTTTGGAAGGAATGATGCTAAAGCTGAAATTCCAGTACTTTGGCCACCTGATGCGAAGGGTTGACTCATTGGAAAAGACTCTGATGCTGGGAGGGATTGGGGGCAGGAAGAGAAGGGGACGACAGAGGATGAGATGGCTGGATGGCATCACTGACTCGATGGACGTGAGTCTCAGTGAACTCCGAGAGTTGGTGATGGACAGGGAGGCCTGGCGTGCTGCGATTCATGGGGTCACAAAGAGTCAGACACGACTGAGCGACTGATCTGATCTGATCAGAATTCGGAATTTTATAAAGCTTTTGTATCAGTTTTAAAATTTAACTTTTCCTTTGCATATGATACTTTTTTCTAAACCATATGTTGCCATTAGTCTCTGAAACTGGTGAAAGGAAAGGATTTTTTCTTCTGGTAACTCATGAAGGCATGCATTAGGCTGACTTTCTGGCTATTTATTTTGTATTCATCAAATGTAAATGCTTGGTTTTAAAATAAAAATAAACAGTACTGTGTTGAAAACAATAAGAATAGAGATTGTCATCACATAAAGGTTATTCATTATCTAAAGAAAGAATATATATACCTAAAAATAAATTCAATGATTAGCAGTTATGGGTTAATATACTTTGAAGCACTGATTGAAAAAATATTGCAAATTTTATCACAAAAAGAATAGCTAGCATTGCTGAGCTTTGAAATGAGGAGTTGTCCATCTTTATTGATGTGTGAGTTACCTATGCTACGAAATTTTGGTAATATGTTAAAAATGGAAATTCACATTATTTTATCCCTCAGGATACCAGTTTCTGGTAATTAGGGAGAAAGGTTTATAATAGTTAACTGTAGTATTCTTAGAACTACATGTCTGGAGTCCTAAAGATTTAGTTTATTATTAACCATAATCCTAAATTTGTAATAAAGAAAGGCTAGGAAGAATCCATGTGTGTACATGTATATGTGTATTGGATCTTAAAATCTCAAAAATACTATTATATTAAACTTTCACATCATGCAGTTTTCTTTCTCAACTGAAATGATTATCCTTTTGCAATCAGGCTTTCAGAGTTGTATTCCCTTTTGTTCTGTCATGAGAAAAGTTTGGAGAAGAAAATAATATAATTCTTGGAAGGAAATTGTATTTGGTAGAACTTGTCTATTAATAATAATTTGAAGATTTTCTAGCAACAGCAACTGAATAAATTTGACTGCTAGCTCCCTGTGAATGAGAGGCATACATTTCTGAACAATAAGACTGTGAATTACTGATGTCACTTACAGGATGCTGCCATCTACATTTCCCTTTGTGACACAAATCACTGATCCTTTTGAGGTCTGCTCATGGCCCAGTTTGAGCTTTTAGTTCCTGTCTAACTGTGAATTTAATGGTAAATCAGACCTGTGCTTGCTATCAAGGAACTTTCAGTCTGCTTAGTAAATCTGAAAGGTCAACACCAGATCTTGGATAAGGCTTGTAAGAACTATGACAGAATAGCTTTTAAGAAAATTAAAGAAATAAGAATATACTTTTAGCTTATAAGAAAGAAAAGAATCGGGCACACAAAAAAACATGTCGTTTGTGGAATAGGCTGAATTTAAACCGGATATAGAGGTGAATGAGTTAGTTAATGAAAGATAGAAAAAAAGGTAAGTTCTACACCAAGCAATAAAATAAACACCTAAATGGTAAGAAAAATTACTATCATATATTTTGAAGAAGAACTAGGTCAAGAAAAAACATTATTAAAATAGGTATATATTAAAATTATAATACTATTAGGGGAAACATTATAATTGGCCAAATAATTAGTACGTCATTGCCTAATTGAGAGGAGCTTATTATCTACATATTCTTGTTTTTCATTTATTTTAAAAAGTCACATTTTTATTGATAATTTTGGAGGGCCATATGAGAAAGTCTTATTGGATATCAAATGTAATGTATGTGTGACTATAGAGAAATATATGTTTGGCATGCGTGATCTAACCACTAAAGAATAAAGCGGTTTACCATTAGTACCTCAAATTGTTTTCTGTCCTCTAAGTGCCTATTTTTTTTTTTTTACTTTTTGGACTAAAGAACAGAAAAGGAAGAAATATCGGGATTATTTGGAATTTATCAATGTTTGCTACTGCTAAGTCACTTCAGTCGTGTCTGACTGTGCGACCCCATAGACGGCAGCCCACAAGGCTCCCCTGTCCCTGGGATTCTCCAGGAAAGAACACTGGAGTGGGCTGCCATTTCCTTCTCCATATCAATGTTTAGAATGTATCTATTTTAATGAGCTTGTCTTAATGATTTTTTTTCAATAACCTCATATAAAATTTTTTGGACAATCACTGAGTCTTTCACTTGCTATTTTAGAATGCAATTGCATATCATGGTATTTCATAAATAATACATTTCAACAAATTCTTCATAAAAAGGATATTTCTTAATGAATATGTGAGCTCAGGATGGAGCCTTGTTTAATATCTATTTATTATCAAAAAGGCACTAACTTTCAATGTAGTTTTGACATATAGTAATAGACAGGACTTCTGTTTTACCTTGAGTATATAAGTAACTAGTGAGCTCTCTTTTTCATAATAGATCCCTATATGGCCCTATCAGTCCAAAAAAAAGGTAAAATATGTAAGAGATCTTATATTATTTGTAATGAGAGCTTTGAGAAGTTGATTTTTCTTTTATCAATATTCCTGTCTACTGATTTGAAGGATTTCTTTTTCAGATTATCTGATAAATAAAAACAACACATATTTTTATGACCTTGTGTGCATCCACCGAGATGAGAAAAGCTGTATATTATTATGCATGTGTATGTACAAGACCACATATTTATATTTCCACACTGTAAGCAAGATTTGGATACTTCAGAAAATCAAAGAAAGGATAATACACCCAAGATTAAAGTATTAAAAATCTAATAGAATGAATCTTTTCATGTTTTGTATATGCACAGAAGACTTTGAATACTTAAAATCTATGTCTGTTAAACTAACCAGGATGGATTTCCATATCAATTTATATTTTGGAATCTTGATGTGGAATTCAGTAGTGCTGTATTACTGAAATACACTGTCATATATCCCACATAAAAGAAACTGATAACCACACGGCAGTGTATGTTAATGGTCTTTATGACCCCCATTACATGATGTTGATAGATGGCAGATGGCATATATCTATCATCTCATTTATTTTCTTGTTCAGTCTTTCAAATATCATATGCAGCCCAAATGTGCAAATTAATTTTTGTGTATCATTTTATTAAACTCGACTCCTGTAAGACATAGAACATGGCTTTCACCTTTATAAATTAAGACTCTTAATCAGAATGTTTGTGACATAGCAAGTACTACATGAAAGAGTTGCTCCAATAATTTATATCATAGAGTAAAAAGTAAAATGCAATATTAAATCAAATGCTATCTATTTTACATGCAAAATGTACCAGGTAGATATACACATATTCAAATGAAATATACTAAACATATGTATATAAAATTGTTACAAAAATAGAGTGACAAATAAATAAATACACTAGAGGATGAGTAACTCTTAGTAATTGATAATTAAACCAGATTTTTAAAGTAGCTTGAGCATAGATGTTTTAAAATACACAGTTATCACATCAGATCTAACCAATACCCAATAATCAAAGAAAATACATGGTATAAAGGTCTTGGAATATATATTTCATTAAATACTAGATCTCTCCCAATGAAGGCTCAAAAAATATTAAACATTTAAAATTAAATATTTTGTTCCAAATGTAACTAAATTTAAAATCATCCATAAAAAACTTATGCAAAAGAGTGGAGGAAACATTTGGAGACATAAAGGAGGTATACTTACTAGAAATACAATTGAAAGATTTGAATGGCACATAGTGTGCTAGAGAGGAGAAAAAACAAAAACTTAGACCCAGAAGAAAAGCTATGACCAACCTAGACAGCATATTAAAAAGCAGACACATTACATTGCTGGGAGTAAAAATCCATCTAGGCAAAGCTATGGTTTTTCCAGTGGTCATGTATGGATGTGAGAGGTGGTCTATAAAGAAAACTGAGCACTGAATTGATGCTTTTGAACTGTGGTGTTGGAGAAGACTCTTGAGAGTCCTTTGGACTGCAAGGAGATCCAACCAGTCCATCCTAAAGGAAATGAGTCCTGAATATTCATTGGAAGGACTGATGCTGAAGCTGAAGCTCCAATACTTTGGCCACCTGATGCGAAGTACTGACTAATTTGAAAAGACCCTGATGCTGGGAAAGATTGAAGGCAGGAAGAGAAGGGGACGACAGAGGATAAGATGGTTGGATGTCATCACTGACTCCATGGACACAATGAAATAAGTCATGGACATGAGTTTGAGTGAGCTCCGGGAGTTGGTGATGCACAGGGGAGGCTGGCATGCTGTAGTCCATGGGGTCACAAAAAGTCGGACGTGACTGAACAACTGAACTAAACTGAGAAATACAAGGAAGCTTTCATACTTAAAAATCTATGAATTAAATATTCTCACATTATCAAATTAAAAAACACCACATGATTATTTATTTGACTGCAAAATCATATTTGGTACATATTCTCATATGTTTATGATAAAATGATCAGTATATTTGAAATAAGAAGGAATATACTTAATGTAATGAATATCTTTGTTAAGAAGTATTATTCTAAATGAGTCAATGTAAAGAGCTTCCTGTTTAAAATTAAATACATGTGAAATATATTTTTACAACTTTTGATCACAAATGCTTTGATGACCCTAGCTTGTTAATGATATAGTAAGAATGAATTAAATACCTGAAGATTAGAAAGGAAAGGATGAAACTATTATTGCTTGTATATGACCATTCACTTAGAAAAAAATGAATTCATTGTTATACACAGTTACAGAGTTTATCTAGATAGCAGAACATTTTGGTAATATAAAAAATTCAAGTGACTTTCTTTATATCAGCAACATAATACTGAACATAATTTTTAAGTGACTGTTTAAAGTAATATCAGAGAATATCAAGTAATTAAGAATAAGTCCAACCAAAGGTATGTTAGACTTTATCAAAAATGCAATAAAGTTTTATTAAAATGTATAACACCTAAAAGCAATGGAGAATCTGTTTTCATGTGTGAGAGTAACTGACATCATGAGGATATTAATTCTTCTGAAATGTAGGTATAGAAGGAGGAGGAAACACTTACCAGTTTGCTTAATAAGGCCAGTATTTCCCTGATTTTTCAATACAACAAAGATATTGAAAAAAAAAAGAAAATGATAAACTTCAATTCCTCATAAATACAAATATTATAAATTTAAGTTAGCAATATATCTCAAGAATTTAATGCTAATGTAACATTTAGACCAGGTATATTAACAGAATAAAGGAGTAAATCATAAAAATAACTCAATGATTATCCATTTGTGATAAAATTTATATAAGCTAAATACATATAGAATAGTACTTCCTCGATCTAATAAAGAACATCTATGACAAATCCTACAAATAACATTATATTTAATTGTGAAAGACAATGCTATCCCTCCAGATTAAGAGAACTGCATGGACGTCACCTTTCACAACTTCCATTCAACACTGCCTTGGATGTACTAGCTGGTGCAAGAAAGCAAAGAAAGGAAAGAAAAAGAATGAAAAGAAGCAAGTCAAGCTCTCAACATTAAAAATATTTTTAATGTTGTTGGTGTTGTTTAGTTGCTAAATCATGTCCGACTCTTTGTGACCCCATGGATTGCAGCGTGACAGGCTTCCTTGTCTTTCACTCTTTCCTGGAGTTTGCTCAAGCTCATATGCTATCCAACTATCTCATCCTCTGTTGCTCTATTTATAAATGTTTACATGAGGTTTATTTATAAAAATCTCAAAATTGAAATAACATGAAATTCTATCAACAAAACAATGGATACACATTGTTCTCTATATTCATTAGTGAAGTACTTCTCAACTGTAAAAAGGAATAAACTGATTTCTTTAATAACATGTATAAATCTCAGAGATATTTCAATGAATAGTTGAAAAGTACATGTGGCAAGATTTCTCTTTTATAAACTTTTAAAGTTAGTGAAACTAATCTATGTTGAAAGAGTAGTCTGCTATTGTTTCTTGGCTGAAATATATAGAGGATTGTGATTAACTGCTAAGGAATGTGAATAAGCCCGTGAAAGTGAAAGTTGCTCAGTCATGTCCGACTTTTTGAGGCCCAATGGACCATATAGTCCATGGAATTCTCAAAGCCAGAATACTGATGTGGGTAGCCTTTCCCTTCTCCAGGGGATATTCCCAACCCAGGGATCGAACCCAGGTCTCCTGCATTGCAGGTGGATTCTTTACTAGGTGAGCCACAAGGGAAGCCCAAGAATACTGGAGTGGGTAGCCTGTCCCTTCTCCAGAGGATCTTCCCAACCCAGGAATCACACCAAGGTCTCCTGCATTGCAGGCAGATTCTTCACCAACTGAACTATCAGGGAAGCCAGAAGAACCTCTTAGTGTGAGGGAAATTTTCCCTCACATGAAGAACCCCTTAGTGTGAGGGGAATTTTCTTTATCTTGTTATCATATTCATTGAATGGACATATCCCCTTGTTAAAACATTAAATAGCAGCTCTCAGTTTGTGATTATCATTATATGTCAATTTTATCCTATAAAAGAAGTAAACAAATAGTAAGCTTTGTTAATACATTGAGGATAAAGGAACCCATGTTTCTCACTGTTTACAGAATTTCAAATTTGGGAAAGTAGAAAACTACTATGTACCAAATAATTTTAGATGGACATTGAAAGTATCAATATGTATTCATATTACAGATATATATGTGGGTGCAGGAAAAAAATGAGATTGAGAAAGAAGAGTGTGAGAACAAGAGTGAAAATAGAGACAAAGAAAGAAAAAGAAGATAGAACACACTTTCCAGATTTTGATTTCTGAATACTGCTGCTGCTGCTGCTGCTGCTGCTAAGTCGCTTCAGTCCTGTCCGACTCTATGCGACCCCATAGACGGCAGCCCACCAGGCTCCCCCGTCCCCAGGATTCTCCAGGCAAGAACACTGGAGTGGATTGCCATTTCCTTCTCCAATGCATGAAAGTGAAAAGTGAAAGTGAAGTTGCTCAGTCGTGTCTGACTCTTCGCTACCCCATGGACTACAGCCTACCAGGCTCCTCCGCCCATGGGATTTTCCAGGCAAGAGTACTGGAGTGGGGTGCCATTGCCTTCTCCTAGCCCCCATTAAAAGGACCCAGGGCTTATTAGAGAAACAGTTATTATTTCCAGAACTGAGTAAGAGCAATACAAGTCTACAACAATCTATTGCATTGCACAACAAGAACTCAAAGAATCACGGAATATCTCAAAATGAGACATGCCTATTTGACAATCTCACTTTTAGCTATTTTTGGAACTATTGGAGCATCAATGTCAGTAATAAAAGGGGCAGATTATTAATCCAGTGTTGATTAAAATAATAAGCTATGTGTCCATGTATGTAAACAAATCAATAAATAGTATCTCTTAGAGCTGAATTCCAGGAGTGATAAATCACCAGTGGATACAAAACCTAGAGGGTGTGTTTGATCAGGAACACGGTGATTACATAATTTCAAAATACATCCTCACAAGCTACTTAATTTCAAAAGAAAAAGAATAATACCAGCATTGAGAAATGTGTGGACCACCACATGAACCAAACACCACACTTAGCTAGAATCACTGAAACTGGGACAAACAACATCATATAAGATACTCTAAGAAAGAAAGAATCTCATTCCACTGAATCTAATCATGCACGTGTGCTAAATTGCTTCAGTTTCCAACTCTGTGTCAGTATGGACTGTAGCCAATCAAGCTCCTCTGTCCATGGGACTCTTCAGGCAAGGGTACTGGAGTGGGTTGTGGTGTCTTCCTCCAGGGAATCTTCCCAACTCAGGCTACAGTCCATGAGATCACAAAGAGTCAGACACAGCTGAAGTGACTGAACATGCACAACACACATGTATCCCTACATTGGGAAATGCAATATGTAACATTGTGAATACCATACTGTAAAATAGGAATAAAAAGAGCTTACCTGATAAAGGTTGATAACTCCATGATCATCCTTTCCATACCATTCCATTTCTGTAACTTGCGTTTAAAATAGTAGTGTCCAGGAAATGTAAATCCAGTCCTTCCCTTAAAAGCAAAATGAGAAATTGGTGAGCCTAGCAATGTCTGCCATACCCAAGATTTTGTTTGAATTTGAGTGCTATAATAATAGATGAACTTTTCACCACCTTTTTCCATCTCAATTAATAGCAATTGCATTTTTAACAGTTTCTCAGGCCAAAACCTTCAGTGGCATCCATGATTCCTCTTTTTATTCCCTACCACATATCTAATCTGTTAATAATACTACGAGTTTTGGGCTTTTGTGATTGGCTTCTTGGTGTGTGTGGTATGTGTGTGCTTAGTGGCTCAGTTGTGTCCAAATCTTTGCGACCCCATGGACTGTAGCCTGCCAGGCTCCTCTGTCCATGGGGATTCTCCAGGCAAGAAAACTGGAGTGGGTTGCCATGTGCTCTTGCAGGGGATCTTCCCGACCCAGAAATCAAACCCAGGACTCTCGCATTGCAGGTGGATTCTTTACCAGCTGAGCCACAAGGGAAGCCCGAGAATACAGGAGTGGGTAGCCTATCCCTGTTCCAGGGGAACTTCCCAATCCAGGAATGGAACTGGGGTCTCCTGCACTTCAGGTCTTTACCAGCTGAGCTAGTAAGAAGCCCCGTTCTCTTAGAGCACATTGCTTTCCACCTACTTAGTTCTTACTTCATTCAAGATTTTGCAAAATTTCTCCCTCTCTCTACCTCTCTCTCTCATGATGCTTACCTCTTCTATTAAAATCACAACTCATTTTTACTTTCAAATAATGAATGTACCTTATCCTGTTATTTTCCTTTTGTAGCTTGTACCTTGTAAAATATAATGTAGGAACTTCCCTGGAGGTCCAGTGGTTAAGACTTTTCTTTCCAATGCAGGGGTTGTGGGTTTGACCCTGGTCAGGGAGCTAAGATCCCATGTGCCTTGCAGCTAAAAAACCAAAACATAAAACAGAAGCAATATTGTAACGAATTCAATAGATACTTTAAAAATGGTCCACATCAAAAAATCTTTTAAAAATGTATCTATAATGTATCTATTTCTTACCTGTAGTATTTGTCCTTCCCACTTGAATCCCTGTCGAAAGAGACAGGGATTTTCACTTGGTTTGGGAACTGATATATACAAGTATCTAAAATAATTCTGTCCACATTGTATTTTTCCTTAGTAACTATTTGTGAAATAAATGTTTGTTTCTTGACTACACAATTCTCAAAAGAGTGACATATTTCATTTGAATCTAAACTATTAGATTTAAGGTTTTAAAAATGTTCATAGCTAGAATAACCTTTTAGGTTTTAAATTGTAGCTGCTATTTATTTAACATTTTTGTATTTGCTAATGCTTGTGCCAGATACTTCATATTTAACTAATCCTCAAAAACTCTATATTTTCATAACAATTTTACATATCAAACAAATCTAGACTCACAGAGGTTAAACAACTTTCCCAAGGAAACAAAGCTAATGAGGAAAAAAATGAGAAAATCCTAAGCATATAGCTAAATCAGTTGTTGCAAATGAACACACTCAGAAGCAAGACAAGACAAGACAAGCAAGGAAGACAAGAGGAATAATCTGACAAGAACTCCTGTAATCCCATTCTGTCTTTGCAGTTTCTACTCCTCTCCACTTGAAAGACAAACACTAGCTTCTGACACCATAGGATACTTTTCTCTAATTTTGAAATTTTTCTTTAATTTTGAAATTTATATAAATGTATTCATATATTATTTAGGCCTTGATTATTTCAGTAGTGCTATGCTTTTATCAGTGAATAATGTTTTATTTATGGATGTGCCAGTGTTTTTTATCCATTCACCTATTGAAGGACATTTTGGTTGCTTCAATATTTTGGAAATTATGAGTAGTGCTATAAATATTTGCAGGTAGCTTTTAGTATGGACATAAATTTTCAAATCATTGGGTAAATATCTAGGAGCACAATGTTGGATGAAAGAGTTTTGCTTTTTAAGAAACTGCTACACTGTTTTCTAAAGTGCACGTTCCCTTTTGTATTTCTACCTGCAATCAACAAAGGTCCATATAGTCAAAGCTATGGTTTCTCCCGTAGTCATGTACAGATGTGAAAACTGGACCATAAAGAAGGCTGAGCACCAAAGAATTGATGCTTTCAAATTGTGGTGCTAGAGAACACTCTTGAGAGTACCTTGGACAGCAAGGAGATCAAACTAGTCAATCCTAAAGAAAATCAACCCTGGATATTCATTGTAAGGACTGATGATGAAGTTGAAGCTCCAGTACTTTGGCCATCTGATGCAAAGACCCAACTCATTGAAAAATGCTCTGATGTCGGGAAAGATTGAGGCCAGTAGGAGAAGTGGGTGACAGAGGTTGATGGTTGGATGGTACGATGTACTCAATGGATATGAGTTTGAGCAAATTCTGGGAGTTTAGTGAAGGAGATAGTAAAGGACAGGGAAGCCTGGCATGCTTCATGGGGTCACAAAGAGTTGGACAAGACTTAATGACTGAACAAAGATAACAAGAACTTGCAAACAATATGAGTTCTGATTGCTCTGTACCACCTCCAGAAATTGCTATTGTCAGTTTTGGATTTCACTCATTCTAATCTAATAGCTATCTCAATTTGCATTTTTCTAAACACAGATAATGTTAAATATCTTTTTATGTACTTACTTGCCATCTGTGTATCTGTTCAGATTATTTGCCCAGATTTTAACTGGTCTGGTGCCTTCTCTTTGGAAATGCTATTCATTATTGACTCAATTTCTTTAGTAGATACTAAAATCTTTTATCTATTGAAATTTGTGTGTATTTTGGTAGCTGTATCTCTTAAAAAATTGCTACCTTTCATCTCATTTATGAAATTTATGAGCATAGATTTATTCATAGTATTCTCATATTAATAGTTTAATTTCTGTAGGACTAATGACCATGGTCTACTCTTTCATTTCTAATAGTTGCAATTTGTGTATTCTCCCTTTTAATTCTGGATTACCCAATTATAAGTTTATCAATTTTATATCTTTCAAAGAAAAGTTTTAGATTTCATTGAGTTGCTCTTTGTTTTCCAATTTCCTGAATTTGTAGTCTGATTTTTATTATTTCTTTTTCTACAACTTGCTTTTAAGTTTCAACTATTATTTTTCTTGATGCCAAGTAGGAATATTAAATTATTGAATTTAGATTTTTCTTCTTTTCTAACATTTGCATTTAATGCTATTAATTTCCAAGTAAACATATTTCATTGCATCAATAAATTTGATTAGTTGTAATTTTATTCTTATTTAGTTAGAAATATTTTTAATTGGTCTTGAGACTTTTTTGGCTAATGAATTATTTAAATGTGTCCTATATACTTTATAAACATGTGGAGATTTTCAGCTCTCATTTAAGTCTGAAACAAACTTTGCATGTTTTTTTATTTTTTTAATTTGATAATATATTTTATAGCTTGAACATAATTTATTTCAGTGAACATTTCATGTGAAACTGAGACACAAATATGGACTCTGCTGAGATGGTATGGAATATTCTATAAATGTTAATTTATAAAATATAAATTAGAATATATAGAATATAAATTATAGATCAAGTGAATCAGTAGTTTTATTCAGATCAGTTATAATTTTTACTAATTATCTGCCTGAATAATTCATCAATTATTGAAAAAGAGTATTTATCTACTATTATAGTGGTATATTAGTGATTTTTCTTTGTATTTCTACAGATTTTGCTCCTGTATATTGACATTCTATTTTTATGTGTATATTCATCAAGAATTGTTATGTCTTCCTGGATAATTGGTCCCTTTATATTAGTTTTTGTTATTATGTTACTACTTGTTACTCCTGATAATATTCTTATTCCAAGTTCTGCTTTGAAATTAATATATCTGCTGCAGCTTTGTTTTAGTTAGCACTGTGTAATTTTCTCCATTCCATTTCATTTAACCAATCTGAATCTTTATTAGTAAAGTGGATTGATTGATTCAATCAATAGTTAGGATCTGTTTTTAAAGTCACTCTAAATATTTGTCTTTTATTTGGTGTATTTAGATGATTCTCATTTGAAATGATTATTCATATAGTTGAATTAAATGTGCTATGTTTCTAATTGGAAGCTTCTCAGATGGCACTAGTGGTAAAGAACCTACCTGCCAAGGCAGGAGACATAAGAGATGTGGGTTCAGTCCCTGGGTCAGGAAGATCCCCTGGAGAAGGTCATGGCAACCCACTCTAGTATTCTTGCCTGGAAAATCCCATGGACAGAGGAGCCTGGAAGACTTGATTTTACTCATTGCAGATATTTTTTTATTTCTCTTTTTTAACTTTTTCTTTCTTTCCCAATTTTAGTTTAATATTATATATGACTCCAATTTATCTCCTCCCACAACAATTGTATTTTGGAAAACAAAATCAGTGATTGTTCCAGAGTTTGCAGTATACAGTTCTATAACAAAGAGGTGGCTTAGAATTTCATCTTGTGTTGTACCTTCAACAAGGAACATTAAATTTGTAGAGAGATGCCTGGACAAAGGAAAACAGTTATAGGTTTCCAAGGATAGCAAACCATGGGAAGGTAGATTTTCAGGATATTCAGGAGGAAACTAATTGAGTAAGGTGGGTTTTTTTGGTTTGTTTTGTTTTGTTTTTTGTTTGTTTTTTTGGTAGATTCTCATGCTCTCTATGGGTTGACAAAAGTATGTCTATGGTTAAAGGAAAGTTTATATCTTACCTTTAGGTAGCTAAGGAAGATTGCTAGACATTTTCCTCTATTTTCTACTTCTTAATTGCATTGAGCTCAGAATAATTTTTATGTCAAAGAGACATATTTTTAGGTAACATAGTATGCTTTCCTTCAATTCCTCCTTTGATGTTCTTCCTTTCTTTGTGCAGAAATTTCTGACTTACACTATTTTCCTTCTCCATGAAGAACTTTAAACATTTCTTGCAGGGCATGTTTGCCAGTAATAAATTTCTTTGGTTGTTCTTTGTTAATAAAATCTGTATTTCTCCTTCCAATTTGAAAGATAATTTTGCTGAGAATAAATTCTAGTTTGGTGAATTCTTTTTTCAACACTCTAAGTATTCCACTCTCTTCTTCCATATTTTTTGATAAGAAGTTTGACATAATTATTATTTTTTCCCCATTTGTTGAATGCCTATCAGTTTAGGAATTTTCTCAGTAACTATAATTTTAAATATTTCTTCTGCTCTGTTCTCCCTTTATTCTGAATCTTGTATACCAATGATATATGATAAAACTTAAAATTGTGCCATAGTTTTCAGATGCTCTGTTTTTTTTCTTTTGGCTTTTATTTTAGAATTGTGTATTGATCTCTCTTCTAGCTTGTCAGTTCTTCCTTCAGCCATGTTTGGTCTCATAATGAGCACATCAAAAGCAGCCTTTATTTCTCTATCAGTGTTTTTGATTTCTAACATTTCCTTTTTATTCTTTCTTAGAATTTTTACCTTCCAGTTTACATTTTACATTTTTGTGTGTTGTCTACTATCTTTAGATCTTTTAATTTATTAATCATAATTATTTTAAATTCATTGATTATTACAACATTTCTGTTACACTAACTTTGTAACAGAAATTGTAGTCTGTTACACCAGCATTTCTGTCCTTCACTATCTCCCAGAGTTTGCTCAGACTCATGTCCACTGAGGCAGTGATGCCATCCAACCATCTCATCCTCTATTATCCCCTTCTCCTCTTGCCCTCAAACTTTCTCAGAATCAGGGTCTTTTCTGGTGGGTTGGCTCTTCTCATCAGGTGCCTAAAGTATTAGAGCTTCAGGCTCAGCATCTGTTCTTCCAATGAAAATTCAGGATTGATTTTCTTTCGGACTCACTGATTTGATCTCCTTGCTTGTCCTAGGGACTCTCAAAAGTCTTCTTCAGCACTAAAATTCAAAAGCGTTAATTCTTTGGCTCTCAGCCTTCTTTAAGGTCCAACTCTCACATCCATATATGACTCCTGGAAAAATCATAGCTTTTACTATATGGATCTGGATCTTTGTTGGCAAAGTGATGTTTTTGCTTTCTAATACACAGACTATATTTGTCATAGCTTACCCTTCAAGGAGTGTCTTTTAATTTCATGGCTGCAGTCACTGTCTGCAGTAGCTCTCATCACTATGCAAAAGGTACAGGGGACTGAAATGAAGAGACTGCTCCCCTCTGCTCAAATAAAGTTTGTACAAAATGTTTTCTGTAGAGGAGGATTTTATTATGAAAAAAATGCTATTAGTATGTCTCACCTCCTGAGAAAAACCCCTGAGTCACTACTCTGGGCACTGGGTAAGGCCCATGGTCTAAATGGCTTGTCCAACCAGATATGAGACACATACCTTATGTGTAACTTGAGATGAAATCTATTGGCACTAAAGTATTCTCAGCCAGCTGTGACTGAGGGAGATCCTCTCATCATCTATGTGGAGCTCAGATAAGGAAGGAACTCTTTGATCTCTTACTTGTACTCAAGAGGAATTTGGCCTGTTCAATTCTAAGTTTGAGAGAATGAGAAATGCTGATGGCCACCCCCTCGTGGTGAGATAAGATAACCCTTGATTGGAAGCTGAGAGAAGATGAAGCCCAATATTCATGTCTTTACTCTCCTGGAGTGGAGTTTAATTCAAGTTGAGCTGGAGGTAAGGAAAGTAAAAGTTGATATTGGTCAAATGCCAAAGACTTATGGTTTCCTTAACATGCTAGATTTTCTTGAATAAATTATTCTTCATTTGCTTTAGGCCCTTATCACAAATCCCAGAATCTTGAAACTATTCAAGTTTTCTTTCTTTTGCTATGGAGTTACTTTCAAGGAGCTTCTCATGCTGCAGTCCTGGAAGAAGGCCTTCTATATTTGTTTTCTTACCACTGGAATAAAGTATACTTTACTGTAGGTGGAAGACTTGGATTTGACATACAATGCTGCTGTTTATCATCTGGGCAGCCTGGGGAAGTTTGCTTAATTAGGCCCAACTTTGCAAAACTAGCCCAGAGACTTTTAGAAAGATTTTGAAAAGTGCCATTTTAAAATGTTTGTGTATGGTGTTAGAAAGTGTTCTAGTTTTATTCTTTTACAAGTGGCTGACCAGTTTTCCCAGCACCACTTGTTAAAGAGATTGTCTTTTCTCTGTTGTATATTCTTGCCTCCTTTGTCAAAGATAAGGTGTCCATAGGTACGTGGATTTATCTCTGGGCTTTCTATTTTGTTCCATTGATCTACATTTCTGTCTTTGTGCCAGTACCATATTGTCTTGATGACTGTGGCTTTGTAGTAGAGCCTGAAGTCAGGCAGGTTGATTCCTCCAGTTTCATTCTTCTTTCTCAAGATTGCTTTGGCTATTTGAGGTTTTTTGTATTTCCATACAAATTGTGAAATTATTTGTTTTAGCTCTGTGAAAAACACCATTAGTAGCTTGATAGGGATTGCATTGAATCTATAGATTGTTTTGGGTAGTATACTCATTTTCACTATATTGATTCTTCCAATGCATGAACATGGTATATTTCTCCATTTATTAGTGTCTTCTTTGATTTCTTTCACCAGTGTTTTATAGTTTTCTATATATAGGTATTTTGTTTCTTTAGGTAGATATATTCCTAAGTATTTTATTCTTTTTGTTGCAATGGTGAATGGAATTGTTTCCTTAATTTCCAGAAAAATAAATGACCCAATCAAAAAATGGGCCAAAGGACTAAACAGACATTTCTGCAAAAAGACATACAGATAGCTAACAAACACATGAAAAGATGCTCAACATCATTCATTATCAGAGAAATGCAAATCAAAACCACTATGAGGTATCATTTCACGCCAGTCAGAATGGCTGCTACCCAAAAGTCTACAAGCAGTAAATGCTGAAGAGGGTGTGGAGAAAAGGGAACCCTCTTACACTGTTGGTGGGAATGCAAACTAGTACAGCCACTATGGAGAACAGTGTGGAGATTCCTTAAAAAACTGGAAATAGAACTGCCATATGACCCAGCAATCCCACTGCTGGGCATACACACCAAGGAAACCAGAACTGACAGAGACACGTGTACCCCAATGTTCATCGCAGCACTGTTTATAATAGCCAGGACATGGAAGCAACCTAGATGTCCATCAGCAGATGAATGGATAAGAAAGCTGTGGTACATATACACGATGGAGTATTACTCAGCCATTAAAAAGAATACATTTGAATCAGTTCTAATGAGGTGGATGAAACTGGAGCCTATTATACAGAGTGAAGTAAGCCAGAAAGAAAAACACCAATACAGTATACTAACGCATATATATGGAATTTAGAAAGATGGTAATGATAATCCTGTATGCGAGGCAGCAAAAGAGATACAGATATATAAAACAGTCTTTTGGACTCTGTGGGAGAGGGTAAGTGTGGGATGATTTTGGAGAACTGCATTGAAACACGTACATATATGTAAAACGAATTGCCAGTCCAGGTTCAATGCATGATACAGGATGCTCGGAGCTGGTGAACTGGGATGACCCAGAGGGAGGGTATGGGGAGGGAGGTGGGAGGGGGGTTCAGGATGGGGAACACATGTACACCCGTGGTGGATTCATGTCAATGTATGGCAAAACCTATAAAATATTGTAAAGTAATTAGCCTCTGATTAAAATAAATAAATTTATATTAAAAATAAAATGTTTGAATTATTGGCATCTAAACATCTCTATTTTCCAGTAGACCTTTCAAAGTGAAATAACTGAAGTAAAAATAGAGTAAAACAAAACACTGAACTCCATGCTTACCTTCTTACAAATTTACTATCATACAGATTCTTCAAAATGAGGAATTGTTTACTAAATAAATAGCACTTGCACACATGCTAGATCTTTTTCCCAGGATGTGCATTCAAGGGGAAGGTTGAGGAGAAAGAAGAAATGAAGCAGAGCAGAACATGATACCATATTTCCAGAGCAGTATTTCCCCAAACTTCTCCATGCATAAGAATCATGAAGGGAACTTATTAAGTAGCAGACTCTTTTATTCAACCACCAGAAATATTGACTTAGTGAATCTAAATGGGTTCTTAAAATTTGAAATTTTAACGATGATTTCAGGTAATTTTGATGCAAGTGCTTAGGTAACATGCTTCGAAAAGTCTAGAAACATTAGAGTTATTTCTACAGTGACTGAAATGGAACAGGTATGTCTGGTCATGATGGTTCAGTAATGCCATACTCAAAATATTTTTAGTGCCTTAAATTTCTGCCAAACACCTCTGTTTTTTTAGCAATTCTACTACATTCTTCACTTAGCAGTTATAGTAAACAGAGCTTTATTTGTTTAGAAAAAATAGAAAAGTGGTGGATGGAAATGAGTTTGGAATGGTTCTGTGATCAGTTTTAGCATCCTATGGGAAAAAATAAAGATAAAATCAAACAAAAAGCTCAGGATTAGCTAGGTTTTAAAAGCACAAATACATTTTGTACAGGGTACAGATACATAATTCAAGTTTATTAAAGTGGTTCTGCTCTTAAAATGTATCATTTTGAAGAATAATCTTAAATCAATAGTTTATTAAAACAATATTCTATATACTTTATTTTTTGAATTTTAAATTTTAATGTGACACATATTAATCTGCTTTATAGATCCTATTATAATAAAACACTCCACATGAGGCATTTTGTTATTTTATTACATGTTATTTTACAATATAATTTCTTATATCCTCTGATATTTAAAGCACCATAACAAAATATGAATGCTAGTCTAAAATTTATAAAAGTTATAACATATATTTGCATTGTTGTCCCTGGTTTACAATAGTGTCTCTCATGACAGAAATAAGAAATTACATGGCAGTTTGATGTTTAGTAAAATGTATATGTCTGCAGGTTTTAATTTCTCCACTGAGAAACATCCAAGGAGCTGGAACGAAAAGATATGTTGAGCCAGATAATTTCCAGGTGAAGATTCTCTCTTAGGATAAGAAAAAGAATGCACACACACATACAGACAAAAATAAGTGCACACACACAGACACAAATAAGTGCACACACATGCACAAACAACACAAACATGATATGCATTCATAGTAGACCTTTTTTGCAAGTCTCACATTCTGTTTTATTTTCAAAGGTTAACTCATTTCAGTTTAAACCCAAAATAGTTATTTTCTTTGACTAGGGGGACAAATCAAGACAATTGGAAGACATAAAAACTGAGCCATGAATTAAACAAAGATGCAAAAGCAGGATGCTTTCTAACCATTAGAATCTAAGAGGAAAATAGCAATGTGACTTTCTAGAAACAGATGGTATAAAAACCCTCCTTGGTCTTGCTGCTAATTCCTAACTCTTGCTGCTTCAACTTTCAATATTGTTAATAAGTTATTAAAGCTTTAATTTAAATTTATACTTGCAAAACATTCCTACTTGATTTCTTCTTTTAAATTAACTCTCTGTGTAGGTCTCTGTTACACACACAAACACACACATATCATGTCCCCAGTTGTTTAACTTGTACTCATTCTGCAGATGTGAACTTGGAACACTTCTTTTTAGAAAGCTTCTGTTTCCTATCTAAGACTGGGTTGGATCCTTTGTGAGCCCTACAATAGCACTATTCATAATCTACTGAAGCATTTATGTGCCTTCTAATTGTATGTCTTCTCTACTAGATTAGTAGCAATGTGTTACCAGAGATTAGAGTAAATTGCCTGTCATATCAGAGATGCTCAGCATTTTATCTGTATTTTAGTTAACTCCATACAATGACTGTGTACCACATATTTTACTTACAAATGATTACAAAAGCTAAGGCATTTGCCCAAAATCACTCACCAGGTAATCGAGGTGGAAAATCCTGAAAACAGACCTGGTGATTCTAAAGAAATATTCTTTACCTGTAGAAAAAGAGGTTTATCTCCTGTTCAGGCATGAGTCTGCCCTTTACCCCCATATCTCATTAAACCAAACTTATATACACATTGAAATGCTGACCTCGAGGGTTCCAATTCCCAGGACTTTTCACTTCATTTCCTGTCACTGATTGAGGATAAATTGATTTTTAATCTCCTATAATCTCTGTGAAAGCCAGCTGGTTTGTTTTTAAATTTTGTGCAGTTTTATTTTAGACAAGGAGGTGCCCAGCACTCAAGTCATCATCTTCCTAACTTCTTGGTACATTAACATCATTCAGTCATACAACATCATGCATCTTTATTTATGTATTCCCTTTAAACTACCCCATTTTTTTTCATCCTCCTTCCCCACAATCATTCAATTGTTTGATGTGTTTGTGTCATTACAAATATATATGTATTGCTTTGTGTCAATATATAATATATAAATTAATTATTTTATATATAACAGATTTCATATATTACATTTTTCACTAATCAAATTATATTTAAGATCCATGCATTTAGATCATATACACAATTTTTTTTTCTTCCAATTGTTGCATAGAAATCCATGTTGTGATTTCACCAAGTATCACTCCCTTCTTCACAGTTATTATTCATTATTGCTTGTGACACAAGCAGATTGCCTCTGATTCTCTTCTATGGACAGTGATGCTGCAATTAGATTATCACTTCATGGGAAATAGATGAGGAAACAGTGGAAACAGTGTCAGACTTTATTTTCTGGGGCTCCAAAATCACTGCAGATGGTGACTGCAGCCAAGAAATTAAAAGACGCTTACTCCTTGGAAGGAAAGTTATGACCAACCTAGATAGCACATTCAAAAGCAGAGGCATTACTTTGCCAACAAAGGTCCATCTAGTCAAGGCTATGGTTTTTCCAGTGGTCATGTATGGATGTGAGAGCTGGACTGTGAAGAAATCTGAGCGCCAAAGAATTGACATTTTTGAGCTGTGGTGTTGGAGAAGACTCTTGAGAGTCCCTTGGACTGCAAGGAGATCCAACCAATCCATTCTAAAGGAGATCAGTCCTGGCTGTTCTTTGGAAGGACTGATGCTGAAGCTGAAACTCCAATACTTTGGCCACCTCACGTGAAGAGTTGACTCACTGGAAAAGACTCTGATGCTGGGAGGGATTGGGGGCAGGAGGAGAAGGGGACGACAGAGGATGAGATGGCTGGATGGCATCACCGACTCAATGGACATGAGTTTGGGTGAATTCCAGGAGTTGGTGATGGATAGGGAGGCCTGGCGTGCTGCAGTTCATGGGGTCACAAAGAGCCGAACACGACTGAGCAACTGAACTGAACTAAAACTTTTTTTTAAATTAAGGGTATGCCCCCAGAGGCAGAACTTTTAGATCATAGAATTGCACATACTAAATTTTACTAAGGAGCAGCCAGGTTCTTGTTGAGAGTTTACAGTATTTTACAATCCCCAAAACAGGATACCTACAAAATACATGCTGCCATTTTGAAAACAAAACAGTTGAGACACAGTTCACAGAAACTCAAATATCATGGGTGGAAGTTGCAAAAGTCCCGTCACACAGGAAATGCGGATGCTTAAGAAGTCCCTGATTCTACCTTTTGAAAGAGTCATCCATCACATTGATATCTTTAACTCGTTGCTCCACCTTCTGGCAAATTTTTCTGTATTCATTGTCCAATTCATGTAAATATTTGATTAAGGCAAAATTTGGGGGCCCGAGGGTTCATTTTCATTCTTACACAGTGAGCTGTTTTAGATTCATTCTCACTAACCTTTTGTGCTTAGAATTATTATGGCTTCCTTATGTACAAACCTCTTACAAATTTAATCAACTTTGGTGTAATTAATTCCTGTCAGCCTCACATGGAAATATCTATATCTTCAGTGCTTTTCAAGGCATTCTTCCAAGATTTGAAACATTTCTGTATTTCTTTGCCCTCAGACTTCTCTTCTGTCCAAATTGAAATAAAGGAAACTTGGGTCACTTACGTAGGAGTGAAAAAGTGAAAGTGTTAGTCACTCAATTGTGTCTGATTCTTTGTGACCCCATGGGCTCTAACATGTTAGGCTCCTCTGTCTATGGAATTTTCCAGAAAGAATATTGGAGTGGGTAACCATTTCCTTTCCCAGGGAATCTTCCTGATCCTGGGATCAAACCCAGGTCTCCTGCCATTGCACGCAGATTCTTTAGCATCTGAGCCACCAGGGAAGCCCATAGGTAGGAAAGCAATCACATTTTAGTTTGCCTTTCCTGAGTTGTTTTGTCTAGGAAGATCTCTTGGATGCCAACAATTCATTAAAGGTTTTATCCATGGTTGTAAAAGTCATACTTTGTATTTAATCCTTGCTAGAAAATCAATTTGAATTTGCTTTTGATGTTAAAGTGTTAGTTGCTCAGTCATGCCTGACTCTTTGTGATTCCATGGACTGCATCCCACCAGGCTCCTCTATTCATGGGATTTTCCAGGCAAGGATACTGGAGTGGTTTGCCATTTCCTTCTCCAGGGGATCTTTCCAAACTAGCGATGGAACCTGGGTGTCCTGCACTGCAGACAGATTCTTTACTGACTGACATACCAAAAACCTAATTAATTTTATCTCTTACTATTTGAGATAAAGAAACAGTTGCCTTTCCAACATGAAAGGTCCCTAACTTCATGAACTACACTTCCTTTCTTGCTTCAAAACAACTAACTCTTTTCTGAGCTCAGTTTCTAATAATACTCGCAACATAGCATCTGCTGCTAAGTCACTTCAGTCGTGTCCGACTCTGTGCAACCCCATAGATGGAAGCCCACCAGGCTCCCCCATCCCTGGGATTCTCCAGGCAAGAACACTGGAGTGGGTTGCCATTTCCTTCTCCAATGCATGAAAGTGAAAAGTGAAAGTGAAGTTGCTCAGTCGTGTCCGACTCTTAGCGACTCCATGGACTGCAGCCTACCAGGCTCCTCCATCCATGGGATTTTCCAGGCAAGAGTACTGGAGTGGGGTGCCATTGCCTTCTCTGAACATAGCGTCTACCTTAAACATTAAATACTTTCAACATTCTATTCTGCAACATCTTCCCTCAAGATATAAGCTCATTAAGGTGACAGTTTTACCAAGTGTTTCACTAATATAGAATGTCCATCAACATCCTTCCAGGCTCTGATGAAGACATTTTCCTTCCTGTCCTTTTTCTGTTCTCTAAACTTATAACAAATATTTTAATATTTGTATTAGAGTAGTACTGTGATTCCAGTATCAATTTTTGTACCAATCAGGATGGCCTTGGTTATACTAAAAGTAATACATTATCATCAGTGACAGTGGATAGGATTATGTTATCTATCCATGGTGAATCTACTGGTGACTATGCTCTGTATATTTACTCCACATCTCAGATGGAGAGATCGGCCACAACCACTGGGAAGGGAAGAATGATCTAAGGCCCTATACCAACAAATTGATGTTTGCCTTAGAAGTGACATTTCTCATCTGCTCACAATATATTGGATAGAGTAAGTCCCATGGTCACAACTAATCAGAAGACCCAGAAGTGTAATTAACCCAGGTGTCCAAAAGGTGGGGAATTATGAGGAGAGAGTTGATGAATGTATATGTGTGTGTGTGTGTGTGTGTGTGTGTGTGTGTGTGTGTTCTCCATTGTGTTTGACTCTTTGCAACTCCATGGACTCTAGCCCATTAGGCTCCTTTGTCCATGGAATTTTCCAGGCAAGAATACTGGGGTAGGTTACCATTTCCTACTCCAGGGGATCTTCCCAACCCAAGATTTGAAACATTTCTGTATTTCTTTGCCCTCAGACTTCTCTTCTGTCCAAATTGAAATAAAGGAAACTTGGGCCACTTACATAGGAGTGAAAAAGTGAAAGTGTTAGTCGCTCAATCGTGTCTGATTCTTTGTGACCCCATGGGCTGTAACTTGTTAGGCTCCTCTGTCCATGGAATTCTCCAGAAAGAGTATTGGAGCCCATGGACTGCAGCCTACCAGGCTCCTCCATCCATGGGATTTTCCAGGCAAGAGTACTGGGGTGGGGTGCCATTGCCTTCTCCAAACATAGCATCTACCTTAAACATTAAATACTTTCAACATTCTATTCTGCAACATCTTCCCTCAAGATATAAGCTCATTAAGGTGACAGTTTTACCAAGTGTTTCACTAATATAGAATGTCCATCAACATCCTTCCAGGCTCTGATGAAGACATCAGAGCCTTCTGATGTCAGGGTCTTCTAATTAGGTGTGACCATGGGACTTACTCTAGCCAATATATTGTGAGCAGATGAGAAATGTCACTTCTAAGGCAAACATCAACCACCATTAACAGTGGTTGTGGCTGATCTCTCCATCTTAGATGTGGAGTAAATATACAGAGCATAGGCTGCAGCATAGGCTGCAGTCCAAGTTCAAAGTAAGATTTATCTCAGAAATGTGAAGATGATTTATCTGTGTAAAAATCTATCAGTATGTCAGTCAGGATTCTGTATGGAGCACAGAGCCCTCTCTGCATTTCAAATATAAAATGCCTTAATATTGGGAATTAGAAGCTTGCACAGTTATTGAAAGTGTTGATGTAATAAAGGTCAGAGAAGGTGGCACCAAAAGTCCACTAATATTATTGAATCAAGTGGTTTTCAAGAGTTTGCTGATGACCTACTGTGACAAATCTAAAGAACCATTGGGAGGATCTTCTACTTAACTTAAGATGCATTAGCAGAGTAATTCTCAGGAATCCCACCTGGAAACTAGTGCAAACACTATATGAGGATGTGCCTGTCTGCAGATACTCAGAATAATGGTTTCTCCTTTATGTCTTCAAAAGCTTCTATAAAATCCTTTAATTCTCAGTCTTTAATCTATAACAAGTTAGGTGAGACAATTCAGAAAATAATATTTTCTAGCTCCTCTTTTGTAAGACAGAAGAGAGCTTATTATGGTGGTGCAGACATAATTGTGGTTTCAGACCATGAATTTTAAATTATTATAACTAGGCTCAAACACATCTTTATTAATCAAAATAGGAACCATTGCAATCAATAGATTTTTGCAACAAGAAATAGCTTTGTTTATTCCTGTAGCATAAAAAATGTGTGCTTCAGGATTTGAGGAAGTGCAAAGAAATAGAGGAAAACAACAGAATGGGAAAGACTAGGGATCTTTTCAAAAAATCAGAGATATCAAAGGAACATTTCATGTAAAGATAGGCTCGATAAAGGACAGAAATGGTATGGACCTAACAGAAGCAGAAGATATTAAGAAGAATACACAGAAGAACTGTACAAAAAAGATCTTCACGACCTAGATAATCACGATGGTGTGATCACTGACCTAGAGCCAGACATCCTGGAATGTGAAGTCAAGTGGGCATTAGAAAGCATCACTACAAACAAAGCTAGTGGAGGTGGTGGAATTCCAGTTGAGCTATTCCAAATCCTGAAAGATGATGCTGTGAAAGTGCTGCACTCAATATGCCAGCAAATTTGAACAACTCAGCAGTGACCACAGGACTGGAAAAGGTCAGTTTTCATTCCAATCCCAAAGAAAGGCAATGCCAAAGAATGCTCAAACTACTGCACAATTGCAGTCATCTCACAGGCTAGCTCATGCTTCAGCAATATGTGAACCATGAACATCCTGATGTTCAAGCTGGTTTTAGAAAAGGCAGAGGAACCAGAGACCAAATTGCCAACATCTGCTGGATCATGGAAAAAACAAGAGAGTTCCAGAAAAACATCTATTTCTGCTTTATTGACTATGCCAAAGCCTTTGACTGTGTGGATCACAATAAACTGTGGAAAATTCTGAAAGAGATGGGAATACCAGACCACTGATCTGCCTCTTGAGAAATTTGTATGCAAGTCAGGAAGCAACAGTTAGAAATGGACATGGAACAACAGACTGGTTCCAAATAGGAAAAGCAGTACGTCAAGGCTGTATATTGTCACCCTGTTTATTTAACTTATATGCAGAGTACGTCATGAGAAATGCTGGACTGGAAGAAACACAAGCTGGAATCAAGATTGCGGGGAGAAATATCAATAACCTCAGATATGCAGATGACACCACCCTTATGGCAGAAAGTAAAGAGGAACTCAAAAGCCTCTTGATGAAAGTGAAAGTGGAGAGTGAAAAAGTTCGCTTAAAGCTCAACATTCAGAAAACAAAGATCATGGCATCCGGTCGCATCACTTGATGGGAAATAGATGGAGAAACAGTGGAAACAGTGTCAGACTTTATTTTTGGGGGCTCCAAAATCACTACAGATGGTGACTGCAGCCATGAAATTAAAAGATGCTTACTCCTTGGAAGGAAAGTTATGACCAACCTAGACAGCATATTCAAAAGCAGAGACATTACTTTGCCAACAAAGGTTCGTCTAGTCAAGGCTATGGTTTTTCCTGTGGTCATGTATGGATGTGAGAGTTGGACTTTGAAGAAGGCTGAGCACCGAAGAATTGATGCTTTTGAACTGTGGTGTTGGAGAAGACTCTTGAGTGTCCCTTGGACTGCAAGGAGATCCAACCAGTCCATTCTGAAGGAGATCAGCCCTGGGATTTCTTTGGAAGGAATGATGCTAAAGCTGAAACTCCAGTACTTTGGCCACCTCATGTGAAGAGTTGACTCATTGGAAAAGACTCTGATACTGGGAGGGATTGGAGGCAGGAGGAGAAGGGGAGGACAGAGAATGAGATGGCTGGATGGCATCAGTGACTCGATGGACATGAGTCTGAGTGAACTCCGGGAGTTGGTGATGGACAGGGAGGCCAGGCGTGCTGCAATTCATGGGGTTGCAAAGAGTCGGACATGACTGAGCGACTGATCTGATCTGATCTGGAAAGCATTTTCTGCCTCTTGCTGGCTGTTGAAGCATTTTCCCTGGAAAAGGTTGTTAAGACACTTGAAGAAGTGGTAGTCAGTTGGCAAGAGGTCAAAATTAATATGGTGGATGAGGCAAAACGTTGTAGCCTAAGTTTTTCAATGTTTAAAGCATTGTTTGTGTGACGTGTGGTCAGGCATCATTGTGGAGAAGAAATGGGCCCTTTCTGTTGACTAATGCCTGCAGCAGGTTTTGGGTGCATCTTATCAATTTGCTGAGCATACTTCTCGGATGTAATGGTTTTGCCGAGATTCAGAAAGCTGTAGTGGATCAGACAAACAGCAGACCACCAAACAGTGACCATGACCAATTTTTGGTGTAAGTTTGGCCTTGGGAAGTGCTTTGGAGCTTCTTCTCAGTCCAACCACTGAGCTAATCATCTTCAGTTGCCATGTAACTTCTACTTTTCATCACAGGTCACAATCCAATTGAGAAATGTTCATTGTTGTTGCATAGAATAAGAGAAGATGATGCTTCAAACGATTTTTTTTTTTTAATTTACAGTCAGCTCATGAGGCACCCACTTATCAAGCTTTTTCACCTTTCCAATTTTCTTCAAATGCCAAATGACCATAGCATAGATGATGTTAAGTTCTTCAGCAGTTTGTCTGTAGTTGTAAGAGGACAGCTTCAATGATCCTCTCAGTTGGTCATTGTCAGCTTCCAATAGACAGCCACTATGCTCTTCATCCTCAAGGCTCTCATTTCCTTTGTGAAATGGCTTGAACCACCACTGCACGTACTTTAATTAGCAGTTCCTTGGCCAAATGCATTGCTGATGTTATGAGTTGTCTCTGTTGCTTTACGACCCGTTTTGAACTTGAATAATAATATCACTTGAATTTACTTTTTGTGTAACATCATTTTCTTAGTCTAAAATAAATATAAAATAAACAGCATCATTAGCAAAAAAAAAAAAAAGGCATAGAGTGAGAAATATGCATTAAAAGGATATATAACATAACCACACTTATTTAAGAATGTATTCCAATATCAAACAACAAATTTCAACAGCTGTAATTACTTTTGCACCAACCTTAATAGAATGAGATGATGGTGATACTTTATTCACAACAGAAAATTCAACATGTAAATAAAACTGATTATATCACTAGATATAGAAAACACATTTGACAAATATTAATATTCCCTCATAAAAGAAAAGATCTCAGCCAATAATAGAAAAAAACTGCATAAATTTTCTATTGATCAGAAATCCATAGTAAACCTCATTATTAATAATGAAAAAGTAGGAGCTCTCACATGAAATAAGAGTTATCCACCATTGATATAACAATTCAACGTTTCCCATAAGGGCGTTAAACATAAATGCCTTCATTGACCAGTGATCCAAATGAAATATCTGTGAATTCCAGAGATTGTTAACCTAGTTAACATTTTCATTTGGATGATTAATGTTCACCTGGAACTTAACATGTGAAAAATAAAGCTTAATTTCCCTCTAACCCTGTTTCTTTTACTGCCAAGTCATGACAATGCTTACAGATTTAAACAACACATTGTTATTATTATTATATTCCATGGCTTTTTGAATCAACTAGAATCAGCTAAGTGTTTTCATTCAGAAATTTTTGTGGAGTTGCAGAAAGATGGGGAGAAGCCCTTTGAAAGTTTTCATTCAAACCTGAGTTGGGACATCTATGGGCTCTTTGCCTTTTCTGTCTACATGTGTCCTCTCTATATCACTTTCTCACATTAGAGAGATTTCTCTGTATTAGGACCATGATGACTGGAAACTCCTAGGATTACTGTCCCAACAGGCTCAGATGGAAGCTGAAAGACTTCTTTTCATCTAACTTTGGAATTACCAAACACCACTTTCCTCAACATTTAATGTTCAATCAAATCACAAAGACTTACCCAAATTCAAGGGAGGAGACTTACATCCCACCTCTCAAGAGGAGTGATAACAAAGTTCACTGTATTGGATCTGTTTCATCCATAGTCTTCAGCACTTTAATGTATTGTTGTTATTCAGTTGCTCAGTCATATCCGACTCTTTGCACCCCCATGGACTGCAGCATGCCAGGCTTCCCAGCTCTTTACCATCTCCTGGAGCTTGCTCAAACTCATGTCCATTGAGACAGTGATGTCACCCAACCATCTCATCCTCTGTCATCCCCTTCTCCTATTGCCTTCAATCTTTCCCAGCATAAGGGTCTTTTCTAATGAGTTGGCTCTTCACATCAGGTGGCCAATGTATTGGAGCTTCAGCTTCAATTTTACTATATTTTAATGTAGAGTGACTCCATATAACTCGGTATACTTTATCATTTCTTTCTCATATGCTCCACTTTGAATCAACCAATTAAACCTATTGAGGCTGCCTTTGAAATAGGTCCACTATACGCAGGTCAAGAGGCAACAGTTAGAACTGGACATGGAACAATGGACTGGTTCCAAATAGGAAAAGGAGTACATCAAGGCTGTATACTCTCACCCTGCTTATATGCAGTGTATATCATGAGAAACGCTGGGCTGGAAAAAGCACAAACTGGAATCAAGATTACCGGGAGAAATATCAATAACCTTAGATATGCAGATGACACCACCCTTATGGCAGAAAGTGAAGAGGAACTCAAAAGCCTCTTGATGAAAATGAAAGAGAAGAGTGAAAAAGTTGGCTTAAAGCTCAGCATTCAGAAAACGAAGATCATGGCATCTGGTCCCATCACTTCATGGGAAATAGATGTGGAAACAGTGTCGGATTTTATTTTTTTGGGCTCCAAAATCACTGCAGATGGTGACTGCAGCCATGAAATTAAAAGATGCTTACTCCTTGGAAGAAAAGTTATGACCAACCTAAATAGCATATTGTAAAGCAGAGACATTACTTTGCCAACAAAGGTTCATCTAGTCAAGGCTACGGTTTTTCCAGTGGTCATGTATGGATGTGAGAGTTGGACTGTGAAGAAAGCTGAGCACCGAAGAACTGATGCTTTTGAACTGTGGTGTTGGAGAAGACTCTTGAGAGTCCCTTGGACTGCAAGGAGATCCAACAAATCCATTCTAAAGGAGATCAGTCCTGGGTGTCTTTGGAAGGAATGATGCTAAAGCTGAAAGTCCAGTACTTTGGCCACTTCATGAGAAGAGTTGACACATTGGAAAAGATTCTGATGCTGGGAGGGATTGGGGGCAGGAGGAGAAGGGGACGACAGAGGATGAGATGGCTGGATGGCATCACTGACTCGAAGGATGTGAGTTTGGGTGATCTCTGGGAGTTGGTGATGGGCAGGGAGGCCTGGCGTGCTGCGATTCATAGGGTCACAAAGAGTCGGACATGACTGAGCGACTGAAATGAACTGAACTGAGCATTGTCAACTCTTCTACTACTATCACCGTTGTCCAAGCAACCATCTGCTGGGAGCCAGCACAGGAGTTCCCACCCATGACAAAAGTCATGTAGAGAGGCCTGATATGCAGAGGCTAGTCAGGACTTGAGCCCCCCCACCCCCCACCCCCGGACCTGCCTGAACATCTACCCCAAAACCAGAACCTGTCTGTTTTACTATTTTACAACTTTCACCAACTCCTCTGACATTAATGGGGGGCTATCCCCGACCACCTTTCTCTGAAGGAAATCAACTTAAAGCTCTAGCTAATAAGCCTCCTGGGCATAATAGGAGTGTTTAAATCCAAACCCCTCAGATGGCTCTCTAACTTGCCTGACAGGTTTACCTGGATTCCTACAGCTACACATAGGATTGTTTACAGTCTCCCAACCGCAAGAGGCTCAGGAAGCTTAAGATATTCAAATAGTATAGAGCTTCTCAGAGAGTTAGAAATTGTTAGAATAGAACTAGTAGAAGATTTCATAGTTGAGCCAATGCTTGCTGCCAAGTTTCCACATCCCCTGTATTGTATCCTTGCTGCTGCTACTGCTAAGTCACTTCAGTCGTGTCCGACTCTATGAGACCCCATAGACGGGAGCCCACTAGGCTCCCCCGTCCCTGGGATTCTCCAGGCAAGAACACTGGAGTGGGTTGCCATTTCCTTCTCCAATGTGTGAAAGTAAAAGGTGAAAGTGAAGTCGCTCAGTCGTGTCCGACTCTTAGTGACCCCATGGACTGCAGCCCACCAGGCTCCTCCATCTGTGGGATTTTCCAGGCAAGAGCACTGGAGTTGGGTGCCATTGCTTCAGGTTACATATGCTTTAATTTGCTTCCTGGGGGTCCCAGAGGCTGCTCTCCAGGTGGAGGCGCTAAGCTGGGCTCCCCTGCAGCGGGGCCCCCACGCCAGCCCTGCAGACCCTCGGGAAGGGCCGTATCCTCCTCCAGGCCGCCCGTGCCCTCCACAAGCTCCTTGTAGGTGATTTTCTAGGCGAATGGCTGCGGCCTGAGCAGCTCCACCATGTTGGCCCGCTCCAGCACCTCCTTCTCCAGCAGCCACCTGCCCACCTTGTCCACCTGCTCGGGGCCTTGGAAGTGTATTGTATCCTTGGAAGTGTATTAATTAATATAGTTGGTATATAGAAAAAATAAATAGTGGCCTTGGTGTTAACAACTTTAGACCCTTAAGATAATAAATTCTTTCCTTTTTTGTAAGCCCACTGCACCTTTGCCCTATAGGAAAGCAACTTTATCTAACACCTTCGGAGGATGGCGCCAAACTTTAAAATAATTACTCTTACAGAAAATTAGTCTTATGGTTGACAAACCTTTATCAGAGTCATAAAATGTTAACAGGCCTTCTGGCCAGAAGATGATGTAAATCACCTAAACCATTTGTATACGATAAGTTTGCAGAAAAGAAAGCCTGGTCTCTATAAGGATCAAAGACTGCTGACTTTGCATAATTTCACACCCCCTATTATCCTCTATCGGAGAAGGCAATGGCACCCCACTCCAGTACTCTTGCCTGGAAAATCCCATAGATGGAGGAGCTTGCATGGGCTGTGGGCTGCAGTCCATGGGGTCACTAAGAGTCGGACACGACTGAGCGACTTCACTTTCACTTTTTACTTTCACACATTGGAGAAGGAAATGGCAACCCACTCCAGTGTTCTTGCCTGGAGAATCCCAGGGACGGGGGAGCCTGGTGGGCTGCTGTCTATGGGGTCGCACAGAGTTGGACACGACTGAAGGGACTTAGTCGTAGTAGTAGTAGTATCCTCTATGCACAACTTAAGGTATATAAGCTCCCTTTGAAAATAAAGCTACGGGCCTTGCTCAAAGTTTGGTCTCCCCGTGTCGTTCTTTCTTGTTTCTTTTTCTCTCCTTTCCTTTTCTGTTCTTCCTTCAGGACATTTAAATGGAGTGCGGGGATCCTCTGGGACCACTTACTTGCCTGGGCTTCTAAGAACCACTGGAAAAGGTGCCTAAGGTGGGGCACCTTCAGCGATTTGAGAGGGCGCCTGTGGCCTCCTTGATCAGAGCAAACCTGATGTCACGGGTTTTATTGACTTTCCGAGTAAACCAGTTATCAGATCAGATCAGATCAGTCGCTCAGTCGTGTCCAACTCTTTGTGACCCCATGAATTGCAGCACGCCAGGCCTCCCTGTCCATCACCAACTCCCGGAGTTCACTGAGACTCACGTCCATCGAGTCAGTGATGCCAACCAGCCATCTCATCCTCTGTTGTCCCCTTCCCCTCTTGCCCCCAATCCCTCCCAGCATCAGAGTCTTTTCCAATGAGTCAACTCTTCGCATGAGGTGGCCAAAGTACTGGAGTTTCAGCTTTAGCATCATTCCTTCCAAAGAAATCCCAGGGCTGATCTCCTTCAGAATGGACTGGTTGGATCTCCTTGCAGTCCAAGGGACTCTCAAGAGTCTTCTCCAACACCACAGTTCAAAAGCATCAATTCTTAGGTGCTCAGCCTTCTTCACAGTCCAACTCTCACATCCATACATGACCACAGGAAAAACCATAGCCTTGACTAGACGGACCTTTGTTGGCAAAGTAATGTCTCTGCTTTTGAATATGCTATCTAGGTTGGTCATAACCTTCCTTCCAAGAGTAAGCATCTTTTAATTTCATGGCTGCAGTCACCATCTGCACTGATTTTGGAGCCCCCAAAAATAAAGTCTGACACTGTTTCCACTGTTTCTCCATCTATTTCCCATCAAGTGATGCGACCGGATGCCATGATCTTTGTTTTCTGAATGTTGAGCTTTAAGCCAACTTTTTCACTCTCCACTTTCACTTTCATCAAGAGGCTTTTGAGTTCCTCTTCACTTTCTGCCATAAGGGTGGTGTCATCTGCATATCTGAGGTTATTGATATTTCTCCCGGCAATCTTGATTCCAGCTTGTGCTTCTTCCAGCCCAGCGTTTCTCATGATGTACTCTGCATATAAGTTAAATAAACAGGGTGAGAATATACAGCCTTGATGTACTGCTTTTCCTATTTGGAACCAGTCTGTTGTTTCATGTCCAGTTCTAACTGTTGCTTCCTGACCTGCATATAGATTTCTCAAGAGGCAGGTCAGGTGGTCTGGTATTCCCATCTCTTTCAGAATTTTCCACGGTTTATTGTGATCCACACACTCAAAGGCTTTGGCATAGTCAATAAAGCAGAAATAGATGTTTTTCTGGAACTCTCTTGCTTTTTCCATGATCCAGCGGATGTTGGCAATTTGATCTCTGGTTCCTCTGCCTTTTCTAAAACCAGCTTGAACATCAGGAAGTTCACGGTTCACATATTGCTGAAGCCTGGCTTGGAAAATTTTGAGCATTACTTTACTAGCTTTAAACCAGTTATAATGAGCCTCTAATATCTCTCAGCTTTGCTATTCTAATCGCCAACTCAGTCCTCCGGAGGGAATCCCTGGATCCAACCGGGGCTGGACCCCGGTAACCATCATATATTGCCTAAATTATAAAATCCAATGCATGGATTGTCATTATATAGTCTATTGGCCACCCAATAGAGTTATCCTTCTGAAATTTAATTAGGTGAAATTTAGTTTTTGGTATTCATGTCAAACATCTAAACAACTTTCCATTGTTCAGATAAAAATCTAAGTCCTTAACTAGCTATAATATCCTAAATTATCTGGCTGCTTGCTAGTTTTTTGAACATGTATCTTTCCACTCTCTCCTTGTTTTTGTGGGTTTACCCACACATGCCTCTTTGCATCTGCATAGAAAGCATCATCCTTTCCCCACATAGGTCTTTTTCACTTTTTATGTCTCTGGCCAACCGTCTTATCACAGGTGTCCTGACACCTTCCGAGTCTCTATCTCTTCCCTCACTGTACTTCAGTGTTCTTTACTGACTGCCTGGAACAAACTCTAGCACATATTGAATGTTGCATGTATGTATGGTGAAAATTCCTCACTCTGAATAAAAACATATTTTAATTTAAAAAAATATTGACCCATAAAGTGGTTTTCAGAGACATACCACTGAGTAGCACTGATATAGATAAAACTGTTCTCTTCATATTATTGAATTTTTAAATCTTGTATTTATTTTAATTATTTTACTAAAAATATTTGATTCCATTTTTGAAGTAATAATTGGTTTGGAACATATATTTAAATTCTCAAGTGGTGAGTTTTAAATGCATTTAAAAATATGATATACTTTTAGTACATCACTATCAGGGAATTTAAACCTTACAAATACATCTTTTTTCAAATAAAGTATTAAGATTAAATACATTTAACAAATACTGAAAAATGTTTTATGGTTACTTGAATTGTTGTATTTTTAAGTATATAAATCAGTGTAGGATATGAACACTACTCTGGTTATCCTTTTACAAGCATGACCCTCTTACTATTACGTGATCAAATAAATTTTACAATTTTAAATTAACTGATCATATTTCAATTGTAATTTTTGCAATTTCATCTACAGTTCTAAAATTTTTACTTTATGTAATTATTTGTAAGTGAGTAATCAGTTTGTAATTTGTACTTTCTTCAATATAATAGCAATAAAAATATGTTGTTTCACTTTGTACTATATTAATATCATATTCACATTTAATTTGTTTCAGAGTGATAATTCTTTTTGCCTAACTTATTCAGTAAGTGAAAATATACAGACATTTCTTTAACAAGTAGTATCTTTCCTAATAGAATTAGTTTAATGCACAGTTTTTGTAAAATGGTGAAATAAAGCAAAGGAAAAGATAGGAATTGTCCATAATCACAGCACAAGTTAATATAAAATATTAAATTTTAGGGTATTTCCTTCTAGGAATCTCTGTGCCTATTTTGTCTCAGAGTATAGATATAAAATTAAAGAAAATTAAAACATGCATTTGACAGTTTCTAGTATGTATTTTGGGATTTCCCTGGTGGCGCTAGTGGTAAAGAACACATATGACATTGCAGGAGACTTAAGAGACAAATGCTCCATCTCTGCATCGTGAAGATCCCCTGGAGGAGGGAATGGCAATCCACTCTAGTATACTTCCCTGGAGAATCCCCATGGACATAGGAGCCTGGCAGGCTAGTCCAATAGGGTCGCAAAGATTCGGAGGCGACTTAAGCTACTTAGCATAGCATTGTTAATTACTCAGTCATGTCCGATTCTTTGCAACCCCATGGACTGCAGCCCTCCAGGCTCTTCTGTCCATGGGGATTCTCCAGGCAAGAATACTGGAGTGGATTGCCATTTTCTTCTCCAGGGGAGCTTCCCAACCCAGGGATCAAACCTGGGTCTCCAACATTGCAGGCAGATTCTTTACTGTCTAAGCCACCAGGGAAGCCCAGCATATTTTCATTTTTATGTATTTTATAACATTTTTAGTTTGTGAAAATTTATTGTGATGATATCATACCATTGCAGTATATTATTGGGTTCTCTTATTTTGTAGTAATTTAGTCACCTTATTTCTTTAGTATTGGATGCTGTGCCTTATCTCAAGGTTTTGCTGACGTAAATAATGTCGCAATAAACATTCTTATGCGTAATTCATTGTGTACATCTCTGATTATTTCCTTAGGGTGTATTCTTAAAATGGAATCATTGGGTCAAAGAGTATTGGTGTTTTGATGATTTGGGTAAATGTTGCCACATTGGAAAGTTTCCATATATTTGTATTCCCACAAGCAGGATATTAAAATTGCATTTCTCTAATTGTAAGTCATATTGAGTATTTTACTGTGTTCATTAACTATTTGTAGTTTTGGAGATTGCTTGCCTGGTTTTAGAGTTGTACCAATTGGTAATTTGCTCATTGTCTATTTCGTTTTTTATTAAGAACTTAATTTTGTGAGTGATATATAGAGCAAATTGTTTTCCAACTTGCCATTTGACAGTTGATTTTATATTCTTAAGGTCTATATATTTGTAATGTGTATCTACTCAAACTTTCTCACTTTTTCTTATAACTTCCTATAATAATAATTATTTTAATGTCATGAGATTATATATCTGCCTGTGTTTTCTTGTTAATCTTCCATTTTGTTATTTTTATTTCCATTTTATTTTGTTTTAATTTTCTCTGTAACTACTCCTTATGAATTCTAATATTTATGAAATTTATGGGGAAAATTAAGGGAGAAAAAAGAAAATTAATTCATAGAGATCCTTACCAGAGTACAGTATCTTTTCACATTTATGACTGTGTTTGTATCAGAGAGTAAGAAAGGGAGAACCAGAATATCTAAGATATAGCTTTATAAGTTTAAAGATATAACCTTCATAGTTAATTTAGCAAATACTTTGGTGTCAGCCTTCATTTTTATCTAGCAAACTACTTGTTGGAGGTTAGACTGAGTCTTGTAATCATTTTTAAAGTATTACTATCCTCTCAGAGGGCTTTTCTGGTGGCTTAGGGTAAAGAATCTGCCTGCCAACGCAGGAGATGTTTGATCTCTGAGTAGGGAAGATCTCCTGGAAAAGGCAATGGCAACCCACGCCAGTATTCTTGCTAGGAAAATCCCATGGACAGAGAAGCATAACAGTCCATGGCGTTTCAAGAGTCAGGCATGACTTAATGACTAAACAACAACCATTCTCTCAGAAGCCTGCTGATTTTTCCTAGCAGACAAAATTGAGTCTGACAAAAAGTGAGCATGGTAAAGATCTCTAATACAGCAGAAAAGACTTTCAATAACTTCAATACAGAATGCTTTGATTTTACTCCATTGGTGGTATTCCCTATAATATTTCAATGTCTAAATAAAATTGTATTGCATTTCTTTTTCCTCAGCAACTTTATATCAATCAACAGCTTCTTTCTGATATTTTTTAAACAAAGTCACATAGAAAAAAAAAATGAGTGTGACTAGTTCTTAGCAATGGGTTTAATCCACTGTAATAATACAAAATCCTTTTGATTAATAAAACTAGTATGAAATTAAGATGAGAGACACAATCACAATCAACTGGCCTTATTTTATGTTAAACTTAAGTACTTTGAAAACCTGACTTATAAAAGCTTCTACTAATCGATATTTTCATTATTTACCAAGATCTATGGATTACCTGGACTTCCCTGGTGGCTCACTGGTAAAATATCTGCCTACCAATAAAGAAGACATAGGAGACCCATAATTCAATCCCTGGGTTGGGAAGATCCCCAGAAGGAGGAAATAGCAACCTACTCTAGTGTTCTTGCCTGGAGAATCTCATGGGCAGAGGAGTCTGGCGGGCTGCAGTACATACAGTAGCAAAGAGCTGGAAATGAATGAACAATTGAGCACACACACACATGAATTACCTAGTATTTACAATTAATTCCCACATAATAGCACTATTTTTCCTTCAAAAGGCACCCACATATTTACAAACTAGAGTAATACCATGATAATCTGTCCTTGCCATTGAGACAAAAGTTAAGCAGAACTTACTCCATTTCTAATAGTTTTCCTGATATCCTGATATTGCTGCTAAATTCCAACTCTGTTTTAATTTTGAATTTGATGTTTCTACCTGATACACATACAGGCATAACTTGTTTTGTTGTTATTGTTTTCTTCTCTTGTTTCATAGATATTTTATTTTTTTCAAATTGGAGTTTTGTGAAACTCTGTACTGAGTAAGTCTATGTGCACCATTTTTTTCAAAATTACCTCACATCATGTCTCTGTGTCATATTTTAGTAATTCTCACAGTACTTCAATTTTTCCATTATTTTTATATGTGTTATAATGATCTGTGGTCAATGATCTCTGATACTACCATTGTAACTGTTTTGGGGTGCCCATGAACTGTACCCATGTAAGATGCAAATTTAGATACATGTTGTGTGTGTTCTGTGTGTCACCAACAGGCTGTTACCTTATTTTTCTCTCTCCTTAGGTCCCTTATTATTTCCAGAAACACTAATCTATTGAAGTTAATAACTCTGCAATGGCCTCTAAGTGTTCAAGTGAAAGGAAGAATCTCATGTCTTTCACTTTATATCAAAAGCTAGAAATGATTGTGCTTAGTGAGGAAGGCTTGGCAAAAGCCAAGCTACTGGGCAATTGACCTCTTATATCAGTTAGCCAAGTTCTAAATAAAATAAAAATTTCTTGAAGGCAATTAAAAGTGCTAGTTAATTAACACATGAGGGATAAAGTGAAACAGCCTTACTGAAGCTATGGAGAAAGTTTAGTGGTCTGGATAGACAAACAAACAGGCCATAACATTCCCTTAAGTCAAAGCCTAGTCCAGATCAAGGCCCTAACTCTCTTCAACTCTGCAAAGGCTGAGAGAGGTGAAGGAGCTGGAAAAGAATAGTTGGAAGTTAGCAGAGCTTGGTTTATGAGATTTGAGGAAAAAAGCTATCTCCATAACATAAAACTGCAAGGTGAAGCAGCAAGTGCTAAAGTAGAAGCTGTGACCTGTTATCCAGAAGATCTAGCTAAGATAATTAATTAAGATGGCTGCAATGTGGATGAAACAGATTTCGGTTGGAAGAAGATGCCACCTAGGATATTCATAGCTAGAAAGAAGCCATTTTCTGGCCTCAGAGCTTCAAAGGACTGGCTGACTCTCTTCATAAGAGCTAATGCAGCTGATGACTTGAAGTTGAAGCCAGTGCACAATTACTATTCTGAAAATCCTAGAGTTTTTAAGAATTATGCTAAATATACTCTGTCTGTGCTCTATAAATGGAACAATAAAGCCTAGATGACAGAACATCTGTTGCCAACATGGTCTCCTGAATATTTTAAGCCCACTGCTGAGACCTACTCCCCTTTCAAAGAGATTCCTTTCAAAATATTACTACTTACTGACAATGCATCTGGTTACCCAGGAGCTCTGATGGAGAGACACAAGGAGATAGATGTTGTCTTCATGCCTGCTAACAAAACATCCATTCTGCAGCCCACAAGTCAAAGACTAATTTTAACTTTCAAGTCTTTTTACCACTTATGTTTCATATTGCCATAGGTATGATTCCACTGATGGACTTGGACAAAGTCAAATAAAAATTTCTGGCAAGGATTCAGCATTCTAAATAGCATAAAAACATTTTTGATTCTTGGGAGGTAGTCAAGATGCCAACACCAGCAGTGCCTTGGAAGATGTTTTCCTGCAAACTTTGGGCATTCAATAATTCAGTGGAGGAAGGAATGCAGATGTGGTGGAAATAGCAACAGAACTGAAATAAGAAGGGGAGCCTGAGGATGAGAATGAATTCCTGCAATCCTGTGATCAAACTTCAGCAGTTGAGGAGTGGCTTATTACTAATGAACAAAAGAAGTGCTTTCTTGAGATGGAGGCTACTCTTGGTGAAGAGGCTATGAAGATTGTTGAGGTGACAACAAAAGATTAAGACTATGATATAAACTTACTTGATTAAATAGGATTTGAGAGGATTGATTGAAATTTTGAAAGAAGTTCTATTGTAGTTAAAGTGCCATTAAACAGCCTTGAGAAATAGTTCATAAAAGAAGGAATTAATGTGGCCAACTTCCTTGTTGTTTTAAGAAATTTCCACAGTCATCCACTCTTACAATCACTATCCTACTCAATCAGAAGCCATCAACATAGAGTCAAGACCCTCCACCAGCAAAAGGATTATGACCCACTGAAGGCTCAGATAATGCTTAGTACTTCTTAGCAATAAAGTATTTTTAAATTAAGGTGCATACATTGATTTTTTTTGAACCATAGTGTTATTATTACACTTAATATACTACAGTGTAGTGTAAACATAATATGCTCTGTGAGGCTGGGAATGAATGACTGGCTTGATTGCAATATTCATTTTATTAAGGTGTTGTAGAACTGAACCAATACTCTGTCTGAGGTATGCCTGCATTTAATTGTTACGAAGCTTGTTGTCTGTTCATCATTCTGCTTTCTAATTATCAGGCATCTAATTTTCTATTGTGAAAATATATACATAAATAGAAGGAAACAATACAATGAGAAAGACTAAAGATGTCTTAAAGAAAATTGGAGGTATCAAAGGAATATTTCATGCAAGGATGGGCATGATAAAGGACAGAAATGGTAAGGACCTAACAGAAGCAGAATAGGTGACAATTATACATGGAAGAACTATACAAAACAGGTCTTAATGACCTGAATAACCACAATGGGTGGTCACTCAGCTAGAGTGACATTCTGGAGTGTGAAGTCAACTGGGCCTTAGGAAGCATTACTACAAACAAAGCTAGTGGAGGTTATGGAATTCCAGCTGAGCTATTTCAAATCCTAAAAGATGCTGCTGTTAAGGTGCTGCACTCAATATGCCAGCAAATTTGGAAAACAACAGTGGCCAGAGGACTGGAAAGTGTGAGATTTCATTCCACTTCCAAAGAAAGGTAATGCCAAAGAATGTTAAAACTATAGTACATTTGGGCTTATTTCACATGCTAGCAAGGTTATGCTCAAAACCCTTGAAGCTAGGCTTCAACAGTATGTGAACCAAAAAATTCCATATGTACAAGTTGGGTTTTGAAGGGGCAGAGGAGCCAGAAATCAAATTGACAACATTCAGTGGGTCATGGAGAAAGCAAGGGAGTTCCAGAAAAATATCTATGTCTGCTTTATTGACTCTCAAAAGCCTTTGACTGTGTGGATCACAAAAAAAATGTGGAAAAATTCTTAAAAATATGGGAATACCAGACCACCTTACTTGTCTCCTGAGAAATCTATATGTAGGTCAAGAAGCACTGGGCATGGAACAACTGACTGGATCCAAAATGGGAAAGAAGTACCACAAGGCTGTATATTGATTGTCACCCTGCTTATTTAGCTTCTATGCAGAGTATATCATGCAAAATGCCAGACTGGATGAATCACAAGCTGGAATCAAGATTACCAGCAGAAATATCAATAACCTCAAATATACAGATGATACCACTCTAATGGCAGAAACAGAAGAGGAATTAAATGTCTCTTGATGAGAGTGAAAGAGGAGACTGAAAAATCTGGCTTAGAACTCAACATTACAAACACATACACACAAAAAAAACTAGGATCATGGCATCTGATCCCATCACTTTATGGCAAATAGAAGGAAAAGAGTGGAAACAGTGACAGATTTTATAAAGCTATGCCAAACCTAGACAGCATATTAAAAAGCAGATTTTACCAACAAAGGTCTGTCTAGTCAAAGCTATGATTTTTCCAGTAGTCATGTACAGATGTGAGAGTTGGACCATAAAGAAGGCTGAATGCCAAAGAATTGATGCTTTTGAATTGTGGTGCTGGAGGAGACTCAAGAGTCCCTTGTACTGGATGGAGATCAAACCCGTCAATCCTAAAGGAAAATAAACCCTGAATATTCATTGGAAGGAATAATGCTGAAGCTGAAGCTCCAATACTTTGGCCACCTGATACGAAGAGCCAACTCATTGGAAAAAATCCTGATGCTGAGAAAGATTGAGGGCAGGAGGAGAAGGGAGCAGCAGAGGATGAGATGGTTGTAAGGCCTCATTGGCTTAATGGACATGAGTTTGAGGAAACTCCAGGAGATAGTGAAGGACAGGAAGGCCTCGAGCACTGCAGTGCATGAGGTTACAAAGAGTTGAACATGACCTAGTGATTAAACAACTAAAATAATATATGTTTATGTGGTACAACTTTGAATTTCAGTTTAAATCCTCTTATTCCAGAAAGTCAGAAACACATCCTTACCAGTGTCTATTGGATGAGAGCTACAATAAAACTATACCATTTTTTAGGACCAACTTATACCAGGAGGCGTAATGCATTAGATGGTTTATTTAGTTGTTGGCTTAGAGCAGAGAGTTGAGATAATTACTTACAGAGGGTTAATTTTGATAGATCAGTGAAGAAATAGATCAGAGTGTGTGATCTAGGAAGACTCTATCAGACATACCTTGCATGTCATCATCTATAGGACATAGAATGATACAGGGAGGAAAGAAAGTGAAGCTCCATGAGTATAATCTTTCTTCATCTTTAAAATGAAAATGTTGAATGAATGAGTCTAGAATAGTTTCTAAGTAGCCTTGCACTTTGTGAGGCTATGACAAAGTCAATGATAAACTACCATTTACTTCACAAATGGAATATTTCCATCTCACTTTAACACTGAATTCGGTGGTCTTTAACTCACATGAAAATTGTACTGGAGCCCAGAGCTTTAAACTTTTTTTTTTTTCATATCTATGCATCTTCAAAACCTAGAAAAAAATAAACATTTTTTATTTAATACAAATGTAAAATATGAAGTATAAAAGCTTATGTTATACAATCCAAGTGGAAGAATGATTTTCCTCCTGCACTGGTAAAGCAATCTATGTTGCAAGTTTCCCATTTGCTTCAATATCTGATATGTCATAAAATTTTGGATAGAGTTTGCACATGTTCCTTTATATAGGCTTGCTTTGGGTTAAATCATTATGCTAAAAAGATCACAAAGGGCGGGGCCTCTTTTGAAATAGGAGATCTGCAAAATGTCATCAAGGATTCCCTTCTTCAAGAGGTTTGATTCAGCAGTTAAAGCACTAATTGGTCCTTAAAGAGATTATTACCTTCAGGGCTGCAGGTGATTATGCTGTTTCATTCTCAAATATAATAGGAATGTCACAACATTTGAAATTACCTGCCAACTCTCAGACAATTCCATAGACTCTGAAGCTGACATCTAAGCAATCTGGACACAAACAGCTCATATTTTATGGAAACAGTACTCCAAAGCTTATCATTGTTTATTTTTAATAACTAACAGAGATTAAAGTTTTACTTACCTCCCAGGCCCTTTATGGAAATAGATTAACTGTAGAAAGACACATTTATTTCAGAAGAAGTTAATTAAATTTGGGTCTGGGAAATTATTTTAATAATCTAGATATCACTATCTTCCACAATTTTCAAAGTTCACAAACTTTTATTAATAAGCGTAACCTTCTTTGGATACAGTATTGATATTTCCTCTCATTTCATAGGATTTGAAGAGTCTAAGAAACTTTATAAAAGTGTCATGCTTCTATGAGCATGTCACAGAGAATACATATTTTATGATTATGGTGAAATTTATTTTTTTGCATGAAACCTAGTGTCAGCTCTGTAGCTTTCTAAACTGCAATAAACTCATCACAGGGGAATATTTATTATCAGCTCTATTGGTCTTATTTCCTCTTAAGGAATCATTAGGCAATGGAAGAGCTACTAAGATACACATTTCACCTTTTTAAAATTATGTATGCATATAAATGATGTATATTACTGATCTTAACAAGAATCACTGTATTAAGGCATATTCAAATAGTCTTGTAATAATGAATGAATATATAGTAAAGAAGCCAAATATTAGAGCTGAAAATAAAGCTAGAAAAATATTTGTTCACCTCTCATTTTAGGAACAAAGATGTTGAGACCACCATATTACCTTTTTATCTCCAAAAAGAGGGGCATTAAACCTTCTGAGAAACTGTTTTGCATGGTGCTGAAATAAAACGTTGTTTTCATTAAAATGTAAATGCATCAGCAGTTCCTTTTTTTTTTTTTCCCCTTTTTTAAATCTGTGCGAAAATCTTTAGGGCTTCTAAACACTAAAGGGAAAGTTTTGGTTTAGACCAGTGTTCAGTCTAGTTCAAACTTGAATGGAATTCAACTTCACTTACTAAGGAATTTCTTCATAGTGACTATCCTAATAGAATAAATTTTACTTTGCTGGATTCAACTGTTTTAAAATTTCCTGGTTCAAACAACTATGTTACTTGATTAAAAAAATATTAAAATTTAAATATATATAAATGCAATAGCATTTATATGCTCTTGTCTTCAAAGACTGAAGACAAGAGTGTTTGCCTTAAAATTTTCTAATGCAGAATGGATAAAATTCAAGTAAATAGGTCAAATATACACTAAATATACACATTGAAAGTGAAAGGATTAGTCACTCAGTCGTGTCTGACTCTTTGTGACCCCATAGGCAGTAGCTTCCCAGGCTCCTCTGTACGTGGAATTCTCCAGGCAAGAATACTGGAGTGAGTAGCCATTCCCTTATCCAGGGGCTCTTCCCAAACCAGAGATTGAACCTGTGTCTCCTGCTTTGCAGGTGGATTCTTTACCATCTGGGCCACCAAGGAAGCCCCCAAATTCATTATGCCCCCCTTAAAAATATCCTTAATCATATAAAACTGAAGTGTCACCCAATTTGAAAAGGTTCACATATTCCCATTTATGATCCACTGAATTCATGAACCCAAGCTTATTAATCTCCCATTATTTTATTTCCTTCTGCAATTCAAACAGAAATTTAATGCTATCCTAATGGAATGTACTGTCTTGAAAAGTGTTTTTTCCACTCTTGCAGACTGATCTGATTAACAAAATAATAAAAGGGATACAAACAAACTGAATGAGGTCGATGAGACATGATATCAAAACAAAAATATTCAAACAGGAGTGTAAGTTTAGCAAAAGTATAGACCAGTGGAACACAAAGGGGAACCCAGAAACTAACCAACATATGAAAATTTTATTTATAATGTGTGTCAGGCTCCCAATTTAACTTTCCCCCTCCAAATAAATACTGATTAAAACCCTCTTCATTGAGTACATGTGCATGTACTTTCCCTAATCATATGTCATACTACTAGGCATCTATCAGATTTCTATACATGTATGGGTCTGTCTCTTCTTTCTGTTTTGTTGGTCAGTTCTGTTTTTTTTTTTACCTCTACATACAAACCTTCAAGTTGCAAACTTTGAAAGATGCAAACATGTCTAATCACTTAAGTTAGTTCAGGTATCTGGTGTACCTTGTCAGGCATGAGAATTCTTTACAAGTGGGTGTGCTTTATAGTATAGGACTGTATAGAGTACAGTAGTACAGTAATTTTATTTCAAGCCCAGGATGTCCAGAAGCAAGCATAAAAAAGTACTGATGTAATGAGGTGGATGAAACTGGAGCCTATTATACAGAGTGAAGTAAGCCAGAAGGAAAAACATAAATACAGTATACTAACGCATATATATGGAATTTAGAAAGATGGTAACAATAACCCGGTGTACGAGACAGCAAAAGAGACACTGATGTATAGAACAGTCTTATGGACTCTGTGGGAGAGGGAGAGGGTGGGAAGATTTGGGAGAATGGCAATGAAACATGTAAAATATCATGTAGGAAACGAGTTGCCAGTCCAGGTTCGATGCACGATGCTGGATGCTTGGGGCTGGTGCACTGGGACGGCCCAGAGGGATGGTGTGGGGAGGGAGGAGGGAGGAGGGTTTGGAATGGGGAGCACATGTATACCTGTGGCGGATTCATTTTGATATTTGGCAAAACTAATACAATTATGTAAAGTTTAAAAATAAAATAAAATTAGAAAAAAAAAAAAAAGTACTGATGTAGCTGGTACTGCTAGGAAGCACCAACTAACTGATAATGATGGAAAAAAGTGAAAATAAATAGGAGAGTGGAGCGAGGTAAAAAGATGGTAGTCATAGCTTGCTTTTATAATACTGAACTCCTTGCCGTGCAACAGGAGGAGCTTACTAATGAAGACCTGATGGAATTGCAGGCACAGAGAAAGGATGAAGAGAGACAAGAGGAAAAAGTAACTGAAAAACCGAAGAGATTCGTGATGCAGGAAGTGCGTAGGGGATTTTCTTTATTTGAGGAGGCACTGTTAGTTTTTGAGGCCCAGGACCTGGATGCAGAACAGTACACAAAGACTGCAGCAGCCGTTCAGAATGCATTCCAGTGCTACCCTGTCATCTATGATGAGGGTAGGCCTAGATCATTTCGTTCAAGAGGCAGACAGAATTGAATCCAACAAGGAACCAGAACCTGTGAAATCAACATGAGACATGAGTGAAATTGCAGCTTTCCTTCTGTCTCTTATTGCTGACAGTCCTTCACCTCTACTATCTCCCACTTCCTCTCCCTCCTCCAGTCAATGATTCTTGCCCGTTTACTCATTGCCAGCCCTTGTATGCCAGCTGTTGTACTGTACTACTAGACTTTTCAGGCTTCTATACTGTAATATCAAAAACACCTATTTTTTGTATTTGTTTTTTATATATGCATTATTTATATAAAACCTATTACAGTACAGTACTATATAGCTGATTGTGTTAGTTGGGTACCTAGGCTAAATTTGTTGAACTTATAAATGAATTGAACTTACAAACGCACTCTCTGAACAGAACTCATTCTTATGTAGGGGACTAACTATAACACGTTATGTTACTTAAGAGGCAACCTGAAAAACTGATGCTGCATCTCCACTTTTGTTGGTCTTTTCCAGGCTATCCTAGTTGTATACTTTTTCTTGTAAAATGTGTTCATCTTGTTAAGTGTCACAAAAATCCCTGCTTGGATATTTATCAGAAGTGTTTTGTTGGTCATGAATGGTGTTCTTTGATCAGTTGGGGAAAATGATGCTGTATAATATTAAGCCTTCTAAACATGAGATATTTCTTCAGTTTCTGAAGTATTCTTTGATGCCTTTCAGTACATTATTTTATTATTCATTATAAAAAAATTCTTGTGCATTAGTTGCTAAATTTATTCCCAAGAGAAATAGTTTTATTGCTATTGTAAATTATATCATATAATCTGTTTTTCAAATATTTGTTGCTGATATTCAGAAATAAAATTGGCTTTTTAAATCATATCCAGTGAGCCTTCAGATCTTCTCAATTATTTATAATGAATTGTCTGCATATCTCTTTGTGTTTCCATGTAGAAAATCATTGATGACAAATAATAACAGTTTTATTTTCCTATTTTTTGTTTCCAGTGTATTTATCTAATTTTATTTTCTTACTGGACTGTATAAAGCCTCCAGTGCAAAACTAAATACAAGAGGAAATAGAAGGTATACTTCTCAACTTTAGAAGAAATGCTTCTAATGTGTGCTCATTTAAGTTGTTGCTAATCAATATTTTAAGTTGAATGTGTAGCACTTACCAAATTATAAAAGTTTTCTTTGGGAATTCCGTTGCGGTCCAATGGTTAGGGCTTCATGTTTTCACTGCAGGAGGCTCAGGCAGTTTCTATCCCTGGCCAGGGAACTAAGATCCTGCATGCTGCATGGTACAAGTTTTCTCTTTCATTATTTTCTTTTATTTCAATCAACAGTTAACATGTTGTATTCAATGAGAAAGGAGCAGTTTCAGTATATTGAGATGATATACCAATAAACAGAATAGGCCAAATGCCTTGTCCACCTGAAACTTACATCCCAGAAGACCTAGTTCACAGTTTCTTTGTTGATTTGTTTTGTTTTTCCTAATTATGAATACATATAGAATTTTATAAGAACCTTTTTCTCTATCTACTGACTTGATCACATTTACTTCCTTCAATCTCTTAATGGAGTTAATAACATTTAAAAGTAAAATATTTAAAAATTCTTGCATAGCTAAGAAAAGCATAGTTCAGAACTGTTGGCTTTTTAAAAATACATCACAAAATTTGACTTGCTGATACAATGGGATCAAGAAAATGACCTCAGTAGATCTGGGAGAGAGTCACAGAAGGATTTTCCTGCATCATTTCAATGCAAGTCCAAATTAACAGATACTGTATGATAATTCTTTTATGATAAGGAACAAATGTGTTTGTGGTGTGTCTGAGCATGCATGCATGCAGGACTTCTAGGACAATATTGCAGATTTCAGAATCATTCTGATTCATTAAAGCAAATATTAGTGGCCCAGTCAAGAGTTATTGACCTGGGAAAATGTTAAACACAAGGACTTATCTCTACACCCCTGATCCTCAAAATAAGATTTCACATCACTTCTCTAGAAGACCATTCCCTACTCTTCCTTTTCTTCCTTTTCTTTGCTAAACTACATTTTTAACCTACTTTTATTCCAGACTAAAAGAGCTCACTGTATGATGACATTAACTTACCAATTGACTTGTTTTCTAATTTGTGATATTGGAAATTTTCCTGAATTTGTTTAGGAGATCTGCATCTATATTCATGTATCAAGTACGCCTATAAGTATCATTTCTCACATTATTTTTCTAGTATTGATAATCAAGGTTATATTAGCCCCACAGAATGAGATGCAGAGTATTCAGTCTTTTTCAGAAAAACATTATTGATATGAACCTGGAAAATTTGGGACATATATGCTTTAAAGCCTCACCTTTCTTTGTAGAAAAGATGTTAAAATATGACTTCAAAAACTTTAATAAATATAACAATATTATAAGGCTCTCAAATTCATCTGAAGACAGATTGGATGTTATCTAACAAGTTAGATTTTGTTATAACTATCTTATCAAATATATCACCATAAACTTTGATAGTATTTTAAATTAGCCTTATAATGCCTGGTACACTGTAGTTCAGTTCAGTTTAGTCGTTCAGTTCAGTCGCTCAGTTGTGTGCGACTCTTTGCAATCCCATGAACCTCAGCAGGCCAGGCCTCCCTGTCCATCACAAACTCCCAGAATCCACCCAAATCCATGTCCATCAAGTCGGTGATGTTGTCTAACCATCTCATCCTCTGTTGTCCCCTGCTCCTCCTGCCCTCAATCTTTTCCAGCATCACACTCATTTCAAATGAGTCAGCTCTTCACATCAGGTGCCCCGAGTATTGGAGTTTCAGCTTCAGCATCAGTCCTTCCAATGAGTACCCAGAACTGATCTCCTTTAGGATGGACTGGTTGGATCTCCTTGAAGTCCAAGGGACTCTCAAGAGTCTTCTCCACCACAGTTCAAAAGAATCAATTCTTTGGCGCTCAGCTTTCTTTATAGTCCTACTCTCACATCCATACATGACCACTGGAAAAACCATAGCCTTGACTAGGCGGACCTTTGTTGGCAAAGTAATATCTCTGCTTTTGAATATGCTATCTAGGTTGGTCATAACTTTCCTTCCAAGGAGTAAGCGTCTTTTAATTTCATGGCTGCAGTCACCATCTGCAGTGATTTTGGAGCCCTAAAAAATAGTCTGACACTGTTTCCCCATCTATTTCCCATGAAGTGATGGGACCGGATGCCATGATCTTCGTTTTCTGAATGTTGAGCTTTAAGCCAACTTTTTCACTCTCTTCTTTTACTTTCATTAAGAGGTTCTTTAGTTCTTCTTCACTTTCTGCCGTAAGGGTGGTGAATCTGCATATCTGAAGTTATTGATATTTCTCCCGACGTCTTTTAGTTGCTCAGTTGTGTCCAACTCTTTGCAACACAATGAACTGCAGCATGCCAGGCTTCCTTGTCATCACCAACTCCCAGAGCTTACTCAAATTTATGTCCATGGACTCAGTGATGCCATCCAACCATCTCATCCTCTATCGTCCCCTTCTCCTCCCACCATCAATCTTTCCCAGCATCAGGGTCTTTTCAAAGGAGTCAGCCCTTTGCATCAGGTGACTGAAGTTTCAGAGTTTCAGCTTCAGTATCAGTCCTTCCAATGAATATTCAGGAATGATTTCCTTTAGGAAGGACTGGTTGGATATCCTTGCAGTCCAAGGGATGCTCAAGAATCTTCTCCAACACCATAATTCAAAAGCATCAAATCTTCATGGTTCAGCTTTCTTTATAGTCCAAATCTCACATCCATATATGACTACTGGAAAAGTCATAGCTTTGACTAGATGGACATTTGTTTGCAAAGTAATGTTCTGCTTTCTAATATGCTGTCTAGGTTGGTCATAGCGTTTCTTCCAAGGAGCAAGTGTCTTTTAATTTCATGACTGTAGTCACCATCTGCAGTGATTTTGAAGCCCATGAAAATAAGTTCTGTGACTGTTTCCTTTGTTTCTCCATCTATTTGCCATGAAGTGATGGGACCGGATGCCATAATCTTAGTTTTCTGAATGCCGTTTAAACCAACATTTTCACTCTCCTCTTTCATTTTCATCAAGAGGCTCTTTAGTTCTTCTTCAATTTCTGCCATAAGGGTGGTGTCTTCTGCATATCTGAGGTTATTGATTTTTCTCCTGACAATCTTGATTCCAGCTTGTGCTTCATCCAGCCCAGCATTTCTCATGATGTACTCTGCATATAAGTTAAATAAGTGGGGTGACAATATACAGACTTGATATGCTCCTTTCCCAATTTGGAACCAGTCTGTTGTTCCATGTCCAGTTCTAACTGTTGCTTCTTCACCTGTGGACAGATTTCTCAGGAGGCAGGTAAGGTGGTCTGGTATTCCCATCTCTTTAAGAATTTTTCACAGTTTTTTTTTTTGTGATCCACACAGTCAAAGGCTCTGGTGTAGTTAATAAAGCAGAAGTAGATGTTTTTCTGAAATTTTCTTGCTGTTTTGATGATCCAACAGATGTTGGCAATTTGATCTCTGACTCCTCTGACTTTTATACCTCCAGCTTGAACATCTGGAAGTTCACTGTTCATGTACTGTTGAAGCCTGGCTTGGAGAATTTTTAGCATTATTTTACTAGCATGTGAAATGAGTACAATTGTGCAGTAGTTTGAATATTTTTGTCATTGCTTTTCTTTGGGATTGGAATGAAAACTGACCTTTTCCAGTCCTGTGGCCATTGCTGTGTTTTCCTAATTTGCTGGCATATTGAGTGCAGCACTTTCATAGCATCTTCTTTTAGGATTTGAAATAGGTCAACTGAATTCCGCCATCTCCACTAGCTTTGTTCATAGTGATGCTTACTAAGGCTCACTTGACTTTACATTCCAGGATGTCTGACTCCAGGTCAGTGATCACACCATCGTGATTGTCTGGGTCCTGAAGATTTTTTTTTATAGTTCTGTGTATTCTTGCCACCTTTTCTTAATATCTTCTGCTTCTGTTAGGTCCATACAATTTCTGTCCTTTGTTGAGCCCATCTTTGCATGAAATATTCCCTTGGTATCTCTAATTTTCTTGAAGAGATCTCTAGCCTTTCCCATTCTATTGTTTTCCTATATTTCTTTGCACTGATCACTGAGGGAGGCTTACTTATCTCTCTTTGGTATTCTTTGGAACTCTGCATTCAAATGGACGTATATTTCCTTTTCTCCTTTGCCTTTTGATTCTCTTATTTTCTCAGCTGTTTTTAATGCCTCCTCAGACAGCCATTTTGCCTTTTTCATTTCTCTTCCTTGGGAATGGTCTTGATCGCTACCTCTTGTACAATGTCATAAACCTCTGTCTATAGTTCTTCAGGAACTCCATCAGATCTAATCCCTTGAATCTATTTGTCACTTCCACTGTATAATCTTAAAATTTGATTTAGTGGTCTTCCCTATTTTCTTCAATTTAAGAGTGAATTTGGCAATAAGGAATTCATGATCTGAGCCATAGTCAGCTCACGGTCTTGTGCTTTTTGACTGTGCTGACCATCTTTGGCTACAAAGAATATAATCAATTTGATTTTGGTATTGACCATATGGTGATGTCCATGTGTAGAGTTTTCTCTTGTGTTTTCTGAAGAGGGTGTTTGCTGTGACCAGTGTGTTCTCTTGGCACATCTCTGTTAGCCTTTGACCTGCTTTGTTTTGTACTCCAAGGCCAAATTTGCCTATTATTCCAAGTATCCCTTGACTTCCTACTTTTGCATTCCAGTCCCCTATCTTGAAAAGAACATCTTTTTTTTTTGATGTGAGTTTTAGAAGTTCTTGCAAGTCTTCATAGAACCATTCAATTGTAGCTTCTTCAGCATTGTTGGCTGGAGCACAGACCTGGATTACTGTGATACTGCATGTTTGGAAACAGAGATCATTCTGTTGTTTTTGAGATTGCATCCAGGTACTGCATTTTGGACTCTTTTGTTTACTATGAGTGTGGCAGGCCACTGCTGACCCAGACCGTCATAGGAGATACTCAAACACAGTTCGGGCTCCGTCTCTGTGGGGTCTCTGGATCCTGGTGTGCACAAGGCTTGTTTGAGCCCTCTGAGTGTCTCTGGCGGGTAAGAGGTTTCATTCTAAACATGACTTCGCCCCTCCTACCATCTTGCTGGGGCTTTTCCTTTGCCCTTGTACATGGAGTATCTTTTTTTGGTGGGATCCAACATTCTCTAGTCGACGCTTGCTCAGCAGCAAGTTGCGGTTTTAGAGATCTCTCAGGAGAAGATGAGCGCACATACTTCTGCTCGGCCATTTTCCAGGTTAGGCCACACTATAGTTAAGATGTCCTTTTTATGTATAATGTTACTGACTTGTGAATTCTTTTCTTTTTTTCCTGGTTGGTATTTTAGAGGTTTGTTCACCGTTTTCAGTCTTGCCACCCAAAATCAACTTTTGTCTTGATTACTTATTTCTGCGCTACTTAAAATTTCATATTTTATTGGTATCTTATTTTATTCTTTATTAGTTTTCATTAAACTTTTGTATTTATTGTATTTATTTTATGCTACCACCACTATCCATTCTGTTCCACTGTACACAGACTTGAGTTTAATCTTTGACTCCTCCTCATGACCTACCCATATGCATATTTCACCTTATAAATGTCTCTCCAATCTGTGCTCTGCTCTCTTGTATTCCAAAAGGGCCTTTATAAATACCAATTCTTCACATTGACTTCTCTTTTCCCCCTTCACTCCATTAACTTCTCTTCAACCAGTAAAGATTGCCAAAAAAAAAAAACCAAAAAAGATTGCCCTGGAATCTAAACCATTTCTTCAAGTATTTATCATACTTGTAATTTCTCATTATTTTGTGAATTATTTGATCAATACTCTCACTAGACTTAAATCTTCAGGGGAATGGAAACCCAGTCTGTCTTGCTCATCATTTATAATACTAGAATTTGGTAATCAATCATTTTATTTTAAATGAATAAATAAATCAAAACATAGGCAAATTAATTTGACTACTGGATAAAATTATAGACACTCAGACTGGCTCTATAAAATATATTTTAATTCAAATAAATTTTAAAAAATGCTGTATTCGGGAAGTAGTTTATCAGTCAGTTGGCAGAAATATTGACAGAGAATACTCCAGAACCAAATGATGATTACATGGGTTTGTCTTATGATTACTCCAATTTGAATATATTAGGATAAGCATTAAGCAAATAATAATAATAAGTAACTAAAAATGGAATAGAAACATTTGCAAATTTAGGAATGGTTTAATTTATTCCACTCAGAGTATTTGATATGGTATGTATTTTTCATTTATTGAGAAAGTAATTACACCCACTATATATATATATATTATATATATGCTGACTGAAATGTGTAATCCCTTTGTGCAGCCTATTAATTTAAAAAGTTATTTCATTTTATTTCTGATTCAAAACTCTAATCATTGGTAGATACTAGAAGATAAACTATTGGTGTGGCTTGCATGGTTTTGCTGTGCATTCTCAAAAAAAGTTACCATTAGAAACATCAAAAGTGATACATCTATAGAACTAGACACACTCTACTGATAAAAAGAGTAGAGGGTATTTTGTTTTTATATGTAAGACTCATTCTTAAATCATTTTTAAGGTAATTGAGAAATGAAATCAAAGTAAGAGTTATAGTAGAGTGTATAATTGGAGAAGGCAATGGCAACCCACTCCAGTACTCTTGCCTGGCAAATCCCATGGACTGAGGGGCCTGATGGGCTGCAGTCCATGGGGTCGCTAGGAGTCGGACACGACTGAGCGACTTCACTTTCACTTTTCACTTTCATGCATTGGAGAAGGAAATGCAACCCACCCCAGTGTTCTTGCCTGCAGAATCCCAGGGACAGGGGAGCCTAGTGGGCTGCCGTCTATGGGGTCGCACAGAGTCTGACACGACTGAAGCGACTTAGCAGCAGCAGAGTGTATAATGAACAATGGGAGTAATGGATAATGTTTAGAAAATCTCAGGAAGATTGTTTTGATTTCCTGACTTATGTCACAGCCTTTGGGAAATCTCTAAAACTCTCACAGGATCATGATGCAAGTGAAATAAACTCCTATACTTTAAAATGTTGTGAATGAAATTGTTAGGTTACTTCTCTAAAAAAAAATCAATAAACCCTTTTAATAATGTGGGTCTAGCTATTACCACACTAGTATTTGGGGGAAAAAATGTTACCTAAGGGAATTTTTTATTTTTTCCTTTTCTTTTTTCTATTCTAAACACTTTTGAAATAACATATACTGGCTTTTCAAAGATCATAAAGCATTCCCTCCATGTCTCATGCCTGTTTCTAGAACTAGGGAAATTAAAACAGGCCAATACAGTAGTACAATTTATTTATGAAAAAAAAGTGAAGATTGTATTTCATATAATCAGATTACATGCAAATTATAAGCCAATTGGCTTATTGAATAACCTATGACCTCTCTTTTTTAACAGCAGAGAATGTGACTTTATTTTGTGAACATAATTTAAGTTTTATTTCTTAACTAGAAATTGCTTACTCTTTCAACATAGAAATTATTGTTGTATTTCAGGTCCTAAGTCATGGATGAATAATGGTATCTTATAATTCCACTTAATGAAACCATTTACTTTCTTTAAGTCCATGCTACAATTGATAATTCCATGAAACTAATTCCATGGGCCACTGCCCTCATTGAAAATATGATCTAGAGAGAGTGAGACTTATAAACAATTAGAAAAAGATTCCGTTTTGAAGAATGGGTAAGAGCTCTCAATAAAAGGTGAATGTTGTGACGACAGAATTGGAAGCTATATTGTGGAAAAGTTTCATAAGTGATTGATTCAAGGAGAAAATTAAGATGAGGAAGTATAAAGATATTCTAGGTTTTTTTTTCTTTTTCACTTTAAATCTAAATTAGATCTTTTCATTTTTTTATTACTACATCAACATCTCCAGGATAATTAAAACTAGACACCAACATATGTTTTTTAAATGATTTTAATATTTTACTATTTTGTTAGACTGTAAGCTCAAAGAGAAAATAGATCAGGAAATTATAGTTCCTGCTATAACCTTGATTCTCACACATTTTTGACAAACAAATATTGAAAAAAGAAAGAAGCTAAAGTATCTAATATTTAACAGAATATTACTGATAAAAGCTCTAACGAACACAAGTATATAATTGTGCTTTATAATTTTTGGTTCATTTATTTCCATGTGTTGTATTATTTGTTACATAGCATGTGGATCAATAAATTATAAATTATAGGAATATTTAGATGCCTTTTATGAAGAAAACTAACAACAACAACAAAAAAACTCATGACTGCAGTCTTGATTACCATTTCTTCAAGAAATTACCTCTTCTGATGCAATGATGATAAAAAGCAAATTCCATCATAGTAAGTCTAATAATAGTTATTTACCTTTTGGAGTATTTGCTATGGTTCTGCCATCAGTTTGGTTCAGTTCAGTTCAGTCAGTCGCTCAGTCATGTCCGACTCTTTGTGACCCCATAAACCGCAGCACACCAGGCCTCCCTGTCCATCACCAACTCCTGGAGTCCACCCAAACCCATGTCCATTGAGTTGGTGATGCCATCTAACCATCTCATCCTCTGTCGTCCCCTTCTCCTCCTGTTCTCAATCTTTACCAACATCAGAGTTTTTCCCAATGAGTCAGCTCTTCGCATCAGGTGGCCAAAGTATTGGAGTTTCAGCTTCAACATCAGTCCTTCCAATGAACACCTAGCACCGATCACCTTTAGGATGGACTGGTTGGATCTCCTTGCAGTCCAAGGGACTCTCAAGAGTCTTCTCCAACACCACAGTTCAAAAGAATCAATTCTTTGGCCCTCAGCTTTCTTCACAGTCCAACTCTCACATTTATACATGACCACTGTCATAATTCTAAGAATTTTACATCAATCAGTTGAATACTCACACAATTATAATAACTTGGTAATATGATTCTTCTCTTACAGATGAGAAAACTGAAATATAGATGACTTAAATTATCTACAGTCACCAGCTATTCAGTGATTGAACTAAGATTTGAACCCAGAATGATGGATTCCAAAGTCTGTACTTTGCATTATTATATCATATAATTTTATAATTAAAGTAATGGTAACTATAATGATGACAATAGTTATAAGCAAATAACATTTATTGGTCATTTATTTTCTGTAAGCTATAATGCAAAATGCACTTTTTTTTTGCATATTTTGTCAATAAAAACACAAAAATCTTAAAATAGTGTTAATCTTATTATCCTCACTTTACTAATGAAGAAGCTAAAGTGTAGTGTGCTCACATTTACACATATAGTAATGCCAAAAGTCAAAAGGTTAATTTCATTTGAGTTAATGCTAACATAATTTTTAGTTAGTAAAATATGCTCCTCAGAAATTGAAAGAATTCCTAAAACTGCACAAAAATATTGCACCTTATTCTGAAGTCAAGTGCTACCTTAATACCAAATACATCTACCTTGATAAAGGTATAGCTTTATATCAATGGCAAAATCATATCCTTTTTAAAAAGGAATGCAGGCTACATGTAATGAGAACAAATATTCCACTTTCCAGTTCCTTCCAATGTATACTTTAACACTCACATACTTGCATGCACACATAAACCTGGTGAGTGCATCTCTAAATAATTAACATGTATGTGAAACATAATTTAATTTTCTATTCATTTCCTCTAAAAACAATTCATTTACTTATATTTATATATTTTAATTTGTTTTGATGGAGTAAGAAAAGCTTAATGAAAAAGTAGATTTAAAAAATAAAAGGACAGGACATAAAACCAAAGAAGCAGATTGTAAAAGATATTAAAAGTTTTCTCATTTTAATATCTCTGATATTTCAGTCACTCTACATCTCCATCAGTTTTTTGCAAGTCACTCTATTCTATTTTCAGAAGGTTGTAATTGTTACAAATGTCTTCCATATTAAAAATTTAAATCTTGATTTCTTAGTTTGTACATTTTATATAATTCTTCCCTTTGGGATAATATAAAACAATATTATGCCTTCTTCTATGACTATTATCTTGTTAGGTAGTTAGAATAGGAAACAGGAGTCCAGAATGGCGGTGGCTAAAAGACAAGGAAAGGAAAAGCCCTCGAAAATAGAACAAAGGAAGCTCCAAGGACTGGAGTGAGGATGTCAGGTAGAACACACAGCACTCCTTGCTATCCCAATTTACATAGAGCAGGTCCAGGGGGAGGAAAAAACATATAAAAAGAGGAGCCAAAGGGCCAGGGGTCTCTCTCTCCGCCCCCCCACCCCCCACCCCCGCATGCTGGCACTCTTCCCCACTCTTCTCTTCGCATCTTTGGGTCAGCATACCCTCATGCCTTGCGTGAGGATGGATTTTCCTGCTGTTTTCTAAATAAAATAGAGCTGTAACATGGAGCTGTAACACTGATCTGTCTAAGAGCTATAACATGGTCTGTTCGAGACCTGAGAGCTGTAAGATGGTCTGTCCAAGAACTATGACACGCTGAACTCTCTAAGGTCCGTCACTTCAAATTTTTGTTAAGATGAGACAGAACCAAGGAGAATACACTCACCTGACAATCTTAAAACTGATTTTTTCCTCTTGAAAGTATCACTCCCAATTTTTTAGCTATGAATTTGAGCCCTCAGTTTTACTTCTCCTTTCTATCTGGAGATTCTGTGACTTTACTTTTCTGGTCCCAGAATTAAAATTCTACACTGTAGTCATACCTTTAGTTATGAATATATTTGAACAGATGAATAATACAACTGACGAACAAGAAATAACAAATAGGAAAGAGCAGATGATAGAGCTCTGAATTGTGCCATAAAACTACAGTGTCCAGAGTGTCATTGTAGAATGTGTAATGTCTACTATTCATTATAGTTCCTCCATTATGTGAGTCTCTTTTTCTTTAATCCAGGGTGACTGACTTGACCAAACTGAGAAGGCAACATCATTTGAGCTGGAAATCTGGGTCTCTATTTCATTCCTGCACTTTGAAGTCCTGTCTAGAGCTCAGCTGAGCTGCAAAGAACTGAACTGAGCTGAGCTGCCAGGTGTGGGACTAACCGATTAAGACAAGTCAGAATGAGAGGGCAGTCAAATCTTTAATTGCTTCCTGAAATAATGTAAGGAAGAGGCTAAACTGAAAAAGGCTTGGACTTTTCCTTTTTCCTTGAGGGCCGAGGGCCAGATGGATCAACACAGATCTAAGGGGTCATCTCACTGCTGGAGCCCCAACCAAAAGTTTCTTGTAGTTTTATGGACCTGGAGTTCAAGCAAGTGGTGGAGGTGGAAGGGACACAGAGGAGACAGACAAAAGTGTTAAGTACTGAGTCAAAGTGGAAACATGTCTTCAAAGTGTATTTTTCCTGTCTTGCTCTACATAGAGGTCTTGCCAAAGATCTTGGCTTCTGCCTTTAGATAAAGAGGGCTCTGAATGGAGGCACCAGGGCTAGAAATGCAGATAAATTCAAGAGCACCGTGGGGCCTGTGCCCTTGACCACAACTCACTTCAAAAGCTACAAAGCACTGGCTATAACCCAAGTCTGGTGCTTGAAGGGCACCTTTTCCCTCAGGCTCATCAGGCAATGTCTTTATAATTGCCTATGATGGGGACTAAAAAACCACATGCAGATTTTTGGCAGGGGTATGTAAACAAGACTAAGATAGCCGACTAAAGGAAGAGAAACTGCCTATGGTGAACATAAATGAACCAGCCTCCAGCCAAACTGGCTGCAGGCTAAACTGATGCTTGAGTAGTGCAACTGAACTCAGCTGAGCTTGATGCAGGTTAGCACCTTCCACCTAAGCCGACTTCAATTTATCAACCCAAGAAAGGATAAATTACATGAGTGTTTTTGGCTTCGGTGTGGTTTGCTTTGTTACACACATGTGAAAGTAAAGTGACACAGACAATCACAAATCTTAAAATATAATCCACTAATTTATTTACAACCACCTAATCATACTGTTATCCAGGGTTTATTTTCTTGGTTTTATATTTCCAAAGCTATTTTAATATCAGTGTTCCATGGCTTTCATATATTTGTTTCTTAAATTTCTGTGGTTTTTACTAACTTCAACATCACTTTAGATACCTTCTTAATTTTGTTGTTGTTGTTGTTTGTTTCTCATATTTAACTTATGCAACTTTTCCCAGCATTCAACTTTTCCACCACATCTTCCCTCCATGTCTCAGGGAAAGAGATAAGTTAAATATAAAAACATTATACAATATATATTTCCAATGCTATAGCATACGAGTCCAAACTTGTAAGTAAATAAATATTTTACACATTTGCATATCAGGGAAATTCAAAGATGAAAATATAGGGAAAAAATCAGTTCATCTCAAAAAAATAAAGTTCTCTGTCTTAGAATAAGAAAGTGAAAGTGAAGTTGCTCAGTCATGTCTGACTCTTTGCGACCCCATGGACCATAGCCTACCAGGATCCTCCATTCCTGGGATTTTCCAGACAAGAATACTGGAGTCGGTTGCCATTTCCTTCTTCAGGACATCTTCCTGACCCAGGGATTGAACCTGGGTCTTCCTCATTGTAGGCAGACGCTTTACCATCTGAGCTACCAGGGAAGTACTGAGGTCCAAAAAGAAAAGAGAAATGGCAAGCATATAACTTAAACCTTGGCCTTGTGAACATGATATATCAGCAGTCTTTCAAAACTTGTGATTCTGATGGTAGTGCATTTTGTGGGACAGATTGTCACGTGTCCCACATGTTGTTGGGCATGAGACAGCCATGAAAGAAATGAGATGGAATTCAGTAAAAATGAAAAGATCATGTGTGCATGCTAAGTCGCTTCAGTTGTGTCTGACTCTTTGCAACCCCAAGGACTGTAGCCTGCCATGGACTACAGGCTATGGACTGGCTATGGACTACAGGCTATGGACAGAGGACAGCCTCCTCTGTCCATGGGATTCTCCAGGAAAGAATACTGGAATGGGTTGCTGTGCCCTCCTCCAGGAGATCTTCTGGACCCAGGGATCAAATCTGTGTCTCTTATATCTCCTGCATTGATAGGCAGGTTCTTTACCATTAGGGCCACTTGGGAAGTCCTGTACATGATCTTAAATTTGGAAGCTTGCCTATAGTAGTAATATTTACAGATTGTCTAGGCTTAATCCCTGTTTCAGTACTCATTTTCAGCAAAATCATAGGTCAATTCTTTATCTTCTTCACTTTATTTTCATTTGTAAAGTGGAAGTGATATTAGTACCAGAGGGTTACTATGATGATAAAATGTGATGATACATTCAGAGAACTGATGCTAAAAGAAATGCTGTATCTGTCTTTCATGCTTCTACTTGTGTTATCTTCACTGGCTGTAGGTTCTTGATGGCAGGGACTCTTCTGTTCAACTTGAAATCCCTAGGGTCCTGTCAGATGCTGCATGCTTCTTAAATCTTTATGGAAGGAAGTAAAGAGAGGAAGAAAAAAACAAGGAGTGATGAAAAGTAGCAAGGGAAGTGGTGGAAGGAATTGAAGAACAAAGGGGAAAGAGAGAGAGATTTGACAAAACTAATACAATTATGTAAAGTTTAAAAATAAAATAAAATTTAAAAAAATAAATAAAATAAAATAAAAACAATATATGTATTTTTTGCAAAAAAGAATAGAAAAAATAATTGTGATTCCAGAATGACTATGAGAAATATCAGTATGTTTATTCAAGTGCTTAATGCTTGAGTTAGTCAAAATTGTAAACCACTAATGAAATCATTGAAGATAAAGAGAAAGAACTCAAAGAGAAAGAACTTCATATATTGGTAGATTCCTGTGATCTTTGTTAAATAATTTGGGATTATCAATGGGAGAACAGAAGAGTAGACATAAACTTCCTAGCTCTTTGGTTTGGTACTAGGACATAAAGCAGTGTATATTGGATCAATTTGCAAGAGCAGTAGGTAGGTCAGGAGGAAATACACCTATCATTCCTCCCAATATTCTTACTTTACTTGCCCAATTTATATCCCACACCCAATCATTATACTTCCTTTTGCCTACACAATTATTCTCAGTTTTGACAGGGATCATTTCACTAATTTTTTAAACCAATCAAACTTTGGTTTGGAGAGTCTACCTTTTTAATAATTTATGCTATTTTTCATTGTTTTCCTTATCTTTCTTTCAAAATAATTTGCTGTTATTTTACTACCTTCTTACAATGGATGATTAGATAATTTGTCTTCCTTTTAAAAATATATATATATGTATTTGAAGGTAAATATCTTTTCTCTTCATGACCCTAATGCTTTTCTAAAATTATATTTTTATTATATATCAGCTCAAAATACTTCTAATTTCAGCTATGACTAAGCATTCAGTATAATTATAAACTGTTTGACTCATGGGTTATTTAGCAATGTATTACTTAATTTCCAATCATTTATCAAATAATTTTCAAATTATATATTTATTATTGGGTTTTTTTGGCTAAATATTCTAATGTCAGAGATCATAGCCTAATGGTTTCCATTTTCTTAAAAATTGTTTGAAACATGCTTTATTTTATATGCATTTTGAAATAATATTTTTGCCTTTTATTGGACACAATAATTCAATTCTCCTTGCCAATCTAATAAGAAATATATTATTGTAATTATCCTATTATTCACATTTTACAGGAGATAAAATTGAGATAGAAAGATTAAATAATTTACCCAAATTCACATAGTTTATAAATGGTGAAGCTCCCAGATATTAGGTCCAGAGTATGACCTCTTAAACCTAAGCTATGTTCTTTTATTTGTTATATATTATAAGAATGAAGGAAAGATAACTTTTAGGTTAGGTTATATGAAGACTCAGTGGTGAAATGATATCTAATCAGGAGATATGAGAATTAGACTTTTCCCCTCTGTGTGACTCAAAGGGGTATATTAGGAGTAAAAAGTGAGATTGCAAAGAGATAACACTAAAATGAAACTCTAACATACAGAGCTATCCAGCAAAAATTGACTTCATTACGAATCATAAGACTCTCCTAACCTGAGACTTCCAAATGAACTGCAGAACCACTAAGTACAGTGAGTACTTAGAGAGTAATTGAGCCTATATGTCACATATATTTTAGCCACTATCAATAACATCTCCTATAGTTAGGAGATTCAGTGAGTGTGAAAACTGGCTGAATTAGCTAGTGTTTCATATTCGTATCGGTCCCTTACATTGTCCTTGAAATATTAGTTTTCCCAGAGAAATAACACTTGAGTTGGTAGCATTATGGTAGTCATCAAACATTGCATTTTTGTCAGATGTTAAGTACAAGAAATATTGTGCTTATGTGTTCTGCCTTTTAGTCAATAATGAAAGCCATAAAAATGATTAACTCTTAGGAAAAATAGAGTCGCTGAAGAAAAATGAAAACAACATATATCTAAGAAAAGAGCAAGCTGAAGAGAAGCATTAAATATTAAAATATAAAACAGAAGCTCATAAAGAAGTACTAAAATAATGTCTTATTCTGTTTATCTACTCCATCCCCTGAGTCATAGGTAAATCAGATTTGTAACTAGATTTAGAAAAAAGGGCTTAATGTCTAAAAAGCTTGGTAAATACCTGCCAAGGGACATATTTGAGGTGAATTATCAGGTACCCCAGTAACTAATACCAAGAGAAGATTGAGAACTTACAGGAAAACCAAACTAACATGCTTTACAATAATGAGAAAACTGTCTGTAACAAGCAGTTCTTAACTCTATAAGGAACTCTATTAACTTCCCAGCATTGTCTCAGAAGGGATGAGGAGAAATTTCTTCCATGTGTTTTTGTCTTGGAGGACAAGGTGGTTGTGGTGACAGAGACTCAGAAGGTTGTTAAAATTTGTTCAGACTTGAGATATCATTGGAGTTACAGAGTTAATCCACTGCTATTCACCATGCTTACTCTCCAGAGATCTGATTAATTTCACCATCTCTGTTGATCAGATACCTGGGATCATAGACACTATTGTCAGTATTGGAGTCAGCCATAGGATTCGTTGTCTTAGAGAGGAGCAGGTGATTGCCAACTAGAAATACCAAACTGTAGCCAAAAACATGGAAGGATATAAAAGCACATATGGCCTTCTGACTATCTAGCTGTGTAAGCTTGACTTAATCATTTTACTAAGCCCAAATTAAAAACAAACAAACAACAACAAAAAAAAACCGGACTCATTTTTGGCAGCTGAAAATTCAAAGACCTTGTGTCAGGTTGAGTTAGAGTTATCCTGTACTAAATAAATCTGGGTTTCTGTAACTAATGTCAAAACCATGATCTTACATGTCTGAGTGGTCTTTCCTTTTATATATATACAATTTTAAGTTTTGTGACTCAAGAGAAAACAGAGTAGTAATTGAATATGAAAAATTATATTGTTATACTTTTTACCTTTTCATTTACTGTATTAATTTTTTTTTCAGTTCTATGGGCAAATTACTTAATAGCTTTTCTTGTGAGGGGTTAAAAAAGCTGCATGCTGATTTTGAATTAGTGTTTATGTAATTCAAGGCTGTACAACTCTACATTATACTCCCAACTATATTCTCAGCACTCATTTGGTAAAGAGCATCCTATATCATGGATAACTTTGACAAACTTAAAAAACTCTAGCAGTTTAATCATCAAGGACAGGATATAAGTTATAATGAGATGCAGTAGAGGAATTTAAGGGACTTAAGGTTAGAAGTATTCTCAGCGATTTAAAATCAATGAAGTGGCATTGTACAGAGGAATCGTTTGCTTTGATTTCTGATTGGAAAATAAATGATCAGAAGCAGATATTTCAGGGATCCAGGTTTTGGTTCAAAGTAAGAATGAACTAAATATTAAAACTCATTGAAATATGTGTTACCAGAAGCTGAAGTCTAATGGCAACTTTTTAGATGCAGTTATACTGGGTTGTGAGTTCAAATAGTTTTCCACTATTCTCCTGTTTTCACTTAACTCCATGTTCATGCTATTTTCTAAGGGACCTTTCATAATATGATTGGAATTAAAGCAACTAAATCTACTCAAAATAAAACTGGGAAATACATAAATTGTTTTCCCTAAAGTGAACACAAAAATTTAAAAAAATTCTCTGATGGATGTGTTAAAAAACCAAACCAAACAAAACAATACTCTGTGAAGTCATAAGACTTGTATTTTATTTCCATAAAATGAGGAAATGAAATTTGATTCATTCTAAGCCTCAAAATGCTGTAGAAGTCTTAAAAATGCTCTTAATTAGATTAAAAATGTAAGCACTGACTCTGCCCTCACAGGCGGAATGTCAAGAAAACTGCATGAGGGCAAAAGTCATAGCTTTTGAGTGGAAAAGAAAATAAAAGGTCAGTTTGTTGAAATTTGAATTTTGAGTGCTGTAAACTACCATGTAGGAGAAGGCAATGGCAACCCACTCCAGTACTCTTGCCTGGAAAATCCCATGGATGGAGGAGCCTGGTAGGCTGCAGTCCATGGGGTCGCGAACAGTCAGACACGACTGAGCGACTTCACTTTCACTTTTTATTTCCATGCACTGGAGAAGGAAATGGCAACCTACTCCAGTACTCTTGCCTGGATAATCCCAGGGACGGGGGAGCCTGGTGGGCTTCTGTCTATGGGGTCGCACAGAGTCAGACATGACTGAAGTGACTTAGCAGCAGCAAACTACCATGTAGAAATTAGGGCATATTTATGCAGATAAAGAGATCTTATGAAGTTGAATTAATATCACAGTTGGTTATTCTTCAGATATTTACTAGCTATGCAGGACAGTTCATTTGCTGCCACTAAGTCAAGGGAAAAAAATCTTCTGTGAGTGATCGAAACAATCGGAGAATCAAAGGACATTTGTTCAAACTGAAACTTCATCACAATCCTACAGGTTTTGTTTGGGGAAATCAATCAAAACTCAGTAAATGCATGTGAAATTAGAAAATGCATATAGCAACAGTGCCTGAGTTGTGAATACTAAATGAGATTAATAAATACAAGTACTTATTATTTTCATTATTATTAATGCAACTACTCTAAACTATTGGATATTTATAAAATAAATCAGTATTGACTCTAACAAAATATTCTTATAGTTTCATTTAGATGTCTAATATATCTATGTTCAAATAGATCTAATTACAAGAACATAGGCAAACATTTGTCATCTGGAATGGAAAACAGCAATCATTATGTTTACAGATTATAGTTTGTTTTTATTAAAATCTCTATTTTTGTTTAAGCGCATCAGAAACTAAACTGCAGTAGTCACAACAAATATTTATTGAATTAGCATTGAATAAATGGATTAACTTTTCTTTGCAGCTGTGCTTTAAATAAATATAAGCTGATTGGACAGATAACCTACAAAAAAAGGAGTTCAATTATACATTTTAAGTCAAATAACTTATTTTAGTTTTCACATATCCCCATTATAAACCTTTAGGCCATACAACTTTAAATATTATTTTATAGCATAATCCACAAGTAGGTAAGTGTTAGTTGCTTCAGTTATTTCTGGCTCTTTCTGATCCCATGGACTGTAGCCTGCCAGGCTCCTCCATCCATGGGATTTCCCAGGCAATAATACTAGAGTGGGTCGCCATTTCCTTCCTCAGGGGATCTTCCCAATGCAGGGATTGAACCCCAGTCTCCTGTATTGCAGGCAGATTCTTTACTATCTGAGACACCAGGGAAGTCCTAGCATAATCCATGTTCTGTGACATTCGAAAGGGTGTTATGGTTTTTCTATTTTGTTTTGTTATTGTTGCTATTGTGAGACACTCTTTCATTAATTTTTGCTTAGATAATACTGCCAAAGTCTCAGTGGTTTACAACAACACACATTCATCTTTCATCCTTAGTCCTGTGGATAAACTATAGATACTCTGTTCCAGGTCTGTTGACACGTCCTCATTCACCCACCCAGGCAGAAAGGGCACTACTTCATGGAGTGTAGTTTTCTTACTGCAGATGAGAGTAGCCAAGAGTCTAAGTAACACTGAGCAAGAGCCCACATGATGTATGTCATGCCTACTTATACATCACTTACTCAAAGCAAGTCACAAACCCAGACCCTGCATGGGGAAGGTGAATATTTACTTCCCAGTAATACTATCAATCAGAGTCACATTTTTTAGGCCCTCTGTGCTATTCCAGTAATGCAGTATTTCACACATTTTAAAAAGATGGTTTTAAATGAAAACAATAGAAAAATATTCTTACTATTAAGCTATGTCATAATGGGACTTAGTCTTTTTTAATTTTTATTATATGTCATGCTATACTTGGTAAGTGGTGGGAATGAGAAAATAACGACATAGAATTAATCAATGCATAATATGAAATTTAAGTGAGTTTATGTTAATCTGCCAGAGCCAGAACTCATTTGACCTGAAAATTACAACATAAGTCTTTATTTCTCAAATTTAGTTTTTAAAATTTAAATTAAATGGTAGTGAGACACATATGGGCTTCCCATATGGCACTAATGGTAAAGAAGCCACCTGCCAATGCAAAAGACATAAGAGACATAGATTCGATTCTTGGGTAAAGAAGATTCCCCTGGAGGAATGCATGACAACCCATTCCAGTATTCTTGTCTCCTGATGACCTACAGTCCATAGGGTCACAAAGAGTTGAATGCAACGAGATCCAAGCAGTCCATTCTAAGGAGATCAGTCCTGGGTGAAACTCCAGTACTTTGGCTACCTCATGCAAAGAGTTGACTCATTGGAAAAGACTGATGCTGGGCGGGATTGGGGGCAGGAGGAGAAGGGGATGACAGAGGATGAGATGACTGGATGGCAACCGACTCGATGGATGTGAGTCTGAGTGAACTCCGAGAGTTGGTGATGGACAGAGAGGCCTGGTGTGCTGCAATTCATGGGGCAAAGAGTCGGACACAACTGAGCAACTGAACTGAACTGAACTGAACTAAACTGAAGGTGACTTAGTGTGCACACATGCAGTCAGACATTTTGGTCATTAATTTTTGTATGTTGTAGTACTTAGCAATTCAGAATTAAAATGTTTTGGGCAGTGGAGCTGCACGAGCTAGGACTATTATCTAAGAATTTAACTGCCAGTTTATGTCACATCTTATCTTCCAAAGCCAAAGTGATTAATTCAAGATGACATTTATGCAATGATGACAATTAAACTCCAAGAAATAACAAGTAAGGATACAAATACATCAACATATTAACCATTTCTTACATATATATAAGCTATAAATATCTGCAAATACATTAATATAAGCTTTAGATTTATTCAGATCTTCAGTTTGCAAAGTTTTAGTGTAGTGTGTTACATATGAATGTGTATGTGCATGTGTTCAGTCTCTCAGTCATACGTGACTCTTTGCAACCCCATGGACTGTAACCCTCCAGGCTCCACTGTCCATGGGATTTTCCAGGCAAGAATATTGGAGTAGGTTGCCATTTCCTCCTCCAGGAGTTTTTTCTGATCCAGGTATTGAACCCATGTCTCCTATATTGCAGGCAGATTCTTTACTGTTCAGCCATATGGGAAGCCCATGTCATATATGTATAAATTAGCTATATAATACAATGCATAAAATAATTCATCTAGATATCTAAATATATGTCTACCAGTTATAAATTTGGCAGTTGACTTAAGGTAATTTATTTCAAATTCCACTGATGACAATACTCTAAATTATGTTCAATGCTATATATTACTTTTAATGTATCTTTATGATTGTATATATGTATGTATGTGTGTGTGTGTGGAAACAGAGAACATTATATTTATATTCATGCTGAATGCTTTCTGAGGAAATGTATAATTTTTACTATTTTCTAAACTAAAAAGACTCAATTTACTCACAAATGATTTTCACAAATGATTTTAGCTTTGTCTAAAAATTATATAACAAGTCTGAGTTGCTTACAAATTCCTTAATGAACAATATTTTCCCCAACATCTTTACATCTGTGAACAATGAAGGCTTATAACCCTTATAATTTGCAAACATATTATAAATTTGGCCTGAATAGTTAGAGAACATGGATTGACTATTAATGTTAAATTACAGGCAAATTATTTATCTTTACTTCTTCTTAGAATTATATAGATAGCATCACCTACAAAATATCTAGTGAAGACATTCATTTCTCATAATATTGAGTTTAGAATTATTCCACATTTTCTGCTTTAAAAAAGAAAAATTTCAGTAATTATGACCATATTGTGTACAACATTAAATTCTGTGTTCATAATCAAATGATTGAAAACTTTCAATAGTTCATTTAATCAACTCCAAATACTATTCGATTCTTCCCAATGTTATGAGAACTCAAGTCAGTTCCTTACTTGAAAATACAAGCATTATTGGCTTATTATTCAGTTCAGTTCAGTTCAGTCGCTCAGTTGTGTCCGACTCTTTGCGACCCCATGAATTGCAGCACACCATGCCTCCCTGTCCAGATGCAAAAATAATGTTTTTGCATTTTTGAAATTTGTCATTTGATATTGGAATACAATTTAAATGAATGTGGTTATGTTATATATTATTTTGATGTGAATTTCTCACTGTATGTTTTTTTGCTAATAACTTATTACCTGCTGTTTACTTTATATTTATTTTAGACTATGGAAATGCTGTTAGACAAAAGCAAATTTGAGCAACTTTCTTACTTGAGTTCAAAATGGATCATAAAGCTGTGGAGACAACTCACAACGTCAATGATGCATTTGGCCCAGGAACTGCTAACAAACATACAGTGCAATGGTGGTTCAAGAAGTTTTGCAAAGTAGATGAAAACTTTGAAGAGGAGAACATTGGCCAGCCATTGGAAGTGACAATGGCAAATTGAAAGGATTATGGAAACTGATCCTCTTAGAACTTCCCAAAAAGTTGTCAAAGAAAGAACTTAACTTCAAACATCCTGTGGTTCTTCGGCATTTGAAGCAAGCTTGAAAGGTGAAAAAGCTTGATAAGTGGGTGCCTCATGGGCTAAGAAGAAATAAAAAATAATCGTCAATTTTAAGTGTCATCTTCTCTTAATTCATGCAACAACTGCAAAGCATCAACAAACCATTTCTTGATCAGATTGTGACATGCAATGAAAAGTGGATTGTATACGACAACCAACAGCAAACCACCTCAATGGTTGGATCAAGAAGAAGCTCCAAAGCACTTCCCAAAGCCAAACTTGTACCAAAAATGGTTGTGGTCACCCTTTGGTGGTCTGCTGCCAGACTGATCCACTATAGCTTTCTGAATCCCTGAGAAACCATTACATCTTAGAAGTGTGCTCAGCAAATCAATGGGATGCACCAAAATTGCAATGACTGTAGCTGGCATTGGTGAACAGAAAGACCCCAATTCTTCTCCACGACAATGTCTGACTGCACATTACACAACCAGAACTTCAAAAGTTGAATGAATTGGGCTTTGAAGTTTTGCCTCATCCACCATATTCACATGACCTCTCAACAACCGACTACTACTTCTTCAAGCTAATTGATAACTTTTGTAGGAAAAACACTTCCACAACCAGCAGGAAGCAGAAAATGCTTTCCAAGAGTTTATAAATCTGGATGCATGGATTGTTATGCCACAGGAATAAGCAAACTTATTTCTCGTTGGCAAAAATATGTTGATTGTAATGGTTTCTATTTTTATTATTACAGATGTTTTTGAGCCTATTTATAAAGATTTAAAATCCATGGTCCAAAATCAGAATTTCGTTGCCATAACATAATAAGTTTCTAATTGAGATATTAACAATGTCATTTCCAGAGTAACTGATTGATAAAAATTAAAGATAAGAGGGAGATAGAGGAAAAGAGAGAATTTCTGTGAAATAATTTAAGTAAATATTAAAAGGATATTTAAAAAGCAAGCCTTTCACAAGTCTGAATATTTTCTTGAAATAGATTTAATGACTTTAGAATTTCCTCTTATGTAACTTTTTAATACTCATTGAAAGAGAAGTTGGACTGGATTGTTGGTATCCAGATATCTAAGATGAGATTCTCAGGTAAAATACTGCCTTGGTGGAACTAAATGAATCCTCCCTTAGAACTAAAGGAATCCTCCCTTAACCTCTGATTGACATTTAACCGATGAGAGTGCATTCAGGGTACCAGAGTTGTGTTATATAGATGGAAATAGGGTTGATATGAAAATTCAATCATGGTGGAGTTTGACATCAAGGCCATGACTGGATAAACAAAGATAATTGCACAAAAGTCTTAAATGTGCTGCTATTTCTACCAACTCAATAAACCATTTGTCTTTCTGTAATAAGAAGTATTATTTAATAATCTAAGCAATATCACAGTATGAACAGTATGTGAACTGACATAAATAACAACTGATTTGGCTTTAAAATGTCAATTATTAATCATGATTACTTGTGTAATATTCAGCCTTTTCAATGCATTTTTAAGCACCATGACTGAAGAGGCTGTTACAGTTTTAATATCTTGACAGTCTTTGGAATAAGTAGGCACCAAATAAATATATGTGAAATAAGATAAAAATGATTTCTACAAGTTTACATATATTTCAGGCACTTTTGAATTGTGATGTTGGAGAGAACTCTTAGAGTCAATTGGACTTCAGGGAGATCAAATCAGCCAATCTTAAAGGAAATCAACATTGACCTGAATATTCATTGGAAGGACTGACGCTGAAGCTGAGGCTCCAATAATTTGCTGGAAAGAGCTGATTCACTGGAAAAGACCCCGATTTTGGGAAAGATTGAAGGCAAAAGGAGAAGGGGGTGGCAGAGGACTAGATAGTTAGCCTCACTGACTCAATGAACATGACTGAGCAAACTCCAGGTGATAGTGGAGGACAGAGGAGCCAGGCATGCTGCAGTTCATGGGGTCCCAGAGTCAGAAACAACTTAGCAACTTAACAACAACAATTAGCTCATTCATTCTTTAAGTAAATATTTATTGATCACTTGCTAACCACTTAAGGATATATCAGTAAATAAGACACGTAAAAAAATCCTGCCTTATTGTACTTACAATATATAAGGGAAAATGGAACACACGATAAGCAATGAATAAATAATTTCATAGTTTATTAGAAACCAATAGGTGATTCTGAAAAATTATAAGAAAATAGCCTTACTATAAGGCTGATTAGAAAGAGTCCAAGGCAGGTTACTGTATTAACCTATAGAAATGCTAGCTTAATTCCTTTGCTATGCTACTCACTAGCTTCATGACTTCACTTCTAAAATACTTCTGCAAAATCAATGATTTGAAAATTTACCCCAAGGTGCTTATAACTACAACATTCTAGTACTCTATGTCTAAGCTCAGCAACTCTGATCTATCACTGAGGATAAATCAGTGATATAAATGATAGTTTGAATAAACATTCAGTGTCTATTGACATAGACAATATGTCTAAAAACCCTGACTTTGATAATGTATGAACAAAACATATTTGTTATGCTTGAAACTCAGGATGAAATTTATTCATCACCCAGAACTTTTGCATATGGAAAATTGTTAATTATGCCATAGAATCTTTGAAGTTATTAAAAATATTACAATGGTATGCACAAACAAAATTCCTTCACAGTAGAACATGAAGAAAGTAATGTTTTATAATGTTATACAATATAACACTATATTTATGATGTTATATAATGGAAAGTCTGTTTGGTGTTTTGGAATACAAAACTGTGGTGTAAAAAATGTTAGTCATAGTCTGGGTTTAATGTGCTAGATGTGCTTGCTGCCTGTCTACATTTTTCCAGGTGATTCTTCAAACTAAAGCTTAAATACTTAAGAATTTCAAATATGACAAATAGCTTTTGAAGTTGACTTTTGTGTGTGTGTCAGAGAAACACGAGATGGAACATAAATAAAAACAGCTCACGGAAACAAGGTTTAAGATCTGACATTTCTAAGCATCAGGTTTCTTCTGTCCTCAGGGAGATAAACGAAACTATTGAAAACCCCATTAGGTATATTTATAGCTCAGGTTTAATGTCCAGGATGTAAACAAAGATGCCAGACTGCCAGCTATCAACTTTGGTATGGAAGAAAACAGCTTCTCAGAGTGAACATTTTCCTCCTTTTCTCATCAATATTCACAAAACATGGCAACCTAATATTTTATGCAGCACACGGGGAGACTCCTTTTAGATTAGTTTCCATAAAAATTTTTATTTTTTTGTGAACCATTGTCTGTGGAAAATTCACTGAACTGTTTTCTGCTATACTTACTTTTTCTTCGATATGGGTACAGTAGATTAGGAAAGCAGTGTTCAGAACTTTCCATAGCTCCTCAAACGGAGAAGAAACATGTGAATTAATAACTAATGCTGTAGGAAATGTACCAATGAAATGTTCTAGGAAGAATATTTGTAGCTACTGGGAGATGTATGAAAACAAAAGAACATCTCATGTTTCAAATAATTATAGCAGTTATAGGGTATGAAAAATAGACTTTTCCATACAGTTTCAAGGGGTCTTACTTGTATATTTCATGGACTAAGTATTTGTGTACCCCCAAATACACATGCTGATACTTTAATCTTCATTGTTGCTATATTTGGAGTAAGGAAGTAATTAAGGTTAAATGAGGTCATAAAGATGGAACCTTGATCTCATGGGCTTCCCTGGTGGCTCAGATAGTAAAGAATTTGCCTGCAATGCTGGAGACCTGGGTTTGATCCCTGAATCAGGAAGATCTCCTGGAGACAGGAATGGATACACACTCCAGTATTCTTGCCTGGAGAATCCATGGACAAAGGTGCCTGGTGGGCCATAGTCTATGGGTTGCAAAGAGTCGGACACAACTGAGTGAAATCATTTTCACTTGATTTCATAGGATTGGGATCTTTATTAGAAGAATCACCACAGAGCTCACTCTCCCTTCTTTATTTTTCTTTTTTTCTTTCTCTCCCCATGCACACACAAAGAGGTCATGGGAACTCACAGTGAGATGGTGGCCATCTACAAGACAAAAGCAGATGCCTGAGAATGAAACTTTCCTTGCTGGTAACTTGATTTTGTGCTTCCAGCCTTTAAAAATGTGAGAAGTAGATTTCTGTTGTTGAAGCCATTCAGTATGTAGTACTGCATTATGGCAGCCCAAGTAAGCTAATACAGTTTTTAAGATTTAGGAAACACAACCATCTCTCTATATAAGCAAAACTCTCTAAGATAGTATTCTAAAGTGGAATTGACAGTTTCGAGAGAAACCCTGAGTTCACTGTCATTAGAGACCAAAAAATATTCAAAGACTTCTGTGTGTTTTGGCATCAACTACATAATTCAGTTGAATTGTACAATTCTACTATTCTAAAACTGGATGAAAACTTCTGATTCTGTGAACTGAATTAGCAATGTTGACCAGGAAATACATCTATGAAAGTAATGTAACTGTGTATTTTTAAAGTGTGAAAAAAGGGAAAAAAAATGGAAAAGGAGACTAAGAAAAAGTAAATTCCAATGTTGGTGAAAGAGATGGTTAAGAGAGATTAGGAAGTGATATTGAAATATGAAAGAAAAATTAAGGTGTTTATGGATTAACAACTGACCATAGTAGCTAGGGGAAAAATGATTACTACTACTTCTATACTGCTATCTCATAGAAACTTACATTACTCTTTTATTATTATCATTATTTTTTTAAATTTTATTTTATTTAACTTTACAATATTGTATTGGTTTTGCCATATATCAAAATGAATCTGCCACGGGTATACATGTGTTTCCCATGAGCTCCATGGGTGTACTCAAAGGTACTCTTTGAAAAAAAAATTAAATTCTATGTATAGATTACAAGTCACTGATGCCAAATTAGGTATAGTTTTTAAATATCTAATAATCATTGAAGCAGAATGAATTTTCAACTAGTCACTTTTGAAGACTGATTCTATAATTTATAACCTTAAACATTACCAAACATTGTTAGACTTTTAAGATGTTCTCCACATTCACTGGAAATTTAACAGGTTTTATCTTCCATTCAAGCTTCTTTTTCTCTGGGACTTATTCCTTGAAATTGCTATCTTTATGCTGAATTAGTATTTGTCTCAGGAACATGCTTAATATAGCAAGAAAAATAGTCTAGAGAATTCTACTACCCTATGAATTAAACTAACAGTCCAAGAATCTTGGTAAGTAAGCAAAATTCACATTCAGACAAAATTTACATGTTTATTAGCTTTTGTATAAGCAGATATCTTTAAGTCAACTTTTTATGCACAAGTTGCCAGTTATTTTAAAATTCTTGCAGCTCTTATATGACAACCTGAAAATAAAATATTTGACCTTTTGTTTAGAAAGCTGTGAATAAGAATATAGCATAACAAGATATTTTTTCAGTTGAGATGTTTAACAGGTTAAGTTTGTTTCACAGGAATGTTCATCAAAGGTTTTACATTCTGTCTTTACATTGGCAAAGGAAGAAGTCAAAGAACTGGTTCCCAAATGTTCCATGTGCCAGTCCCTTAACAACTGATTGTAAAATCTTTTGAAGAAGACTATCAAGTATACTTTTCCATCTAGGAGAGCAAAATATTTTTATGTCTGTATCTCATTTGCCTATGATCAAAACTAATTGAATTTTTGGATGCTCGAGCTTTCCTTTTTCTTATAGTCTAACTCAACAAGTTTGTTGAAATCATCATGTAGCAATTTTGATTTGAAATTTTACATTCCTGTAACACAGCTTCCATGTTGCTGCCATGGAAGTCTTTCAAAATAACTAGCTTAATTGTTTTATTGCCAATTTAAAATAATTCAATGTCACCCACTAGGAAAAGCCCACATTATTCAGTACATGGTATAAACGTGTGTGTGTGCGTGTGCTTGTGTAAAATTAGGTTCTGTTTCTCCACTTTCTTTAAAAATTACTTTCTACTCACACCACACCACTTGAAGTTCGTCTCATCTATGCTTTATGTTAACCTCAGACAGCATAACTCCTGCTTTCTAAATGCCTACCTCTTCTCCACCATCAATAGCTTAGGAAATCAGGTTAGACTATTTTACTTACCTTTAAAATTTTATTTCAAAAGTCCACTCATTTATTTCTTGTATGTCAAACACTTTCCTTTTGCAAGATTAAATCATTCAAACCAACACTTGTGAGGCTATTGAACTTTGTAAATGTTTCTACCATAATACCTCTAGCATTTATTGCATTTATTTACTTTCATTGTCTATCTCCCACTTTAAGATCAGTGACTCTCAAGAGTTGAATTATATAAGAATATCTATGTTAGTGGGTGGCGACAGACATGGAGGAGGGGTGTCAAACTCCAAGATTTAATGTTGTTTATTCATTGTTTGTCACTAGAGTGAAATCCTGAGATCAACTTGAGACAAGGACAAGATTTTTTTTTTTGTCTCTTTGTAACCAGTACTCAGCAAAGTGTCTAGCTGCACATAAATATTCATTACACAAATGAATGGATGCTTTCTCATGAGAAGGTACAGATATCCTGAATGTACACAAACATTTTATTTTTCTTCTTTTGGTAAAATTTTAATTTGTGAGATAGAGGAAGCACCTGCTATCTACATGTATACACACACACACACACATATGAATATTTGTGTTTAATAAGTGTGTTTATATGGTGTATATTTGTAGGTCCCATAGAGTCTGAACCCTGGAAGAGTGGAGTCTTTTCTGGTTTACTTCTTTGTATATTTGTATCTCTCAGCTTTTATCAGAATGTCAAATAGGTATTCAATAAATACTTGGTGATTAAATGAATGTATCTGCTGATACATAGTTGATGGAAAAGAATTGATGGTTTAAAAGCTGCCTCTGTTTTCATTAGCTGCTCTAGGAATCAAGATAACATTAATCTTTGGAAATGCAGTTTCCATCATCAAAGAAACAAAACAAAGTACACACACATGTGCACACACAGGCACACACTCAAATGACCTTTCCAATATAGAGATGGTAAACACCAGAGTCTAGGTTTTATAGTCTAGAATTTAGAAAAATTAGGTACATTTTGCTGTGCATATTAAAGTAAAATGATTGCTTCTATTTCACAACCAAAGCTGTGACTTCAATGGAATTCTGATGATTTTTATCTATACAGTGCTGGGCATAAATTCTGTCATTTGATACTTGCTCCATAAATCTTAGTTGTCTTGAGCTAAATGTATTGACTTGAACTTATTTAGAACACAACAAATGGCAATATCAATACCTCATATATATTTGAGTTTATATTTGCATTATTGTTGTTGTCTAGTCGCTAAGTCATGTCTGACCCTTTTGCAACCCCATGGACTGTAGACCACCAGGCTCCTCTGTCCATGGGAGTTTCCACGCAAGAATACTGGAGTGGGCTGCCATTTTCTTCTCCAAGGGATCTTCCTGACCCAGGGATCAAACCCATGTCTCCTGCACTGGCAGATGGATTCTTTACCACTGAGCCACCCAGGAAGTCACTGTATTTGTTTTCCCATATAATCAAAATAGGAACACTTTAATATATTAGACCATAAAATACTTATATAATAGCTGAAAGTATTTACTTAAAATCAAAAGATTATTTTTGTATCCAGATTGAGATATTTTTAATATTTATTTTTATTTATTTATTTGGCTGCTGTGGGTCTTAGTTGCAGCACATGGGATATTTAGCTGCAATATGTGGGATCTAGTTCCCTCACCAGGAATCAAACCCAGGGAGCTTGGAGTCTTAGCCACTGAACCATCAGGGAAGCCCTGGATTAAACTCTTTTGAAAACCACATAGCAGTAGCTTTCTGTCAATTACTATTTGCCAAACATGGCCAAACTATTTGCCAAACTTTTCCAACAAAGGTCGATAGTCAAAGCTATGGTTTTTCCAGTAAACATGAATAGATATGAGAGTTGGACCATAAAGCTGACTGCCGAAGAATTGATGCTTTTGAACTATGGTGTTGGAGAAGACTCTTGAGAGTCCCTTGGACTGCATGGAGATCAAACCAGTCAATCCTAAAGGAAATCAGTCCTGAATATTCATTGGAAGGACAATTACTGAAGCTGAAACCAATACTTTGCCACCTGATGCGAAAGGCCGACTCATTAGAAAAGACCCTGATGATGGGAAAGATTGATGGGAGGAGCAGGGGATGACAGAGGATGAGATGGTTGAATGGCATCACTGACTTGATGGACTTGAGTTTGAGTAAGCTCCGGGAGTTGGTGAGGGACAGGTAAGCCTGGTGTGCTGCAGTCCATGGGGTCACAAAGAGTTAGACATGACTGAGCAACTGAACTGAACTGAACTGAAACATGGTCCTAAACAGTTTGTAAACATCATTACACTTGAGCCTACGAGTTACTATTATTTCCACTTTACAGTTAAGAAAACTGAGGCACACAAGAGTTTGAGACTATCACAAGCTGGTTCCACTAGGATATTTGCCCTATTTCACACTATGCTGCCGGTTTGGTAATATCTTTCAGTGCAGGGCTGAAAATGAAAGCACAAATTTAGTGCCTGTGGAAGAAAACATTCTCTCTTCTGCTCTTGAAAATATGCAATGTCTATTCTAACTTAGATATGAAGGGGAAACGGAGTAGCAAACAGGATTTATAAACCACTGGTATAAATTAATTAATTTTTTTGTCTTTGAATATTTGCATTGAAATCTGAATAATAAAAAAACCCATAATTGTGTTCTATATTCATTTTATACTTCTATAGGGTAATTGCTTCTTTATAATAAAATATGAAAGGGTTGTTTCAGAAATTCTGATCACTATTCTTTTTCCAACTAGTCATGCCCAACAGATGTTTTTAAAATGATAAAACTGGTTTAATCAACCTCATTAACATTAATATTTGAGAAATTACTTGCCTTTAATGCATCTAAGACTAGAGCACAGCTAATTGTATTATGCAAAATTGTGAGGCACTACTAAAATCTTACCAGCTTTAGAATAAGTGAGCAGTACACCCAGAACACTGTCCCAGCATTTTTAAGGCAAAATTTGCTCATTTCTTTTTGTAATATTTAATATGAAGCACATAAATTTTCCCCTCAAATAATGAAATAACTTCTTTCTCAAGTTCTTGTTTTCTCTCTCTCTCTCACATACTCATACACATTTTAATCTAGAAGTTGCTCCATTGTTTCAGAGTAAATGCATGCAATGATTTATGTTTTATCTATCTCTACACCTAAATTCTAAGAGTTACAAAATACCACTTAGCAAACTTAGTGTGTCTGGTTGAAATTAGAGCCCTGCAATCTGTCTTAATGAATGATAATATTAATTCTGATAAGAGCAGAGTCTTTTATTAAGCATAGACATGTTAAAAGTTTTATTTCTCTTTTAATCAAGACAACTGTATAGGCAAGGTAATGCTACCTGCCAAGCAAAGTACTGTCTCTCATTGGACAGGGTGCTGAATTAACAATATCATATGTGACTGTGTCATCTCTGTCTATTGCATTTCATTCATAATAAATAATGAAAAGTCATAATAAATAATGAAATAAGTAATCATCCATTCTTTTGTTAATAGTAAATATATTATTGAGCACCTTCTATGGGCCATATACTGTTCTAGGTTCTTTCAGAAGATGTAACAAAGATGGAAACAGATGAAGTATCCACCCTAGAGTTTATACCCTCTTTGATAGTAACATAAATTTGAACAAGCTCCATCATCCCTTGCTTCTCTCACTCATCCTTATCCCATGGCTGTTTTTCTTGCTGTATTAGAACAGACCTCAGCAGGTATTCTTGTTATTTTAATCATCTTAAACTGCACCCTGGCTCACTATGAAACTTTCATCATGACTGCATCAAAGACCAATGAGCCATGGAAGAGTATTTCAATCTCAGTTGACCATATGCACATGTAGAAGTGTGTAGGGCATGCATGTCATGATCTGCAAGTATCTTACCTGTCAGACTAAATATTTTGACACCTAACTAGTTTGGTGCTGTGAACTGAGTTAGTAATTTTTCCAGAAGGATCATGCAACAGAAGGCTTTTCATGGTCTGCTCTTAACAGTCAAATGTATCAGCAAATAGATTAGCTAGAAATTTACATTACACACTGAATAAAGTGCAACTAATTTAAACAGCTCCACAGTGTGTAATTTTTTTGTGTGGTGCCATTATCTAATTGAAAGAGAAAGATTTGGCCTGAATAAGCCTGATCATTAAATCAGTGTATCTTTAACTCTATGTCTGTATAAATGGGGGTTGTTTTGCCCTTAGGGGAAACTAGGCAATATTTGGAGACATTTTTTTGACTATCACAACTGGGTGGATGCTTTTGGCATCTCAAGGGTAGAGATGGCCAAGAATACTGCTTTTTGCTGTACTATGCATAGATCAACCCCCGACAAAGAATTGTCTGGTCCCAAATGTCAATAACATTAAATGTGAGATACCGTGATCCAAATAGAGTGTGAAGGAAAAGTCAATATTTTCATTTCTGATATAATGTCACTCAGTTATCAATAGGGTTGCCAGATTTAGAAAATAAAAAAATTCAGGATACCAGTTGAATTTGTGTTTCAAATAAATAACTTTTTTATAGCTGTGTCACAAGCACAGTTTATTCTATTAGGGATAGGGTTGGGGAAGTCGCTCAGTGCTCATGTGCCCAACATCCTGCCTGAAAATAGAGCCTTTGCCTCCTGGAATATGGTCCCTCCTACACACACTGTTTGGTTTTGCCCTCACTCCTATGCCACAGAATTCCTTTTTCACAAAAGTCTAAGTATCAGCAAACTTACTGATGCATTCTTTTGATTTGTTCTGATTAAACTCTAAGATTTGTAAAGGCAAGGATAACATTTAGGTGCATTCTGCCTTTAATATAGCAGTCAGTTAGTAATCTCTTAACAGCCTAGTGAAGCAGAGGTCCTGTCATGTGTGCGTGGTCAGCCGTGTCCAACTCTTTTGGGACCCCATGGACTTTAGCCCAGCAGGCTCCTCTCTCCATCAGGTTTTCCAGGCAAGAATATTGGAGTGGATTGCCAATTCAGTCTCCAGGGGATCTTCCCCACCCAGAGAACAAAGCTGCATTTCCTGTGTCTCCTGCATTTTCAAGTGGATTCTTTAACACTGAGCCACCTAATATTCAAGTAGGTCTTGAATAATAGAAAAAGTTCAGATAGTAGAGATTAGTTGAATAGATGTTCGTGATGGACAAATACATAAGTAGGTTTGACATATACTGAAAATGGTGTGGAAAATCATCAGATTTGAAATCATGCGAATGATAAAGCAGGAGACCTGGGTTTGATAACTGGGCTGGGAAGATCCCCTGGGGAAGGAAATGACAACTCACTCCAGTACCCTTGCCTGGAAAATTCCATGGATGGAGGAACCTGGTAGGCTATAGTCCATGGGATTGCAAAGAGTTGGACACAACTGAGCAACTTCACTAGAATGATAAAGACTTGAAGGAGGGAAAAAATATTTTGGAAACATGTAACCATATTTTACATGATTTTGAGCATCAGAAAGAAGGTTCAAAATGGTTGGGCAAGGGAGTGCCAAACTAATTACTGGACAGAGAAGCCACCTGATACAAGGGAACTTCTGGAAAAGCAATCATTGGTTTTTAAGTAAAATAAGAAAAGAGCTGGGAAATATCAGCATAAGACATCCAAATACCATGGAACCATTTGTTATTTATGCAGAGCACATATTATAACATTTATAAGGCACACAATTTTCTTATTTTTAGGTATTAAATTCTAATTTCTGCATCTGTCTTTTATAAAACTACAATTCTATGAGGATGACTGAAATTTGACAAAGAATATAAAATATGCATAAAATAGAATATACCTCTGATTAATAAATCTTCAAAGATAAATCAGAAAACTGGAACATAGTCATTTAAGGTCCTGAAGTGCTTCCAAATTCTCTAAATTGTCATGAATGCAGCTGCCCAATATTTTCTGATTTATGCTCAATTTTTCAAAAAGATGCATTTTTGCCTCATGGTTAAGAAAAGATAGATGAATACGTATTTTCCAAAGACACCTATTAAAATTAGTCTTCAATGATGTCAGATAAAAGTCTCCTTTCATTTTTAGCAGAAAAGAGGCAGATCTCAGGTAAAGAATTTATTAAGTTTAACTGTCAAATCCATTACATAACTGTTTATATTAGTTTGCATAATATTCTGTTTCACAATCAGTGCTATCAATTGATACCATCTCTATATAATTTGATATTTTTTTCTTTTCAAAAGTACCCTCCACTTATTTGATGTGACTGCCCCACATACATGTGTCTATAGTGAGTGTTCAAAGTAGTTCTCTCGGGTTGTTCTTTGCTCAACACAATGTAGGCAATTCTATAGATAGATGTTGTGAATTTTCTGAGTCTAATCTCAAATCTCTGAAGTTTTCACTTGGGTCTGGTCTTTGAAGAATGCCATTCACACCTTCTGTCCTTTATCTTCCTGTCTGCATTGACTTCCCTTTCATGCTATTACCAAATTCTACCTAATTCTAGATTCCTTCCCACATCACTTTCATCAGGAAAAACGTCTCATCTTTATCCCCCACAATCCTATAGCACTTTATCTGAATATTTATTACATAATTTATACAACTATGATTTATATTATTAACAATTTATAAGTACTTATCTCATTTTTTAACTTAAGAAACTGTGATATTTAGAGGAAGGGAGATAGCAGTGGGAAGTATACATGATTGATTTGTAACTAATCAGTGTCTTAAACATCTACCTTGAAGATACTAAGCTTTCAGTAAATCTTTACTGAACTAATCCAAATGTCAGAAAATCAGTTTTAATAATTTTGTTTTGAAAAAAATAATGATTTTGTTAGAAAAAAATCCTGATATACATATAAATTCAAGAAATATGTGGTGGATGGTAAAACATCAAGGAACAATTCCTATCACTTGATTTTTGATCTTTAAAAAGTTACTTTGGGGGCACAATATATTGACAACAATCCTGCATATTTTTGCTATTTTCCATCTTTATAATTATGTGATGCTTGAAAATGACTATAGGTAGTTATTAGTATTGCCATTTAGACAATTAGAAAAATAGTAGAGTTTAATTTTTCCTTCTTTGTGGGATGAATGTGAGCACCAACTAGACAAAATGAGTAGAACTATAAAGATTATAAAAACAAATCATTGTTAGTACTACTTTCCATTTCATGATCTACTATGCTGGATTAAGAAATATTCTCCCCTTGCTTTATGTAAATTTTAATAAGATTAATAAAACAATGGTTTTAGACTGTTTTATAACTTGTAAATCATGTTTGTATATATTAACTCATCCCTCATAATAGACTTGGAAAATTGGGTTTATCTGCACACTGCTAAAATTAGGCTCTAAAACAAAATTTAAAAATCTTAGCTATGTTTTTGTATGTGTGTTTGTGTGTGCGTGTGTGTGTGTGTGAGAGAGAGAGAGAGAATGAGAGAGAGAAATTTGTTTTTTCTTCCTTTTGCCCTAGAAAATTTGCATAGTGGGTTATTTTTAGTTCATATTTCTTTGTGATCTTTAAGCATGGTTTGAATAGTATGAAGCACAATATCCAAATATAATAGAAAATACTTACCATATTATTGCTATTTCAATAGCAAATAGAATGATGCAGCATCTCAACATAACAGCCACTGGTTATCATCATATTTAGGATGGTATTGAGAAATAATCGCTGGACATCTGTTCTATTTGAGTAACTGGAAGATCTCATACGTGTGAAATAAAATCTCAACACTGTTCTTCAATATCTTCAGAAGATGAGATATTTGTATAAGCATATCTTCCTAAAAATATTCATGTTAATTTTTTTAAACTGCAGAATAATTCTAAACCTTTAGGCTTGTTTCATATGACTTAACATAAACTCAATGACGAAATTATGCAGTTTGGTTAATCATGAAGTTAGATTTTCAAAGCCTAAGCATCTCAAAACTAGCTAGAGGGATTCTTCTGTTTCCCAATATGGTATTGCTAATGGTGCTTTGACAAAGGTTTTATACAGTCCAAATAATGTTCTTTATTTAGTAGAGTTGATCACTTATTGTATAAAAGCCTTAACTGAGGCAGTGTTTGATGCTCTTTTCAAACTTATTTTGCAAATAAATTCCTTAATTTCTCTTTTCTGGCTTCTAGACTCATTGCAAATCTCAGTCATGTCTCCTATAAAGCTACTCTGATATTTTTTGTAATTTTATCCTCAGTCTAGATGTACTGATTTTTCAGAACTTCTCTCTTTTTAATTCCTTTTGCTAATATTCTGAATATGTTTCTACAGTTTAGTTGATTTTCTCTGCATAAATATTGTCAGATTTTATAATCTGAAATTTCTCTTGATGTTTATTTAGACTTACAATTTCAACGTTTTGACATCAGCACAAAGATGTCCCAAAGTAATCTTATCTGAGTATTTCAAACAACTATATCATTTCTACCTCAAAATCTTCACATCTTTTTTCATCTCCTTGATTTCCGTTAACTATACAAGCATTACCCTAGATATCTTCAAAAGTTTAAATAAACCCTTGACATTAACATCTGATTTTCTCTCCTGTAAAAACTGATTCAACTATATGAATTCTGCTGCCTAACTACATCATGCATTTATTCATTCCTTCATTAATATTTTCATCCCTTTATTAATCCAGCAAACATTTCTCCTTTATGTCACATTTAACTGAATCTAATTAGCAGTATTCTGAGACAGACTTCTAGCTGATTTTTGTTTCTCCTTGCTGCCACCACTGGAAACCACTGCAACACACAAGGCAAGCGCGCGTGCACACACACACACATACACACACTATTAAATACTAAATCACCAATCATAGTTCTACTAATTTCGCTTTCTAGTTAACAAACTTAATGATTTATTGTTACTTTCAAGCTTAAGCCTAGGGTCCATTGGTCTATAACTTCCAGTGCCTCATCAGATCAGATCAGATCAGTCACTCAGTCGTGTCCGACTCTTTGCAACCCCATGAATCGCAGCACGCCAGGCCTCCCTGTCCATTACCAACTCCCAGAGTTCACTCAGACTCACGTCCATCGAGTCAGTGATGCCATCCAGCCATCTCATCCTCTGTCGTCCCCTTCTCCTCCTGCCCCCAATCCCTTTCAACATCAGAGTCTTTTCCAATGAGTCAACTCTTCACATGAGGTGGCCAAAGTACTGGAGTTTCAGCTTTAGCATCATTCCTTCCAAAGAAATACCAGGGCTGATCTCCTTCAGAATGGACTGGTTGGATCTCCTTGCAGTCCAAGGGATTCTCAAGAGTCTTCTCCAACACCACAGTTCAAAAGCATCAATTCTTCAGCGCTCAGCCTTCTTCACAGTCCAACTCTCACATCCATACATGACCACTGGAAAAACCATAGCCTTGACTAGACAAACCTTTGTTGGCAAAGTAATGTCTCTGCTTTTGAATATGCTATCTAGGTTGGTCATAACTTTCCTTCCAAGGATTAAGCGTCTTTTAATTTCATGGCTACAGTCACCATCTGTAGTGATGGTGCCTCATATGTTCTAACAAAACTAGATCATCCACTGTCTCCTAAACACTGTTTATGCATTTGTGGTCATAATAATCCTCTTCCTATTTCATCACCACGACCCATCTGCATCTGTTAAGGCTTAAATCAAATCTCATTCTCCTTAAAGATTACTTTTGGACTAACCTTAACTCAGTGCTCTCTGTTTTCCTAGAAAGCTCAATAAATCTTTATTTTCCTATTTCTCTCTGAATCTCTCATAATTTAGAGTTTTCAAACTGAAACTTGGGGAGCTTAAGGTTTCCTCAGAGGTGTTGCATAAATTGTCTTAAAGGGCCAAGGAGAGGAGTAAATGGGTATAGATTCAAATTTTAAAACTCAAACTTGAATCAAACACACTATATTTTTATTTTATTTTATATATAGTGTATTTCCACCTGGTGGCTCAGCTGGTAAAGAATCCACCTGCAATGCAGGAGACCTGGGTTCGATCCCTGGGGTTGGGAAGATACCTTGGAGAAGGGAACAGCTACCACTCCAGTATTCTGGCCTGGAGAATTCCATGGACTGTATAGTCCATGGGGTGGCAAAAAGTCAGAGATGACTGAGCAACTTTCATTTCACTTCATTTCCACCTGACATGTATTTTAAAAGCAGAGTTTTCTGTTTTCATTTCTTGGAAAGTAAAGACATTTTAAACTAAATTTTATGTACTCATTTGGAATGGATCTATTTCTACCGTAAGTTTGTTAAGAGCAAAGGTTGTTTTGTGCTCATTTTTGCATCTTACTCCCTCCTCTAGCATCAAAGAGAGCCTGGGAGGAAGAGCATAATGGAAGGCTAAGTTAATCTGGCTGTTTTTCAGTGGGTATGTCTGGCTGAAAAAACCTATTTCTGGGTATAATTCATGATCCATCTCAGAGAGCTGAATTGAATCTAAAGATTTTTGTTATCCACAAGGAGGGAGTTCCACATAGCATGGTCTTCAGAGGCACTTTGATTTCAAATTTGTGTCTACCACTTGCTAGCTTAGTGATCCTGGACAGTTTTACATCATCTCTCTGGGTCTCAATTTCCTCATCTGTAAACAGTCAAAGGTAATAAAAATACCTACTTCACATGGTTGATGTAGAAAATAAGTGAGTTAAAATACATAAAACGCTTGGAGCAGTGTCCTGTCTTGTACACAGCAAGAAGTATATGTTACGATTTCCCTGGTGGCTCAGATGGTAAAGAATCTGCCTGCAATGTGGGAGACCAGGGTTTGATCCCTAGGTCAGGAAGATCCCTGGAGAAGGGAATGGCAACCCATTCTAGTATTCTTGCCTGGAGAATCTCATGGACAGAGGAGCCTGGCAGGCTACAGACCATGGGGTTGCAAAGAGTCGGGCATGAAGTATATGTTAGTTACTTTCATTTTAGTGTATTATTTACATAAATACTGTATATATTTATATACTATATTTTATATTTATTAGTGTATATTTGCATCATTTGTAAAATTAAATTACTTTATTAGAATTTTCAGGTCAAATAACTGCAATTCTATTTTTTAATATTCTATTCATATTTGATACGTATCAATTAACCAGTTCATAGTAGTAAAGTATGTATATATATATATATATATGTGTGTGTGTGTATCTTAATATTTTTCTCAGTTTTTTGTGTACCTAATCTCTCTAATTCTCATGTGAATAAGAACTGCATTTTTAATTATTTGATCACCATCTTGAGAAGTTAAACCTAGTGCAGACGACTGATAAAGAAAAAACTCAACTTTAAATAAATTCTCCTAAATTTACCAATCTTTTCTAGAAGAAATAGACTGTGGATTTTTGCCAGATAATTCTTCTATGATTATGATGATATGAGAATGTCTTGCACCAGTAATCAGTTCACAAAATAGCACTCTATATGAATGTATCTTCTTTGCATTCTTTGTAGTATTTTAACAAAGCCATCTAAAAATATGCTTCAGCTATTTAATGAGTTTGTGCATGTTTGTTAGATTTGTTTTTCATTGTATTTTATCTTACTGCAGAAAGATAAAATTATAGGACTACTGCTTATTATATAAGTTATTGACCAAGGAATGTCTAAATATGCAGATGATATTAATAATAAGGAACAGTTTTAAGGTAATGAACTTATATTTGCTTAAAACAATCTGTTCAGATCATACATCATTCAGTGCAGTGTAAGTTTTATTTATTTAAATATCCACCAGATTTTCATGTTGATTATAAGTCATGTACATGCTATTTACTTGCTTGGTCTTTTTTCTGTCTTTTAATGTAGGGAGATGGTTTTTAAATAATTATTGTGCAGAACATGTTCCATTACCAGGATCAAGGTGTTCTGCTGCTATAATTGAATAATGAGTCTTTTCCCAATTTGTAGAAAAAAGCACCTAGTGGATATATACATTTTTAAAATTTTATGTCTTCATTTCTAATATTTTTGTCTCAGATTATCAACTCTTGTCTTAGATCATCAATACATATGCATGTGCCATATCTTATATGCCACAGCACTGTGTGTTTGGAATTTAAAGGTGCCTTTCCCTGGATATCTGTGTTTCGCAAAGACCACTGTGACTTCAAACTGGCAGTGAATAATTTTGAGAATGACTCATCTGAGTAAGAATTGAAGAAAACAGAATGGAAATTATAGATGCAGAAAACATGAACTTAATATTCCTGACTAGCTAACCCATCTAATGTAACTAAACTAAGTCATGTATCAAATGCCCTTAAAAAGTTTTCCAATAGGAAACTGATTGACAATCAAATAGAGTGGATATTAAAGCTTAGAGTTCTAATTTGGATGAAAATGCTCTTCATGACAAAATATTTATAAAAGTTCATTTACCAAGGGTAATGACAAAGAGTCCGAAATGACTGAGTGACTAACGCGCGCGCGCGCGCACATACCCACACACACTGCTGCTGCTGCTGCTGCTAAGTGGCTTCAGTGGTGTCCGACTCTGTGCGACCCCATAGACGGCAGCCCACCAGACTCCCCCGTCCCTGGGATTCTCCAGGCAAGAATACTGGAGTGGGTTGCCATTTCCTTCTCCAATGCTTGAAAGTGAAAAGTGAAAAGTGAAAATGAAGTCGCTAAGTCGTGTCTGACTCCTAGTGACCCCATGGACTGCAGCCCACCAGGCTCCTCCATCCATGGGATTTTCCAGGCAAGAGTACTGGAGTGGGGTGCCATTCTCCGAAACCCACACACACCCAATGGCAATTCAAATACTGAAGCTAATTTTATTTAAAGTGAAAGTGAAAATAACTCAGTCGTGTCTGATTCTTTGCGACCCCATGGACTATACAGTCCATGGAATTCTTTAGGCTGGAATACTAGAATGGGTAGCCTTTTCTTTCTCCAGGGGATCTTCCCAACTCAGGGATTGAACCCAGGTCTCCCGCATGGCGGGCGTATGCTTACTAGCTGAGCCACAAGGGAAGTCCAATTTTATTTAAATATTTGCATTTAAAAAAGATCCTCGTTTTGATAGCCATGATGCTCCAGATGGTTAGAAATTTACTTTTCATGGTGGGGACAGGAATCTGTTTCTAAGCCAGAGAATTATGAGGGGCGGGGGGACAAAAGTAAGAATGAGAGTGAGAAAAAAAAGCAGGAAGGCAGAAGAGGGGAAGGGAAGAAGGAAAGGAAAGAAAGTCAAACTTGAAGAACAGCCTATGAAAAGGGTATAGAATTTGAGTAACTTGAAGAACAGGCTATGAAAAGGGTATAGAATTTGAGTAGAATATGAGTCATTAATATCCTTATTTCACAACGGTGTCAATACAATGATTTTTTTCCCCCCAGGTTTTAAGCAAGTATACTTTATTGCTTGATTTTGGACCATTATTGAAAAGAATATAATGTCATTATTTGCATAACTGAGAAATAGAATATTCTTTCCTCCTTCTGAAAGCCACTGTCCATAATAAAGATATGTACTTTAATAAGTACAGACATAAGATAAGTATTGGGGCTTCCCTGATAGATCAGTTGGTAAAGAATCTGCCTGCAATGCAGGAGACCCCAGTTAGATTCCTGAGTGGGGGAGATCTGATGGACAGGGGATAGGCAACCCACTCCAGTATTCTTGGGCTTCCTTTGTGACTCAGATAGTAAAGAATCTGCCTGCAACACAGGAGATCTGGGTTCGATCCCTGGGTTGGGAAGATCCCCTGGAAGAGGGAAAGTCTACCCATGCCAGTATTCTGGCCTGGAGAATTCCATGGACTGTTTAGTCCATGGGGTCGTCGAGAGTTGGATTCGACCAATCGACTTTCACTCTCTTTCACAAGTACAGACATTTATGGAAAGTCACTCACTGTAGGGAATGCCAAGTTCAGGAAATCTATGTCTATATTCATTTGACATTTAAAATAAAAGCTTCTTTTCAAATCTAAAATATCCATTTTTGCTAAAAGTAAGCATTTTAATTTTGTCATTATTAATTTTGCCATTTATTCAATCATGTTTTAAAAAATAATTTGAAGTTAAATTGTCCACCTCTCATAGTTTATGTGTATATTTTCATAGATTTTTACCTAAGCGTTTCCAAATATACCTGCCCTTGCTTTCCAAATGACACAACTTCTCTGTGAATAAATGTCTTATCTAAATTTACAAAGTCTCATGGGTAAAAGAAGCCATTGTCTTGGTCAATATTAGTGGAAGCTTGTCTTCCCAGGTGGCGCTAGTGGTAAAGAATCTGCCTGCCAGTGCATGAGATGTAAGAGATGCAGGTTTGATCCCTGGGTGGGGAAGATCCCCTGGAGAAGAAAATGGCAACCTACTCCAGTATTCTTGCCTGGAAAATCCCATGGACAGAGGAGTTTGGCGGCTACAGCCCATGGGGTCACAAAGAGTCACACAAGACTGAACATCTGAGCACCTGTACAGAAGTGGTTAATTATTAAACTAATTTCCATGTTCAGAGATCTTCCTTTCAACTTTGTCCAAACTCTGTTTACTATTGTACTATGGTGCAGCTGCTGGCTCTGTCTCCTAAGAGGTAATATTGTCTCTTATCTTGGGACAGCAAGAGCAACCTTGAGGAGTCTGAAATCTGCCTGAAAGTGATTCCAGATTCCAAAGAAAAGCACCCATTCAGAGCATTGGAAGAACCCAAATCAGGCATCACCCACTTAAAGTTATAATCCTTTACTAAAGGTGAGATTTTCTGACCTAAAATCCTAACAACTCAGTTTTTCATTAGTTTTAAATGAGAAACATTATAAAGTGCCACATGTATATTTAAAATGTGCAAACACCATACACAAGTGTATATAAATTCTGTAAAGTGCCAGAAAAGAAGTATGAAACTATCGGGTAAAAATGCAAATTGCTTTAAATTTTGCTACTTGGTATCTAAAATCCAGATACAATTATTAACTGTTGTCTTATATGCAGAGACATGGACTTTTTTCATCTGCTTGACTTCCTTCTATACAATTTCCTTCAATACTTTCTCAGCTTCTTTGGGACTTATTTTATTATAATAGACAAAAACGAGGGCTAAATACAGACATAATGAAATCGTGCCCAGATAAGAACAATATGGCAGAGAAAGCCTCAGATATGGTGCAGTTTGCCAGATGCATCTCTTAAGCCCACAATAAGCAAAATACACTTTCCAATTATTGGAATCCACAGCTTTTCAATTTTCCATATGTAAATATGACATTCTACAAAGTATAGTTGAAATGTAACTTGATAATTTTCTCTCATATCCTTTTGTTAAAAATGTTTTATAACAGGAAATAAATTTAAGGGAACCAAATACAAATTGTTCTTATTTAAGCACTGATTGAATATTGAGAGACCTGTACATAAAACAAAATTTTAAGTTTAAAAACAAAATGATGTTTTGTAAGGGAGAATGTTAACATATGAGATAATCTGTGGAAGTGTACCCAAATTCATACTTGGGTGACAGAATATTAGCAAAATCTCAATTTATATACAGTAGGCTCCAGAAAATTTCCCATACATTTTCTCTACAATGCAGAGGATATGAAGATAATTATTTTGTAACTGAAATAAGGCAAGGATCCAATCTTAAAAATGTTTGTTCCAGCTTTCATAATTCCAAGCAAGTGTGTTTACATCACATTTGTTTATAATTTATTACCCACCTTCTAAGTCCAGTATTTGATTTAAAAATTAGTGAATGCCAGTGATTCAAGTTTTTAATGAACACCATGCCCACTTCACCCATTTTGATTGCACTAAGAACAGAAAGCTTCTCTGGCCTAGGCTTTTAGCCTTATCCCATGATTAATTACCATGCCCTTGCAACACAATAGCAGTTTGATTTAATTAGCCTTATGGTTTTATAGACAGCTGGAATCAAGACCTTCATTTTTCTGTATGAGATTTTATGCCCTTAGAGAGACAAGATTTTTCCAGATGAAAATTATCTCTGGCCATTACAAAGAAAAGAGAATCTGCAAAATAGTAACATAAATTATATATAAAATATATGTAAAAACACTTGAATAATTTAATCTCAAACTATTGAAAGAGTGACTGAGTGAATGATGAAATTGTTGCCTTTCATTAATACAAACAAATTGTAATTTGAGCAAAATAGTTAAACTGGTTGTATTAGATACAACCATCACATATATTTAGGAATGTTTGAGAGAAGAATGGAAATAATTATTTCAGTGTGCTTTTGGAGATAGTTATCTATCCACTGAGTACTTTTATTGATGACTCCTTATTGCATTAAGTATGTAGTTTCCAAAACAATCCACAGTTCACTAAGGATTCACCATTTTATTCTAAATTCCACAAGTTATTGTATATGTATGAATGATGACCAAATGAAGATGTAAAAACATAAACTAATGATTATTAATAATATATAGATAATATAAAATAACTACATATACATTCATACACACATATTTATGTGATCCTTATATGCTATGCCATGTATGTAGTCTATAAATGTTATGATCTAAAAACATTACAAAGTGTTTATATCATCATTTGGTAATCATTCAGCCCTAGAGTTGAGGACTTTTTAAAAAAAAATGAGGACAGCAATAGGCCCTACTCCCCTTTAGTTTGTTTATGATTTTAAGTTATTCATCAGTATTTAACTTTTCCATATACAAAATGCATGCATAGAAACTCTAGATTAATAACATTCTAGCTAGCTACTTGGGGACAAGCTAAGGAGTGTCTGGTGTTTCAGTCTAGAGGTCTCAGCACAAGGTTCCCAGAATTGAAGATTGTCACCCTGTTTCTCAGTGTGATGCATAAGGATTTGATCAGTACCTGTCTCATGCACACTTTAAATTGAATAAACTAAAAATCTTCCCAAGAGCTCCATTCATGATTTATAATGAATTTTTTAAGTACAGTCTCTCCATTTCACTTGCATAATATCACTAATCTAGGCCACTCTGATTTTTTTTGTTTGTTTGTTTGATCAATTAATGTTCTTTGCTTGGTTTATTGTCTTTAGTGTACCTTTTAGAGAACATTTTCAAGAAATTTTGTACTCTTAGCTAACTTGTACATCAGAATAGAAGCAGTTTTTTTTTTTTTTTTTTTTTTATGTTTTGTTCTGTAGCTGATCTTTTGTCTTGCTCTCAAATGCATTGTTTTATCCTTTCACTTATTCCTTTCCCCTTGTCAGTAATTTGCATGGATTTAAAAGCATTTCAGCATCTTGCCAAATCTCTTTTTATCTTAGTTTTTCTAAACCTTAATCTATTTTCCTGTGCTAAGTCTGTAATTCTGCCTCCCCAGTCTTTTATTCCTCCTCAACTTATCTTTAATCACAGGCATTTTTTTTCTTGCATAAAACCTGCAATACCCTATGTTACTTTTCATTCCTTATGGTTCTCACAGATTCAGAAGATCAACATTTATATTAGCATTCTGGGCCACACAGATCCATTTAACCAGCTGGCAGTTCTTCCTACAGGTAGCTCAGCCAAATGAGAGAGAGTATCTGTAGGAAAGTTTGTGTGATGAATAACAGAGCTAATTATATATATTTATATATATTAATCATTTGCAATAATATTATTATTTGCTTCAGGAACAACAACAACAAAAACAGAAAAAAATCAAACTAGAATGCAAGTATTTGCTACCATTTTATCTGAACTATCTGAATCTAGCTTCTCTTCTCAGTTGAAGGCACTTGTTTTCAAACCCAGAGAGACAGCTTCAGCATTAACATCTATCTGCCTTAAGTAGGGGGTTTAGAGAGATACTTAAACCAGTAGTCTGAACACACCTTAAATACCTACTGGTCTAATTCTTTGTTTCTTCATTTCTGGGCTTCCCTGGTGGCTCAGATGCTAAAGAGTCTGCCTGCAATGCAGAAGATCTGGGTTTGATCCCTGGGTCAGGAAGAGCCCCTGGAAAAGGAAATGGTTACACACTTCAGTGTTCTTGCCTGGGGAATTCCATGGACAGAGGAGCCTGGTAGGCTACAGTGCATGGGGTCTCAAAGTGACTGAGTCACTAACACTTTCACTTCCTCCTTTATAATTTTATCAGTTTTGGCATTACCCACCTGACAAATTTTCAAAGTAGCAACATACATGGTTATCTTTTTCTTTTTTTCTAATACTTTGGTTCTCACCTCATTGTCTCCCTTCTCTCTTTCCTCTGTCAGGAAGCAGATATAAAACCCAGCTTGTTAAAATTAGGACCATATCTCCGGTTGGCTGGGTTTCTTATAAATAACTTTGCTGACAAAGGTCTGTCTAGTCAAAGCTATGGTTTTTCTAGTAGCCATGTATGGATGTGAGAGTTGGACTATAAAGAAAGCTGAGCACTGAAGAATTGATGCTTTTGAACTGTGGTGTTGGAGAAGACTCTTGAGAGTCCCTTGGACTGCAAGGACATCCAACCAATCCATCCTAAAGGAAATCAGTCCTGAATATTCATTGGAGGGACTGATCTGAAGTTGAAACTCCAACACTTTGGCTCCCTGATGCAAAGAACTGACTCCTTGGAAAATACTCTGATGCTGAGAAAGATTGAAGGCAGGAGGAGAAGGGGATGACAGAGGATGAGATTGTTGGATGGCATCACCTACTCGATGGACATGAGTCTGAGCAAGCTCTGGGAGTTGGTGATGGACAGGAAAGCCTGGCATGCTGCAGTCCATGGGGTTGCAAAGAGTTGGACACGACTCAGTGAATGAACTGAATTCCTGCTCCTGTGTTCCCCAGAGTTCTACGGTAAGATCTGTAGGGAGATCCAGTGATGTGGCAGTGACATTCCAACCACTGCTGCTGTTCTACGTAAGCACACGTTGCCTCTTCCTCCAGCCACCCCAGAGTTCATGTCTAGGCTGCTTACATGGCCCTCTCACATTTCCTTCTTCAGGTCCTCCAGATCTTGTGCAGTCACAGAGAGGAAGATTAATTCCAAGTGCTCCTACTTATCCATTGACATAATAAATGTAAATGGCCTTTAGATGGCAAAGAACCTGCCTGAAATGCAAAAGACCCAAGTTCAGTCCCTAGGTCAGGAAGATTCCTTGGAAAAGGAAATGGCAACCCACTCCAGTATTCTTGCCTGAGAAGTCATACAGACAGAGGAGCCTGGTGGGCTACAGTTCATTGAGCTGTAGAATCCGACACGATTGAGCAACTAACACTTTCACTTTGAAAGGTTGTTGTTGAATCACGCAAGGACACTGGGATTCTTGGCCCCCGGAGGAGAAGAATTCAATCCGGGGCCAGAGACAAGGCTTGATCACTCAGAGCTTTTGTGTAATAAAGTTTTATTAAAGTATAAAGGAGATAGAGAAAGCTTCTGACATAGGCATCAGAAGGGGGCAGAAAGAGTACCTGCTTGCTAGTGTTAACAATGAAGTTATATACTCTCCAATGAATCCAAAGAATGTCTGGAGGTTGTAAAGACCTCATCAGACCTACTCCCATAATTTACATTTTAAGATAACAGAATTAGCCAGAAGGTTTAATCCAAAGACAGTCCTTAATCCAGAGACTGTCCTCAGGCAGGATACATTATTGTTATATAATCCTAAGGAATGTAGAGAAAGAAAAAAAAGTATGTCCTTTCTTCCTCCTTGAGAATTCCAGACCCCTCTCTCCTTGGGGACCCCTAGACTCCTTATCAACCTGCCTAGGAAATGACTCTCTCATTCCCCCCTTTTCTTTTAGGAGAATTATGCTGCCTAGGGAAAAGGGGCATCGTTCTCATTCCGTAACTGCTTCCGAGCTGACAAGGGGCATTGTCCCTAAATTGGTGAGAAACATATTCTCCTAATCCTCATATTAAGGATATCTGATCCAGGGGCCCCAAATAGTAGTTGGAGGAAGCTGCAGCAGTAGCAGGAGTTTGAGCAACCATTTGTAACTTAAAAACTTTCATGCGGCTAGAAACAAATCCAGTTATACAGTTACAGATTCAGGCAACATAGTCATTAAAATAAGTTAAAATCGAAATTAAAAGTCACATTATGTCCATAGTTAAAGTGCAACGTGTTGCACCAGTCCATTTTAGATGGACTGTCATCAGATGAAGAAGAGGTATCGCATGTGATTGTTGTCAAAGTTATTCACAGACTTGGAGAAAGTCTTTTCCTTGAAGTGGAGATGTCCACCTCCGGAAGCCTTCCACTGATGAAGAGGGGAGTGCTCCACAGACCCAGCAGTTAGACCGATTGTGGAATGCAGCGTAGGAGTGAGCCCAGGACAGGAAGACATTGTCTTGAGGCTCAAATGGCAGACTCAGGATTTTTGGAGTCAGCAGAAGTAGACTCACACAGATTATCAGGCCCATCCGCTGCCCTTTGCTTAACTCTAGAGCTCGGGTCAGAGCCACAAGCTCCCCTAACTGAGCACTGGTTCTCTGGGGGAGAAATTTGGCTTCCAAAACCTGTTCAGCAGTCACCACAGCGTAACCTGCTTTACACTTTCCATCCCAAACAAAAGAACTGCCATCTGTAAATATTTCCATGTCAGAATTGTCTAACGGGGTATCCTTTAGATCCTCCCGAGCTGCATAGTTTAAAGTTAGGAATTGGGAACAATCAAGATCAGGTGTTTCATTTTCCTTCTCAGGAAGGAAAGCGGCAGGATTTAAATTTCCACAAACTTTAAGCTTAGTTACTGGTCCTTCTAACAATGACTGATAGTTAAGAAGCCTACTGTCTGTCATCCAAATATTAACCTTAGAATTTAAGATTCCACTCACATCGTGAGAAGTCAGTACAGTAAGTTTTCATCCATTAATTATTTTTAAAGTTTCAGGTGCTAATAAAACTGCTGCCCCAATTACTCTTAGGCAGTGGGGCCACACACGTGAAATTACATCTAATTCTCTGCTTAGATAAGCAACAGGTTGCTGGTGAGGCCTTCGGGGTTGTGTCAAAACTCCCAATGCCACACCTTTTCTTTCAGTGACAAACAAATTAAATTCTGACCCTGTGGGCAAGCCCAGAGCTGGAGCTTGCAGACGAGCCAAAAGGTATTATTTCAGTTATTCTTTATCTTGCAAATGGGATTCTGTGCTGTTTTCACACGAGTTTCTGATCGTGCCAGAATCTCCCTCACCCCTTTTGGGAAGGGATATACTGAGCAAGGTCCATGCCTCTGTTTTCATGAGTATGGAACCCTTCCTTTCTCTCCCTTTAGTTGAACAAAATTTAAATCCTAGAGTATGGGCTGATGGAAAATCTGTGGGTCGAGCACAAAATGCTATTCCTGTAGTTGTTAAGCTCAAAGACCCACACGTATTTCCACATAAGAAGCAGTATCCACTGAAACCTGAAGTTAAGGAAGGGTTAAAACCCACCATCGAAAATTTAAAGGAGCAGGGACTATTAATTCCTTGTAACAGTCCTTGCAACACTCCTATTTTGGGTATAAAGAAATCGAATGGTAAATGGAGACTAGTTCAAGATTTACGAATAATAAATGAGGCTGTAGTTCCTTTACACCCCGTGGTGCCTAATCCTTATATTCTATTGTCTGAAATACCTGAACCGGCCAAATATTTCTCAGTAATTGATTTAAAGGATGCCTTCTATTCAGTGCCTTTGGCGGAAGAAAGTCAATTTCTATTTGCCTTTGAAGACCCTACGTAGCCAGCTTCTCAGTTAACCTGGACAGTTTTGCCCCAGGGATTTCATGACAGTCCTCACTTATTTGGACAAAGTTTGTCATGGGATCTACAAAATTTTAATAGTTCTGAAGCGGTTACAATATGTAGATGATATTTTGCTCTGTGCTGAGACAGAGGAAGCTTGTTTGAAAGCTTCAGAAGATTTCTTAAACTTTCTGGCAGGCTGTGGTTACAAGGCATCAAGAGAAAAGGCTCAGCTTTGTCAACAATCGGTTAGATATCTGGGCCTAATCATATCAGAAGGGACTAGAGCCATAGGCCCTGAGAGAATTAAACCTATACTAAATCATCCCCTACCTATGATTTTAAGACAACTGAGAGGATTTTTGGGAATCACAGGTTACTGTCACATTTGGATTATGGGTTATGGGCAACTTCCAGGTATGGGGGCAAAATAAGAGGACAGGAGGGAGCTGAAGGTTTCACACCCAAATCTATACCCTTAGGACATAAGTCTGGCATATTTCGCAGACAGAAAAAGGGCAACACATATGCTACTTCTACCCATTTCCCTTGTTCCTTACAGAACCGGTTTAATTGTAGAACAGTATTGTACTTAAGAGACCCTCCAACTGGCCACCGTTCGCCGTCCTCCAATGGATACCACGGCCATGCAGTATCACATAGGAAGACCAGGTGTGTCTTTTTTAAGCCCTGGGGATCAAATCTATCCCAGTTTTTCAGGATAAAGTTCAAAGGAGTGAGGCTGGAATTGTTAGCTCCCATCTGTAAGAGAGAAAAAAAGTGACCAAGGCCATTTTTTCTACCGGAGGCGTCCCTCCCTGCTCTAGGTGGGGATGTAGACAGACGTTACACCAAAAGCTTTTCCTTCCTGGTCGGACTTAGTCTGTCCCTTACCGACACAGGCGCAGTCCACATCCCTCTCGGTTCTACCACCGAGATGGGGTGGGGATGTACCAGGGGTAGACTTGATAGTATCCCTGCTTGACATCCAGCTCTTCACCTTTAACCTTGCTTGCCTCTGATGTCACCCATGGTGAATCAGAGTAACCTTCCAGAATGCCTCCCAAGCTAAGACCATTTGTCACCTGAGTGCCTGTGCACGACCCTGAGTATTTCCTGACTACTATAAGACCAACACGAACATAAAACTGAGATGTTCTTTCCAAGCATCACCACACCAGTATAATAGCCTCCTCTGATCCACTAACAGCCAGCGTTACCAAAGAAAAAAACCCATTGCAGTCCCTATCTGAGTAACCTTTAACCTCAGAGATGTTCTGGTAGCTAGAGCTCCATCTAGCTTCCGAACTTTCGATTCCTAGCGAGGCTAGGCGCTTTCTTGGCTACCAATCCAAGTTTGGGACCTAAGCCACAGTATACAATCACAGTATAGATCACAAGTCCCTTGAAAGTCTATGATCCAATAGATTAGGTTAGTACTTCTAATTCCCAAAGTTATGAAATGGTCAAAGAGACGGAAAAGTTTGACCGAGAAAGGAGAGTTCGGTCCACACACTTTGCCCATTTCTGGTCAGTTCCTGACCAGAGACATTGGGTGCCTCTTGGCATTGGCAGGTCAATATAACGCCCTGACAGGTTTCTGCCATGAGCCGTATGAGATCACCGTGGAACCGCAGAGCAGGGCTCCTTACTTGCTTCACGCAGGGCATGTCATTCATTCACACAAGCACACCGTAGAGTTAGTAAAGCACAGCAGAAAACGTGTTCGCTAAGAGAACAAAGAACTAAAGCTCCAAGCATCCTTACCTTGTCCTGAAGGATCCTGAACAAGCCCCCAAGATGAAAGATTGTTGTTGAATCATGCAAAGACACTGGGATTCTTGGCCCCCGGAGGAGAAGAATTCAATCCGGGGCCAGAGATGAGGCTTGATCGCTCAGAGCTTCTGTGTAATAAAGTTTTATTAAAGTATAAAGGAGATAGAGAAAGCTTCTGACATAGGCATCAGAAGGGGGCAGAAAGAGTACCTGCTTGCTAGTGTTAACAATGAAGTTATATACTCTCCAGTGAATCCAAAGAATGTCTGGAGGTTGTAAAGACCTCATCAGACCTACTCCCATAATTTACATTTTAAGATAACAGAATTAGCCAGAAGGTTTAATCCAAAGACAGTCCTTAATCCAGAGACTGTCCTCAGGCAGGATACATTATTGTTATATAATCCTAAGGAATGTAGAGAAAGAAAAAAAAGTATGTCCTTTCTTCCTCCTTGAGAATTCCAGACCCCTCTCTCCTTGGGGACCCCTAGACTCCTTATCAACCTGCCTAGGAAATGACTCTCTCAACTTCATGTCTTCTGACTGTAACATGGCCATTTGGACACTAGCTATGACTCCTTTTTCCCGCTGTCTTGCATTGTTAGTATATGCAATGCTTTTGTTTTCTTCACTTGGTTATCTCCTTGCCTTTTTTTTTCTCCTTTTGAATTTAGCATTGTGGTTTTCTATTTCACTTTTATTCTGACATGTCTGGCTTTAGCAAACCATTCATTCATTCATGAAACAAATATTTAATAAAATACACATGCCTATACTTTATATAGCATTGGAGAAGGCAATGGCACCCCACTCCAGTACTCTTGCCTGGAAAATCCCATGGACAGAGGAGCCTGGTGGGCTGCAGTCCATAGGGTCGCTAAGAGTCAGACACGACTGAGCGACTTCACTTTCACTTTTCACTTTTCACTTTCATGCATTGGAGAAGGAAATGGCAACCCACTCCAGTGTTCTTGCCTGGAGAATCCCAGGGAGAGGGGAGCCTGGTGGGTGGCCGTTTATGGGGTCGCACAGAGTTGGACACGACTGAAGTGACTTAGCAGCAGCAGCAGCAGCAGAGAAGCAGAAGGGAAATAAGAGACTGCTGTCACTGATATGATAGACTATAAAAAGTAAATCAATGAAAATTATGATAATTTATGCATGCAATAAATGCCAATAAGCAAATAAAATGGCATGAAGTGATGGAGACTAAAAAATAGTGAGTGAAGAAAGTCTTATCCTTACAGTTTATGGTCAAGAACAGAAGAATTTGAATAAAAACTTTGATGAAGTGAAGGGGTGGGACATTGAAATAAACAGAAGATCATTGAAACAAACAGGAAAAAGAGAGAAAAGTGCTGTGATAGAAAAGAGTTAAGCTGTCAGAACAATGAAAAGTTTGTTGAAAAAGAATGACTACATAGAAGTATGGGGATGTTTGAGGATGTTGTAAAAAACCTTATGAGACATGAATAAAAGTTTCTGATTTATTTTCAATGAAATTAAGAATTAAAGACCGTTTTAAACAAGGAAGTTCAGGTGGTTGGCTTTAAAATATTACCACCAGCATAGTAGTCCAGATGAGAAATGATAGTGTCTTAGGCCTAGGTGTTATTAATAGCAATAGACAGATATTTGCAGCTATTGCTGCCATATTTTCCTATGGCTCTTTGATGACTAGCATTCATCTTTCCATTATACTTTATAATTTCTGTATCTTTAATATGTAGACAAAGATTTCATTTCACATACAGAATGATCAGAGTAAGGTGTTCAGTTCAATGGGTCTTCAGAGACCAGTTATTGTCTGGATGGAATATCGTTGTTTGGGAATGGAGAACATTAACTTTAACAATAGAATAATCAAATTACAGACCAGTGAAAGATTGGGTTGTTGAAAAGGAATGAAAGAGTAAGCACTAAAGTTGGCCAAATTTATAAAGAAGATAAGTAGACTTTGTAATATAATGATGCATGACCTTGAAAATGCATACAAAGTATTTAGCTTTCACATAAAAGATGCTACTGGAAAACACTTTTAAAATATTTCCACCTTAAACCAAAATAAATAACATATCCTAAGACATAAAGTATGATCCCTGTGATTTCTTACTGCTTATGATATAGGATGCAAAATCTCAGCATATATTTGAGGCTCTTCAAAATCTATCTTGTGCACCTTATTCCTAACACATGGTCCATGCTTTTGTCTCCAACTTAATTTGTAATTATTCTTTGAATGATAAATTCTTTTGTTGAAAATACCTACCTTTGCTATTAACCCTGCTTGAATATTTCCCTTTTGCTTATCAAACTCTAAAAGTATTAAATATCACTACAAATACCACCTTCCTGTGAGAACTACTTTGAGGTTGCCAATGACTTTCTCTTTTACAATCTGATAGCATTTACTGTATATGTTTACTTTAGCAAAGTCAATGGAGAAGGCAATGGCACTCCACTCCAGTATTCTTGCCTCGAAAGTCCCATGGACTGAGGAGCCTGGTGGGCTGCAGTCCATGGGGTCGCTAAGAGTCAGACAAGACTGAGCGACTTCTTTCACTTTTCATTTTCAAGAATTGGAGAAGAAAATGGCAACCTACTCCAGTGTTCTTGCCTAGAGAATCCCAGAGACAGGGGAGCCCGGTGGGCTGGCATCTATGGGGTCACACAGAGTCGGACACGACTGAAGTGACTTAGTAGCAGCAGCCGCAATAGAGTCAAATTTTTATCTAGATAAGTTTACATATCTGTCTCTTCCATTAACTTAGGAGCTGCTTATTAAAACCATTGATATTACTTCTTTATGCACAATGACTATACAATTTGGTATAGTCAATAAATATGTGAAGAATTTAATTAAAATCCTATTTCAGAGGAACAGTAATCTAATCCACAAACTCCAACAGCTAAAATGATATTGTAAGAGAGAAAAAAAAATATTTCCTCTACCCTTCTTAGTTCTTTGTCTGATCTAATAAACAAATTAACATAAAGCAGGTTAATGGGAAAAAAATTGATTATATACATACACAGACCCCATAAAAATATGTGACCTAGAGGCAGGTGATTGAGGCTTATATGCTATCCTGAGATAAGTCAAGAAGCAGATCAGGGTGTGGGACTTCAAAGGAAGAGAATTCACAGAACAAATGTTTGATATACGCATGTTTTCCATGCCATGCCATGCAGAAGAGTCTTTCTGATGTAAAAAAGAAGTCATCTTTGATAATATTAATAGCTTCTTCTTGGCACAGTCTCTTTATCCAAATTATTTTATAAAGTTATGGAGGACTTCTGTTCTCAGAATAACCAGCCCAAAACAACCCTCATGCCTAAGAGCCACATTTTAGGGTGGCAAATTTTTTTCCTCTACAACGTGTAATTTGGACTGAAAGCAGAAAACATCATGTTATATTGTTCCTAGAGTTACCCATCAAAGCAGGCTATTAGTAATTTCATGGGGACTACAGTGATGTTTACATGACATACTCATATTTTCTAGGTTGTACAAAATAGTGGGAGGATTATGTGCTTTATACATTTTTATTACAATAATTAATCATCATGGAGGCCAAGCCATGTCTGATATTTTGCTAGTTATTCTCCTGCATTATCTCAATTAATACTTCAGCATCAGTTTAGCTAGACAGTTGCTAATTCCATTTTGGAGGGAGAAAATAAAGAAGCTGAGAAAGATTAAACGACTTCCCCAAGATCACACAGCAGGGAGATATAATGTCAGGCCTCAGACCCCAGAGTTCTTGTCCTTTCCTCTGCATTATCCAACAGGGAGGAACAAAACATTGCCTTAGAAAGCGATAGTTGTGCACATAAAGTCTCTATTTTCTGCTCTAAGAAGCAGAGAGGAGAGCCTGCATGCTCTATTTACCTATAAGCTCGTGATGTTCAGTAGCTGTTAAAAAAGTTTGCTAGTGGCCAACCACTAAGGGGCAGTGATACACAGCGATCAGCTCATTGTGACTCTGAGCAGTGAGTCATGGCAGCTCCAAGTCCATTGCAAGGAAAAGAATTGAATCCTCTTGGTTTTATCTCTCAGTAGAGAACTGGAGCAGAAACAAAGCAAAACACTTTATCTCCCCCCAGGATCTAGTTATACCTTTTACTAAGACAAACACATCACATTCAATTCTCCTTTCTCACTACTGACGAGGGAGAAGAAATACATTCAGAAAACCAACCAGAACAGCCAGATTATTCTCACCCAAAAATAAACCATGGCTTTGTTTACAGATCCCTTTCCTGTCTTTACCCACTGTCCTGTGCTCACAGAAGCAAGCAAGTTAACATCTAGCAAGAAAAGACGGTCTCTTTTTTTGTGGCTGAGATTTAAAATATCAAACGGGCTGAAATGTCTGAATGCTTGGCCTCTAGCAATTAGTGTCTTGGTGGCTAATATCCTCCTAGCTCTATTAGTTCCAGATCCTTTGCATTATATCCTCGGATTTTGCTTTTATGCTAGGCAAGAATGCAGTGAAATTGCTATTATAAAGGTTAAGGGGAAAATCCTTGCACTCTAGTTGACTCTGTATTGATCTAGTACAAAATCCAACCATTCCTGAGACAGATGGGGGAGCTCTGAGACTCTCAATCCCAAAATTGCATCTGCTGTTGCTGTTGCTGCTGCACATGCTGACAATAGCTATAGTCTGAAAAGCAGGGTTTACATGCCTGAAATAAATTGTTTTGATTAGAACCTTTAGGAGAGAAAGTCATAAGGTACAGTTTTATTGACTACTTGCCAAACAACACAGACCCATGCACTGTAAGCTTGTTTGGCTCATGTAAGTCAAGCACCAACTAGAATTTTATTTTCTAAGGTTATGGACTTGGAGTATAATATATTATCATTTACTTTGAATTATTGCACACATAGCATCTGAGGAAGTGGAATTAATTCTCAACTAGTGGTGACCTCTGTGTATATGTTTATTTGTTTGTTAGTTTGCTTCCTTGTGGTGAAAGTATTCTACTTTTTTGTGATAAAGACTGCTTTGATTACTCAGTAATCCATTAAGTGTGTGATCAACAAATTGAGTTCAAAAGGTGCTGCTGGGCACTAAAAAAACGACTTGTAAAGAGAATATCCATATAACTAGCCATATTAATAATGACTTCACTCCTTTTCTGCTCTTCTTCTTCCCTGAAGCATATTTTTTCTCCTGCAGAGAGCTTTCTTTTAATCTGTTGCTGTTTTTCAAAAACAAGACAATTCAGTGCAATCAACCAAACAAAATTTGGACAAATTGATGTAAAATGCAAAATGAGGAGCCAACAGGCTTTTTTTTTTTTTTTTTCCTGAAGCTGAACCTGTGTTACATTATCTCCTAAGGAAGCAGATCATTGTGATGCTTTCCCCCCTCAAAAAAAAAAAAATACATGGAGATGATTATTCTTTCTTAGCCTGCTTATATGAGTTTCAAAGCTGGCTATTACAGACAGATTTGAGCATACACAAGGTTTATTATAACTACTACCTGTAATGAAGCCATCTCGTTATGTCTATTGTGCCTACACAAAAGCAAACATCTTGCCGAGACAGAAAATTGTGTATGTTTTCCATACTCACACTTTATGAGAACATAAAGGTAAGGATGGGAATAAAAGGAAATCATATATATTATGACATCTATTTTTATTACAGGCACTGTTTTGTGTGTTTTACATATATTATTTAATTTCATGTCAAATTTAACAAAAAAATACAACTAACAAATATATACAGCTATGCTTACTAAGTGAGCTTTGGTTTATCAATCTTCTGGTATTTACAAATTCTACTACATCCTAACTTTGCATCAGATTAATTAATCAACTAATAAAATGAATGTAGAACATAATGACTTCCCTCTAGGAGTTTATAATCCATTTGAGAGATATGAATCATTGCATTTCATTGTTAGCTAGGAAATGCTAAATGTCAAGTGATTATTAAGGCTATGTAATAAGATACCAAGAAGGGCCAGATATTGCTAAATGAATAGAAGAATAATTTACTGGATATAACAAATGCCCATTTAAAAAAGGACATGGATTAATTAAAATGGCAGCACCAGTATATGAGACTAACATTTGACCAATGGCTGTTCTTATTTCATAAATTATTCTTAATATGTGCTGACACTACCAGATTTTAAAGTGGTGAGATCGAGGGTCTCAATTTTTAATAACTCATTTGAATGACAAGCTGCATAGCTTTCAATTTATATGCTGTAGGAGAGCTAAAGGTGGAATTAAATCAGCTAGAATCTGCACCTTGTATGAGGGGGGGTGTTTAACTCTGCAATAAAGGACCGCAAATTATAATTTTCAACAAGCAAGCTGCATTAGCAGACACTCGCAAATGCTAATTGAAAAGTACCTCTCATTATTCTAAATGACATAAACACAGTATTGCTATAACTTATACCATGAACATTGTTATCATCATTATTACTACAAGGCAGATAAAAAGCTTATTACATGAAAGTGGTAAACATTTCTCTATATGCCAAAAATGCCAGATGTGATTGTATGGGGTTCACTTAGGTAGACTCTTACCTCATTCAGTTATGCTCTGAGAATTTGAGGCTGCTGTAGGCAGCAGAAGTAAGTAGTTCTACCACTCTGGGAAGAGTTAAATGCTGTCCCTTTGCTCTTAAGCAGCCAGGAGGGTCATAAGCATTGAGATAAATGCAACATCATTTATTACCTCTGTCTCTTCCACTGTGTTTTTGAGAGGAAATATTGGCACTTACCTTGCAACAGATTTGATCTTCTGTTCTCTGAGGAAATGCTGTCACTGGTATTATTTACTCTCTGAGCAACAAATCCTTGTAAATTATAATGGTTCTCCAGACAACCATTTACAAATTTAATCAGGGATGATTTCCTTGCCTTTTTCAATTATTCCCAAATTATATTCAGGCACAGTAATATACTAAGTCCTGTACCATATTTATTCCAGAAATAAGACTGCAATAAGCTTCCAATCTAAAAGAAAGGCTATAGGTGAGAAGCATCTATCTGATAGCCTATTAAGAAAAATACTACTCCTCATACCTTAAACTATATAAGTAATGTGAGACATTCTAAATCATGCCTCATGGCAAGACATTTTATTACTTCCCATAGACATCACACAGAACCCAAATAACCAGTAATCAAAAATTGTTAACACCAACTAGAGCTTTATCCCACCTTGAAGACAGACAGACCTAAGATTGTGTTCTGCCATCACCACCATTTATTAGCTATATACCCATGAGAACAGTTTACCTTCCTAGGACTCAATTTCTTCAAATGTAAATGGAAAACACTAATACAGCTCTGACCCAATTATCAGTAAAATTAAATGATATGATAGATACAAATAATATAGAGAAGTCTAGACAGTCAGTACTCAGTACATGTTATAAACAGCTCACCCCTCCTCTATGTTTAAATGAAGCGACTTAGTCTGAAATAATTTAAATAATTGCCAGGGATCATATTAATAACTGGAATAGCCTCAGGGTTTGAACATGACTCCGGTTTTGGGTCACTTTCTGTTAAACTTTTGGCTGCAGCAATTTGTATTATGTAAGACACAGACATGTAGATAATTCCCTCAGCGTTTTAGTCACTGTTCAGTGGCAATCCTTCCATTTCCGTACTATTTTGTTCAGGTAAGGATATGGGAGAGGAGTGGCCCATCACTTCATGATATTGCCCTAGAGATTTCAATGACATTTTAGGCTTATCTCAAACTGCTTTTGCACTTGGACATGGTGATGTTGGACACTAATGCTGGATGAAGTTGAGCTGCCTCAAAAATCAATACTCAACAAGACTGAGCTGATGTTAATAAGCTAAGTAAAGGACCCGAGGACAAGGGCCAAGAACAGAGTAGTCTTAAGAAACTGAAAGAATAACATTTTTCTTCCAGAAGTAGAACATGAGGAGAAGGCCATAAGTTGTATTTTTGTATTCTGCTTATAATGCAATCTGGGAGTTAAAAATGGGAGATACCTACATTATATATATATATTTTTATTACTATTATTTTATTTGTTTATTTTTTTACTTTACCATATTGTACTGGTTTTGCCATACATCAACATGCATCTGCCATGGGTATACACATCATACCAGGCATATGGTTCCTATCTGATATCAATATGGAAAGGTCAGATTAAAGATGACAGTTTCTTTTCAATTATCAGCTGAGGTTACTAAAATTATCAAAATGAATGTGACAGAGTCAATTTGAATAAATCCTAAAAACAACAACAAAAAAAAGGGAGATACCAAAGAAATATATGACAGGTAGACTGAAAGCTGAAGTAGTGAAGTGAAAGTCACTCAAGCATGTCTGACTGTGACCTCATGTATTGTAGCCTGCCAGGCTCCTCTGTCCATGGAATTCTCCAGGACAGAATATTGGACTCACTGGAAAAACACCTGATGCTAGGAAAGGTTGAAGGCAGGAGAAGGGAAAGACAGAGAATGAGATGGTTAGATGGCATTACTGTTCCGATGGACATGAGATAGAGAAAGCTCTGGAAATTGGTGATAGACAGGGAAGCCTGACATGCTGCAGTCCCCGGGGTTGCAAAGAGTCGGACATGACTGAGAGACTGAATTGAGCTGAACTGAGAATACTGAAGTGGGTAGCTGTTCCTTTCTCCAGGGGATCTTCCCAACCCAGAGATCAAGCTCATGTCTCCCGCATTGCAGGTGGATTCTTTACCATCTGAGCCACCAGGGAAGCCCAAGGCTGAAAGCTAAGCACACAAAACTAAATACATAAGCCTCTTTTTTTTAAACAATTAGATTAACTACTAGTCAAAATTGCAACAAACATATATTAATAAGTTATAAAAATACAAAGATAACAATTTATCTGTCAGTGGACATCTAAGTTGCTTCCATGTCCTAGCTATCGTAAATAATATTGCCATTAACATTGGGGTACATATGTCTTTTTCAATTATGATTTTTTTCCAGGGGATATGCCCAGTAGCAGAATTGCTAGGTCATATGATAGTTTTAGTCCTAGGTTTTTAAGAAATCCCCATACTGTTCTCCATAGCGACTGTAAAGAAGTTTCAGTACATATATACAATGAAATAAAACCATAAAAGCCATAAACCATAAAAAGGGACACATTTGAATCAGTTCTAGTGAAGTGAATGAACATAAATGAACCTAGAGTCTATTATATAGAGTGAAGTGAGTCAGAAAGAAAAAAACAAATTTCATATATTAACACATATATATGGGATCTAGAAAAGTGGTACTGATTAGCCTGTTTGCAGAGCAGGAGTAGAGAGATACAAATAAACAGACTTTGGATCCAATGTGGGAAGGAGAAGACAGGATGAATTGAGAGAGTAGCATTGAAACATGTACATTACCATGTGTAAAATGAATGGCTAATGGGAAGTTGTTGTATAGCACAAGGAGCTCAATGCAGTGCTTTGTGACAACCAGATGGGGTGGGACAGGCTGTGGGTTGGTGGGGAGTTTCAAGAGGGAGGAGACACGTGTATATTTGTGGCTGATTTGCATAAGCCAACACAATATTGTAAAGCAATTATCCTCCAATTAAAAATAAATTTTATTAAGATTAAAAATTTTATGCAAATAATTCGTTAGTTTTATTAATAATATGCCACAATTTGGCATAGGTTAAGTTGGATGAAATAATAAAATAATCATATTCTACTCCTGGGTCATTAATTTTGTCTGTGAGATTTCATTATGCTTAAATCCCATTTTATTGATTAGGAGAAAAAGGCAATGCTAAATCTTTTCCAAATAAGAAATTATTAAAAATATACAGACTTTCAAGTTTTGAAGTTATTTTTGAAACCTATAAAAAGTGCATGTTCGTAAGTATGTACTTGTTTATATGTATTCATGAATGCTATTTTGGTATTGAAAGTGGTTTATTAAAAGATAAATGCATATACATAAAAAACAGTGGAGTCTCTGATGCTTTCCAGTAAATAAATGTTTTAAATTGGCATCTAAAACAAAGGAAAAGAAGATGTAAGACAAATGTCATCTCATCAGCTGATTAAGACTAAGCCAGAAAAAGTCAGTTAATGTTGGAGTTAAGTGGTTCTGCTTAGTAACCCCCAGAATAGAATAAATGTAACATAGAATATGTTGAAAAAAACATATTCTATTTGTGAAAAAGTTGGCTTAAAACTCAACATTCAGAAAATGAAGATCATAGCATCTGGTCCCGTCACTTCATGGGAAATAGATGGGGAAACAGTGGAAACAGTGTCAGACTTTATTTTTTGGGCTCCAAAATCACCGCAGATGGTGATTGCAGCCATGAAATTAAAAGATGCTTACTCCTTGGAAGAAAAGTTATGACCAATCTAGATAGCATATTGAAAAGCAGAGACATTACTTTGCCAAAAATGGTCCATCTAGTCAAGGCTATGGTTTTTCCAGTGGTCATGTATGGATGTGAGAGTTGGACTGTGAAGAAAGCTGAGCGCCGAAGAATTGATGCTTTTGAACTCTGGTGTTGGAGAAGACTCTTGAGAGTCCCTTGAACTGCAAGGAGATCCAACCAGTCCATTCTGAAGGAGATCAGCCCTGGGATTTCTTTGGAAGGAATGATGCTAAAGCTGAAACTCTAGTATTTTGGCCACCTCATGCGAAGCGTTGACTCATTGGAAAAGACTCTGATGCTGGGAGGGATTGGGGGCAGGAGGAGAAGGGGACGACAGAGGATGAGATGGCTGGATGGCATCACTGACTCGATGGACGTGAGTCTGAGTGAACTCCGGGAGTTGGTGATGGACTGGGAGCCTGGCGTGCTGCGATTCATGGGGTCGCAAAGAGTCGGACATGACTGAGTGACTGAATTGAACTGGACTGAACATAGAATATGTGGTCATACTAATAGAGTGGAGTTCTGTGGCCTCTTCAACTCTTAATGATTGTATATCATAAATTTCATTCTTTTGAAATCTTTGTCCACATTAATACTTACCTTTGTCTACATTAATACTGCATAAATACTATCTTGGAATGATTGACACATGATCAAGAACATGAAAATAAGTGACTTTTTACAGAGACATGAAACAGTGTCTTAATTCAATGCAATAAGAGCTAGGATTTCACCTCAAATATCTGGCCATCTCAGTCTGTGATACAGCAACATCACTTTTCATCAATGTATTGTCCACCACTTGGCTTAACAATTGTCTTGTATATGTATTGCTCATCAGTATCTGGTTTTGCACTGATAGTCCACCCAAGCAACATGAATATGTCACACCTGTTAAGCTCTAATGAGCTTTACATACAACATAAAAGATGGTTTCTATATCACCATGCTCTTTTAATATCATATGACAACCACAAGTTTAATAAACCTTAAATAATTCAATTTAGTTTTCTGTTTTATACTTTACATTGTTGTCTCTATTGAAATAATGGAGTTTTATTACAGTTTCCTTGGTGAAACAGCATAGACTTTCCTCATTGCCTTCAACTCCTTTGTCTCTCCATTCTTCAACCCATCAAACATAGAAACAGAGGCCCGTGGGGACAAACTACAGTGACAGTTTTCAAATGTACCATCTATGTCGCGTATATCAGTCCTTCCTCTTGGCATATACCTAGCACAGCAGTCAAAGGGCTATATAATTGCTGTTAAACATTTAATAACAATGGCTAAAACATGCATTAATTGCTGTCTCCTTTTGTAATACAATGAAAGGAATTTTCATACAAGAAAGTGATATGAAGCAGCTATTATTCTGTTGCAATTTCCTCTAGTAGTCACACCGACACTCAGTGGTAACAAACAAAAATATTCAGATAGTTCATCTACTTTAATCCAAATATGGATATGTTAAAAAAAAAAAAAAACTCGAGAAGTTATTGTTATTACTATTATTTTTAATTCCAGTAAGAAAATTCTTCCAGTATAGTAAAATACAGACCTCCCTTTGTCCTCAGAGTCACTTTTGACCACAAGAGGAAGAATCACTCTTTGCTTGGATGAGATTGAGAGGAGAGAATTAACAAGTGTGATGCAGCCCTGTTCTCTCTCTCTGGTACACCTGCTGGAGGAAAACACATGCTCCCTGCCTCACTTTCCTTAAAATTTTACAGGGGCAGGACTCCATGGAAAAGTCTTGTAAGTCCCCAGCCCCAGATGAAACTGACTGGGCAAGTTCAATTTCAGGATGTAGTCTGAACAAGCCCACATAGCCAACAGACCGAAAGACAATTTCTCCAATTTAAACTTTATCAGTATTCTGTGTGCTCTTTTGATCTCCATCTGTCTAATCCCTGAGTCTCTCAATTGATTCCAAGTTGAGCAGAAAAAAACAAGGATGCTGTTTATTGTTCTCTCCTCAAATTGCAACAGTTATTGATGTTTCATTTATTTGAATTTTATTAATTTATATGGCTCATAAACTCCACTGAATTATGATTCAGTGTTTCACAAACACTTAATTATTTACCTCTATAGTAAAGTTATAGTTTTCATTATATTTATAATAGCTTTATTAACTTTTCATTAGTTAGATGAAATTGAATTCTAATAAAATCTTAAACAATGATCATAGATAGGAAACTGAAGTGAAAACAAGCTATGGAAAATGCAGAAGAAATCAACTCAAATAAAACCTAAATTGACTGGAGGATTTGTAAGACAGAAATATAAATTGCTTTTTTATGTGTTCTAACTAGGTCCACTTCCAGGAACACAGTAGTACCAGATTTTTAGTGAAAAGATTTCCAAGTTTTCAATCGTTGAATGTTATTGGAAATTTTCTAATTTTTCCTTATTTTCTTCGAACAGCTTAGAATCATTTTCCTGGTGTTTCAGTCATATAGATGAAGTGTCTTCTGCATAATATTTTAGGGTCAGAATTTATCTGGGTACCAGTTTCAAAGGATCTTTAATGTTTTTAATTCATTAATAAAAGAATCTTCAGGAAGTTAAATGATTTGCTTTACCTTAATGTCACTATTTATTGCTCTTCCTCAAGAACAAAGGTTTAGGGTGTATATTTTGATTTCCCATTTTTCAGCTTTGTATTATATTCATTACATTTTATTTTACATTTAAACTAAACCTCAATACCGCCCCCCCCCCAAAAAAAAAACCCAGCAGAAAATGAGACAAAAAAAGAGGAATTTTCAGATTCCCTTCAAACCCTCTTGTATTTTTTGTCCTTCAACTATAAAGTGATACATTACCTGTAGGCCAAGTGCTTTGAGTTCATTTTCCATTTTTGAAAATCCAAGCATGCAAATATCCCTGTGCTCTCAGAAATGCAAGTTCAATTTAAGCTGTGTCACTGAGGAACAAAGGCAATTAAATTAGCCCTCCCTGTTCTCCTTGATGCCTTTCTCCTGACCATACTACTTTACTGATAATTTTTCTCAAAAATCATGTCAATAGAGCTCAAGATCAAACTCACAGGGTACTAACAATCATAAGTGAGTACCTCATTTCACCTCTGGAAAAAAAAAAACTCTTGGATAAGACTGACTTATTTATATTCCATTCTGATGAGAGATTTCCCCAGGAGCCCTGGTTCTCTCCATTGATGCTGATGTGTCCTCACCCCAAACTTAACTTTTCATTTCCACTTTAAATGTCATTGAGGTGATCTTTGGGCTTCCCCCATGGCTCAGTGGTAAAGAGTTTTCCTGCAACGCAGGCTCCACAGTGACAGTGATTCAATCCCTGGGTGAGGAAGATCCCCTGAAGAAGGGCATGGCAACTCACTGCAGTATTCTTGCCTGGAGAATCCCATGGACAGAGGAACCTGGTAGGTACAGTCCATGGGTTTGCAAAGAGTCAGAGACGACTGAAGCAACTGAGCATGCACACACATACAGGTGACCTTCACAATGAAGGCGTAGTAGCTAGAATAAATCAGCATGCTTAATATCACTTTCCATTTACTTTTGCTGATACATATCCTTGCCCTGCTTAGACATTTAAGTTCAGAAAGGATCTCACCAAAACAATAGGTAAAAATCACTGTGTCATTTCATGACTAACATGGAACCATTTGGTTAGGAATACAAATTCATAGAATGCTCTGAATGGGAAAGTTACTTAACTAGACTTTGAGAATAGTACTCAACCTATTTAAATAATACAGTAAGCAAAAAGAGAAATACAATTTTAAAATCCAGAATGTTAGTCATGAATAATCTTAAAATTCTATTCTGTTTTGTACTTAAAACTGTTCATAGTTCAGGTCTGTGTAGACTAATGTATACAGCCAATCCATACGAAAATGCTTCATGCATATAAGCATTTGCTGACTTACCAACATTTTTTAGGTGACTGATATTTGTATCTTTCCTAAATATTTTGGTGAAATAGCTTTATGCTATTTTTTAGTCTAAGAGTACTTGTCTTCTCTAATGTCTAGGAAATAATGATAAAATATGGAAAATATAATCAAATATATCAAGACAAACCTCTTCATTGCAAAACCAGGCAAATGCAAAAAATTAGATATGGATACTGCTGTCATTCTGGTGGGATTTATGTATGAGATACTGGTTATTGTTCTTATTTGGCTTTATGTGATTTTTTTTTTCTTTTTAATAAAAACAGGTGTAGTGTATTGGATAATAATGGAAAGCCATAGTTAATATTGAAAATCCATATTCATAAATTGGAAAAAAATGTGAGTCAAATTCTAAACATTGCTTTGAGTTGGATCAAGAAATGCTGAAATGTTTAACTGTCACTTTTTTAACCTTTCTGAGCCAACCCATGCAAAAGAGCAGGAAGAAATGTCAACCTGGAGACACTGTCCATCAGTCTATGGCATAGTACAAGTATCTGGTAAACACAGAGTCCCATGGGGACTCACTTGAGGCACTGACACTTTATATTTTTGCACTTATGTGAAAGATCAAATGTTAAACTCATGCAAGTATCTGAATATTCCTTATAAAGGCCTAAATTACTTGGGAAATGATGAAGCTGAATGACCAAGAGAGCAATAATAAGTATTTAATGATTTTTCTCCACAGACTCACACAGTAGTACTGAACTTCTTAACACTTTTTTGCTCAAAGGGGCTACTGCCAGTGATGCCAGGAATGGCTGACAGTTCTGCTAACTGTACAAAGTTGGAGGAGGAACACAGCTAAATTCTTCTGCCCTGTCTTCTGAAGAGGTCATTCTTTCAAGCAGCAGCTTTAGCAATTCACTTCAATTTTGAGGAAATGAGTTTTTGTTACTTGACTACTCTGTTCTCAGAAATACCTTTGGCTTGTCAATAGGAAAGGTCCATTTTGGGGTTCAATCAATGCGTAAAGGCGATTTTTCAGTCACAGGAGATTCTTACCTTTCAATAGAGCTACTTTCCCACCTCTCCTTTCCCAGGCAAGTCCCAGCCTCTCTTGCACAGTTGTATTGTTTGAAAACCATTACCCCTCAGTAATGGTATGAGGATTGTGATCTAAAACTTGTCTGTAACCATTTCAAAGTGCTAACGCTAGTGATAATGTCCCCTCAGTGACTAAAGGAACACCAACTGAATTGAAATGTTCTCTTGTTAATGGAAAAAAATAACTCTACAACTTCAGGGAGAGTGAACAACAATGACATTTACAATGGTGAGAACAGCAGGGAGCTCTCTGTACATACTGGTTAAAAGAATAATGTCTTGGTTATATTGGGGATGAGTTTCTATTAAGAGGTAGTTTGGGTCTGTATGCTGTAGGTTTTTGGGCTCTCAAGAGGAATGAAGATGCCTCCCTGGAAAACCTGGCTACCATTAGATAAAGGATATTTAAATGGCCTGGGGTGCAAATATGATACATTTCCTAATATGTCAGAACAGAGTCAGAATTTGACACTAACTTCCAAATGGAGCTAATTCAGAAAGCCATTTTTTAATCAACTTGGCTATTTCCATATATCTATTTTTATATTTTTTGCCTGTCACCATAATTTAAGGTCATTTTGACAAGGGTGCTATTTTGGGTTTCCATTTCTAGTCCCTCTCTATGCCTTTGTGTTTTCTGTCTTTTTAATTTCAATTGTAATCTGAATTAGATATGAGAATAATAGTTATACTGGGGTTTGCTTATACATTATTGGAATTCAGGAAATGGAGATGATTTCCTACAATTATATAATTCATATCATTCCTGTAATTAATTGTGATCTCATGACTACAATAGTAGCTTATTTGACTATAGATCAAAAGTCAGTATTCTGGAAGGATCAGATCTCTTCCTAGAGTGGTATCAATGCTTTAGGTATTCAGTGAATATTAATTGATGGTAATAAAGATATTAATGAATGGTAAAAGATGATAATTGCTAAAAGTGAGCAGATCATATCTTTTAACTTAAATTTTATATTGTAACATAATAATAATTAATAGGCTACTATTATCTTCTAGAGGAGGGAAAAAGTCCTCCCTAACCAAATCCTTTTAAAAAAGTATGTTTATTCTCAGACACAGAGAGTCATCTAAAAATTAAAATCTATCCCTTAGTGAAAAATCCCTTCCTACAATTTTTACCAGTTTAATTTTGTAACAAATCTGCTTTTAAATTGCACTGTTAAGAGGGTAAATTTCTGCACATACATTTAAGTGGTAGCATTAAGTTCAATAACCATTCTTTTAAAATGTATGGTTAACTAGACTTGCACCAATGGTCTAATTTCAAAAAAGTATATAGGTAAACTTTCTCATTTATATTTATGACACCTCAGAAAAAAATAATTCCTGTTATAAGACTCACAATAGCTATGTTGCAGATTTATAGTGTATGCATATATCTTTCAGAATGCAGAATTCTTGCACAGTATGATATGTGCTTTGGGGATGCATCAAAAAGAATTTCCAAATTTTATATTGGCATGTGGAGGAAGAGGGTGAATTATCAGTGATATTGAAGTATTAATTATTCAGTTTTACTTCCATGTGTTATGAATAATGTATATGACAGTCAACAGTAGAACAGTGGTTCCCATCAGCATGAAATACTCTATAAACATATACAGGAACACCAGGATACTCCTGATGTAATTAACTGGTTTTGGTCTTAGTATGAAGACTTCATTGTCGTCAAGATTGGTAGGACGGGTCTGCTTTCCTACGCCTTTGGTGTTGGCCCAGCAGATAGCATGAGATGGAGTAAAGTTAATAAGGCAAAAGTGGATTAATTCTATAGATAGAGAGAGCTTAGAAAAGTTTTGGACTATGATCTATGGCAAACTGTGGTAGAAAAAAATAACTTTCCTTCCTTGTTCTTTTTTTCCTCTCTTAGCTTATTTTTTTTTTAAAAATGTGTTCTTATTTTTACCAGTAAATATTTGTCAGCATTTACTTAGTGTCAGAAAATAAGACTGTAGTTCTTATTACAAGCTCAGATTCTGGGGCAATTCAGAGTCTTTTCCAAATCAAGTTCTAGTATCCAGGAAACTTTATTTCTGTAATAATTTCTCTACTGGAAGAAATGGTGAAAATAACACCTAAACTAATAAGTTGATATGAGGACTAAATGAAATAATTCTTGAGGAAAAATGTTGATTACAATTATTATTGGTATTGTTGTTAAAGAGGTGCCTTAATTTTTATATGGTATGCCAGGTACTATGAGAACACCTGAGGATAAAATACTATTTGAAAGCAAGAAAAAAAGCATAATTGGGAATTAAAAAATAAACTCAAAATGAAGTAAAAGTTAATTCAAATGTGTTGAAATTTTATGAATATATGGTAAAATAAGCTATTTTTTCTGCATTGGCTAGTTGGCATGAGCATCATAAAAATGATTAAGGAGGAAGTTCCAGTTTCTTGCAAAGAGGGCACAAAGAAGTTTATGACTCCCTCCTCAAAACTCAACTCTTGGAAAATTAAAGACAGGAGGGGAACATGGCCTTTAAGAACCAGTTGATCAAACAAACAGTAACAATAAAATATGAATAACCAACCAATATGGTTGGTTACTCAGACAGTAAAGAATCTGCCTGCAATAGGGTAGATCTGGAATATCTCAGTTGGTAAAGAATCTGCCTGCAATGCAGGAGACCCCGGTTTTATTCTTGGGTCAGGAAGATCCCCTGGAGAAGGGATAGGCTACCCACTCCAGTATTCTTAGGCTTCCCTTGTGGCTCATCTGGTAAAGAATCCACCTGCAATGTGGAAGACCTGGATTCAATCTCTGGGTTGGGAAGATCCCCTGGAGAAAAGAATCACTACCCACTCCAGTATTCTGACTACCCACTCCAGTATTCTGGCATAGAGAATTTCCTGGACTGTATAGTCCATGGAGTTACAAAGAGTCGGACAGAACTAAATGACTTTCACTCACTCAGGTTTCAATCACTGAGTCAGGAAGATCCCGTGAAGTAAATGGCAACCCAATCCAGTATTCTTGCCTGGAGAATCCCATGGACAGATGAGCCTGGTGGGCTATGGTCCATGGAGTCGCAAAGAGTCAGACTCCACTGAGCGACCACATCTTTCACTTTCTTTCAACCAAGCAACAACACAGTTAAAACAATCATAAAATGACTGAGTATTGTCTTAGACTGGGCTGTTTAGGCATGTGTGACTGCAGTCTGGGAAAAAAGACAGTTGAAGCCTGCAGGGAGAAAATAGCTAAGAAATGTTTTAGGTTTTGTTCCCATCTTAGCCCCTGATAGTCTTATTTCTTTAGAACAAAACTCCACAACTATTGCCTAAGTCATATGCAGTAGTTTCCTCGGGTTATTTCTATGCATTGAAAAGCCTGGAGTTAACCAAAAACAGGTGAAAATATAGTACCCCTTGGGCATTATTGTTTCAATCTGACCATAAGATTTTCTTCATGGCCTGATAGAAAATGGGAATAATTAAACTGGCTAAAACTATCACCAAAAAAATGGGAGATCTGACTTGGAAGCCTTATTCAGTCCATATCTGCAGACCATATCTGACAACCTGAAGGTAACTTAAATCCACAGAACCAGAAACTAGATATCTGAAGAAGACAAACACCATGAAAGCAATTGGCCCACAGAAAGTAAAGTAAAATTATTAAAAGAGATGTAAACATTTTTAAAGAAAACAAAGATACTGGCAGTAAAAATAAATAATTTGAGGTATTATATATATATAAATGCAATGATTGAAATATAAACAACATAGACAAATCTCATAATAGGTAGGATACAGTAAGGAAGAAATTAGTGGATTAGAATCTCAGATTGAAGAATTTTCAGATAACTTAAGGAAATGATAGAGTTGGGAAATATATTAGGAAGTCTAAGGCATATTAGATCAAACTATGAAAATTAATAGCATTTTTCTGTATCAGAGATAAACAACTAAGACATAATATTAAGGCTCTATTAATAAAAAGTGTTGTTTGGTTGGGGGCATTGATTAAAGGACTTAGAGACAGAACCATAGGTACAAGGGCCTGTGAAAGTGAAAGTGTTAGTTATTAAGTCATGTCTGACTCTTTGTGACCTATGGACTATAGCCCACCATGTTCCTCTGTCCATGGAATTCTTCAGGCAAGAATACTGGAGTGGGTGCCATGCCCTCCTCCAGGGGATCTTCCTGACCCAGGGTTCAAACCTGGGTCTTCCATAGATTCTTTACCATGTGAACCATAGGAAGCATAAAATAACATAAATATGTTGCTGCAAATTACAGGGGTGAGGGCAAGTTGTTCAGTATACAAGAACTGGCTCACAATATGAAGGAAAACCATTAAAACTCTATCTTTACATGACACCAAGTAGCTCCTATTGAATTAATTATCTAAAAGTGAAAGAGAAAACTATAAAGTTAGTAGAAGAAAGTGTGAAAACTATTTCTTCCCTAGGGAGAGGAATTCTTATGAAAAAATTTTCACCAATAAAGCTTTTTATAAAGATTCATTGAATCACATCACCAATAACTTTTGCCAGTGAATAATACCATAGACAAACTTAATAGAAGAGTGCCAAAATGGGAGACAATATTTCCATCTCCAAAATTCAGTTATTGAATATCTCTTCCGGCAAAATTAAGCAGACCTTGTCAATGAAAAATAATTATACAGCAGTTCCAAGGAACATACGAGGGGTTGTAAACTGCAGTTTGCAGAAGAGAAATACTAAAGTACTAATACGATATGAAGAGATGCACAATATCTTTGCAAAGGCAAGTAACAATGAGATATCAGCTTATACCTGTTTCTCTGGCAAAACTTTAAAAACTGAACTATTCTAAGTATGTGGGTGACTGTTAAAATATAACAACTCTCAAACATGGGTGGTGACTCTGTATATTAAGATATCTATTCTACACAGCAACCTGCCAGGACACTATCAAATTGCTCTAATGCATATATTTTATCCTAGCAGTTCTGCTCCTAGGAATTCATAATGTAGAACTGCTTACATGCCTTCAGAAAGGGTCATTTAGTAGGATGTATAATACTATGCCATGAGTGATAATGAAGAATTACAGGCAATTGAAGTCCCCATCACTTGAAAAGCAGATGGAAGTAATGGAGTGGATGCCCGTCATACTGCAGAAGAAGGAATACACACATAACAGTATGGTTGGATCTTACAAATATAGCTCTGAATTAAGTACACACATACATAAACGAGTTACAAAACCACAATATCACTTATATACATTTTTAAATGACATAATCAATATGTATTTAAAAAAAAAACACTAAACAAAGATGCATAATAAACATATTAGAAATTTTACCTGTGGGGAGGAATGGAGAAAAATGTCCAGGAAATAAAGGAAGACAGCAAAGAAGGGATGAAGGTAAGGAGGGAAAGAGGGAAGGAGAGATGCAAGGAGGAAGAAAGGAACTAATCAGAGGAGAGTGAGAAGGAGGTCAGAGCAAAAGAGAGGAAATTCGAATGGACCAATAAGGATAACGTATCATGAGCAGTATAATTAATTCATTCCAAAAAAAGGGACCAGTAATTTGTAGAACATCTCTCTCATCAAGGAAAGATGTTTATATATACAATACATGTCCCACTTTGTACAATTACATCTCAGAGTTACACACAGTTAAACAAATACAGTAGAAAAAAGATGGAAATCATGAAATCCATGACTCAAAACCTCTGGTATAATTTGTACATCTAATATCATAGTGTGACAAACATGGCATTCATTAATCAAATCATTTATGCCATAATTGTTTTTTAAAAAAAGGAAAAAAAAGAACTTTATTCATTTGCACTCGAAAAGGAGTAACACTTCAGTGTTTATGAGAGTGACTGAGGTTTGTATGTCTATTGCCCAAGGTACGGGTGGGTATGACTCCTCCCAGGCCCCTTTGTGCATGGTGCTGGTGACAGAACCAAAGTCAAACAAGATTGTAGCTTCATCTTCAAAGGTACAGAACTGTTTCCAGGTCTTAGAACTGGGATCACAGTCAGAGAGTCTTTGATCTCAATGAAGCAGCTTTTGGCTGAATTTTGTCTTGTTGGTTTCCTGTTTCATGATCTGCAAAGAATATACTCATAAATAATCCATCAAATTTAAAATTTCTGCTCTTTGAGAAACACTAGTAAGAATGAAAGTACAACTCATACATCAAAAGAGTATTTGGGGGTCAAGAACCTGGCTCTGCATGGCTCCTGTCAGGTATCTGGTCTCCTTAGGGCCCATTGGGGCATCAGCTTTGGGACACTGTGGGGTTCATGCTGACAGGAGTCTAGTCTCCTCAGGACTTGCAGGGAGGTGGTGACACTGAAGGAAAATACGAATTCAACCATTCTGATGGATTTCTTATGCATCATTACCTCCTCAGAGATTGCTTCCTTAACTATTATACCTAAAATTTTCTGCTGAAAAATCAACTGATGGCCTTATTCCTTAAGGCCTCTACCTCCAGCTTCTAGGACTCTGCCCCCTGGTGAGCCATTGCCTATCCCTGCCTCCCCAGGAAATCTTCCGATATGTGTAGGAGGCTCCTCTGAGAGGGAGACACTCTTTCATCCAGGTAATGAACAAAGTGGCATCAGATGGCCTCTGCTGGGAAGCTGCCACAGAAACCAAGGACAGATCAAAGCAGAAGAGGACCAACATCTGCTGCAACTAAAGCAAGGAAGAGTTTCTGCTGAGTTGGAGATCTCCATTGTGTTCTTATGCCCTGGAGTTTGGAACTCAAGTCAAGGCCCTTTCATTTCAGGTGAAATTCCTCTTGGTAGATTGGACCTAAGCTGGTCAGCAGGCAGGATTACCACCTCACTCAGTCTTGCTCATCAGAGGAAAAACAAACAATCAAACAAAAACTCAGCACAAATCTTACCCTATATGAAGCTTACAAAACCACTGGACCAACCTTAGAAGGGCAGAAATCAAAAGGAAGAAAGAATTCAACCTTGAAGCCAGGGAAAAGGAGACCTCAAACACAATAAGTTAAAAAAAAAAAAAGATTGAAAAGGCAGAGAAATACTACACAAATGAAGGAACAAGTTAGAAACACAGAAGTCCAAATAAATTAAGAGGAAATAGGCAAACTACCCAAAAACGAATTCAGAAAAATGATAGTAAAGATGATCAAAAACCTTGAAAACAAAATGGAGAAAATGCAAGAATTAATTAACAAAGACCTAGAAAAATTAAATAAACATACAGAGACAAACAACACAGTTACTGAAATTAAAAATACTCTAGAAGGATTCAATAGCAGAATATCTGAGGCAGAAAAACAAATCAGTGAGCTGGAAGAGAAAATCGTGGAAATAACTTCTGAAGAACAGAATAAAGTAAAAGGAATGAAAAAAAAACTGGGGATAGTCTCAGAGACCTCTGGGACAATATCAAATGCATCAACATTCAAATTATAAGGGTCCCAGAAGAAGAAGAGTAAAAGAAAGGGTATGAGAAAAATTTTGAAGAGATTATAGTTGAAAATCTCCTCAACATGGAAAATGAAATAGTCAATCAAGCCCAAGAGGCACAAAGAGTCCCACACAGGATAAATTCGATGAGAAACGCATCAAGACACATACTAACCAAACTAATAAGGACTAAACACAAAGAAAGAATATTAAAAGCAGTGAGGGAGAAGCAACAAGTAACATACAAGGGAAACCCAATAGGCTTAATGGTTGATCTTTGAGCAGAAACTCTGCAGGCAGAAGGGAATTGCAGGATGTATTTAAAGTGTTAAGAGGGAAAAATCTACAACCAAGATTAGCGGCAAGCATCTCATTCAAAATTGATGGAGAAATCAAAAGCTTTCCAGACAAGCAAAAATTAAGAGAATTCAGTACCACAAAACCAGCTTTACAACGAATATTAAAGGGACTTATATACTCAAGAAATACAAGAGAAGAAAAAAGATCTACAAAATAACCCCAAACAATTAAGAAATTGGGAATAGGAAAATTTATATCAATAATTTAAGTGTAAATGGATTAAATGCTCCAGTCAAAAGATACAGACTGGCTGAATGGATTCAAAAACAAGACCCATATATATGCTGTCTACAAGAAACCCACTTCATACCTAAAGACACATATAGACTGAAAGTGAGAGGATTGAAAAATATATTCCATGCAAATAGGAAGCAAAAAATGTTGGAGTAGCAATCCTCGTATCAGACAAAATAGACCTTAAAATAAAAAGATTACAAGAGATAAGGAAGGACACTACATAATGATCAAGGGATTAATTCAAAAGGAAGACATAACAATTGTAAAAATCTGTGAACCCAACATAGAGCACCTCAATACATAAGACAAAAAAGGAGACATAAAAAACAGACATAAAAGGAGAAATCGACAGTAACACATTAATAGTAGGAGACTTTAACACCCTACTCACACCAATGGACAGATCATCAAAACAGAAAATTAATAAGGAAACACAAGTTTTAAATGATGCATTAGATTAGATGGATCTCATTGATATCTTCAGACATTCCATTCAAATGCACAAGAATACACCATCTTCTTAAATGCACATGGAACATTCATTCTCCAAGACAGACCACATCTTGGCTCACAAATCAAACCTGAGTAAATTTTAAAAAATTGAAATCACATCAAGCATCTTCTCTGACCATACGCTATGAAACTAGATATCAATTGCAAGAAAAAAAAAATGTAAGAAACACAAACACATGGAGATTATATAACAAGTTTCTAAATAACCAACAGGTTACTGAAGAAATCAAAAGGGACATCAAAACATTTCTAGAAATAAATGACAAGGAAAACACGAGAACTCAAAATCTATGGGATGCAGCAAAAGCAATTCTCAGAGGGAAGTTTATAGCAATACAATCCTACCTCAAGAAACAAGAAAAACATTTAATAGACAACCTAACTTTATACCTAAAACAACTGGAAAAAGAACAACAACAACAAAACCAAAATTAGTAGAAGGAAAGAAAGAAAGATCCAAGCAGAAATAAATGAAAAAGAAGTGAAAGAAACAATACTAAAGATTAATAAAACTAAAAGCTGGTTCTTTGAGAAGATAAAACTGACAAGCTTTTATCCAGAATCATCAAGAAAAAAGGAGAGAAGAATCAAACCAAAAAAAAAAAAAAAAAATAGAAATGAAAAAGGAGAGGTTACAACAGATAATGCAGAAATACAAAGGATTATAAGACACTATTATGAACAACTGTAAGGCAATAAAATGGATAACGTGGAAGAAATGGACAGATTCTTAGAAAAGTTCAATCTTCCAAGACTGAACTAGGGAGAAATAGAAATTACAAACAACTCAATTACAAGCACTGAAATTGAAGCTGTGATAAAAAATCTCCCCCAAAAACAAAAGCCCAGGGCCAGATGGCTTCACTGGAGAATTCTATCAAACATTTAGAAAATAGCTAATGCCTATCCTTCTAAAATTCTTTCAAAAAATTGCAAAGGAAGGAACACTTTCAAACTCATTCTATGAGGCTACCATAACCCTGATACCAAAATCAGACAAAGACAACACACAGAAGGAAAAACACCAATACAGTATACTAACGCATATATATGGAATTTAGAAAGATGGTAACAATAACCCTGTGTACGAGACAGCAAAAGAGACACCGATGTATAGATCAGTCTTATGGACTCTGTGGGAGAGCGAGAGGGTGGGGAGATTTGGGAGAATAGCATTGAAACATGTATAATATCATGTATGAAACGAGTCGCCAGTCCAGGTCCGATGCACGGTACTGGATGCTTGGGGCTGGTGCACTGGGACGACCCAGAGGGAGGGTAGGGGAGGGAGGAGGGAGGAGGGTTCAGGATGGGGAACGTGGGTATACCTGTGGTGGATTCATTTTGATATTTGGCAAAACTAATACAATATTGTAAAGTTTAAAAATAAAATAAAATTAAAAAAAATAAAATAGAAAATATTCACACACACACACACACACAAAAGACAACACACAAAAAAAGAAAACTACAGGCCAATATCACTGATGAATATAGATGCAAATCTCAACAAAATTTTAACAAGCAGAATTCAGCAACATAACAAAAAGCTAATACACCATAATCAAGTTGGGTTTATACCAGGAAGGCAAGCATTCTTCAATATACAAAAATCAATCGATGTGATACACTATATTAACAAATTGAAAGATAAAAACCATATGATTATTTCAATAGATGTAGAAAAAGCCTTTGACAAAATTTAGCACCCATTTATGATTAAAACTCTTCAAAACATAGAAGAAACCTACCTTAACATAATGAAGCCCATATATGATAGGCATACTGCAAAATTATTCTCAATGGTGAAAAACTGAAAGCATTTCCCCTAAGATCAGGAGCAAGACAAGGGTGTCCATTTTCACCATTATCATTCAACATAGTTCTGGAAGTCCTAGCTATAGCAACCAGAGAAGGAAACAAAATAAAAGGAATCCAGATCAGAAAAGAAGAAGTAAAGCTCTCACTGTTTGCAGATGACATGATACTGTGCATAGAAAATCCTAAAGATAGTATGAGAAAATTAGTAGAGCTGATCAGTGAATTTAGCAAAATTTCAGGATATGAAATCAATACACAGAAATCACTTCCATTTCTATATAGTAACAATGAAAAATAAGAAAGAGAAATTAAGGAATCAATTCCATTCACGATGGAAACAAAAATAATTAAATATCTAGGAATAAACTTACCTAAAGAGACAAACAAGAGACTGGTTCCAAATAGGAAAAGGAGTATGTCGAGGCTATATACTGTCACCCAGCTTATTTAACTTATATGCAGAGTACATCATGAAAAACGCTGGGCTGGGGGAAGCACATGCTGGAATCAAGATTGTTGGGAGAAATATCAATAACCTCAGATATGCAGATGACACCACCCTTATGACAGAAAGTGAAGAAGAACTAAAGGGCCTCTTGATGAAAATGAAAGAGGAGAGTGAAAAAGTTGGCTTAAAACTCAACATTCAGAAACCTGAGATCAAGGCATCCAGTCCCATTACTTCCTGGCAAATAAATGGGGAAACAGTGGAAAACAGTGTCAGACTTTATTTTTTTGGGCTCCAAAACCACTGCAGATGGTGACTGCAGCCATGAAATTAAAAGACGCTTACTTCTTGGAAGGAAAGTTTTGACCAACCTAGATAGTATATTCAAAAGCAGAGACATTACTTTGCCAACAAAGGTCCATCTAGTCAAGGCTATGGTTTTTCCAGTAGTCATGTATGGATGTGAGAACTGAACTATAAGGAAAGCTGAGCACTGAAGAACTGATGCTTTTGAACTGTGGTGTTGGAGAAGACTCTTGAGAGTCCCTTGAACTGCAAGGAGATCCAACCAGTCCATCCTAAAGGAGATCAGTGGGTGTTCATTGAAAAGACTGATGTTGAAGCTGAAACTCCAATACTTTGGCCACCTGATGTGAAGAGCTGACTCATTGGAAAAGACCCTGATGCTGGGAAAGATTGAGGGCAGGAGGAGAAGGGGATGACAGAGGATGAGATTGTTGGATGGCATAACCGACTCAGTGGACATGGGTTTGGGTGGACTCTAGGTGTTGGTGATGGACAGGGAGGACTGATGTGCTGTGCTTCATGGGGTCACATAGAATCGGACATGACTGAGTGACTGAACTGAAAAGGAGACAAAAGAACTGTACATAGATAATTATAAGACACTAATGAAAGAAATCAAAGATGATATAAAGAGATGGAGAGATATTCCATGTTTCTGGTCAGGAAGAGTCAATGTTGTGAAAATGACTACACTACCAAATGCAATTTACAGATTAAATGTGACACCTATTAAATTACCAATGGCATTTTTCACAGAACTAGAACAAAAAAATTCACGATTCATAAGGAAACACAAAAGACCCAGAATAACAAATGCTGTCTTGAGAAAGAAGAATGGACCTGGGGGAATCAACCTTCCTGACTTCAGATTATACTGCAAAGCTACAATCATCAAGACAGTATGATACTGGCACAAAATCAGAAATATAGACGAATGAAACAAGATAGAAAGCCCAGAAATAAACTCTGCACCTATGGGTACTGTAGTTTTAACAAAAGAGGCAAGAATATAAAATGGGGCAAAGACAGCCTCTTCAACAAATGGTTCTTGGAAAACTAGACAGCTACATGTTAAAGAATGAAATTATAACACTTTCTAACACCATACACAAAGATACTCTTAAAATGGATTAAATACCTAAATGTAAGACTGGAAACTATTAAACTTCTAGAGGGAAACATAGGCAGAAAACATGATGACATAATAAAAAGCAAGGTCCTCTGTGACCCAACTCCTAGAATAATGGAAATAAAAACAAAAGTAAACAAGTAGGACCTGATTAAACTTAAAAGCTTTAGCACAGCAAAGGAAACTACAAGCAAGGTGAAAAGACAACCTCAGAATGGGAGCAAATAATAGCAATTAAAACAACTGACAAAGGATTAACTTCCAAAATATACAAGCAGCTCATAAAACTCAATGCCAGAAAAAAAAAACAAAAACCTACCAAAAAGTGTAAAAAAGACATAAACAGACATTTCTCCATAGAAGACATACAGATGGCTAACAAATGCATGAAAAGATGCTCAGCATAGCTCATTAGAGAAATACAAATCAAAACTACAATGAGATATCAACTCACACCAGTCAGAATGGCCATCATCAAAAATTCTAGACATAATAAATGATGGAGAGGGCATAGAGAAAGGGAATGCTCTTGAACTGTTGGTGGGAATGTAGATTGACACAGCCCCTATGGAAAATGGTATCAGTTCAGTTCAGTTAATTTGCTCAGTCGTGTCTGACTCTTTGTGACCCCATGAACCACAGCATGCCAGACCTCCCTGTCCATCACCAACTCCTGGAGTCCACTCAAACTCATGTCCAGTGTCTCGGTGATGCCATCCAATCATCTCATCCTTTGTCATCCCCTTCTCCTCCTGCCCTCAATCTTTCCCAGCATCAGGGTCTTTTCCAATGAGTCAGCTCTTCACATCAGGTGGCCAGAGTATTGGAGTTTCAGCTTCAAAATCAGTCTTTCCAATGAACACCGAGCACCGATCTCCTCTAGGATGGACTGGTTGGATCTCCTTGCAGTTCAAGGGACTCTCAAGAGTCTTCTCCAACACCACAGTACTAAAGCATCAATTCTCTGGCACTCAGCTTTCTTTATAGTCCAACTCTCACATCCATACATTACCACTGGAAAAACCATAGCCTTGACTAGATGGACCTTTGTTGGCAAAGTAATGTCTCTGCTTTTGAATATGCTATCTAGGTTGGTCATAACTTTCCTTCCAAGGAGTAAGTGTCTTTTAATTTCATGGCTGCAGTAACCATCTGCAGTGATTTTGGAGCCCAAGAAAATAAAGTCAGCCACTGTTTCCACTGTTTTCCCATCTATTTGCCATAAAGTGATGGGACTGGGTGCCATGATCTTAATTTTCTGAATGTTGAGCTTTACCTCAACTTTTTCACTCTCCTGTTTCACTTTCATCAAGTCATCCTGGAATGTGAAGTCAGGTGGACCTTAAGAAGCATCACTACGAACAAAACTAGTGGAGGTGATAGAATTCCAGTTGAGCTATTTCAAATCCTGAAAGATGATGCTGTGAAAGTTCTATATTCAACATGCCAGCAAATTTGGAAAACTCAGCAGTGGCCACAGGACTGGAAAAGGTCAGTTTTCATTCCAATCCCAAAGAAAGGCAATGCCAAAGAATGTTCAAACTACCACACAATTGCACTCATCTCACACACTAGTAAAGTAATGCTCAAAATTCTCCAAGCCAGGCTTCAGCAATACATGAACCATGAACTTCCAGATGTTGAAGCTGGTTTTAGAAAAGGCAGAGGAACCAGAGATCAAATTGCCAACATCCGCTGGATCATGGAAAAAGCAAGAGAGTTCCAGAAAAGTATCTATTTCTGTTTTATTGGCTATGCCAAAGCCTTTGACTGTGTGGATCACAATAAACTGTGGAAAATTCTGGAAGAGATGGGAGTACCAGACCACCTGACCTGTCTCTTCAGAAATCTATGTGCAGCTCAAGAAGCAACAGTTAGAACTGGACATGAAACAAAAATCTGGTTCCAAATAGGAAAAGGAGTACATCAAAGCTGTATATTGTCATCCTGCTTATTTAACTTATATTCAGAGTACATCATGAGAAACGCTGGGCTGGAAGAAGCACAAGCTGGAATCCAGATTGCAGGGAGAAATATCAATAACCTCAGATATGCAGATGACACCACCCTTAAGGCAGAAAGTGAAGAAGAAATAAAGAGCCTCTTGATGAAAGTGGAAGAGGAGAATTTGGACATAGGCAGCAGCAAAAAAATCCTGGGATATCTCCTGTACTTCTTGGCCATCAGAGCACACTGCTTCCCTCTAAAAAAACTGCAGGTTCATTTCACAAGATTTCCCACTGCTTCTCTAACTCATACACCTTTGCCCAGGCTCGAACTGCACCACTTTTCCACTAGGAATTCTTGATATTTTCTTGGAAAATCTCTATACATCAGGTTAAGGGTCCTCATTGATCCTCACCATAGAACTACAACCTAACTGGCTTTCTCTAATCTCCTGATTTTGCCTTTAGCCTGAAAGAAATCCTTTCTTTCTGTTCATGATTCTTTATGTCTTCTTCCTCTAGGGAACCTAGACTGATCGCTTCAGTGGACTTTGGTTTTAGGAAACAAATACCAAGTAAGACGAATGTCATGCAGACCACTGCTTTTCCTTCCTGCCAGAAATGCCTCTTAAGAAAAGGCAGCTTGGGACTTCCCTGGCTCACTTCCACTGCAGGGTGCATGAGTTCTACTCCTGGTTAAGGAACTAAGATCCCATGTGCCTAGAGTGCATGTGTGCTAAGTAGCTTCAGTCATGTCCAACTCTTTGCAACCCTGTGGACTGTAGGGCACCAGGCTCCTCTGTCCATGGGATTCTCTAGGCAAGAATACTGGAGTGGATTGCCATGTTCTTCTCCAAGGGATCTTCTTGACCCAGGGATGGAACCCGCATCCCTTACACTCCTGCAGTGACAAGTGGGGTTCTTTACCAATAGTGCCACCTGGAAAGCTGAGTGCCTAGCAGCACCCCTCCTCCCCAGCCATGCCCCCACCACCAAAAAAAAAAAAAGGCAGCTCAGAGCCCTATTTTCTGCAGAACAGAAGAAAGGCAAGGAAACATTACAATGAGAAAGAGGAAAAAATGATGTCTCAGACATTATTCAAGGAAACAAAGTATTTGATTTCCAAATTTTTCGTGGCAATTGCTGAAATATTTTCAGAAGTCCAATTCAACGAACAAAACTACTGCAGGCTGCAATGCCTCACAAAGCATTGCACTTTCTGTGCTTCATAAGGAAGACCAGTAGAGTCAGCTTCTACTCTGGCAGAAGGTAAAATATACCAAACAACAACTGTAAGATTAGGCTGTGAAAATTCACACATGTCTATGTGTATTTGAGAAAGACAGACAGACAGATGGACAGGAACTAAAACTGCACTTCTCATGAAATAAGATGTAACTCCCATCACTTACTTTCTCAGATACTATACTACTGTATTTTCACTTAAACCTTTGTGAGAAAGTAGTTTAATTGGAGAAGGCAATGGCAACCCACTCCAGTACTCTTGCCTGAAAAATCCCATGGGTGGAGGAGCCTGGTGGGCTGCAGTCCATAGAGTCGCAAAGAGTGGGACATGACTGAGCAACTTCACTTTTCACTTTCATGCATTAGAGAAGGAAATGTCAACCTACTCCAGTGTTCTTGCCTGGAGAATCCCAGGGATGGGGGAGCCTGGTGGGCTGCCGTCTATGGGGTCGCACAGAGTCGGACACGACTGAAGTGACTTAGCAGCAGCAGCAGTTTAATTGTAATCTCTATTTTTAAAATTAGGTTTAGAGTTGTTAAGTGACTTGCCAAAATTAAAGTGACAGAGGTGAGATTTGAAATCAAATGTACCTCTTTTAAATATCTTGATAGTCTGGTATTATCCGCAGAACTAGGTTGAGATTCTGCTTTGACAATTTAGCACACAAGAAGCATTTTTCTATAACTGGGGATAACCAATTAGATAACCACTATATTGACTACTTCTAAGGGAACCGTTGCCACAAATGCAATAGATTGGTAAGCCAGTTTGATTTTCTTAACAAGAGCAATTACTCTGCTTTCCCTGAAGATAATGTGAATGTGTCAATACTTTTAAATCATTTTGAACATGTATATCCTCAGAAAATTAAAATGTGCTATTTGCTGCAATTCCAGACTTCTCATTAATGAAAAACTAATTTCAAGGAAGACAAACTGAAGTGCTTTCTAAAAGAAATTGTTTACTCTGTTGGTGCGGGTAATTCTTTACCGGCAAACATTTGTTATGGGCAAGTTTTAGTAAGTGACCAAGAAATACAATGGTAGAGGGAAAAGCTATTCACGCTATGAGACAATTAGTGAAGCAAAGTTGGTAGTCCTGTAGTAGATTTCTTCCATGTTTCTCCAGACCCGCTTTCTACCTCCTCCTTCCTCTCAGACTTTAAGGACTGGTTTTGTTGGGGTAGGTGTGTTGGGCCCTGTTGGAGAAGGGATAAAAAAGAGTGAAGCCAAGGTCCTTATTCAACTTGCTATCTCTCAGTGAGAACAACTTAGATTGCCTATGTCCTTAAAAAGGCAGCATGTTCTAGAAGATTCTTCCTCATTTTGGCATTTGGAAGCCTCTTTTTCCCCTTATCCCTTCAACCTGGAGATGATAACATTCCTGTGGCAAACAGTCAACGAAAAGAATGCAGACTCCCCTAGAGCAAAGAAAACTCACTTCCTAGCCAAAATTTGATGTAATCCACAGAGAAGAGTGCCATGGAGTCCTTTTCTTTCAGCTTTCTGTAACCATCCACTTGCTTGTAATTAATTTCTTTGTAAATAAACCTTCTTCAAATTACCTTAATTTGAGTATGCCATCTGTTTCTTGTTTGGACCCTGAGTGACACAAATTATTATGTAAGCTTCCATAAATTTCCTTACTTTTAGAAGCTTTTATTTTTTCCTGCACAATTAATAGCATTTTCTGTACAACATTGATTTTTTAAAATTAATAACTTATCGAGGTTTTTTCCCATATTTCCATTTTTCATAACTTCTGAATCTATTGAATGAGAATTTAATGTCACCACAAGATTGAAAATTATTCGCTTTCCAGAAAAGAAAGTCATTCTTTTCTTTCAACCCCATGTGCCAATGATTTTCTTTAAAGTAAATCCTTTCATAGGCACCTAGTAAAAATAGCACATTTACCACCCTAGTAAAGAGTATGTATCACTTGAAAGTGAAAAATATCAAAGCGCAGACTCCTCTGGTGGCATAGTGGAGAAGAATCTGCCTGCCAATATAGGGGACATGGGTTCAATCCCTGTTCTGGAAACACCTCACATGCTGTGGATCAACTAAGCCTGTGTGGCACAACTGCTGAGCCTGTGTGCTGAGACTACTGAAGCCTGCGCTCGCTAGAGCTCACGATCCATGACAAGAGAAGCCACTGTAATGAGAAGTCTGGGCACCACAAGGAAGAGCAGCCCCTGCTTGCTGCAACTAGAGAAAGCCCATGCAAAACAGCAAAGACCCAGCGCAGTCAAAAATAAATACATTAATGTCAAAGAGCAGGTGGCCCTTATTATCACTGGGATGAGGGTTGAAACATATCAAATCAGCACATTATACAGCTTAAACTTATACAGTGTGATATGTCAGTTATATCTCAGTTTTTATATTGGAGTCCATAAAACCGTTGCTGAAAACACTGATTAAAGGCCTTTTTTCTACACACTTGTGTATCCTTTGAACAGACTTTGAACATTTTCAGGGGGTGGAGAGGGAAGAGACCATCTTTTGACTCAGAATGAACTGGCAAGCTGTGTGTGTCTCCTTTGTACAACTTTCAGGCATCTGCAATGATCATCTTTCTTATGTAGCTACTCTTCACTTACATTAACTCAGCTTCACAGGAACTTTGAATAAACACACCCACATGTTTTCAGTCTCTTGACATCTTCTTAATTCCCATTGATATATTTATTATCAGAATGTTTTAATAAAATCATTGGAATGCCTTTCCAATTATATAAATATTCTGGAGAAGTGTTAAATAGCATTAACAAATGAAATAAAGTTTAATGAAATCTAAAAGGAATAACATAGCTCTAAGAAAAATTATGCTTTCACAGAAAACAAAACCATATGGCCAACTGAGAAGCACTTTGCCTTATTTATATAATTTTATTATTAAATGTTCCGTATGCTATTGTCTAGAAGACTGGAACCACATTATGTTTAAACAGATTTGATCTATTCATTTATTGAAAATGACAAAGTAGGACAATTGTTTATTTCCTAAAAAAAGCATCCCATTTTCTCCATGGCACTCTTTTTCTCTGTGGATTACATCAGATTTTGGCTAGGAAGTGAGTTTTCTTTGCTCTAGGGGAGTCTGCATTCTTTTGGTTGGCAATTATCCTTTTTTCAGAGGTTACTTCAGCATGAAAATTCAAGAGTCTTGTGGAACCTATCTCTATGCTCATATAATTCCTTTTACCATTTTAAATCTACATTAGTCTTTTTATGCCAAAGAAGAATGGGCATTTTCTGTGAATCTCAGTCTAAAAGTATGTAATTGCAAAAAACACTTTAATAGAGAAACACGTTAAAAATCTTTCAAACTGCATATTATAGCTTTCTTTAATTAATGTACATGGTTTCCCAAAGAGTCAAGATGTTAGCACCACCTAGCCCTTTTGCCCTTGTTTGCTTTAAGACAGATGGCTATGTAACAAATGTCAGCCAGTCCAACACCTTATGCCTCTGACCTTGTTCGCTGGGTTATGGAGTGATGCACTGGTGCTCAGTCACTCAATCATGTCCAAGTCTTTGCATCCCCATGGACTGTAGCCTGCCAGCCTCCTGTGTCCAAGGTATTTCCCAGACAAGAATACTGGATTGGGTTGCCATTTCTGACTCCAGAGGGTCTTCCTGATTCAGGAAGAGAACCCAAGGCTCTTGAATCTCCTGCGTTGGCAGGCAGATTCTTTACCACTAGCGCCACCTGAATCTGCTTAAATGTATGTGGGGGAAGAAAAGGAAGCTGATACACAGAGAAACAAGACAGAGATGGAGAGAGCCTAAGGCATTTTGGTCTACCGTCCAGCTATGCCACAGACACTTTTCTAAACTTGATGTGGGGTAATAAATTATTTTTCACTTAAGCTAGACAGAAATGTATTTCTGTCATTTACAAATGAAAAGAAATAGTGTTGAGTACTGTATTTTCAATTTATTAAGTTTGAAGTAAATTATTGCAAATAGTGGCATGTTGTTGCTGTTTTTCAGTCACTTAGTTGTGTCTAACTATTTGTGACACTATGTACCGCAGCACTCCAGGCTCCTCTGTTCTCCACTATCTCCAGGAGTTTGCTCATTTGTGTGAATTGAATCAGGAATGCTATCTAACCATCTCATCCCACCCCCCTCTCCTCTTGCCTTCAATCTTTCCCAGCATCAGGGTCTTTTTCAGTGAGTTGGCTTTTCCCATCAGGTGGCCAAAGATTTGGAGTTTCAGCATCAGTCCTTCCAATGAATATTCAGAGTTGATTTCCTTTAGGATTGACTAATTTGATCTCCTTGCAGTCCAACAAACTCTCAAGAGTCTTCTCCACCACCACAATTCAAAAGCATCAATACTTCAGTGCTCAGCCTTCTTTTTGGTCCAAGTCTCACATCCATACATGACTACTGGAAAAACCATAGCGTTGAATTATACAGACCTTTGCTGGCAAAGTGGTGTCTCTGCTTTTTAATACTCTGTCTAGATTTGTCATAGCTTTGCTTCCAAAAGTAGTATGCTGCTGCTGCTGCTGCTGCTGCTAAATCACTTCAGTCATGTTTGACTCTGTGCGACTCCATAGACAGCAGCCCACCAGGCTTCCCCATCCCTGGGATTCTCCAGGCAAGAACACTGGAGTGGGTTGCCATTTCCTTCTCCAATGCATGAAAGTGAAAAGTGAAAATGAAGTTGCTCAGTCGTGTCCGACTCTAGCGACCCCATGGACTGCAGCCTACCAGGCTCCTCCGTCCATGGGATTTTCCAGGCAAAAGTACTGGAGTGGGGCACCATTGCCTTCTCTGAAAGTAGTATAAAGCAACACAAATTTATTATGTTGACAGTTCTGATGGTCAGAAGTCTGACAAAGTTCTCACTTCGCTAAAATCAGGGTCTAACAAGGCTATGTTCTCTTTTGGATGTTCTAAGGAAGAATATATTCCCTTATCTTTTCCAATTCCTGGAGGACATACTCATTCCTTCATTTGTGCGCTCTTTCCTCTATCTTCAAAAATCAGCAGCATTCCATCTTTCTGTGACTTTCTTCTATGGTCACATCTCCCATTGACTTTTCTTCTGCCTCCCTCTTTCACTTTTAAAAATCTTGTGATTACAATGGGCCAAAATAATCCAAACTAATCTATTTGAGGGTCAAATGATTAGTATACCTAATACCAATTGTAGTGTTAATTCATCACTTGCATAGTAACCTAACATATTCATATGTTCTGGAGATTAGGATATGGACAGCCTTGTCTGACAAGGCATGCCTCCAAACTTAAGATCATGTATGGGACTTCCCAAGTGGTCTTAGTGGTGAAGAACCTGCCTGCCAATGCAGGAGACCTAAGAGATGCAGGTTTGATCCCTGGGTCTAGAAGATCCCCTGGAGGACGGCGCAGCAACCCACTCCAATATTCTTGCCTGGAAACCCTTGGGCAGAGGAGCCTGCCATGCTGCAGTCCATAGGGTTGCAGAATCGGACATGACTGAAGAACCTTAGCACGCACACGTGCAAGAAAGGAAAATGTCACCAGAATCCTTGCTCAGAGGAAAGGAAGACAGTGACTGGAATAAGGGATAAAATAATGATTCTTCCATCTGCTTGATATATACAGTACTAAAGAGAACAGGGAAAAAAAAAAAAAAAAACACCCATTCATTACCAAATTTATTATTTAAAATTATCTATTAGGTGAGATTTTCTAGGTCTAGTGATTTCTTTATTTTTTTAAGTTGTCCCAAATCTATATTGAAAAAAGAGAGCACTTCTTGCAGAAGTAAAAATCAATTTAAAGGATATTTCAGATCAGATCAGTCGCTCAGTCCTGTCCGACCCTTTGCGACCCCATGAATTGCAGCACGCCAGGCCTCCCTGTCCATCATCAACTCCCGGAGTTCACTGAGACTCACATCCATCGAGTCAGTGATGCCATCCAGCCATCTCATCCTCTGTCGTCCCCTTCTCCTCCTGCCCCCAATCCCTCCCAGCATCAGAGTCTTTTCCAATAAGTCAACTCTTCGCATGAGGTGGCCAAAGTACTGGAGTTTCAGCTTTAGCATCATTCCTTCCAAAGAAATCCCAGGGCTGATCTCCTTCAGAATGGACTGGTTGGATCTCCTTGCAGTCCAAAGGACTCTCAAGAGTCTTCTCCAACACCAGTGTCTAAATAAAGTTGAAAAAAACCACATACCTTGTCTATTAGTTAAGGCTGCCATAATTAAGCACTGCAAACTGGGTGGCTTAAATAGAAATTTACTGGCTCTTTGTTCTCTGTTCCATGCCTCTTACCTAGCTTCTAGTGGTTTGCTGACAATTTGGGGTATTCCTGGTGGCTCAGGTGGTAAAGAATCTGCTTGCAAAGTCAGAGAGCCAGATTCAGTCCCTGGGTTGGAAAGTTCTCCTGGGGAAGGGAATGGCCCTCTCCAGTATTCTTGCCTGGAGAATTCCATGGACATAGGAGCCTGGTGGGCTACAGTCCATGGGATCCCAAAGAGTCAGACACAACTGAGCAACTAACAAGTAGCAAGTTCACTTATAGAAGCCTCAACCTTATCTCTGCTTTCATCTTTGCATGCAATCAATACTTGTATGCATGTGTCTGTATCTATATCTAGATTTCCCCTTTTCATAAGAACATCAGTTATTTTGGATTAGAGTGTACACTAATGACCTCCTCTTAATTTTATTTCCCTCTGAAGATGCAGTATCCAAATAAGATCACATTCAAAGGTACACTTGGATTTTGGAAGTAAACATAGAATATTAGAGGGACACTATTAAACCCATTAATACCCTATAATGGAAATTTTATCTTAGGAATATACTAGAAAAAGCTTTGCATAATTTTAACAGAATATAGGTTTAATGGAATTCATTACTACATTGCTTTCAATAGCAAACTATTGAGGGAAAATATTCACCAATATGGTAATAGGTATTTCAGTTTCACTCACTCAGTCATGTCCGACTCTGCGATCTCATGGACTGCAGCACACCAGACTTCCCTGTGCATCACCAACCCCCAGAGCTTGCTCAAACTCATATCCATCAAATCAGTGATGCCATTCAACCACCTCATCCTCTGTAATCCCCTTCTTCTCCTACCTTCAATCTTTCCCAGCATCAGGGTCTTCAAATGAGTCAGTTTTTCGTATCAGGTGCTCAAAGTATTGGAGCTTCTGCTTCAGCATCAGTCCTTCCAATGAATATTCAGGATTGATTTCCTTTAGGACTGACTGGTTAGATCTCCTTGAAGTCCAAGGGACTCTCAAGAGTCTTCTCCAACACCACAGTTGAAAAGCATCAATTCTTCAGCACTCAGTTTGCTTTATAGTCCAAATCTCACAGCCATATATGACCACCGGAAAAACCATAGCTTTGACTAGATGGACCTTTGTCAGCAAAGTAATGTCTCGGCTTTTTAATATGCTGTCTAGGCTAGTCATAGATTTTCTTCCAAGGAACAGTTTTTTTTTTTTTTCTTTTCATGGCTGTAATCACCATCTGCAGTGATTTTGGAGTCCTAAGAAAATAAAGTCTGTCACTGTTTCCTTCATTCCTCCATCTATTTGCCATGGAGTGATGGGACCAGATGCCATGATCTTCAATTTTTGAATGTTGAGATTTAAGCCAACTTTTTCATTCTCCTCTTTCACTTTCATCAAGAGGCTCTTTAGTTCCTCTTCACTTTCTGCCATAAGAGTGGTGTCATCTGCGTTTCTGAGGTTATTGATATTTCACCAGGCAATTTTGATTATAGCTTGTGCTTCATACAGACCAGCATTTTGCATGATGTACTATGGTTATAAGTTAAATAAGCAGGGTGATAATAGACAATCTTGAAGTACTCCTTTCCCAATTTGGAAGCTGTCTGTTTTTCCACATCCAGTTCTAACTGTTGCTTCTTGACCTGCATATAGATTTCTCAGGAGGCAGGTAAGGAGTTCTGGTATTCCCATCTCTTAAAGAATTTTTCCACAGTTCGTTGCGATTGACACAGTCAATGGCTTTAGTGTAGTCAATACAGCAGAAGTAGACGTTTTTCTGGAACTCTCTTGCTTTTTCGATGATCCAACGGGTATTGGCAATTTGATCTCTGGATTCTCTACCTTTTCTAAAACCAGCTTGAGCATCTGGAAGTTCATGGTTCACGTATTGTTGAAGCCTAGCTTGGAGAAATTTGAGCATTACTTTGCTGCCGTGTAAGATGAGATCAATCCTGCGGTAGTTTGAACATTCTTTGTCATTGCCCTTCTTTGGGATTGAAGTGAAAACTGACTTTTTCCAGTCCTATGGCCACTGCTGAGTTTTCCAGATTTGCTGGCATATTGAGTACAACACTTTCATAGCATCATCTTTTAAGATTTGAAATAGCTCAACTGGAATCCCATCGCCTCCACTAGCTTTGTTCATAGTGATGCTTCCTAAGGCCCACTTGACTTCACATTCTTGGATGTCTGGCTCTAGGTGAGTGATCACACCATAATGGTTATCTAGGTCATGAAGATCTTTTTAATATACTTTTTTTGTGTATTCTTGGCACCTCTTCTTAATATCTTCTGCTTGTATTAAGTCCATACCATTTCTGTCCTTTATTGTGCCCATCATTGCATGAAATGTTCCCTTGGTGCCTCTAATACTCTTGAAGAGATCTCTAGTCATTTCCATTCCATTGTTTTCCTCTGTTTCTTTGCACTGATCACTGAGTAAGTCTTTCTTTATCTCTCCTTGCTATTATTTGAGACTCTTCATTCAAATGGGTATATCTTTCCTTTTCTCCTTTGCCTTTAGCTTCTTTTTTCTCAACTATTTGTAAGGCCTCCTCAGACAACCATTTTGCCTTTTTACATTTCTTTTTCTTGGGGGCGGTATTGATCACTGCTTACTGTACAATGTCATGAACTTCTGTCCATAGTTCTTCAGGCAGTCTGTCTATCAGACTTAATCCCTTGAATCTGTGTGTCACTTCTACTGTAAAATAGTAAGGGATTTGATTTAGGTCATACCTGAATGTTCTAGTGGTTTTTCCTACTTTCTTTACTTTAAGTCTGAATTTGGCAATAAGGGGATCATGATATGAGCAACAGTCAGCTTGCAGTTTGTTTTTGCTGACTGTATAGAGCTTCTCCATCTTCAGTTGTAAAGAATATAATCAATCTGATTTCAGTATTGACCATCTGATGATGTCCATGTGTAAAGTCTTCTCTTGTGTTGTTGGAAGAAGGTGTTTGCTATGCCCATTGAGTTCTCTTGGCACAACTCTGTTAGCCTTTGCCCTAATTAATTTTGTACAACAAGGCCAAATTTGCCTGTTGCTCCAGGTATTTCTTGACTTCCTACTTTTGCATTCCAGTCCCCTATGATGAAAAGGATATCCTTTTTTCATGTTAGTTCTAGAAGGTCTTGTAGTTCTTCAAAGAGCCATTCAATTTCAGCTTTTTCAGCATTACTTATTGGGGCATAGTCTTGGATTACTGTGATATTGAATGGGTTTCCTTGGAAATGATCAGAGATCATTCTGTCATTTTTGAGATTGCACCCAAGTACTGCATTTTGGACTCTTTTGTTGACTATGAGGGCTACTCCATTTCTTTGAAGGGATTCTTGCCCACAGTAGTAGATATAATGTTCATCTGAATTAAATTCACCCATTCCAGTCCATTTTAGTTCACTGATTCCTAAAACGTTGATGTTCACTCTTACCATCTCCTGTTTGACCACTTCCAATTTACCTTGATTCATGGACCTAACATTCCAGGTTCCTATGCAATATTGCTCCTTGTAGACTTTACTTCTATCACCAGTCACATCCACAACTGAGCATTGTTTTTCTCTTTGGCTCCACCTTTCATTCTTTCTGGAGTTATTTCTCCACTCTTCTCTAGTAGCATATTGGACACCTACCGGCCTGGAGAGTTCATCTTTCAGCATTATATCTTTTTACCTTTTCATACTGTTCATGGGGTTCTCAAGCTATTTGCACCATACACACAGCATTCAATATTATCAAGTTTATGTTTCAAGGCAAATTGCCAAAACACAATGTTGAGTGGAAAAAGGCAAGTTACAGTAAGAGAGCTTAGATATAATTTTCCAAGTGTACAAAAAATGACATGCATAAAGTCTTTTTTTTTTAATTGATTAGAACAACCAATTTTATGAAAATAAACTCAGTCTGGATGAAGGGGAAGTGGGCTGAGGAGAGAAACGAAGACCTCTCATTTACCTATAACATTCTATTTTTTAAAAATATATGAACTTTTTTTTTAAATTTTCATTGGAGTATAGTTGATTTACAACACTCATTACAGTGTTGTATGAGTTTCAGGTGTACAGCAAAGTAAATCAGTTATACATATACAAGTATCTACCCTTTTTTAGATTCTTTCCCCATATAGGCCATTACAGATATTGGGTAGAATTCCCTGTGCTACTCAATAAGTCATTATTAGTTATCTATTCCCAGGTGACTCAGTGGTAAAGAATTTACCTGTCAGTACAGGATGTGGGTTTAGTCTCTGAGCCTGAAATGTGCCCTGGAGGAGGAAATCACTGGAAATACATTCCAGTGGAGTGTATTGGAAATACTGGAAATACAGTCCAGTATTCTTGCTGGGATAATCGCATGGACAAAGGAGTCTGGCATGCTACAGTCCACAGTGTTGCAAAGAGTTGGACACCACTGAGCAACTGACCATGTAGAGACAGTGTGTATGTGTCAATTCCAATTCTCCTGATTTATCTCTTCTCTCCTATTTCCCCATAACCATAAGTTTGCTTTATATATTTGTAACTCTACTTTTTTTGTATTAATAAATAAGTTCATTTGAATAAAAGTCTGAACTACTAAAAATATATGTTAGTAATTCTAATATTATCATCTGGTATCTAAATTATTATATTATTTAGTTACTTTATTGACTTTTTTTTTAATCTAAGAAAATTTTATAGGAGAAGGAAAAATTATATTGATAACTTCAAACTTAATATTATTAGGTTAATGTTTCTCAACATTAGACCCACAGATAAACCATAATAAATGAGCAGGATGTTAATATCATCATTTCTATCTTAAAGCTACCAGATTTTTATGAAAACACTGGGTAGACATATTTGCATTTTATTTTGCATGAATATACATATAAATTTGCTTGATTTGCAAACTATTTTAAAGCAGTTTAACATCAAGTATATAAGGTAAACTAAAATGCTATTACTTTAAAAACTGAATTAAAAGTTCAATTTTCAAATCCAAAATTAAAACACAATTTTAGAAGAAGTGTAATAGTGTTTTGAGGGATAACACGACAGTATTTCTCTTCTGCATAGCACAGCTGGAAGCAAGAGAAAGAACAAATAGATTATTTGGGGGAAAATCATGAGAAAGTATGGTGTAATGGCTAAGCACAAGATGTTAGAACTCCCATCTAACTGAATGCTAAACTCATCAGTTTTCTCATGTATAAAAAAGGGCTAATAAAGATGGATACATCTTAAAGCTAAGATAATCCTATTAAACAGTTTATGTTTAAGAATATGGCACAAAGTAGTCTTTAAAAAAAAACAAAAGATGCTGACATGTTCATTTGTTATTCCAGGAAGCCAATGCCTCATTTCTGGACTGTGGCACGGAACTGATGAAGAAATACCTTGGAGACTCAAGTGAAAAAGAAATCTGGATGTAGGTAAAGAGAGATTTTACTCAAATAGAGTTTCGCAACAGGGAGAACACTCTGAGGCTAAGGTCTACCTTTGTCTCAAAGGCTAGGCAGAAAGGACTCTTGTCCAGAGAGGAGTAAATTAGGCTTGAAAGAAATGGGTGTTGGAGAGAGGGATGAACAGATGACAGGATCTGACTGTTGACCCAATAATGTTTTTCCCTGAGGGCAGTCAGTTCTCAGGAGACCCCCTTTAAGGAGGAACTGTTTCCAATTGCAGTACTTTCTTAAATTCAAGGATAAGCCAAGGTCTAAGGACCTATTGGGAGAAAAAAAGACTGACTAAAATTTGGCCAAGTTAAGTTAGAGGATATTTTGTTTAGATTGGTCGGGTCAGATACAAGCAAAGGAGTGAAATAATTTTAAAAACTTATAGTAGAATCTGATTGATCCAATAGTGAGTATCAGTTCAGTTCAGTTCAGTCGCTTAGTCTTGTCTGACTCTTTGCGACCCCATGAATCACAGCACGCCGGGCCTCCCTGTCCATCATCAACTCCCGGAGTTCACTCAGACTCACGTCCATCGAGTCAGTGATGCCATCCAGCCATCTCATCCTCTGTCGTCCCCTTCTCCTCCTGCCCTCAATCCCTCCCAGCATCAGAGTCTTTTCCAATGAGTCAACTCTTCACAGGAGGTGGCCAAAGTACTGGAGTTTCAACTTCAGCATCATTCCCTCCAAAGAAATCCCAGGGCTGATCTCCTTCAGAATGGACTGGTTGGATCTCCTTGCAGTTCAAGGGACTCTCAAGAGTCTTCTCCAACACCACAGTTCAAAAGCATCAATTCTTTGGCACTCAGCCTTCTTCACAGTCCAACTCTCACATCCATACATGACCACAGGAAAAACCATAACCTTGACTAGATGGACCTTTGTTGGCAAAGTAATGTCTCTGCTTTGGAATATGTTATCTAGGTTGGTCATAACTTTCCTTCCAAGGAGTAAGCGTCTTTTAATTTCATGGCTGAGGTCACCATCTGCAGTGATTTTGGAGCCCCAAAAAGTAAAGTCTGACACTGTTTCCACTGTTTCCCCATCTATTTCCCATGAAGTGATGGGACCGGATGCCATGATCTTAGTTTTCTGAATGTTGAGCTTTAAGCCAATTTTTTCACTCTCCACTTTCACTTACATCAAGAGGCTTTTAGTTCCTCTTCACTTTCTGTCATAAGGGTGGTGTCATCTGCATATCTGAGGTTATTGATATTTCTCCCAGCAATCTTGATTCCAGCTTGTGTTTCTTCCAGTCCAGCATTTCTCATGATGTACTCTGCATATAAGTTAAATAAACAGGGTGACAATATACAGCCTTGACGTACTCCTTTTCCTATTTGGAACCAGTCTGTTGTTCCATGTCCAATTCTAACTGTTGCTTCCTGACCTGCATACAGATTTCTCAAGAGGCAGATCAGGTGGTCTGGTATTCCCATCTCTTTCAGAATTTTCCACAGTTTATTGTGATCCACACAGTCAAAGGCTTTGGCATAGTCAAGAAAGCAGAAATAGATGTTTTTCTGGAACTCTCTTGCTTTTTCCATGATCCAGCAGATGTTGGCAATTTGATCTCTGGTTCCTCTACCTTTTCTAAAACCAGCTTGAACATCAGGAAGTTCACAGTTCATGTATTGCTGAAGCCTGGCTTGGAGAATTTTGAGCATTACTTTACTAGCGTGTGAGATGAGTGCAATTGTGCGGTAGTTTGAGCCTTCTTTGGCATTGCTTTTCTTTGGGATTGGAATGAAAACTGACCTTTTCCAGTCCTGTGACCACTACTGAGTTTTCCAAATGTGCTTGCATATTGAATGCAGCACTTTCACAACATCAGTTTCAGGATTTGAAATAGCTCAACTGGAATTCCATCACCTCCACTAGCTTTGTTTGTAGTGATGCTTTCTAAGGCCCACTTGACTTCACATTCCAGGATGTCTGGCTATAGGTGAGTGATCACACCATTGTGATTATCTGGGTCATGAAGATCTTTTTTGTACAGGTCTTCTGTGTATTCTGGCCACCTCTTCTTAATATCTTCTGCTTCTTTTAGGTCCATACCATTTCTGTCCTTTATCGAGCCCATCTTTGCATGAAATGTTCCCTTGGTATCTCTAATTTTCTTGAAGAGATCTCTAGTCTTTCCCATTCTGTTGTTTTCCTCTATTTCTTTGCATTGATCGCTGAGGAAGTCTTTCTTACCTCTTCTTGCTATTCTTGGAACTCTGTATTCAGATGCTTATGTTTTTCCTTTTCTCCTTTGCTTTTTGCTTCTCTTCTTTTCACAGCTATTTGTAAGACCTCCCCAGACAGCCATTTTGCTTTTTTGCATTTCTTTTCCATGGGGATGTTCTTGATCCCTGTCTACTGTACAATGTTACAAACCTCATTCCATAGTTCATCAGGCACTCTATCTATCAGATCTAGGCCCTTAAATCTATTTCTCACTTCCACTGTATAGTCATAAGGGATTTGATTTAGGTCATATACTTGAAAGGTCTAGTGGTTTTCCCTACTTTCTTCAACTTAAGTCTGAATTTGGTAATAAGGAGTTCATGGTCTGAGCCACAGTCAGCTCCTGGTCTTGTTTTTGTTGACTGTATAGAGCTTCTCCATCTTTGGCTGCAAAGAATATAATCATTCTGATTTCGGTGTTGACCATCTGGTGATGTCCATGTGTAGAGTCTTCTCTTGTGTTGTTGGAAGAGGGTGTTTGCTATGACCAGTGCATTTTCTTGGCAAAACTTTATTAATCTTTGCCCTGCTTCATTCCGTATTCCAAGGCCAAATTTGCCTGTTACTCCAGGTGTTTCTTGACTTCCTACTTTTGCGTTCCAGTCCCTTATAATGAAAAGGACATCTTTTTTGGTTGCTAGTTCTAAAAGGTCTTATAGGTTTTCATAGAACCGTTCAACTTCAGCTTCATCAGCATTACTGGTTGGGGCATAGACTTGGATTACCGTGATAACGAATGGTTTGCCTTGGAAACGAACAGAGATCATTCTGTCATTTTTGAGATTGCATCCAAGTACTGTATTACGGACTCTTTTGTTGACCATGATGGCTACTCCATTTCTTCTGAGGGATTCCTGCCCGCAGTAGTAGACATAATTGTCGTCTGAGTTAAATTCACCCATTCCAGTCCATTTTAGTTCGCTGATTCCTAGAATGTCAACATTTACTCTTGCCATCTCTTGTTTGACCACTTCCAATTTGCCGTGATTCATGGACCTGACATTCCAGGTTCCTATGCAGTATTGCTCTTTACAGCATCGGACCTTGCTTCTATCACCAGTCACATCCACAGCTGGGTATTGTTTTTGCTTAATTTGGAAAACAGTTTTCCTAAAAAGTAGTTTTATGTATACCCTTGTGACAAAGTAAACAAATTTAATTAACACAGATTTGCTCATTAACAAATAGTGCTGGATTTATATTCCATTAAAGATGCTAAAGTACAAAAATAAAAATGAAGGTAATTTTTTTAAATTAAATGTTGGTTGCAATATTTTGGCTCAACATTTATTGTAGTGATTTTAATCAAGATTTGATAAAGATGCATTGAGTTACTCCATGCCATTTCATGCCATTTAAAATCTTACTCTCTATGTCAGACCTTTGTGTCTAACTTCCAGCTTTATCACTGGCATGTTTCATATTGTACATTATATATCATCCCTTTAGCATTACATTTTTACAGATAGCAGAAAGGAGAGAGAAAGCTGCCTTTGGAAAATGTAAGCCTTTGTTTAAACATGAGGAAATTTACTTCAGAAAACAGGAAATATTAAAATAGTTATAGAGGCATAATTAAGGTAAATAGAGCTAAATGAATTTGTTTAGGGATGTTCTTTCTTTCTTTTTCATGCTTGAACTCAAAATATTTAACTTGGTGACTGTATTTTATTTTGCTTTTAAGTTTTACTTTCACAATTAAAAATAGTTTTATATATGAATGGAAATAACCCATTATGTATTAGCCAGATAGGTTATTGAATTTTATAAAATATATAAATAAACCCAATGCAAATATAATTCCTCAATATAAACAAAACAGGATATAATAGTTCATTCTCCTATTACAAAAAACCCCCAAGAAGTTATAAAAACTAAAACATGGGAAGACAGAGAATGAGATGGTTGGATGGCAACAACTCAATGAGTTTGAGCAAACTCCAGGAGATGATAAAGGACAGGAAAGACTGTCATGCTGCAGTTCATGGGTCACAAAGTGTTAGACACAACTTAGAGACTAAACAACAAAAAGTATACAAAGAAGAATAAAACGCACTAATAATATGTATGTAATCTAAGAGGGTTTTTTTTGGAAAAATTTCAAAATGTATTTTATAAATTTTATTAAATATAAACTGGATTTCTAACCATTTCCATTTTCTATCTTGTTCTGGACTTCTGAAGTCTTAGTTTGATTACAAAATTCTGAAATCCTAACTCTGTATTATTCAGGTTTTCTACATCTCCTTACTAGTTTAGCATAGCCTTAAGTGATAATGTCATTTTAACAAACTAAGATATTAGCTGTTGATGTTTTGCTGTAGAGAACTATTATATCTCATCTGAACTGCAAACTTGGAATGCCTGACATTTTAGGCTGAAATAAGTATTAAATATAACTCTCCCTTTCTCTATTTGAATGGTCCTCCTTTCACTAATAATCTGGACTTTTCACTTGTCAGTTTGCTAATTTGTTTGAAATAAAAGATGAAGTGATAGTGATAATAGAATAAAAGCAAAATGAACTCTAAGAAAAAGCCATTCTATTGTCTAGATTTAGGTCACTTGATACACAATTTCCTTGTCCTTTTATCTAATTCTTCTTTAATACAAAACCATTGTAGCTGTGGCCTTTTTTGAATAAGTAAAATAGAACTGAAGTGGAATTAGAGTTTCTCTTCCAAGTGGAAAGTATCTGTAAGTATGTTGGGCAATGATGCCTTTGAGGTCTCTTGATGACACGCTATAAATAATCTGGCTGAATTAAAAGAATCTTGAATAGTGGTAAAATTCTCAATGTGAAAGCAGCCACATTAACAGGCTCTTAAAATAAACCTTAACAGACCCATAGATAAATATCTTAGGGTCTTTCCAACTCAGGAGAGCCAAGGCAAGCTGCAGGGACTTGGCAGAATGCCTTATAGATTTGGTTCTATAGATCTATATATGAGATCATTAGCTTAATACAACAAGTAGAAAATGGATTATACTCACCTTTTTGTACTAGTTCAGTTCAACCAATATTTGTTAAATACCTTCTACTTGTCAGACACTAATAGGTGCTTGATATCTTAATGTAGTTCAGCTTATTCAAAAGCAAGAGGTTGCTATATCAAAAGAGATTTCCAATTTACTTTACATTACATGATGTAAATACACACAGGTTACTAAGAAAGTGCAGGACGAGACTCCAGTGTAGCCTAAAAAGTCAGAAACAGTTTCCTGGATGAGATGGTACTTGAGGAAAAGCATAGAATACAAAATGGGTAGACTTTTAATTACTAGAATTAACTCTATCATTTTCCTAATTATTTATATGACTACCATTTTACAATGAATTCTTGTCATTTGTAAATTTCTAATGTGTTAAATCCAGCTCTTAAATAGTAATCTTAAAGTTTTGTGAAGTAGCTAATAAGAAAGTTTAATTGTTGGCTGTTAGGAATAATTGAAAACTCAATGAAACCAGCTTGAATAATAAAAGGAAGCAATTTCAGACTATCATGCATTCTTAAGAATTTTTGTTTATGCATTGCTTTGTTTAGTTCTCTCTGTACTCTGTGTCCTCTCTGCTGCCTTTTTTTAATATAAATGTTTCAGACTCAGGTAGTTTTTCCTGGGGCAGTAAAATGATTTCACCTGCTCTAATCAACACATTTGTACAACAAACTGTCTAGAGGAACAAAGAGCTTATCTTACTTGAACGATCAGATATAAAGCCTGGACATCAAGATTAATGTTCCAAGTTGGATCCACCTGGGAACCAACCCCTTTAGATGGAGAAATGCACAGAGAGATTAGATTAATTCTAGGTTTGTGCCATCCCTGAAACAATCACAGGGACAAATGAATGGGTTTATGCAGCTGGATTAGAAGATGCATCAGCATTTGGCTCTAGAGTAGGATGTGGAGTAAGATGCAATCTGAGTGAATGGAGATTATTGGGGGAGAGTGGATGTCTCAGCCCCCAGAGAAGGTCTCCATGTGTGCCACTTATAAATATCTATGAAATTCAATATTCCGATGTGTTTTTCAACACACTCTAAGCAATTATACAATCTCAGGAGATAATGCATACTATAAGCGAACTCAATTCTGACACTATCTATCCAAGAGTTATCATCAGAGCCCACAGATTAAGGGCACAACCCCAAAGATTACTCCAATCCCACTCACTATTTGTATCATCAATCACAAGTCCATAGTGTCATATACGCTTCTGAACAACTGGCTATAAATCAGAAATCTCTGTGATCCCTTCTTGGGTGCAATTAGAACTCAGAGAAACACTACTTACATTTACCTGTTTATACAAAGAGTATATGCTTTCCAAGGCAAAACATTCAATATCACAGTAATCCAAGTCTATGCCCAACCATTAACGATGAAAAAGCTGAAGTTGAACGGTTCTATGAAGACCTACAAGATCTTTTAGAACTAACACCCAAAAAAGATGTCCTTTTCATTATAGGGGACTGGAATGCAAAAGTAGGAAGTCAAGAAACACCTGGAGTAACAGGCAAATTTGGCCTGGGAATATGGAATGAAGCAGGGCAAAGGCTAATAGAGTTTTGCCAAGAGAACACACTGGTCATAGCAAACACCCTCTTCCAACAACACAAGAGAAGACTCTACACATGGACATCACCAGATGGCAAACACTGAAATCAGATTGATTATATTCTTTGCAGCCAAAGATGGAGAAGCTCTATACAGTCAGCAAAAACAAGACCAGGAGCTGACTGTGGCTCAGATCATGAGCTTTTTATTGCCAAATTCAGACTTAAGTTGAAGAAAGTAGGGAAAACCACTAGACCGTTCAGGTATGCTGCTGCTGCTGCTAAGTTGCTTCAGTCGTGTCCGACTCTGTGCGACCCCATAGATGGCAGCCCACCAGGCTCCCCCGTCCCTGGGATTCTCCAGGCAAGAACACTGGAGTGGGTTGCCATTTAACCTAAGTCAAATCCCTTATGATTATACAGTGGAAGTGAGAAATAGATTTAAGGGACTAGACCTGATAGAGTGCCTGTTTAACTATGGACTGAGGTTTGTCACATTGTACAGGAGACAGGGATCAAGACCATCCCCATGGAAAAGAAATGCAAAAAAGCAAAATGGCCATCTGGGGAGGCCTTACAAATAGCTGTGAAAAGAAGAGAAGTGAAAAGGAAAGGAGAAAAGGAAAGATATAAACATCTGAATGCAGAGTTGCAAAGAATAGCAAGAAGAAATAAGAAAGCCTTCCTCAGTGATCAATGCAAAGAAATAGAGGAAAACAACAGAATGGGAAAGACTAGAGATCTCTTCAAGAAAATTAGAGATACCAAGGGAACATTTCATGCAAAAATTGCCTCAATTAAGGACAGAAATGGTATGGATCTAACAGAAGCAGAAGATATTAAGAAGAGGTGGCAGGAATACACAGAAGAAGTGTACAAAAAAGATCTTCACGACTAAGATAATAACGATGGTGTGATCACTCACCTATAGCCAGACATCCTGGAATGTGAAGTCAAGTGGGCCTTAGAAAGCATCACTACAAACAAAGCTAGTGGAGGTGATGGAATTCCAGCTGAGCTATTTCAAACACTGAAAGATGATGTTGTGAAAGTGCTGCATTCAATATGCAAGCACATTTGGAAAACTCAGCAGTGGTCACAGGACTGGAAAAGGTCAGTTTTCATTCCAATCCCAAAGAAAGGCAATGCCAATTAATTGCCAAACTACCGCACAATTGCACTCATCTCACACACTAGTAAAGTAATGCTCAAAATTCTCCAAGCCAGGCTTCAGCGATATGTGAACCGTGAACTTCCTGATGTTCAAGCTGGTTTTAGAAAAGGCAGAGGAACCAGAGATCAAATTGCCAACATCTGCTGGATCATGGAAAAAGCAAGAGAGTTCCAGAAAAACATCTATTTCTGCTTTCTTGACTATGCCAAAGCCTTTGACTGTGTGGATCACAATAAACTGTGGAAAATTCTGAAAGAGATGGGAATACCAGACCACCTGACCTGCCTCTTCAGAAATCTATATGCAGGTCAGGAAGCAATAGTAAGAACGGGACATGGAACAACAGACTGGTTCCAAATAGGAAAAGGAGTCTGTCAAGGCTCTATACTGTCACCCTACTCATTTAACTTATATGCAGAGTACATCATGAGAAATCCTGGGCTGGAGGAAGCACAAGCTGGAATCAAGATTGCTGGGAGAAATATCAATAACCTCAGATGTGCAGATGACACCACCTTTATGGCAGAAAGTGAAGAAGAACTAAAAATCCTCTTGATGAAAGTGAAAGAGGAGAGTGAAAAAGTTGGCTTAAAGCTCAACATTCAGAAAATGAATATCATGGCATCTGTTCCCATCACTTCATGGGAAATAGATGGTGAAATAGTGGAAACAGTGTCAGACTTTATTTTTTTGAGCTCCAAAATCACTGCAGATGGTGACTGCAGCCATGAAATTAAAAGATGCTTACTCCTTGGAAGGAAAGTTACATCCAACCTAGATAGCATATTGAAAAGCAGGGACATTACTTCGCCAACAAAGGTCCATCTAGTCAAGGCTATGGTTTATCCAGTGGTCATGTATGGATGTGAGAGTTGGACTGTGAAGAAGGCTGAGTGCCAAAGAATTGATGCTTTTCAACTGTGGTGTTGGAGATGACTCTTGAGAGTCCCTTGAACTGTAAGGAGATCCAACCAGTCCATTCTGAAGGAGATCAGCCCTGGAAAGAATTGGAAGGACTGATGTTAAAGCTGAAACTCCAGTACTTTGGCCACCTCCTGTGGAGAGTTGACTCATTGGAAAAGACTCTGATGCTGGGAGGGATTGGGTCAGGAGGAGAAGGGGACGACAGGGGATGAGATGGCTGGATGGCACCACCGACTCGATGGATGTGAGTTTGAGTGAACTCCGAAAATTGGTGATAGACAGGGAGGCCGGCGTGCTGCGATTCATGGGGTCGCAAAGAGTCGGACACGACTGAGGGACTGAACTGAACAAACAGTATTATGAAGAATACAGATGATAACAAGATAAAGAGGTATTATACATAGGGAGAAGTAAACAGAACTTGGATGCACATCCGCACCGCCCCCCCCCCCCCCCCCCCCCAGCATGTGGATACATTTACCAGTATGGTAGTTCATCAAACTCCTTGTTCAAGAGTTTTCATGAGTCTTAATTTATAGCCATACCTCTCCTTCCCAGAGCCTTTGATGGGGCTGAAATTTCCAACCATCTAATCACTTGGTCATTCTGGAGACCCACCCGATCCTGAAGCAATTTAGGCACCCCTACATAGATTAGCTCATTAGTGTAAATTTAGGTGTGTTCAGAAAAGCATTCTTATGAATAACAAAAGATGATCCTATCTGTCAGGAAATTCAAAAGGTTTTAGTTACTCTGGGCCAAAAAATGGTAAAAAAAAAAAAAAAAAAGACCTTTCTTTTATTTATTATGCCTAAAATACTTACATTTAATTTTAGAAATTGACTTCTAAGATGAAAGTGGATATTGACTCCTTCATTAAGTTTTCAATTGTTTCCATAATAAATAGCCAAAAGCTTAGTCACTTAAAACAACATGTTATTAAAAGAAAGAAAGAAAGAAAGAAAACATGTCTATAGAAGTAGAACACGTGTATAAAAAGTCTAAAATAAACTGTTAGTAGGGCTGTGCTTCTTTTTTGGAGACTAAGGAAGAATCTATTTTCTGTCCATTTGGGTCGTTAGCAGAATCTAGTTCCTTGTGGTTATACGACTAATGTCCCTATTTTCTTGCTGGCTGTAAACTACGAGTTGTTTCCAAATACCAGAGGCTGCCACATTCTCAGATTCAAGTCCTTCTTTGTCTGTTTTCTAAGCCAGTGATAAAGGATCAGATCTCACTCACTTTGAATTACTTCCTCAGTCAGGCAAGATTCTCTACTTTTAAATAGAGATTAATATGATCTAATATGACTAGACTGGGTTCACCCAGGTATCGAGGGTAATCTCCTCACTTAAAGGTTCCTAAACTTTATGATATCTGAAGAGTTCTTTTTGCCATATTTATGGGTTTGTGAGATTAGGACAGGAATATCTTTGGGGTCCCATTATCCTGCCTACCTTAATATAATAATCTCCACTTTATTTCCAAAATGATCTCCTTAAAATTATTACAGTTACTGTATTATTTAGGGTTCTACAGAGAATAAAGCCAATGCACATCAATTGGTGGAGTGTCTCTGTTTGCCTGGGGATAAGAGAATAAGAATGTAAGAGTGATTTAGTGTGGGGATTTTGGGTAATGTGATATCTCCTTGAAGTCTTGAGGGGCTAGAATCTGAGATCAGTCATGTGATCAGTCAACCATGCTTATGCAATGAAGTCCAAATTCATGTTCATTGAATCAGTGATGCCATCCAACCATCTTATCCTCTGCTCCCTCCTTCTCTTCCTGCCTTCAATCTTTCCCAGCATCAGGGTCTTTTCTAATGAGTTGGCTCTTCACATCAAGTGGCTAAAGTATTGGAGCTTCAGCTTCAGTACCAGTACTTGCAATGAATATTCCTTTAGTATTGAGTGGTTTGATCTCCTTGCAGTCAAAGGGACTCTCAAGAGTTTTCTCCAGAACCACATTTCAAAAGCATCAATACTTTGATGCTCAGCTTTCTTTATGGTCCAACTCTCACATTCATACATAACTATGGAAAGACCATAGTTTGACTATACTGACCTTTGTTGGCAAAGTGATGTCTCTGCTTTTTAATACACTGTCTTCTCCTGCAGCACACCCATCCTTAAAAGGAAAGTAATACTGTGCTCAGCTCCACAGGGAGAGACTTGATGTTTCATAGCTGGAATTTTCCTGGACTATGCTGTATGCAGTTCTTCCCTTGGTGAATATAAATTTGTGTCTGTTAGGAGTAATAAACTATAACCATGGGTATAACAGCTTTCAGTGAGTTCTATGAATCATTCTAGCAGATTAACGAGTCTCAGGGTGGTCGTGGAAACCCCCTAACTTGCAGTTGATATCAGATAAAAATCCTTACATTTCTTAATCCACTTTCTAAGCTTCCTCAAACATGTATCCTCTATTTTGACCAAAGCCTTCAAAATGATCCTGACATTTTCTCTGCTGTGGTGTATTACTGCCATAATGTCCCATGTTGTTCATACTTCTTTTTGTCCACATCTTGGTAGTCCCTTCCTATGGTGACTCAGGGTGCACCATATTATTTGATTTGGCTAATGGGCAAGAGACAATATGATACAGAGACTTAGAAAGTATTTGCATTTCAGGATTTGCCCTGTGCTTCCATGTAAACAAGCCTTGACTAACCTGCTGGATAACAAGAGGCTGTGGTGACCCAATTGTTCCTGTGACCTCAAGTGACAGTCTGCCAGCATACCTGTAAATGTGTCACACTAGATTGTACAATAATCAGCTAAACACAGATACATAAGCAAGCCCAGCTGACATCATTACTTGAATTTCAAGAAGGCAATGGAATGAATGGGTACTGATACATGAACAAGTGACTTATAATGGAAAATAGGTGTAATGGAGATGGTCCACATCTGGGTCATGTTAATGCCAAGGAGGTTATGCAAGAAATAGGAAAGGAATAGGCTGACATCATTCCCATTGAATGAACAGGAATTCTGTTGACTGGAAGACATATGGCTCCTTGAATAAAAGGAGTACTGAATAAATGAGTTACTTATCCATTACAGTGCCCCATACATTGTAATTAGATTTGTAATTTGTAGAGTCCACCATAGTGCAACATTATCTTAAGCAGACATATATAAAAGTAGGTTATTTAAAGAGGTTCAGTCATTTTCCAATTATATTCACCATCTAATCTATAGATCATGGCTCCTCTAAATAGGGATCATGGTTGCAACCCTTTAAAGGACAATAGAAGAGCAATGGTTTCTTGTTAATAGATTATTGCATCAGTGAATACATTATAAATAGTAAGGTAGGTATATTAACAGCACATTAATGTGTAGACGAGTTGTGTCTAGTGCAATCTGTAATGTATTTTTAAGTTTGTGCTTTAAATTATAATGCAAATGTTTCTAAAACTTTAATATTCAAGATTACCTCATGAGATCCAAGCTTCACTGTTATGGAACAAACTATGCCTGTCTCCAATATTTGTAAGTTGAACCTATAACCCCAATATGATCTTTGATGATAGTGCCTTTAGATAGGTAACTAAGGGTAAATAAAGTCATAAGGATGGAACCCTAATTGAATTGAACTAGACTGAGTGACTTCACTTTCACTTTTCACTTTCATGCATTGGAGAAGGCAATGGCAACCCACTCCAGTGTTCTTGCCTGGAGAATCCCAGGGAAGGGGAGCCTAGTGGGCTTCTGTCTATGGGGTCGCACAGAGTCAGACACGACTGAAGTGACTTAGCAGCAGCAATATCCTTAAAAGGAGGAAGAGACACCAGACATCTCTTTCTCTCCACACAAGCACAGAGGAAGGCCATATGAGATCACAGCAAGAAGGCAGTCATCTACAATCCAAGGACGGGGTCTCACTGGACACCAATTCTGCAAGGACCATGATTTTGGATTTCCAGCCTCCAGAAAAAAATAGTTTCTCTTGCCGAAGCCACTAAGTCTTTTGTACTTTGTTACAGCAGCCTGAGTATAGTAATATCCTCCTTCTCAGTTAAAATGAATCGTTATAGCTTCCTTAACATGCACTCCGGCTTTTTACCCATTCCACTCTACTTTGTTGTTGCTAGGAACAGCATGATGGTTGTCTTCCTGGAACCTAATTAGAGTCTGTAGATCATTTAAATTAGACATGTTAATGAAATATTGAGTAATGGAAAATTCATTATGGCTAAACACCATAAAAATGACAATTAGGAGTTTACTAATCCATCAATAATACTTATGCTTGCATAATGTGCTTAAAATAAACTAAATGGTAAGTGTTAGTTTTTAAACTCCACATACATTCTGAATATTTGTGTCTAGACTTAAAAAAATTGAGAGCATATTGAAGTGAAGATAAATTTCTGTGTAAGGTACAGTAGGTCTGCATGGCTTTGCTTTGCATACACTTGAAAATTAATATTATGGCAAAGTGGAAAAGCAATGGGACCCTACGGTAAACTATGAACTTGGAGTGATTATGATATACCAATGTCAGCTAATCAATTGTAACAAATGTGCCACTCTGGATGAATAAATAAATTTCTGATTAATACATTTCTGAATTAATAAATTAGGTTGATATATATATACCAACCTAATCTATGTATGAACTTAGTGACTAAACAACAACATAAACATGCTGTTAAGTTGCTAAACTGAGTCTGATTCTTTGTAACCCAGTGGACTATAACCAGTTCCTTCCTCTGTTCCTAGAATTTCCCAGGCAAGAATACTGGAGTGAGTTGTCATTTCCTTCTCTAGGGGGGATATTCCTGACCCAGGGATTGAACCTGCTTATTTTGGCAGGCAGTTCTTTACCAGTGAGGGACCTCAGTTCAGTTCAGTTCAGTACCTCAGTCATGTCTGACACTTTGTGACCCATGGACTGCAGCATGCCAGGCTTCCCTGTCCATAACCAACTCCCAGAGCTTACTCAAATTCCTGTCCATTGAGTTGGTGATGCCATCCAATTGTCTCATCCTCTGTCATCCCCTTCTTCTCTTGCCTTCAATCTTTCACAGCATCAGGGTCTTTTCCAATGAGTCAGTTCTTCACATCAGGTGGCCAAAGTATTGGAGTTTCAGCTTCAGCATCAGTCCTTCCAATGAATATTCAGGATAGATTTTCTTTAGGATGGACTATTTGGATCTCTTTGCTGTTGGAATTTTCTCCAACATCACAGTTCAAAAGCATCAATTCTTCTATATCTTCCCCTCAGTTATTTTCCTGTGGATTTAAAACTTCTCTCTCTCTCTCTCTCTCCCAACCTAATTTATTGGCTTTCTAGGCACCTCAATAGAGAGTTCCAGAAAAACATCTGCTTCTGATTTATTGACTATGACAAAGCCTTTGACTGTGTGGATCACAATAAACTGTGGAAAATTCTTAAAGAGATGGGAATACCAGACCACTTGACCTGCCTCCTGAGAAATCTGTATACAGGTTAAGAAGCAACAGTTAGAACTGGACATGGAATGACAGACTGGTTCCAAATCAGGAAAAGAGTGTGTCAAGGTTGTATATTGTCACTCTGCTTATTTAATTTATATGCAGAGTACATCATGAGAAATGCTGGACTGGATGAAACACAAGCTAGAATCAAGATTGCTGGGAGAAATATCGATAACCTCAGATATGCAGATGACACTACCCTTATGGCAGAAAGTGAAGAACTAAAAAGCCTATTGATGAAAGTGAAAGAGGAGAGTGAAAATTTTGCTTAAAACTCAACATTCAGAAAACTAAGATCATGGCATCTGGTCCCATCACTTCATGGCAGATAGATGGGGAAACAGTGGAAACAGAGACAGACTTTATTTTTAGGGGTTCCAAAATCACTGCAGTTGGTGACTGCAGTCATGAAATCAAAATACCCTTACTCCTTGGAAGAAAAGTTATGATCTACCTAGACAGCATACTAAAAAGCAAAGACATTACTTTGCTAACAAAGTCCGTCTAGTCAAAGCTATGTTTTTTCCAGTAGTCATGTATAGATGTGAGAGTTGGACTGTAAAGAAAGCTGAGTGCCAAAGAAGAATTGTCTCATAATGACAGGAGATTACATTTATAATGTTAAATTTTCACATATCAAAATTAAAAATGCCATAAACCACAGGGGGGAAAGACAGCAATGTGTAGTGTAGTTATTACCATGCAAATACGTGGATGATCTCGCATTCCAAAAGCTGTTTTGTCATTGTATTTATTCTAAGTCACATATTAAGCACCAATAAAATTATAACTTCTGCCTCAAAAATGTAATTTCTGAGATATCTGACTATATCTTCATGGCACAGAAGGTGAAATGGGTTAAAAAACGATTTCCTGCTCGGGGTGATTAGAAACATTATAGATTAGTGAAAATGGTGCACGTTTTAATGAAGGCCATAGAAATGTTAAGGGGCAGAGGAATAGTTTACTCATGAATCACTGGGGTGAAGAGGCCTCTAAGAGAGGAAAAGGCCTCTAAGAGAGGAAAGAATAGGAACAGAGCAGTGTGTCAGGACAACAAATGAGATATGAGGAATTTATGTATAAAAAGATTTTCTCTTCAGCAGAGAGAAACCAATAAGCAGTGAAGTTATACATAATAGAAGAGTGAACTTCTGCCTAAGGCTTTGGCTGACTGTGTGGTGGGAACTGAGTAGAAATCTGACAAAACCACACATTCATTTTCAACCCAAGCTCTTGTTAACACCTAGGCAGGAAGGATTACCATACTGAGATCCAACGTTCCCTGTCTAAAGCACACTTTTCTTCACTTTTATAGCATTATGTGCATAAATTCTCACAGCTTCTGCCATGTTGCATTGAAATAATTTTTCTAAATGTCTATCTTTTATGTCTTATCAAGTTCCACCAAAGACCAATGAGTAAGATTTTTTTTTTTTTCATTGTCTCTCTAGCATCTGGCACATGATCTGATGGTCAACAGATGCTCATCAGTGTTGAGAGAAATAAACTGTGAATTCATCCTGTAATTAACTAAACAGCTATTTCCCCCATCCTCCTTGGATGTAGTATGGATAAATGATATTTTTATAGAACTTCAAAGACATTAAATATAAATAATATAAACACCTAAACTCCAAAAGTGTCCTAGAGATAAGTGGGCGATCTAATGTTTCCTCTTTTAAAATGCTTTTAGCCATGGTATTTTATGACTTTATTCTTAAACCAATCTATTTATTAAACCAGATTTTTTATTTTGAATTCTGAATGAACTTTTAGATTAATAATTGATTTACTTATTGGCTTTTTATATGTATAAACAAATACAAATCTCTACTTGTATTCTGTGCTTCCAGTCTTTACTGTTAATATGTTGAGTGAATCATTAGCTAAATGAAGTACTTAAATGTCAGGATCAAGTACTTCAGTGACATTAATTAAAAATTAAAAAAAGAAATCTCAGATCATGTAATTTGTTTTGATTCCAATTTGCTCTGAGATGCAAACAAACCCACTTATTTTTCATAATCTAAATTATAAGCTAATAGAAAAATACATAATACGACTATATCTAAAAATTAAGAAGAAAGTTGTTGCTGTGTAAAATTAAGTATGCTGTAAATAAGAAAAGGTTTTACTCTGAAGTAGAATATGCCACAAAACATTTTAAACTGTTTTTATTGTTGCTGGAGATTTTTAAATGACACTTAAGGAAGTTGAGTATATTTTATTACCAAAAGAGCACTACTATGATTCTGCTTTAGACTAAAGAAAAATTGTTGGATGAACTAAGTCTACACTGGCTGGATTCTCACAGTTTTAGGAAAGATTTTTAAGAGAGAGAACACACACACACACACACGCAGACAGAGGTATATGTTAGAGACATTTGAATTTGAATATTTTCTTTTGTATGATGGAATTATTTTTCTTGTATAGAAAAAAATCTAAGCAAAGGGGTTGGTTCCTATAAATTAACTCTCATTATACCATTTTCTAGGAGAATGGCACACAGAAAAATACATTAAATGGATTTGAAAAAACTCATTGAATTATGCACTTGGCAAAAGATATAGGTATATGTTCCTTCATCTATCACCTGGCAAATAAGCCCTACATGGTACCAAACAGGCTCTTTTAATTAAAGTCTCTGTTTAAAAAACATAAAAACTTCACTACTTCTTAAGCCAACCCTCTTCAATTTATAACATGTTCTAGGTTTTTATAGAATAGTGAAATCTGTTTTCTCTTTTAATTTCTTTTTATTCTTTAAATATTTGTTTACTTGCATAATTTTATTTTATTATAAATTATTTTTAAATTTAAAATAAATATTTGAAACATAAAAAATTACTATACAGCAAGTCATCTAATATTATTGTTTTGGATTATATAATATAAATCTGTGTGTATTAAAATAAAACCGATAGATACAGGAGGAAAGGTCAGCTGGGTACCTTTTCATCATATTATTACCTCACTCCCTTTCTCCCTAGAATTAACCATATCTTGCATTGTTTGGTTATTCTTCCATCTTTCATAATTTATTTGTCCAATAAATAGTTGCCGAATGCTTTTTATAAGCCTAACATTCTCTTAGACACAGCATGGAGAGCAGAGTACAACATTTAAAAAAATTTACAAAAATAACTTAAATGTTTGTAATCATAAAAATGTATATAATCATTAAAACATGTTTTCATTGTTTTTTAAATATTTTTAATGATGACAGAATCATATGTCTATATTCCTATTTATTTTCAGCAACTTTAAAATTATTTTTTTCTAAATGTAAAGGTTTTTCTAAGTTTACAGGTAAAAGACATTCTGATGGGAAGCTAACAAGAAAAGAAAAATAGTGAATCTGGCCATATGTATTTGCTTAAGTATATATTTTTGTCAGTGGTAGAGAAAAAGATACACTGAAATGGATTATGTGTATATAATATATATTACACACACACATATATATGTACACACACACACACACACATATATTTCCCCCTCCTTTTCTTGCCTTTAAAGGGGCCATTTCTGTAATTGAAGGTAACACTACCAGGAATATATGTGAACCAGATAGGATCATATTAAAATTACATCTAATTTTATTACTATCTTACTATTTTATAAACCCCATACTGGAATAGATAGCATAATAGTGATTAGAGACTCTTAGCTGCTGCTCAGCAAGGACAATATTAAGTAATATCTGTAATGTATAGAGTGATTTCTGGCTGTAATGAAAACAATGTTTTCTGAAAGCTATTTGCTCTAATATTTTAAAGATGTTTCTTATGATTTCAAAACTAAACTATTTACTAAAATAATTAAATTTAGAATGATTTTTTTTTCAGTTTTTAAACCTAGCCTTTAAAATAGTACAAATCCATATTATGATTAAATAAGCAGATCAAGAAGTATGAGAAGAAAACTTGTGTATTGTATTCATATATTGATGATCTTTTAATTATACAGGTGAAAGCAAAGGAATTGTGTGATCTTTTTTTCTTTTGTAGAGAAATTTTGAGAATCAAAAGTAATGATGGTCTTTGAAAAACAAGGAACTGATTACATGTTTAATCAATAAGTAGAGAATGGTTGGTTACATTATGTTTTGTTCATTTATTTCCCCAGCTGCATTTACAAGATTTCCTTTGTAACTGTAGTAAATTGAGATGGTCTCCGGGTAGAAAATAGAGAAAACCAGTGTTTTCTGTTTTTCATAATGATCCCGGACTGCAGTGCGTGATGTACAAGCAGGCTCTGAGTTACAAGGAGAATGAAGGCGCAAAGGAAAGATTTTCCATAGTGGAGGTTATAATTTACTTTAAGAAAGTTCTCATATGAAGGGGACCAACCTGGATGTGTGCATAGGGGCCAGGCATTTTAGGAAAGCTTGAAAGGGTTCAAATAAGAGTAGTTGAGGAAGAAGGATTATGGCCTTCTATATTTCCCTTTCTCAAAGATTCTGTTCATCATCCTCATAAAAGACAATTCTGCTAAATTTCTGGATCATTTATATAAGAAAACCAACACACAGACCTAGTCAGGAAAAGTGTGTAACCGAGGACAGGTATGTGTATGCCAGGTTGCCTCAGTCATGTCCAACTGTTTGCGACCCTATGGGCTGTAGCCCACCAGGCTTCTCTGTCCATGGGATTCTCCAGGCAAGAATATCGGAGTGGGTTGCCATACTCTCCTCCGGGAGATCTTCCTGACCCAGGGATTGATTCTGCTTCTCTTAAGTCTCCTGCATTAGCAGTCAGGTTCTTTACCTCTAATGACACCTGGGATGCGCACCTCACACCAACTCCCGTGGTCATTCCTGACTAGAAGAGAGCTTCAGCCTGTCACCCTGACTTCATCTGAGTTTGGATATCAGAGTATTCATGTTGGAGAATAACGCATCTAGCTCATTTGCAGCAAAGTGAACTGTGTCTGAATACTGTGCTAGAAAGCCTCCTGGTTTTCTGTTATTGGCTGAGTTAACATTGCCCCCTTAACTCTCAGCAACTCTTGGCATTTGAATGTAGACTAAGGAGAGAAAGGATCATTTTACCAAATGTACTTTGGTCCTATCACGAATCTGCAGTTTCTGCGTTCAGTAGTGAGGCTCAGCACTGAAGCACAGTCTGCTCTGGAGAAGACACTGGGGACTCAGCTTACCTCTTTCTGTTTTAGGGAGAGGTGTCAAACAAGCAAGCAATTAAACAAGGTCTTCATGGCAAAATAATGATAATAAAGATTAAATATGCTAACAGCCTCTTTGACCAAAAATCGTGAATTAAGCTAAGCAGAATGTAAGTACACAAATTACGTGTGCACATGAACGCGTGTGTGTGCACGTGCACACACACACACACACACACACACACACACACACAGAAATTTTCCTGGTCAGACAGACTATAGAAATAGTTTACTAACATAGTTCCTTTTCTGTATTTTATGATTTATATTAAGTAGATATTTTCCTTGGTGACTTAAAACTGAGAAAAGGAAAATACATATACACACCCAAGATAAGGAAACATGGGCAAAGTCTGCTGAATACTTTCAATATTCCTATCATTAGAAAATATAAGAAAATAGCAGTGATCTAAACCCTTTTTTCCATTTCTATTTTGTTTCTTTTTCTTGCCTTCCACATTTTTGGATAGTAGATATGCTCTTTTTGTACTAGAGATTTTATAAGGTGAATCCTACTATATTTTTTTAAGTGTAATCAATTTTTTTTGATAATATGCTATTAGATTTTTGGATTTACATAAGCACATATATGCATACACACACATATCTTCATCTCCACGTTGAATAGACATGGTTAATTTGAAAAATTTAAAGTACTTGGAATTATATTAGATATTTTATACAGATAATCCATTTAATACTGACTTTTTGGAACAACCTCCATTCTATCATAGAGGTTTGTGAAGCTGAGATCTGAGATTTCAAATAAATGCAATTTTTCTGCATTTTTGTGAGACTCAAAGAACTGCATTGTGATTCAAACAAGAATGACAAAGGTGACTTAAGGGTTTCATTTTTTTAACTTTTCAGGGAGTGCTCTCTTTGTTACATAGCCTTAAAGATCTCCCTTTCTATAAATCTGACAGTGGATTATTTGCCTCAAATCTAAGAGGCCTAACCGCTTGGACTTTAAAAGTCCTGCATCAGTCTGACTTGGCATCATACTGGGTTGAGTCAAAAGGCCAGACACTATCTCATTGGAAAAGAAAAATTATCATGTCTGAGTACCAGGAATAAGGATTCTAAATATGGACGGGGCTAACTCATTCAACATTTCAATGATGGTCAAGTGACACATGCAGGGTGGGTTCACCCTCTACAGCTGGAACTTTAGCTCTTTGGAAAGATGCAGATTTGTGAAGATAAATGACATATCACTTTTGGGGAATGAATGGAATGTCTAACTCGGACAGAAACCTTTCAGAAATCTTAACCATTATATCATTTTTTCAGTTAAATGTTTAATTCTCTTCATGCAACAAAAGCCACTGCTACACGGCCACCCACTGACCTCACACATATTTATTCTTGATATGAATTTCATACCTTCAAGTTTAAAATATCACTATAAATAATCCATATTTTATCTCCTTTGATAATTGCATTTGCAGTTTTTTATGAAAAACTATTGAGAACATATGGAAAATAAATCGGTTTAAGCAAAAATTAAATGAATATGTATATTGAAAAGAAATTCTCAGAATTGCATAAAATAAATGATGTAATATCTTCTATGTATAGCTCCTCACTAAGGCAATAGACTAAGTGCTAATGACAGAATCAATAAAAGTAAGATAATATATTACTATTGCTGATACTTCTGGTGCTACATAATTGGCTACCGTTCACACCATTGTCATAGGAGAAGCATTTCAAAAGTATTCTTCTACACTGCTTTCTGTCCCAAAATACTTTGGAGGAAAATTGATATTCAGATAAGGAAGGGTCTTTTGCATTGTTTACATGGTCTAAGAAAATAGGATGATATGTTTCTCATGTAGCGAATTATAGTATCTCCTTGATCAATCACAAAACAAATTGTCTAGCACTGTGCCTAAAATCCTAAATTGAGACTTGTCCTACAACAAAGATGAATAAAAGTACATATAGATCAACAATTTCTACATGAGGTAAAAGCAAACTCTTAAAAACAAAGTAGTAAATTTAAAATGATTAATAGAAGTAGCAATAGCACAGTTAATTGTTATGCCTTATTATTTTCATATTTGGAGAAATCAAAAAAAGCTGATTCTATTTGTGCTAAGCATGTATGTGGGTGCATATTGTGTTTCAAATACAGAGATCAAACAATGACTAAGGTTTAAAAAAGAGATGAAATTCTAGCAGAAAATAGGATTTTCAGGAAAAATGATAATTTTGTTTTGATTGAAGTACAGCTCACTAATGGAGTTTCATGAAATATATTCTTCAGATTTTATCACTAATTTAAACTACTCATCACAAGTTTCTTTAGAGAAATGTAATCAGCTAAGATTTCCAACTTACTTATATTTTTATCTAGCGTCTATTATATATCTGGCTGAGTGAAAGAAGCTAAGTGTATAGCAATAAGCAAAATATAAATGGTTCTTTAAGATTTATTGAAATTAATTTTCATTTAACAATAAAAATTTGCTAATGTAAATGTTTCTATGACTTATGAAATGCTTTTAAAAACATTATATAATTGATCCTTTTTATGATCCATGAAAAAGTATAAACAGTTATTATCATTATTTCCATGTTATATGTGAAGTAATAAAACTCCAAGGACTTAAGTAAATTTACAAACATTTCTGGCTTCTAAGTAGTGGATTTGGGACTTAATGTAATTCTGTACTTACTGCCTCATGCTTTGCAGTTGCTCTCTGTAAGGTAAAAAATACCTGCTAACCCAGGTTCAATGCACGATACTGGATGCTTGGGGCTAGTGCACTGGGACGACCCAGAGGGATGGTATGGGGAGGGAGGAGGGAGGAGGGCTCAGGATGGGGAGCACATGTATACCTGTGAGGGATTCATTTTGATATTTGGCAAAACTAATACAATTATGTAAAGTTTAAAAATAAAATAAAATTAAAAAAAAAAAGAAAACAAAACAAAACAAAAATACCTGCTAATTGTCTAGATCCTTTATACTGTTTTTTTTTTTCTTTAGCAGGAAGTCACAGTAATGTCTTCCATTCTAACATATAGAGTTATATTATTCGTACAATTTTAATTAATTATATACAAATTTATTCACAGAATCATAGAATATTACGGGAATGTATTAAGTCTGGTCTAACTTCCTCCAGATAGATAAAAACATCAATAGCCTCAAATACTAAACAATTCATTTTTAACTTTTTGAAAGACTCTGACAGACTATTTACTTGAGTGTTCTAGATTCTGTCATCCTTGAAAAAAAATTAATTATTTTCAATACAACTTAAATCTATTATTCCTTGCCTGAAAGTTGAGAATGATTGATAAAATCTTGTTAAAATGTTACCATCTATCTAGAGTAAGATATATTTCATCTCTGACCACTCCAAATTTTAACGAACCATTTAACTCTGAATATTTATATCAGTTTTTGAAGTCTGTATTACACAGAGTAGTATATGTTGAATCTTATTTTACATTCATCATTAGGGTTTTATATGCTTAAATTCCACAAATGGTAGACATAATAATGGTTTATATTTTGCTGTATATACATCTTTATCTCACCACACATTAAAGATGATGTTTTACTTGAATGATCTCTCAAATGGATTATATAAAGACAGAAATCCAGAATTATATTTAATTTTCCCATTTTCTTATTTTGGCTTTAAACTAAAGCCTGCTATATCCAATATTTAGTAAGGAAATCTTAGAGGCAATGCCTAATTCAGCTAACAAACTCAAGTCCAGTTATTCTCCATAGCTCCCTTGGATTAATATCATTCAAATTCATAGACGTATGCATTTCCAAAATCAGCACATTTTGTCTTAAAGTGGTACCCGGAATCATTACAACTATTTGGTAAATACCATTTTGTACATTGTAGTAGTTAGACAATAATCAAGAGACAATACGGCAGAAAATTTTAAGTGCTATAACAGCAGAAGTACAGAATTTTGAAAGGAAAAATGCGTACTTTTGCATTGATTAGAAAACTTTTATGGAGGATCTTTCAGGTAAACCTTGGAGGATAAGTAGCCATGAGCCTTATGAGAAATATACCATATCATGGTATCATGAGAAATATACCATATGGGAAATAATTGTTATTATCATTCACAGGTTTAGACAGGATTTCATTCTTTTATTGCCATTATTCTTCTCTTTTAATCATTAAAACATCATCCAAAATATGGAAAGCTACTTTAGCTATACATGTCAAGGGTGAGTGATATAGAGGAGTGCATGATAGACAAAAAATAAAAAGAAATGTTTTGCCCTTAATTTTATTTCTAATTAGACTTTGATGTTCATTAAATCTGTGTAGGCTCTCCAAAATTCAGTTTCCGCATCTGAAAAATAAATGAGTTAATATTCACTAACTCCCCACCAGAACACATATTCAATGTTTATAATATTTCAAAAATGTTTACAGTTATCTTTTCTGCTTTCTCATTTTTAATATAACCTGGTGTTTTAATCTCAGGATCTTTCTCATTTCTCTTTGCATATGTCTTTACATAAGCCTAACTACCGCACAATTACACTCATCTCACACGCTAGTAAAATAATGCTCAAAATTCTCCAAGCCAGGCTTCAGCAATATGTGAACCATGAACTTCCTGATGTTCAAGCTGGTTTTAGAAAAGGCAGAGGAACCAGAAATCAAATTGCCAAATTTCCATGATCCAGTGGATCATGGAAAAAGCAAGAGAGTTCCAGAAAAACATCTATTTCTGCTTTCTTGACTATGCCAAAGCCTTTGACTGTGTGGATCACAATAAACTGTGGAAAATTCTGAAAGAGATGGGAATACCAGACCACCTGATCTGCCTCTTGAGAAATTTGTGTGCAGGTCAGGAAGCAACAGTTAGAACTGGACATGGAGCAACAGACTGGTTCCAAATAGGAAAAGGAGTACGTCAAGGCTGTATATTGTCACCCTGCTTATTTAACTTCTATGCAGAGTACATCATGAGAAACGCTGGACTGAAAGAAGCACAAGCTGGAATCAAGATTGCCGGAGAAATATCAATAACCTCAGATATGCAGAGGACACCACCCTTATGGCAGAAAGTGAAGAGGAACTCAAAAGCCTCTTGATGAAGGTGAAAGTGGAGAGTGAAAAAGTTGGCTTAAAGCTCAACATTCAGAAAACTAAGATCATGGCATCTGGTCCCATCACTTCATGGGAAATAGATGGGGAAACAGTGTCAGACTTTATTTTTCTGGGCTCCAAAGTCACTGCAGATGGTGACTGCAGCCATGAAATTAAAAGACACTTACTCCTTGGAAGGAAAGTTATGACCAACCTAGATAGCATATTCAAAAGCAGAGACATTACTTTGCCAACAAAGGTCTGTCTAGTCAAGGCTATGGTTTTTCCAGCAGTCATGTATGGATGGGAGAGTTGGACTGTGAAGAAGGCTGAGCGCCGAAGAATTGATGCTTTTGAACTATGGTGTTGGAGAAGACTCTTGAGAGTCCCTTGGACTGCAAGGAGCTCCAACCAGTCCATTCTGAAGGAGATCAGCCCTGAGTGTTCTTTGGAAAGACTGATGCTAAAGCTGAAAGTCCAGTACTTTGGCCACCTCCTGTGAAGAGTTGACTCATTGGAAAAGACTCTGATGCTGGGAGGGATTGGGGGCAGGAGGAGAAGGGGACGACAGAGGATGAGATGGCTGGAAGGCATCACGGACTCGATGGACGTGAGTCTGAGTGAACTCTGGGAGTTGGTGATGGACAGGGAGGCCTGGCGTGCTGCCATTCATGGGGTCGCAAAGAGTCAGACACGACTGAGCGATTGAACTGAGCTGAACTACATAAGCCTGAATTTCAGTGATTAGTATTCACTCCACTCTCTTCTAACTTGACCCATTGGAACTGATCCAGCTGGAAACAAGAAAAGCAAAAGTGCTAGAAGTACAGCATGAGTTTAGGTAATTTACATTGTTTGTGTGAGGCTGGTTTGTAAGAAGTTAGACAGAGATGTACAAAAGTGGGGTAAGAATATAAGGATGTAACATGTTTTATCAAATTCCAACTTACCGAGCCATCCTGTCCCAGTTACGGGCGTTGGTGGTGGTGGAAAATTGAGAAGCCCTTGTGAAGTTCACAGTTCAGAGACTACAATCACACTAAAATACTGAGACCTAATCATGGGACTGCAGAATACTCTCCCCCACCCCCTCTTACCATCCCATTACTAAGGGTCTTGTTGAGAAATTTCTTTTTAACTAGTGCTCGTCCAACTTTAAAAGAAAAATCACAAAGTATACTAAACAGCAAAAAAGTTTGAAGAGACAAAGCAAACATCAAAAGCATACCTAAATATGGCAAAAAATGTTAGAATTATCAGAATCAGACATCTACCAACCCTTCCAGATGATTCTGATGCACACTTAAGTTTGACAACCACTGGTCTACAGGACTGATTTGGATACTAAATTTCCTATATGTGATTTCTCTATTTTTTTTTTTTTTTTTGGTCAATTCACTCACAATTCTTCTCAATATAAGCTTCAAGTAATTTCCATTTGCTCTATTCCTGTTATCCTTATCTATACAAAGATGCCATAAATCCCTTGAGTGATATATCATGTATGTCTTTTATATCCTTCATGACCTATAGGGTGCTGCTAAAGAAATATTCACTAAGTGTTTAGTGAAAGAAAAGTTAATGACTTGACATATGTACTATCTAAGGCTGGTTTTGCAGACAACTTTTCTGCAGTCTGACCTGGATAGAGCTCTGCTCTCTGGATGATGCTGAATGTCAATGTGAAGACCTCTAAGTTCCATGAACCAGAGAAGACTCCCATTTATCCAGAGACATCATGTCCCATTTAAGATCATCTAAGCCAGGAACCCCTATTCCCTCTCTTGTTATTATACGGCAAGTATACAAAAGAGAGGAGACAAAATAAATTTGATGTATTGGAATGTAGCAGTTTAGTATAAGCTCTGATAAAAGGTTTGATGGAGGATGAGCTGTAAGTGTTTGATAAAAACTGAAGGTCCTGACTAAGCAATTGGTCAGAGTTAATCATTAATCAGATTTCCTCTTTCATTAATTAGAGTTATTCCTCTTGCCCACTGGAGTTGACTGAATGTAATTACCCTAGGAAAAATGACAATATTTCAGGTCCATCCTTTTCTTATTCTGAAGCACCCAAAATGAACTGGTGCTTGGATTTTACCCAGAACTTGTTCATTTCTCTAATTCAGTTTTGCCCATTTGAAATCCTGAATCTTGTAAGAACCCAAGAATGTAGGTTTCCAGTAGACAGTCCATCTATAATTATACACACTTTGCAAATAAAAATTAAAACCTGTGTTCAGATTATGCTTTCTTCTTGCTTATCAAAAATGAAAACAGACTCAGTTTGAATATCCAGATTCATCAGATGCAAATTGCAATTTGTTAAGGCATTGCTATGTTCACTTGTCTTAGCAATCTCCATGTAGTTAATTTGTATGATGAACTAGTGAGAGATATTTTGTTACTGATTAATGGAAAACAGGCCAAGAGAGGTTAATTAAATTTAACAGGTTACATACACAGCTAGTAAAGAACATTTTAAAAAGTTAAATGTATATATATTGTGACAGAGAGCTTGATTTTTTAGCGGTATCTTGGACCAATGTGAGCATTTATTTCTTCAGAAATTTTAGAGGATATAGCTTCAGGTGCCTTCAAGAAATTTTTCAACTTAAAATTATTTTTTGGTGGAAACCTTGGGTTTTTGGCTTCCCAGTAGCAATTTTATTTAGTGTTCCTCTATTGATCAAGTCTCCTGTGACTTTTCTATTTACTTCTCTGATGGAGGGAGAGAGGGATGTTTGCTAGCCTGGTTGTACACTCCATGCATTGACCTTTTAGTATCCCTTCTGGTTTTAGTTGTTGGAGAATGTTCTCTTACCACCTGCTTTTGTTTGTACTCTCTGAACCACTGTTTGCATTTAATTTTAAAATGTCTCCTTCCATTATCTTCTCTAGTTTTCCAATCATTTTTATGCCATTTTCTTTTACACCTTTGCTACTTTCCAATTCATCTAAAACTATATATAAAGAAAGAACATGAGAAATGCTGCCAACTGAAAGTGAACCCATGAAGGGGAAAAAAAGGAGAAAAAACCTAAAGTGGACAGAAGCATCAAAAAGATTGAAATACAAGAAACGAGTTTAGAAAAAATTTTAGACCTACAAATGCTCTTAGAAGTAAAAGAAATAGAGTGAAATTGGGGAAAATAACATAGTAGAGAGTTTGTAACAGCAATTGCATGGTAAAGTTGGTATAGATTTGCCATTAAATTCTAGAAAACTAAATTGTGTTTCAAACTGTCTTCACATAAATAAGAGATAAGAAATTGAATTGACTTTCTGTTTAATGAGAAAACAAATATGCAAAGACACGGGAAACTTATTTTTCATTTCTCATAGTTCTGTATAATAGGAATTTGACCTAAATAGTTCTACCTAATACTGTGTGTATATGAGGTGGACTTTTGATCAGGGAAGATGTCATATGAGAAGAGGTGTTTGTGAGAAGATAGGGTTAACTTCTCTCTCAGGCTAGGCTGATTCAGAATAAAAATTGATGACACAGAGAATGCTGAATATTCAGATTCAGGTCACTCTGACTTCAAAGCCAGAGGTAGATCAGCTTATATGAAATATGAACCTTACAACATTAAGAAAAATAAATCAAAATTTAAAATGATAATAATTTTGAGAATATTTTTGAATAAGAACAAAAACCAAAATGTGCATATTTTAATAAGCTGTGAAAACATAATAAGCATTACAGAATACAGAAAAAATAAAATTTTAATTAAATAACAGTCTCATATACCTCCACAACAACTTTTTTCTATATTTTTTGACTTCATAGGCACATTGCAAAGATTTTATATTATCATTTTTTATAACCATCATAGAAAATGTATTCAGTCTTTCCATTATCTAGGTTGACCATATTTGTCTTTTTAAAAAGATTTTGCAGAAGATTTTTGAGCTTCACAACCCACTATTAGTATATTAGTCTGATAGTTCAGTCATACAAAATTCTCCAGACAGGGTGGCTGAAACAACAGAAATTTATCTTCTCACAGTTTTGGAATCAAGGAAGTCCACGATAAAGGTATTGGTTTCTCTGGAGGATTCTCCCTGCTTTACAGCTGACTGCCTTCTTGCTGTGTCCTCATGTGGCATTCTCTCTGTGTGCACACATTTCTGGTGTCTCTTCCTTTTCTTATTAAAAAATCTGTCCTATTGAATTACCAGCCCACCCTTATGAACTCATTTAATCTCAATTTTCTCTTAAAGGTCCTATGTTCAAATACAGTCACATTGAGGGTTAAACTACAGTGTATGAATTTTGGTGCACAAAATTCAGCCCATAGCAATTGATATTGTCATGAAACTATTTCAAATTGTCATCAAATTATCTATCAAGATTTTTGTATATATGAGAAATATACATTTTCATAGCATTTCTAGAAGTGTATGCTCTATAACAGAAATTCTGATAAATTATGTTTCCATAATTTCTATTAAAACTATTGATGGTACATTTATAATTACATTTGGCACATTATCAAGTAGACTACAGATAGAAGATATTATAGCACATTCTTGAAAATAACAAACCAGAAAATCCATAAACTAATCACTCTACCCTCTCTTTGGACAGTCATAAGTGCTCTAGAGTTTACTCATAGGAAATCTACAACATAATTTTAATTATACACTGGCCCACATTACTTACCATATTTTTGGTAGAGTGTCTGCTTAATTTTATCCCATTCTCTTCTCATCCATTATTAATATTCTCCAGTCACACTATTTTTTATTTCCTTTAACATATAAATTTCAAATCTAACTGAATCTTTTTCCTGGTTGAAGTTTATTCTCTCAAATCTTCATTACAACACTGCAACATGACTTTTGCAAGTGGCCTCTGCTCTCAGGAAAATTCATGCAACAAGGACAAAATTTACCTCCTGCCTGAAACAATACCAACTCTTCATATAAAATAGAATGCTTTTTGTTTGCCTATTAAGACAGTGTAGAACAGTGACAACTTAGACATGAGGAAGACATGAGGCACCCCCTAGGATTGCCTCAACTTGCTAATTGGAGAGATGTTTCAGGCAGTGGACCAGGGAAGAATGGAGTTAGAGCCTGAGAGGTTCCCTGTGCTGAGGATTTGCATATGGAAGTCTAGGGAAGGCAAGACAGGTATAATTTACCGGAGACAGCTGCAAAGAAAAAAAAATCTGTAGAGTCCACTTCAGGTCTTTAACTTAGTACCTATCAGTGCATGTGTGAAAAGAAGCTAACTACCCAGTGCCATGGAAAATGGAGCAGCAGATATAATCCTGGAGCTTGCTTAGGGCTGAAAATAATTGATGTTACTATTAGCCAGGGTTGAAAATGTCATAAATTCATGGGCCATTGAGTAGAATTGTCAAAAGAGTATTACCTCAGGAGTGTGATCAAATCAGCCCAAGAACTAAGCCTTTGTTCTGGTCATACTTAAAAGTTTAAAAGCAAATCTCAAAATGATCAAACACACTAAGTAACTGTTCAAATATGTTCTAAGTGCACGATAGAGCAAAACTCAATGAATGAGTGAGAATACAAAAGTATCCTGTTACTAATGTAGTAAAATTCATGATGTTTGTAAATATCAATAATAAACAGGCATATAATAAAACAGAAAAATATAAGCCATAATAAGGAGAAAAACAAATGAATAGAAATATACCCAGAAATTAAATGTATGATAGAGTTAGCAGGAAAGCATATTGAAACATTAATTATAACTTGAAGCCACATATCAAGGAAAAAGAGCAAAGATTAAACATGTTAAGTAGAAAGATGAAAACAAATCCAAAAACAAACTGAACTTCTAGAGAGGAAAATGCCTGAATTTAAAAAATTGTATTGTTTGGATGAGATGATCAGGAGCTTTGAACTTAAAAATATAACAACAGAAATTATCCAAAACAAAGAGTAAAGAGACTTAAAAAATAGAGAATAAATTGAGGAACAACGTCATGTGTATTAATACATGTTAAATTGAAGTTCCCAAGGGGAAGATCGGAACGAGAAAAACTGGGCTGAGTTTAATTTTTTAGCTATTATCTTGTGAAAGCTATATTCTCTGTCATATGTGATCGTTGATTTCCATATCCTATTACATTGGTAATCACCCAGTGATTTGCCAAAGATTTCTTTAAACAACTGATGCAAAAAAACAAAATAACATAAACCAAAATAATAAGCCAAAAACAAAATAACAAGTTTTTCCCAGTCTGTGTAGATGGTCTCTAGGCTGGGATACTAATTCACACCTCATCCAAGCAGTTTACAGTTCTGTCTTATCTTTCACTTCCTGCATATCCTTCCAAATATCTCCTGCTCATTCTTTTTTTTCCCAATATTTTTAATTTACTGTTTGCTCTAACTGCTTTTCTTAACCTTAGGTGGATATAGATATATTTGCTTTATTGATTTGACCATGAATGTTCTCAGCTCAGCTTATTTGTTGCTTTGTGGAATTCTCTACTCTGCCATTTTCAGAAATATCACTGTTAGTTTTGTCATTTTCACTGAACATAGTCTCCTTGAGATTTACCTATGTTATTTGTATATCAATAATTCATTACTTATAATTGTTGAGTAATATTCTATGAAATGGACACACCTTACTTTGTTTAGCCAATCACCTATCAAGTGAACTTTATATTGCTTCCAGATTGTGGCTATTTGAAATAAAGATGCTGTGAGCGTTTAAGTAAACCTAATTTTTCATTATTCTGGCATGAATGCTCAAGATTGCAATTTCTAGATGGTGTGGTAATTGCAGGTTTAATATTATAAGAAACAGCTAGACTTTATTTCAGAGTGGCTGTATAATATTATATTCATACCAACATTGGTAAGTGATGAAATTTCTCTACATCATCAGTATTTGATGTTCTCACTGCTTTTTTTTTTCCATTCATTCTACTAGATATGTAGTGATATCTCATTGTCTTATAATTTATGTTTCCATTATAGCTTATGATACTGAACATTTTTTCATGTATTTATTTGTTGTATGTTTATTCTCTTCAGCAAAATTTCAGTGTATGTCTGTGACCCATTTTCTAATTATGCTGATTTATTTTTCTATGGTTGAATTTTGAGTGTTTAAAAATATATATTCCAGATCCTTTTTTTATTATTTTATTTTTTAACTTTACAATATTGTATTGGTTTTGCCATATATCAACATGAATCTGCCACAGGTATACACGTGTTCCCCATCCTGAACCCTCCTCCCTCCTCCCTCCCCATACCATCCCTCTGGGTCATCCCAGTACACCAGCCCCAAGCATCCAGTATCGTGCATCCAACCTGGACTGGCCACTCATTTCATACATGATATTATACATGTTTCAATGCCATTCTCCCAAATCTCCCCACGCTCTCCCTCTCCCACAGAGTCCAAAAGACTGTTCTATACAACAGTGTCTCTTTTGCTGTCTCACATACAGGGTTATTATTGCCATCTTTCTAAATTCCATATATATGCGTTAGTATACTGTATTGGTGTTTTTCTTTCTGGCTTACTTCATTCTGTATAATAGGCTTCAGTTTCATCCACCTCATTAGAACTGATGCAAATGTATTCTTTTTAATGGTTGAGTAATACTCCATTGTGTATATGTACCACTGCTTTCTTATCCATTCATCTGCTGATGGACATCTAGGTTACTTCCATGTCCTGGCTATTATAAACAGTGCTGCAATGAACATTGGGGTACACGTGTCTCTTTCAATTCTGGTTTCCTCAGTGTGTATGCCTAGCAGTGGGATTGCTGGGTCATAAGGCAGTTCTATTTTCAGTTTTTTAAGGAATCTCCACACTGTTCTCCATAGTGGCTATACTAGTTTGCATTCCCACCAACAGTGTAAGAGGGTTCCCTTTTCTCCACACCATCTCCAGCATTTATTGCTTGTAGACTTTTGGATCACAGCCATTCTGACTGGCGTGAAATGGTACCTCACTGTGGTTTTGATTTGCATTTCTCTGATAATGAGTGATGTTGAGCATCTTTTCATGTGTTTGTTAGCCATCTGTATGTCTTCTTTGGAGAAATGTCTATTTAGTACTTTGGCCCATTTTTTGATTGGGTCATTTATTTTTCTGGAGTTGAGCTGTAGGAGTTGCTTGTATATTTTTGAGATTAGTTGTTTGTCAGTTGCTTCATTTGCTATTATTTTCTCCCATTCTGAAGGCTGTCTTTTCACCTTGCTTATAGTTTCCTTTGTTGTGCAGAAGCTTTTAATTTTAATTAGGTCCCATTTGTTTATTTTTGCTTTTATTTCCAGTATTCTGGGAGGTGGGTCATAGAGGATCCTGCTGTGATGTGTGTCGGAGAGTGTTTTGCCTATACTCTCCTCTAGGAGTTTTATAGTTTCTGGTCTTACGTTTAGATCTTTAATCCATTTTGAGTTTATTTTTGTGTATAGTGTTAGAAAGTGTTCTAGTTTCATTCTTTTACAAGTGGTTGACCAGTTTTCTCAGCACCACTTGTTAAAGAAATTGTCTTTAATCCATTGTATATTCTTGCCTCCTTTGTCAAAGATAAGGTGTCCATATGTGCGTGGATTTATCTCTGGACTTTCTATTTCGTTCCATTGATCTATATTTCTGTCTTTGTGCCAGTACCATACTGTCTTGATTCCAGATCCTGATCCTTTGTTGGAAATGTGGTTTTCAAGTATACTATCCTAGTCTTTAACTTTATTTTTAATACTCTTATCAGGATCTTTTGTAGAGCAAATTAATTTCATTTTGATAAAGTCCAATTTATCAAAGTTTCCTTTTCATGGATCATGCACTTGATGACAAGTTTAAGAACTATTTGCTCAATTCTAGATTCTGACGATTTTCTCCTATGTAATTTACCAAAAATGCAGTAGCCTTATGTTTAAGGCTGTGATCAATTTGAAGTTAATTTTTGCATGATACTTGAGGTTAGATTTATATCATTTTGTTTTCCTAATGGATATTTGATTTCTCCATCATCCTTTTTAAAAAATACTATGCTTTCTCCATTAAATTTCTTTTGTAACTATGTCGAAAATCAGCAGAGCATGTTGTATGGATCTATTTTGGAGTTCTCCATTCTTCTCCATTTATAAATGTATAGGTCTCTTCTGCTAATACTACCTTGTCTTGATTAGCTATGTAGTAGGACTTAATTCTTAGGATGATTACTCCCATTTTATTCTCCTCTTTCAAGATTGTGTTATCTATTCTAGGCTCTATACAATTTCATATAAATTTTAGAATGAACTTGTCTGTGTCTTAACAAAACTTTGCTGCTACTTTGATAGGAGTTGCATTAAATGTATAGGCCAATTTGGGGAGAATTGATAACTTTACTCTGCTGAATCATATAGGGTATAATTTGTCTAATTTTTCACTGGTTTCCACAATTAGAAAATGTTTTCACATAGATAGAAATTTGGCTTTTAATAGTAATTTAATCTTTAGCAAAAATTTATGCTAATTTATTCATAAGGAAATTATCTCAGGAATATAATTTTGGCAGTTTGAAAGGGGCAGATGTTCTCTTTTTAGAATTTGGCTTATTTAAATGAAAGAGATAATGGGACAAAGAGATCTTCTGTGTCTAACATGAAGATCATGTAATCCTTCAGCTCATGAATCAAAAATAGCCTCCATTTATACTTCACATGATACTTTGTCTTCTTACAATGCTATCAAAATTTCCTTCAACAGTTACAATTGATCTATTTCCTTGCTCTTTCATCTTGCTGGATTTAATTGTATCAAAAATAAAAAATCCAAACACACACAAACACAATCTGGCTATATCCATAATTCCATTTGCAATTTTTTTATACTTGTTAGAGTCATTATTTTCTTACATGTGACTATAGTGCAAATGATATTAAACACATAAAACTGCTTCATATTTTTCATCCAAAAATGATTCTTTATTCTTTCGAATTATAGTTTTCTTTTTTAAATAGGTGGGAGAGCAATGCATGACATATCCTGAGATAGGCATGTGATCTAAAATGATCAAATCAGATGGAAAGAACAAGCTTAACAATTTAAGTGAGGAGAGTTCTATCTCTGTTTTTTCTTCTATGTCTCTATAGCTCTCAATCTGTCTTTCTATCTTATTTTTTCTTACTGAACAAGAGACTTTTTGGTCGCAGCTGGTTCTGGAAGGCTTCTTGTAATACCTAAAGACAAAGATGCACACATAGATTAACACATCTTTCATTTATATAGGTTCAATCTATAGAATCAGGTATGTAATCATAATCTTATTTGCATTTAATAAAAATTTGCTTTTAATTTCTTTGCTTTGATGTGTTTGCTACTTGTTATGAGTACTCCATGAGTAATTTCATCAATGTAGATGGTTGATTTATTTGTGCTGTACTTAGTTGCTCTGTCATGTCCGACTTTTTGTGACCCCATGAACTGTAGCTCCCCAGGCTCCTCTGTCCATGGGGATTCTCCAGGTAAGAATACTGGAATGGGTTGCCATGACCTGCTCCAGGGGATCTCCTCAACCCAGGGATCAAACCCAGGTCTCTCGCATTGCAGGCAGACTATTGTCTGAGCCATCAAAGAAATCCAAGAATACTGGAGTGGCTAGCCTATTAGTTCTCCAGGGGACCTTCCCAAATCAAGAATTGAACCGTGTATCCTGCACTGCAGGTGGATTCTTTACCAGCTGAGCTAACAGGGAAGCCCTGATTTATTTGTGATTCTTTCCTGACACCTTTTCTTTTAAGAATTCTTTCAATTTTTAATTTTGATGTAATTCAAAATCTATACCAAAGATGCAAAAGTAGTAAAAGGAATTCTCCACCAAAATTTGATCATTGTTCACATTTTTCCTTCGCATTGTTTTGCTTCATTATTCTCTCTCTCAATATATTTATATTCAAAGTTCTTTACCTATGCCAAGGAGAAGGAAATGGCAACCCACTCCAGTATTCTTGCCTGGAGAATCCTGTGGTCAGAGGAGTCTGGTGGGCTGCTGTCTATAGGGTCGCACAGAGTCGGACACGAGTGAAGTGACTTAGCATGCATGCATGCATTGGAGAAGGAAATGGCAATCCATTCCAGTATTCTTGACTGGAGAATCCCAGAGACAGAGGAGCCTGGTGGGCTGCCTTTTATGGGGTCACACAGAGTTGGCCACAACTGAAGCGACTTAGCAGCAGCAGCAGCTATGCCAATTGTTGTTGTTTAGTAGCTAAGTCTTGACAAATCTTTTGCAACCCCATGGACTCTAGCCACCAGGCTCCTCTGTCTATGGAATTTTCGAGCAAGAATACCGGAGTGGGTTGCCATTTTATTTCTCCAGGCAACCTTCTTGACCCAGGCATTGAACCAGCATTTCTTGCATTGGCACACATATTCTTTACCCCTGAGCCACCAGGGAAGCCAGCGATGTCAATAATGCCCTTTATACCTGTTGCTTATCATTGTCCAAGGTTTAATTCAGGGTCTTACAGTACATTCAGTTGTCATCTGTTTTTAGTCTCCTTTCATCTGGACCAGTTCCTCAGACTTTCTCTGGAAAATTCAACCTTGACATTTTGAAGGATAATAAACAATTATTTTGTAATGTCCCGTAATTTTAATTTTCTATTGTTTCCTCATCTTAAAGCTTTTTTAAAAATAATATTTACCCATAGGAACGACATATTAGATAGGTAAGAAGAGAATGTTGGATCACAGTGCTATACGTTGTATATATTTTAAACACCTAATAATACAATGATACCATTAAAATCTCAATTAGAGTGGAGGAGTTTAATTAATCTATTTTAGGCTTGACATTTCAAGAAAGCTAAATATATCTTAAAAAGAAGATATTTTTAATAATATGGTCAAAGAGTCTTGAAAACTTCTTTTAAGATTGTATAGACCACATATTATAACCATATGCAAATATATAAAAGTAACACTTAAAATTTTAACCTGGATTAAAAAAAAATAAGTGGAAATGAAAATCACATGCTATTTTGAATTTAACAAAGGATGATATCAGCCAAAAGAATACAACAGAGCCAAAACTTCATTTGGAGGAAAATTAAGAACCTTAAATAATTTCATAAAAATTTTTTTAATTTAAAAAGCTATAGAATCAAAATTAATGAAAGTAGCAACAGATTGGCAAGGAAAGCAAGCAAAATCAAATAACACACAACAGCAGATAATTTGGAGATAATAATTTCTCAATAAGTTATCTTTCATGTAAGTGGACCTTCTGAGACCAGCCATGTTAACTCCAGTGCCCACATAGAACCAGCAGCAAATTGGGTTAGTTACAAAAGGAAAGAAAAGTATCAGTCAAAGTAGGAAATACTGAAAATATTTACAATGCCATTGAATTAGGCTCCTAGACTCTAGAAATCTGAAAGAAAGAGACTTGAAAAGTGCAAGGACCAGTTGTGGCTATGTTGGAAAAGCTCCACTACAAGAATAAAGAAAGGCACTTGGTAACATGAAATATCCCTTAGAGAACTAGTGGTGAAGGGGGAAAAAAATCAGCAACAGAAGTAGGATAATATGAATGAACCAGAAGGATGGATATCTTCGTTTTCAAGAATCATTCCTCACTAAAAAGAATCAGAGCTCCTTGGAGAAATGACTACTTCCTAGACCAGGAAAGGAGAAGTGTTAGGTAACATTGGGATGTCTTAAATCAGAAAACAAAGAATTCAAAAACTAACAAAGAAGATATGCCAAAAAGCAAAGTCAAGCCTAAAGTGCATCCTATGGGCTTATGGGCTCAATCTGGCATATTTAAATAACAACATTACTAATTTGTTACTATCATTTCTGTGATTAATAGTAAACAAACAAAAACCCGTGAGTCCTTTGTGTGGTATGTGTGTATGTAAGAGGGAGTATGAAAGACAGGAAGAGAAATGGATGCTAAAGCCAACAATTAAAGTGTTTCAGAGTATACAAATTAAAACAGTGCCAAAGCCACTCTGTAGATTACCTGAGAATTACAAAGGGGAAAAATAAGTAGGTTTTCCCTTAAAAAGGTCTGATTGCAATTTTCTCAAAAATAAAGTGATCAAATTTGACTTCACAAACAGGTGAATTATGCTTCAGTGGGGAGAAGCAGAGGGGATGGGCAGTTAACTATGAATTTCCAGAGTAAAAGGAGAAAATTTAATATAAATTTATAGTAAACAGCATTAGGGGAAAAATGTTGATGTCTTTTGTGAAATGGAAGAACTGACTGAATGAAACCACCTAAGTTTTTCTAATTTTTAGGAGATGCATGTAAAGTATTTCAGCATAAAGTATCAAGAATTATGTGACATTTTTAAATGGCTCAGCAAATATAATAGAGATGCATAGATTAAAACAGAAAATATTAACAGTTAATATATGTAGGCCTTTTGTATAAAAAGGAATCATTGTATTATCATTTTTAAATTTAAGACGTACAATTTTTTTAATAGCCAGTGTTGGGAAAATTTATATGTAAACAGAAAAATAAGAAAAATGGTATATTCTTGAGTTATGAAAATAAAATATTAGAAAACATCAAGGTAAATAGTCATATAAAATTATATAAATTAAATTATTCATATACAAAACAAAGTGAAGTATAGGTATAATAAGCCAGGAGTTAAATTCACAAGCATAAAGAAAATTTTTAAAAATTTATAAAAAATACAGATACCAATTTAAAAAAAAAAAAAAAAACAGCTTACAAACTGGTAGTTAACTCACAAAAATTTTTAAATATTCAAAAAATTATATTAGAAAGCAAGTCAAAAGCCCTTGCTATTAGAGAAATGAAAATTTATAACAGCAAAAACTACACTTTTCCTTAAACCTCTTGTATTAGTGACTATTTTAAACATTGGTAGCATTCACTTCTTTTAAGTTTGTGAGGGAAGAACACAGTTATGCACTGTTGGTAGAAGTATATTTTGGATCAAATTTTGAGGAAAAGAATATTGCAGTACTCAATAGGAGTAAATCTTGCTACAAAACAAACAATAACACGGATAGATAATGATATTGACTGAGGAATGTTATCTAAGTGGAAATAACCCGAATATCAAATGACATAGAATTGTTAATTAAGGTATGCTATATTTGCAACTAGAAAATGAAGCAGTTAAATAAGTTAGCTTATTATTTATACATTGACCTAGAAATACATCTATAACACATTATTTAGCAGTGAATAATTCTGTATTTGGAGCTTCCCAGGTGGCACTAGTGGTAAAGAACCCACCTGCCAATGCAGGAGACATGAGATACAGATTCCATCCCTGAGCTGGGAAGGTCCCCTGGAGGAGCACATGCAACCCACTACAGTATTCTTGCCTGAAGAACCTCATGGACAGGGGAGCCTGGTGAGCTACAGTCCATAGGGTCACAAAGAATCAGACACAACTGAAGTGACTGAACACCCATGTAAACCTGTTTTTGAAAAATATAAACATATTTAAAAAGGAAAATAAACCATATGTGTGTATCTCTACGGGGAAGATCTGGAGGCGGGCATGGAAATCCATTCCAGTATTCTTACCTGGAGAATCCTAGGGGCAGAGGAGTGTGGTGGGCTACAGTCCATAGAGGTCACAGAGTCAGACACAATGGAAGCAGCTTAACATGTATATCTCTGTCTCTCTATAAGGTTAAAAAAATGTTTAAAAGGGGAAAAGCAAACTGCTAACATTGCTTAGCATACTTCAATGGAGAGGGAGAGAAAAGGAGAGGAGAAGGTAAGAGTTCTGATATAACATAAATAGTTATATTCTATGAGTTGTTACAAATGTTTTCTTTTTCTAATTAAAAAACTACATTTTTTTAAACCCTAAACAATAGCAACAAAAGAAATTGCTGTTGAATGAATTATATCTATTCAGGCACAAGTTATTTTCTAACGTGCAGGCATACAGAAAAGAGAAAGGATTTATTAATCTTTTCACGTAAAATTAGTGATGAAATATAATGTGTGGTCTTTTTACTTTAAAAGAAGGTATCACAATATGATACTTTATTACTATGCCATTTTAATTACTACATTTCTGTGTGCTGTATTGTGAATAGTTTTGGTTTTGAATTTTTGACCCAAGGCAATTTCATTATGAAGTAGGATACCCTTTATAGATTAGAAAATGCTACAAATCAAAAGGGTAAATTATAAATACAATGAATTATAACTCAACTCTTAAATTTTCTCATATTTTTCTCTTTATCCTGGTGGAACAAAGTGAACACTCAATAAGTTAATGTGAAATTACTAAATGAAATAAAGCTTCAAATTATTTTAGAAAGAAGTTTGGAGAAAGAAGTTTACTTCAACTAGTAAATTAGGAAAATCAAGAAGAAAATTATGTCTTTAAGGCTAAAACTGTTTTGAAAATGCCTAGAAAAAAAGCCATACTATAATATTTTTAAAAAAACTAAATGGTGAATATGACTTGTAGGATTAGTAGTCCTGAAATCCTATAATACAAACATTAGAATAGTCATATAAAGATAGTAATTATATGGAAATTTCTTATTTCAGGCCTTTTTAGCTCCTTTCTTTCTTATCCTTCCAGACACTGCAGAGATTCAAATCTATTCTGTAAAGCATCTCCTTTCCATAAGTTTAGTAAACTATTCTTGATTTTCCTTCTCCATTTGAGTGTAATATATGCAAGATGTATGAATCTGTGGGGAAGCACATTCAGTCTGTAGTACTGACTCCTTCCCTCTTACAAGGACCCCTGTGATTATATTGGGCCCACAAAGATAATCCAGATTTATCTCCCAAGAACTGTAATTTAATCACTGTGGCAAAGTCCTTTTTGTCATTTAAGTAACACATTTACAGGGTTCTAGGGTGACTGCCAGAGAAGGCAATGGCACCCCACTCCAGTACTCTTGCCTGGAAAATCCCATGGACAGAGAAGCCTGGTAGGCTGTAGTCCATGGGGTCCCTAGGAGTTGGACATGACTAAGTGACTTCACTTTCACTTTTCACTTTCATGCATTGGAGAAGGAAATGGCAACCCACTCCAGTGTTCTTGCCTGGAGAATCCCAGGGATGGGGGAGCCTGGTGGGCTGCTGTCTATGGGGTCGCACAGAGTTGGACATGACTGAAGCGACTTAACAGCAGCAGCAGCAGCAGGGTGACTGCAGCCATGAAATTAAAAGACACTTGTTCCTTGGGAGAAAAGCTATGACAAACCTAGGCAGCATATTAGAAAGCAGAGACATCACATTGCTGACAAAAGTCTGTATAGTCAAAGCTATGGTTTTTCCAGTTTCATGGACCATAAAGAAGGTTGAGCACCAAAGAAAGGATATTTTAGAACTGTGATCCTGGAGAAGACTCTTGAGAGTCCTTTGGACAGCAAGGAGATCAAACGAGTCAGTCCTAAAGAAAATCAACCCTGAATATTCATTGGAAGGACAGATGCTGAAATTGAAACTCCAATACTTTGGCCACCTGATGCAAAGAGCTGACTCATTGGAAATAAGACCCTGATGCTGAGAAAGATTGAAGGCAGGAGGAGAAGTGGGTGACAGAGGATGAGATGGTTGGATAGCATCACTGACTCAATGGATATGAGTTTGAGCAAACTCCAGGTGATAGTGAAGGACAGGGAAATCTGGGCATGCTGCAGTCCATGGGGTTGCAGAGTGGGACATGACTGAGGGACTGAGCAAGAACAAGCGTGTTGTATTGGGCTTCACAGGTGGTGCTAGTGGTAAAAATCTCACCTGCCAGTTCAGGAGACATAAGAGACATGGATTCTATCCTTGGGTTGGAAAGAGCCCATGGAGGAGGAAATGACAACCCACTCTAGTATTCTTGCCTGAAGAATTCCAGGAACAGAAGAGCCTGGTGGGCTATAGTCCAGGGGTTGCAAAGAGTCCGGCTGGACTTAGTGACAGAACAAAACAACACATAAAAGGAGCTGGCTCATGGAATTATCGAGACTGAGAGGTCCCAAGGTCTAGCAAGCTGGAGCCTAAGGAAAGTCAATGGTATAGTTTCAGTGTCTGAAGGCCTAAAACCAGGCCAGCAGATGATAAAAGGTCCAGTCTGAATATGAATCTCAAGGCAGGAGAAGAACAGTGTCCCAACTCAAAGGCAGTAAGGCAGGGAGAGGGAATCTTCCCTTAATCAGTCTTTCATTGTCTTCTGGCCTTCAGCAAGTAGGATAAGGCTCTCCCAAAATGGGGAGGGCAATCTGCTTTACTTGTTAATGTCATCCAGAAATACACTCACAGATATACCCAGAATAATGTTTAAACAAATACCTGAGGACCCCATGGTCCAGTTAGGTACACATAAAGTTGACCATCACAGATGTAGACATCTTTGGGGAGCTATTTTCAGTCTACCACAACTCTTATAAGCATAAAACATGCTCTACCATAATTATCTTAAGTTTTTTGATACCACATTCTCCAGTTTGCTCCGTATTTCTCTACATCCATTCCCATGTAAACTTGAAAGGATTTTGTATTTTCTCTCAAGCCTTGTAACTTGATCTTCCACTAAAGCCTTCTTAAGTGGAATCTGAGCCCTTTCATTTTGCTTATTTATCTTACATCAGAGTAAAAATGACCACGTTGTCCTATGAAATGACCACTTCTCTGTTGTGGTTTTACTAAGAATCACAAAAACTGCAGCCTCAAACTCTCCCTTCTTGATCTCCATAAAGATAGCTTCTTATCATTCCAGTTTCAGTTTGTAATATTGACAAGATGCTTTTTTTGACCATTTAAATTAGATTCTCTCAGCTTTCAGTTTTATTTTCCAGCCCTCAGTTCTGTTTTCTTGAAAATACTTATACTTCTGAAATTATATGTTGTTCATGGGTTTACATAGTTACTAACTTTTGCTTTCTCCCCTAACTTAATGGAAGATGGGAAAGAAAGGAACCATGTCAGTTGTCATAATACTTTCTTCCAAGTGTGAAAAACAGTGTCTGAAATACATATCTGAATGAATTAATTACAGAACTTTATTAGTTTGTACAATATCATTATAAAATTTTTTATCTAATAAGTATACTAAAATTAGAGTTAATCAAAGGATACAAATCTAACTTATGATGATGTTAAATTTTACTACAACTAACACTAATTTAAAAATTGGTTCCAGAAAAGAGTTTATGCCAAATGAAAGACAGACCTTAATGATGAAATTGATGGAATAGCCAATAAAGAATGAGTATAGACAGACAGATAGATATAGATATAGGCAGATAAACAGGTATACATGTATATATATATATATGTATATGTGTCAGAGAAGGCAATGGCACCCCACTCCAGTACTCTTGCCTGGAAAATCCCATGGACCAAGGAACCTGGTTGGCTGCAGTCCATGGGGTCATTAAAAGTCAGACACGACTGAGCGACTTCACTTTCACTTTTCACTTTCATGCATTGGAGAAGGAAATGGCAACCCACTCCAGTGTTCTTGCCTGGAGAATCCCAGGGATGGGGGAGCCTGGTGGGCTGCCGTCTATGGGGTCGCACAGAGTCAGACACGACTGAAGTGACTTAGCAGTAGCAGCAGTATATGTGTAAAAATAAAATACACATACATAAGTATGCTTACATGTACATATTCCTTGTATTTTGTAAATAAATTTTTTGTGAATATAATTTGACATGATCATCTAAGAATAGTTTTCTAAGATTATCTTCAAATTTATTCAATTCTTGGAGACAAATCAACTTTTTTGTGTGCCTACATTTGCTCCTGAAATAATATTCATTAAAGACTAAGGTTGTATCTACTTGAAATTTCAATTTAATTTAAATTTTTGGAAAGAAGATTTCTGACAATTCAGGTCATAAAATGGCCATACATTTTTTAAATTAATGTTCAAGCTGTCAAGAAAAATTTGTGTCTGATCTTCCATGGGTTAAAATCATAATGAGAATTTCTTCAGTTAATAAGGCCAAGAGTAAAAAGCTGAAGTTTTAAATTGTCAGCAGTACATAGTGATCATTATAATGGGCAAAGAAGAATATACAAAACTGAATCTTGTCAAGTAAAAGACTCTCTAAGTGTTTTATATCATGGAATGTCTAGGAAACATTTTTAATTTCTGCCTTTTCCTATTTGAATTTGGAAAACATTGAATGGGGGAAATAATTCAGTTAAAGTTATCTGAAACAAAAAGTAATATATTTAAACAAGACATGTATTTCACAAATAGCAATTATGAGTTAATATAAGGTATGGTTTAATATTGGGCTTTCCTGTTAACTTGTAAAGAATCCACCAAAAATGCAGGAAACTCCAGTTTGATTCCCGGGGTGGGAAGATCCTCTGGACAAGGGATAGGCTACCCACTCCAATGTTCTTGGGCTTCCCTGGTGGCTCAGATAGTAAAGAATCTGCCTGAAATGTGGGAGACCTGAGTTTGATCCCTGGGAAGGAGGGCATGGCAACCCACTCCAGTATTCTTGCCTAGAGAATCCCCATAGACAGAGGAGCCTGGTGGGCTACAGTCCATGGGATTGCAAAGAGTTGGACATAACTGAGCTACTAAGCACACCATCATAGTCTAATACTACAAATATATAAATATAAGTAAGAGATGTGGCTTTTATCTTCTCTAAGGAGTCCTGGTCTATCAGTGATTCTCAAAGTATGATCCATGGACCTCTAGTGACTTCTGAGGCCCCTTTAAAGGATATACAAGATGACATCAAAACTATTCTGATAATTGCACTAATGCTATTTTCCTTTATCAGTATGTTTATATTGTCCCTAACAGTACACAGGCAATTAGTAGATAAGACTTGTTTCCTTAGCACATGCTAAAGCAGTGGCACTAAAATCCACTAGTAGTCACTATTCTATTTACTGCTATATTCTTGCAAAAATGCATCCTGGCAGACAAAGCACAAACAGAAACCCACACAATCACACATATACATGCAGACACACTGACACTGGTTTCACTTATGAATTGTCTTTAGTTCAGTTCAGTCACTCAGTCGTGTCTGACTCTTTGCAACCCCATGTATTGCAGCATGCTAGGCCTCCCTGTCCATCACCAACTCCCAGAGTTCACTCAGACTAACGTCCATCAAGTCAGTGATGCCATCCAGCCATCTCATCCTCTGTCGTCCCCTTCTCCTCCTGCCCCCAATCCCTCCCAGCATCAGAGTCTTTTCCAGTGAGTCAACTCTTCACATGAGGTGGCCAAAGTACTGGAGTTTCAGCTTTAGCATCAGTCCTTCCAAAGAACACCCAGGGCTGATTTCCTTCAGAATGGACTGGTTGGATCTCCTTGAAGTCCAAGGGACTCAAGAGTCTTCTCCAACACCACAGTTCAAAAGCATCAATTCTTCAGCGCTCAGCTTTCTTCACAGTCCAACTCTCACATCCATACATGACCACAGGAAAAACCATAGCCTTGACTAGACGGACCTTTGTTGGCAAAGTAATGTCTCTGCTTTTGAATATGCTCTCTAGGTTGGTCATAACTTTCCTTCCAAGGAATAAGCGTCTTTTAATTTCATGGCTGTAATCACCATCTGCAGTGATTTTGGAGCCCCCAAAAATAAAGTCTGACACTGTTTCCACTGTTTCCCCATCTATTTTCCATGAAGTGATGGGACCAGATGCCATGATCTTGGTTTTCTGAATGTTGAGCTTTAAGCCAACTTTTTCACTCTCCACTTTCACTTTCATCAAGAGGCTTTTTAGTTCCTCTTCACTTTCTGCCATAAGGATGGTGTCATCTGCATATGTGAGGTATTGATATTTCTCCTGGCAATCTTGATTCCAGCTTGCCTACCCCAAACCCCAGTGTTGTAAACAAACACAATGAGCCTGTTACTTCAAGAAAAAGATTAACAATATTCATTGCTGAGAAGGGAAAACTCAGTTTCCCTATGTTTCCCGTTTACTCTCACACTTTCCCACATTCAGAACACCTCTGATACCAGATATGTGGGTTTTTAAACCACACCGAACAGTTTTCTGTCACTCCACCTGGGCCCTTATAATTTAACTCAATTTTGGCACTATCTGGGGTTAGCAAAAGATTCCACAGCTTGAGGGCTTAGTTCCACAACAATGCCCCCCACCCACAATACTAGTAGCAAAGGGGTAGGTCCCCAGGTTACTAATAATTTCTGTCCAACTTGACTATCAGAGGTTCCCATGACACCACCTCCCTTGGATTCAGTTCTGACACATTTATGTGTGTTAGAACTCAGGGAAACATGTTTAATAATATTATTTAATCATAATTATTTATTATTAATTATCATTATTAAAGGATTAATAATAATTATTTAATAATATTACATAATAAAGGATATAAAAAAATAGCTAGGTGATGAGATACGATGGTCAAATGCTGGGAACATCTTGAGTCCTGGAGTTTCTGTCCCTACGGATTTAGGGGACATCACCCTCTTGGTCGGTACACATATGTGTTTACCAACCTGGGAACTCTCCAAACCCCACACTGCTAAGAGTTTTATGGAGGCATCATCATGTACTCATGATCAATTACTAACTATATTTCCAGCCCTTCCTCTGTCTCTGAGGTGTGAGGGGTGGAGTTGACACTTTCAAGGTTCTTATCTTGGTTTGGTCTTTCTGGTGACCACTCAAGAGTCACCTTGTTAGAACAAAAGACTCTCCTACCACTCAGGAAATTCCAAGGGACTTAGGAGGCCTGTGTAAGGAACCTGGGTTAAAGATTAAATTTAGGAAAATAAATATGCTTCTAGTACTCTTATCACTTAAGAAATCACAAGGGTTTTTATAGCTCTATGCCTGGAACTAAGGTCAAAAATTAAATGTTAGAATGAAGGATTCTTCTAACATTCTATTTTCTAGGATTTTAGGAAATCTGTGTCAGGAATCAGGAGTAGAGATCCATATATATGTATATGTGTGTATATATATGTGTATATATATATATATATATATATATATATATATATAAAATCTCACCATTGCCATTGATAAAAATTTTAAATTTGAAGCAAGAATTGCAATTTTGAAAAGTTGTATTTAACTATCTGAACTTGACAACTTCCCAACATGTAGAGACTTTTCTGGTGAGGTTAATGATGACATGAATAATTTTTGCATTGTGTAATAAAATGTCTTCTTTTAGAAAATCTATATGTCAGTGACAAATGAGTGATGTTATAAATTCATGCATGAGTAAAATATCCATTTTAAGCTGAAGATAAATCAATGGATTTTAATGTCACATAGTATGAAACTTTTTTAAACACGGTTTCAGATTTTACACTGCAAGTAACTTTAAGAAAATATTGTTGTACAATCTTGATACAGTATCAAAGAAGAATATTCACAATTATTAAAAATTCTGTGTAAATGTTCCTTTATTTTCAAAGTATTTATCTATGTGAATCTTCATTTGTTTTGATACACTTCAACAGTGACAACATTTTGTTCTATATTAAATGCTGATCAGATAAAAGAATCCAGCATTTTTCTATAAAGCCAGAAATTAGGAAGATCTATAAAAATTTTTAAAATTCTTTTGACGTTTGATGCTTTATTCACCCAAACACAATCTTTCTTGAAATTGCCAAAAATCAAAGAGGATGTTAAGTTGCTCCATTGAAAGGGAGAATATCTTGGAAAATAAATAGCCTTCACTATTATGTACATAATAGATACTAAATAAATAGACATAAAATAGATAGAAGACACTGGGTTATATGAATATGTCTCATATACCCCTGTTCAAAAATGGTTGAACTGAATTGTTGGCAAGGCTAGTAAACATAAATGTGCATGGATTATGTGAACTAATGTGTAGATTACATGCATTTCATTACTGGATCATACTGGTTCTTTTGATCCATTGAAAATGTGAAAAAGCAATTATTCCATATCAGCCGGATTACAAATAGTTCATCCAAGCAGTATATGGGCAGAATGAAATTGTCTAAGCACAGATAACAAATTAATGTAGGATTTACATAATTACTTTCTCAAACATGCTTTCAGTTCAGTTCAGTTCAGTCACTCAGTCCTGTCCAGCTCTTTGGGACCCCATGGACTGCAGCACACAAGGCCTCCCTGTCCATCAACAACTCCCAGAGTTTACTCAAACTCATGTCCATCGAGTCAGTGAGGCCATCCAACCATCTTATCCTCTGTCATCGCCTTCTCCTCCTGCCTTCAATCTTTCCCAGCATCAGGGTGTTTTCCAAGGAGTCAGTTCTTCACATCTGGTGGCCAAAGTATTGCAGTTTCAGCTTCAGCGTTGATCCTTCCAATGAGTATTCAGGACTAATTCCTTTAGGATGGACTGCTTGGATGTCCTTGCAGTCCAAGGGACTCTCAAGAGTCTTCTCCAGCACTATAGTTCAAAAGCATCAATTCTTCAGGGCTCAGCTTTCTTTATAGTCCAACTCTCACATCCATATATAACTACTGGGAAAACATACTTTAACTTCATGAAAAGTACACTAAAAGGATTAAGTTGGTAAAATGATTTGATTTTGAAACAATATGAAGTTATTTCTTTTACTTAACTGTCAACATAATTCTTATCTTTTAATTAAATCAATTTTGGGGGTGGGGGGAATCAGTATGCTTTACATTAACATTCTAGATTTTTCAGCTCTTAATCAAGTTGGAAGTTTCTCACCAGAGGTCTGTAAATGTATAGAATTCTAAGCATGGATTATAAAGAATACACACAGAGGCATATAACCAGGTGATGTCTTGTAGATGTTGGTGCTATGCTTTCTGTTGGCTCACAGAGGATTTTGCTCCACTGATTTGATTGCAGGTTGTCCTAGGTCACATTTTAACAAGTTTCATTTCTGCTAACAGACGTGTTATCATTCTCTAGAGCTTTCTTTTCTGCACAGCATTTTCCAGAGGACGTGTATGGAAGTGAATGAGTCTATATGTGTATAAAAATGCTACTCTCTTACCATGCAGGATATTCAATAGGCAAGGTCACTTTTAAAAGCAGTCCCTTTGATACTGATAGAGCTGTCTCCTCTGGCTTGTTTCTCTCAAAATATTGGCTAATGGATGTCTACAGGGGATTTTTAAAATAGGGGCATTAGTCAGGGATTAGACCTTCATAGCCTCCCTTAGTCATTTGAGAAGATGTCAGTCTGATGTGTGATGGATGATTTTGTAAAATATTAGGAGTCTCTCTCTGTATGCAATGTCTTTGATCACATGGGAAATAAAATCAATATGTGAGGTAATATGGTGCTTGGGTCTATTAGAATAAACCCAACAGTTTAAAATATTTTCTATGTAATAAATGCCACAAAGCAGTAATAATATTGTGACTTTGAAGTCTTCAGAATGGCAGTCACATGACTGGTAATGCTGTGTGGTTTGTGATTAGCCTGAGAAGAGACAGGTGCTAGTTCATTGTTCAGAGGAGCCATTTAGGGAGGTTTCTTAACTGAGTTTCCTCGGGGGCTTTCATGGTAAAGAACCTGCCTGCCAATGCAGAATACTTTCGAGATACAGGTTTGATTCCTGGGTGGGGAAGATTCCCTGGAAAAGGAAATGACAACCCACTCCAGTATTCTTGTCTGGAGAATACCATGCACAGAGGAGCCTGTGAGGCTAGGGTCCATAGGGTCACAAAGAGTCTGACACGACTGAAATGACTTAGCACTCTTAAAATGTTGTTAGTGGTATTAACAGAGAGTTAGTGGTTGAGTTGTGCCTCCCCCAGTATATGTTAAAGTCTGACCATCAGAACATGAGAGTCTGACCTTAATTGGAAATAAGTCCATTTGATATGTAATTAATACAGTTAATTACGAATGGACCTCATAGAAGCGTGGCCGAAAGGAGCTACCCCACGTCGGAGGTCAGGGGCGGCAGCCGGGAGGAGCTACCCCTCGCCTGAGGCCAGGGGCGGCGGCTGAGAGGAGCAACCCCACGTCCAGGGGATGGTGGCTGTGCCGGCACAGGAGGGCCGAGAGGAGCTACTCCACGTTCAAGGTAGGAGGGGAGACAGTGAGGAGATACCCCTCATTCAAGGTTAGGAGCAGTGGCTGCACTTTGCTGGAGCAGCTGTGAAAGGATACCCCACTTCCAAGATAAGAGAAACCCAAGTAAGATGGTAGGTGTTGCAAGAGGGCATCAGAGGGCAGACACACTGAAACCATAATCACAGAAAACTAGTCAATCTAATCACACTAGGACCACAGCCTTATCTAACTCAGTGAAACTAAGCCATGCCCTGTGGGGCCACCCAAGATGGGTGGGTCATGGTGGAGAGGTCTGACAGAATGTGGTCCACTGGAGAGGGGAATGGCAAACCACTTCAGTATTCTTGCCTTGAGAACCCCATGAACAGTATGAAAAAGCAAAATGATAGGATACTGAAAGAGGAACTCCCCAGGTCATTGGTGCCCAATGTGCTACTGGAGATCAGTGGAGAAATAACTTCAAAAAGAATGAAGGGATGGAGCCAAAACAAAAACAATGCCCAGTTGTGGATGTGACTGGTGACAGAAGCAAGGTTTGATGCTGTAAAGAGCAATATTGCATAGGAACCTGGAATGTTAGGTCCATGAATCAAGGCAAATTGGAAGTGGTCAAACAGGAGATGACAAGAGTGAATGTCGACATTCTAGGAATCAGCGAACTAAAATGGACTGGAATGGGTGAATTTAACTCAGATGACCATTGTATCTACTACAGTGGGCAGGAATCCCTTAAAAGAAATGGAGTAGCCATCATGGTCAACAGAAGAGTCCAAAATGCTGTACTTGGATGCAGTCTCAAAAACGACAGAATGGTATCTGTTCGTTTCCAAGTCAAACTATTCAATATTACAGTAATCCAAGTATATGCCCCAACCGGAGAAGGCAATGGCACCCCACTCCAGTACTCTTGCTTGGAAAATCCCGTGGATGGAGGAGCCTGTTAGGCTGCAATCCATGGTGTCGCTAAGAGTCGTACACAACTGAGCGACTTCACTTTCACTTTTCACTTTCACGCATTGGAGAAGGAAATGGCAACCCACTCCAGTGTTCTTGCCTGGAGAATCCCAGGGACGGGGAAGCCTGTTGGGCTGCCATCTACGGGGTCGCACAGAGTCGGACACGACTGAAGTGACTTAGCATAGCATAGCATAGCATGCCCCAACCAGTACAGCTGAAGAAGCTGAAGTTGAACGGTCCTATGAAGACCTACAAGACCTTTTAGAACTAAGACCCCAAAAAGATGTCCTTTTCATTATAAGGGACTGGAATGCAAAAGTAGGAAGTCAAGAAACACCTGGAGTAACCAGCAAATTTGGCCTGGGAATATGGAATGAAGCAGGGCAAAGGCTAATAGAGTTTTGCCAAGAAAATGCACTGGTCATAGCAAACACCCTCTTCCAACAACACAAGAGAAGACTCTACACATGGACATCACCAGATGGTCAACACTGAAATCAGATTGATTATATTCTTTGCAGTCAAAGATGGAGAAGTTCCATACAGTCAGCAAAAACAAGACCGGGAGCTGACTGTGGCTCAGATCATGAACTCCTTATTGCCAAATTCAGACTGAAATTGAAGAAAGTAGGGAAAACCACTAGACCATTCAGGTATGACCTAAATCAAATCCCTTATGATTATACACTGGAAGTAAGAAATAGATTTAAGGGACTAGATCTGATAGAGTGCCTGATGAACTATGGACCAAGGTTGATGACATTGTACAGGAGACAGGGATCAAGATCATCCCCATTGAAAAGAAATGCAAAAGCAAAAAGGCTGTCTGGGGAGGCCTTACAAATAGCTGTGAAAAGAAGAGAAGTGAAAAACAAAGGAGAAAAGGAAAGCTATAAGCATCTGAATGCAGAGTTCCAAAGAATAGCAAGAAGAGATAAGAAAGCCTTCCTCAGCGATTAATGCAAAGAAATAGAGGAAAAAGCAGAATGGAAAAGACTAAAGATCTCTTCAAGAAAATTAGAGATACCAAGGGAACATTTCATGCAAAGATGGGCTCCATAAAGGACAGAAATGGTATGGACCTAAGAGAAGCAGAAGATATTAAGAAGAGGTGGCAAGAATACACAGAAGAACTGTACAAAAAATATCTTCACTATCAAGATAATCACGATGGTGTGATCACTCACCTAGAACCAGACATCCTGGAATGTGAAGTCAAGTGGGACTTAGAAAGCATCACTACGAAAAAAGCTAATGGAGGTGATGGATTTCCAGTTGAGCTATTTCAAATCCTGAAAGATGATGCTGTGAAAGTGATGCACTCAATATGCCAGCAAATATGGAAAACTCAGCAGTGGTCACAGGACTAGAAAAGGTCAGTTTTCATTCCAATCCCAAAGAAAGGCAATGCCAAAGAATGCTCAAACTACCACACAATTGCACTCATCTCACACACTAGTAAAGTAGTGCTCAAAATTCTCCAAGCTAGGCTTCAGCAATACATGAACTGTGAACTTCCAGATGTTGAAGCTGGTTTTAGAAAAGGCAGAGGAACCAGAGATCAAATTGCCAACATCCTCTGGATCTTGGAAAAAGCAAGAGAGTTCCAGAAAAAACATCTATTTCTGTTTTATTGACTATGCCAAAGCCTTTGACTGCGTGGATCACAATAAACTGTGGAAAATTCTGAAAGAGATGGGAATACCAGATCACCTGACCTGCCTCTTGAGAAACCTGTATGCAGGTCAGGAAGCAACAGTTAGAACTGGACATGGAACAGACTGGTTCCAAATAGGAAAAGGAGTTCGTCAAGGCTGTATATTGTCACCCTGCTTATTTAACTTATATTCAGAGTACATCATGAGAAACCCTGGGCTGGAAGAAGCACAAGCTGGAATCAAGATTGCTGGGAGAAATATCAATAACCTCAGATATGCAGATGACACCACCTTTATGGCAGAAAGTGAAGAGGAACTCAAAAGCCTCTTGATGAAAGTGAAATAGGAGAGTGAAAAAGTTGGCTTAAAGCTCAACATTCAGAAAACCAAGATCATGGTATCTGGTCCCATCACTTCATGGGAAATAGATGGGGAAACAGTGGAAACAGTGTCAGACTTTATTTTCTGGGGCTCCAAAATCATTGCAGATGGTGACTGCAGCCACGCAATTAAAAGATGCTTACTCCTTGGAAGGAAAGTTATGACCAACCTAGATAGCATATTCCAAAGCAGAGACATTACTTTGCCAACAAAGGTCCGTCTAGTCAAGGCTATGGTTTTTCCAGTGGTCATGTATGGATGTGAGAGTTGGACTGTGATGAAAGCTGAGTGCCGAGGAATTGATGCTTTTGAACTTTGATGTTGGAGAAGACTCTTGAAAGTCCCTTGGACCGCAAGGAGATCCAACCTGTCCATTCTGAAGGAGATCAGCCCTGGGTGTTCTTTTGAAGGAATGATGCTAAAGCTGGAACTCCAGTACTTTGGCCACCTCATTGGAAGAGTAGACTCATTGGAAAAGACCCTGATGCTGGGAGGGATTGGGAGCAGGAGGAGAAGGGGATGACAGAGGATGAGATGGTTTGATGGCATCATCGACTTGATGGACGTGAGTTTGAGTGAACTCCAGGAATTGGTGATAGACAGGGAGGCCTGGTGTGCTGCAGTTCATGGGGTCGCAAAGAGTCAGACACGACTGAGTGACTGAACTGAAGTGAATACAGTTAAGATGACTGTAATAGAATGGGCCCTTGATCCAATATGGCCCTGCCCTGCTCAGTTGCTCAGGCATGTCCTACTCTTTGCGACCCTGTGGACTGTAGCCTGCCAGGCACCTCTGTCCATGGGGATTCTCCAGACAAGAATAGTGGAGCGGGTTGCCATGCCTTCCGCCAGGGCATCTTTCCGACCCAGGGATCGAACCCAGGTCTCCCACATTGCAGGTGGATTCTTTACCAACTGAACCACCATTGCTGGAGTCCCTATAAAAGAGGAAGGTGCTATGTGAAGACATAGAAGCACACAGGAGGAAGAAGGTGTAAAGACACAAGGGGAGAAGGCCACATGAAGACAGAGGCAGAGATTGAAGTGATGCATGTCCAAGTCAAGAACACCAAGGATTGCCAGCTATCACCAGAAGTTAATAGAGGAGCATGGAGCCAACCCTTCTTCATGATAGCTTACAGTGAACAATGTCAGATTCGTGACCTCTGAAGATTTAGCTTTGGGACCAGGGACCAGGCTTGATCACTCAAGAGCTTTTATTAAAAAGCTTTTAATAAAAGCAGAGTTTTATTAAAGTGAGAAAAGGAACAGAGAAAGCTTCTGACAGAGACATCAGAAGGGGGACAGAGAGTGCCCCCTTGCTGGTGTTAGCAAGGGAGATATATACTTTTTTATTATTTATTACAATAAATCAAAAGAATGTCTCAAGTTTGTGAAAATTTTACCAGATCCCCTGCCACAATTTACATTTTAGGATAACAGGATTAGAATTTAACAATAGAAAGTTCCTACCAGACACACTCCCATAATATACATTCCAAGATAACAGGATTAGTTGGAAGGTTTTCAGGAAGGAGAAACTGTCCTCAAGCAGGTTACATTGTTGTTGTATAATCCCTAGTACAGAGTTTAAACTGAGTTGTATAATCATCAGTTCAGGGCTTAAAGAAAACAAAAAACAAACAAAAAAAAAGTTTTATGTGACTACAACTAAGGAATGTAGACAGAAAAAAAAAAAGTTTGTCCTTTCTTTGTCCTTGAGAATTCCAGACCCCTACCTCCACTTTGAGAGCCCCAGACCCCTTTCTCCTTCTTTGGGACCCCGGACTTCTTATCAATCTGCCTAGGAACTGACTCTCTCACTCAGATCTTTCAGAAGGATGAACTCTGCTGACACCTTGATTTCTCACTTCTAGCCTCCAGAGCTGTGAGAAAATCAATTTCTGTCTTTTCAAGTCATTCAGCTTGTGGTACTTTGCTATGTCAGGCCTAGAAAACTAATACACGGGAATTCTAAGGTGGTTGGTATGGAAGAAGAAACGGGACACATAATTTACCAAAATAATTGTCAATTAAGTTATAACTTCAACAGAATCTTTTGTGTGGATGAGCAGAGAGAGTTATAAGATATGTTCTTCTGAAGATCTCACAGTACAATCTGTATTAAAACTTATAAATATTGACAAGTTTCATTTTTATTTACATATATTTTCACAATATTTATATATTGTTAAAAATGTGGTGCAGCCAGGTCGTGGGGAAATTTATGTCATCTGCAAATTTATTAACCAATGGAATATATATAGTTTCCCGAGGCTGAGGGGAAAAATAAGTGCTAAGAAAAATAGCCAAAATTAACTTTAAATGGATAGTCATCACACCTTTTACAAGATGAACCAGAATAAAAGTGTGATATTAGCATTTCATTATTCAGAAGTGATCCATAATGAGAAATGCACTCACTTTTTCATAGGAATGATAATGTCACAATTGCATTCTCCTAAAGATCATCAAGCAGCACTGTGGCTTGGCAGGGAGAATCCTTTGTCCTAACAGAGCTGTCGCTTTCACCCACTAAACTGCAACCCACTCCAGTGTTCTTGCCTGGAGAATCCCAGGGACGGTGAAGCCTGGTGAGCTGCTGTCTATGGGGTCGCACAGAGTTGGACACGACTCAAGTGACTTAGCAGCAGCAGCATGCAAGAGAGAACACAGCTTTTCAGGAATGGCAGAGAGTGTGAAGACATTCAGAAGCCAGAAGTCTATTTGCACTTGAGGAGCTGTAAATTTACATTACTTTTGAATTCAGGAAAATCTTTGATTTTGTCATGAGCTTGGTGTTTAACTTACAGAAGTTGTTTAAATGAATAAATGAATTCTTTGATTTATCTTATTATATGAATGAAATTATTTTTTACTGTTTTGTGATTTAATTATCTTAATGTTATTTTGAGAGGATGGTATTTATTATGAATAACTATTTAAATCACCAGTTCTTCTTTCTTTCCTCAAATAGCAGAGCTGGATTTTCAACCACTTCTATTTCTGGCACTTTATGAAGAAAAATCTCACAGTCCCCTTGGAATACAGTTGAGAGATTATTTCTTAGTACTGTAGAGATCCTAGAGAAAACATGACCACTCTGCTTTTTAAGGACATTATGTTCGATGTATTAGAAAAAACACTGAAATAAAACCTGTAACTATAGATGGAGAGACACTTTGGAGAGCATCCAATCCAGTTTATTTCCTTCACATTCTGGATAAGCGAACATAGTAGGGTTGAAAGAGGAATGCATGTAAACTCTTTCCTGATTATTCCTGAAGTGGCAGAAGCGGTAGTCCAGAAAATTTACCACTGTGATTTCAAGGATTCCTTAATAAAATTTCATTATCTGCAATTTGCAAATGTGTAACCTGAAATTCAGAGATGTTAAATGACATAATCGAAGGTCATACAGAAGGTAAGGGAAAACCCAGTTTACTGTTTCTCCATACTATGATCATTAAAACATTTGAAAAAGTAAATTGAAAAGTAAAATTAAAGTGTCAAATGAAACAACCCTTTTTTATAATTTTTCCATCTAGATGTTTTCTTATTGATACTTAAGTAGTTGTAAAAATAACAATGTTTTAGATTTTATTTTCTGCATTTCCTCTTATAAACATATTCTCCTTTTGCTATCTATACTCCTAAAATGTGACAGGCAATCTATTTGAAATAGTCTTTTATATAAATAGGTATTTCATATCTATATTTATATCTATTTTGATATCTACTAGTGTGTTTTTTATATTTATTTATGTTTGAGATTATCATGTCAAAAATATGAATATACTTATGGCTCATATTATTTCCAAAATGATACCACCAATTCACAAAATCATGAGTTCTGAACTCATTCTACTAAATATCAAGGAATATTTTGTATTGAGAATTTATATGTATATATATATTTCTAAATTCTAAGAACAAAATTATCTTTTAATTCTGTTCTTGAGTATCTATAGAGTTTTTTATAACTTTCATTTTCTCTAGCTACTTTTTTTTCAGAAATGCAAAAATCTATTTTTTATTCTTCTAGTTTTATTGAGATATAATTTACATACAGGATTGTATAAAGTTAAGGTGTATAGTATAATGATTTGTCTTATGTGTTTCACAAAATGATTATCACAGTAAGTTTCTCATGCTTGCGTGCTAAGTCGCTTCAGCTGTGTCGACTCTTTGTGACCCCCATGGACCATAGCCTGCCAGGCTCCTTTTTCCGTGGAATTCTCCAGGCAAGAATACTGGAGTGGGTTGCCATGTCCTCCTCCATGGGAACTTCCCAACCCTGGGATGGAACCTGCGTCTCTTATGTCTCCTCTATTGGCAGGCAGGTGCTTCACCACTAGCACCGCCTGGGAAGCCCAAGTTTCTCATATTGATACAAAATTAAAGAAACAGAAATTTTTTTTTCTTGTGATGAGGACTCAGAATTTTTTCTCTTAGTAACATTCATAAATAACCTATAGCAGAGTTAGTATTTACTGTGCTGTACATTACACTGGGGATGCGAAGCCCAATGTGGGGCTCAGGCCACTAGCTCCCTGGGAAGGACCTCTACAATTATAATTATCCTGTCATTTGTGAGTTATCCACTAGTAGTATAGGTCTTGACTATACTGTGTCTCTAACCTCCTACTTGTCCTGTCTTTAGTTCCTCTTTTGTTTTCTTTTGGCCAGATCTATGTTTATAAGGTCTCAGATTAATTCAGACACATTTTCATGTCTTTTAATTTAAGAAGAGATAAAGAGCACTAGATCTGGATTTCAGTCTTGGTTCTGTCATTTGCCCATTGTTACTGTGGGCAAAGGATTTCCCATCAGTTTCTTTTGTGTGTATATGTTTTTGTTGTTGCTATGTTTTAAACTTCTTCTTTTGTATTGAGGTATAGCCAATTAACAGTGTTGTGATAGTTTTAGGTAAACAGCAAAGGGACTCAGTCATACATATACATGCATCCATTCTCCCGCAAACTTGCCATCCATCCAGACTGCCACATAACATTGAGCAAAGTTCCATGTGCTATACAATAGGTCCTTGTTGGTTATCCATTTTAAATATAGCAGTGTGTACATGGCCATCCCAAACTTCCTAGCTATCCCTTCCCCATCCTTGTTTCCCCTGGCAACCATAAGTTCATTCTCTAAGTCTGTGAGTCACTTTGTTTTGCAAATAAGTTCATTTTTTTTTTCTTTAATAGATTCCACATAAAAGGGATGTCATGTGATTTTTATCCTCTGATTTACTTCACTCATTGGGACAATCCCCAGGTCCATTCATGTTGCTGCAAATGGCATTATTTAATTCTTTTCAGTGGCCACTCCCTTATTTATATCTTAGTTGTACATGATCTTTTCTGTAGTTTTCCCCTTTTTTCATCAATAGTTGCTGTGTAAATAGTGTAATTTTGGTGTGCCTGTGGGAGGAGGTGAACTCAGGGTCTTCTTCCTGTTTCATCTTGCTCATTTTCTAGTTAATTTTTCTATATATTTTGGTTTTTAATCTATTGGGCACTGAAAGTTTGCCTAACAACATTATACACATCAGCCGTGGTGTAATTATTGTATATTACCTATCATATTAATGTAATTATTAAAATTACTTTATTAATTAATCAGTATTTATTGTATATCTCAAGTTGATATGCAATGTCATTGTCAGCATTTGAGTGCAACTTTGCACAGTATTAATTTTTGCTCTAATTCTGCTCTAAAAAGGCTCTTTTTCTTTATATGAATAAATCAAGTATCTAGGCAGCCCTAAAGGGTCTCAGAGATCCCTGAGAAATGTATGCATTCTGTTATCTGTGCCTCAAACAGTTACTGAAGTCTATCAAAAAATCTTCTAGGCTCTCTGAAACAAAAACATCAATAGTAATTTTGGATTGCAATTTTATGATAATATTAATCTTATTTTGTTTCATTAGGAGAAATTTTTGAAGGTAACATTAAGTTATTCTCTGACGGGAAAAAAAAAAAAAATACACCATGCTCCTGACATATGAACCAGAGCACTGTATGCACCGCGTATTTGTAACTGACAGTGCCTATGGCTCCATTTAGGTCTGATTCATCAATCATGTCATCTTCTGAAAGTACTAGAAATAGTGGCAATGCTGGAGTGCCTTTTGAGTTGTCCTTTTCCACTCCCATAAGGTTACTGTACATCCATTAAAACAGATGACAAAGGAAATGTCATATGCGTTGAGTGAATGGATGCCAAGACGCTAAAAGCTCCATTGTCTCAGGTGAAGGGGCAAATGTGCAGCCTTGGGGAATGAAAATTTCCAGTCCTCTATCTTATGTAGTCACACAGAATGCACACTGTCCTTACAGATTTGTGAGAAAGAGGATCATCAGCTACCAAATAACATGACATATATATCCAGACCCTGAAGTTAACCACCATTAGTCTTCATCTGTTTACAGCTGATGGTCTCTCTCGTATAATAAATGTTAGCTGCCTAAGATTGTGAAGCCACAATGGGCTTCCAGAGCCAGGGTAGGCCCCAAATAAGGTCATGCTTAGAGGAACATGAGAAAGATATCAGAATTTTGTATGTGACATTATAGCAGAACTGGTTTCATGGAAATTATGTGCTGGTTAGATGGCACCCCACTCCAGTACTCTTTCCTGGAGAATCCCATGGATGGGGGAGCCTGGTAGGCTGCATTCCATGGAGTTACTGAGTCAGACACGACTGAGTGACTTCACTTTCACTTTTCACTTTCATGCATTGGAGAAGGAAATGGCAACCCACTCCAGTGTTCTTGCCTGGAGAATCCCATGGACGGGGGAGCCTGGTGGGCTGCCGTCTCTGGGGTCGCACAGAGTTGGACACGACTGAAGCGACTTAGCAGCAGCAGTAGCAGTAAGAGTCACATTTGAGTGAAACTAACTCTGGTAGAACAAGGATAAAAATAAAACTGAGAAAATGTAAGATACCTGATATCAATGAACCTAATAAATAATCTCTAAATAGTTAGAAATAAAAATACATGAAATAAATAGAGATGTTGGAGGAAAAATATACTGAATATTGGCGGTCTCTATTTTCTGGGTAAAATGAATAAAAAATCTACTGAGCTAAGTGAAAACTTTGGAAACCTAAAGACCTGAATTACTAGACTAGTTTTTTCTCTTGAATGGTTCTTGACTCACCTTTGGAGCAAGTTGCAAGTTCAAAATTCAGGGTTCCCTTGGGATCTAATGAATCTGAATTGTTAGGAATGAAGTCTGGAAATCTTAATTTGAAGCAAGCTTTAGTTGAGTCTTACTGAGATCCATTGAAATAAACCAAGAACTGGGTGGATGGTCTCAAGGTCTCCTTGGTTCAGTCATTCCCTTTTGTCCCTACCTTTTTCCTCTGCCCTAGAGCTCTCACCCTCTCCTTTATTCTGCAGTGTTCATAATAGGAGAAGTCAATGTATTCTCCTACAAGTTTAGTTAAAATTGAGAAGTTCTATAGATTTGCAAACAAAGATAAGTCACCTAGTGAAAAATGTGCATAAATATAAAGTAGCCATTGTATCTTAAAAGAGAAGAAACTCTGTTTGTGAAGGATGTATATGGCTTATATGCTCATAGCATGACCATAGAACAATGAAGGGGCAAATGTCTGGCAAGTAGTTCTAGTAAGAATTGAGTTAAATGCAATCACTGAGTAAATTGGAAGTAAATTTTCCTTTTGGTAATTCTGGAAGCAAAAAATGTTAATAAATAGGCGGTAAAATGGATGAAGTATGAGGGTTTTGATTTTCATTAAGCTGGGATCCAGAAACAAGATTTTCAAATAATTTATAAACAAAACTTTCCTCTTAATGGATAGTGTTCAAGTCCTTTGAATAAGATCTAACAATTCCCGTGACATCACAAAAAATTATATCACTGTTGATCTTATATAATTTATTTTTAAAACAACTTTTAGGAAGAATTTTATAGTCATTTTTCATTCTACATCAATTCAGTTAAGTTCAGATCAGTTGCTCAGTCCTGTCCGACTCTTTGTGACCCCATGGACCACAGCACACCAGATCTCCCTGTTCATCACCAACTCCCAGATCTTGCTCAAACTCATGTTCATTGAGTCAGTGATGCCATCCAACCATCTCATCCTCTGTCATCCCCTTCTCCTCCCACCTTCAATCTTTCCCAGCATCAGGGTCTTTTGCAAGCAGTCAGTTCTTCACATCAGGTGGCCAAAGTATTGGTCAGCTTCAGCATCAGTCCTTCAATGAATATTTAGGACTGATCTCCTTCAGAATGGACTGGCTGGACCTCCTTGCTGCCCAAGGGACTCTCAAGAGTCTTCTCCAACACCACAGTTCAAAAGCATCAGTTCTTTGGTGCTCAGCTTTCTTTATAGTCCAACTCTCACATCCATACATGACTTCTGGAAAAACCATAGCCTTGTCTAGAAACTAGCCTTAATTCTAATACTGAAATAAAATGTAGAATAATATTTTGAAGAAATATAGGGTATAACTTTTAGGTTAAGTTTAGACTCTTGGTAGCCAGGTCTTAGTCTTGGGTTATCTTTTTGCTAAAATAAAAACTAGAAAGACAAAAAATAGCTAAAATTCAAAAGTCAGTATGAATTAATTTATTTGGTTTTTAAATTAATGGGCAATATCAATCAATTATATACAAATATTATAGCAGCAAAGAATATAATCAATCTGATTTCAGTAGACCATCTGGTGATGCCATGTGTAGAGTCTTCTCTTGTGTTGTTGGAAGAGGGTGTTTGCTATGACCAGTGCATTCTCTTGGCAAAACTCTGTTAGAGTTTGACCTGCTTTGTTTTGTACTACAAAGGCCAAATTTGCCTGTTACTCCAGGTATCTCTTGACATCCTACTTTTGTATTCCAGTCCCCTATAATAGAAAGGACATCCTTTTGCGGTGTTAGTTCTAGAAGTTCTTGAAGGTCTTCATAGAACTGTTCAACTTCAGCTTCTTCAACATTACTGGTTGGGGCATAGACTTGGATTACTGTGATATTGAATGGTTTGGCTTGGAAACGAACAGAGATCATTCTGTCATTTTTGAGATTGCATCCAAGTACTGCATTTTGGACTCTTTTATTGACTATGATGGCTATTCCATTTCTTTTAAGGGATTCTTGCCCACAGTAGTAGATATAATGGTCATCTGAGTTAAATTCATCCATTCCAATCCATTTTAGTTCACTGTTTCCCAAAATGTCAATGTTCACTCTTGCCATCTCCTGTTTGGCCACTTCCAATTTGCCTTTGTTCATGGACCTAACATTCCAGGTTCCTATGCAATCTCTTTACAGCATCGGACTTTACTTCCATCACCCGTCACGTCCATAACTGGTGTTGTTTTTGCTTTGGCTCTTCATTCTCTATGGAGTTATTTCTCCACTCTTCTCCAGTACCACACTGGGCACCTACTGACCTGGGGAGTTCATCTGTCAGTGTCATACGTTTTTGCCTTTTCATACTGTTCATGAGGTTCTCAAGGCAAGAATACTGAAGTGGATTGCCTTTCCCTTCTCCAGTGGACCACGTTTTGTCAGAAATCTCCATGACTCATTCATCTTGGCTGGAAATTAAAAGACTCTTGCTCCTTGGAAGAAAAGCTATGACCAACGTAGACAGCATATTAAAACGCAGAAACATTGCTTTTTCAACAAAGGCCCATCTAGTCAAAGTTATGGTTTTTCCAGTTGTCATGTATAGATGTGAGAGTTGAACTATAAATAAAGCTGAGCACCGAAGAATTGATGCTTTACAACTGCGGTGTTGAAGAAGACTCTTGAGAGTCCCTTGGGCAGCAAGGAGATCCAACCAGTGCATCTTAAAGGAAATCAGTCCTGAATATTTTTTGGAAGGACTGATGCCGAAGCTGAAACTACAATACTTTGGCCACCTGATGTGAAGAACCTACTCATTTGAAAAGACCCTGATGCTGGGAAAGATTGAAGGTGGGAGGAGAAGGGGATGACAGAGGATGAGATGGTTGGATGGCATCACTGATGCGATGGACATGAGTTTGAGTAGGCTCAACATGAGTTGAGTTGGAGTTGGTGATGGACAGGGAGGCCTGGCCTGCAGGAGTCCATGGGGTTATAAAGAGTTGGAGGTGACTGAACACTGAACTGAACTGAACTGATTATAACAGCAAACTTTTTTTTCCCTAATTTAAGGTCCTCCAAAGGAAACAGAAATATAATATAATATATATATATATATATATATATATATATATACATACACATTTGTTTATATATTTCCATTTTATATTTCCTATTTTTTTTATTTTATTTTTAAACTTTACAATGTTGTATTAGTTTTGCCAAATATCAAAATGAATCCACCACAGGTATACCTGTGTTCCCCATCCTGAACCCTCCTCCCTCCTCCCTCCCCATACCCTCCCTCTGGGTCGTCCCAGTGCACCAGCCCCAAGCATCCAGTATCGTGCATTGAACCTGGACTGGTGACTCGTTTCATACATGATGTTATACATGTTTCAATGCCATTCTCCCAAATCTCCCCACCCTCTCCCTCTCCCACAGAGTCCATAAGACTGATCTATACATCAGTGTCTCTTTTGCTGTCTCGTATACAGGGTTATTGTTACCATCTTTCTAAATTCCATATATATGCATTAGTATACTGTATTGGTGTTTTTCTTTTTTTTTTTAATTTTATTTTATTTTTAAACTTTACAATATTGTATTAGTTTTGCCAAATATCAAAATGAATCCGCCACAGGTATACCCGCGTTCCCCATCCTGAACCCTCCACTCTCCTCCCTCCCCTCTCCTCTCTCTGGGTCGTCCCAGTGCACCAGCCCCAAGCATCCAGTACCGTGCATCAAACCTGGACTGGCGACTCGTTTCATACATGATATTATACATGTTTCAATGCTATTTTCCCAAATCTCCCCACCCTCTCCCTCTCCCACAGAGTCCATAAGACTGATCTATACATCGGTGTCTCTTTTGCTGTCTCGTACACAGGGTTATTGTTTCCATCTTTCTAAATTCCACATATATGCATTAGTATACTGTATTGGTGTTTTTCTTTCTGGCTTACTTCACTCTGTATAATAGGTTCCAGTTTCATCCATCTCATTAGAACTGATTCAAATGTATTCTTTTTAATGGCTGAGTAATACTCCATTGTGTATATGTACCACTGCTTTCTTATCCATTCATCTGCTGATGGACATCTAGGTTGCTTCCATGTCCTGGCTATTATAAACAGTGCTGCGATGAACATTGGGGTACACGTGTCTCTTTCCCTTCTGGTTTCCTCAGTGTGTATGCCCAGCAGTGGGATTGCTGGATCATAAGGCAGTTCTATTTCCAGTTTTTTAAGGAATCTCCACACTGTTCTCCATAGTGGCTATACTAGTTTGCATTCCCACCAACAGTGTAAGAGAGTTCCCTTTTCTCCACACCCTCTCCAGCATTTATTGCTTGTAGACTTTTGGATCGCAGCCATTCTGACTGGCATGAAATGGTACCTCATAGTGGTTTTGATTTGCATTTCTCTGATAATGAGTGATGTTGAGCATCTTTTCATGTGTTTGTTAGCCATCTGTATGTCTTCTTTGGAGAAATGTCTATTTAGTTCTTTGGTCCATTTTTTGATTGGGTCATTTATTTTTCTGGAGTTGAGCTGTAGGAGTTGCTTGTATATTTTTGAGATTAGTTGTTTGTCAGTTGCTTCATTTGCTATTATTTTCTCCCATTCTGAAGGCTGCCTTTTCACCTTGCTAATAGTTTCCTTTGATGTGCAGAAGCTTTTAAGTTTAATTAGGTCCCATTTGTTTATTTTTGCTTTTATTTCCAATATTCTGGGAGGTGGGTCATAGAGGATCCTGCTGTGATGTATGTCGGAGAGTGTTTTGCCTATGTTCTCCTCTAGGAGTTTTATAGTTTCTGGTCTTATGTTGAGATCTTTAATCCATTTTGAGTTTATTTTTGTGTATGGTGTTAGAAAGTGTTCTAGTTTCATTCTTTTACAAGTGGTTGACCAGTTTTCCCAGCACCACTTGTTAAAGAGATTGTCTTTAATCCATTGTATTTTCTTGCCTCCTTTGTCAAAGATATTTCCTATTTTAAGGTTCTCCAAAAAAAACCCAGAAACATAATATATATATTTGTATATTTGCATAATTTATTTATATTACACATAACTTACAGGGTAGGTTTGTAAGAATTAAATTAGTAAATATAATTAATTAATATAAATTTTATATATGTGTGTATATATACATTAAGCACTGTGCCAAGCACAATATTTGCTCAACAAATACAAGTTGAACTAAACAGGCTTCCTTTGTGGCTGAGATGGTAAAGAATTCACCTGCAGTGCAGGAGACTCGGGTTCAATCCCTGGGTTGTGATGATCCCCTTGAGAAGGGAATGGCTACCAACTCCAGTATTCTTGCCTGGAGAATTCCAGGGATAAAGGAGCCTGGTGGGTTACAGTCCATGGAGTTGCAAAGAGTGAGACACAACTGAGTGACTAACACTTTCACTTTTTCAAACTTTTGTGTATGAATCTACTTCAACCTTCAACTTAATGATCACAAATCTAAATCTGTTCTTTATGATAATTTGCTGCTATTTGAAAGTTATACATGATAAAAAACTTCAATTATTTATAAGCTTTCATTGTCTTTATTCATGTTACGATAACATAAAAATAAAGAGGTTTGCAAGTTATATAGGTATAGAATGAAATTTTAGTCACTCACCCAGAGGAATGTGACTTTGCAGAATCACATTCCTAAGCCTTTGTTTTCTCATCTGTAAAATGGTTATCATGATACATACTCCATTGTGATGCCCTTGTGAGGTTTATTGGTCTCCATTAGGCACTTAAAATTGAATGTATTATTATGTCTATTTTATTTATAAATACTTAGATTATTTTAAATAAGCTTGCACCATCAGAGGGTAGGTAAACTAACTGAATCATTTTTACATTTTTTCTGTCTCTTACCAGGTAAATTTTCCAAGGAGCACTAGGTGCTATGTATATAGTGAGAAAGTTTTTATTCATAGTATTAGGTGATTTAGGAATTAGAAATAACAAAGCATTATTTTTTAAAACAAAATTTGTTCTTTGGTCAAGTGACCTGCTCAATATTTTACCTGTCATTCTCAGGACATGCATTTTTAAATAGACTTCTATTATAGATGTCTCTCAAACATGGTAGCTAAACACAGAATTACTCAGCCTTTACATTCAAAAATCAGCACACTGTACCATGGTTTCATTGATAGAACATCTCTAATTTTTACAGAGATGTAATATCCAAGCTTTTTAACAGAGCTGAGAAACATTCCATAAGACTTATTGCTTCATTTAACATTTATATTTGGCTAGCACTTTGCATCTATTAAGAACATAGCAATCATTTTTATTAGTTAACAGTGAGTACAGTCAATATTTTTTCTCCATTTTTCAGAGAAAATATTTAAGTTCAGAGAAATGGAGTGATTTCAGCAATGCAAGTAAAAAAGCAGTAATTTGTGAATTTCATTGTCAACTTTAAAGATACTGTTAGATTATTATTCACTTAAATTACTAACCTATTAATTGCTTATTTTCATAAGAGGATGTGGCAAAAGTGCCCAAAGGTCACACTTACAGCCCCTTCTCTCATAGATCTATATCTATATAGAAAGAAATAAAATTTAAAAACTAGAACACAAACTATTAAATATGTTATAATCATATCTTTATTTTATTTTTTAAAATTATTTGTTATTAATTTATTTTTTTATTTATTATTATTTTTTTAACTTTACAATATTGTATTGGTTTTGCCATACATCAACATGCATCCACCACGAGTGTACACGTGTTCCCCATCCTGAACCCCCCCTCCCACCTAGTCACATCTTTAAATCCTTTCTCTTTTACCATATGGATCACATCTAAGATGTTCTAGCTTCACTTCAGTAAGAAATTCAGTACAAAGAAAGATAGGGAAATAGACGGATTGAATGAACTATAGTCTAAATTATACTTATTGTTAGATTCACATTCAAATTTTTTTTAAAAATTGCAATTACATAATTTCATTCTAAATTTTAATGACACCTACCTTCTAAATAAACTATGACAAGTTTGTTTTTGAAAAAGAGAGAGAAAGTGATTAGTCTGAAATGGTTTTTGTTTGAGGATCATAACCAAATATAGTTTCAGGCAAAAACAATAAGGCTGACAAATATTCTCTCGTTAAAATGAATTTAATATAGTGGAAGATAGCTATAGAGCATAGAAGAAATAAGCATTGCAAATAATATCAAAACTCAAAAATAGAATTTCTAGAACTATTTAATAATCCATGATGGTAGTGTAATATTTTATTATTTAAAATTACTAAAAGTCAGTCATATATTTTGAGTATTTACTATGCTGTCAGTCAAAAATATATAGGTAACAGATACATAAAATTATGGTTAAAAATGAATTGAGTTAATGTATGCACAACCCAAGCATGCTAGGAATAGCCTTATTGTAATCATGTTTATCTTTTATCACAATCTGTGGTGTTGGAGAAGACTGTTGAGAGTCCCTTGGACTGCAAGGAGATCCAACCAGTCCATCCTAAAGGAAATCAATGCTGGGTGTTCATTGGAAGGACTGATGCTGAAGCTGAAAATCCAATACTTTGGCCACCGGATATGAAGAGCTGACTCATTTGAAAAGACCCTGATGCTGGGAAAGATTGAGGGCAGAAGCAGAAGGGGATGACAGAGGATGAGTTGGTTGGATGGCATCACCAACTCAATGGACATGGCTTTGGGTGGACTTCAGGAGTTGATGATGGACTGGGAGGTCTCGTGTGCTGCAGTTCATGGGGTTGCAAAGAGTCGGACACGACTGAATGAATTTAACTTGACTTATTTATTTAAGAACTCACTATTTGTCTTGCAAGTATATGGCTAAATTTTTGAAGCACCGGGAATATTGAAATGAAAATCTATAAGTAGGAATGTTATGGTACAGAAAAAGCAGGAAATCCTTTATGGCCAAATTATCACCATAATTTTCATTTTGTTGCTGTTCAGTCACTCAGTCCTGTCCAACTTTTTGCAACCCCAGCGACTGCAGCACACCAGGATTTCCTGTCCTTCACCATCTCCTGGAGTTTGCTCAAACTCATGTCCATTGAGTTGGTGATGCTATCCAACCATATAGTCCTCTGTCTTCCCCTTGTCCTCCAACCTTCCATCTTCCCCAGCATCAGGGTTTTTTTCTAATGAGCTGGCTATTTGCATCAGATGGCCAAAGCATTGGAGCTTGAGCATCAGTCCATCCAATGAATATTCAGGGTTGATTAGGATTGACTCATTTGATCTCCTTGCAGTCAAAGGGACTCAGTTTGACAGCATCAATTCTTCGGTGTTCAGCCTTCTTTATGGTCCAACTTTCACATTTGGACATGACTAATGGACAAACCATAGTTTTGACTATATGGACCTTTGTTGGCAAAATAATGTCTCTGCTTTTTAATATGCTGTCTAGGTTGGTCATAACTTTTCTCCCAAGGAGTAAGCATCTTTTAATTTCATGGATGCAGTCACCATCAGCAGTGATTTTGGAGCCCGTGAAAATAAAATCTTCCACTATTTCCATTTTTTCCTCATCCGTTTGCCATGAAATGATGGGACCAAGATGCCATGATACTAGTTTTTTGAATACTGAGTTTTAAGCCAGCTTTTAGTTTACATAATTCCCCTTTTCCTTTATATCTAGATTTGATCTTCCAAGATGTACACTGGTAGTTTCTCTTCCCACTTTGACTCTCTCAGAGAATCTTTGCAGTAGAGTAAGTAAATAAAAAGGGTGAATAAAACTGAAAGTTCCTATCTGCTCTCACAGAATAACTGATTTTAGGTAAACCAGTTAATGCACTGGGGTTTCCGTTTCCCCATCTTCACTATAGAAGTAACGACACCTTCCATGTTGCCACAAAGAGGGTTGCTATAAGATTAATAGATACTTAGAAATGGACTAATATCCTAGGTGCATATCAAACATCAAAGAAAATATATAGCAGGCTCAACCTGATGTCATGGAATTAGCTGGGCATTGGCATATGGATTTTAAGATTTCTAACTTTCCTAGCCCCCTTTTTTTCACAAAGAGATAAGGAACTTTTCAAAGGAGAAAAATGTGTGTTTTCACCAAATTTTATTTTCTTAATATTGCCAAAGCTATCAAAGATTTGACATACAAACCTCACTGCTCAAGGCCAGTCTATTGATTTGATATCAACTCTGTTTAAAGATAGTGGTGCAAAGAAAAACAGGAGCAAGAACAAAAAATAAACAAAATATATTTTATACTGGTATTTTTAACTGAAGGCAGAAAGAAGCTACTGAATGACTTGAAAGTGAAAGCCACTGAATTGTGTCTGACTCTTTATGACCCCATGGACTAAACAGTCCCTGGAATTCTCCAGGCCAGAATACTGGAGGGAGTAGCTGTTCCCTTCTCCAGGGTATCTTCCCAACCCAGGGATTGAACCCAGGTCTCCTGCATTGGAGGTAGATTCTTTACCAGCTGAGCCACTATAGAAGCCCCAAAATACTGGAGTGGGTAGTTTATTCCCTTCTCCAGGAGATCTTCCCGACCCAGGAATAGAACCAGGGTCTCCTGCATTGCAGGTGGATTCTTACCAGCTGAGCTACCAAGGAAGCCAAAGCATGGAAATTATGTAATCAGTATTTTGTGTATCACTTGGAGAGAAAATTACTAAAGAGCAGAAGTTAAGAATGTTGTCTTAACCACATGAAAGATAACGGTGGCTTAATCTAGGCCACTGACAAATATCTGGAGAGAAGAAAATAATAAAGAAAGGATAGGGGAAGTTTGGTTGGAAAGTACTTACTGAGTGATTGTTGAAATTAAAGATGAGGAAAGAGTCAAGAATGATGCTTGAATTTCTGGTAGTACTTTCCATGGAGTAGAGGGTCAGAGGAGGATCAGGTGTGGAAAGAGGTAGAGTTAATGTATTCCACTTTAACTTGTATAGGTTGAGGTGCCCATAGAAAAACAAGTGGAATTTTCTAGTATAGGCATCTATATCTGAATATACATGTCTGTCAAAATATATATGTATATATATACAAATACATACATTATATATACTTGAATATATATTCAGCATATATGTGTGTGTGTGTGTGTGTGTGTGTGTGTGTGTGTGTGTCTGTCAGATCAGTCATAGTCATGTCCAACTCTGTGATCCCATGGACTGCAGCAGTTGGTGATGGACAAGCTTCCCTGTCCATCACCAACTCCCAGAGCTTGCTCAAACTCATGTCCATTGAGTCGGTGATGCCATCTAACCACCTCATCCTCCATCATCCCCTTCTCCTCTTGACTTCAATCTTTCCCATATATTTGAAGGTTAAAAAAGAGAGCAGTGTGGACTAGATCTATAGACTTAGGAATTATCACATGGAGAGTATCTTCAGCCTTGAAGATACCTGAAGGAACTATTCAACAAATTTTCATCAGTTACCTATTATGGGAGGGCCTTAATTAAGGTGCTGGTTGCCTCATAATAGAAAAGCAAAAGGTGAACATGGCCTTTACTCTATGATTTCACCATATCACCTTGGATGGAAATGTATAGTAAGAGAATAAGACTAGTAGCAGGTTTCTGGCAGGACAAAATTTTGATACTATGAGGGAAAAAACAGTAGAATGTTGGCTGGCATACATTCTTTTTACTTTGTATATTTTTCACTTTCTGTCTGAATTTAAAGTAATTATTTTATTCATTTAGATTGAAAATTCAAAGATTCCGTTACTTTTCTACTTTTAAAAATTACTCATTCTTAATTCTTATTTTTTTAAAATTTTCCCTTATAAACACTACTTAGTGCCTCTAAGATTCATCATAAGCATTTTTCTACGTGCTAGGGATACAAAGGAGACTAAAGCACATTCTCTGAAGTCAAAACATGTATAATTCTTCCTATGTTATAATTATATAATTTGTTGTATTTTTTCTCAACATCAAAGGGAATTTGGTATTAGAAAACAAACAAACAAACTGATCCTTTGGGGATAATATTTAAATGACAGGAGTAATGACCATGTTGTTGTTCAGTCTCTAACTCATGTTCAATTCTTTGGACTGTACAATCCATGTCCAGTACCTTGGACCATAGCATGCCAGGCTCTCTGTCTTCCATTGAGTTGGTGATGCTATCTAACCATATCATTTTCTGCCCTAATGACAATGGAGCAGAACATTTCTGAAGGACAGGGACAATTCTCAGATAGCCATTACAGCTACCCAACATTATTCCTGGTTCTCCTCCTACGGGGCAGCACGTGGCAGAGTTGATGTCTCTCACTTCCCTTAAAGTGAAGCACAAATGTGATTTGATTTACCCAAGAAATGAGGCCTTTAAGTGTTGGTTCACAATCTGACATGCTCTCTTCTTCTGATGGCAATGTTCCAGATAGTGGAAACTCCACATTGGATCCCATGTGCAAATATGAAGATTCCACTGTTTGCTCATGATAGGTGTGTAGCAAGAAAAAAATAAGCCTTTGGTGCTTTAAACTTCTAGGATTGTGGAATATGTTTGCTGTAGCAGCATATGCAAATCTAAGAATGGAAGTGTGAATGCAAACAATAAAGGTTGACCACCAAATGACTTTATTTAAGAGTTTTGAGCAGTGATTGCTCTGCTTATGGTATGGGTAAATGGGGAGGCACAAATAAGGTGAAGAGATGTATGAGGGTGGAAATCTTCCTGCTTTTTAATCTACTACCACATTGTGATTAATTTTCGAGAAAGGCAATGTCCTCCCTTGCCAGCGCTATTGAACTGACAACATTTCAGTTTGCTTGTGACATAATGGAAACTTGGAGAACATGGAATTGAAATGTTTGCAGTCATTTAATTAATGTTCTCCAGAGACTGAACTTCACTAAAGAAGTAGTTTCAGGGTTTTTTCCTGATTAATTGCTTGAAGAATTGTAAAAAAAAAAAAAAAAAAAAAGTAGTTAATGGAAATATTTTTAAGCATGTACTGTTTTGCTCAATGGGTACAACCTATCTGACGGACAAGATGTTATGCTTATTTCTATTTCACACGTCTGAAGGCTTGAACACCAAATGTTTGATGCTTTTGCTGTAGTATCTTGATAATTCTGTGTTTGCTTGACTCTGGGATAAGCTGTAAGTCAAGAGTCTCTTGAGAACTGAGTATCAGAGAGAGCCAAGTGTTTCTTTCATCAGGTCTTTGATACATATAATAGTTTCCTGTCTCAACGTGCAGACCAATTCATCTTAAAGTGCTTGGAAGTTTAAATATCACTTCTGTACATATATAAGAAAATAATATCCTTAATAGTGAGTGGTGACAGAGAGAATTTAAAGGGAGCATGAGTGCAGAAACATTAAAGCTTTACTTGTTTAAATCGGGAAATGTTGAGCAACTCAATGATGCTTCATCTTTTCATTCTGCCACATGGACGACAGCACATCTTTGGTGGTCGAAATCAAGACAGTAAAGAGAGAATAGGAAGTCTGGATGGTCCATTAGAATGGTTGATGAGAAGTTCCAAACCTTATTTTATAAAATGTTAGACTCTTCTAGACCGGTGATTCTCAATGATAGGGGATTTTGTTCCCAAGGGACATTTGGTAATGTTTGGAGACATTCTTGGTTGTAAGTAGGTGAAAGTGTTAGAAGGGTGCTTCTGGCATTTAGTGCATAGCCCAATATGACAATAATGTCAACACTGAAAAATTCTGTTCTAGAGCAACCTCCTCATTTTGCAGAAACTATATCTGACTTGTACATTCATACTAAAATATTTACTAAATGCCCACTGTTATCCAAGAGCCTGTGCTGAGTATATGGACTACATAAAGGAACCAAAATAGTCAAAATCCTGCCTTCAGGATGTTTGTGGCTAGAGGATGGAAAAAGAGATATTGTGATCGATTGACATTCTTTCAGCAGAAACAATAGGTGAAAAATATCTGAAGTTTTCGAAGCCTAAAATTTTCCTATGTTCATGTGTATATCCCCCTCTAATTCTACAAGCTGTAACATTCAATAACATAATAAAGGTTAATAAAAGAATAAACAAAAGAAACCAAATTATTGTTCATTAAGGGAAAAAAACCTAAATCCCATTATTCAATTACTATTTTATAGAACAATATGGGATCCTAAACATATCTCTAAATTTTAGACATGTTGATGTTATTAAAGGAGGCAGAAATCTCTCCTCACATGGAACTTACACTTTAGGAGGAAGAGGCATTAAAAAAAACAACAAAATAAGTAAAGTATATAATATTTAGAGCACTTGGCAAGAAGAATAAGAGCTGAGAGGAAGGAAAAGTGGTTATTTGCTAAAGGAATGATTTGAAGCAAACAATCCAACTAAAAATTACTCAGAACTTCCATTAAAATTAACAGAACAATTTTTATGCTTTAAAAATATTTAAGCTTAAGATAGAGAATGATGGTAGGGAGTTCTGGGGGCGGAAGCAGAGTTAAAATGCAAAACAGCATGGTTGGGAGATAACTCACTGGGAAGATGATATCTTAGCAAAATCAAGAACAGGAGAGACAGTGAACCAAGTATAGATACAAAAACAAGGGTTGGGGGAGGTGGCAGTATTCTAAGAAGAAGGAATAATGAGCAGCATAAAAATGAGCTAATGTTCCTGGAGTGAAATAAAGAGAAATAGAATAGGAAATGGTTTAGTAGAGATAAAGGGACCAGGGATTTAGAGAGGAACTTAGAATCTCACAGCTCATTGAAGTCTTTGATTTCCACTCAGACTCACATGGGCAGCCATCGGCGGGTTTAAGTAGTGGACTGAAGGCTCCCAGGCCACCTATGACAGAATCATTCTGTTTATTGTGTTGAGACAGTCTGAGGGAGTGGGGACGGGGAAGAGGGGATGGAGGACCAGAGGTTCCCACTGGGAGAGTAACTCCATAATCCCAGTAATGGAGGATGGTGATTTAAATCAGAGTGGGAGATCCTGAGAAGTGTTCATTTTCTGCATGAACATTCTGATCATGTTGAAGATAGAGCAAAGAGAATCTGCAAGTAGATGGATTCTGAAGTATAAGAGAAGAGAGTCATGGGTGACAGTAAAGATTTTTCCTGGACAACTGGTGGGGGGTGCAGTTTCCATTTACTGAGATGGTAAGATTCTGGGAGAAGCAGATTGAGCTGGGTATGGGAGGGTAATACCAGAAGCTCAGATTTGAAAATTAATCAGAGTAGATGAACCTGTCATGAGAGTGAAGTCAGAAAGAGAAAAACAAATATTGTGTATTAACAAATATATGCGGAATCTAGAAAAATGGTACATTAGTTCAGTCATGCAGTCGTGTCCGACTCTTTGTGACCCCCAGGAATCGCAGCACGCCAGGCACCCTGTCCATCACCAACTCCTGGAGTTCACTCAGACTCACGTCCATCGAGTCAGTGATGCCATCCAGCCATCTCATCCTCTGTCATCCCCTCCTCCTCCTGCCCCCAACCCCTCCCAGCATTAGAGTCTTTTCCAATGAGTCAACTCTTCGTATGAGGTGGCCAAAGTACTGGAGTTTCAACTTCAGCATCATTCCTTCCAAAGAAATCCCAGGGCTGATCTCCTTCAGAATGGACTGGTTGGAGCTCCTTGCAGTCCAAGGGACACTCAGGAGTCTTCTCCAACACCACAGTTCAAAAGCATCAATTCTTCAGCGCTCAGCTTTCTTCACAGTCCAACTCTCACATCCATACATGACCACTGGAAAAACCATAGCCTTGACTAGACAGACCTTTGTTGGCAAAGTAATGTCTCTACTTTTCAATATGCTATCTAGGTTGGCCATAACTTTTCTTCCAAGGAGTAAGCGTCTTTTTAATTTCATGGCTGCAGTCACCATCTGCAGTGATTTTGGAGCCCAAAAAAATAAAGTCTGACACTGTTTCCACTGTTTCCCCATCTATTTCCCATGACATGATGGGACCAGAAGCCATAATCTTCGTTTTCTGAATGTTGAGCTTTAAGCCAACTTTTTCACTCTCCTCTTTCACTTTCATCAAGAGGCTTTTTAGTTCTTCTTCACTTTCTGCCATAATGGTGGTATCATCTGCATATCTGAGGTTACTGATATTTCTCCCAGCAATCTTGATTCCAGCTTGTGCTTCTTCCAGCCCAGGGTTTCTCATGATGTACTCTGCATATAGGTTAAATAAACAGGGTGAGAATATACAGCCTTGACATACTGCTTTTCCTATTTGGACCCAGTCTGTTCCATGTCCAGTTCTAACTGTTGCTTCCTGACCTGCATACAGGTTTCTCAAGAGGCAGGTCAGGTGGTCTGGTATTCCCATCTCTTTCAGAATTTTCCACAGTTTATTGTGATCCACACAGTCAAAGGCTTTGGCATAGTCAATAAAGCAGAAATAGATGTTTTTCTCGAACTCTCTTGCTTTTTCCATGATCCATTGGATGTTGGCAATTTGATCTCTGGTTCCTCTGCCTTTTCTGAAACCAGCTTGCACATCTGGAAGTTCACAGTTCACGTATTGCTAGAGCCTGGCTTGGAGAATTTTGAGCATTACCTTACTAGCATGTGAGATGAGTGCAATTGTGCATAGTTTGAGCATTCTTTGGCATTGCCTTTCTTAGGGATTGGAATGAAAACCGACCTTTTCCAGTCCTGTGACCACTGCTGAGTTTTCCAAATTTGCTGGCATATTGAATGCAGCACTTTTATAGCATCATCTTTCAGGATTTGAAATAGCTCACCTGGAATTCCATCACCTCCACTAGCTTTGTTCGTAGTGATGCTTTCTAAGGCCCACTGGACTTCACATTCCAGGATGTCTGGCTCTAGGTCAGTGATCACACCATCGTGATTATCTGGGTCTTGAAGATCTTTTTTGTACAGTTCTTCTGTGTATTCTTGCCACCTCTTCTTAATATCTTCTGCTTTTGTTAGGTCCATACAATTTCTGTCCTTTATCGAGCCCATCTTTGCATGAAATGTTCCCTTGGTATCTCTAATTTTCTTGAAGAGATCTTTAGTCTTTCTCATTCTGTTTTTTCCTCTATTTCTTTGCATTGATCACTGAGGAAGGCTTTCTTATCTCTTCTTGCTATTCTTTGGAACTCTGCATTCAGATGTTTATATCTTTCCTTTTCTCCTTTGCTTTTTGCTTCTCTTCTTTTCACAGCTATTTGTAAGGCCTCCCCAGACAGCCATTTTGCTTTTCTGCATTTCTTTTCCATTGGGATGGTCTTGATCCCTGTCTCCTGTACAGTGTCACGAACCTCAATCCATAGTTCATCAGGCACTCTATCTATCAGATCTAGGCCCTTAAATCTATTTCTCACTTCCACTGTATAATCATAAGGGATTTGATTTAGGTCATACCTGAATGGTCTAGTGGTTTCCCCTTTCTTCTATTTCAGTCTGAATTTGGCAATAAGGAGTTCATGATCTGAGCCAGTCAGCTCCTTGTCTTATTTTTGTTGACTATATAGAGCTTCTCTATCTTTGGCTGCAAAGAATATAATCAGTCTGATTTCGGTGTTGACCATCTGGTGATGTCCATGTGTAGAGTCTTCTCTTGTGTTGTTGGAAGATGCTGTTTGCTATGACCAGTGCATTTTCTTGGCAAAACTCTATTAGTCTTTGCCCTGCTTCATCCATATTCCAAGGTCAAATTTGCCTGTTACTCCAGGTGTTTCTTGAGTTCCTACTTTTGCGTTCCAGTCCCCTATAATGAAAAGGACATCTTTTTTGGGTGTTAGTTCTAAAAGGTCTTAAATGGTACAGATGAACCTATTTCTAAGCAGAAATAGAGACAAGGATGTAGAGAACAAATGAATGGGCACTAAGGAGGTAAAGGAAGAGGGTGGGATGAATTGGGAGATTGAAATTGACACATACACACCAGGTGAGTGCATGCTAAGCTGCTTCAGTCAGCTGTGTCCGACCTTTTGCGATCCTATGGACTGTAGCCCACCAGGCTCCTCTGTCCATGGTGATTCTCCAGGCAAAAATACCAAGGTGGGTTACCATGTCTTCTTGCAGAGGATCTTCCTGACCCAGGGATCAAACCTGTGTTTCCTGTGGCTCCTGCATAGGAGGTGAACTATTTACCACTGAGCCACCAGGGAAGCCCCACATATACACTACTATATATAAAATAGATAATTAATGAGATTGTATCATATAGCACAGGGAACTCTGTTCAGTGTTCTGTGGTGACCTAAATGGGAAGGAAATACAAAAAAGAGGGGATGTATGTTTGTGTAAAGCTGATTCACTTTGCTGTGTAGCAGAAACTAACACAATATTGTAAAGCAGCTAGACTCCAATTTTTTTTTTTTTTTTTTTAAGTCATAGGTCTTAGGTTATTTACTTGGAAAGGAACAGTGTAACTTGAAAGTCATCTGAAACAATACTGACCATGTAGCCAGGCCGGTCTCTTACAGCAAGTATCTACAGTGTGTTTGCTTCATGTGTGTATCTTTCACTCATTTGACCCTGCATATCTCTTTTTGATTTCTTTTCAGAAGAGACTAATTCTCACATGCTGCTTTTCTGATTGTGCATTTTTGCATCTCTCGAGATTGAGTTCTGGCACAGATTTCTTGTAACATAATAACATAGTTTCACCACACAGCAAGGTTATATAATAAATAGTGATTAAACTGTGACCAAAATGCTTTGTAAGACCTGGCAATGCATATCCTTTGAGAGTAGCCCTTGAGTTCATCCATTCTAAGGTAAAATAATCTGACAGCTGGGATATTGTGCTTTTGTAAAGTTACTGAGAATTCAAAACACCCTTTTCTCAATATATGAAAATATCTCTAATATGAAAATATCTCTAATATGAAAATTAATTATTTCATGAACTTAAAAATATCTAACAACTAAAAAGAACACAGTACGCAGATAAGAAATAATATAAATCCAAGGCAAACAATTTAATTCAAAAAAGTTAACAAAAAACGCTTTCTATTTTTCATTACAACTATATCTCAGGTGATGTAGGCATCTGTTTTTTGGTTTGTTTGTTTCTGTTTTTGCCTTGTTCTTCACTTTTCTTTCCTCAAAGCTCTATGTAGATGCTCAGGAAAATATAGTTTAAGAAGAAATCCTTATATCCTTTGAGTTTTTATTCATCCACACAAATCCATAAAATTAGTGTCATTCTTATAATTTGTATTTTGCTCATTTATCTTCATGTTGCACATGTTGCTTAGGTTACTGGGCTTATACATAATTTGTGCAACTTCCACTCACCATCATCTTTTCCTTTTGCTGAGCCTGCAAAAAGCAACATTCTCCCCTTTGGAGTATCCTCCACCCAATGTTATAGGTATAATTGCACTGCACAATTCACCTTTTTAAAATGAATGAAGATGAAAAGGGGAGAGGAATTAGTTTGGCATATAGACCTCACAAACCTTAAAGGATACAAATTGCCATCTTGCAGACTCTTGAATTAAAGTTTATGATCTTGCATGCTTTGTTGAATTATTGATTCACCCTCTTCTATTTCTCGATCTCATGTTTCACAGGCATAAAGCTGACCTGTGTATTTGAACCTTAATGACAGACCCTCATGAAGAAATATGGAGACAATAGATGAGATTTCCTAGAGGTTTTTTGTGTGAAAATATGCTTTAAAATCAGCTCGGTGGTGCACATTACATACTACTGCTGCTACACACTGCAGTAGAGTTTTAAAAGCATCTTAGGAACCATAGCATTATGCCTTGACATTTGGGTCAATTTGAGCTTTCTTCTGAGTGCATAGCCCTGCTAAGATGTTATAGAAAGTCAGGTTTACATCCTTTAGTAGAGAAGGACAGATTGGGGAAATTTGCAAAACAGTAAAGACTCTGCCATGGAAAAAGGAGCCTGGTGGGATACAGTCCATGGGATTGCAAAGAGTTGGACATGTTCAGTCACCAAGTTGTGTCCGACTCTTCACAGCCCCATGGACTGCAGCATGGCAGGCCTCCCTGTCCCTCACCATCTCCTGGAGTTTGCCCAAGTTCATGTCCATTGAATCGGTGATGCTATCCAACCATCTCATCCTCTGTCACCCTCTTCTCCTGCCTTCAATCTTTCCCAGCATCAGGGTCTTTCCCAATGAGCCAGCTGTTTACCTCATCGGACATTACTTAGTGACCAACAAATAAAGATTTTGCAAAGTCTGAACTTACCTTAACATTGAGATGGGAGAATTTTAAAGCTCTTTGGCTGATTTTCATCTAGTCTCATTTAAAGAGAAGCATATGTGGGCTCTGTCCCTGTAGGGGAATACATTTAATATTTAGTATTTCTGTAACACACTGGGATTATAAACCCAATTCCTCAGAAACTAGCTGATGAATCCTCATATTTAGAATTACATCTGTTACTGAATGTGAATTCCCAGGTGGCTCAATGGTAAAGAATCCACCTGCCAATGCAGGAGACGAAAGTTCAATCCCTGAGTCGGGAACATCCCCTGGAGAAGGGAATGCTAACCCACTCCAGTATTCTTGCCTGGGGAATCCCATGGACAGAGGAGCCTGGTGGGCTCCAGTCCATGGGGTGGGGTCACAGAAAGTTGGACACAATGGAGTGACTGAGGGTTGTTACTGAATATAAGAGTCATGAATTAGGAAGAGAGAGAGAGAGCAAAAGAGAGGTTCAAAGAGACACAGAGACAGAATATATTGGGAAATTTCTGTGGAAGAAGTAGTACATGAGTCATAAAAATGCAGCAAATTTGCTTGTAGTCTTTACTCACTCTTGCATGCCCAAGTCATGCTTTGACAATAACTTAGAGACTGAGATTTTTTTCCTGGCAAAGCAAAGTCCTAATTGGTACTTTTATGCTCTGTTCAGAGCTCTGAGGAATCTAACAGTGTGGCAGTTACACAGTAAATTACAGTGAGTAGATATCAGGCCCCTCTACTAGGTAGATAAGTCTACATATTTGAGCATCTGGGAGTATCAGAAGACTACATCCCTAGATTTTACAGTCTCAGAATAAGTAGGGTAAGAATTCAATTCTTACTCTGAAACTGAAAAGAGTAGTATGGAATCCTTCATAGTTAACAGTAAGAAAATAAAACCGAGGCAATGAAAGTTTGATAATCTATAATGAAATCAAATCAAAGAAAAAGAAAAATCTGCAAGAACAGTAAAAGATTGTATGCCAGCAAAACATTATTTGTTACAGGGGTTCTTCACACTGATAGTGCTATTTAATATCTGGTCCGCACTAGTAGATGATGATGATGCAGTTTTGGAATATGTGAAGTTGGAAAGAAATGAGTGCTGACTTGGGAAGAGAGATGGTTCATGAACAAGCTCTAAAAATATACATAAAAATATTTTGACCATTAGATTGCTAATGTGCAGCTAAATAAATATTTCTATTCCTCATTTATGGAAACCTGACAATTGTTTGAGAAGACAGAATATGGCCTTGGTGATAAATATGTTTAACATGATTAGGTTAAATTTTCACTAGAGATGCCTCAAAGTCATTTTAGAAACTAGAACTAATCTTTGTTCTTGTATACCTCAGTACATATATTCCACAATAAATATCTTCTTTGGAACTGAAACAATTTCAATATTGTTATGTTACAGATCCATTTGTATCTTCAGCTGTGAATTCGACACCGTTAAAATAGAGGAAAGTATTATTTTGAGCCCAGCTGCATTTAACTCCTAATTTACCAACACAGCAGCTAGCACATATGGCATTTGGCACACTACAGTCACATAGTTTATTTTTGCATATTCCAACATGTGAAAATGCACATATGCTTAATGATGTGTATGATATTCATAACATTCATGTTTGTTATATGATGAAACTAGACTATAAGTCAGTATCAACATCACCAAACTGCTCCTTATATTTACTTAGAACAGTGTATAAAATGACAATGCCACTTATGCAAACACTCATTCCTAACTTGAAATCATGACATATTTAACCTAGACAGTCAAATTAAAAATTTCAGTGCTCACATCAAAAACTAAGTATAAATATTGATTTAAGCATTTATGACAGCTTAAATCAAACTATGCTTAAAGCATTTTAAATGTTTACTATTAATCTATTATTATTATCTTTATTATAAAATAAAATTACTTCTATTTTATGTGAATCAATATTTTTAATTTGGAGATAACCTAACCAGAAATTGAAAGCCGCTATGAGCTTATGAAAGCAAAGTGTCTCTTTTAGAAGTTCCATTCACAATTCCAGGCTAGAGAATAAGATTGTCACAGATCTGGCCTCTAGTGAATTGTTGGTTATGTGAGAAGGATTTACGTAATTACTCATGCTGTGATTTAGATTAAACCATTTGCAGCTTCAATTCACAAGCACTTATGAAAATTCTTACTCAGATTTACTTAAGAGTCCCTGAAACTCCAGACTATTGTGTTGGATAATCACAGAAGCCCATTCACTTTAAGTGGCGAGTAAAGTAAACTCTAGTATCACCATTACCAACTGCACAGATGCAAAATAAAATTAGTTTGCTGCTGAAGTTTAGTAAACACCTGTTCCTACTTGGTTTAGGTTAAGTTGGTTTTAGTAAGAATCACAGTAAGTAGTAAAGCAGGTCTAACTATAGTATTACTCATCACATGGGCAGATAATTTACTCCCAAATCTTACATTAAATAAAAATGAATTCTTCTGTGATTTAGTCTTTTCAATAATTATTAATAATTAATTAATGCTCATACATTTCTTTGTGTTCATGTGGGGGTTTTCTGTCTCAAACTCTGATGTCAGATGCCATGTTCTTTTTGACCTTTTCTTCCTTTCCTCTTTCAGCAACCCTAAATGAGTGAGAAGCCTAGACAGCTAAAGCTCACAGATATGCCCTGTTTCATCTCTAAACGTGCTCCTTTCCTCTATCCCCTGAAACGAAGCCTGACCCTTCACCTGGGGTTTCCCAGGTGGTGCAGTGGTAAAGAACACTCCTGCCAGTGCAGGTGATGTAGAATCGATCCTTGGGTCAGGAAGATCCCCTCGAGCAGGAAACGGTGAAAGTGAAAGTCTCTCAGTCGTGTCCGACTCTTTGCAACCCTATGGACTATCCAGTCCATGGAATTCTCTAGGCCAGAATACTGGAATGGGTAGCCTTTCTCTTCTCCAGGGGATGTTCCCAACCCAGGGATCCAACCCAGGTCTCCGGCATTCTGGCAGATTCTTTACTAGCTGAGCCACAAGGGAAGCCCAAGTATACTGGAGTGGGTAATCTATCCCTTCTCCAACAGATCTTCCCTACCCAGCAATCAAACCAGGGTCTCCTGCATTGCAGGTTGATTCTTTACCAACTGAGCTATTAGGGAAGCCCACCGCTCCAGTATTCTTGCCGGGGAAATTCCATGGACCGCAGAGCTTGGTGGGCTACAATGCATGAGGTTGCCAAGAATCAGACATGACTGAGCGAGTGAGCACATGCACATACACTTCACCAATATCACCTATGTTTTCACTGTGACCAGCAATGTACTGAAGACCTCTGTAGGTCAAAGCCCCTAACTTTTGCTATTAAATTAAACATAGTAAACTACTATCCTGTGGTGCACTCTACAGGGTGCTGCTGCTGCTAAGTCGCTTCAGTCGTGTCCGACTCTGTGTGACCCCATAGATGGCAGCCCACCAGGCTCTCCTGTCCCTGGGATTCTCCAGGCAAGAACACTGGAGTGGGTTGCCATTTCCTTCTCCAATGCATGAAAGTGAAAAGTGAAAGTGAAGTCGCTCAGTAGTGTCCAACTCTTTGTGACCCCATGGACTGCAGCCTACCAGGCTCCTCCATCCATAGTATATTCCAGGCAAGAGTACTGGAGTTGGGTGCCATCACCTTCTCCAACTCTACAGGGTAGACCTCCCAAATTTTAATGTATGCTGCCTGGATCTCATAAATATGCCTTCAGTAGAGATTGTTTCATTTCTAGGCTGTGGCATTGAATGCATAGGGGCTAGACCAGATGAAAAGATAAGGATAGATGAAATGCTTTGTTCTTGCATGGCTCTTGTACTTAGATGCCTGTGTAGAGTCTATGACTTCCTTGCCCAATGGAATCTGGATTTTTATGGTGAGGGTATGAGTAAGTATTTTCTCCCCTCCATGAGGACACATGAGAAGGATAGGGGTATCATGTTTTTACAGGGAAGAAAGCAGATGACTGTAAACCATGTTCCAAATCATAAAGTTTTGTGAGTTAGGTTTAAGAGTTTTGACTTTCTTTTTAGTGAGATTGAAAATCATTGAACTGTTTTAAATAAAGAAATGATTTAATCTATTGTACAATCTTAAGGATCTAGTGGTGGTCATGTGAAGATTAGCTTGCACAGAATTTAGAGGGAATCTAAGAGGTCTAGTTAGAAAGCTATAACTCTTCATGAAGGGGATGATACAGGAATGCTCTAGGATGGTAATGAGACACAGAAAAAATGAGTGAAATCAGGACATGTTTGGAGGCATGTCAATAGGAATTGCATGGTGAATGATATGTGATGAATGAAGAGAAGAGAATACTCTATGACTGTCTTTATGTCTTCTTTCAGTAATCCTTCATAAGATTAAAATTAAAGTAGGGCTTTCCATTTGCCCCTCTAAGAACGAAAGCTTGTCAAAAATCTCTGTGTTTATGAAACCTGATGATTTTAAAGAAAGAGATGTCAATTCTAGGTCACTAAGTCATAGACAACTTAAAAAAAAATAATTCCAAAATATGACATGCTCTGGCCTCACAGAACTATTGGTCATGAGAAAAAAATGACATACACTGTTTTACCTGTATTGTCATAATGTTTCCTTTTGCAATTTGTCTTTTAAAAATATATAAGCAAAAGCATTTTGCCTATTTGAAAATTAGGTGTATATTTACACTTCTATTTCCGTTATTGTTTACTTTTCCTCTCTCTTCTCCCATTTCTCAACTTCTCCATATTCTTATTTGAACTTCTAGTCTGGCTGCACATCAAACTTTATAGACCATTCTCTTCATTATCTCATTTCTATCTACTCTTCTTCCACCTGTCACACCTGCCACAAAACTTTCCTTTTGTCCTTTAGATCTTGTTTCCTCATTATTACTAGATTGGAAAATACTTCTTTCAATTAAATACTCTGCTAACATAATAGGTTTTAAGTTTAGTCCAATCTAAGAGAAGCAGCACAAGAAAGTCCACCTAATTATCTCTATTCTAGAGAAAATGAGAGTTTGCAAGTTTTAAAAGAAAAGTCAGTTCACCTCCTGATTTTGTGATGTGGCCCAGTCAATTCAGAGGGGTAGTTTAAGTGGGAGAAAAGATGGTAAGCCAAACAGCCCCATATTCACTCATTTTGCTTTATCTTGTTTTATCTTCTCTGTTTCTGCTCTTCCACATACGCTATACTTAAGTGAAAATGCTAAAATCAAAGAACAGTGACTGTCTATAACAACTATGCCATTCTTTCCCTCCAGTTATATCAGTGGACTGTTTCTGCCTATATTATACATACATATATATATATTATACATATATATATATGAATTTATCCTCCATTTCTGCCTATATTATACATATATATATTATACATATATATGAATTTATCCTCCATTTCTTCTGCTATCATGATTTTAGAAAAAAAGAAAATGAACTAAAAGAGTCAATATAGTATTGTTTAAACATATAAACACACACATGTCCCGTATCACAAAACTGTATAAAATCCATCTTTTTGTCATGTAAAATAGCAGGTAAAATATATTTCTTCATTCAACAACATTTGATTGAACTAGCTCAGCTGGTAAAGAATCCACCTGCAGACTCAGCTTCAATTCCTGGGTCAGGAAGATCCCGTGGAGAAGGGATAGGCAACCCACTCCAGTATTCTAGGGCTTCCTTTGTGGGTCAGATGGTAAATAATCCACCTGCAATAAGGGAGACCTGGGTTCAGTCTCTGAGTTGGGAAGATCCGCTGGAAGAGGGCATGGCAACCCAGTCTAGTATTCAAGCCTAGAGATTCCCCCTGGACAGAGGAGGCTGGTGGGCCATAATCCATGGAGGAGCAGAGTCGGATGTGACTAAGCACAGCACACAGAACTATGGAAGGCAATGTACAGGCTCCTAGTGATTCAGAGATGAATTAGAGAGATGTGGTCCTGTTTGTATTGATTCTTAGAGTGAAGTAAAGTTTTTAAAAAAGCAAGTCATTACTCCCAGTATGCAGTTTGCAGTTTAGGAAGTATAAGGACACATTTAGGTCAGGAAACCTCTCTTTGTGAGTTTCTAAATATATTCACAAGTCCAGAAGACATTCATCTGCAGATTTTCTCTCAGCACTGTCAAAGAGAACCAGTGAGTCTTAATTTAATATCTAGGAGGATCCTAGATACTCATTTTCCTCTGAAGCCTTGCTCACTTGAGCACTCTCCTCAATGAAGTCGTTTCACTTATATTTTGCCATCTGAACCAGAAAAAGTTTTCCTGCACACTCATTGTCTTTATATGACCATCACCAAAACAGAATCATAACATAAATAACCACTAGTGTAATTTCTTTATGTCCTCATAATATGTTGTTATAAAGGATCATGCTCTTTGGTCATTTCCCGTCTTGCATATAACTCTGCTTTGGAAAACAACACACTTAATATAATTTCACTTGGAATTTGCCTAACACTGAGGACAATAATGATCTGTTGTTTTTAAGAGTAACAGCTGAAAGAGGGTTAAAAAAAAATCCTAGTGTTCTAGCATTGAATTGTTTTTTGAAAAGGAGTCTTTCCTTTAATTAAACATTTAATAGATATTGCAGACAAAAAATATATTTTCCAACTGAATTTAAACGACTTGCTCCAAAGAAAGCACTGAGGGTGTCTAGCAGGGTGGGTTGGATCTTCCAGAGAGTTCTATCTGTCTCTTGCTTTTCAGAGTAATTACTGACCTGTTATTAACGCCCCAGGGAAAAATCCTTTTGGTGATTTACATTTCCAGATCACTCCTTTGTGTGTGACTACACTAAATACAGGATTTGTTCTTTGTTCTGAATGTGTAGGAATAGATGCTTCAGCTTAATTCTTTGTTGCATTTGGAGCATTAACAAATGAGATGCTGGTTCCTGCATAGATAGAGGCTGTCCCCTCAGCTGCAGATCTTTTACATATCTTGGGGATGTAACTTGACAGTCTCTCAGAGCTCAGTTCAGTTGAATGGCGAAGGTACAGAATTTTATTTTCTGACCCAAGTTTCTTCTTCTTAAAGACCCAAGGTCTTTAAGTCTTTCTCATTGAGCACTGCTCTCAGGTTCTCTAGCTTCTGTCAATTCATTAAATGCTGATTTAGATTTTTATGGCAACATTTGTCTCAGAGGAGAGTTACAGTAAAGCTCATCACTAAATCTTATAATTTTTAGTGCAGTGCGTAATTTATGGTTCCATTTAAAAATCAAATCCACCGTAATAAATTGTCTTAAGACTGTGAAGATGCATCATGCAGTTAGCTTTTTCTTATAGCATCATTTATAAAGACAGGATATGACTTAATGCTTGAAGAATATATTTTATTTAGAGCACAACAATGCATTGGTGGACTTGTAAATTACCTCAAATGAGAGTATCTCAGAAGAATAGTAGCACACATAATGACCTATGTCCACATGCAATGGCACCAGGATCATTCTGGAAACATGACAGATATTCAGGGAAGATCATTGAAAAAAAATTTTTTTCTACTTAGCTTGAATTGGATCAGTTACTATGTGAAAATCTTTCATACTCTGGGTCTAATTTACCTTTTGTCTCTTAGATCAAATTATGAAGCAAAATTCTTTCTTATGAGTATTGTATCCCAGTTCTACTAAGGGACTAATTATTTCATCTTTAGACAAACACAGTATTTTTTTTTCATGGTTATGCACTTATTTGCCAATATTACCCCATGCTCAATCCATATTTTAAATTATTGTTAAAGTCAGTCATATAAGTAAAATATGATTGTGAACTGGTTTGTTGAAGTATGGATTTCCATTGCATATAGAATAAAGCTTAAGCTTTTTAAATGAAATAAATGATAACCTTTGTTAATTGACATCATTATTCTCCCTCAAATCAAAATTCACCATGGTATAGATGTACTTAATACTCTGACAACATTATTTTTTGTCTTACCTCATTATTTTATGTATCTTTTTTTTTTTCCCCCATAAAGACTTATTGTATGTCAATTCTTGTGAAATTTTTGTGCTCTGCTTTGGTTGATCAAAACTGGACCCAATCTCTGACCTTATGATTCTTATGATTCTGGTGGAGAGAGAGATATTAATCAAATAACCACATAAATACGTATAAAATTTTACTGTGACAATTGACACAAATGAGAAGAACATGGTGACATTTATACCTGTTAAAGAGGAATTTGATCAAGTCAGAGAAATCAAAGAAATCTTTCCAAGGGAAAAATTTCAGAGAAAATGTCTAAAGGATATAGACACTTTCTTTGCAAGAAGGAAAGGGAAAGAACATTATAAACAGAGTGAGCATCATCCATTTTCTTCCAGGCTTCCATTGATTTACTTGATTTTTCTGTTGTCTGAAGTTGCTTTTCCTTTGCCAGTTTCTGCACTTTCATTGATTCCAAATTGACATCCTCTAGAAAATTGTCCTTCCTCTCTTCTTATCAGACCAGTAAACTTTCTTTGTGGTTCTCCCAAAATAGCACATTATCAACTTTATATAGTTTCTGTATTGAGAGGAAGAGAGAGAGAGAAAGAGGAGAGTTGAAGAGGGAAGGGAAGGAGAGACGGTAGTGATGCTGCTCCCCAGACATTTTTGTGTTCTATTAAAAATCTACCCACTTGTTAAGGTCAAGTTAAAAAAAAAATCTAATTTTCTTTATAAAATCATTCTAGGTTTTCTGAACCAGATCTATTTTTTCTTACTTGAAACTCCAAGAATTAAGACTTACTTATTTTTTTCCCCTCATCACTAAGTGATTTCAAAATCCTTGTGGCATGATCCAGATTTACTCATTATTTAATTCAACATTTTACATATTTTTATTGAATTCATGAGGTAAATTAACATTAAAATTATTTCTCTTTCTTTACTAATGTTTTCTTTGCATTTTAGACTGCTTTTTGTCAAAATCTGTAAGCTTTTTATCGATCGCAAAAACTTTTTCATGTCCATTTGAAGTGAAACTGTAAGAGTCATAGGAAATACTACTCAATTCAGGATTAGGGTGACCAGATATCATGTTTTATTTGTAGGTTGTCATCATATTCAATAATTTCAGGAAATTGTTTAATTTAATAATTAAATTAGGAAATAATTTAAGCTTCAATAATTTAAGGAAATTGCTATTAAAGACTTGAAAAAAAAATTGTAGTTCTCAGGAGCAAGAAGAATGAAGAGCGTCAAATTAGTTCCCTCAAATTGTATCCTGGTATAATTACGATTTCAATTATTTTCCCCAATAATGTGAACTTACACTTTCCCCTATTGTCTGCCACATCCTACACACTCACACTGATAGTAAGATTTTGAAATGAATCCTTGTCAACTTAACATTTCAGCAGGTCAGAGAAATTAGAATCATTGGCAAACTATATTCATATTCTCTCATTTATAGAAATATTAAAAAGATAAAACTTCCACCTAAGTACCAATTTCAATTCTTAAGCAATTTGTGGCACAGAAATTTGTGCAACATTCCTTAAAGCAATAATTGATTCCCTCTGACCACATTTGTACACAACTCTTTAAGGAATTACTTCAAATATTCACCATTAAGGAAAATGTTCTGTCTGAAAGATACTTTCATTAAGAGTCTTTCCAAGCTGAGAATTAGGTGATTCCTTCATCTTCAACCAAAGCACCTACTTCTGCTCTACAGTGCTTACTTAAAACTAAATAACTGCTTGATAAAGTATCTTTTTTATCTTCCTGAAATGGGTGGTGGTATTGTTCAGTTGCTAAGTCATGTCTGATTCTTTTGTGACCCTGTGAACTGTAGCCCACCATGCTGCTCTGTCCATGGGATTCTCCAGGCAAGAATACTGGAGTGGGCTACCAGGCCCTCCTCCAGGAAATTTCCTGACCCAGGGATTGAACACCCACTTCTTACTTCTCCTGCATTGGCAGGTGGGTTCTTTGCCACTAGTGCTGCCTGGGAAGCCCCCGTCTTTTCATAAATTTTACTCCTAGTAAACTAGCATAAGTTTTGTTCTCTAGCTTAATATAGAACTGTTCTTCAAGTGTTGAAAACAACCATCTCAATAGATATCTCAAAGCTCCTTCTGTTGTTTTAAATACACCAATATCAATAATTTCTTGAAGGAATATACTAATTTGTCACAATTCTTTATCAATAGTTATGCGATGTAATTAAATACAAATTTTCAGGCATGATCAAACATGTGAGACCTTGGTGCTCCTGTTGTGAATATTGTGTCTATGAAGCCAACCTGAGATTTTATTAACTTGAGGAAAAATCAATTCAGTTATCCAGTAATATTAATAGAGATTCTACATTAGTCATTGTATTAAGTGTGAAGTTAAAAGATGATTAAGACATGACTCTTGCTCTCACTTATACAGTAGGATTAATAAGTTGATGTAAATGAAAGCCAACAAAGAAGAAGAGGAGAATGATTTTACTGAAAATTGGGGCAAGATTAAGGATTTAGCATCTGATCTAAATTTTTAGAATAAAAATGTCAAGTTAAGAATAGGATAAGTTTATCCATTTTTCTCCCCAAACCCAACATCAAGTTTCTGATAGCAAAAGAAAGAAGAATGTCCAAAGGTGTAGAAAGACAGGAAATGTGTATTGCAAAATAATTTTTTTTCTAGGAATATGCCAAAACCATCTCTGATGTATGATTAGCTAATTATTCATTATGGTAAGCATTACCCATTATGTATAATCCTCAAAAGTTCTCTGTAAGGCACATTAGTTTCAACTCCACTGTATAACTGAGGAAAATTAAATTCATCAAAGTATGTGCAGAAGAGTCAGAATTTGATCCAGGCAACTATTAAACTAAAATTGATAACTTTTTTATACATTACAATGTTTTCATGAAATTATTATATTAATATTTATTTAAAGCAAACTTTAGCTCTACCTTCAAAGGAATGGTCTAGATCAATATTTATCAACCTGCCTGTACTTTGGAATCACCCTGAGAAGCTTTACAATATAGTGAGTTGTGGTTCGCACCTTTAAGGTGGCTTGATTTAAAGTGCTATGTAGCAAGGCTTGCACATCAGGATTTCTAAACCTTCTCATGTGATCCAAATGTGCAGCCAAGTTTAACCACTGGTATAAAGAACAAAAGGAAATATGACATAGGAATCTCACTCTGTTTTGCATCTAGGGTTTATCAGACTCTATATTAATAATAAAAATTAAAAGTATGATATCAAAGTCAGGGATCAAATCTCCTTAAAATGGCTCATCATACATCACTGCCAACATTAAAATTTACACTTTTTTTTTTTTTGCATGGCTATTTACTAAGCAAAGTTTAATTAAATGGAGAGGACATAGTCACTGTCACATGATGATTTCTCTTTTGAGCCTCAGAAGAGTTCCCTTTTCCCTCCAAAAATGTAATGATCGACTGGAACAAATCTGAAAAGGAATTGAAAGTAGAGACAATGGTTTCTTTCTTTCCTGTCTGCTCTTCTCAGCTATGTTGACCAATCCTGCTGTCCCCTGCATCCATGTTCAGCATATGGAGAGCAAGGATCTGTCTTTTAAGCATCTTCATAAACACTTTAGTTCTGTTCATTAGTTTCTATCACACCCTGTCTGTAGCTCCTTTCTAGAAGCTGGTTTTGAAAAAAGGGAGATCATTATCTCCAGAAGTCTGAAATGGCGAGCCACTGTATTTTCCATCTAAATTAAAAGATAGAGGAATATAGAGAAATACACTGATGTAAAATGTAGTTGGTAAGGAACTTAGCAATGAAATAAACTCAGACTAGGAGATTAGTACACATTTTTTATCATGGATAGAGTAATGTATAAAATTCCTTGAGTGAGTGCCTAAAAGCCATTTAAATTGTTATTAAAGAGAAAAACAGAACTTGGGTTAAAATGAGCCAGTTTTATTCTCAGAGCAGTGTCATACTTCACTAGGATAGACTTTCAGAATATGTTCTTTAAATGTATTAAAATGTATGATACTCTATTGTATATTAAATGAAATTCATAGTCTCATATAAATTCCTATAATAAACTACAATAATGATAAAGTTCAATGTATTTCCTCTTTTCCCTGAAGATGCTATTTCCACAAAAAAATCATTCAAGCCTTTTCTAAGGTGCAGAGACCATTTTTAAATATTTAGTAGAAAGTGTCACTTCTTTTTGAGTCAGATAAAAGTAAGACATTTCTTTAGTCCTTTAAAGATAAAAGAAGCAATATCAGTGGCATCATTTTCTCTCTTAGAAGAGTATTTTCAAATTATCAAAATGGAAAGAAAAAAACTTTCTTCTCTAACTGAACTTAGCCTGCTGACCCCAAAAACAATGTTAATCACATGCATTTTTAATTTTATAAAGTCTCTATAGTCTGTAATTATTTTTTTCTCTACAGATGGAGGACTGAGTGGTCTAATTTACTGAGAAATACCTTCATCTCTTTAAGCATCACATATCCATCAAAAATATTTAACAAAATAGAATTCAAAACCCGTGTTTGGGGTACAGTGCAGAGAATGCCAGCTCATTTGGAGGTTCAAGATTCCTTCCATGTTACTGACAGATATGGACTGAGATCTTTAACATGAACCATGGAGTTTTCTAAGCAGAAGAGTGGCACTAATTTATTTATATATCAAAAGACCATGCTATTATCTTGGTGGATAACAGCTTGAAGAAAGGCTAGTATGAAATGAGAATTCCTTTTAGAATGGTTTCAACCTTCCAAGGACACTGACCTCTAACAATCTGTTAATTTTCCACATTACATGATTAGTTATTTTTTTAAATATTTCTGTAGAAAGTATCCCCAGTCCTCTCAGCATTCTTGATGTTAAACAACCTCAACCTGTGGAATTTTTATTGCATGGGGAAAATCCAGTGGGGTATAGTGGAAATATATTTTGAATATTAAATATTAAGATAGGTTTTATGTATTTGAAGTTATCTTCCCAAATTGGGACTTATCCAGCCATATACTTCCTTGGACACAAACAGATAGCTTGTAGGTTGTTTCTGGGAATCAGATACAAATAATATGTACTTTACTATAAGAAGATAGGTTTAATAACAGCTCACAAGAAATACAGTCATGTCTGGAGGTCATCTTAGAAGAAGAACAGACACATTTCCAGCTATAGGATCTAGAAAGAGAAGTACCAGTCATATGGAACTGGACCAAGTTCCATAAGGAACTATCCACAGAGTAACTGTGAAAGGAATTTCAAGGAGGAGGTAGGCTAGAGAGAAGTTATAAGTTATTAATAATTCATTCAACACATAAGTAGTCCCCTATATGTGCCTGGCCCTGAGCTGGTTGTTGAGTATACAGAAATGGAAGACAAGGAAATGATGTTTTTGGAACTCATATCAACAAGGGAAGCTCTCTATCTTATTTCCTAAGAAAATTATTAATATCAGATCTAAGAGACATCGTGTACCCAGATAATATAAATATTCTTCCTGCTATAGAAACAGAAGTCCTGGAAAAATCTTTTTAAAAAATATAATACACCTAAATGGAGGACTATTTCTAAGTACAGAAGATGAATAGGACAAACTTTCTTCTTTGAATCCATTTCATAGAGAAAGGAAGTGGTTTTTTAAGAGTATAAAACTGCAAGAAAACGAGAGAAGGGAAGATGGGAAAGTAGCAATACTGTAAGTATATGTATGTATGTACATTGTTAAAAAAAATTGCACTGATGGGGTTGAACAGGCAAAGAAGACCTCATTCAAGCTTACTATAAAAGGGGAGAGAATTTTCTTTTTAACTGAAAGAAAATTGCTTTACAGAATTTGGTTTTTCTGTCAAACATCATCATGAATCAGCCATAGGTATACATACATCCCCTCTCTCTTGAACCTCTCTCCCATCTCCCTCCCCCTCCCTCTAGGTTGTTACAGAGCCCCTGTTTGAGTTCTCTGAGTCATATAGGAAATTCCCATTGGCTATCTATTTTACATATGGAATTGTAAATTTGCATGTTGTGCTCTCCATGCATCTCACCTTCACCCTCCTCTCCTCCAGGGGAGAGACTTCTCATACAGAATGAAGTGAGTCAGAAAGAGAAAAACAAATATCATATATGAATGCATATATGAAGATCTAGAAAAATGGCATCAGATCAGTTCAGTTCAGTGGCTCAGTCGTGTCCGACTCTTTGCAACCCCATGAATCGCAGCACGCCAGGCCTCCCTGTCCATCACCAACTCCCAGAGTTCACTCAGACTCACTTCCATCGAGTCAGTGATGCCATACTGCCATCTCATCCTCTGTCATCCCATTCTCCTCCTGCCCCCAATCCCTCCCAGCATCAGAGTCTTTTCCAATGAGTCAACTCTTCGCATCAGGTGGCCAAAGTACTGGACTTTCAGCTTTAGCATCATTCCTTCCAAAGAAATCCCAGGGCTGATCTCCTTCAGAATGGACTGGTTGGATCTCCTTGCAGTTCAAAGGACTCTCAAGAGTCTTCTCCAACACCACAGTTCAAAAGCATCAATTCTTCGGTGCTCAGCCTTCTTCACAGTCCAACTCTTGCATCCATACATGACCACAGGAAAAACCATAGCCTTGACTAGACGGACCTTTGTTGGCAAAGTAATGTCTCTGCTTTTGAATATGCTATCTAGGTTGGTCATAACTTTCCTTCCAAGGAGTAAGCGTCTTTTAATTTCATGGCTGCAGTCACCATCTGCAGTGATTTTGGAGCCCCCCAAAATAAAGTCTGACACTGTTTCCACTGCTTCCCCATCTATTCCCCATGAAGTGATGGGACTGCATGCCATGATCTTCATTTTCTGAATGTTGAGCTTTAAGCCAACTTTTTCACTCTCCACTTTCACTTTCATCAAGAGGCTTTTGAGTTCCTCTTCACTTTCTGCCATAAGGGTGGTGTCATCTGCATATCTGAGGTTATTGATATTTCTCCTGGCAATCTTGATTCCAGCTTGTGTTTCTTCCAGTCCAGCGTTTCTCATGATGTACTCTGCATATAAGTTAAATAAGCAGGGTGACAATACACAGCCTTGACATACTCCTTTTCCTATTTGGAACCAGTCTGTTGTTCCATGTCCAGTTCCAACTGTTGCTTCCTGACCTGCATACAGATTTCTCAAAAGGCAGAGATAATCTTAATTTCTAAACACAAATAGAGACACAGATATAGAGAACGAACATATGGATACCAAGGGGGCAAGTAGGGGTGGGATGAATTGGGAGACTGGGATTGATGTATATATACTATTGATACTATGTATAAAATAGATAACTAATGAGAACCTCTTGGATAACACAGGAAACTCTACTCAGTGCTCTGTGATGACCTAAGTGGGAAACCAAACCAAAAAAGAGAAGATACATGTATAGCTGATTCATTTTACTATATATTTGAAACAAACACAATATTGTAAAACTACTATATGCCAACAAAAATTAATTAAAAATAAAATAAATAAAATACTTGCAAAATTAAACAAGAGAGAGAGACAAATGGATCTCAACATCTTTCTAAACAAAAGGCTGGAGAGTTTTTAAGCAGTGTTGTGAGCTCATACAAGTATGAAACATATTGGTGGGGAGGTTAGTCAATGTGATCAGGCCATCTGTGTTTGCTAAATCAGCACTTTCTACTCCCATCTTCACATAGAGACTGAAAGATAAAGACCCTACATCCTTCTAGGATTATATTTCAAAGAGATGGTCCCCAGGTCCCAGAGAAAAACATTCTTGGGTTATGAAACTAGCAAAAGGTTAGGAGAAGATTTGCATTTCAAAGGAGCAGTGAAAGGATTTACAATTGAAAATTTTCTAAAATAAATGTTCTCAGAAAAGGCAGGTCAGGAAAAAACCAGTCTCAGAGTTAGTTAAACTGCAGAGAAAATTAAGGACATGTGGATTAATATATGCGTGTGTGATTTTTTTGTTTTGGTTTTTTCATTTTGATAATAAAACGAGGCAAGGACAACTATAAGAAAGGAAGCTAGAGTCCAATTTTATGAATCTAAATAGAGGAAGAAGTCTTTGATTAGTAATTAGCAAACCAAGTTCAGCCTTATAGAAAAAAAGAAGGGATATATGACAGAATGAATTCAATATCTTCTTTGAAATGAGAAGTTAAGGAAACAATTTCTAATATTATAGAAATTACAAGAAAGGTGTTTGAGATTGTGAGTAAATTGATGTTTGGGACCTCAATTTTTCCTCTGTAAAATAAAAGTAGGTTTGCATTCCTTGAATGGTTGAAACCAGGATTAAGTTATGCATTTTGTGTATAATATATAACACAGTATCTGGTTAAAAAAATGCCTCAGTAGATAGTTGTTAATTAGAATATGACTTCTTGAAGAAAATCTGATGAGAAGTTGAACAAATATATATACTCAAATGTACAGGGATATGAGAGAGTACAGTGTATTTGGAGAATCACAAATTAATGTAGCTGTATAAGAGAGTAAAAACAAGTGAGGGGTCAACAGGAAAGGTGTATGAAAAGAAAAGACTGCATTTAACTGATGAAGGGTAACATGTTCTGTACTTTGGAAGTTATGCAATTTATCATATGGGTGTTTAAGATATTCATGGAGACATTTGTATAAGAGGGTGGCACAGTGAGATCCCAATGTTAGAAAGACCTCTGACATTGATCTGGAAAGTGAAGGCAGCACAGCTATAGACCTGAACAGTGGATTGAGCATCATAGGCAATCAGGGCAACTAAGTGGTAGAATCTGCTGAATGTATTAATGAGTAGTGAGTGAAGCCATTAAAAATGATTACAAGTCTAGTAGGTGCCAGAATTATTGAAAGAGCTTAAGAATAGCATCAGAAATAAAATACAGACTCTTGTCCTTAAGACATTTACATTTGTGACTACCTGTCTAGAAAAAGCTATAGTTTGGGGGCAAGGTTTTATCCACTTCTCAAAGTTGGAGTCAAGGAGTAGAAAGTGGGGGGAAATATTATAGTGCTTTCTAAAAATATATAATCCATGTTATATTTTCCTAAACCATACTATTTCTGACCAATTCTCCTTTCCCTTATTCCCTTGGGAAAATAATTTTTGGAGCAGAGGGTGATATAAGGTAGAATACTGACAGCCCAGTAAGTGTTCAGTCTCTAGGTCATGTGTGTCTGACTCTTTGCAGCCCCGTCATTCCCAGTATAACATATTTTAAAATGGAACTATTTCCTTAACTGTTATTTCCTTAATAGTTAAGGAAACTATTTCCTTAACTATTTCCTTGACAATTTCAAGTTTTTAATATGACTTTATTTTCTTGAAATAAAGTGGTTTTGTAGACCACAGAAAGTGCAAAAGAAATGTTATAGTACAAACAAGTCTTTCTCCAACATAATTTGTTATGTTTTCCATGCTATGACCTTGGTTCTAGCCACATTCCCAGCAAATGCTATTAGGAGGTTAACACAGATGATCACATATTCATACACTGAAAGTCTTACACATATATATGTGTAGTAACAGCAAAGAATATGACAATGGGTCTAATCCTTAAAGTGATAAATGCTATATTTCTTACTGTAGATTCTTCCTGGAATGTATGAGGCAGTATCAAAACATGGAAGTAACATCATATGAACAGCAAAATAACAAATATCTTTCTGGTAGTAATATTGTAATAAAAGTGTTATATATACCAATTATAAAATAATTAAAAGACTTGCTCAATTCAAGATCACCATGCTAATAAGTGGTAGATCTGAATTTTAATCAAAATTCAAGTGTTATTATTCTAATTTTTAGAAGATTATTTTATTCACAAATAGGAACTGATTGTTGCTTATTTGGAGAATATTTTTAGAGGATCTATATAACTTGGTACTAATATTGTAAGGTGGAATTAAGTTGCATATAAATATAATTATACCTTGAGGAAAGCTTGCATGTTTTTTTTGTAAAACATACACATTTATAATAATTTGCATCTTGATACCAACATCAAATTGAATCATTACATTGCAGCATATTGTCATGGAGGGTGTCTAATACAATGACATAATTTTGTTAGCTATCACTAAATGTTGATGAGACAAAGGACTGTCATATGTAAAACAGGACACATATTACTATACAGGAATACAGAACTAGAAGAAATAGTCAAAAGTTACAAGGAAGCAGATTTCACCTCAACCCAAGGCATTGTCTAAAATAAGAATTTCCTTATAACTGAGTTGGTTGCCTGATAAAAAGATAAGCAGAGAAATTTCAAGCTGAGAGTTATAGCTTGTGAAGGTGAGAGAAGCAATTGGTGTTTGGGGAAGTCTTGAATCTGTTCCAATACAGAGCACAAAGCTAAAACTGGAAAATAGGAGTATATTCTGTGACATACTCAGTAACTGTTGTTTCACAGCAAGTTTATTCATTTTCTGCATTGCAGAGTTGCAGCATGTGAATTAGGGCAATTAAGAAAGGTGGTGACAAGAGTCAGAGCAAGTAAACTCCATACTGAAAGCAATCAGCTGGAGGGAGACAAGAATGTGAGGAGGGAGGTAACCAGATGCAGACATCTGGATAATGTTGATTGGCAGTTTAATGGCTCTTGCCTTCCCCAAATTAGGCATCCAGTGGCTGTTTCTATTCTTTCTTAAGTATGGGTATACACAGTGTGGCAATTCTGAGGAGGAAAAATCTAGTGAAAAGACTGTGGAGGACACTAAATACTGGGATTTAGAAATAATTGGAAGAATTTAGCTTGGAAGCTGTTCCAATCAATGTCCCAGCAAGGAACAAAAGGCCTACTCAAATGAGATAATCAGAGGAGAGTTTTACAAAGGAACTTTGGGAAAAGGTATGGACATAATGGCAGAAAACTATAGGCATTATGCAGATGACTGCTCTTAGCATTAGAACTGTTACTTACTACCCCTACACCCAAAAGGACTCAGCTTAGAAGTACATGTCAGAATTTGGAAAGAGAGAATCATGCAGAACAGAATTGGTAGTAGGCTTGCCAGAGAAAATATATATATTTGGGACAGTTTATGTTAAACAATTTATTCATCACTTTTCTGAAATTCAAAATTAATTGATATACTATATTTTTAGTTGCTAAATCTGGCAACCTTATCTGTGGGGGAAGAACCAAATTTTTGTGTTTGTTTGTTTGGTTTACTTTCTAATCCTTTGCCAAATGATATTTTTGTAAAACACAGTAAAAATAAATTACTAGAAAAGTGAAGAAAAAAGACAAAATGGAAGCTCCACCTTTTAAAATTAATAACCAGTATATATAAAATGTCCTTATAATACAAGTTTTCAGGTGTGATATATGTTTCAGATCATTATCACTATTATTATTATTATTATTTTAATATCTTGGGGAATTCTAAGGGTTGGAATAAATTAATAAATTTATTATAAATTAACTATAGAACATTTTATAGTTTTAAAATATCCAAACTTGGAATCACTCTTATATACTAAATAATGCTACAGTCTTTAGATTCCTGGCTAAATTGAGGTCATAGAAAGAGTAGAAGGACACATTATTGAAAAGTATCTGAGCAATCAATGACCTACAGCAACTGAGCATTTTATATGTTTCTATCAATTCACTGATTATGATTATATAAAAAATGCTGTTGAAAATTAAGTTAAAACGTCATGTTGAGTCTTATTTATTTCACAGAAAATAAGGAGAATGAACTTGACTAAGAGTTTCAAAATGATGGACTAGAAGTTTACCTAGTTACCAATTTAACATTTAAAAATTATACAAATTTGTAACACTAAACCTACATGCTAGCAATGCAGCAACCACCTGGAACTGAGTACCAGCTGCCCTATTTAGCTGAAGGGAGATGTAGCCCCAACTCTCCAATACCTGACATTCTTTACTCGTGAATATTGCCTTGCTAGATACTTCTATCATGATTCTTGAAACTGAGCAAAAAAGAGCCCCCTGTTTTTCATTAGTGTTTCACATAATATTTTAACAATAAAATGGTAGGGAGGAGGGTCAGGGGAGTTCAAGCATCTAGAGAAGAACTGCATTTATTTAAGAATGACTATTCCCAAACTAGGCTATGCCGATAAATTACTTAAGAAAACTGTTAACAATGCAAAGGCCTGGGCCCCACCATCTACAAATTCTGATTGAATAAGTTCAACATAGAAAGCAAGAGTCTACTTTTAGTCTGTGTCCTAGATATTTAAATACAAGTGTCTTGAAGCATTGTCTGATCGCAAGATGTCTCACAGTATGAAATTTATACTATTTTGACTTGTGCTTTAGTTATGCGTGCAACTGTCCCAGTGGCAATATCATTTTTCCTATCAAAGTGCTTAGTGACTCTCTCAGTTTCCAGCCCATTAATATCTACACTGGGGCATTCAATCTGAATATGTCTGAATCTGTAAGTCAACCTGCATCCACCAAACACACACAAAAAAACAACACAACTATTATCTGTGTTCTACAGTCCCATGGCTGGTACTAGGAGCCCCCAGCTGCCCAAGCCAGAATCATTTCAGGCATCCTAATCTGTGTCCTTTACCTAACTCTCAATGCACCATCAATAACTAAATTCAATGTTGTCTTAGGCAGGTTCTGAAGAGTGAATTGTTTCAAGATGAAAATTTTAACATGAAAGTGCTTTTAATATATTTCTAACTATTCATAGGATAAAGATCAAACTCCTCATTTCACATACAGATGTAGTTTACAAACCATCTTTTAAACTTGATGTTTATGCCATGTTTTGTCATGGCAATGCCTTATGGTTCACTTGGTAGTTTTCTTTAGTCAACTAATCTTCTTAAATTTAAATATATATTTCACAACATATTTTATAAACTTCAGTAACATTTTATATTAAATTTTCTTGTTAATTAAAATAAACAACATTTAAAAATATCTGAATAGCTCTTAAAATTATCTGGTATACATATGACAAATATCTGCAGGCATTGGAATATAAGACAGTTTAACATTTTGCCTTTTCTTCCTTCTCAAGCTCCTCTCTCTTTCCCTTCTCTCCCTCTATTGCATCATACCTTCTACTCTACTGAACTGTCTGCAGTTTCCTCATGATGCCTGTTTATTTTATACCTTAATCTTTTGCTCAAGTACTTCTTACCCCATGAGCTTATCTATCCCAGGGACTCTAACTCCTCTCTGAAGATCCAACCTCTGGGTTCTATGCTGTATAAATTGTCAAGTCAAGAAGGTAGATTTGACTTCTCACCTTGATTTGTGCACTTTACTAACATTGATCCTTTTGCATAGTAGTCATGGTATTTGTGACACATTTTTAGAGGTATGTATTGTCTATTTTTATTAGAAGCACAGAAAGATGCAACAGGTAAGACATTTGGATTTAGGAACAGACTGTGTGGTTTCAATTCTCAGCTCTGACAACTACTAACCATGTGACATGAAGGAGTTACCTTATTTCTCTGGTGTTCAGTTTCATAATCTACAAAAGTAGGTCATAACTTGTTTCATAGATTATGTGACAAAATTAATTCATGTAATGAGTTTACTATTGTACCAAGTTTGCAATAATTATCAGTAGGCTGCTGCTGCTGCTGCTAAGTCACTTCAGTCGTGTCCGACTCTGTGTGATCCCATAGACGGCAACCCACCAGGCTCCCCCATCTCTGGGATTCTCCAGGCAAGAACACTGGAGTGGGTTACCATTTCCTTCTCCAATGCATGAAAGTGAAAAGTGAAAGTGAAGTCGCTCAGTCGTCTCCGACTCTGCGACCTCATGGACTGCAGCCCACCAGGCTCCTCCGTCCATTGGATTTTCCAGGCAAGAGTACTGGAGTGGGGTGCCAGAGCCTTCTCCAATTATCAGTATAGCTGATAACAAAAATAATAAGTTATTATTTTACTAATATAACACTAAAATTTGCCCAGAGATTGTATTTTCATAGGCCTTAAGCAATTTCCAAAATCTAATTACCTAGAATTTAGTAAAAGCTTTGTTGCTGTTGTTTAGTTACTAAGTTGTATCCATCTCTTTGCCACCTATTGGACTGCAGCATGCCAGACTTCCCTGTCCTTCACCATCTCCTGGAGTTTGTTCAAACTCATGTCCATTGAGTCAGTGATGTTATTCAACATCTCAACCTCTGTCACTCACTTCTCCTCCTGCCCCCAATCTTTCCCAGCATCAGGGTCTTTTCCAGTGAGTTGGCTCTTCACATCAGGTGGTCAAAGTATTGGGGCTTCAGCGTCAGTATCAATCCCTTCAATGAATATTCAGCATTGATTTCCTTTAGGATTAACTAGTTTCATCTCCTTGCTGACCAAAGACTTTGTTCATGCTTACTTAAGGAACAGATTAATGGTTCTGATGAGTTAGCATTTAGATAGAATATAGCAACATTAGTCAACCCCTTTTTATGTATTTTTATATTCAGATCTATGTGCATGTTTGTATATATATATATATGAATTTAATCAACTGCAAGTTGAATCAACTGCAGAAACTTAAATTTGAGATCAAGGCACCAATCTCTTAAAAGACAATATAAACAGAGAGATACATGTACATACTCATAGATGATGTTTGATTAGGCTTTTCTTTTTTCAGATAGCCATACAGATAATATCAGATGACTGAATAAAAGGCATCAGTTGCTTCAATGAAATATCTCTACCTCATTGATTCAGATTGGTTACTTAAATATAATGTTGGACATACCTGTATATTGATGTCAACCTCAGTGTTTTGTTCTGTTTTCTCATTTAAAGGTACAGGAAAACATGTTTGTTGAGATTCAGTAGTCTGCTTTTCTTTCCTGTTTGAGGTCTACATCACTTGCTGAATCACATTCACATAGGTGTACTTTTTGTTGAAATTTTCACTCCCCTATTTGAGTTCAAACATTCATAACATCCCAGTAACCTAACTCTTGTTCTACAGTTGATCTGTCACTCTGAACTAATGAAGGTAAATTATAAAATAATAAATAAATAAGCACCAATTACCCTTGGGTGACATAAGTACTGCTTTTCATCACTTTAAAGCAAGCTTTTCAGGGACAATAACATGAACTCATTGTTCGATAAACACACTGGAAAAACTGGCTTTTTATAAATTTATGAGATTACATTAATGTAAGACATTAATCATACAAAGCCTACTATAATAGAGATGTGTCATCCTGGTGGTAACTCTATAATGAAAGCATTAACTCAATGTAAATAAAATATAGTTCTTCAACTTGCTTATCTTGCTATGAAACAAAATAATATACAATAGGAACTTTAATGAAGGTAAATTCCACAGTTATGCAGTCTGTACAAACACAATTATAATAATGAAGTAAATGTATAAATCATTTGCCTTAATGAAAATAGAAGAGTTCTTATGGCATCACTCAGCTTATTTATTATGGGTTAAACACCACATCCACTTTTGTGTTTAATAACATACTGCATAAAATATCCCCAAACTGATAATACAAAGATGATGATGCCTATGTGCCACATTCAGAGAAAAATGGCCAAAATAAGCAACCAACCTAGAATGTTGCTTGCCATTTTTCAAGGCTGAGCAGTATTCCATTCTACAATTGGTCCTTGGAATCTGTGTATGCAAACCCCAGGATATAGAGGACTCTTTTATACAAGTGATTTGAGCTTCTTCAGAGTTTGATACCAATACCTGCAGGGGTTCTAGAGCCCATTTCCCACAGATATGAAAGGAGGACTGTATAAATATATATCATATTTTCTTTATCTTTTCATCTGTTGATGCACATTCTTAAAATGGTCAAATTCATAAAATCAACAATTGGGATGGTGATTACCAAGAACTGAGGAGATGGAGAAATGGGAGTTATCAATTAATAGGCATAAAGTTTCAGTTAATTAACACAGGTAAACTCTGTACTGTATGTAACTGCGCTGTATGTAACTGTACAGCATAATAGCTATAAAAATGAATGCAATATATTGCACACAAAATTTGTTTAAAGGTAGATCTCATGCTAATTGTTCTTACCACAGTAAAGCAATGAGGTCAAGAATGTGGCTTCCCAGATGCTTTTGCTATCTGATAGCTATCAGACTTTCCCAAAGACTGTCCTTTGAAACCTTAATTAAATGATTAATTTTTAGTGGCAATATATACAAACTTTTTATCCCTTGGAGATCCAATGCCTGTTGATAAGTTAATAATTTTTTAAAGTTATATTTACCTTTTCATTTATTCATTCAATAGGCATTGACAGGTGCTATGAGCCAGCAATGGAACATAAAAAACAAACCAATAAACAAAAAAGAAAAGATCTCCCTTACAGAAATTTTCCTGTAGAAGAAGAATATAAATATATTCTGAGTGGTAATAAGGGCTCTGTTAAAAGTAAAGTATTGAGAGGGGATGGCACATGCTTAGGGACATTATGTTACAAAAAATGATGAGGGAAGACCATGAGAAAAGGTTGTATTTGAGCAGAGATCTGAAAGATGTAAAAGAGCAAGACATGACTATATTATGAAATGAGCATCTCAAGCAAGAGAGGGAGCTGGTGCACAAGTGCTAGGACAAGAAAAGACTTAGAATGCTTAGGAGATGATTTGGCCCGTCAGCCAGAGATGGTGTGAATAGATAGAGATGAGGCCAGAAAGCTAGCAGGGACCACAAACACCACAGTAGGGAACTTGGCTTACACTGAGTGTGTTGGGGCTGAGTAGGATAGAGATGGCAATGGCACTCTACTCCAGTACTCTTGCCTGGAAAACCCCATGGATGGAGGAGCCTGGTAGGCTGCAGTCCATGGGGTCACGAAGAGTCTGACACGACTGAGCGACTTCACTTTCACTTTTCACTTTCATGCATTGGAGAAGGAAATGGCAACCCACTCCAGTGTTCTTGCCTGGAGAATCCCAGAGACAGGGGAGCCTGGTGAGCTGCCGTCTATGGGGTCGCACAGAGTCGGACACGACTGAAGCGACATAGTAGCAGCAACATCAGCAGGATGCCCCAAAATGTGCCCTGATGGCATATTAATTATTTTGAGTTAAAGTTACCTATGAAATGCCAATACCAGTGGAAGACTAACCCTTGTTTCTGTCTCCCTGAAACCAGAAAATAAATCTCTCATATGAAAGGTGAACTCCTTGCATCTGGAGATAAAGGACACCCTTGTGGTCAGAGATGGGAAATTTTAACAAGAAGCCTATATAAACAAGCCTTATTGTTTCTCTAATTCACTACCTCTAGCCCAAACTCTGTTTAGATTTTTTTTTTTTTTTTGCTAATTGAGCAACTAAAACATAGAATATTTTTTCATCCTGTCAATTGCAATTTCTCACAAATTTATTGCTTTTTGCTTGCTTAAAAACTATAAAAGCTGCTTGCTTTGACTACTTTTTAGGTCCCATATCTATAAGAACTTCATGAGGAAGAATTAAAATTTATTTTTCTCCTGTTAATCTTCCTTGTGTTAATTTTGTTATTAGTTCAGCCACAAGGACTCAAGAAGAGTAGGGGGAAAATCCCCCTTCCTGACATGTGCATTTGAACATATGAGTGGCATGATATCATTTTAATTCTTAAAAGATCATTTTTATGGATGAATAAGGAATAGATTTTAGCCGAGCAAAGATAGAAACCAGGGGAAATTTTTAAAAATTTTGCAGCAATGTAATGAGAAATAATAATGGCTAGAATCTGGTAAAGTGTGGATAACATAGTAGGATTGTGTATATAATTTGTAGATACGTATGTGTGTTCAGTCAGGTCTGATGCTTTGTGACCAATTTGTAGATATAGCCAATAAAAAAAGTTGTTCCTATATTGCATGTGAAGTGTGCAAGAAATATTCCTGGGCCAGAGAAAGTGGAAAAAGATTAATTGCCAGTTGCTGAGATGAGGAAGACAATGGAAAAGCCAAGACATCTACTTTGTGAGGAACCAAATACTGTTTTTGGAAAATTAAAAACTGGAGCTGCTTATTTTACCATCTTATTCTATTTGAGTATTTATCTCTACCACTCCAGGGTATTGTTCTTATTAAAGACACAAAACTGGTGATTAATTTTCTGTTTTCCTTTTACCTCACCTCCCAGTAACTTCAGTTATGATGTACTAGACCTTCTTTTATGCTAATGCTTTCTATTCTTTGCTTCAGGGAAATGACAATTTCTATAATTCCCACCAACCTCATTGCACATGTCTTCTTAATCTTATTTACAGACTCTTCCTTTTTTAAAGATCAGAGTGGAGTATCCCAGGGATCCTACTTTGGAATTCTGCTTTTTGCACTCTATGCTTCCTTCCTAGGCAAGATCATTCTCTTACATGTGTTTAATTTTTTTCAAGTATATATGTGTGTGTGTATAAAGCATTTATTTCTTGTAGTTATTTTGTATTTGTTCTAATACATCAGTTTTAAATATAATCTCTATCTTATCATGGAATTTAATATGCATATACATATGTATATATAGATTTATAACTTATCAATGAGTTTTGGCTAATCATCATGCATGTGTTTATTTATTTTTTCATGCATGTGTTTAAATTTATATTTCATGACATATTGAAATTTATGCTTGTGGAACACACATTTGACCACATTAATGACCACAGAATAATTGAGTCTACCATTTTCTTTATTTTTTCAAAATGTTTTTTCTGAAGAGTGTTGTCACCTTTTTAGCATCATGGTGGTTTGGAAGAGGTCGTAAATAAGATCTGTTTTCTAGTTACCATTGACACTTTTGAATTCATTTTATTATTATTATTAATTTATTTGGCTGCTTCGGGTTCCAGCCATGGCTAACGAGAGTCTCTTGGTTGCGTGCAGGATCTTCCGTTGCCCCTCCTTCTCTGCAGTTGTAGCTTAGTTGCTGCACAGCATGTGGGATCCTACTTCCTGTGAAGAGTGAAAGTTGCTCAGTCATGTCTGACTCTTTGACCCCATGGACTGGGACCTGCCAGGCTCCTCTGTCCATGTAATTTTCCCAGCAAGAATGGAGTGGGTTGCTGTCCCCTTCATCCATGTCCCCTGCACTGCAAGGTGGACTCCCAACTCCTAGACCATCAGGAAAGTCCCTTGAGTTCATTATTTTAACTCCACATCATAATTGTGTATTGAGGAAATCACATGAATGAAATATTTTATTTTGAATGTGGGAACTATTTAGTACAAAAAATGCATTTTCATTTCTCAAGGTTAGAAACCTAAGATATCTTTAAGAGTCAAATGAATCATCCTTTATACATCTTGAGTAAAATTGTTTCTATCATTCTTCACAATTGTTATATTATTGTCTGAGTCTAGTGGTTGTGATTCCTCTTTGCTAATAGTGAGGTCATCACCCAAGAATGCCTGTGCTTATGAGAAATTCAGCTATTACCCAGGAAAATCACAAAGCTGCTGCTTTTATATTGCTCTATTTCTGGCACCATCACTGCAGACACTCTACACTTAATGTTAACCAAGGACTTTCTCCTAATCGGGCAGAGATTAGAAGTACATGGGGTGTACAGGCACAACAATGGAAATTAAGCCTAGTTCTATCATTTGTTGTCCTTGTGATGGTGGAGAAGAAAGTGAATAATGAGCCTCCTGTACTGCTGTGACCATGCTGAGGTTGCTGTTGGTACATAGCCTCTGATACAGGCACAATAACATACTGAGCTTCAATCACTGACTGCCCACCTTGAGGTGGGCAACTTAAACCTTGCAGGAGGGGAAAAGTGGTATATATGTGGTTTTATCACTTATTACGCCATGTGACATTTTAATACTCTATGTTTTGCCAAGCTTAATTTTCCTTCCCTGCTCCTAGCATAACTGTGAGAGAGGGGAGAGAGTGTGTGTAATCATTACCCCTTTAATTTCGGTGCTGAAAACTGTGTTTTAGCTTATTTGTAATATACTACTTTTCTCACATCCAATTCTCCTGAGGTTTTTGCTGTTTTAAAAATTTTATTGCTATTTGTAAATGAAATTGGTCTATAATTTTAATATACTATATCATCTTTTTCAGGTCTTGGGTTGTTCTTTAAAAAAAATATTCAGTAGTTTTCCTGATTTTTCTGTTCTGGTAATTGTTTAAAGTAAAGTTAGGGTTAGGACTATCTGTTCCTTTAAGGCTTCATAAAAACCTCTGTGAGCCCATTAGGAGACCTGGAAGTATTTTGTGAAGGGCCTTTTTTGTATAATCTGTTTCCTTTTACTATGGAAATCAGTTGTCTATTATTATTATTATTTTTTAACTCAACTAAGGGCAATTATCGGAGAAGGCAATGGCACCCCACTCCAGTACTCTTGCCTGGAGAATCCCATGGATGGGGGAGCCTGGTAGGCTGCAGTCCATGGGGTCACTAAGAGTCGGACACGACTGAGCGACTTCACTTTCACTTTTCACTTTCATGCATTGGAGAAGGAAATGGCAACCCACTCCAGTGTTCTTGCCTGGAGAATCCCAGGGATGGGGGAGCCTGGTGGGCTGCCGTCTATGGGGTCGCACAGAGTCGAACACGACTGAAGCGACTTAGCAGTAGCAGCAGCAGCAAGGGCAATTATCTCAGTCGGTAAAGGATCCGCCTGCAATGCAGGAGACTGGGTTCAATTCCTGGGTGGGGAAGATTCCCTGGGTAAGGGATGGTCTACCCACTCCAGTATACTTGGGCTCCCCTTGTGGATCAGCTGGTAAAGAATCCGCCTGCAATGCGGGAGACCTGATTTCCATCGCTTGGTTGGGTAGATCCCTTGGGAAAGGGAAAGGCTACACACTCCAGTATTCTGGGGGGAATACTGGACTCCATGGACTACAGTCGGACACAACTGAATGACTTTCATTTCACTTCTCACTTGAAGGGCAATTAGTCCTCTTGTGAAGTGAAGTGAAGTAAAAGCCACTCAGTTGTGTCCAACTTTTTGTGACCCCATGGACTGTAGACTGCCGGGCTTCTCTGTTCATGGAATTCTCCAGATCAGAATACTGGGTAGCCTTTCCCTTCTCCAGGGGATCTTCCAAATGCAGGAATCGAACCTAGTTCTCTCGCATTGCAGGTGGATTCTTTACCAGCTGAACTACCAGGGAAACCCCCATCTTCTTATAGCTATGCTTAAAAAACAAAAAAAACTTCTTGTTACTTTTAATATACCACTTTTATACATTTTATTTTCTTCTAAAATTACAAGTTTTATTCAGGTTTTCAAATATATTTGCACACAAATGACTTTTTAAAATTTCCCTTTAATTTATTTTTTTGGTATACATACTTTCTCCTTTTTAAAAACTAGGTTATTTAATCATATGTTTCTTTCTAATTTATCAAAGCACAATTTATTTTGCTTTTTCATTTTTTAACTCAATAAATTCGGCTTTTATCTCTAATAATTTCTTCTATTTTATTTTAGATTGTTTTGTTTTATCTTTATGGATGCAAGTTTTGACATGCATTTGTTGTTTTATTGATAAAGGTATTTAATACTATGAATTTTTCTCTGTACAAAGCACTGCTTTGTACAGTATAGTACATCAGGATAAAGATATCCTGAATTTATAAAAATTTTTCAATATTAGATTTAAATTAACTTTTGATCTAGTAGATCTGCAAATAGAAATAATTCTGTGGCTGTTGCTTGATTTTTCTTTCCTGGTAGAAGTGAATTTTTTGAATATTGTTATTGATTTGTAACTTTATTACATGTGGCAGATTTACATTTGTGTATTTTTACTATGTGTTTGCTTATTTGTTTGAGTTAAGGTTGTCTGAGTTTTAGTGTCTAGTAAGTTTATTGGCACCTTGATCTACCAGAGTAAGATAATCATGTTAAAAATTCATATTGTTATATATTTCTGTTTCTCATTCTGTGTCTTTATAAATCCTGAGATTGGTAAGAACCTGGTGAGTTGCAGGAATTTCAAGAAAAAAAGATGTGAATAAAGCTTTCTGAATAAGAGATGATATTCAATGATATTAAGCAATATTCAGGGGTCAGGTTAGGAGGGTTTTGTAGTGCCTGATTAAGAGTTTTGGATTGTGTTCTCAGACAAAAAGCCCTTGAGGTGTTTTTGGAGGTCAGTAATGGGATACTGTGACTTGTGTGACTTTTGCTTGCTACATGGATGAGGCACTGGATGATGCAATGGACATGATGCACTCATGTCCATTGAGTCAGTGATGCCATCCAACCATCTCATCCTCTGCCATCCCCTTCTCATCCTGCCTTCAATCTTTCCTAGCTTCAGGGTCTTTTCCAATGAGTCAGTTCTTTGCATCAGGTCTCCAGAGTATTGGAGCTTCAGCATCAGTCCTTCCAATGAATATTCAGGACTGATTTCCTTTAGGATGGACTGGCTGGATCTCCTTGCAGTCCAAGGGACTCTCAAGGGTTTTCTCTAACACCACAGTTCAAAAGCATCAACTCGTCAGTGCTCAGCTTTCTTTATATTCCAACTCTCACATCCATACATGACTACTGGAAAAACCATAGCCTTGACTAGACGGACCTTTGTTGACAAACTAATGTCTCTGCTTTTTAATATGCTGTCCAGGTTGGTCATAACTTTTCTCCCAAGGAGCAAGCATCTTTTAATTTCATGGCTGCAATCAGCATCTGCAGTGATTTTGGAGCCCAAAAATATAAAATCAGCCACTGTTTCCCCATTTATTTGCCATGAAGTGATGGGACCGGATGCCATGATCTTCGTTTTCTGAATGTTGAGCTTTAAGCCAACTTTTTCACTCTCCACTTTCACTTTCATCAAGAGGCTTTTGAGTTCCTCTTCACTTTCTGCCATAAGGGTGGTGTCATCTGCATATCTGAGGTTATTGATATTTCTCCCAGAAATCTTGATTCCAGCTTGTGCTTCATCCTGCCCAGCATTTCTCATGATGTACTCTGCATATAAGTTAAATAAACAGGGTGACAATAAACAGCCTTGACGAACTCCTTTTCCTATTTGGAACCAGTCTGTTGTTCCATGTCCAGTTCTAACTGTTGCTTCCTGACCTGCATACAGGTTTCTCAAGAGGCAGGTCAGGTGGTCTGGTATTCCCATCTCTTTCAAAATTTTCCATCACAGTTTATTGTGATCCACACAGTCAAAGGCTTTGGCATAGTCAATAAAGCAGAAATAGATGTTTTTCTGGAACTCTCTTGCTTTTTCCATGATCCAGAGGATGTTGGCAATTTGATCTCTGATTCCTCTGCCTTTTCTAAACCCAGATTGAACATCTGGAAGTTCACAGTTGATGTATTGTTGAAGCCTGGCTTGGAGAATTTTGAGCATTACTTTACTAGCATGTGAGATGAGTGCAATTGTGTGGTAGTTTGAGCATTCTCTGGTATTCTTCCAGTTTTCAATTCAGTTCAGTCGCTCAATCATGTCCGACTCTTTGCGACCCCATGAATCGCAGGTTTTATTGAGATATAATTAATAAATAGCATTGTATAGGTATGTATAAGCATAATGGTTTGACTTACATCATGAAATGACGACTGCAATAGTGCTACATTGCTCAGTCACTTCAATCATATCTGACTCTGTGCAACCCTGTGGACTACAGCCTGCCAATCTCCTCTGTCCATGGGATTCTCCAGGCAAGAATACTGGAGTAGCTTGCCATGCCTTTTTCCAGGGCATCTTCGTGACCCAGGGACTGAAACCATGTCTCTTATATCTACCTGCATTGGCAAGCAGCTTCTTTACCTTCACCACCTTATCCATCATCTCACACACATATAAAATTTAAAAAAATAGAAAAAATATTTTCATTGTAATCAGAACTCTTTCATATATAATATATAGCAGTGTTAATTATCACGTTGTGCATTACATCTCCAATACTTATTTGTCTTATAAATGGAGTTTGTACCTTTTAACTGCCTTCATCCAAGTCTCTCTCCCCCACTTCCACCTCTGGTAATGATAAATCTGATCTCTCTTGCTATAAGTTTATTAGATTTTGAACTTTAATTGACCCACAATACTGTGACCTGCAACACTTGCATCACAGTCTTAACTACAGAGCCTTTTCCTACTCTAAGTCCTACTGAAAGCTAGTAGGATTCATGTTTTGTTTTTCATGACAAGAGATTCAAGATCTAATAATTTGTCTTTGGCTTTAGGGCCATGTCCTTGTTTAAACCTAACTACCTGACTACCATGACTAAAGGGCTTCCCAGGTGGTACTAGTGGTAAAGAACCTGCCTGTCAATTCAGGAGACATAGATTCAATTCGTGCATTGGGAAGATCACCTGGAGGAGCACATGGCAACCCACTCCAGTATTCTTGCTTGGAGAGTCCCATGCACAGAGGAGCCTACTTGGCTACAGTCCATAGGGTCGCAAAGAGTCAAACACAACTGCAGTGATTTAGCATGCACACACACACCAATTAGAAACATTTTATAGATGTGGGAGGACTCTAAATTTTCACATGGTTTATCTTTATACACTTGAAAACATATTTCTTATTCAGTTCAGTTCAGTTCAGTCGCTCAGTTGTGTCTGACTCTTTGTGACCCCATGAACCACAGAATGCCAGGCCTCCCTGTGCATCATCAACTCCCAGAGCTCAACCAAACCCATGTCCATCTAGTCAGTGATGACATCCAACCATCTCATCCTCTGTCGTCCCCTTCTCCTCCTGCCCTCAATCTTTCCCAGAATCAGGGTCTTTTCAAATGAGTCAGCTCTTCACATGAAGTGGCCAAAGTATGAGTTTCAGCTTCAGCATCAGTCCTTCCAGTGAACACCCAGGACTGATTTCCTTTAGGATGGACTGGTTGGATCCCCTTGCAGCCCAAGAGACTCTCAAAGAGTCTCCTCCAACACCACAGTTCAAAAGCATCAATTCTTCAGTGCTCAGCTTTCTTTATATTCCAACTCTCACATCCATACATGACCACAGGAAAAACCATACCCTTGACTAGATGGACCTTCTGCTTTTTAATATGCTGTCCAGGTTGGTCATAACTTTTCTCCCAAGGAGTAAGTGTCTTTTAATTTCATGGCTGCAGTCACCATCTGCAGTGATTTTGGAGCCCAGAAAAATAAAGTCTGACACTGTTTCCACTGTTTCCCCATCTATTTGCCATGAAGTAATGGGACTGGATACCATGATCTTAGTTTTCTGAATGTTGAGCCTTAAGCTAACTTTTTCACTGTCCTCTTTCACTTTCATCAAGAAGCTTTTTAGTCCTTCTTCACTTTCTGCCATAAGGGTGGTGTCATCTGCATATCTGAGGTTATTGATATTTCTCCCAGAAATCTTGATTCCAGCTTGTGCTTCATCCAGTCCAGCGTTTCTCATGATGTACACTACATATAAGTTAAATAAGCAGGGTGACAATATACAGCTTTGATGTACTCCTTTTCCTATTTTGAACCAATCTGTTGTTCCATGTCCAGTTCTAACTGTTGTTTCCTGACCTGCATACAGGTTTCTCAAGAGGCAGGTCAGGTGTTCTGGTATTCCCATCTCTTTCAGAATTTTCCAGTTTATTGTGATCCACACAGTCAAAGGCTTTGGCATAGTCAATAAAGCAGAAATAGATGTTTTTCTGGAACTCTCTTGTTTTTTCCATGATCCAGGAGATGTTGGCAATTTGATCTCTGGTTCCTCTACCTTTTCTAAAACCAGCTTGAACATCTGGAAGTTCACAGTTCACTTATTGTTGAAGCCTGGCTTGGAGAATTTTGAGCATTACTTTACTAGCATGTGAGATGAGTGCAATTATGTGGTAGTTTGAGCATTCTTTGACATTACCTTAGGGATTGGAATGAAAACTGACCTTTTCCAGTCCTGTGGCCACTGCTGAGTCTTCCAAGTTTGCTGGCATATTGAGGGCAGCACTTTCACAGCATCATCTTTCAGGATTTGAAATAGCTCAACTGGAATTCCATCACCTCCACTAGCTTTGTTCATAGTGATGCTTTCTAAGGCCCACTTGACTTCACATTCCAAGATGTCTGACCCTAGGTGAGTGATCATACCATCGTGATTATCTGGGTCATGAAGATCTTTTTTGTAACAGTTCTTCTGTGTATTCTTGCCATCTTCTTAATATCTTCTGTTTCTGTTAGGTCCCTACCATTTCTGTCCTTTATTGTGCCCTTCTTTGAATGAAATATTCCCTTGGTATCTCTAATTTTCTTAAAGAGATCTCTAGTCTTTCCTATTCTATTGTTTCCTCTATATCTTTACACTGATCTCTGAGGAAGGCTTTCTTATCTCTTCTGCTCTTCTTTGGAACTCTGCATTCAAATGGGTATATCTTTCCTTTTTCCCTTTGCTTTTCACTTCCCTTCTTTTCACAGCTATTTGTAAGGCCTCCTCAGACAGCCATTTTGCTTTTTTGCACTTTTTTTTTCCCGCCTTGGGGATGGTCTTGATTCCTGTCTCCTGTTAATGTCAGGAACCTCCATCCTAGTTCATTAGTTTAGGTCTCTCTTGAATTCAAGTCATCTCTTTCTTTGGGAGAAATGTAAATGTATATTGTTGTCCATTCCATGTGAGTACAATTTTTTTTTTTCTTTTGCAAAAATTTTCTTTGTTTGCTGATACATAAAAGAATGTTGCTCATCAAGTTAGTTGTCACAAGCCATGTACCTGAGTTCTTAAAAATCTACTTGAGCAAATCTGACCATCTGACATTTTAGCTAAACTTTGATATAATTCATGTATGAACTAGCAGTAGCCTATAGTTGTTGGCCAGATTTGAACTGGATTATACCAGTAGCTTTCCAGCTCGGGGAAAGGGTCTGCAGGACTGGTATTTATTGTTCATGATGATGCTTTAAGCTCTTAGCTACTATTCAACTCATATCTTGTCTTCAAAGGCCTTTGAAACATCTGGACATTCTTCTTGACATGCATAGTTACCTAAGTAAATGACCAAATGTCCCTTGTAAGTGCTGGGGAGCCATTACCATTTATACTTGACATGATTTTTCAGGGATCTTGTGTCTGGATAAGTGATCACCAATGTATGCATTAATTTCTGTATCTGAAAACTGCCTCAAATTTTACATTTCTACATAGGATCATGGTTTTCATTGGAATGACTGGTTTCTGTCTCCCAGGCATTTATCTGTGATTTATTGAGCTGTCACAATCTGAGAATTAACATTGTTTTATGACCATTTCTTTTGTACTTCCACATATTGTATTCTACTATCTCTAGAAATCTCATCTATCAGGGCACCTTGAAGGTCATAATGATCCTGGTGGCTACTGCAATAATCAGTACCCTTGGATTCTGGAGTTTAAAAGTTGTTACCTCTTGTTTTCGGATTCTACTATCCCTATAGCCATAACAAGGCCAAGTTATTTAACAGAGGTTTATCTTCCTCTCAGGACTGGCTGCAGAGAATCCATAACTGAATATCTTTGTGATATTCACACAACAGTGCTTTTCACATGGACTTGGTAAATGGTATGCTTTGACTTTCTCATGAAACATAATCATTTGGTGAGTGTTCTGCATGTGCCTATCATGCTCATATCACTGAAACTGCATGCTTCTCTTCACCTCTTTCCATGGAAACTGTGCATTTCAACTTTGCACAGTGTGCCCATTGCTTTTCTCAAGATTTTAGTGGTCATTTTAGTTGTAGGTTTAAACCATCCATGGGAACCTTGTCAGGGTTTTATATCTAGTTATTTTGGGAGAATACTCCCATATCAATAAATTCTTGTCTATCCAAACTCATAATTTAGCCTTCCTAATCACTCTTAACATCCAGTTGCATGTGTACATCTCTTCCTGGGGCATAAACAATACTAGTGCCATTTATTTTTCATGACTATTCAATTTATTTATCCTTCCCAATATTCTAATTGTGCATGCGAATTATGACTGCTTATCTTATTGGAGATTTGCATTTCATTATAAACTTCATATTTAACTCCTAAAATGTGTTTGAGAATCAGAACATAATTTAGGGCTAAGTGACTTGACCCAGGTGTTATTCACTGAACTATATGCCCCCCAAATTCATATGTTAAAGTCCTAACTCCTGGTGCCTCAGAATGTAACTGTATTAGAAAGTAGAATTTTAAAGACACAATTGAGTTAAAATAAGGTCATTATGCTGCTCCCTAATTTAATATGACTTGTCCTGATAAGAAGAGGATGTTTAGATGGAGATGGCTACAGAGGGAAGACCAGGTGAAGACACCATTTACAAACTGAGAAGTTTCAGTGGAAACCAAAAGAAACCTTGCCAAAACTTTGATCTTGGGCCTAGCCTCCACAATAGTGAGGAAATTAATTTCTGTCATTTAGAAAACTCAGTATGTGGTACTTTGGGTAGCTATAGAAAACTAATACACCAGAAATGAAATATCCTGCTTTGCTTAGAATTCCTTTTAATTCACTCAAAACATATTTTTTTCTTTCATTCTTGGGTTGGAAGACACATTTGTTGCAACACTTTCCTTGTGTAAGTAGCAGTTTGGAGAAGTGGATCTAAGTATTGATCCTTATTCTTAGGATTTGAAGTGAACTTCTGTTTTTTACTTTCTCTTAACTTTGCATCAGAGAAGGCAATGACACCCCACTTCAGTACTCTTGCCTGGAAAATCCCATGAATGGAGGAGCCTGGTAGGCTGCAGTCCATGGGGTCGCTAAGAGTCGGACACGACTGAGCAACTTCACTTTCACTTTTTACTTTCATGCATCGGAGAAGGAAATGGCAAACCACTCCAGTGTTCTTGCCTGGAGAATCCCAGGGATGGGGGAGCCTGATGGGCTGCCATCTATGGGGTCGCACAGAGTCAGACACGACTGAAGCAACTTAGCAGCAGCAGCAGCAGCAACTTTGCATTGTTTCACTTAAAACATGCCCTTATGAAATATGAAAGGAAGAAGAGATGACTATAGACATTTAAAGAAAACAACACAGAAAATATTAAATTTGTATTGTTATGAATTACTCATTAGTCAACAAAAGATTTGCCAGCCCTACATATCTCAAAGAAAGGATACATACAAAGATGCAGTTATGTTGCAGAAACCGGGACTCGAAAAACCAAGCACCACACTCAGAGAGTTGGAGAACTCAGGTTTATTACGCCAGTGGGCCCAGAGGAGTTAACACTGTAAACTCTGAGACCCAAACAAAGGGATTACAGACTTTTTATAGACAGACTGTAGAGGGCAACACTAGCTGCTAATAGGCTGACTTGAACTAAGGGGTTTTGTGTGCACGGCAACAGTGATCAAGATGGGAAGGGGGATGCCTGACTTGGACAGGCATCATTAAGCAAGTTTGCAGGAGCCAGGAGATTGCAAAGAGTGAGTGAGTGAGATAAACTCCAGTTCCTAGTATTTCAAGTCCTCATTTTCTGAGGCTACATGACCTATGTGATTTAGACTTTGCAAGGGGCAAGCTGAGTTACAGAGGCAGAAAGAGAAGGAGGTTATGTAAAATTTTAACTTTTCCTCTTCAATTACACATTATTGAACTCAGATTTTGAAGTTGTTCATTATCTGGACTTTAACATATACATACTTAAAATGGACATTTATTGTGTGTATCTGTGTTCATCTTAAGATCATATAATAGCCCTATAAAAATAATGCATTGGGCATGCTTGGGTGCTAAGTCGCTTCAGTCTTGTCTGACTCTTTGTGACACTATGGATTATAGTCCTGCCAGGTGTCTCTGTCGAAGGGATTCTTGAGACAAGAATACTGGAGTGGGTTTCCATGCCCTCCTTCAGGGGATCTTCCCAACCCAGGAATTGAACACACATCTCTTAAGTCTCCTGCATTGTCAAGCATGTTCTTTACCACTGGTGCAACTTGGGAAGCCCCAAAGATAATGCACTAATAGAAATCAAATTAGAGCTTAGCTAAAATGTTGGATTCTGAAACTATAACTGGGGCAATGAGACCTTTGGAGATTACCTCTTTTCTATACGATTTTTAAGAAATGATTTTATATTTAAATCATGCACTTCAGCTATGCCTTTTCAGCTTTCCTAACTTCATTTTAGAATCTCATTTAAAACTAGTTTAGACTCTCGGTTTTGTGTATGAACCATGAAGCATAATTATATAAATCTGAGTCTGGCATGCAAGGGATTGTTGAGTAGATTTGCCCATCTGAGAAATAGATCTATTACCAAACAGAACTGGTTCTTTGAGACATGGAACTTTACAGCTCTTAAATTACAGGGTTTTATTTGAAGCCCCTCTCCATGGTACTTTTAATAAATGGCAGAGCTCTCCTGATTTGCAGTCACACAAGCCTCTGATAGCTACAAAGTTCCCACTGCCTCAGTGGCCACTGTCAACCTTTGAGGATCATTTTGGGTAACTGCCCAGTTATGTCCCCCAAATTTTGTGTACAAAACACAGATTACATGCGAGTTTAAGGTATCAAAATCATCCATTACAAATTTTATATAAATCTGTACAACTGTTTTTTAGGTATTACTGTAATAGAAGAAGAAAACCTAATTTCATTTGTGTATATTTTCACTATCAACAGTTATAACAGAATTTCATGAGCAAACCATTTGATGATCGGGTTCTATGTTTGTTACAACTGTTGCAGAGGTATTGGCAATATAACCTGTATTGTGTTATCTGTGGGTAATTTACTGGGCAACAAGAATAGAACAAACTCCAGAATTTATTTATGTAATCCATCCATTCATTATTTACGTAATCCATCCATCCATTCATAAATTTGATTTCAGTTCAGTTCAGTCGCTCAGTTGTGTCCTACTCTTTGAGACCCCATGAACTGCAGCATGCCAGGCCTCCCAGTTCATCATCAACTCCCGGAGTTCACCCAAACCCATGTCCATCGAGTCGGTGATACCATCCAACCATCTCATCCTCTGTCATCCCCTTCTCCTCCTGCCCTCAATCTTTCCCAGCATCAGGGTCTTTTCAAATGAGTCAGATCTTCGCATCAGGTGGCCAAAGTATTGGAGTTTCAGCTTCATCATCAGTCCTTCCAATGAATATTCAAGACTGATTTCCTTTAGGATGGACTGATTGGATCTCCTTGCAGTCCAAGGGACTCTCAAGAGTCTCCTCCAACACCACATTTAAAAAGCATCAATTCTTCGGTGCTCAGCTTTCTTTAGAGTCCAACTCTCACAGCCATACGTCACTACTGGAAAAACCATAGCCTTGACTACACGGACCTTTGTTGACAAAGCAATGTCTCTGCTTTTCAATATGCTGTACAGGTTGATCATAACTTTCCTTCCAAGGAGTAAGTGTCTTTTAATTTCATGGCTGCAATCACCATCTGCAGTGATTTAGGAGCCCAGAAAAATAAAGTCACCCACTGTTTCCACTGTTTCCCCATCTATTTCCCATGAAGTGATGGGACCAGATGCCATGATCTTAGTTTTCTGAATGTTGAGCTTTAAGCCAACTTTTTCACTCTCCTTTTTCATTTTCATCAAGAGGCTCTTTAGTTCTTCTTCACTTTCTGCCATAAGGGTGGTGTCATCTGCATATCTGAGGTTATTACTATTTCTCCCGGCAATCTTGATTCCAGCTTGTGCTTCCTCCAGCCCAGTGTTTCTCATGACTATAAATCAAATTACACAGAATCAAAGAATGCTGATTTTATCTTTAAGCACTTTGAAGAACCAGTAATTTTTCTTAAAATCAATCTTGAAAGATGTATAAAAGTGTCATGTGTGTTTCAATGGATATGTTAAATCAAGATATTTTGTTCTTGACTGTGACTTTAAAAACGGATATCTTTGTGGGTAGGTAAAATTGATTATATTTGTAAATAATAAATATATTCAAATGAATTACAATTCTAGTTGGTGGTATAGTTTAATTTTATATAAGCCCTTATATAATTTCATAGGCTACCTGAGATCCATTTATCCATTTATTATTTATCACAATTTAGCCAATTGTGATATGATATCACTATTAGATTTGGACAAAATAGATACAAAGGTTTGCTTGTTTAAGTTGAAAGTTTAAGTAATGTGATCTCCAGACCTTGTCTTTGGGGGTTAAGATCCTATTCTGAACAAGAAGGAAAAACAAAAGATAATTATACCATTGATTCTCTTAATTAACATTTTCTTGCATTGAATACACTTTAACAAAAGAACACAATAACAATTATAGTTGCTCACAAAGGATTATAGAAATGGTAAAAAGGCCAGCTTGAAAATGCCTATTTTTAATCTTCCAGAGAGAAACTGTACTCTTTCATTTCTGTTGTACTAGAGTATAAGAAATCAATGACAGGTACATCTCTCTTTGGAATAACTTTTATAACCCTCTCTCACAAAAAGTCTCTATTCTCAGCATGCCACCCACAGTTCACTAACTCTGAACTAGTCATGTCCATCCCCAGTGCAACTAGGTTGTTTCAGCTCTCTCTAGTGGAAAAATCCCCCGAGACTTCTTTGCTGAGCTATTTCCAGTTGCTCTTCTTGTAATAAAGATGACTTTTTAGGAGCCAGCCATGCTGCTCATCAAATGAATTTCAGAGCTTACTTATTTTTTTTTTTAACATTTTGAAGGTCATCTAGTATATATTTTGAAAAATAAAAATACTGCCTAAAAATTGTTCATTTTATTCCTGTGTTTTATTGCTTCAGAATTCTTATGTAATTGTGTCTTATATCCTTTTATTATTTTGCAAATGTGAGAGTTTCTTCTTTAAGAAATAACAGTATTTTCAGACATGACTGTCATTAGTAACACAGTGGATTTCTTTATTATAGTATTTGTCTTAAATAGTTATAATAACAAAATTTGATGAGGACATAACTTTGCTCCCATTATGATGCAGGTTTCCAGGTAATTTATTGTATTTCTAAAGATTAATTTGTTCCTAGGTGGCTCAGTGGTAAAAAATTCACCTGAAGGAGACACAGGAGACCTGGGTTGGATCCTTGGATTGAAGAAGATCCCTTGGAGGAGGAATGGGGAAACCACTCCAGTATTCTTGCCTGGAAAATTCCATGGACAGAGGAGCTTGGTGGGCTGCAGTCCATTGGCTTGCAAAGAGTTGCACATGACTGAGTACACACACACACACACACACACACACACATGCAGTATATATGTGTATATTTATATATACAAAATGCACTGTTGTTTTTTCATATGTATTCAAACTGTATAAATGAAATGGTTTTTCATTATCCAGCCATTTCTGATTTTACTTAACAAGTTTTTTCATGTATATACATTCATATTTATAAATATATATACACATGAATTGAATATATATATATGGCCCTGGTTCATTCATTCAAACTAGCAATAAAGTGAGATGCATGATGTTCCACATTGTATTTATAATACCTAAAAATATATAAGCTGTTTTGTTTTTATTGCTCCAAGCAATGCTATTATTAACAGTTTTATGCATATGCTTCTGCATATAGTGTGGATATTTTCTTTAGGAGTAAAACCACTGGTTAAATATATGTATAGTTTCAACTTTATTACATTTTTTTAAATTCTGTCTAGCTACATTAGCTAGGGTATTTTTCTGCAATGTTGAAATGCAGTGATGACTGTGGACACCACACATGATTCATGACTTTAGTGAGAATGCACTGAGTACTTCATTATTACATTATTTATTGAACACATGTATTTCCTTACTCTGTTTTCTGATATGGCCTAGAATCAATTATATCTCAGTAGGAATGCATATCTAGTTCCCAGGTTTGGGGTTTTAATATCATTCTACAATAAAAGGAACCAGGGCTCTTAGAAGTAGTGGCTGATTCAGGGACTGGGACATTGGAATATATAAGCATGGACTAGCTTGTGCCAGAAAGGAAGGAGAAATTCAAAAAACCCAAATCCTGCAATGATTATGGAGTCAACTGAAAAAAGCCTCCAAAGGTCAAATATGAAACAAGTTTAACAATAAAATAACAAAATACTGGATCATAACCTAAAGTATAAGATAAATATGTGTTACTTCATACTTATATAAACAAAAAAACATAAATAAACAAATAATTGAAAAAGTTAACAAATGGGAAAGAAGAGACAAATGTTGATGCAGAAAAATGACCATTTATGTAAGCACTTTACCTTGAAGAAGGAAGAACATAATAATGCACATTTCTTATGCATGGGCTGATCTAGTGTCCTTCGTCGTGAGCAAAATATGGGGGAATAAAGTAACTTAAAGAAAACTGAAAGTACTTTCTCAGCCAGGTGATCAAGGTTGGCATCACCAGAGATGTCATGTTGGTACTAGGTACTCCTCATATTATGGTATGAAAATAGGACTTTATGTCAGTGGTTTTCATCCCCCAAACATAAATCCCAGGTTATAGAGAGAAAAACATGAGCCAGATTTCAATAAAAGGATACTCTACAAAATATCTGATCAGTTCAGTTCAGTCACTCAGTCGTGTCCAACTTTTTATAACCCCAGGCTACCCTGTCCACCACCAACTCCCAGAGCTTGATCAAGCTCATGTCCATCTAGTCAATGATGCTATCCAACCATCTCATCCTCTGTCTTCTCCTCCTCATCCTGCCCTCAATCTTTCCCAGCTTCAGGGTCTTTTCCAACAAGTCAGTTCTTCACATCAGGTAGCCAAAGTATTGGATCTTCAGCTTCAGCATCACTCCTTCCAATGAATATTCAGGACTGATTTCCTTTAGGATTGACTGGTTGGATCTCCTTGCAGTCCAAGGGACTCTCAAGAGTCTTCTCCAACACCATAGTTCAAAAGCATCAATTCTTCAGCGCTCAGCTTTCTTCACAGTTCAACTCTTACATCCATACATGACTACTGGAAAAACCATAGCATTGACTAGACAGACCTTTGTTGGCAAAGTAATGTTTCTGCTTTTTTAATATGCTGTCTCGTTTGGTCATAGCCTTTCTTCCAAGGAGCAAGGGTCTTTTAATTTCACAGCTGCAGTCACCATCTTGCAGTGATTTTGGAGCCCAAGAAACTAAAGTGTCTCACTGTTTCCATTGTTTCCCTATTTGTCATGAAGTGATGGGACTGTATGCCATGATCTTAGTTTTTTCAATGTTGAGCATTAACCCAGCATTTTCACTCTCCTCTTTCAATTTCATCAAGAGTCTCTTTAGTTCCTCTTCACTCTCTGCCATAATGGTGGTGTCATCTGCACATCTGAGGTTATTGATATTTCTCCTGCAATCTTGATTCCAGTTTGTTTCATCCAGTCTGGCACTTCACATGATGTACTCTGCATATAAGTTAAGTAAGCAAGGTGACAATATACAGCCTTGACGTACTCCTTTCCTGTTTTGGAACCAGTCTGTTGTTCCATGTCCAATTCTAATTGTTGCTTCTTGACCTATATACAGATTTCTCAGGAGGCAGATAAGGTGGTCTGGTATTCCCATCTCTTGAAGAATTTTCCACAGTTTGTATGATTCATGCAGCCAAAGGCTTTAGTATAGTCAATGAAGCAGAAACAGGTGTTTTTCTGGAACTCTTTTGCTTTTTCAATGATCCAATCGATGTTGGCAATTTGATCTCTGGTACCTCTGCCTTATCTAAATCCAGCTTGAACATCTGGAAGTTCACAGTTCATGTACTGTTGAAGTCCCGCTTAGAGAATTTTGAGCATTACTTTGCTAGCATGTGAAATGAACGTAATTGTGCAGTAGTTTGAATATTTTTTGGCATTGCCTTTCTTTGGGATTGGAATGAAAACTGACCATTTCCAGTCCTGTGGCCACTGCTGAGTTTTTCAAATGCTCGCATATTGGGTGCAGCACTTTCACAGCATCGTCTTTTAGAATTTAAAATAGCTCAACTGGAATTCCATCACCTCTACTAGCTTTGTTCATAGTGATGCTTCCTAAGGCCCACTTGACTTCACATTCCAGGATGTCTGACTCTGGGTGAGTGATCACACCATCGTGATTATCTGGGTCATGAAGATCTTTTTTGTATAGTTCTTCTGCGTATTCTTGCCATGTCTTCTTAATATCTTCTGCTTCTTTCAGCTCCATAATGTTTCTGTCCTTTATTGAGCCCTTCTTTGCATGAAATATTCCTTTGGTATCTCTAATTTTCTTGAAGAGATCGCTAGTCTTTTCCATTCTACTGTTTTCCTTTATTTCTTTGCATTGGTCACTTACTAAGGCTTTCTTATCTCTCTTTGCTCTTCTTTTGAACTCTGCATTTGGATGGATGTATCTTTCCTTTTCTCTTTGACTTTAGCTTTCTTCTTTTCTCAGCTATTGTAAGGTCTCCTCAGACAACCATTTTGCCTTTTTGCATTTCTCCTTCTTGGGGATAGTTTTTTTCACCACTTCCAGTACATTGTAATGGGCCTCCATCCATAGTTCTTCATGCACTCTGTGTATCAGATCTAATCCCTTGAATCTATATGTCACTTCCATTGTAAGGGATTTGATTTAGGACACTCTTCAAAGCTGTAAAGGCTATTAAAATAAAAATCTGATAAAACACCACAGTGGTGGCTCAGTGGTAGAGAATCTGCCTGTCAGTGCAGGAAACATGGGTTCATTCTCTGGGTCAGGAAGATACTCTGGAGAAGGAAATGATATCCCACTCTAATATTCTTGCCTGAAAAATCCCATGGATAGAGGAGCCTGGTAGGCTAAAGTCCATAAAGTCCCGAAAGAGTTGGACATGATTTAGGGGCTAAACAATAACAACAACAAGAGCAGGAGCTTAAGAAAATGTGATTACTAAATGTAGTGAAGTATTTGGAATGGAATCCTGGAATATAAAATAGGAAAAAAAATTAGGTTATCATTAAGAATGGATGGTTAATGAAATTATATTAGATTTCTCCTGAGAATCAGAGTCAATCACACACATACATACATACAGAGATTTATTATAAGAACTAGATCATGTGTTTATGGAGCTGAGGTCCCATGATCTGTACTCTGTAAGATCAAAAACTAAGAAAGCAATGATATAACTAAGTCAGTTTAAGGCCCAATGCCTGATAAACTAGATAGGAGGCAAGTGATAATGCAAATTCTAATCTGAATCTAAAGCCAGAGATCCAGTGGCACAAATTTTCATTTCTGATGGCAAGAAATAATTGATGTCTCAGCTCAAAGAGAGAGAGTTTGTTCTTTTCCTTTTTTTTAAATTAAGCACTCAACAGACTGGATAATAGCCACTTACACTGAAGATGGTGATCATTTTCTACTCACTTTACTAATTCAAATGCTCATCTCTTCCAGAACCACACTCACAGACATGCCTAAAAATAGACATCTCTCTGGGTATCTCGTAGTGCAGTCATGTTGACAGATAAAATTAACCATCACAACAACATATCAATATTGGGTCATTAAATGAACAGATTTATCATGCTTATGTGTTGTTGTTGTTCTTCAACTCTTTGCAACCCCATGGACTGCAGCTTGCCATGCTCCCCTGTCCTTCACTATCTCCCAGAGTTTCCTCAAATTCATGTCCAATGAATTGGCGATAATATCCCATCAAATCGCCAAAATACTGGAGCTTCAGCTTCAGCATCAGTCCTTCCAGTGAGAATTCAGGGTTGATATCCTTTAGGATGGATTGGTTGGATCTCCTTGAAGTCCAAAAGACTTTCAAAAGTCTTTTCAACACCGCAGTTTGAAAGCATCAGTTCTTCGGTGCTCAGCCTTTTACACGGTCCGAATCTAACGTCCGTACATGACTACTGGAAAAACCCATAGTTTTGACTAGATGGACCTTTGTTAGAAAAGTGATGTCTCTCCTTTTTAATAGTTGTGTGAAGTATTATTAATATGGGAAATTGACAGCTACTTTCTGTACTACCTTAGCAATTTTTCTGAAAATCTAAAACTTTTTTTAATGAAGCTTTTATTTTAAAATAGGTATTAAAATATTTTAATGCAATCTTCTTAAATATAAACTTTTTTTTCTTTTCCTGCTTTACTAAGATTTTTTTTTACTATGAATTTGTGATGAAAGCTACTATACACTTTTATCATATACTGATGCTATCATTCTATTTCCTTTTTTGATCTGATAAGACATGGGGTAAATTACATTAATTGCTTTTCAAATATTGAGGCATCTTCATTAGTCAGAATGTTACAGAATATGCTGAAGTAAAAAAGAAAGAAAGAAAGAAAGAAAAAAAAAAAACTTCCTAATTTCAGTGACTTGAAAATCAAAGGTTTCTATTTCTCTTGAAGAAAATATTTCTTTCTTTTCAGGGAGCACTGTGATCCATGTCATTATCACACAGGTGACCCTAGTTAGAGGACTTTTATCATCTGGTTGTCACTGGACACTATGAAAACTGAAATAAGATCAAAGGCACTGGAAGACATTTTTGAAGGATATTTTTGTTGGATTGTTTCTTGTGCCATCTCTAGTCTAGAATGTAGTCTCTCCCACGAATGTTTAGTTTCAGATAGTGTATTATTGAGGAGAAGGCAATGGCACCCCACTCCAGTACTCTTGCTTGGAAAATCCCATGGAGAACAGAGGAGCCTGGTAGGCTGCAGTCCATGGGGTCGCTACAAGTCAGACACGACTGAGCGACTTCACTTTCACTTTTCACTTTCATGCATTGGAGAAGGAAATGGCAACCGACTCCAGTGTTCTGCCTGGAGAATCCCAGGGACGGTGGAGCCTGGTAGGCTGCCATCTATGGGGTTGCACAGAGTCGGACACGACTGAAGCGACTTAGCAGTAGCAGCAGCAGTGTATTATTGTATTCTAAAAGCCCCACTTGACTTGTTTCTCATTACATACGTGTTTTCACCTTGATGTAGTTGCTGAGTTTTAAAATGGTATCTGAGAGGAATGAGAAAAGTGCTTGGTAGACTCATGAAACCAAAGGGAAGAGTGCTATAAAGTGAAGATCAGTGTCCCTTAAGGAGAAAGAGTCTAGAAACAACTGGAGGCATTCAACTGGGATTCATATGGGCTCTATACAAGGACCAAGTGTGAAGTGGAATTCAACTTGTCCTTAGCAGGACTTAAGCTTATCCTTGAATCCTGGAATTTCCCTGATTAGATCAAAGTTACACTGAATTGCTGTTTCCCTGTGCTAGCAGCTTTTTAGAACCGAAAAACAAATCCTGTCCAGAAGAATATAAATTCACTCAGTATCTTAAATTGTAGCTATGATTTTTATTTGTAATGTCTGGTACTTAATTCATGAAAAGATGATTCTTGACCATTAGAGCCAAAAAATGGAAACAGACAAGGACCCATAGGAAATCTAGATAATGGAGTTATATATACAGACTTTAGATTAGCCTATTTAATAAACTTCAGAATTGCAAAATATACTGGAGAAAAGTGTGGAGTATAAGAGGAATTCAAATTTTTTAATTGAATTTTTCTATCTACTCAAATTTTTCTCAGTGATGCTCAATCTTCTATAAAAGTAATCAGCTTTGGTTTATTTGAAATTTCCTTATTTCAATTTCAACTTTAATCCATTTTGAGTTTATCTTTGTGTATGGCATTAGGAAGTGTTCTACTTTCATTCTTTTACATATAGCTAACCAATTTTCCCAGCACCATTTATTGAAGAGGCTGTCTTTGCCCCATTGTATATTCTTGCCTGCTTTGTCAAAAATAAGGTACCATAGGTGCATGAGTTTATTTCTGGCCCTTCTATCTTGTTCCATTGCTCTATGTTTTTGTTTTTATGCCAGTAACATACTGTCTTGATGACTGTAGCTTTGTAGTGTAGTCTGAAGTCAGGAAGGTTGATTCCTCCGGCTCCTTTCTTCTTTCTCATGACTGCTTTGGCTATTTCATGTCTTTTATGTTTCCATATGAATTGTGAATTTTTTTTTTTTTTTTTTAGTTCTGTGAAAAATGTCATTGCTAATTTGATAGGGACTGCACTGAATCTGTAGATTGTGTTTGGTAGTATAGTCATTTTCACAATATTGATTCTTCCTACCCAGGAACATGGAATATCTCTCCATCTGTTTATGTCATCTTTGATTTCTTCCATTAGTGTCTTATAATTTTTTGTGTACAGTTCTTTTGTCTCTTTGGGTATGTTTATTCCTAGATATTTAATTCTTTTTGTTGCAATGGTGAATGGAACTGATTCCTTAATTTCTATTTTTGATTTTTCATTGTTATAATATAGAAACACAAGTGATTTCTGTGTATTGATTTGTATCCTGCAACTTTGCTAAATTCACTGATTAGCTCTAGTAATTTTCTCAAACAATCTTTAGGTTTTTCTATATACAGTCATTGTATATATAAAGTCACTGTATATACATTCTATATACAGTGTATATATATATGTATAAATATGTATATATATATACACACATTTTACATATGCATATATATGTATATATACATTGTATACATATACAGTCACTGTATATACATTCTATATACAGTCATTCTATATACATACATCTACATCATGTCATTGGCAAACAGTGAGAGTTATTTCTTCATTTCTTTTTTTTTTCTCTGATTACCGTAGCTAGGACTTCTAGAACTGTGCTGAATAATAGTGGTGAAAGTGGACACCATTGTCTTGTTCCTGATCTTAGGGGGGAATGCTTTCAGTTTTTCACCATTTAGAATAACAGCTTATCATATATTGCATTTACTATGTTGAGGTAGGTTACTTCTATTCCCATTTTTTTTTGAAGAGTTTTAATCATAAATGAGTGAAGAATTTTATCAAAGGCTTTTTCTCCAACTATTGAGATTATCATACGGTTTTTATCTTTAGATTTGTTAATATGGTGTATCTCATTGATTGATTTGAGTATATTGAAGAATCCTTGCATTCCTGATATAAACCCAACTTGTGTATGAGCTTTTTGATGTGTTGTTGAAGTATGTTTGCTAAAATGTTGTTGAGGAGTTTTGCATCTATGTTCATCAGTGATATTGGCCTGTAGTTTTCTTTTTTGTGTTGTCTTTGGTTTTGGTATCAAGGTGATGGTGGCCTAGTAAAATGAGTTTGGAAGTGTTCCTTCCTCTGCAATTTTTTGAAAGAGTTTTAAAAAGATAGGCATTAGCTCTTCTTTAAATGTTTGATAGAATTCTCGTGTGAAGCCATGGAGTCCTGGACTCTTGTTTTTTGGGAGATTTTTTATCACAGCTTCAATTTCAGTGCTTATAATTGAGTTGTTCATAATTTCTAGTTCTTCCTGGTTCAGTCTTAGCAGATTGAACTTTTCTAAGAATCTGTCCATTTCTTCTGGGTTATCCATTTTATTGCCATACAATTGTTCATAATAGTCTCTTATAATCCTTTCTATTTCTGCATTGTCTGTTATAACCTCTCCTTTTTAATTTCTAATTTTTTTGGTTTGATTCTTCTTTTTATTTTTGATGAGTCTGGCTAAAGGCTTGTCGCTTTTGTTTATCTTCTCAAAGAACCAGCTTTTAGTTTTATTAATCTTTACTATTGTTTCTTTCATTTCTTTTTCATTTATTTCTGCTCAGATCTTTGTGATTTTTTTCCTTCTACTAATTTTGCAGGTTTTTGTTGTTGTTGTTCTTTTTCCAGTTGCTTTAGGTGTAAAGTTGAAAGTTTTGAAAGTTTAGTCACTCAGTCATGTCCAACTCTCTGCAACCCCATGGACTGTAGACTATCAGGCTTCTCCATCCATGGGATTTTCCAGGCAAGAGTACTGGAGTGGGTTGCCATTTCCTTCTCCAGAGGACCTTCCCAACCAAGGGATCAAACCTGGGTCTCCCACATTGTAGGCAGATGCTTTACTGTCTGAGCCACCAGGGAAGTCTAGGTATAAAGTTAAGTTGTCTATTTGATGTTTTTCTTGTTTCTTGATGTAGAATTTTATTGCTATAAACTTCCTTCTTAAAACTGCTTTTGTTGCTTCCCATAGGTTTTGAGTTGTCATGTTTTCATTGTCATTTTTTTCTAAAATTTTTTAAATTTCCCTTTATAATTCTTCAGTAAGCTGCTGGTTATTTAGAAACATATTATTTAATTTCCATGTGTTTGTGTTTCTTACAGTTTTTTTTTTTTTTTTTCTTGTAATTGATATCTAGTCTCATAGTGTTGTGGTTGGAGAAGATGCCTGATACAATTTCAATTTTCTTAAATTTACTGATATTTGATTTGTGACCCAAAATGTAGTCTATCCTGGGGAATATTCCATGTGTACTTGAAAAGAAGGTGTATTCTTCTGCATTTGGATGGAATGTCCTGAAGGTATCAATGAGATCCATCTCATCTAATGTATCACTTAAGACTTGTGTTTCCTTATTGATTTCATGTTTTAATGATCTGTTCATTGGTGTGAGTGGGGTGTTAAAGTCTACTATTAATGTGTTACTGTCAATTTCTCCTTTATGTCTGTTAGTGTTTGTCTTATGTATTGAGGTGCTCCTCTGTTGGGTGCATAAATATTTACAATTGTATGTCTTCCTTCTGGATTGATCCCTTGAACATTATGTAGTGTCCTTCTTTATCTCTTGTTATCATCTTTAAGGTCTATTTTGTCTGATATGAGGATTGCTACTCCAGCTTTCTTTTGCTTCCCATTTGCATGGAATATATTTTTCCATCCTCTTGCTTTCAGTCTATATGTCTTCAGGTCCACTGTGGGTTTACTGTAGACAGCATATATATGGGTCTTGTTTTGTATCCATTAAGCCAGTCTGTGTCTTTTGGTAGGAGCATTTAATCCATTTACATTTACAGTAGTTATTGATATATATATGTTCCTATTGCCATTTTCTTAATTGCTTAGGGTTAATTTTCTAGAACTTTTTTCTTCTTTTTCTTCTCTTGTATTCCTTGATTATATAATTCCCTTTAACATTTGTTGTAAAGCTGGTTTGGTGATACTGGAGTCTTAACTTTTGCTTGTCTGAAAAGCTTTTTGTTTCTCCATCAATTTTGAATGATATCCTTGCTGGGTACAGTAATCTTGGTTGTAGATTTTTCCCTTTCAGTACTTTAAATATATCCTGCCATTCCCTTCTAGCCTGCCAAGTTTCTGCTGAAATATCAACTGTTTAATGTATGGGATTTCCATTGTATGTTACTTGCTGCTTTTCCCTTGCTGCTTTGAATATTCTTTCTTTGTATTTAGTCTTTGTTAGTTTGATTAGCATGTGTCTTGGTGTGTTTCTCCTTGAGTTTGTCCTGTATGGGACTCTTTGCCTCTTGGTCTTGATTGACTATTTCATTTTTCATGTTGGGGAAATTTTCAACTATAATCTCTTCAAAAATTTTCTCATACCCTTTCTTTTACTCTTCTTCTTCTGGGACCTCTATAATTTGAATATTGGTGTGTTTGATATTGTCCCAGAGGTCTCTGAGACTATCCTCAGTTATTTTCATTCTTTTACTTTGTTCTGCTCTTCAGAAGTTATTTCCACCATTTTCTTTTCCTGCTCAGTGATTCATTCTTCTGCTTCATATATTCTGCTACTGATTCTTTCAATAGAATATTTTAAGAGTATTTTAAGTTTCAGTAATTATGTTATTTGTCTCTGTATGTTTATTATTTAATCTTCTAGGTCTTTGTTAATTGATTCTTGAATTTTCTCCATTTTATTTTTAAGGTTTTTGATCATCCTTATTATCATTATTCTAAATTCTTTTTCATGTAGCTTGCCTATTTCCTCTTCTTTTTTTGGGGGTGGGGGGCTTCTGTGTTTCTAGTTTGTTCCTTCATTTGTGTAGTATTTCTCTGCATTTTCATTATTATTATTTTTTTAACTTATTGTGTTTGAGATCTCCTTTTCCCAGGTGTCAAGGTTGAATTCATTCTTCCTTTTGGTTTCTGCCCTCCTATGTTTGGTCCTGTGGTTTGTGTAAATTTCCTATAGGGTGAGATTTGTGCTGAGTTTTTTGTATATTTGTTTATCCTCTGATGGGAAAGGATGAGTGAGATGGTAATCCTGTCTGCTTATGATTGGGCTTGTATTTTTGTTTTGTTTGTTGTATAGATGAGGTGTTCTTCACAGGGTGCTACTGGTGGTTGGGTGCTACTGGTGGTTGTGTGATACCGGGTCTTGTATGCGAGTGGTTTCTTTTGTGTGAGTTCTCACTATTTGATAATCCCTAGGGGTAGTTCTCTGGTAGTCTAGGGTCTTGGAGTCAGTGATCCCACTGACTGTGATCCCTCCAAAGGCTCAGGGCTTGATCTCTGGTCAGGAAAGAATAGTCCACAAGTGGTTTGTTACGGCATTGAGATTAAAACAAATTTCCAAAAGTAAAGAACAAAAGATGAATCCCAGACAAATGACAGTTACAAAATCAGGCATATACGTTTACACCTATAAGCAAAGTCAAAACAGTCCAACAAAAATAAAGTACAGTCGATTGATCTGGTGAACAAAGGAAATCAAAAATTATATTTACAAGTTAAGGACAAAACTATCTAAAACACAAACTGGAAAACAAACTAAAGCAAGGTGCCAAGTGGGGAATAAACCAATGAAAACAAAACCAACAAATATGTTGAGGGGAAAGAAAAGAAAGAATGTATATGCAAAGTTAAATAGAGTTAGATGAAGAAGAATTATATATACTAAAGATTAATTGCAAGGAAAAAAGAACAGTATGAAAGGCAAAAAAAGGGATAAATGTAGAAAAATAAAATAGGTTTAAAAAATTAAAAATATAAAAACTAGAAAAGAAAGAAAAAAAGCAAGGAAGAAAGAAAAAAAATTAAGAAAAAAAGGAAAACTTCACAGAAAGCAAAGGCCCAATGTAGATACACAGGTTTATAACAACAATAAAAAGTGTGACTGAATATACACATACACATATACATCCGTAAACAAAATCAAAGCAGTCCAACAAAAATAAAGTACAATAGATTGACCCAGTGAACAAAGGAAACCAAAAATTATATCTACCAATTAAGAACAAAACTAACTAAAGCATAAACTGTAAAACAAAACTAAGGCAAGGTGCCAATTGGAGAAAAAAAGCAATGAAAATAAAATTAACATATGTTGAGAGGAAAGAAAAGAAAGAAAGAATAAAGTGAATTGAAGTTAAGTCACTCAGTTGTGTCTGACTCTTTACGACCCCATGGACTATAGCCTATCAGGCTCTTCCCTCCATGGGATTTTCCAGGCAAGAGTGCTGGAGTGGATTGCCATTTCCTTCTCCAGGGGATCTTCCCTAACCAGGAATCGAACCCAGGTGCCCCGCATTGCAGGCAGATGCTTTACCATCTGAGCCACCAGGGAAGCCCTTGAAAGAATAAATATGCAAAATTAAATAGAGATATTTGAAGAAGCACAAGCTGGAATCAAGATTTTCAGGAGAAATATCAATAACCTCAGATATGCAGATGATACCACCCTTATGGCAAAAAGTGAAGAGGAACTAAAAATCCTCTTGATGAAGGTAAAAGAGGAGAGTGAAAAAGTTAGCTTAAAACTCAACATTCAGTAAACGAAGATCATGGCACCTGGTCCCATCACTTCATGGGAAATAGATGGGGAAACAGTGGAAACAGTGCAAGATTTTATTTTGGGGGGCTCCAAAATCACTGCAGGTGGTGGCTGCAGCCATGAAATTAAAAGACGCTTACTCCTTGGAAGAAAAGTTATGTCCAACCTAGATAGCATATTGAAAAGCAGAGACATCACTTTGCCAACAAAGATCCGTCTAGTCAAGGCTATGGTTTTTCCAATGGTCAGGTATGGATGTGAGAGTTGGACTGTGAAGAAGGCTGAGCACCGAGGAATTGATGCTTTTGAACTGTGGTGTTGGAGAAGACTCTTGAGAGTCCCTTGGACTGCAAGGAGATCCCACCAGTCCATTCTGAAGGAGATCAGCCCTGGGATTTCTTTGGAAGGAATGATGCTAAAGCTGAAAGTTCAGTACTTTGGCCACCTCATGTGAAGAGTTGACTCATTGGAAAAGACTCTGATGCTGGGAGGGATTGGGGGCAGGAGGAGAAGGGGACAACAGAGGATGAGATGGCTGGATGGCATCACTGACTCGATGGACGTGAGTCTGAGTGAACTCCGGAAGTTGGGAGTTGGTGATGAACACGGAGGCCTGGCGTGCTGCAATTCATGGGGTCGCAGAGAGTTGGACACGATTGAGTGACTGAACTGAACTGAACTGAAAGATTTATATACATTAAAGATTAACTTCAAGGGGAAAAAAACAGTAGGAAAAGCAATCAAAAGAATAAATGTAAAAAAAAAATAGGTTTAAAAAATTAAAAATTAAAATTAAAAAAAAAAAGGAAAACTCCACAGAACTGCAAAAGTCCAATGTAGAGGCAGAGGTTTATAACAATAATAAGTGTGACTGAGGAAACAAAAAGCTCAAAAATTTAATTAGATTTCTTTTTTTTTTTTTTTTTCCTTTTTTTTTTTTTTAATTTTTTTATTTTTTTTCCTTCCAATTTTATTTTATTTTTAAACTTTACATAATTGTATTAGTTTTGCCAAATATCAAAATGAATCCGCCACAGGTATACATGCGCTCCCCATCCCGAAACCTCCTCCCTCCTCCCTCCCCATACCATCCCTCTGGGCCGTCCCAGTGCACCAGCCCCAAGCATCCAGCATCATGCATCGAACCTGGACTGGCAACTCGTTTCCTACATGATATTTTATATGTTTCATTGCCATTCTCCCAAATCTTCCCACCCTCTCCCTCTCCCACAGAGTCCATAAGACTGTTCTATACATCAGTGTCTCTTTAGCTGTCTCGTACACCAGGTTATTGTTACCATCTTTCTAAATTCCATATATATGCGTTAGTATACTGTATTTATGTTTTTCCTTCTGGCTTACTTCACTCTGTACAATAGGCTCCAGTTTCATCCACCTCATTAGAACTGATTCAAATGTATTCTTTTTAATGGCTGAGTAATACTCCATTGTGTATATGTACCACAGCTTTCCTATCCATTCATCCGCTGATGGACATCTAGGTTGCTTCCATGTCTTGGCTATTATAAACAGTGCTGCGATGAACATTGGGGTACACGTGTCTCTTTCCCTTCTGGTTTCCTCAGTGTGTATGCCCAGCAGTGGGATTGCTGGATCATAAGGCAGTTCTATTTCCAGTTTTTTAAGGAATCTCCACACTGTTCTCCATAGTGGCTGTACTAGTTTGCATTCCCACCAACAGTGTAAGAGGGTTCCCTTTTCTCCACACCCTCTCCAGCATTTATTATTTGTAGACTTTTGGATCGCAGCCATTCTGACTGGTGTGAAATGGTACCTCATAGTGGTTTTGATTTGCATTTCTCTGATAATGAGTGATGTTGAGCATCTTTTCATGTGTTTGTTAGCCATCTGTATGTCTTTTTTGGAGAAATGTCTATTTAGTTCTTTGGCCCATTTTTTGATTGGGTCGTTTATTTTTCTGGAGTTGAGCTGTAGGAGTTGCTTGTATATTTTTGAGATTAGTTGTTTGTCGGTTGCTTCATTTGCTATTATTTTCTCCCATTCTGAAGGCTGTCTTTTCACCTTGCTAATAGTTTCCTTTGATGTGCAGAAGCTTTTAAGGTTAATTAGGTCCCATTTGTTTATTTTTGCTTTTATTTCCAATATTCTGGGAGGTGGGTCATAGAGGATCCTGCTGTGATGTATGTCGGAGAGTGTTTTGCCTATGTTCTCCTCTAGGAGTTTTATAGTTTCTGGTCTTATGTTGAGATCTTTAATCCATTTTGAGTTTATTTTTGTGTATGGTGTTAGAAAGTGGTCCAGTTTCATTCTTTTACAAGTGGTTGACCAGATTTCCCAGCACCACTTGTTAAAGAGGTTGTCTTTAATCCATTGTATATTCTTGCCTCCTTTGTCGAAGATAAGGTGTCCATATGTGCGTGGATTTATCTCTGGGCTTTCTATTTTATTCCATTGATCAATATTTCTGTCTTTGTGCCAGTACCATACTGTCTTGATAACTGTGGCTTTGTAGTAGAGCCTGAAGTCAGGTAGGTTGATTCCTCCAGTTCCATTCTTCTTTCTCAAGATCGCTTTGGCTATTCGAGGTTTTTTGTATTTCCATACAAATTGTGAAATTATTTGTTCTAGCTCTGTGAAGAATACTGTTGGTAGCTTGATAGGGATTGCGTTGAATCTATAAATTGCTTTGGGTAGTATACTCATTTTCACTATATTGATTCTTCCAATCCATGAACATGGTATATTTCTCCATCTATTAGTGTCCTCTTTGATTTCTTTCACCAGTGTTTTATAGTTTTCTATATATAGGTCTTTAGTTTCTTTAGGTAGATATATTCCTAAGTATTTTATTCTTTCCGTTGCAATGGTGAATGGAATTGTTTCCTTAATTTCTCTTTCTGTTTTCTCATTATTAGTGTATAGGAATGCAAGGGATTTCTGTGTGTTGATTTTATATCCTGCAACTTTACTGTAGTCATTGATTATTTCTAGTAATTTTCTGGTGGACTCTTTAGGGTTTTCTATGTAGAGGATCATGTCATCTGCAAATAGTGAGAGTTTTACTTCTTCTTTTCCAATTTGGATTCCTTTTATTTCTTTTTCTGCTCTGATTGCTGTGGCCAAAACTTCCAAAACTATGTTGAATAGTAATGGTGAAAGTGGGCACCCTTGTCTTGTTCCTGACTTTAGAGGAAATGCTTTCAACTTTTCACCATTGAGAATAATGTTTGCTGTGGGTTTGTCATATATAGCTTTTATTATGTTGAGGTATGTTCCTTCTATTCCTGCTTTCTGGAGAGTTTTTATCATAAATGGATGTTGAATTTTGTCAAAGGCTTTCTCTGCATCTATTGAGATAATCATATGGTTTTTATTTTTCAATTTGTTAATGTGGTGTATTACATTGATTGATTTGCGGATATTGAAGAATCCTTGCATCCCTGGGATAAAGCCCACTTGATCATGGTGTATGATCTTTTTAATGTGTTGTTGGATTCTGATTGCTAGAATTTTGTTAAGGATTTTTGCATCTATGTTCATCAGTGATATTGGCCTGTAGTTTTCTTTTTTTGTGGGATCTTTGTCAGGTTTTGGTATTAGGGTGATGGTGGCCTCATAGAATGAGTTTGGAAGTTTACCTTCCTCTGCAATTTTCTGGAAGAGTTTGAGCAGGATAGGTGTTAGCTCTTCTCTAAATTTTTGGTAGAATTCAGCTGTGAAGCCGTCTGGACCGGGGCTTTTGTTTGCTGGAAGATTTTTGATTACAGTTTCAATTTCCATGCTTGTGATGGGTCTGTTAAGATTTTCTATTTCTTCCTGGTCCAGTTTTGGAAAGTTGTACTTTTCTAAGAATTTGTCCATTTCTTCCACGTTGTCCATTTTATTGGCATATAATTGTTGATAGTAGTCTCTTATGATCCTTTGTATTTCTGTGTTGTCTGTTGTGATCTCTCCATTTTCGTTTCTAATTTTGTTGATTTGATTTTTCTCCCTTTGTTTCTTGATGAGTCTGGCTAATGGTTTGTCAATTTTATTTAGCCTTTCAAAGAACCAGCTTTTGGTTTTGTTGATTTTTGCTATGGTCTCTTTTGTTTCTTTTGCATTTATTTCTGCCCTAATTTTTAAGATTTCTTTCCTTCTACTAACCCTGGGGTTCTTCATTTCTTCCTTTTCTAGTTGCTTTAGGTGTAGAGTTAGGTTATTTATTTGACTTTTTTCTTGTTTCTTGAGGTATGCCTGTATTGCTATGAACTTTCCCCTTAGGACTGCTTTTACCGTGTCCCACAGGTTTTGGGTTGTTGTGTTTTCATTTTCATTCGTTTCTATGCAAATTTTGATTTCTTTTTTGATTTCTTCTGTGATTTGTTGGTTATTCAGCAGCGTGTTGTTCAGCTTCCATATGTTGGCATTTTTAATAGTTTTTCTCCTGTAATTGAGATCTAATCTTACTGCATTGTGGTCAGAAAAAATGCTTGGAATGATTTCTATTTTTTTGAATTTACCAAGGCTAGCTTTATGGCCCAGGATGTGATCTATCCTGGAGAAGGTTCCATGTGCGCTTGAGAAAAAGGTGAAATTCATTGTTTTGGGATGAAATGACCTATAGATATCAATTAGGTCTAACTGGTCTATTGTATCGTTTAAAGTTTGTGTTTCCTTGTTAATTTTCTGTTTAGTTGATCTATCCATAGGTGTAAGTGGGGTATTAAAGTCTCCCACTATTATTGTGTTATTGTTAATTTCTCCTTTCATACTTGTTAGCATTTGTCTTACGTACTGTGGTGCTCCCGTGTTGGGTGCATATATATTTATAATTGTTATATCTTCTTCTTGGATTGATCCTTTGATCATTATGTAGTGACCTTCTTTGTCTCTTTTCACAGCCTTTGTTTTAAAGTCTATTTTATCTGATATGAGTATTGCTACTCCTGCTTTCTTTTGGTCCCTATTTGCATGGAAAATCTTTTTCCAGCCCTTCACTTTCAGTCTGTATGTGTCCCCTGTTTTGAGGTGGGTCTCTTGTAGACAACATATGTAGGGGTCTTGTTTTTGTATCCATTCAGCCAGTCTTTGTCTTTTGGTTGGGGCATTCAACCCATTTACATTTAAGGTAATTACTGATAAGTATGTTCCCGTTGCCATTTACTTTATTGTTTTGGGTTCGAGTTGATACACCGTTTTTGTGTTTCCTGTCTAGAGAATATCCTTTAGTATTTGTTGGAGAGCTGGTTTGGTGGTGCAGAATTCTCTCAGCCTTTGCTTGTCTGAAAAGCTTTTGATTTCTCCTTCATACTTGAATGAGATCCTTGCTGGGTACAATAATCTGGGCTGTAGGTTATTTTCTTTCATCATTTTAAGTATGTCTTGCCATTCCCTCCTGGCTTGAAGAGTTTCTATTGAAAGATCAGCTGTAATCCTTATGGGAATTCCCTTGTGTGTTATTTGTTGTTTTTCCCTTGCTGCTTTTAATATTTGTTCTTTGTGTTTGATCTTTGTTAATTTGATTAATATGTGTCTTGGGGTGTTTCTCCTTGGGTTTATCCTGTTTGGTACTCTCTGGGTTTCTTGGACTTGGGTGATTATTTCCTTCCCCATTTTAGGGAAGTTTTCCACTATTATCTCCTCAAGTATTTTCTCATGGTCTTTCTTTTTGTCTTCTTCTTCTGGAACCCCTATGATTCGAATGTTGTAGCGTTTAATATTGTCCTGGAGGTCTCTGAGATTGTCCTCATTTCTTTTAATTCGTTTTTCTTTTATCCTCTCTGATTCATTTATTTCTACCATTCTATCTTCTAATTCACTAATCCTGTCTTCTGCCTCTGTTATTCTACTATTTGTTGCCTCCAGAGTGTTTTTAATTTCACTTATTGCATTATTCATTATATATTGACTCTTTTTTATTTCTTCTAGGTCCTTGTTAAACCTTTCTTGCATCTTCTCAATCCTTGTCTCCAGGCTATTTATCTGTGATTCCATTTTAGTTTCAAGATTTTGGATCAATTTCACTATCATTATTCGGAATTCTTTATCAGGTAGATTCCCTATCTCTTCCTCTTTTGTTTGGTTTGGTGGGCATTTATCCTGTTCCTTTATCTGCTGAGTATTCCTCTGTCTCTTCATCTTGTTTAAATTGCTGAGTTTGGGGTGTCCTTTCTGTATTCTGGCAGTTTGTGGAGTTCTCTTTATTATGGCGTTTCCTCACTGTGTGTGGGTTTGTACAGGTGGCTTGTCAAGGTTTCCTGGTTAGGGAAGCTTGTGTCGGTGTTCTGGTGGGTGGAGCTGTATTTCTTCTCTCTGGAGTGCAATGAAATGTCCAGTAATGAGTTATGAGATGTCTATAGTTTTGGGGTGACTTTGGGCAGCCTGTATCTTGAAGCTCAGGGCTGTGTTCCTTTGTTGCTGGAGAATTTGCTTGGTATGTCTTGCCCTGGAACTTATTGGCCCTTGTGTGGTGCTTGGTTTCAGTGTCGGTATGGAGGCAATTGATGAGCTCCTGTCAATGAATGTTCCTTGGAGTCAGGAGTTCCCTGGAGTCAGGGTTTGGACTTAAGTCTCCTGCTTCCGATTATCGGTCTTATTTTTACAGTAGTTTCAAAACTTCTCCTTCTATACAGCACCACTGATAAAACATCTACATTAAAGATGATAAGTTTCTCTACAGTGAGGGTCACTCAGAGAGGTTCACAGGGTTACATGGAGAAGAGAAGAGGGAGGAGGGAGTTAGAGGTGACCCAAATGAGATGAGGTGAATCAATAGTGGAGAGAGTGGGCTAGCCAGTAGTCACTTCCTTATGTGCACTCCACAACTGGACCACTCAGAGATGTTCACGGGGTTATACAGAGAAGAGAAGAAGGAGGAAGGTAACAGAGGTGGCCAGAAGGATAAAAGGGGGGAATGAAAAGGAGGGAGACAGATCCAGCCAGTAATCAGTTCCCTAAGTGTTCTCCACCGTCTGGAACACACAGAAATTCACAGAGTTGGGTAGAGTAGAGAGGGGTTAGGGAGGAGACACAGGCGACCTGGTGGAGAAAAAGGAGGGTCCAAAGGGAGAGAGAGCAGTCAAGCCAGTAATCTCACTCCCTAGTGAAAAATGGGTCCTGAAGATTGGGTCCTTAAAGGTACAAAATTGGTAACAAATACATAAAAGCAAAAATTAAAAATCTAGAGTAGAGTTTGGAATTTCAAAAATACGATGTTAAAGAAAAGAAGAAGGAAAAGAAAGGGAGAAAGAACGAACAAACAAAAACAAACAAGGTCGTGAAAATTATAAAGAAAGTACAGGTACAAAATTGATAACTAATACCAGAAAGCAAAAATTAAAAATCTAGAGTAGAGTTTGGAATTTCAAAAATACAATGTTAAAAAAAAAAAAAAAAAAAGAAGAAGAAGAAAAATAAAGAGAGAAAACAAACAAACAAATACGAACAATGTCACAAAAATTATAAAGAAAATACAGGTACAAAATTGATATCAAATACCAAAAAGCATAAATTAAAAATCTAGAGTAAAGTTTGGAATTTCAGATATACAATGTTATATAAAAGAAGAAGAGAAAGAAACAGAGAAGAAGAAAAAAAAAAAAAAAGTCACAGAAATTATATAAAAAAAAACTATAGGTACAAAATTGATAACATATACCAAAAAGCGAAAATTAAAAATCTAGAGTAGAGTTTGGAATTTCAAAAATACAGTGTTAAAGAAAAGAAGAAAAAAACAAACAAAAAAAAAACAAGGTCAAAAAATTATAAAATATATATATATGAAGTTTGCTGAAGAAGAAAAAAATAGGGTCTTTTTTTTTTTTTTTTTTGCAAAGTAATAGGTTTTAAAAGTGAAAATTAAAGGAACAATAGAGGACTTAAAAATTTTTTTTTTTAATTAAAAAAAAAAAAAGAAAGAATGATCGTAAAAATAATAAAAATATATCTAGGGCTTTTTTGGTTTTTTTTTTTTGTGGGTGTTGTGGGTTCAGTTCATTTTTGGCTAGTTCCTTGGTCAGATTTATATTTCTCAAGATCTATAGGCCCCTTCCTATGTAGTCCGTAGTAACCACAGGGTTTTGATCTATTGCCTGTAGCTTCCAAGGCGTTTCCCTCTGTTATATCTTCTTCTGTTTGCTAGTCTCTTCAGTATCTTGTTTCCGCCCTGACTCAAAAGGCACGGTGGAGGACACTTTTTTTTTTTTTTTTTTTTTAGGCTTACTTGTTCAGTCGCGCTGTGGGGAGGGAGGGAGGGATGCTGCAAACAAATAACACTGGCGTGGGCTCGCAGTGCCTCAGCCACCCTGGGTCTGCCCCCGCTCACGGCGCGTGTAGCCTCCCTGTCCACACTGCTCGGACTCTAGGTTGTTCCGCCGGGAACAATCCGAGGCTGGCCCTGGGCTGCATGCACCTCCCAGGTCCAAGCCTCTCAGGTTCAGGCACTCGGGTAGTCCTCAGAGGCGCAGACTCAGTTGGGCCTGCGTTTTGTGCTCTTCCCAGGTCTGAGCGCCAATTTGCTCTTCCCAGGCGAGCGCCAATGCTGCGACTTATCGCCTCCCCGCCACTCGGATATCTGGATGTAAAACCGGCGCACCTTCTCAGGCAGATGTTGACCGTCCAGACCCCCAAGAAGTTTTAGTTAGCAAAGAAGCCTGCTTACAGTTTTATAGATAATGTCTCTCTGGGGCTGCGATTGCCCCCTTCCGGCTCTGGCTGCCTGTCACCGGAGGGGCAAGGTCTGCAGCCGGCTATCTCTGTTCAGTCCTTTGTTCCGTGCGCGGGCCTGGCGGTCTTAGGTTAGGGCTGGCTTTTCGCGTGGTAGGTATCCCACAGTCTGGTTTGCTAGCCCAAATTATTTCGCTCAGATAGCGCTCAGGGTATTCAGGCCAGATTCTTACTCTCAGCGATGCAGCCCGCGCCGCGCCTCCCTGCCCAGCCCCGGCTTGCTAATGGCGGATGCAGGCGTCTGCGCTGCTTCTCTGCTGGGGGAGTTACCGTAGGGCTCGCAATCTGCGAGTTTTAAATTGTTTATTTATTTTTTTCTCCCTGTTATATTGCCCTCTGTGCTTCCAAAGCTCGGCGCAGATTCGGCAGTGAGAAGGTTTCCTGATGTTTGGAAACTTCTCTCTTTTTAAGATTCCCTTCCCGGGACGGAACTCCGTCCCTCCCTCTTTTGTCTCTTTTTTTTTGTTTTTAATATTTTTTCCTACCTCCTTTCGAAGAGTTGGGTTGCTTTTCTGGGTGCCTGATGTCCTCTGCCGGCATTCAGAAGTTGTTTTGTGGAATTTACTCGACGTTTAAATGCTCTTTTGATGAATTTGTGGGGGAGAAAGTGTTCTCCCCGTCCTACTCCTCCGCCATCTTGGCTCCTCCCCTAATTAGATTTCATAGTACCAATAAAATAGACAACCAAAAAGCCAGGGGCTGGGGGTGGGGGGTGCGGGCAGATCCAAAAGAATCTACAGAACAAGTCAAAACATAAGAATAATAAATGTTTTGAATCACTGCTGTCACAGTCCTTTCCCTCACTGGGAGTCACAGTCCACCTCACCTTCCTAGGATGCCCTCCAACATTGTACTGATCTCTGGACCTGCGTTGGGGGCAACTCTGATTCTAATCTGGTCCTATTCCTGTGTCTTCTTGCTTCCAATGTCCACAGCTATGTGAACTAGTGCGTTTTCTTTTGTGGGAGCTCTCAGTGTCCTTTTATATATTCTATAGACACAGAGTCTGCCTAGTTGAGCATGTGGATTTAATCTGTAGCTTGTACAGCTGGTGGGAAAGTTTTGGGTCTTCTTCCTTAGCCTCAGTGCCCCTGGGTTTCAGTTGTGGTTTTAGTTCCACCTCTGTATTTGGGTGGTCCTCTGGGGTTTACTCCTAAGACTGCCCGGGAGGACATGGGTTTGTCCCTGTGAGGGCCAGGTGTGGAGATGGTGCAGCTGCTTCGGTTGTATGGGTTCTGGCAGCAGCAGATTCTCAGGGGACTTAGCAGCCAGGGCAGCAGGAAATATAGTACTCTAGAAGGGTATGGAAACCAGTATTGGCCAGTACGCTGCAGTATTCTTGCCTGGAGAACTCCCCTGACAGAAAAGTCTGGCAGGCCACAGTCTACAGGGTCGCAAACAGTTGGATACCACCAAAGCAACCCTGTGTGCACAGGTGCAAGACTTTTTTTGCCTGTGGCGGCTCTGCTCCAGTGAGAGTTGAGCGTGAAGGTGGTGCATCTGCTTGGCTTGTGGGGACCCTGGAGGCACCAAGTGTTCAGGGACATGGACAGCCTCTGCCTCAGGAGTTAACGTCCTATCAGAGTCTTTTTTTTTCCCCCAGCTTCTTGTAGCTGGTGATCAGAAGGCCTCTTTGGCCACTCTTTCTCTGTAGTTCTGCCTGTTTAGGCACTTAGAAGGCTCCCTTGTGTGGGGTCCTTCTCTGTTCTGCACATCAGGAACAGAGAGGGCCCCCCACCCCCACCCCTCGCTGGGGTCCTATTCTGTAGATCTGTGCATCAGGCACTTAAAGGGGCACCCTGGGTGGGGTCCTACTCTGTAGCTCAGTGTCAGACATTTGATGGGCCAGCCTCTCTAGTGTTCAGCTGCTGATACTGGCATGTGGGGAGAGAGAGGCTAAGGTAATGACTCCACCCCCTATGTGTGGCTCAGCAGTATTGCCTTGTGGCCTGCCAGACTTTTCTGTCAGGGGAGTTCTCCAGGAATGCCTGGCCTTCCTCCACAGGCATTTCCCACCAGGATCTCCTCTCTCACATCCCCTTCATCTGTCTCTCTGCAGTCAACAGCAGCCCTCACCCTGGCCCTGGGATTGTTCCACAATCCCTAAACTCCAGCTACCAGCCACTGCACTTTCCAAGAGACCTGTGTCCCTGTCTGATGTATGTTTAGCTGTGGCAAAGACTGTCTGATTCTCATTCCATTTAGGCTGCCACGGATCAGCTGTTTCACTCTCAGTCTTAAATGTTTCTTCTCTGACTCAGACAATTGCCCTGATGTGGGGATCAGACCCCTGCTTCAGTTCCTCCACCCTCCAAGGGCAGGTCCAGTCCTACTAACACTCTTGTTTTTCTCCCTTATTTCCTTAGTCCTACCGAGTTTTGTGTGATTCTATATAATTCTTTTCCGCTGGTCAGGTACTCCTGTCCACTCTCAGCTGGTGTTCTGCATGGACTTCTGTGTCCAAATGCTTATTCCTGATGTATCCGTGGAGAGAGACATACTCCATATTCACCTACTCCTCTGCCATCCTGTTCTTCTGCTGGAATTTTTAATGTTGATAACTTGTATCTAGTGTTTTTTTTTTTTTCCCCTTCGTCTATTCTCTTTATCTTAGGTTTATAGAGGTTTGACTATGATATACCTATTTGTGATTTTTATATTTACCTTCTTTTGGAGTTACTGGGCTTCTTGGATCTGTGAATTCTCATTTTTCACCAAATTTAGGAAACTGGAAAGCTAATATTTCTTAAGTTATTTCCTTATTTCTTTACTTTGAAGGATCTAATTGCATGTATCCCTTCTGTAACTAAATTTTTGTGTTTTTCTTTTCCCAACTCTTTTTTCATTGACTCAGTTTGAATGATTTCTATTAATCTGAATTTCAAATTTGCTGATCATTCTGCTTTTGAATTCATCCTATAACATTTTCATATCAGATATTCTATATTTGTTTTTTTAAAGAATTAGAGTTTTTGTTTATAGTCCATATATATTTTTGAGATTCTCAATTATATTTATTTTCTTTCAAATTCTTGATCATACTTTCTGTTTTAAAATCCTTATCTGCAAATTGAAACATCAGATTCATTGTGGTGTCTTTTAGCTCTTTTATTCTTTTGGTAGAAAAATACATATTTCTGCTTCCTTTGGCTATGGAATAAATTTTTCTTTTCTCATGTCCAGTAATAATGATTGTTTGCTATATTGTAAAATGTCTGGATTATATTTCTTCTTTTAAAGTATTTGGTTTTTTTCTGACAGATAGCCAAATGAAAAATTGATCATGAACCTTTATTTTAGGCTTTGTTTGAGTGGTTATGTTTCACTACTTTGCTTTGTTCTACTCTGTGATCCTACTTTGAAAGCATGATTTTTCTGGACTGTCAACAGTACTCCTGGGGTACTTAGCGAGTCTCCACTCTAGCTGGAACATACTGTAAAGCTCTCAGCACTGGGGAACCTCTCGTATCTTCATTCAGTTATTAGTCCCCAGCAGCTGTTCTCTGACATATCTTAAAATCTCACTGTAAGCCTTTATAGCCTTGCTTTCAGCCAAGGGACAGAGAGAATAACATGCTCACATAAGAGTTTTTCTCTGTACAGTTCTCCTTCTTCCTCCTGTTTCACAGCTCAGAAGCTCTGACTCTTATTTCTGCCTGCTTCCTTCATTGACACTGCAGCTTTTGACTTGGGTTCCTCCTCTTTGTGCTGTAGTCAAAAAAAAAAAAAAAAAAAAAAAAAAAAACCTCCTAGGCAGGAAGTCGGAGTAAATGTAGGATTCACTTGTCAGAGTTTTTCTCTTTTTTCAGATAAAATAGGCTTACCCTCTGTTGTCCATTCTTGAAAACAATTGCCTCATATAGTTTGTCTCTTTTTATACTTGTTTGAAAAGGGTACAGTAGTCTGATATAGTAACTGTGTCATGGCTAGAAGTGAAAATTCCAAATATATTGTATTTTCACCTAGATAAAGAAAATGAGGCATAGGATTTACCATATTTATCTCAAAGCACTACTTTCGAGGCCAAAACTTCCAAAACTATGTTGAATAGTAATGGTGAAGGTGGGCACCCTTGTCTTGTTCCTGACTTTAGAGGAAATGCTTTCAATTTTTCACCATTGAGGATAATGTTTGCTGTGGGTTTGTTATATATAGCTTTTATTATGTTGAGGTATGTTCCTTCTATTCCTGCTTTCTGGAGAGTTCTTTTCATAAATGGATGTTGAATTTTGTCAAAGGCTTTCTCTGCATCTATTGAGATAATCATATGGTTTTTATTTTTCAATTTGTTAATGTGGTGTATTACATTGATTAATTTGCGGATATTGAAGAATCCTTGCATCCCTGGGATAAAGCCCACTTGGTCATGGTGTATGATCTTTTTAATGTGTTGTTGGATTCTGATTGCTAGAATTTTGTTAAGGATTTTTGCATCTATGTTCATCAGTGATATTGGCCTGTAGTTTTCTTTTTTTATGGGATCTTTGTCAGGTTTTGGTATTAGGGTGATGGTGGCCTCATAGAATGAGTTTGGAAGTTTACCTTCCTCTGCAATTTTATGGAAGAGTTTGAGTAGGATAGGTGTTAGCTCTTCTCTAAATTTTTGGTAGAATTCAGCTGTGAAGCTGTCTGGACCTGGGCTTTTGTTTGCTGGAAGATTTTTGATTACAGTTTCAATTTCTGTGCTTGTGATGGGTCTGTTAAGATTTTCTATTTCTTCCTGGTCGAGTTTTGGAAAATTGTACTTTTCTAAGAATTTGTCCATTTCTTCCACGTTGTCCATTTTATTGGCATATAATTGTTGATAGTAGTCTCTTATGATCCTTTGTATTTCTGTGTTGTCTGTTGTGATCTCTCCATTTTCATTTCTAATTTTATTGATTTGATTTTTCTCCCTTTGTTTCTTGGTGAATCTGGCTAATGGCTTGTCAATTTTATTTATCCTTTCAAAGAGCCAGCTTTTGGCTTTGTTGATTTTTGCTAAGGTCTCTTTTGTTTCTTTTGCATTTATTTCTGCCCTAATTTTTAAGATTTCTTTCTTTCTACTAACCCTGGGGTTCTTCATTTCTTCTTTTTCTAGTTGCTTTAGGTGTAGAGTTAGGTTATTTATTTGACTTTTTTCTTGTTTCTTGAGGTGTGCCTGTATTGCTATGAACTTTCCCCTTAGGACTGCTTTTACAGTGTCCCACAGGTTGTGGGTTGTTGTTTTCATTTTCATTCATTTCTATGCAAATTTTGATTTCTTTTTTGATTTCTTCTGTGATTTGTTGGTTATTCAGCAGCGTGTTGTTCAGCCTCCATATGTTGGAATTTTTAATAGTTTTTCTCCTGTAATTGAGATCTAATCTTACTGCATTGTGGTCAGAAAAGATGCTTGGAATGACTTAATTTTTTTTTTTAATTTACCAAGGCTAGATTTATGGCCCAGGATGTGATCTATCCTGGAGAAGGTTCCATGTGTGCTTGAGAAAAAGGTGAAATTCATTGTTTTGGGATGAAATGTCCTATAGATATCAATTAGGTCTAACTGGTCTATTGTATCATTTAAAGTTTGTGTTTCCTTGTTAATTTTCTGTTTAGTTGATCTATCCATAGGTGTGAGTGGGGTATTAAAGTCTCCCATTATTATTGTGTTATTGTTAATTTCTCCTTTCATACTTGTTAGCATTTGTCTTACATATTGTGGTGCTCCTATGTTGGGTGCATATATATTTATAATTGTTATATCTTCTTCTTGGATTGATCCTTTGATCATTATGTAGTGACTGTCTTTGTCTCTTTTCACAGCCTTTGTTTTAAAGTCTATTTTATCTGATATGAGTATTGCTACTCCTGCTTTCTTTTGGTCTCTGTTTGCATGGAAAATCTTTTTCCAGCCCTTCACTTTCAGTCTGTATGTGTCCCCTGTTTTGAGGTGGGTCTCTTGTAGACAGCGTATGTAGGGGTCTTGTTTTTGTATCCATTCAGCCAGTCTTTGTCTTTTGGTTGGGGCATTCAACCCATTTATGTTTAAGGTAATTATTGATAAGTATGATCCCATTGCCATTTACTTTATTGTTTGGGTTCAAATTTATACACCGTTTTTGTGTTTCCTGTCTAGAGAATATCCTTTAGCATTTGTTGGAGAGCTGGTTTGGTGGTGCTGAATTCTCTCAGCTTTTGCTTGTCTGTAAAGCTTTTGATTTCTCCTTCATATTTGAATGAGATCATTGCTGGGTACAATAATCTGGGCTGTAGGTTTTCTTTCATCACTTTAAGTATGTCTTGCCATTCCCTCCTGGCTTGAAGAGTTTCTATTGAAAGATCAGCTGTTATCCTTATGGGAATTCCCTTGTGTGTTATTTGTTGTTTTTCCCTTGCTGCTTTTAATATTTGTTCTTTGTGTTTGATCTTTGTTAATTTGATTAATATGTGTCTTGAGGTGTTTCCCCTTGGGTTTATCCTTTTGGAACTCTCTGGGTTTCTTGGACTTGAGTGATTAGTTCCTTCCCCATTTTAGGGAAGTTTTCAACTATTATCTCCTCAAGTATTTTCTCATGGTCTTTCTTTTTGTCTTCTTCTTCTGGGACCCGTATGATTCGAATGTTGTAGTGTTTAATATTGTCCTGGAGGTCTCTGAGATTGTCCTCATTTCTTTTAATTCGTTTTTCTTTTTTCCTCTCTGATTCATTTATTTCTACCATTCTATCTTCTAATTCACTAATCCTATCATCTGCCTCTGTTAGTCTACTATTTGTTGCCTCCAGAGTGTTTTTGATCTCATTTATTGCATTATTCATTATATACTGACTCTTTTTTATTTCATCCAGGTCCTGGTTAAACCTTTCTTGCATCTTCTCAATCCTTGTCTCCAGGCTATTTATCTGTGATTCCATTTGGATTTCAAGATTTTTGATCAATTTCAATATCATTATTTGGAATTCTTTATCAGGTAGATTCCCTATCTCTTCCTCTTTTGTTTGGTTTGGTGGGCATTTATCCTGTTCCTTTACCTGCTGGGTATTCCTCTGTCTCTTCATCTTGTTTAAATTGCTGAATTTGGGGTGTCCTTTCTGTATTCTGGCAGTTTGTGGAGTTCTCTTTATTGTGGTGTTTCCTCGCTGTGTGTGGGTTTGTACAGGTGGCTCAAGGTTTTTTGGTTAAGGAAGCTTGTGTCGGTGTTCTGGTGGGTGGAGCTGTATTTCTTCTCTCTGGAGTGCAATGAAGTGTCTAGTAATGAGTTATGAGATGTCTATGGTTTTGGGGTGACTTTGGGCAGCCTTTTGGAGCTCAGGGCTGTGTTCCTGTGTTGCTGGAGAATTTGCTTGGTATGTCTTGCCCTGGAACTTGTTGGCCCTTGTGTGGTGCTTGGTTTCAGTGTAGGTATGGAGGCGTTTGATAAGCTCCTGAAAATTACTGTTCCCTGGAGTCAGGGTTTGGACTTAAGCCTCCTGCTTCCAGTTATCGGTCTTATTTTTACAGTAGATTCGAAACTTCTCCTTCTATACAGCACCATTGATAAAACATCACAGGGTTTTAATCTGTTGCCTGTATCTTCCAAGGTGGTTCCCTCTGTTATAGCTTCTTCTGTTTGCTGGTCTCTTCAGTGTCTGGTTTCTGCCCACCCTGACACAAAGGGGATGGTGGTGGACACTTTTTTTTTGTTTGTTTTAGGCTCACTTGTTCAGTCGTGCTGTGGAGAGCGGGGGACGCTGCAAACAAATAACACTGACGTGTGCTTGCAGAACCTCAGCCACACTAGGTCTTCCCCCACTCACGGCGCGTGTAGGCTCCCTGCCCACACTGCTCAGGCTCTAGGTTGCTCCCCCGGGAACCATCCATGGCTGGCCCTGGGCTGCTTGCACCTCCCAGGTCCAAGCCGCTCAGGTTCAGACACTCGGGTAGTCCTCAGAGGCGCAGACTTGGTTGGGCCTGCATTTTGTGCCCTTCCCAGGTCTGAGCAGCTCAGGTGATGAGGTGTTTGGTGAGTGCGATTGCTGCGACTTATCGCCTCCCCGCCGCTCGGTTATCTAGGTGTACAACCGGTGCACCTTCTCAGGCGGATGTTGACCCCCCAGACCCCCAAGAAGTTTTAGTTAGCAAAGAAGCCTGCTTACAGTTTTATAGATAATGTCTCTCTGGGGCTGCGATTGCCCCCTTCCGGCTCTGGCTGCCTGTCACCGGAGGGGGATGGTCTGCAGCCGGCTATCTCTGTTCAGTCCTTTGTTCCGTGCGTGGGCCTGGTGGTGTCTTAGGTTAGGGCTGGCTTTTTGCATGGTAGATATCCCACAGTCTGGTTTGCTAGTCCAAATTGTTTTGCTCAGATAGCGCTCAGGGTATTCAGGCCAGATCCTTACTCTAAGTGATGCAGCCGGTGCCGCGCCTCCCTGCCCAGCCCCCGCTTGTTAGTGGCGTGTGCAGGCGTCTGTGCTGCTTCTCCGCTGGGGGAGTTACCGTAGGGCTTGTAATCTCCTTTCAAAGACTTGGGTTGCTTTTCTGGGTTCCTGATGTCCTCTGCCGGCATTCAGAAGTTGTTTTGTGGAATTTACTGAGCGTTTAAATGTTCTTTTGATGAATTTGTGGGGGAGAAAGTGTTCTCCCGTCCTGCTCCTCCGCCGTCTTAGCTCCTCCCCCATATAATACATTTTTAATCACTCATCTTTGAACACTATGGCAGCCTTGTGGGATGACAATATTTCATATAGCGAGACTTCAACAAAGAGAGATTAAGTAATTTGTTCAAAGTGACACATAGAATTTGCACTGGAGCCAGAAATCCACCACAAAAAGCCCAAGGCCATATTTTTTAACTAGTGTGTTTTATCGCAACAAAAGATGAGCCTTTTCCCTTGTGATCTCCAAAAACATGGTTTTCTTCACTTCCTGCTATACCACCCGTTCCACTCCACTGCCCCCATAAAACAAGACGAGTCTGAAGAGTGTAGAAAGGTGAAAAACACAATCAGAGTTAGAATTAAAGGTAGATACAATGGAAATTTCTAGGAAATATCATACTATCAGAATTATTAATTTAAGATATATCTGTACTTCCACTTCAAGTTTCACATTAAGAAGGTATTATTTATATTTCAAGACTCAGTATAGATGTCATTTCTTCTATGAAAACTTTACTAAATACTCACTTTTATCTCCCCTCTGAATTGGATGTGGTGCCCCCTTTCTGAATGTTGGAATATTTACTAGAGTACTCATGACAGGATACTTCATTTTCCCTTTACTTATCTACTTATGGACTCAGGTTCCAAAAACTTGAATCTTAAGAACTTGGGCTTGTATTTTTCACAGCTTTATCTCAAGAATAGGAGCATTGTCCTTAAAACACAGAGGGTGTTCAAATTTTAAAATTATACACACACACAAACACATCTTGTACAATCAAGTAGGTTGAAAAACAGCTATGCATGATAAAGACAAGATCTGCTTTCTAAAACAAGATGATTCCCACCTTCACCATCACGCTGATAGTGAAGCCCAGCTTGATTATGCTATGATTATTTTTAGCCTTTCTTCAGAATTCATAGTGCTTGTACAGTGGAAGATCGGCTCATATATCCATATCTATGAAATAGTCATAGAAAAACCAGCTTCTTCATGTTAACTGTAACTATGAAGTATTATTACTTACCAGGCATATAATCTAATAAAATTTTCATATGGCCATTTATTATATCAATGAATTGTTTTAAGAAATATATGACATTTGCAATATTTGACAGACATGCAAGTGTTAAATGTGTGTGCTTAGTCTCTCAGTCCGGAGAAGGCAATGGCACCCCACTCCAGTACTCTTGCCTGGAAAATCCCATGGATGGAAGAGCCTGGTAGGCTGCAGTCCATGGGGTCGCTAAGAGTAAGACACGACTGAGTGACTTCACTTTCACTTTTCACTTTCATGCATTGGAAAAGGAAATGGCACCCCACTCCAGTGTTCTTGCCTGGAGAATCCCAGGGATGGGGGAGCCTGGTGGGCTGCCGTCTATGGGGTCGCACAGAGTCGGACACGACTGAAGCGACTTAGCAGCAGCAGCAGCAGCAGTCTCTCAGTCATATCCGACTCTTTGCGACTCTATGGACTGTAGTCTGCCAGGCTCCTCAGTCCATGGTGATTCTCCAGGCAAGAATAATACAGTGGGTTGCCATGCCTTCCTCCAGGGATCTTCTGAACCCAGGGATGGAACCCAGGTCTCCTGCATTGCAGGTGGATATTTTACTGTCTGAGCCACTAAGGAAGACAGAGAATACTGGAATGGGTAACCTATCCCTTCTCCTGGGAAACTTCCTGACCCAGGAATTGAACCAGGGCCTCCTGCATTGCAGGCAGATTCTTTACCAGCTGAGCTACCAGGATTAAAAGAATAATTTTTTTTTTTAATGGAGGGCCCTTCATTAGCCAGAAAATACTTCCTTTTTCATACAGATAGATGTACAATCAAGGTGTTAAAACAAGTCACTACAATTGTTTTAAAGGGTAACATAACCTTTGTCACACATTTAGCAAAATATTAATGGTTTCAGGAAAATACTACTACAGAAACACCTAATTAGCTAAAAATAACATTCCCCTTTCCCCCATTCTATCTCTTCCTTCTCTACTAGTGGGTCTCACTTAGTAAACTGTTTAGGTTGCCTCAGGATATAAAAACTGTCAAGAACATTATTGAGACATGGGTAAAGTTGGTAGAATCTTCTCCATCAGAATAGATGACAACTAATTATAGTCTAGAAACTGGAAACCCTTGGGGAAGAAGTGAAGTCTGAGTCTGCCCAGATAAGATTGTTTGAGGCTATTTTTGATGGTGATAGTATTTATGAGCTGTATTAATAATAGATGAACTAATGTTGTAGCACTAAAATATGAAAACATTCTTATTTGACCACCAGGAAGTTGCTTGCTTGGCAACAATAATAAAAATAAAATAAGCATTAAATAATAAATAACCTCTTTAAAGGAAAGATTTCATGGTGTTCTTTAATATTCATAAAGTTGTTAACAAGGGTGTTTAAAGCTTTATAGTGTGTCATTCTGAGAGAGATGAGGGAATATGTTTTCCTTAATTTAAAAGAAGCTTTGGGATTTCTTTCTGTAATGATTGTGCTTTCTTGGTTCTGACATTGTTTTCTGTATATTCTGTTATTAAACAATGAATATTATCTACAATAAAATACCACTACTAGCTTGCTTTTTTCTGTGAGCTAAGATTTAATAAATAGTCACCCTTGAGATTTTATTCTTTTTCTTGACAAAGGAGGAAAAAAGGGCTTCTTGGTTTCTCTTTTGAAGCTTCATAAAGAGCTTTCTTCTGAGTCAGTCTGCAGACTTAGGGAGTGCACTAGAGAAGCAGAGCTGGTGTGCTCTGACTCAACGTACAAGGTAATTTTCTACTCCGAAGCCTCCATCAGACTTTGGTGCCACAATGACTGATATTTTCCTGGGTGTATTAGAGCATTGGTATTAAGCAATGTCCCTTTACTTCAGGCTTTAGTTGCAAATATGTGTCTCCATGAAGGAGAAGACTAACAATGCAGCCAGTTCCCTGTGAATGAATTCATTAGATTCTATGTCACTCCATCTTAAAGCATGTGTGTAACTAATGGTCAAAAAAGTACTGGTGGAAAAGGAAAAAACAGAATAAAACCAAAAGAAGATATCACAGTAAAATAAATAATAAAACAAAAAAGATACAAATAACTATCTTCTTATTTTATGGAATAATTAACCTTACATGTATAATTCTAACAATGTTGACTGTCAAGATAGGAAGAAAAACTAGAGAAAATAGGATAATCCCTTTATTTATTATTTCATTATTAGACCATGGTTTCTGTTGTTATAATTGAGTAGTAGGGGCACACAGAATTGAAGGACTGCATTGGAAACTCAGTAAACTATCAGAGAAAATATATTTAGCATAGGAATGGGTTTAGAACTTTAGAGTTTCATACAGATTCTTAAACACATATAAAAGTTGTCTCTTTTTTTCAGGTAATTTGAGAACTTTTGAAATAATATGCTCAAATACTAAAAAATAAAAAATAAATACTACAATGAAAGTAATAGGAAAGTGTCAAAATTCTAAGATGACAATAAAGAGAACAGATAAAAGAAAGAGTCAGAAAACGTAACTCTGAGTTTCTTCAAAAACTAACAAAGAAGTGCAGAAGAAGACAGCATAGTTATTCAGGAGGGAGACACTTTCTCATAACTCTAGGCTCTGGGCTAATTCACTTAAGTGCATAATTATTTCAAAGATGTTGAACTCTATTGAATGCTTTTCTTGAGAGCGGCTCTACAGAAAAATTGGAGAAATTCTCTGTAAGTTCATGGGTAAATTATTTTATGAAGCCCTAAAGCACAATTTCAACTGTCATACCAAATAAGTAGGTTCATAGAAATCAGAATAATGGTGTCCATTTTCAGAGAACTTGGACAATGTACCTTCATAAAAGGAGAAATCCTGGAGATTCTAAAAAGAGATTTCAGGTCCTAGCACTAGACAGGTGCCTGAGATATAATTGTAAATGAGAGAAAAAAGCTGGTTCTATTAAGCGTTCACATCTGTACTGCTTACTATGTACAAGAAAGTCTTTAGCAAATTTAGCAAATAAAGTACAAGATATTCAGGTAAATGTGGTGTTTCAGGTAAACAACAAGCAATCTATTTTTAAAATTTAAATATGTCCCAGAAGGCAATGGCACCCCACTCCAGTACTCTTGCTTGGAAAATCCCATGGACTGAGGAGCCTGGTAGGCTGCAGTCCATGGGTTCGCTGAGAGTTAGACATGACAGAGTGACTTCACTTTCACTTTTCACTTTCATGCATTGGCAAAAGAAATGGCAACCCACTCCAGTGTTCTTGCCTGGAGAATCCCAGGGACGGGGGAGCCTGGTGGGCTTCCGTCTATGGGATCACACAGAGTCGGACACGACTGAAGCTACTTAGCAGCAGCAGCAGCAGCAGCAGCAGCAGCAGCATGTACTATTTAGGGTAGCTCAGCTGGTAAAGAATCCAGTTGCAATGCAAGAGACCCCAGTTTGATTCCTGGGTTAGGAGGATTTCCTGAAGAAGGGATAGGCTACCCACTCCAGTATTCTTGGGCTTCCCTGGTAGCACAGTCAGTAAAGAATCATCCTGCAATGTGGGAGACCTGGGTTTGATCCTTGGGTTGGGAAGATCCCCTGGAGGAGGACATGGCAACCCATTCTAGTATTCTTGCCTGGAGAATCCCACGGGCAGAGGTGCCTGGCTGGCTAGAGTCCATGGGGTCGCAAAGAGTCAGACACGAAAGAGCAACTAAGCACAGTACAGAGTGCTATATTTGGGACATTTTACACTAAAAGTTGTTTATCTGAAATTCAAATTTAACTGCATATTCTGTATTTTATCTAGAAACTCCATTTAGCACATTAAACTATTAATTCATTTGATTCTTTAAAACATTGTTTTACTTTGTAATTTTTATAGAAGTATCTGACCTGCCTCTTGAGAAACCTATATGCAGGTCAGGAAGCAACAGTTCGAACTGGACATGGAACAACAGACTGGTTCCAAATAGGAAAAGGAGTACGTCAAGTCTGTATATTGTCACCCTGCTTATTTAACTTATATGCAGAGTACATCATGAGAAACGCTGGGCTGGAAGAAACACAAACTGGAATCAAGATTGCTGGGAGAAATATCAATAACCTCAGATAGAGGATGAGATGGCTGGATGGCATCAACAACTCGATGGACGTGAGTTTGAGTGAACTCTGGGAGATGGTGATGGACAGGGAGGCCTGGCGTGCTGCGATTCATGGGGTTGCAAAGAGTCGGACACGACTGAGCGACTGATCTGATCTGATTTGACAGTTGCTTTACAATATTGTGTTAGCTTCTACTGTACAGCAAAATGAATCAGCTACACATACACATATATCCCCTCTCTTTTTGGATTTTCTTCCCATTTAGGCCATGGCAGAGCATGGAGTAGAGTTCCCTGTGTTTCACAGTAGGTTCTCATTAGTTACCTGTTTTATACAAAGTATCAATAGTGTTTATATATCAGTTCCAACCTCTTGATTCATCTGATTATTAAAATAACATGGCCAGCTAGATATTTTCACTTTTTTTTTTCATTTTACAGATGATAAACTGAGGCAGAGAGAAGTTTTATAATTTTCCAGGTTCATGTGGATAGTGATCTATGAAGCTCAGTTCAAAGCCAAGAGGCTTCAGAGACCCTGATCCTAACTGCTCCCTAAATATCCTCTGCATCCACCCAGAAATGCGATGCAGACCAGGCCCAAAATGAAAAAAATGAAGGACAGGTAGGCAGCAAGACCTCTGAAAATATTAAATTTAGAATCTGTGTTAGAACCCCTGCTTCTAATATCTCCCCACTATAATTGTCACCCTGCCATTTAATTTCTGTCATATGAGTTTTCTAAAATTTAAATATAGTCATCTTGCTTACTGATCCAGATTTTCCAGTGGCTCTTAGAACCTTATGATAAAATTATGTGCCTTTTGCATGATAGATGAAGCCTTCATAATTGGACACCTGCCCACCTCCATTACATCATTCCTTTTTACACATATGTGCTGTACCTCAGAAACAATGAAGTAGGTTAGTTTCCTGAATTAAAGAAAATACATTCATATTATTTGAAGTGTTGTTGTTCAGTTGCTAAATTGTGTCCAATTCTTAGCAACCCCATGAACTGTAGCATTCCAGGCTTCCCGGTCCTTCAGTATCTCCCTGCGTTTGCTCAAACTAATGTCCATTGAGTCAGTGATGCCATTCAACCATCTCATCCTCTGTTGTCCCCTTCTCCTCCTTTCCTTCTATTTTTCCCATTTCCCAGCATCAGGGTCTTTTCCAATGGGTCTGCTCTTTGCATCAAGTGGCCAAAGTATTGGAGCTTCAGCTTCAGCATTAGTACTTCCAATGACTATTTAGGATTGCTTTCTTTTAGGATTGACTTATTTGATCTCCTTGCAGTCCAAAACTCTCAAGAGTTCTCCAACACCACAGTTCAAAAGCATCTTTGGCACTCAGGTTTCTTTATGGTCCACCTCTCACATCTGTACATAACTACTGGAAAATAGTGGGCTCAATATAAAGCTAGGAAACAAATGCTCTTTCATATCACCTTGCATTGCCTATGCCATTACACTATTTCTTTTCACTCTTTCCTTGGCAAATTCTCGCTACCTTTCACTTTCAGAAGGCCCTCTTTATGGGAAGCTGTGCTTGGCTCTCCAAGGCCAACTTTCATGTTGGTCGTTACCTAACTACTCAAAGGAAGCCATGTTTAGATTTGCTTTTCTAAATTTTGCTTTAGATTTAAAGTAGTTTAATTCTTGATAGCAGACATTTAAGCAATGTTTACAAAAAAGAAGCAGAAACAAATAAATGCTTTCCAAAGCTTTATCACCCAGTTAATGCTTTTAGTCATCTCTTGTACATTGTAAGGTCTCAAAAGTATCTACTGATTGAGTGAGTGATTCCCTGCTTGTTATTTCTAAATTACCTTTAGTTAAAAAACTACATCTTTACATAAAGTAACTCCTGTTAATAAAACTCAAGATAGTATTGGTTTGAAACCTCAGTATGTTCCCTAGTGAAATTTCAAACTGGCCCCTGTACCTGGAGGGCAAGAAGAGACTGAAGAAAGAGGCAGGTCACTCCAGATTGGTCAATGATAGTTTTAATAAGCAAGCAGACTTAATTATGACGCTTGTCTTGGGTGGCCACATAACCAATAGACCTCCAAACCCATCCATCAGAATTGTAAAAATTTAATATAGAGTCCTTAACTGGGTTCAGTCACACACACTGTCCAGAAGGTCCCAACAGCACTTTGCTCTCTTAAGTCTGTGTCCTTAAAAAAGGCTCCTGCTGGGCAGAATGCACATTCTGAGAACAGGGGAGATGAGGAGCATGCATTGCCCAGGTCCAGCTCACAGGTCAACCAGTGGTCACTTCCTCTTGATTATTTCCTCTGAAAAAGATTTATCATGTACTTGTTTCCAGATATGATGTATTAAATCTATCATCAAGACTTTATGATTTTTATGCTGAATATTATGATGAACAGAATTTAAAATAGCTAGTAACTGCTGAGTACATTTTAATTGATTATTAAATTCCAAAAATGAGAACTTGAATGTACTTATGTATGTTAGTATTATACGTCATCTTCCAGATATCAAAGCCATAATTCTCAATAATGTAAGTCACTTATACTATCTCTTCATCCCTCCTTGAAAAACAGAGTGAAACAAGTAGAATAAATTGATAGGGGCTCATGGGGGTGTTGGCGTTGCTTTAGTAATTGTTGCTGTTCTTCTTCCTCTTCTTCCTTTCTTTACTCTCATTCCCTTATCCCCCTCCACCTCCTCTCAGTTATTAAGAGAAATTTAGAGAATTGCTTGGCATGGAAAAATAACAAATGGTGTCAGAAGAAAAAAATCATACATTTGTTGTCAGAAAACACTATACAAGGCTATATATAAGCTACATAAAAAGAATATATTTTTATGTACTTAGCATGTTTATATATAGTATATGTGGGGAATATCTGTTGCAGCATATATATATATATGCTTAAATGCATTTATAAAAGATGCATATATGTGCATATATAAAATACACAGATATGTATGTGTGTACATATCTGTATATACATAGACACAATATGTTCTACAATAAAAGCAAGTTTCAATATTTAAAAAAATTATGTGTAGGGCTTATAGTAACAAATATACTTACAGTAGCAAATTATAAATTCAAATGTAAGTGAGAATTCTTTTTTTCTACATGGAGCCCCTAAATATTTAGTGCTTGTCTAAATACCATGTCACACCCTTAAATTGGTTACTGTTTGCCTGCAGGTACACTCAAATTAGGCTTACTTCAGTGTTACTCTTTGTTGGCAGCAGAGAGAAAGCAAGTTTGGGAATTAGCAATTAAGTAAATACCTAAACATACATACAGATTTCTTAAGAGGCAGATCAGGTGGTCTGGTATTCCCATCTCTTTCAGAATTTTCCACAGTTTATTGTGATCCACACAGTCAAAGGCTTTGGCATAGTCAATAAAGCAAAAATAGATGTTTTTCTGGAATTCTCTTGCTTTTTGATGATCCAGCGGATGTTGGCAATTTGATTTCTGGTTCCTCTGCCTTTTCTAAAACTAGCTTGAACATCTGGAAGTTCATGGTTCACATACTGCTGAAGCCTGGCTTGGAGAATTTTGAGCATTATTTTACTAGCGTGTGAGATGAGTGCAATTGTGCAGTAGTTTGAGCATTCTCTGGCATTGCCTTTCTTTGGAATTGGAATCAAAACTGATCTTTTCCAGGCCTGGGGCCCCTGCTACATTTTCCAAATTTGCTGGCATGTTGAGTGTAGCACTTTCACAGCATCATCTTTCAGGATTTGAAATAGCTCAACTGGAATTCCATCACCTCCACTACCTTTGTTTGTAGTGATGCTTTCTAAAGCCCAGTTGAACATTCCAGGATGTCTGGCTCTAGGTGAGTGATCACAACATCATGATTATCTGGGTCATGAAGATATTTTTTGTACAGTTCTTCTGTGTATTCTTGCCACCTCTTCTTAATATCTTCTGCTTCTTTCAACTCCATACTGTTTCTGTCCTTTATTGTACCCATCTGTGCATGAAATGTTCTCTTGGTATCTCTAATTTTCTTGAAGAGATCTCTAGTCTTTCCCATTCTATGGGAAGGCTTTCTTATCTCTCCTTGCTATTTTTTGGAAGCTTGCATTCAAATGGGTATATCTTTCCTTTTCTCCTTTGCTTTTTGCTTCCCTTTTCACAGCTATTTGTAATGCCTCCTCAGACAACCATTTTGCATTTTGCTTTTTTGCATTTCTTTTTCTTGGGGATGGTCTTGATCCCTGTCTCCTGTACAATGTCATGAACCTCTGTCCATAGTTCATCAAGCATTCTATCAGATCTAGTCCCTTAAACTTATTTCTCACTTCCACTGTATAATCATAAGGGATTTGATTTAGGTCATACCTGAATAGTCTAGTGGTTTTCGCTACTTTCTTCCATTTAAGTCTGAATTTGGCAATAAGGTGTTCATGATCTGAGCCACACTCGGCTCCCAGTCTTGTTTTTGCTGACTTTATAGAGCTTCTCCACCTTTGGCTGCACAAAATATAATCAATCTGATATTGGTGCTGACCATCTGGTGATGTCCATGTGTAGAGTCTTCTCTTGTGTTGTTGGAGGAGGGTGTTTGCTATGACCAGTGTGTTCTCTTGGCAAAACTCTATTAGCTTTTGCCCTGCTTCATTTTGTACTCCAAGGCCAAATTTGCCTGTTACTCCAGGTGTTTCTTGACTTCGTACTTTTGCATTCCATTCCCCTGTAATGAAAAGGACATCTTTTTTGGGTGTTAGTTCTCTTGAGAAATCTGTGTGCAGGTCAGGAAGCAACAGTTACAACTGGACATGGAACAACAGTCTGGTTCTAAATAGGAAAAGGAGTATGTCAAGGCTGTGTATTGTCACCCTGATTATTTAACTTATATGTAGAGTACATTATGAGAAACACTGGGCTGGATGAATTACAAGCTGGGATCAAGATTGCCAGGAGAAATATCAATAACTTCAGATATGCAGAAGACACTATCCTTATGGCAGAAAGCAAAGAAGAACTAAAGAGCCTCTTGATGAAAGTGAAAGAGGAGAGTGAAAAAGTTGGCTTAAAACTCAACATTCAGAAAACTAAGATCATGGCATCTGGTCACATAACTTCATGGCAAATAGATGGGGAAACAGTGACAGACTTTATTGTTTTGGGCTCCCATGAAATGAAAAGACTGCACCCATGAATTGAAAAGATGCTTACTCCTTGGAAGAAAAGTTGTGACCAAACTAGACAGCATTTTGAAAAGCAGACATTACTTTGCCAACAAAGGTCCATTTAGTCAAGGCTATGGTTTTTCCAGTAGTTATGTATGGATGTGAGAGTTGGACTATAAAGAAAGCTGAGTACCAAAGAATTGATGCTTTTGAACTGTGGTGTTGGAGAAGACTCTTGAGAGTCCCTTGGACTGCAAGGGGATCCAACCAGTCCATCCTAAAGGACATCAGTCCTGAATATTCATTGGAAGGACTGATGTTGAAGGTGAAACTCCAATACTTTGGCCACCTGATGCGAACAACTGACTCATTTGAAAAGACCTTGATGCTGGGAAAGATTGAAGGTGGGAGGAGAAGGGGACGACAGAGGATGAGATGGTTGGATGGCATCACTGACTCGATGGACATGAGTTTGAGTAAACTCTGGGAGTTGTTGATGGACCGGGAGGCCTGGTGTGCTGCAGTCTATAGGGTCGCAAAGAGTTGGACACAACTAAATGACTGAACTGAACTGAAATACCTAAAATTGAAGTTGCTCTTTTCATGGACTGTAGCCTATCAGGCTCTTCCATCCATTGGATTTTCCAGGCAAGAATACTGTACTTGGTTGCCATTTCCTTCTACAGGAAATCTTCCCAACCCAGGGACTGAACCCAGGTCTCCCTCATTGTAGGCAGACACTTTACCATCTGAGCCACCAGGGAATTCCCAAATACCTCAGATCAGATCAGATCAGTCGCTCAGTCGTGTCCAACTCTTTGCGACCGTATGAATTGCAGCACGCCAGGTCTCCCTGTCCATCACCAACTCCCGGAGTTCACTCAGACTCACGTCCATCGAGTCAGTGATGCCATCCAGCCATCTCATCCTTTGTCATCCCCTTCTCCTGCCCCCAATCCCTCCTAAACAGGCATAAATTTTAGAAGCTTAGCTTCTTAAAATGCTTGTTTATCCTGATGGATTAATACAACTTGTCACCAACTAGAAAATGCCTGAGACTCAACATGTGTGTATGAGTCAATTGCTTAGGACTTAGTAATTTTTCTTTTAAGGAAGAATAGTCTATAAGATTGTTACTTCCTTACGCTGTATCACAAAAGACTATTTGACATAAAATATGTTGTTAAAATAATTTTTGAATTATGCTTAAGAACTCAGGACAAGTACAGAGATTTTACTCATCTTTTTGTGATATTGAGAGGAAGGTTGGGTGGCTTCTTATACATAGGACTCACTATTCCAAGCTAGAAAAGATTTTGACCTTTCAACAGAGCCGGCTGTATAATTATGGGTTTTGTACTTCTAGTATCAGTGTCTCAAGGTTGCTCTCTATTCTGCAGAGAATAAATGTTCATCTGATTCTCATTTTTATATGACCTCATATTCTTATACTTTGAGTTATAATATGTCATACAATTTTCTCTGCTGATATTTCACTGCCTTTTTTTTTTAAACATTAAAGGAGAGAGGTCTATGGCTATGATGATGATGATCATGATGAAGAGCAGGAGGAACAAAACACTAACAAGCAGCACTGCCATTCTTGAGCTTGTGTTTGGTACCAAGAACTGTATTAAGCACGACTGCCTATTACTTCTTACAGTAATACTGTGACTTAGGTGGTATTTCCATTTTGTAGAAGAGACATATGAGTCACAGAATAGTTACCCAAGTTGGCATGGCTGGTAAATGGTGAGTAAACTCACATTTTTCTGACTTCAAAGCACTCATGTTTTATTCATAGTGCTATGGCTTAGACAAGAGCCCCATGCATATGTAGTTAAGAACTAAATATCATAGCGTATCCAAGCAATTAGTTGAAGTGGACAGTTTGAGATAATTTGATTGAAAATATCTTGCATAAAATAGCCCTATATAATGAACCAACAGGACATTAAAAAATGTCTTCCATTTGTCTAACACAGTTGATTTCAGATTTTTATGTTATTATTATTTTTTGGTTTGTTTATATCTTGTTATTCTTACACAAACACTTTCAAGACCATTATATCACATGGAGAATGAAAATTCCAAAAGGTTAAATTCTAAAAAAGGCAAAAGGAAGTAAAACAAATTCTCAAATGTGTATCTTATCACTTTCTCCACCACACTTTTTTTCCAAAAAATACTGTGTCAACAGTATTTCACATTATTTTTGTCTTAAGACTTTAAAAATGATCTCCTATATCATAGATTAATTACCTTAAAATGGAAATTACTTAATTTTTAAGATATTTCTTTTCCTGATTCAACACATTGCAAAAAACTGCAACACTTCCTTAGTCATACTTGGTATGGCTCATATTTTACAGTGCTTGTCACACCATGGAAACTCAGAATGGTAATAATAAAAACACTGGATAAATATACAGCCAACATGCTTTGAATGACTACTATGTACTGGTGGCTATGCTCAGACTTTTACATGCATTGTCCTATCTAATCTACCGAAACAGGAGACTGCTAGCAGAGTAGCTGGCTTTTCTGAGCAGTGTAGTCTTTTACATTTAATAGTTTCAAGGATACATGATTCTTTCCTCCCAAGTTTCAGACAGTTGTGCAAAACAGATGAAATATTGCAGAAAAACAAAAATAAGGAAGCACAGTATTGTAAATGATCTAGAATACACAGGAACATGACAGAATAAATGAGGCATTGGCACAGGGTGACTGTCACATTGGAACAAAAGGAGAAGAGGGATGTTTACCTTAATGAGGTAATGATCCATTATTCACTCTCCAAATGACAATCATAAACTTCTGAGAAATGTTCTGGAAATTTTAGAATGTCTAGCCAGCCTCTACAAATTTCTATTCATTCGTTTGTATAAGAGTGCCATAGTCACTTTTTTTCAGGACCTCATCATAAATATCTCATTGTGTTACTAAAAGGAGAAAAGGAATGGAAACTACTAGATCTTCCCATACCCTTCCAGGATTCCCACAGAAGGATTTAATGCTGAATGTAAACTCTTTATGTTCACTCCTTGCTATGGAATCTTCAGTTCAGTTCAGTTCAGTTCAGTCACTCAGTCGTGTCCGACTCTTTGCGACCCCATGAACCGCAGCATGCCAGGCCTCCCTGTCCATCACCAACTGCCAGAGTTTACCCAAACTCATGTCCATTAAGTCGGTGATGCCATCCAACCATCTCATCCTCTGTCGTCCCCTTCTCTCCTGCCCTCAATCTTTCCCAGCATCAGGGTCTTTTCAAATGAGTCAGCTTTTCACATGAGGTGGCCAAAGTACTGGAGCTTCAGCTTCAGCATCAGTCCTTCCAATGAACACCTAGGACTGATTTCCTTTAGGATGGACTGGTTGGATCTCCTTGCAGTCCAAGGGACTCTCAAGAGTCTTCTCCAACACCACAGTTTGAAAGCATCAATTCTTTGGCACTCAGCTTTCTTTATAGTCCAACACTCACATCCATATATGACCACTGGAAAAACCATAGCCTTGACTAGATGGACCTTTGTTGACAAAGTAATGTTTCTGCCTTTTAATATGCTGTCTAGGTTGGTCATAATTTTCCTTCCAAGGAGCAAGCATCTTTTAATTTCATGGCTGCAATCACCATCTGCAGTGATTTTGGAGCCCAAAAAAATAAAGTCAGCCACTGTTTCCACTGTTTCCTGATCTATTTGCCATGAAGTGATGGGACTGGTGCCATAATCTTAGTTTTATGAATGTTGAGCTTTATGCCAACTTTTTCACTCTCCTCTTTCACTTTCATCAAGAGGCTCTTTAGTTCTTCACTTTCTGACATAAGGGTGGTGTCATCTGCATTATCTGAGGTTATTGATATTTCTCCTGGCAATTCAGGCCAGTGGCTGAGAGGAGCTACCCCATGTCCAAGGTCAGGGGTGGCAGATGAGAGGAGCTACCCCACTTCCAAGGTAAGGAACAGTGCCTGCGCTTTGCTGGAGCAGCTGTTAAGAGATACCCCACATCCAAGGTTAGAGAAACCCCAGTAAGATGGTAGGCACTGAGAGAGGGCATCAGAGGGCAGATAGACTGAAACCACAATCACAGACATCTAGCCAATCTGATCACATGGACCACAGACTTGTCTAACTCAGTGAAACTAAGCCATGCTGTGTGGGTCCACCAAAGACAGAATCTTCAGTGCACACTCTTATTTTATGTACATTTTCAACATTAACTCTCACTTACATTTAATTTTCAAATGTCTTTGTTTTAGATAGAGAGAGCTATGTAGCTGGATTTCATGTTTTGATCAAATGCCATGCATGGATAGATCCAGCACTGGTCACAGTGGCCCCAAATCTCAGAAATAGTAACTCTGGTGTAGCAGATAAAGTACAGACTCTGACCTTCAGATAGACTGTGTTTAAATGTTTTCCTATGGTTCCTACACTCTTTCCTGCTAACCAAACCTCTGCAGAAAACATTTCTTCAGCTTGAAACCCAAAATTTGATTTGAGTAATAAAAAAGCCATGCTTGCTTTGAGGTCATTTCTTCCAGGATATCTTACCTGGCATTCCACATCTTGAAAAGGGGGCCCTCCCTTTGCATTTCCATGGGGCCTTGAGCTAATGTCAGCAGTGGATTTCCACTATACTGATTAACATTCTTATTTATTTATCAAGTTCTCTGTTTGCCCAATACTTATCACAGGGCCTGGAACAGAATAGTTCCAGCAAATGGAGTTCCAGTTATTGTTGGCTGTTGCTGGATGTCCATGACTGGCAATGCCATCTCCACCAGTAATCTCTGTCCCATTGCTGACTTGGATGCACTCTACCATACTGCTCTAAGCTGTGTGGGATCTTCCCATGAGGTGGGGGCCCTTCCTCAGCTATAACCTCTTCCTCTACAGGTTGTCTTGTCTCTCCATTTCTTCACTCTTTTTTATATTAAAATAGGTAATTTCAGGGAGCAAGCATGGCTTCTCCTTTCCTCTACACAGGAATTTCTCACAACAATCCAGAGTGTGGCTAAGGGTTTGGGGTGAATAAGTATAGATCAACAGATTCCTGAACCATTCATGTGCCGATTCACAAAGCTTGGACTGTCTTGGAGTTGGTGGTGAGTCAGTGGAGAGCTTTAATTAAGAGAGTGACAAGGCTAGATTCTCATTTTAGATAGATCACTCTACTGGCTCTGAAAAAGATGGATTTGAGGAGAAAAATATTAGGGAGCACAGAAATCAATAATAAGGGCATTCAATACTACAGACCTGCATATGAAGGGCCTATACCAAGGATAAGTAAACTTTTTTTCTGTAAAGGGCCAGATAGTACATATTTTGGGCTTTATCACAGCTACTTGACTCTGCCTCAGGAGCTAAAAATGTAGACAAAAGGTAAATGAATGAGTGTATCAGTGTTCTAATAAAGCTTTATTTATGGAAACTCAAGTTTAAATTTTATATAATTTTAATTTGTCATATACTTCCACCTCCTTCTCTCTGTTTTCATGGACATTTATAACATTGAGACTTGTGGCTAATATGATTAATAGCTGGAGTGAAATTTAAGTATTTTATTTCTTAGTAAATATATACTAATATGTTCTGAATGGAATAATCTGAAAAATAACAGAGGAGATGGGAAAAACCTATCAAATTTGTCTTTGGAGAAATGTATCTGCCAATTCTCATCCATGCAAACATCTGTGAAAAATATAAGATGTCATTTTGGTGCAACCAAATAAAAAAATCCAGTTTAAGCCAATGAAGAAGCTGCATTTTGAGGGCTGTCACATGAACTGAATCTGATAGGATATCACCTTTGTAAGACAAACAAGCTTTCATTGTATAAGAAATCTATGGAATTCAGAACCATAGAGAAGCTGAAAAGCTTCTAATTAAAAAATGGCATAAGGGAATCCTACAGTCTCAATGGATCAATTGCTGCCTAGCCTAGTTATGAATTAGAAGTACTTTTGCTTACTAATGTCATTACACAAAACATTAAAATATTTCTACAAATCAAAGTTACGAAGGTTAATAAGAACAAAGTCTTCAAGAATCAACTACATTGTTTACAATGTTTAAGCAACTACTCCTGAGTAAAAGTAGGATAAATACAATATTATCATTGCATTTAATGTTTTATACAGACATTATGTTAGATTGCTCTCTAGCATCGTTTTTGCTTCTTTAGTTATCCTGAAAATAAAGTGAAGCCACTCAGTCATATCCGACTCTTTGCAAACCTATGGACTGTAGCCTGCCAGGCTCCTCTGTCCATGGGATTTTCCAGGCAAGAATATTGGAGTGGTTTGCATTTCCTTCTCCAGGGCATCTTCCCGACCCAGGGATCAAACTCAGGTCTCCCACATTGAAGGCAGACTCTTTACTGTCTGAGCCACAGGGAAGCCCCAAAGTTATCCTAGATGATTATTATTCTTTTATTACTTAATTTTATTCTGGCCTGTTTTCTTGTTTTGCTTTCTTTTTCAAATCATTTTTTCTCTCTTTACTTTTATATACATACAAAAAATCTAACATGTTAATTGGTTAGAACGTTTTATTCTTAATGATTAAAATCAGCAGTGAAATAACATAATCTTAAACATCATCCTCTCCTTCTCCCCATCACCTGAAACAAGGGAGAAAAAACAAAACACAGGACTGGAGGGCATATAGACCTAGATCCTGACTCTCTATTCTTATTTCTAAAAATTTAAACTGGTTTAAAATCTAGTAATATATACTTATTTGAGTTAGAATTGAGTGGTTAACCCTCTCTTTAAGTAATGCATTTATTTTTTCAATATATGTTTATTGAATCCTTGTTATGAAAAAGTCAATATGCTCAGTTCCTTCAATGATAAAAAATAAAGGTCTAAAGCATGAGATCTACCTTTGAGGAACTAAAAAAAGATGGATGGTATGTGTACATTTGTATGTGCATATTTATATATAATTCATAGCAATATAAAATGGAAATATGAACTCCTTAAAAGACAAAAAGTAAATATTGGTCTTGAAACCATGCAAATATTTGAATGGATATTTCAGAATGGACTTTTGAGAGAAATGTCATTTTATTTTGACCTTCAGTGGTAGAACTCATAAAGACAAGGATTACAGGGGAGAGGTAGATGAAAAAAGTATTTACTGAGGGTTCCAGGCAAGGAAAAGTTTATATAAATGGATGAAGTTTGAGAAAATAGAGCCAATAAAGTAATATAAACTTATTTTGTAAGAGTAAAAGCACAGTCTATAGAGGTTAATATTGGAGCTGTGACGTGGAGAGGGAAAACTTATAGCAATTGAGACATTCAGTTCAGTTCAGTTCAGTTCAGTTCAGTCACTCAGTCGTGTCCGACTCTTTGCAACCTCATGAATCGCAGCACGCCAGGCCTCCCTGTCCATCACCAGCTCCCGGAGTTCACTCAAACTCATGTCCATCGAGTCAGTGATGCCATCCAGCCATCTCATCCTCTGTCGTCCCCTCCTCCTCCTGCCCCCAATCCCTCCCAGCAGCAGAGTCTTTTCCAATGAATCAACTCTTCACATGAGGTAGCCAAAGTACTGGAGTTTCAACTTTAGCATCATTCCTTCCAAAGAACACCCAGGACCGATTGCCTTCAAAATGGACTGATTGGATCTCCTTGCCATCCAAGGGACTCTCAAGAGTCTTCTCCAACACCACAGTTCAAAAGCATCAATTCTTTGGTGCTCAGCTTTCTTCACAGTCCAACTCTCACATCCATACATGACCAGTGGAAAAACCATAGCCTTGACTAGATAGATCTTTGTTGGCAAAGTAGTGTCTCTGCTTTTGAATACACTATCTAGGTTGGTCATAACTTTCCTTCCAAGTAGTAAGTGTCTTTTAATTTCATGGCTGCAATCAGCATCATTGAGACATTAGAATCGTAAATTATATTAGTTATATTTTCTTTCTGCCTCTAGCTAAGAATTATGCTGATAATTATAATAACAATATTAACACAAAAACAACAATAAACAGTTTTAGCATTTACTATGTGCCAAATCCTGCCAATAAACTATAAATAAGCCTCCCAGTTAAGTACTATAATTGATCCTATTTGATAGATGAATAATTTGAAACACAGACATATTAACCAGGTCCTCAAAGTAGTATAGTTTCAAGCAAGTAGAGCCAGGAGTTAAAATGCTAAGCTCCAATCTTTTTGATATCTCGAAAAAAGATGAAAATAGGTAAAGAAGAGTGGAATAATGATGAATACAATGTGTTCAAAACTGAAAACTAAAGTCAACACCTTTCCTTGTTCTCTTTGTGTTTCTAATCTCAGCCAGAAACCTGGTAGCAACCCTTTCTTCCTCCATCTCTCTCATTCCAACATGATCTAGTCTACACTTTCATATCATTTATGAGAATTCCCTTCATTTGGCATCTATTGTGACAACTTTGTATTAGTCCCTGATTCTCTCTTGCTTGACTTACTGTGAGATCAATCTAATTAGTGCCCCATCTCCAGGTTTCCTTATGTCTCCCCAACCAACCATCACTTCATAGGGTTAGTTTCCTAAAATGCAATTCAGCATGACAGTAGCCTGCCAAAAGATGCATCTCATGTCCCTCATAGCCTATGGAATAAAGTTTAATTTCCCTCCTCTGGCATAGAAAACTACCAAACTAATTAGTCTCCTCCTTTGCCCAACTCTCATCTCCAGTCATTTATAGAGACTAATGGGAATACCAGCCCACCTGATCTGCCTCTTGAGAAATCTGTATGCAGGACAGGAAGCAACAGTTAGAACTGAACATGGAACAACAGACTGCTTCCAAATAGGAAAAGGAGTACATCAAGGCTGTATATTGTCACCCTGTTTATTTAACTTATATGCAGAGTACATCATGAGAAATGCTGGACTGGAAGAAACACAAGCTGGAATCAAGATTGCCGGGAGAAATATCAATAACCTCAGATATGCAGATGACACCACCCTTATGGCAGAAAGTGAAGAGGAACTCAAAAGCCTCTTGATGAAAGTGAAAGAGGAGAGTGAAAAGTTGGCTTAAAGCTCAACATTCAGAAAACCAAGATCATGGCATCCGGTCCCATCACTTCATGGCAAATAGATGGAGAAATAGTGGAAACAGTGTAAGACTTTATTTTTCTGGGCTCCAAAATCACTACAGATGGTGACTGCAGCCATGAAATTAAAAGACGCTTACTCCTTGGAAGGCAAGTTATGACCAACCTAGATAGCATATTCAAAAGCAGAGACATTACTTTGCCAATGAAGTTTCGTCTAGTCAAGGCTATGGTTTTTCCTGTGGTCATGTATGGATGTGAGAGTTGGACTGTGAAGAAGGCTGAGCGCCAAAGAACTGATGCTTTTGAACTGTGGTGTTGGAGAAGACTCTTCAGAGTCCTTTGGACTACAAGGAGATCCAACCAGTCCATTCTGAAGGAGATCAGCCCTGGGATTTCTTTGGAAGGAATGATGCTAAAGCTGAAACTCCAGTACTTTGGCCACCTCATGCGAAGAGTTGACTCATTGGAAAAGACTCTGTTGCTGGGAGGGATTGGGGGCAGGAGGAGAAGGGGATGACAGAGGATGAGATGGCTGGATGGCATCACTGACTCGATGGATGTGAGTCTCAGTGAACTCCGGGAGTTGGTGATGGACAGGGAGGCCTGGCGTGCTGCGATTCATGAGGTCGCAAAGAGTCGGACACGACTGAGCGACTGATCTGATCTGATCCGATCTGAATGTATTTTCTGGAAATGCTTTGTTTTTTTATTTATTTTTTTTCTAATGAGGAAAGTTCTTTCATATCTACAAACTTCACCATTCTCATGCTTTTTCCTGGATCCACCTGGTGAGCAATGACATTCATTTAAAGATTCAAACCAGCCCTGACCTTCTTTATGAAACTTACCTGAACTCAGATATCAAAACTCACTTTTCTTTTTGCAAACATAGGGCACTATACTATCTCTTTGTGGAGTACTTATCATACTATAAAGATTCCTTCATTTAAATTCTGTCTCTACCTTTAAGGTCTACCTCTTCTTGAACTGAGAACAAAGAAAATGTCTCACAGTTACTGGTACTCTCAGGGGCCTTCCAAAGAAACTGGAACATACTGGGGGCTGAATAAATGAAACGTGAATTAATGAGGAAGGTTATAGATATAATTAGGAGACCCTGGCTCTAGCAGTTTACTCCCTCTACAAAGAAAGAAAGAAAAAAACATAATAATGTAAATGAAAAAAATGAAAGAGATCTTCTAAAGCTTTCCACTGTCAAATTTTTGGTATATTTTCATTACATTTTGGGTCAGTGAAGCCATAAAGGTAAGACAGAGGGTTTACATTGTGTTTGTGCCAATGCTTGAGCTTTCATTATAATACTTGAAAGGTGAAAGTCTGAATTAAAGTAGTTGAGAACTGTCACACATGGCTCTTCTGTGCTCCCAAAAGATGCCTGGAAAGCTAGATTTGAGGGGGTGGAAGTGGGAGGCAGAGAGTAAGGTAAAGAAAGAGGGTGTGGGGGCGACGTGAGAGAATCCAGGAGGGCAGAAAAGAAAATGCGAGATAATTAGGTGCCATGATTAAAAGGTTTCATTTACCAAATCACTTTTCAATCTAATTCATACCTTGTGAAATGTTAAGATCTATTTCTAAGCTGAGTAATATACTGTAGTACAAGATTTTGATAAATAATTACCTTCCTACTTTATCCATGAAAATATTAAGACATATAATTATGATAAGCAGGCATGACAGGTGCTGATTGGGCCCTGATGAATTGCCTTTTGCTGCCTGACCTAAGTGTTCAGCCTTGAGCCTCATGCGTCAGCACCTAGGGACAGAAGCTGGCCCATCTCCTCCTCTTCTGATGTGCAAGTTTCACTCTTCCCTTAGGGAATGGGATTCTGACAGGCACTTTTATCTCAACACATTGACTCTCCTAGGAAATTGTCACTTTCCCTTGCTGCCTTGCTAGTTAGTTCAATATCAAAACGAGATACACAGAGTGAGATTTGATACAGAAGCCAAGCCAAGAAACTATTGTTTTAGGGGAAGTGCACTGTTTTACATGCATTTGCAAAGAAATAGAAATCAAGGCAGACAAGGGAAAGACAGTGAAGCTGGGCCATTTCACAATAAGACAGAAGTGGTTTGTTTGTACAACTCTTGGCACGTTCACACATATTATCTCAGTTAATCGTCACAAACTATCAAAGTATGCTATCATATGCTGCCCCTACTTTTATTATTGGAAGAATGAGGTTTTGGCAAAGGGCTGAGATAGAAGCATTAATTTCTAGGCAGACTCCTTTTTGTGTGGTATAATAGCTTGTAAATGATTTTATGAAAGTGCCCACAGCTAAATGCTAGTGATAAAAACAATACATTTAGAGGTTGAGTCTAGAACTCCTAATCACTACTGCATGAACATTCCAATTCATGCATTTGGAGGAAATACTTATCAGTATGTATGTCATTATTTAGGAGCTTCCCAGGTAGCTCAGTGATAAAGAATCTGCCTGCCAATACAAGAGACACAGGAGATTCAGGTTCAATCTGTGGGTCAAGAAGATCTTCTGGAAAAGGAAATGGCAATCCACTCTAATATCCTTGCCTGGAGAATCCCATAGACAGAGGAGCCTGACAGGCTGCAGTTCATAGGGTCGCAAAGAGTTGGACACAGCTGAGCACACATGCATGTCACTATTTGATGTCCAAACCAATATTTTATTTAATGGTCATTTCCTCTTGGCTACTTCACTATCTGTACCTCAATGGTTAGAATTCTGAAGAAATGTAATTTTTTTTACTCTTTGGGATTGGGTATGAAGAGCATCTAGACACTTACGTTTTGGGTAGCATCATCTGTGCATTTGGCATTTATACCTTCTGATTTATATGCTTATTTATTTTTCTTATACTGGGAAAATAGCCTATTTTGTTACTGACTTTCTGCTTACTCTCCCTGATTCCCATTAAAGTACTATAAGGGGATAAGTAAAAGGATTAAGCCACAAGGACAAAGAAAATATAAAAAATGATGGCAGTACAACTTTTAATATCTAAGCACAATCCCATTATATATATATATATATATATATATATAAAATGTATTTATATAATAGTGTATATACATACATGATGCAACTTTTTTATCCACTTATCCCTTGATGGACACTTAGGTTGTTTCTATATCTTGACTACTGTAAACTAGAAATGCATAAAGAGATTCCAATTAGGCATTTTATTTCCTAGTTCTTTAACTGCAATTGATAGCCAAGAATCAAAGATATTGGACAAGTGAACTAAGACAGACTACAAAATTTTTAAAAAGGCAAATAAAACAAAATAATGTAATCACTAACTAGTCACAGTGAAATAGATAAATCAAAAAAGAAAGAAAAAAAGTATCAGAAAAGATATCAAAGGAAAAAGGTATACAATAGAGGAAGAAGAAAATTAAAAATAGCTACTAAGAACGGTCCTCAGAGAGGTAAGAAAGACGATTACAACCATGAAAGAAAAGAAGAAAACAAATCAAAACAAACACAAACATAAAAACCCACTCAGATTTAAACTGATTGTGGACACACAAAATGTGAAAAAAATTAAATAAATAAAAGTTACAAGATAATAATAAAAGTTAATGATATCTCCCAGAGATAAAAGCAACAAAAAATAAATGGGAGTAAAGGAAATAAAAATAAGATAAAAAAATGCTTACAGGATTAGAATAGAAAACCTAATGTCTAAATAGTAGACTTTTCAGTGTGGAGGAAAGAAAAATGATTTGAATAAATTATAAAATATTAAAATAATTTCCCTTGATTGAATGTCATAAAATTGTAGATTTTCATGTCTCAATTTTAATATCTCAACCCACCCTCTGCTCTTTCATAGCATCCAGCCAAATAAATAGATGAGAAAAGACCTGCCCCAAGGTCCACCAAACTTCTTACGTATTTGTGAACACGTATTGTCAGAATGGCATTGAATTTTCCAATAACAATGAAATTTCAAAGTCAATATAACTCTTCTTCAATTTAAATAATTTCAGACCTCAAATTATATAGCCAGGTAAATTATTAATGGACATTTTCATCTGCATAAATTCTCAGTGATTTTATTTCTCGTCTTCTTTCTAACACTGATACAGAGATCCTCTCTTTCCCTCCTAGAAACTGAGAAAAAAAATCAGTGACACTTTGGAAAGGGAATTTTCAACATATAGAAATTTCCAACTTTATAGAAATGTAATGTTGACTGAAATATTCAAATATAATTAATTTGAACATAATATTTAGTGATATTGATATTATAAATGTCAACAGGTAAGTAAAACTTTTGACAATTCTGTAATAATAGCTAAATACATTAAAATTCTTATATTCTGTCCTAGGTAATGTGTCAAGTTCTTTATATCTATCAATTAATTTTTAACACTCACAACTGTATTCTGAGATAAATATAACTACATCTATTTTGTAAGTGAGTAAATTGAGGTTTAGGGAAGTTTGTCAACTTTACACAGTTCAAACCTCTTCCAAGTGCCAGAACTGACATTCAGGCCATGATAAGCCTTAATATGGGCTTCCCGGGTGGCTTAGTGGTAAAGGATCCCCGTGCCAATGTAGGAGATGTGGGTTCAACTGCTGGGTTGGGAAGATCCCCTGGAGAAGGAAATAGCAACCCATTCTTGCCTGGGAAATACCATGGATGATGGAGCCTCACGGGTTACAGTCCATGGAGTCGCAAAAGAATTAGATACGACTTAGCGACTAAGCAACAACAATAAAGATTTAACATAAATCAAATATGAAATGGTAATTAATTGTCTGTGGTGTTGAATGAATGGACATACATTAGTCCAGTTTAGGAGATCTTCCTAAAACTTACCTTTATTTTGATTGTGAACCTCCTACCTCTTCTCATGACGCTGAAACATTACTAATTGGCAAATTCATCCTTGTAAATCAAAAGGAAGAATAAGAAACCACTGCAAAAGTAACAACTTACCATTTTTATAGTTTTGTTAATTCAGTCATTTTAATGTACATCCAACCCACCCTCTGCTCTTTCATAACATAAACAATTGACACATGTCAACAAAAACAAACATGATTTTAAAGACCTCTACTAGAGGTAAAATTGCTACTAGAATTTTGACCATCATTAGAAAGCATAGCAATTGTTGCTTTGCAAGTTAATTGTTTTTAAGTGCACTTTAAGACATGCCTTATGACATAAATAATTAGCTAGGCTAGTTATGGTTCTTTTTTTCACAACTAGAGTAGGAAAAAGTACTGTAATATATTGGCTATCATTAGACTACTCAAAACAGAAAGAAAAAAAAGCATTTTAAGCCATTTTACCTGAAAAATTTCTGCTCTTCAAGAAGGGCTATCTATGCTATGAAGTAATCATCCTAGAAAGAAGATGGAAGACATACATCCATGCTATCCTGCTATTGTATATTCTATTAGCATAATTCTAATTTAGTATTGAAAGGAATTCAATATAATAATTATTAAAGTTGACTCTTAATAGAAAGCAAGGATGTGCCAGGAAGGATTTCAAGTACTTTTTATTTATTTATTTATTTATTTATTGAAGTATAGTTCCTTGACAATGTTATGTTAGTTTCTGCTGTGCAATATGTGACTCAGCTATATGTATACATATATTTCCTTTTTTGTGTTTGTTTTTTTTTTATTACAAAGTTTTTTTTTTTTTTTTTTGGTTTCATCTTTTTTTTAATTTTTTTATTATTATTTTTTTTTTACTTTACAATATTGTATTGATTTTGCCATAAGCCTGCCTCCCAGCTCCCTCCATCTCACCCCTCACAGGACATCACAGAGCATTGAGCTGAGCTCCCTGTGCTATATAGCAGCTTCTGACTAGCTATTTTACACATGATAGTGTATATATGCCAAACCTTCAAGTGCTTTCAATTAAATGTCATACTTATTTTAACCTCACAACTCTATATGAATGGTATATTATTCACAGTCTTGCAGATGAAGACAGGAAGGTACAAAAAGAACAAGAAACTTGTTAAGGCTGCCCAAATGGCGCATGGTCAAAGCCAGAGTTTACACCTTGCACACTTGATCTAGAACGTATGCTCTCAAAGCATCTCTTGAGAAAGATGAGAAATTGTGAAATAGGGTTTATACAGTCATATTTTGCTATCAAGTTTGTAAAGTGTCATTGTTATTCAGTTGCCAAGTCGTGTCTGGCTCTTTGCGACCCCATGAACTGCAGCATGCCAGGCTTCTCTGTCCTTCACCATCTCACAAAGTTTGTTTATACTCATGTCCATTGAATCGGTGATGCCATCCAACCATCTCATCCTATGCCCTCCCCTTCTCCTCCTGCTTTCAGTCTTTCTCAGCATCAGGGTTTTGTCCAATGAGTCAGCTCTTTGCATCACATGACCAAGTTTGTAAATCGAGTGACCCAAATAATATACTTTGACTCCCTGGGCCTTCATTTCTTCATCTGTAAAACTGAGATAATCATGATAATCAAAGAAATGAATGACAATACATGTGTGAGCAATTTGTGTTTTAAGGGAGCCAAATTCACATGACAGACGTTTTTCAAGATCCAGTTTACAAATTAAACTATAGACTGGCAGAAATGGCAGTAACATGTTTATAACTTCTGACCCCTATAATTCTACGGAGTTGAACTTTGAACTCCTTTTAAATTAGGGACAATTGAATGACAGTGTTCACTGCAGTGAGGAATGCAGAGTGGTAAGATACATCAATAAGCTCACCTATGAGCCACAGAAATTGAGAACTTGGAGAGTTGATGAGATTTTTAGACTTAATAGGACAAATGTAATGAACTGAATAGTAAGTCTTCTTTCCTACAGGACTGCGGTGGAAATTGGCCTTTGACAGAATAGCATAATTCAGTCAATAATCACACTGAAGTGGTGAGTATAATTTTAAAAATTAACGCTGCAGTGAGATACATCAGAGAGTGAATAATACTGAATTCTGTATTCATTTTATTAGCCTCAGCATTACCAAGTAATATTTTTTCATAATTCACAAAATTCATAAACTCAGGAATTACAGATTTTTAAGGTCCTAGGTGGCTATCAACCTCATAATGAAATGCAACTCTTTCAAGGTCAGGAAGGAAATCTATGTTCCAGGATGACCCACTGCCAGCTGTATTTTAAATCAAAGAAAAAAAATTAAAATAGCAAATAAAACTTGAATAAAGAGTTAGAACTTTTAATCACTGAAAAGTCAGATTTTACTTACTCCATTAATTAGCAGCTGGCACATCAAATGCTATACAGTGCCAATTCTGGTATAAAACAGAACATGAAAAAATAACTTATGAGTAGGTAGGGAAAGCTTTTTAAGTAAGTAAAGATCAGTGAAATTCTGCAATTGGATTGAGGTTCAAAACATGTCAATTTAATCTAACTTCAGCAGAGAATTATGTCAATTATTTGACAATTGTTATCATCAATGAAAGTTACTTGCACTTCACTACCAATACCTCCAATTGGCAATTAAGGATAAAGGAGACAATTAGTGTGAAATGTAATATTTCATTGTTGACTCAAAATTTGTTAGGTTCAAGGTAGGTCCACAAGTAAGAAAATCTATTTCTGACAACTTTTTAACTTTGCAAACTTGATTTCTTGTGGTTTATGTATGTGGTTGAAATTCCTGACAACTAAGTACATTAAAAAAAAAAAACAAAAACAACAACAACAACAAAAAACCAGAAAACCTTTGCTAGGTACAAAGTCAATCTGGATTTTCTTAAGATCTTGTATGTACTGCTCTTGACAGCCTTTTACCCCAGTGCAATGCTGCATATGCAAAAATTCTTTAAAAAAGGATAAGAGCAGATGGAAAACTAAGTTGTGCTAAACTAGGCATTTGGGGGAACTAGCAGCCATAGGTATGCTAAAAGTTACAAAAAAAGAAAAAAGCCAACTTACAGAAATCATGCTCTTGGACATGGCACCTGCCTTCATAGTCAAAATGGAAAGGAAGATTGAAAAGAGAATCTAAATAATCTTGGAATTACCAAGGGCAGAATCATGGGGTCTCTCACTTTCACTTTTAACTAAAGGAATTCCTTTAAAAATATCTTTCTATAACTTTTTCAAAAAGCTCTGAAAACACTAAATTCTTGAAGCTGCAACCCAGTTTTTACAGGATCTTGATTTGATAGTGTGACAATATGAAGTTATTTTTCCTAATATTTATTTAGTTAAAACTGGGTGCATCTCAATTTCTTATTACTGTTTGATCAATCATGGGCTTCTGTAGCAGATTAGTCATTTAAGACAAAACAAAAGATAGATTTTCATTCAACTTAAAAATTCCAGTCACACACACACTCACCTACTCCTTTTCCTCAGCCCACTGCTGTGTGCGTGTGTGTGTATTTATGCGTCTGTGCACATGTGTGTAGTGTGTGGTAGTAATGGATTCTGCTAGGTTCTTTTCTCCCTATGGAGAGAATTTAGAGGTTACCAGACATGCTTGACTGTCTCTGTAAATCCTTTTTCGACTGTTGTTTCTCTTTTGTCTTCTGTATGTCAATATCAAATGATGGGTTTCTAGTGGAGAGCATATTTAGTTCTTCAGTCTGACACGGGAATACACTCTTGAGTCATCTTAAGTAGGAGATTTACTCTTGGCTTGACCTGCTCCAGTTACCCTAGCACTGCACCCATCTTCATTTCTAGCATCACTGCTTGTTTTCATAGGGTGAGATTATATAAGGATATCTGTAGCATGCCCAAATGCATTAGTGTTCAGTTTAATAGTACCAAACACATGCACAGTTTTGAGCCAGTCATGAAGATGCTAGTTCTTATTTTGTGTGTTGGCTGTGGTAAGAAATATGGCTAGAATAATATTCATAGAATTCAACACTTTCGTTACTGAAGGCAAAAAAATGAAATATATAGATTATAAAATTAATGATGACCAAAGTAAACATAAATGATAAAAATAATGCTAGACATTAATTATTGAATAAATTTTTAAAAGTAAGATTATTAAAAGGTCAAAAACTCTACTTTGAACAAACAAAAAAAAATTGAATTAATACAAATAAAAACACAGAAAGTAAAGCCTTAAATATGCATTGGTGTTAAATAATCATAATAAACAGATCTACAAAATATGTTAATAAATTTGAAACTTAAATGATGTATTATTTTAAGATAATATTTGTTTTAAAATTTAACCATCAATAATTTTTATATAAAAAATTCAACTTTCAACATGATTATTTTTTCAATAATTTAATTTTATACATGAGCAAAATGAGGAAAATATCCAGATTTTTTGTTTTTACAACACTGATATCAATACCTGACAGAGTACAGCAGACTGAAAAAAACTCAAAGTACAGAAATTTCATGTTGATATTTGGCAGAAACCAACACAATTCTGTAAAGAAATTATACTTCAATTAAAAATAAATTAATTCCAAAATATATATATATTATTTTAAAAAACCCAAAGCACAGAAATTCCATTTTATTTTATATCTAAAATGTGATGTAAATCCTAAATTTTACTTTAAAAATAGAGGAATTCAAATAATGCACAAAAGAATCATATATTCTGAGATATTAGGGTTTGCCCAAACAAATTCATATGAAGAATAATGTAATTCAATATAAGTATAATTCAAGGAAGTAAAAGTAAGACAAAAATAATTTGGTAAATTCAATTTCTATTTTTATTTAAAACTATAAACTGTAAAATCAAAAACAAAATAATCATCAGTAATAATTTAAAAATTACCTATCTTTTCTACTAACTATATGCTAATTCTGAAAATACTGTCAGTTAAAAATATAATTAGACAAGAAAAACTGTAAGAACACAAAGCTGAATTTCCACTTTTTCTCACATACTATATTTTTGTTTCTCTTCTTTGAAAGTCCTAAAGTCCTACCTATTTACACTTGATGCTGTCAACTCCTCTTTGCCCATGCTTCTTTACTTCTATTTGAGTTAGAATTTTGTTCCAACTAATACACAGAAATTGTTTTCCTCGAGGTTACCAATACATTTTCAGTTGATATATATGATGCTCAATCAGAATGTATTACTTAGATAAAATAGTTGACCATTCTTTCCTCCTTGATTTACCATATCACTTGGCTTTCAGGACACCATGGTTTTTGTTCTGTGTTACTGGCTGCTGCTTCTCAGTTTGTTTACTACTATCTCAAACTCTTCGAAACCTATCAACATTGGAGAACTGAATTCAGTTCTTGTACCTCAATTCATCTCTCTGCCATTACTCTCTTGTTGAAGGCCACTAAATACATTTATATGTCTCAAAATTGATAATTTATATCTCCAGCTCAGATTTTTTGCTGATATTCAGATGTGCATATCCAACTGCTTGCTTGACATTCATCTGTCATCTCCAAATGAACAACTAATGCAGTGCAGTGTGAGTGCATACATGCTCACTTGGTCCAATTCCTTGCTACTCCATGGACAGGATTCATCCTTTGTCCATGGAATTTTCCAGGCAAGAATACTGGAGTGGGTTGCCATTTCCCACTCCAGGGGATCTTCCTGACCCAGGGATTGAATCCGTATCTCTTGCGTCTCCTGCATTGGCAAGTGAATTCTTTACTACTGAGCCACCTGAGAAACCTTAGTAGACATAAAAATGTATATGACTAAAACTGTTCTTCCCTTCCACTGGAAGGAAATCTTTTAAGTTGATGGCAATTCCATAATTCTAGCTGCATAGGTCAAAAACCTGGAAGCTATCCATGGCTCCATATTCAAATCATCATGAAGTTATATTGATTATTTCAAATTTTAGTACATCTGTAAGCTGACCACTGCTGGTATACTCCACTGCTAATATTTCCACATGAGCCATTAATTTTCATTTGGCTTAGTGCAATAATTTTCTGACATATTCTTCCCAAATATGAATGATCCCACTCTGTCTATATTTTGGTCTCAAATAGCAGTCAGAGTTAATATTACAAATGAATGTCAAATCATAGCCCTCCTCTGCTTAAAACTCTGCAGTGTAGGGGTGAGGATATGGGAGGCACAAACTGCAAGATGTAAGACAGGCTCAAGGATGTATTGTACAACACAGGGAATATAGTCAAAATTTTATAATAACTGTAAATGGAAAATGACCTTTAAAATTGTATTAAAGATTAAAAAGACAAAATGAACTCTGTAATCATTCTCCACCTCACTCAGAGTCAACATCTTCTTGTTTAGTCGCTAAGTCCTGTCTGACTCTTTTGCAAACTCATGGACTGTAGTAGCCTGCCAGGCTCCTCTGTTGATGGGATTTCCCACATAAGCATATTGGAATGGATTGTCATTTCCTTCTCCAGGGGAATCTTCCTGACCCAGGGTTCAAACCCACATTTCTCGCTTTGGCAGATGCTGAGACACCAGGGAAACCTTACAGAAGTATAAAGTACCTTACATGATACAGCTGATCTTTTCCTTTCTCTTTTTGTCTGATATCATTTTACTATCTTTCAATCTCTTCCAATCGTATTGATTGCTTTGCTGTGTCTCAGTAACATCAGAGACACTCCAACATGCCCCTGCCCCTGACTGCCTGGAAGTATCCTCCCTCTTCTGAATAATTCTTTCAGTCTCTTCATGTGTGTGCATGCTAAGTCACTTCAATCGTGTCTGACTCTTTGCGACCCTGTGGACTGTAACCCCCCAGGCTCCTCTGTCTTTGGTATATTCCAGGCAAGAATCCTGGAATGGGATGCCATGCCCTCCTCCAGGGCACCTTCCTAACCCAGGGATCAAACCTGTATCTCTTATGTCTCTTACTTGGCAGGTAAATTCTTTACGACTGGAGTCACTGGGAAGCCTCAGTCTCTTCATATTTTTGCTCAAATCTTATTTTAGTTTATTTTCACAATAATGTGCCAATCACCAATCTATCTCCTTGCAAATTCATCCCTCATTGCTGGCTGTAAGAAAATGGCGATGGGCTCTGTAAATGATTTTTCTTTGTCTGCTGGTACAGGTTAACTTTTGCAGGAGAGGGCACTTGAGAGACATTACAAGAGAGAGGTTTTTCTTCTTGCTTTCAGTACGCTATCTCAGCAGGCTCCTGCTGGGTACAAGACTGTTCCAGAGTTTGACTCCTACCATCTCGGGGGCTTCTCCAGCTTCAAGCTTCTGTAGCACAATAATTTTCTCCAACACCTGGGAACCTGCAGAGTGCTAAGCTCACCTCAACAGCATCAAGAACTTCTCCTGACATCACCTTCAGGAAATTATGTTTGTGAACATCTTTCTCCCAAATCCAAAATGGTAGATTCCAGCAAGGTGCACCATCAACACCTCCGTGATTTCTGCACTATTCAGTGCATCACAGCCATGTGTCCTCAAACAATATGTTAATTTCCATTTTACTTTGTACTTTATACATTTATAGTAGTTTTTGAGAAATGTACAATGAAAAATAGCAGTATTATTAATAATTTAAAAAGATAGTTGTGACTTATTTCTACATATCTTGTGTAATTAAAAATTATTTATTTGCATCAGATAGATGCAGCACTTTCATTGTGCTTCAGCTACTCTATGATCAGCCATTCTATGTGCATTGAATAACATGTAAGAATTTGAAATTCACAATTTGCTGTAACTGTAAACAGTCTGTTGTATTTTTATAGTTTATTATTTTGTTCATGGCCAAATATAAGTTTAACAAATAAAATGTATTATTTTAGTGTAAATTAAATGACAAATTTTAATTTTTGTTAAAATTATTTTCCTGTCAAATAAATGGAATAAATGTATTCTAAAATCTATTAAAAAAAAAAACAATAAAATTCCAGCAATCTGGGCAAACGAAGATATGGAGAAAGAAGGGAAGAAAGAGAGTGTCAGGGATAGATAGTTACAGAAAATGAGGCTATGCAGGCAAATTATACTGAGCATTCTCTGCTTTCTATTATTCTTTGGACAGTTCTTTCAGAAAGCAATGGACCAGAGCTTAAAACTAGATTTTTGCTGTTGTGATTAAAACCCAGTTGCCTGATACTGCCAATGTCTTATATTCTAGAAACACATTTAAATGATAACACAGCAGTATTGAAGATGTTCCAGCTCATATTCATTTGACAATGAGAAAGTATAGTGTGCTTTGATTGTAATTGCTGTCAGACATTGCAGTGGTTCTCCTATACATGTTTATTCTAACTTTATTTTCTCTATAACTTGAAATGCTGTCACTCACCAGTCAGCAACCAGAAAACAACAGGAAACACGTCAGGTCAATTGAGAGTTTTTCATGTTGGAGATGTTAGGCCTAAAAATATAGTTCCGCCAAAAGCTGATTTATAGTGGTGATGTTGGTTATTTACTGTGTTATCATGAAATAGCTCTGTTGTATTTTTGTGATTTACCAAGTGCTTTATGTAAAATTCTGGGTGGTGATTTAACACAGCTCTCTAAATAATTCTCTTCTCTGAGGCTCCTGATGCTCACTCTGATTTATGATGTCAGACTGAAGATGAGAGGCTTCCATATAAAAGAGATCATTTATAAAAGTAAGACTCTTTCTATAGCAGCCATGCTAGACATTGAAGGGGTCTCATTTTAAGAGCTAAAATGCCTACAGGCACTGCCAGAAAGTGTCTGGTCTCCACAGCTGTCTAAATCCCATCTAATCTGCCCAGCCAAGACAACCTCTAATGCTCACTGAACTTCCCATTCATCTTGAGAAGAGCTCTAACCAAATTTGTAAGGAAGAAATAGGCTTATGTTAGGGAACAAATCAGTTTAGTATTCTCTTTTTTTCTCCTTTCCTTCCAACAAACCTAAATAATTATGTAGGTACATACCCTAGGTTTGAAAGAACAAGGTAATTTGCTATGATGCATTCTATTTAATATCTGGAAGAATATAGAATGTAAATCAAATTAATTACCCCACCAGCATACCTAATAGATACTAATAGTTTATTATAGAGGGCATACTAAGTGAACAGTCAGCTATTATCCAATTAATGTGGTCAATACAGGTAGGCAATGGTCCACGGCTAATTGAAATCTTACTAATGATTGATAATAATGCTATTGTCAGATTGGCAGTGGACATAATTTATCTGTCATTATGTTTGCCCAGATGAAGAGACTGATGCCATTTTGTGTCTATTTACTTTTGCGTATTTTAAAATAGGACCAACATGAACCAATCTGCATAATAGATTAAGATTTTTAAATGATAATAAAGAACTGTGAAATTACCCCAATTACAGTTTTGTTTAAAAAGCCAATGAATCAACAAGTAAATTTTTGGGATTATTTCATTAGTTACTTTGGGAATAGCATCCTGGCCTATATCTACTTGGGAACTATGAGTACTAATTTTTTGTGACCAATACTTCTTAGAAATAAGTGTAGCATGCAGTTTGACTTGACTGAAAAACTCAAAATGAATCTTGAGGATCTTACTAAGAGTAACACATCTTACTCTAGCTGCATGTTTTCAGATATAGTGTAACTTGTTATTAAATTTAAAGCAATCTACCTCTAATCAATAGATAATCAATAATACTATATAATTTCTAAATATGTAGATTTATGATCAGAATAAATGAATAATCTGCTTTAAAATATTTTAAACAACCATATTTTATTAAAAAAATATAGCCCTCTGTACATTAAGCCATTCACTTTTATATATTTGTAAATTTAAATATATGAGGTTCTATCAATATTTATCAAATATTCAAAGGTTATATCAATAACATATATCAGTTCTCACATATAACTTTAGATAAACTATATTTTCTTCTCTCTGTAACTCTATTTCCTGTTTTATATTTCTACTTTTCACCCAAGCTCTGGTCTCTGGTGTTTCTCAGTTTCTGTTCTAATGCTGGAAACAGATTTCCTACCTTGATGAATGAGCTCTGCCAGAGCTTATATACTTTGACGCCCTGGCACCTCTTGCAGTAATAATGAAAACTGCTGCCTCCTAATAGGCATTGCTGTTAACTCTAGTGAGAAAGGGGATTTTACAAGATGATTTATTGACTACACAAAATGATTTCAAAACTGATTTGCTGGCTGACAAGTAACAATAATATTACCAGTTGATATTAAACTTACATAAATGGGAAGTTAATATAAAAATCCGATTTAAAAAAGACTTCTGTACTGACATACCTAAAATGAAAAGATCTAAGTCCTATACCTTAATGGCTTGCAGGCTTGAAAATCTACGGCATGTAATATGAGTAGCCAAATACTGGGTTGTTGTGATAGCTCATAGATAACCTTGAAAGAATAATTACCTGTAGACCTATCCAATTCCTTGCCGTGCTTTTCTCATCATAATAGTCCCGAAATTGGTGTTCCTATGCTTATGGTCATGACATTTTTAAAAATTAGAATGCAACATGACATACAATGTACTCATTCATTAAATGTCTTAAACTACAGCCCAGCCTTCAGAAATAAAATCCAATTATATTAAGCATGACAGAGAAGGCAATGGCACCCCACTCCAGTCCTCTTGCCTGGAAAATCCCATGGACGGAGAAGCCTGGTGGGCTGCAGTCCATGGGGTCGCTAGGAGTTTGACATGACTGAGTGACTTCACTTTCACTTTTCACTTTCATGCATTGTAGAAGGAAATGGCAACCCACTCCAGTTCTTGCTTGGAGAATCCCAGGGACAGGGGAGCCTGGTGGGCTGCCGTCTCTAGGGTCGCACAGAGTTGGACACGGCTGAAGCGACTTAGCAGCAGCAGCAGCAGCATATTAAGCATGCTCTAAAAAAGATATTATCTCTTTGCTCTATAAAGGTGGTGGGAAAATAATTTTAACTGCTCCCTGCATGATGGGTGGATGAGTGGCAGTTCTGGCAATAGCGTTATGAAATGGGATATCTCTATCTATTTATCTATCTACTTATCTGTCTATCCTAAGTGTGGACCAAAACTCTAAGAGGAAAAACAATTTGTCCTGAACCCACAAAGCTATTAAAATTTGGAGTTAAAAATCACAACCCACTCCAATATTCTTACCTGGGAAACCCCATAGACAGAGGATCATGGCTGACTATAGTCCGTGGGGTCACAAAGGGTTGGACACGACTGAGCACACACACAATTTTATAACCAATGCTCTTTTCATTATGTTATTACAGATATCAAAATGTTTGACTTATTACTGTGACTATTACTGATTTATTGTGGAAAGAAAATAGGTATGTTACATAAAAGCTTATAATAAAAGATGTAAATTTGCTTGGTTATGACTTCTGTGGGATTCTCCAGAAAACCAAAAATAAAAACAAAAACAACATCAAGCATCTCCTTTATGCCGCAGTAAAGAATACAAAAACTTTTAAAGTGTATTCTGTGAAGCAAAGTTCTTTGAAGATTTCCAAAAAGGAGAAGGTCTGATGGTTTAGTCACTGCCTTCACCACTTCATGGCGCCCCTTTGTACTGTACATCCGAAGACATTGTTTGGTAAAAGACATAACTCAAAATATGCTAAGATTGAATCACTGGTCACTTAGATACTCTTCACTTGGAGATAAGGCATTTGAAGAGAATTATCTGAGCTTACCCAGGCAGATAGAAGGAGAGCTGGGATTCCTCATTACTCTCCTGATTCCCTGAATAGAGCTCTTTGCACTTAACCAAGCTGCTTTCCTGATATTTGACTAGCTTTGGAAATTGCAGATTCTAAAGGCTATGAATCCAAATGCTTGTGCATTTGGCTTTTCCTTTGTACATTTTATAATAGCTCTGTGGCTGTGGAGAAGGTAATCTACTTCTCAGTGTGCATGTTCTTTTACTACCGGCGATAATCTACTGAGTTCTGGAGTTCCCATAATATAAGCAACTCCCTTTGTGACTTTAAATTGCTGTAGGTCTGTAATGGTGCTTGGCACTTTAATAATTAGTCTACAGGGAGCTTTAATAGAGTAGGGCAACTGTTTTAATTAACTTAATCCCCAGAACATGAGTTGACCATTAGACATCAAATCACAGTTTAGCTCCAAGTGTATTTGAACTCTGAGGAAATCACATTTGTAACTACAGTGGGGATAACATTATCTTCTGTTATAAAACAATGCAGCTGCAGCTGATTTGGCTTCACTGGCCTCTGACATCGTGGTAAATGGAAGTCATTATTTCTATTGGAATGAATGTATAATAGAAACAGTTTAAGAGTTTGGCTTTGGGTAGTGTAGAAATGATGTGTGCTGGTTGGCCTAATTCATAAGAAGCAAAAGACAAATAGAAAGGAAAGCCATTTTAAAACTTGCAGAGTGCATATTTTCAGCTGAGTAAAGAAATGCATGCTGCAAAGGTGACTTAGAAAGTTAATTTAGCTCAAAAACAACAATATTGCAATAAGATGTTTTTATGCTCTGATAACTTACTTTATGTTATTTTTTTAAACTATAGGACTGACTATTTTAGTCACTCATTTATTTAGGCACCTTTATTAAACATGAGTTAGGTATAGGGAAAATGCCAGGTGCAGAGGACATACAGAAAGCTATTTGCAACAGTAATAAAACCACAATCTAGAGTTTACAAAATATGCTTTCATCTATATAAGGGATTTTGTTTTCACAAGTTGAAAAGACTTTTTTTCATTGGTTCATGTATTCCTTTCCACATTCTACATACAATTGGAACATCTATTATTTAGGCAAGGCAATAGATCCCAGGGGGGGAGAAAGGAATAAGACACACAAGGTAACCTTCAAGAACTTAAAGCAAAGTAGGTAGGGCAAGCAAGTAAAAGGACAATTAAACACTGTGTGATTAAGTCGGATACAAATGTTAATTATAGGGTGCTACAAGAGGACACAGGAAAGAGACACATTGTCTTGAGATTCCAGAAATTCTCATAGATGACGTGATATTTGGATTAAAAAGCTGAAAATCAAGAGGTGTAGTCAGACCTCAAGTTGGATAAAGTTGTTTCAAGAAAAATTAGTAAATGTGCAAGGACTCAGATTCAAAAGAAATTTGGTCTGATATTTAATTTTAAAGAAATTTTTCTGCTGGAGAAGAAAATGTGTAACAATTGTAAGGATACATTGATTATTTTAAAAAGAAGGGGAAAAGGTGGAAGCAGTGACAGATTTCCTCTTCTTGGGCTCTAAAATCACTGTGGATGGTGACTGTAGCCATGAAATTAGAAGACAATTGCTTCTTGGAAGGAAAGCTATAACAAACCTCGACAGTATTTTAAAAAACAAAGTTATCACCATGCCAGCAAAGGCAGTATAGTCAAGGCTATGGTCTTTCCAGTAGTCATGTACAGATGTGAGAGTTGGACCATGGAGAAGGCAGAACACTTAAAGAAGATGGTAACAATAACCCAGTGTATGAGACAGCAAAAGAGACACTGATGTATAGAACAGTCTTATGGACTCTGTGGGAGAGGGAGAGGGTGGGAAGATTTGGGAGAATGACATTGAAACATGTAAAACATCATGTAAGAAACGAGTTGCCAGTCCAGGTTCGATACACGATACTGGATGCTTGGGGCTAGTGCACTGGGACGACCAAGAGGGATGGTGTGGGGAGGGAGGAGGGAGGAGGGTTCAGGATGGGGAACACATGTATACCTGTGGCGGATTCATTTTGATATTTGGCAAAACTAATACAATTATGTAAAGTTTAAAAATAAAATAAAATTAAAAAAAAAAAAAAGAATTGATTCTTTCAAACTGTGGTGCTGGAGAAGTCTCTTGAGAGTTCCTTGGAAAGCAAGGAGATCAAACTAGTCAATCCTAAAGGAAATCAATCCTAAATACTCATTGGAAGGACTGATGCTGAAACTGAAGCTCCAATACTTTGGTCACCTGATATGAACAGCTGACTCATTGGAAAAGACCCTGATGCTGGGAAGATTGAAAGCAGGAGAAGAGGATGAGATAGTTGGATGGCACCACCAATTTAATGGACATAAACTTTGGCAAACTCGGGGAGATGGTGATGGACAGGGAGGCCCTGCAAGCTGCAGTCCATGGGATCTAAAAGAGTCAGACACACAACTTGGCAACTAAAGGACAACAACATACTGTTTCCCAGATTTGTTCAAAATATACATACCATGTGTATGCATGCTCCTAAATATTTTCACACCCAGTATAATATTTTCTTCTCCAAACTAAACTCTGAAAAGATGATTCTATCTTAACACTTTAAAGCATGCATTCTATTGACATGAATTACAAAATCATCAGATCAGATTAGATCAGTCGCTCAGTCATGTCCGACTCTTTGTGACCCCATGAATTGCAGCACGCCAGGCCTCCCTGTCCATCACCAACTCCCCGAGCTCACTGAGACTCACGTCCATTGAGTCAGTGATGCCATCCTGCCATCTCATCCTCTGTCGTCCCCTTCTCCTCCTGCCCCCAATCCCTCACAGCATCAGAGTCTTTTCCAATGAGTCAACTCTTCTCATGAGGTGGCCAAAGTACTGGACTTTCAGCTTCAGCATCATTCCTTCCAAAGAAATCCCAGGGCTGATCTCCTTCAGAATGGACTGGTTGGATCTCCTTGCAGTCCAAGGGACTCTCAAGAGTCTTCTCCAACACCACAGTTCAAAAGCATCAATTTTTCGGCGCTCAGCCTTCTTCACAGTCCAACTCTCACATCCATACAAGACCACAGGAAAAACCATAGCCTTGACCAGACGAACCTTTGTTGGCAAAGTAATGTCTCTGCTTTTGAACATACTATCTAGGTTGGTCATAACTTTCCTTCCAAGGCGTAAGCGTCTTTTAATTTCATGGCTGCAGTCACCATCTGTAGTGATTTTGGAGCCCAGAAAAATTAAAGTCTGACACTGTTTCCACTGTTTCCCCATCTGTTTCCCATGAAGTGGTGGGACCAGATGCCATGATGTTCATTTTCTGAACGTTGAGCTTTAAGCCAACTTTTTCACTCTCCACTTTCACTTTCATCAAGAGGCTTTTGAGTTCCTCTTCACTTTCTGCCATAAGGGTGGTGTCATCTGCATATCTGAGGTTATTGATATTTCTCCCAGCAATCTTGATTCCCGCTTGTGTTTCTTCCAGTCCAACATTTCTCATGATGTACTCTGCATGTAAGTTAAATAAACAGGGTGACAATATACAGCCTTGACGAACTCCTTTTCCTATTTGGAACCAGTCTGTTGTTCCATGTCCAGTTCTAACTGTTGCTTCCTGACTTGCATACAAATTTCTCAAGAGGCAGATCAGGTGTTCTGGTATTCCCATCTCTTTCAGAATTTTCCACAGTTTCTTGTGATCCACACAGTCAAAGGCTTTGGCATAGTCAATAAAGCAGAAATAGATGTTTTTCTGGAACTCTCTTGCTTTTTCCATGATCCAGCGGATGTTGGCAATTTGATCTCTGGTTCTTCTGCCTTTTCTAAAACCAGCTTAAACATCAGGAAGTTCATGGTTCATATTTGCTGAAGCCTGGCTTGGAGAATTTTGAGCATTACTTTACCAGCATGTGAGATGAGTGCAATTGTGCAGTAGTTTGAGCATTCTTGGCATTGCCTTTCTTTGGGATTGGAATGAAAACTGACCTTTTCCATTCCTGTAGCCACTGCTGAGTTTTCCAAATTTGCTGGCATGTTGAGCGTAGCACTTTCACAGCATCATCTTTCAGGATTTGGAATAGCTCAACTGGAATTCCATCACCTCCACTAGCTTTGTTCGTAGTGATGCTTTCTAAGGCCCACTTGACTTCACATTCCAGGATGTCTGGCTCTAGGTCAGTGATCACAACATCATGATTATCTGGGTCATGAAGATCTTTTTTGTATAGTTCTTCTTCATATTCTTGCCATCTCTTCTTAATATCTTCTGCTTCTGTTAGGTCCATACCATTTCTGTCTTTTATCGAGCTCATCTTTGCATGAAATGTTCCTTTGGTATCTCTGGTTTTCTTGAAGAGATCCCTAGTCTTTCCCATTCTGTTGTTTTCCTCTATTTCTTTGCATTAATCACTGAAGAAGGCTTTCTTATCTCTTCTTGCTATTCTTTGGAACTCTGCATTCAGATGTTTATATCTTTCCTTTTCTCCTTTGCTTTTCGCTTCTCTTCTTTTCACAGCTATTTAGTCACAGGAAATTAGATATGGGAGAAATCTTCAAGTAATATAATGCTTGAAGCCTTAATGGATTTTTATATTTCTGACAAGTCTTCTTTTAGTATAAATTAGACTATCACTATTATAATATAAAGAATATTCATTCCATTTTGAGCATCTTCAATATTGTTAAAATTTTCTTTGGCTTTCCACACATTTTCCCAAACACTATTTCTGAAGTTACTTAAATAAATCTAAGCTCTCTTCAAGAATAGTTACAGTCATTTCACTTTATCAGAGGGGGATACTGTTCAAGATGCCAGGGAATGTCTGAAACCACAGATAGTACTGAACGCAATATATACTGTATTTTTCTGCACATACATACCTATAATAAAGTCTGATTTATAAATTAGACACAATAAGTGATTAACATCAGTAGCATAATAAAATAGAGCAATTGTAACAATATATTATAATAAATGGTATGTGAATGTAAACTCTCTCTCAAAATATCTTATATTGTATTCACCCTTCTTCTTGTGATGGTGTAAGATGATCAAATGCCTAATGATGAGGTGAATGAAGCAGGCATTGTGAGGTAGCATTAGGCTACTTCAGTTTGTGGTTCCACATCTGCAGATTTGATCCCTGATTGGTTGAATCTGTAGATGCAGAACCCCTACACAAAGGGCTGACTGCGTACACCGTGGGTACTGAAGGAGGACTGTATTCACCTTCTGATGAAACATTAGGAGAACTGCTTTGGGCAATCCTGGATCATCCAGGCATACGACGTTGATGGTTTGATGCCAGGAGTAGATGATGTTGATGATTGGAGATCCCAGTGGGAAGGAAGTGGGACTGTAGGGCATTTCATCACAGAACTCAGAATCACACAAAATTTAAACTTATAAGCTGTTTATTTCTGAAATTTCCATTTAATATTTTTGGATCTCGGTTGACATCAGGTAATTGAAACTGTAGAAAGTGAAACAATGAATAAGGGGGAGACAACTAGATTTGAATTTCTGAAGATGTACATCAGGTTGCTTACAGATCTTTGCATTTCAGGTCCACATACATCCACAGGAACCTTGTTATAGTTCAGCAATTAGGTTATAAAATTTTGAAGTTGACTAATTTTGCTTTCAAGGGATGTACTAGTAACGAGTGAGACAAACGTGTAAAATATTAACTCTAATATTAGACAAAGTGATGTGTGTGTCCAAAGTAAATAGAACATGCCACCAAAACTCAGAACAAAAATCCATATTCTCTCACCCAGATATTAGAGGAAATGTTAGAAAGGAATGGGTATTTTTTAAGTGATCCTCACAGAATGGAAAGGCTAGGCCTAGAATGAGATAAATGGAAACCCGGGTTAAGAATGGGGAGTCTTGGGTAGCTCAGCTGATAAAGAATCTTCCTGCAATGCAGGAGATCCCAGTTCAATTCTTGGGTTGGGACATTCCACCGGAGAAGGGATAGGCTATTCATTCCAGTATTCTTGAACTTCTCTGGTGAATCAAATGGTAAAGTATCCACCTGCAATGCATGAGACCTGGGTTCAATCCTTTGGTTGAGAAGATTCCTTGGAGGAGGGCTCCAGTATTCTTGCTTGGGGAATCCCCATGGGCAGAGGAACCTGACAGGCTATAGTCCATGTTGATTACAAAAAGTTAGACACAATGGAGTGACTAAGCACAGCATGGCACAGGATAAGGATAACTGTGTGCCTGACCTGTTCAGTGTTTTTAGTGACATTTTTACTGCAGGGTGTTTTTAATAATGTAAAAGGGGATAGAATTTAAAAAAAAGATTGTGAGTGTAATGTCATGAAAAAAAAATCATGAGCTTCCAAACAAAAACAGAATGTTCTAATATATGATATCACTTACATGTGGAATTTAAAAAATAATCCAAATGAATATATATACAAAAGAGAAAGAGATTCACAGATACAAATCAAAATCATGGTTACCAAAGGGAGGGAGAGAAAATTAGGAAATATGGCATTAGCAAACATAAATCACTATGCATAAAATAGATAAGTGAGATTTACTTTATAGCACAGGGAACTATTTCCAATATCTTGTAACAACTTATTAATATATGAAATATAATTGCAAAAAAAAAAAAAAAACCTGGGTAGTCATTGCACTGTACAAGTAAAACTAGAGCAATATTGTTAATCAACTGGACTTCAATTCAGTGTCTCTTTTGCTGTCTCATACAAAGGGTTATTGTTACCATCTTTCTAAATTCCATATATATGCGTTAGTATACTGTAATGGTGTTTTTCCTTCTGGCTTACTTCACTCTGTATAATAGGCTCCAGTTTCATCCACCTCATTAGAACTGATTCGATGCACGATACTGGATGCATGGGGCTAGAGCACTGGGACGACCCAGAGGGATGGTATGGGGAGGGAGGAGGGAGGAGGGTTCAGGATGGGGAACACATGTATACCTGTGGTGGATTCATTTCGATATTTGGCAAAACTAATACAATTATGTAAAGTTTAAAAATAAAATAAAAAAAAAAGGAATGCAAAGAAACTGAAAAAAAATAAATTTAAATTTATGTGGTTTTGAATAGGTTGTATTATACATACTGACATAAACACTATTCTGTATCTTATGTTTTGTAATTTAACAATAAGATAAACATAATTTATCATTTCAATTGGCCAATAAAATAAAATAAAATAAAAACCATAGAAAGATTCTACTTCACCAAAGTAATCAATATAGATCCTTCCTCCCTGGCACTTTATATTGGAGAGAATGACTGTGGTGACCAGTTAATCTCTTTTATTTTAATATAGTGCTTCTTTGAAAGTTGGTTTTTCTGAAGTAAGATTCAGACTTTGATTTTTTAGCATAAACCTTTTCACTATTATCAAATTATCCTGTTGGAATTTTGGCTTCCTCACACAATCCCAGAAGTCCTTTAAGCATAACCCCAAATCTCTCCATAAATGTTCCTGAAATATTCTTAAAAACAGCTTATTGTTAAATGGTTAAAAATAGCTACTAAAATAGTCAAATTATTAAAAAAAAATTGAGACAGTCTTAAAATTTGAAGCTTTAAGTTTCTAAATACTGTGATCCAATATATATTTACTATTCCATGGATTCAGCTTCAGCTGGGATATTATAATGATATATTTCCAAGTGCATCCATAGCAAAGGAAAAGGAGTAACCAAAACAGTCCTTTCCTCTAGAATCAATGACCCTCTAGCCAAGTCATTGGCTTTTCTCTCCTATTTGGTCTGCTTCCAATTTAGGCAATTCTAAGTGCAGAAATTCCCATCATAGCAAAACACTGAATCTGTTGGGGGTAATCTCTGTGTTTCAAACATTCAAGGGACTTTTGTACTTCATTCAATATATGTTCTGAAATAGTATTACAGGTAATCATTAGAGAATAAAAAAATACTACAGTAAGTCCTAAAGGAACTTCTTTAGGTGTGAAACACAAGAGAAGAAAAATACAAAAAACACACCCAAAACAATTGATAACTCAAAAATGATAATAGGAACACAAATATCAATAATTAACTCAAATGTAAATAGACTAAAAGCTCCAACCAAAAGACACAGACTGGCTGAATGGATACAAAAATAAGATCTATATATATATATGCTATCCACAAGAGACCTACTTCAGACATAAGGACACATACAGACTGAAAGTGAGGGGATGGAAAAAGATATTACACACAAATAGAAATCAAAAGAAAAACTGGAGTAGCAATACTCATATCGGATAAAATAGACTTTAAAAAAAGACTACTCTAAGAGAGAAGGGTGTTCTTTGGAAGGAATGATGCTAAAGCTGAAACTCCAGTACTTTGGCCACCTCTTGCAAAGAGTTGACTCATTGGAAAAGACTCTGATGCTGGGAGGGATTGGGGTCAGGAGGAAAAGGGGACAACAGAGGATGAGATGGCTGGATGGCATCACTGACTCGATGGACGTGAGTCTGAGTGAACTCTGGGAGTTGGTGATGGACAGGGAGGCCTGGCGTGCTGCGATTCATGGGGTTGCAAAGAGTCGGACACGACTGAGCAACTGAACTGAACTGAAGAGAGAAGGAAGGCTACTGCACAATAATCAAGGGATCATTCCAAGAAGACAACAAAACAACTGTAAATATTTATGCATCCAACATATAAGCACCTCAATATATAAGACAAATGCTACTAAGCATTAAAGGGGAAATCAACAGTAACATAATAACAGTGAGGGTGATTTTAACTGTCCATTTACACCAATAGATAGATTATGCAGATAGAAAATTAATAAGAAAACACAAGTCTTAATGACACATTCTAGCAAATAGACTTAATTGATATTTATAGGACATTCCATCTGAAAGCTGCATGCTCAAAATTCTCCAAGCCAGGCTTCAATAGTACGTGAACCGTGAACTTCCAGATGTTCAAGATGGATTTAGAAAAGGCAGAGGAACCAGAGATCAAATTGCCAACATCCGTTGGATCATCAAAAAAGCAAGAGAGTTCCCTTCTGGTTTCCTCAGTGTGTATGCCCAGCAGTGGGATTGCTGGATCATAAGGCAGTTCTATTTCCAGTTTTTTAAGGAATCTCCACACTGTTCTCCATAGTGGCTGTACTACTTTGCATTCCCACCAACAGTGTAAGAGGGTTCCCTTTTCTCCACACCCTCTCCAGCATTTATTATTTGTAGACTTTTGGATTGCAGCCATTCTGACTGGTGTGAAATGGTACCTCATAGTGGTTTTGATTTGCATTTCTCTGATAATGAGTGATTTGAGCATCTTTTCATGTGTTACACACTGAGGAAACCAGAAGGGAAAGAGACACGTGTACCCCAATGTTCATCGTAGCACTGTTTATAATAGCCAAGACATGGAAGCAACCTAGATGTCCATCAGCAGATGAATGGATAAGAAAGCTGTGGTACATATACACAATGGAGTATTACTCAGCCATTAAAAAGAATACATTTGAATCAGTTCTAATGAGGTGGATGAAACTGGAGCCTATTATACAGAGTGAAGTAAGCCAGAAGGAAAAACATAAATACAGTATACTAACGCATATATATGGAATTTAGAAAGATGGTAACAATAATCTGGTGTACGAGACAGCAAAAGAGACACTGATGTATAGAACAGTCTTATGGACTCTGTGGGAGAGGGAGAGGGTGGGAAGATTTGGGAGAATGGCAATGAAACATGTAAAATATCATGTAGGAAACGAGTTGCCAGTCCAGGTTCGATGCACGATGCTGGATGCTTGGGGCTGGTGCACTGGGACGGCCCAGAGGGATGGTATGGGGAGGGAGGAGGGAGGAGGGTTCGGGATGGGGAACACATGTATACCTGTGGCAGATTCATTTTGATATTTGGCAAAACTAATACAATTATGTAAAGTTTAAAAATAAAATAAAATGGAAAAAAAAAAAAAAAAAAAGCAAGAGAGTTCCAGATAAACATCTACTTCAGCTTTTTTGACTGTGTGGATCACAACAAACTGGAAAATTCTGAAAGAGATGGGAATACCAGACCACCTGTCCTGCTACCTGAGGAATCTGTAAGCAGGTCAAGAAGCAACAGTTAGAACTGTTGGAACAACAGACTGGTTCCACATCAGGAAAGGAGTACATCAAGGCTGTATATTGTCACCCTGCTTATTTAACTTATATGCAGAGTACATCATGAGAAATGCTGGGCTGGATGAAGCACAAGCTGGAATCAAGATTGCCAGGAGAAATATCAATAACCTCAGATAAGCAGATGGCACCACCCTTATGGCAGAAAGTAAAGGAGAACTAAAGAACTCTTAATGAAAGTGAAAGAGGAGAGTGAAAAAATTTGCTTAAAACTCAACATCCAGAAAACTAAGATCATGGCATCCAGTCCCATCACTTCACGACAAATAGATGGGGAAACAGTGGAAACAGTGACAAATTTTATTTTGGGGGGGCTCCAAAATCACTGCAGATGGTGATTGCAGCCATGAAATTAAAAGAGGCTTGCTCCTTGGAAGAAAAGCTATGACCAACCTAGACAGCATATTAAAAAGCAGAGACATTATTTTGCCAACAGTGGTCTGTCTAGTCAAAGCTTTGGTTCTTCCAGTAGTGATGTGAGAGTTGGACCAAATCAAGTTAGAAGTGAAGGAGAAACCACAATTGATACCACAGAAATACAAAAAATCATAGAGACTACTACAAGCAACTATATGCCAAACCAAATCCAACAACACATTAGAAGCATCATACACCATAATCTAGTGGGACTTGTCCCAGGGATGCAAGGATTTTTCAGTATACAAAAATTAATCAGTGCCATAAACCGTATTAGCAAATTGAAGAATAAAAACCATATGATCCTCTCAATGGATACAGAAAAAGCTTTCAGCTGGATTATGTCCAGCTGTGCAAGGCATTGTAAAGGCTTGGGCTGCTACTTTGTGACAAAAAAGTTTGGTATCCAAGGGTATAAGGCAGATGACTGTTCTAAATTTTAAAAGGAACATTTTAACTTATATATTGAGGGCAGGAGAGGAGAAAGAATACAAACTGGGAGACCAATTAGGAAGCTATTTTGATAAGCCAGAGTGATAGCTATGGGATATAGAGAGAAGAGTTCTGAGTTTTTATTGAAGTAGAGTCAATGTGATTTCTTAACTGATTGATACAGCATATGAGAGAAAGAAAGGAGTCAAGGATGTCTTCAAAGCTTTGACTGAACTCCCATGACAACCTTAAAGTCTGAACCTGTTCCTTCAAAGCTACAGATTAGATCATTGGAAAAAAAACTAAAATTGAGAGCACTGTTGAAATAACAGGAAAATTCATCTTGAAAACTCCTATTGCCTCAGGCTGAAATATAACTTTGTACTGTCCACAGGAGGCACAGATCTTTATTCAAATGAACAACATAAAAAGCAAAAACCTTAGACAAACTATCAAATGAAAGCTCTGCTAAAATAAGCCAGACTCTTTTGGAAATTCAGAATCTCAAAATGACATCTAAACCATACTATGTGTATAGCTTCCTACCTTGACCTTGAACCAACCCAGGAGTGCCAGCTTACCTATTGGGAATAGTAGCCATGGCATCCTACACCCATTATAATTTTAAAGGTGTCCAAGAATGCTTTAATATATTATAAAATCAGAAAAATGTATTAATATAACCAATCTGAATTACATTCATCATTATACTGAAATAGCCATAAAATGCTTAGTTGAAGAAAGGACCCAGAAGCACAAAAATGCTTAGGACTTAGGAAAGTCAAAACATGACCCAGAGGTCCAGATCACAGTATTATTCTTCTGCATACTACAGTAACCTAGTAGTATTAACTTTATTCTTTTTCACCAGCACACCTAATTCTTTATCATCAGAGATTCGAAACTCCATCTATCAAAGTATTATTTCAGGTGGATATATTTTTTTATAAAAATAATGTACCTGGTTTTTAAATATTGTCAATTAACTTGATTGCAATACACTTTATTTCTTTGAAATTAAACATTAAGGAAGTACAGAGAAACACAGTAATATTTTCTCTTTCAAAAGCCACTGTGTTCTCTTTCTTTAAGAAATTCTTTTTTTGATATTCTCTGCTAAGAGTTGAATTTTGGACAAACGATTGAATAATCAAGGGAAATAATTGCACAAAGGTGCTGGACCAGGGCAATCTGAAACAGCAGGTAAATGTAACCCCATAGCTGATACTCCACAGAATTGGCAATGCTGTATTTTGCTTACCTTGAGGAGTCTGAAAAGGATTGATGGACAACAGCACAAATGGAAAACAAAATGAAAGAGTAGAGCCAAATCTGTTTCTTTTTGCAAAGTGAGCCAAAAAATGTTTTCAACTGATTTAAAAAGGCTTCAGTCAATGCTGTGCTACTTAAGGAAAGGCAAATAATAAAAGTAGACGAAAAGTTATGTTCTTCTACATTTTTTTGATTTCCTGAGAACTATCTCTCGTGTTTAAATTTTTGTTTTTGCTTTTTTTGCCTGCTTCTTAGTACATAGGTGGCAGCATCAAGACTTAAGGCCTGAGGTCATTTACTGAACTTTCCAGAAATATTCACAGTGGACAGTCCAATGGTTAAAAGGCCCTTAAATGCTCATTCTTGGCACACAAGAAGGCCTTGAATAATATCTTGGGCTGAGGTTCTGGGAGCTGGAGAAAGAAGGAGCAAGTATGCTGGGATTGCAGTGTATGGAGAAGGCAACGGCACCCCACTCCAGTACTCTTGCCTGGAAAATCCCATGGACGGAGGAGCCTGGTAGGCTGCAGTCCATGGGGTCTCTAAGAATCGGACACGACTGAGCGACTTCACTTTCACTTTTCACTTGCATGCACTGGAAAAGGAAATGGCAACCCACTCCAATGTTCTTGCCTGGAGAATCCCAGAGACAGAGGAGCCTGGTAGAAGCGACTTAGCAGTAGTAGCAGCAGCAGCAGCAGCAGTGTGATAGTAGAGTGTGCTTGAGATATTTATGAAACATCAGCATTCAGAACCAAGGAGAGGGACAAGAGAGAGTCGTAAAGTTCAAAGTTGGTGGGCAAGAAATAGGCACCTTAAATACGAATTGCTTCCTGAACTGAGAGAATCAAGGGCAAAAAATGTCCCTCAGGGACTTCCCTGGTGGTCCAGTGGTTAAGACTCCAAGCTTCCAGTGCAAGGGTATGGGTTTGACCCTTAGTCAGGGAACTAAGACCCCACATGCCATGCAGTATGACCAAATTTTTATATGAATGTCCCTCAAAGCCATGCATTTACCTACACTCTTTGTGTCTACTCCTTCCTTTAATTTTCTCTCGTCCACTGTGAGAGGCAGTTTAACCTGATGATAAGAAAGCTGCCCCAGAGGGATGGTACAGGGAGGGAGGTGGGAGGGGTGCTCAGGATGGGGAACACGTGTACACCCATGGCGGATTCATGTTGATGTATGGCAAAACCAATACAATATTGTAAAGTAAAAAAAAATAAAAGAAAAAAAAAGAAAGCTGACTGACCGGTTTTAAATCCAAGTTCTGACATTTTCTGGGGTTACTTAAGCAGCATGAACTTCATACAATACCACATTCATTAAATAGGCATACTAAAAGTAAATACCCCATTGGTTGGTTTTCAAGTTTAAATTTGATCATTTATAATCAGCATAGAACTTCACATAGTACAAATGCTAAGTAAATATTATCATTATTTTTATGCTCTTTGATAAAAAAAACTAAGTTAAATTTGAAAACAGGATTAATTATTTAAATTTTTTTTTAAATTTAAAATTATTTAAAAATTTAAGGTTTACTTTCACATGGGAGTTAATCTTTGGCTCCTTACCTCTTAATAGTCAGTCCCATGCAACTCTTTTTTGAACCCACTAAAATTTATTGGAAATAATATTTAAATTATAAGGACTCCAATTTTCTTGGTTACATCCCAGGAAACAATATATAATTTTTGCTAATATTTCTTTAGTCTTTCTTTCTGTCATCCACTTTAATAGATTTAAAATCTTTTAACAATAAGTAGTTTATAAACAGTTGTTTTTCAGAAACCATCAGAAACAGCCCAAAATGGCTGAATTGGCATTTCCTGTCATTAAAAAAAAAAAAAAACTTGTATTTGAAAATGAATGACAAGTAGACTAATAAATAAGATATAATCAATGTGGTTAAATTTAATAATCTATCTTTAAAAAAAATCATTCTGAAATTACTGAAGTACTGCTGTGGTATATCTATTCTTATGATTCAATTGCAATGCTTCTATTCACTGAAAACTTTAGAACTAAATTTTTGATGAAAATAGGATAAAATGCTCTGCCTCATTGTTTAACAGTATATAAAAAAGATGAACTGATAAAAAAATGTAATCTACATTTCAAATATGAGCTGCAAAACAGAAAGGGATGCTGGGCCATAGATACTATTTCCTTTACTTTAGCCAACAATTGGCATCTTATTTCTATGTCTGTGACTGTTATTTGACTTTAAGACTGCTTTATTCATCTCCGCATTCTTCCCTGAGCATTCTGCTTGCTTTTCCTCTCACAGTTCTTGGTACTCATGTGCCCTTATGAAATGTCTTGAATACATGAATTATTGCAATTCATTTGAGCTTGTTTAGGGAGTAAAAATTATATGTGGGCCCTGTGTTTAGAGCTGGGCATAAGACAAATAAGAAAACAGACCAAATCCCTGCCCTCAGTTTACTTGTATTGTCATAACGATACAGTCACAGCACTTGTGAGGCTAAGTCACATCTGGCCAACAGTGGAACCTGCAATCTTGAGTATAAGAAGAGCCCACCATGAAGCTCTGAGAGTCAGGGACCTGTGAAGGTATTCTCAGGAATGAGCAAATTGAACCCTCATAACACTGTTTCCCTTTCACATATGGAGTTTTCTGGGAGGAAAAATACAAATGTCAAATAATTGAATTTCCATGTGCAAGAAGAGAAAAGTTCAAATTGCAAACCTTCTGCCCAGTTGGTGAAGAATGAAGGAGTGACTGCTTATATTGAGGATGGGGAATGTTAATGCCTCCAAATTTTTGAAAAAAAAAATACTATGAGAAAATTTCAAAATTAAAATTTCTACTGCACAGGCTGACAATGAATTTGTAAAAGGAAAGGAATAAAACTATTCTGTGGGGTAACATAAAAGACATACTTTACTTGTGGCCCAAGGGAATGTCTAAGGATATCATGACTTTTGGAAAAATAGTTCTTTTCTTTATATGATTTCACAAGGTATTTGGAGTATATTTATATATATAACTGGTGAGTGTCTGTGCTTTGACCAATAAGTCAGGGTCACCAGAATAATTTTTTTTTTTAAGGTACATACCTTTACCTCTACCTGACTGCAATACCTCTAGTGGGATTGGATCCTGTGATAACATTCTGCAGAGAAACAGAACAAATAGTATATGGATATATCTCTATATCTATGCATCTGTTCTCAGTCCCCAGTCACGTCCAACTCTTTGCAATCCCACTGACTATAGCCCACCAGGCTCCTCTGTCCATGGCATTTTCCAAGCAAGAATACTAGAGCAGGTTGCCATTTCCTACTGTAGGGTATCTTCCTGACCTGGGGATCAAACCCACATCTTCTGCATTTCCTGCATTGGCAGGCAGATTCTTTACCACTGAGCCCCCTGGGAAGCCCATATTTATATCTGTATCTGTGTTCATGCATGCTAAGTTGATTCAGTTGTGTCTGACTCTTTATGGCACTATAGACTGTAGCCCACCAGCCTCCTCTGTACATGGGATTCTCCAGGCCAGAATACTGGAGTATTCTGACCCTCCTCCAGAGGATAGTCCAATGCAGGGATCAAACCCATGTCTGTTGTGTCCCCTGAACTGGCAGGCAAGTTCTTTACTGCTGTGCCACCTGGGAAACCCATCTATATCTATATCCATATATCTTTATATCTATATATATGTTGGTGTTCAGTCACCAAGTCATGCCCAACTCTTTGCAACCCATGGGACTGCAACATGCCAGGCTTCCTTGCCCATCACCATCTCCCAGTTTGCCCAAGCTTGTGTCTACTGAGTCAGTGATGCCACCCAACCATCTCATCCTCTGTCACCCTCTTCTTCTGCATCAGGGCCTTTTCCAATGAGTTAGCTGTTCACATCAGGTGGCCGAAGTATTGGAGCTTCAGCTTCAGCATGTGTCCTCCAAAGAGTATTCAGGGTTGATTTCCTTTCAGATTGACTAATTTGATCCCCTGCTTTCCATGGAACTCTTAAGAGTCTTCTATATCTGTGTATCTATATCTAAATCTATGTCCATTTCTATATCTATATCTCTGAAAGAGAGAGGGATAGAAAGAGAAAAACAGAAAAAAAAGAGAAAAATTTATTATGAGGTATTAGCTTATGTGATTATGGAGTCTAGGAAGTCCCTAAATCTGCTGTTCTAGTTTGAGTCTAAAGGCCTGAGAAGAAAAAGCCAATGGTTTTAGTCCCAGGCCAAAGGTAACACAAGGCACTGTTTCAGCTCAAAGTCAGTCAGGCAGAGAAAGTGATTTCTCTCACTCTGCCTTTCAGTTTGATTTGGGCCTTCACTGGATTGGATGAGGCCCACCCACATTGGAGAGAGCATGAGCTCTACTCAGTCTACAGATTCAAATGTTAATCTCCTCTAGAAACACCTTCACGAGCCCAGAATAATGTTTGGCCAAATATCTGGGAACTTTGTGTCCCAGTCAATTTGACACATAAAGTTAACCATCATGGACCTACTTCTGGGCTATTCTGATAAAGCCCCATGGGATAATCAAGAATAATTTTTCAGAGATCATAAAATGTACTCTGTGGATTATTATGTGCCTTTGTTGGGGGAATGGAGTTGTACAGATACTAGAGTGATATCAAGTTCTGTGTATAGATGTTGAGGTGCTCCAGAGAGAAGAGGGATTTATTGGTAGAACCAAAAATTAAAGAAGAGGTTTCCCTCTCTCTCTTTCTGCCACTCACACACACTAATCACATATTAGTGGATAGTAGAAACTCTCAAGACTGAGATATAAGTATGTGAAGCCTCTGTGTGTCACCTCTCTGCTAAGGCCAGTAATCACAGTCACAGTCATATCTTACCAAAAGAAAACTGATGTTCCTGGAAAGGGTCTGGGATGGATTACAGGAAGCAAAAGAGAGGTAAAAGATTTGAGCAAGGAAGACAGTAGCTTGATTAAACATCTCTGGAGAAGATAAAACAAATTTTTCTCTCCTAAAAATTAGAATGAGAACATAAACTATAACAGGTTTTTATAGGCAGGTTGGTATTAGAAAAAAGAGACATTTGAACTCATTTGAAAAATGAATTGGCTTGTTCTGAAAGATAATCAGTACTTGGCTCCTTACCAAAATTTCTCTGACATCAAGCAAATGCACAGTTCATGTTTATCCAGATAAAAGAAGAATCTGTATCTATAGGTTTAATATTACCTGGCAGTGAAGGTTCTCTCAAAATAGATGCTTATTTTAGAAAGCATAAATTCTTATTGGGTCTTCTACTCTGCTGTGTAGCCCTACCACTTAGCACAATGGTGCCTGGACCTCTGCATCCATCTCCATTGTAGAAATGCATGAAGATGTTGGGCCAGAGTCTTTGACGTTTTACATCTGCTCAAGGTACTTGCTCTTTTAAAAGAATTCTATTATCAATGATTTTGCAAAGAAAAATGAAACTGTTGGGTCAGGAACTGTTTATCTAATTTATCTTTCATGATTATCTGGATATTTTAAAGGAAAGTGGGCCTGAAGGAAGAAGTAATGAGTATTTTGCTCTGAGCACAAGGCATATTTCATTCAAAATATACTTGGTTTTTAGCCAGGCTTTCCAGACTTACATTTATCTTTACTTAAATTCAAGTGTGTGACTGAAGCTAAAGGTCACTTTATTTACCAAAACCAAAATGTCAACAAATAAGCATTCTCTCTCCTGCTTTTCTCAAATCAGCATGCAGGGGACAGGACACAATGCTCTAAGACCTTCTCCACAGAGATATTAAATGAAAGAATTAATCCGTACAAAATATGTTAATTTCTGGTCTACTTACCCACAGGAACAGAAAGGATAATGTGTCAGGAATCAAAACCTGTGTTCTAAATAATCCAGAGCAGGAATCCATGGGAATAATTGTAATGATTCTGGAAGATCTGGCCTGAGAAGTAGAACACATTGGCTCCTAGGGCATCAGAGCTATTAAATGCCTGTATATCTGTAGACAAACTGTTCTGACCCTCTGGCCCTCACATTTAACTTCCTGAAAATTGATGATAAAACTTCTTTGAGAGCCATTCCTGTAAAATGAAACAGGACTCTGGAAATGGTGGGAATTAGATATACTACAAGAGCTAAAAGATATTATATACAGTTGAATTTTAACAATAATGATTATGACAGTGTGATCATGCTAACTCTAAGTGTGGACACTTTTTTTGCAATATAACTGATTTACAATGTTATGTTAGTTTAAGATGTACAACAAAGAGAATCAGTTATACATATGCATATATCCACTCTTTTTTTTAGATTCTTTTCCCATGTAAGTTATTATAGAGTATCAAGTAGAGTTCCCTCTGCTATACAGTAGATCCTTATTAGTTATCTATTTTATATATAATAGTGAATGTGGACACTTATGGTGAAGCTTCTGTGTCCTTGCACACATGGGGACACGTCCATGAACTCTGCCATTCTGCAATCACTTTTTTGAAGCCCTATTATGTGCCATGCACTGTGATAAATGATGTACAAGGCAGTAATAATAATCTGTAACAACTGTTACAGAGGGAATCAATGTTTGAACTTGAGAAATCAATGGGAAGTTGTATTAGAATGTGAGCACTGTTGAGATATAAAGCCCAAGAATTTGGGGACCACCTAGGAGATACACTGAACTTAGACGTCCATGAGGAAAACATCCAGCTGAAGGGATAGACTATTTCAGGGATGGTTGCCTGTGTTGTTAGAAGTTGAGGTTCAATTCTTAGAGAAAGACTGATAAGTAAGAGTTAAAGTGCAACTTCCATTTTCTTGGCTTTTAGGAGAAACAATAACTAAATTTTTTCTCTATTGTGATATAGCATTCTTAAAAATTGTATATTCTGAAAAACTGTGCATAAAAAATGGGGCTTGTGAAAAAAAATGGACTGATCACTCTAAAAGCTATTATAAATGGAATGCTCATAAAACACAACTATAATCCTAATAAAAATAGCAGCTTCCAGGTGGCACTAGTGGTAAAGAATCCACCTGCCAATGCAGGAGACATAAGAGACCTGGGCTTGACCCCTAAGTTGGGAAGATGCCTGGAGGAGGAAATGGCAACCCATTCTAGTGTTCTTAAAGCATCTGGCTGCAATGCAGGAGACCTGGGTTCAATCCCTGGGTCAGGAAGATCCCCTAGAGAAGGAAATGGCAACCCACTCCAGTATTCTTGCCTGGAAAATCCCATGGATGGAGGAGCCTGGTAGGCTACAATCCATGAGGTCACAAAGAGTCAGACGTGACTGAGAACCTTCACTTTCATTTTCTAGTATTCTTGCCTGGGAAATCCCATGGAAATCCCATAGCCTGATGGTCTACAGTCCAGGGGGTAGCAAAGAGTTGGACATGACTGAGCATCTGGGCATGCAAAGATGTATTAAATCCTGCAGAAACAAAAACTGCTCTGGAAATGATAGGGCTTTACCTTAAAAAGGTAAGAGACAAGTAGCTAAAGGGAACTTGTTAAAAAAAAAAAAAAGTGCTGGGAAGACTGTGTCACAAGGACAAGGTTAAAATGCATATAAGTCAGGAAAATGTCCAAAACAGAATAGGTGGTCAATATGAGCCCTGGGAGGACAGTGGATGTGGCTGATGAACAGGACCATTTCCTCAACTGCTTGCTATGCTCAGCTGATAATTACCACAAAATTAGCTGGCTAGGAAGTATCCCTTCTGAACTAATGTGACTTCTCCATTATGCTAACATCAGCCCCTTATTTGTCAAGTGCATATGAGCTGACTCACCTTATAAAAACTCCCATTGCTGCAGAAGAGATGAGATATTTATTAAAATATGTTGATGGATTCTGAGGAGTTCTGCCCTCGGGTACATTATCTTGCTTGCCATACTTCCTTGCACTTCATGTGAGATGAATAAATATGTATTCCATGAATGGCTCTAAAATCTAGTACTCCTTGGTGGTATTGTGCAGGAGAGGCTGGTCTCACTATTGTCCACCTTTCCCAAGCTCCTGGTGTTTGGTACTTCAATCACTTGTCATCACTCACTCACTTCTTATTCCTTTATTAGGAAAAATGTATAATTTATTTAATTTTAAGGGAAGTTGGAGATCAACTGCTACTTATTGATTGGCCACTGTATTATGCTTAAATAAGCTATTTAATCTTAAAGGCCAAACTGTTTTCTAAGTTTTATAAGTTTAACCAAAAAATGAAAAAAAAATAAAAATAAACAATTGAAGTTCATGAGGATTGGGTACTTTGTCCAAAGACATACTCAGATAGAAGTTGTTGGAACTATTGTATAAATCTAGGTGTATCTTCCTCTCAACATTTTCACTCTCTTCCCCATCTCTTGGTAGTGCTAAATGATAGTAGTAGAAGGCTTGAAAGTGAAAGTGAAAGTGGCTCAGTCCTGTCTGATCTTTGTGACCCCATGAACTATACAGTTCAGCTCAGTTCAGTCACTCAGTCCTGTCCGACTTTTTGCGACACCATAGACTGCAGCACGCCATGCCTCCCTGTCCATCACCAATTCCTGGAGTTTACTCAAACTCATGTCCATTGAGTCGGTGATGTCATCCAACCATCTCATCCTCTGTCATCCCTTTCTCCTCCTGCCTTCAATCTTTCCCAGCATCAGGGTCTTTTCCAGTGAGTCAGTTCTTCATACCAGGTGGCCAAAGTATTGGAGTTTCAGCTTCAACTTCAGTCCTTCCAATGAACATTCAGGACTGATCTCCTTTAGGATGGACTGGTTGGATCTCACTGCAGTCCAAGGGACTGTCAAGAGTCTTCTCCAACACCACAGTATAAAAGCATCAATTCTTCGGCACTCAGCTTTCTCTATAGTTCACGTCTCACATCCATACATGACTACTGGAAAAACCAAAGCTTTGACTAGATGTAACTTTGTTGGCAAAGTAATATCTCTGCTTTTTAATATGCTGTCTATGTTGGTCATAACTTTCCTTCCAAGGGGTAGATCAGATCAGATCTTATCAGTCGCTCAGTCATGTCCGACTCTTTGTGACCCCATGAATTGCAGCAGGCCAGGCCTCCCTGTCCATCACCAACTCCCGGAGTTCACTCAGACTCACGTCCATCAAGTCAGTGATGCCATCCAGCCATCTCATCCTCTGTCATCCCCTTCTCCTCCTGCCCCCAATCCCTCCCAGCATCAGAGTCTTTTCCAGTGAGTCAAGCCTTCGCATGAGGTGGCCAAAGTACTGGAGTTTCAGCTTTAGCATCATTCCTTCCAAAGAAATCCAAGGGGTAAGCATCTTATAATTTTATGGCTGCAATCACCATCTGCAGTGATTTTGGAGCCCAAGAAAATAGAGTGTGTCACTGTTTCCACTGTTTCTCCGTCTATTTCCCATGAAGTGGTGGGACCAGATGCCATGATCTTAGTTTCCTGAATGTTGAGCTTTAAGCCAACTTTTTCACTCTCCTCTTTCACTTTCATCAAAAGGCTCTTTAGTTCTTCACTTTCTGCCATAAGCGTGGTGTCATCTGCCTATCTCAGGTTATTGATATTTCTCCCAGCAATCTTGATTCCAGCTTGTGCTTCATCCAGCCCAGTATTTCTCATGATGTACTCTGCATACAAGTTAGATAAGCAGGGTGACAATATACAGCCTTGATGTACTCCTTTTCCTATTTGGAACCAGTCTGTTGTTCCATGTCCAGTTCTAACTGTTGCTTCCTGACCTGCATACAGATTTCTCAAGAAGCAGGTCAAGTGGTCTGGTATTCCCATCTCTTGAAGAAATTTCTACAGTTTGTTGTGATCCACACAGTCAAAGGCTTTGGCATAGTCAATAAAGCAGAAATAGATGTTTTTCTGGAACTCTCTTGCTTTTTCCATGATCCAGCGAATGTTGGCAATTTGATCTCTGGTTCCTCTGCCTTTTCTAAACCCAGCTTGAAGATCTGGAAGTTCACGATTCACGTATTGTTGAAGCCTGACTTGGAGAATTTGAGCATTACTTTGCTAGCATGTGAGATGAGTGCAATTGTGCGGTAGTTACAGTCCATGGACTTCTCCAAGCCAGAATACTGGAGTGGGTAGTCTTTCCCTTCTCTAGGGGATCTTCTCAACCCAGGGATCAAACTCAGGTCTCCCACATTACAGGCAGATTCTTTTCCAGCTGAGCCACAAGGGAAGCTCAAGAATACTGCAGTGGGTAACCTACCCCTTCTCCAGCAGATCTTCCAGACCCAGGAGTCGAACTTGGGTCCTCTGCATCACAGGTGGTTTCTTTACTGAGCTATCAGGAAGGCTTATTCACGTCTGTGTAATGTGTTTTCTTACAGAAATCAAAATCTTCACCTTAAGTGGCAAAGATTTGCATTAAAATGTTATTAATCTTCTCTGATTAGATAAAAAAGGAATGTTGTTCTTTCTTAAATTTCACATATATAGTTCCACTTAAAACAATCTGAAAGATAGATAGATGTCTAGAGCCTTCAGTTTAATTGTACTCTACTGCTATTAATTCTTGATCCAGCTCCTAAATAGAGCTGGAAAAACTTCTTATATTAATAGAAATAGACACGGTTGATCTCAGTTTTTAAGAGCTTTAAGAAATATTGAAGTGTTTTTGGATTTCTGTCTAATCATATATATTTTTATAAACACCCTAGAATTTTGATAATATCTTTTTTCAGACACTGGAAATATAATTGAAAGGATCAATTCATTGTTTAGTACAGTATGTGTCTTAACTCATAAAGAGTCCAAATAAAATGACCTCAGTTTTCTTGCCCAAAGAAAGAAAAGAAATTTGCTCCACAGTTGGGTTCTGATTCCAAGTTATGTCAAACTTGTTGACAAAATAATTTTCTTCTTATCTATTGTGTGTAAATTCTGATCTTACTTCCCTAATAATTCCCTTATTTTCTTGTAGCCATAATTGATTTTGCTTTCAGTTCAGTAATTCATTCAACTGTTCTGTGTACTGGGAATATGTTGGTAGAAACAAAACATAACAAAAACAGGTTTATGTTTTCTTGCATCATATATTCTGGTGGGGGAAAAGTTTTAGGAGAATTTATAAGCAATAAATAGTTAATTTCAGATTTGTTTTATAAAACTGATAATTGGTTTTATTCAGTGGGATAGTTCAAATCCATCACTATATAATCAAAAAATACATTTTTCTTTTCTACATAATAGAATTTCTTTTCTACATATTAGCAATTTAACGTATTTTTAAAATATTATACAAGTTCAGTGACTGTATTTATCTGATTAGCCCTTACTAGGACTCTTGTCTTATAGAGAACAGGGGCCTCAAGAAATGAGACACACTTTCTATAGGGTATAAAAAGTACAAGGGCTTCCCAGGCGGCACTAGTGGTAAAGAACCTGCCTGCCAATGCAGGAGACATAAGAGATGTGGGTTCAGTCCCTGGGTTGAGAGGATCCCTGGAGGAGGGCATAGCAACCCACGCCAGTATTCTTGGCTGGAGGCTACAGTTCATAGGGTCCTGAAAAATCAGACACATCTGAAGCGACTTAGCACACACTCACACACAGAAGTTACAAAGTATCAGGTGAAATGCTAGAGTCCCTGGCATGGTGCTAGGAGTGAACAACTTCCTCTAGCCATGTGGGTGGGCACTATGACAAGGAGATTGTCTTGGAGTATCTCTGGTTAATTGCACCTTACAAAAATGACCATAGCGATATATTGGGTGTTACAAAATTTTTCAGAATCTTGATACTCTTCTAAGCAAAAGGTGAATTCTGAATGTTGTCCCTTTAAAAAAGGAATCATATGTGGTGACATGCTTTGTGTGGTAGAAGTGACACTTCAGGGATTTCATGGCTATCAGAAGTGATAACAGCTTTTAGCTGCTTCTCCTTCTCTTTGGGGATCTGAAACTTGAGATACATGAGCTGATGTATAGGTGTCCATCTGCTGTGAAGTTTCCGTATTTAAGAAGCCACATGGCAATAGATAAAGATGTCCAAGTAACCCTTAAATTTCATTACCTAATCATTCGAGTCTTAGTGTCAATCTCTAGAAACGTAAATGAACAAACCAACCTCAGCCTTCTGGCTGACCTAGCTCACGCCGTGTAGAACAGAGATGAGCTATCTCCACAGAGTCTTGCCTAAATTACAGATAAGTGAGCAAACAAAATGCCATTGTTTCAAACTACTCAGATTTGTGGTGGTTAATTATGCAGTGCTGCAACTGAAACACTTACATATGTATAAATCAAGAGATAGTACCATGGACATGTTACAGAAACTTCATGTGTCCTACCTAACTCAGAGGGACACTTGAGAGACTTGCCCTGACTATTGAATATGTTGACTCTTAAATACACAAAAAATGCACCTCAAACTGAGATTTCTAGAACCCTTTTTTGTTCCACTGAATAGTTGTCTTTCATAATAGAAAAGTCAGAAGTAGGAAATGCATATTTGCTTTTAAATCATTGTCTTTGCGGCATTTTCTGGGTAAAGTTCAAGCAAAACACTAACTGGTATTTTTTAAAGAGTTTTGCTCTATACATTATAAACTGATTAAAAGTAAAAGAGGGAAGTGAATATGGAAAATTGAAGTATTTGGCTCTAATTTTTGCCCTGCTTTAACCCATATTCTCTGTCATATAACTTTACAGTGCCAGCCCATTATGGACAAGCTCTACTTCATCTCTTGAATCTGAACTTGGCCTTATGACTCATGATCAGTGGATGTTAGTTAGTTGACTTGAAGCCATGAAAAGGCTTATAAACACCTTTATATAATCTACTTGTGCATTTGTGTCTCTGTTATTTCCATTAAAACATGCCTGAGGTTACATATAGGAGGAGGTTGCAATCACATGCAGTAGAGCTGAAAATACCAGTAGCCTAGTCTCCCAAGAAAGGACCATCTAAATCAACTGACAGCCAGCCAATCCAGACGTAGAACTGAGGCAGGCAGAGATTGAAAACAACACCCAGCCAAGGTCAATATAAATTTCTTTCTCTCAGACTCATGAGATTATTAAAAGCATATTGTTGAAGCTTGTCAAGTTTCTGCATGGTTATTACGCAGCACTGACACGGTGAATATAGCTTGTATTTAATTTCAACAAATGACTTTAACATTACAATGGGGAAGAAAGTTACACATGTGTAAGAATGGAATTTTTACTTGACTAATAATTTGACAATGCCTTTTTGGTGTCTATATTTGTAGCTCAGATACCTTAAAATGTCTTGTAGTGTCATAAGAAGTACAAGGGTGTCTGAGAAAGAATAATTAACTCAGGATTGCAATGTGCAAAAGATTACAGGAAAAGATGAAATGAAACAGAATATCAAGTAATGGGAGCAACCACTAAAAAAACTAAAAAGAGAGGTATAACTGATATGCTAAGAAAAGAGAGAAAGTGGAATCATATAAAATTATCAGTTAAAACCAAAAAAGGTGACTGTGCCGAGGATTGCTGCTGCACGGGCCCCAGAGGCAAGGGGCAGGGACCGGGTGCCCACTGCTGTTGTCTGTCCACCCTCCAGTGCCCAGTTTGGTGGGGTTAGGTAGGGAGAGGCTCATGGAGGACCTGCGCCTGGTCTTTTCCTTTTGTCCTTGGGTGTCAGGCGAGATGCAGAGTTGACCACCTACACTGATCTTCACTGTCCCAGAAACTCTGATTATCTCCAAGGTGAAGATCAAGAGAGTCCATTCACATCAACCTCAAAGAATAGGCCCTGAAATGTGTTTTGTGCCAATGATACCAGAAATATTATTTATAGTTAGGCTTTGGTAGTCCTGAGAAAGGATGCTTTCTGCCGTCTGTATTGGGCTGGGAGTTCCTGTATATATTTCATTATAAAGTTCTGTTGGGGTGAATCAAATGAATCACCATTTCACTTCATTGTCTTGGAATGTCTGAGAGGACTTAGTGTCTAAAACCAGTTGAGTGCAAACAGGTCGTTTGATGATCAGTTCAGTTCAGTTCAGTCGCTCAGTCGTGTCCGACTCTTTGCGACCCCATGAATCGCAGCACTCCAGGCCTCCCTGTCCATCACCAACTTTCGGAGTTCACCCAGACTCACGTCCATCGAGTCAGTGATGCCAACCAGCCATCTCATCCTCTATTGTCCCCTTCTCCTCCTGTCCCCAATCCCACCGAAGAATTGATGCCTTTGAACTGTGGTATTGGAGAAGACTCTTGAGAGTCCCTTGGACTGCAAGGAGATCCAACCAGTCCATCTAAAGGAGATCAGCCCTGGGTGTTCTTTGGAAGGAATGATGCTAATGCTGAAACTCCAGTACTTTGGCCACCTCATGCAAAGAGTTGACTCATTGGAAAAGACTCTGATGCTGGGAGGGATTGGGGGCAGGAGGAAAAGGGGACAACAGAGGATGAGATGGTCGGATGGCATCACTGACTCGATGGACGTGAGTCTGAGTGAACTCCGGGAGTTGGTGATGGACAGGGAAGCCTGGCGTGCTGGGATTCATGGGGTCGCAAAGAGTCAGACATGACTGAGAGACTGAACTGAACTGAACTGAATGACATATGATGTTGAGCATCTTTTCATATTTCTATTTACCAAAGGTATGATTTCTTTGGGAGGTGTCTGATCAGGTATTTGTCTATTTTTAAATCAGGATGTTAGTTTTTTTTGGGGGGGATTATACATTCTTTATATATTTTGGATAACAGTTCTTTATGTTTTCACAAAAATTTTTTTTTCCCTATCTGTGGCTAGTCTTCTCATTTTCTTGACATTATCCTTCTCAGGGCAGAAGTTTTTAACTTTAATGAAATCCAGCTTATCAATTGTTTCTTTCATAAATTGTGCCTTTGGTGTTGTGACTTCATTTTTTAGCAAGTGTTTCTCAGCCCAGAATTAAGTGGAAAGTTGAAGCAATATGGTTTAAATTCTTGTTATAAAATTGCTTTTTGTGTGGGAAAATGAGAACTAAAGAGGTTTCAGAGGAAATAAGAATTATAATAAACATTTATTTAGTATGTGCAAAGTTTCTGGAAAACACCTAAAACCTTTGCATTTAATATTTGATTTAATCCACACCACACTTATATATACATGGTCTTATAATGTAACAATCACTTTACAAATTAGAAATGTGAAACTAAGAGAGATTCCTTGCATTCCCAAGGACAGGTAGCTGGCTACTGTTAGAGCCAAGATTTAAACACAGAAAGATCCAGGACAGGATTCTGTAACACCATCATATTTATTCACTTCACTAATTCAAGAATGCTTCTGGAGAGCAGTGTGCAAGTGTTCAAGCTCACAAGGAGATTTGGTTATAAATGCAAGAAAGGGTTTCAGTGGTTTGAGAAAATGAAGCAAAAGTCTTTTTCAGTATTTTTAGAGCCAAGTTCCTTGGCACCTCTCTCCTTTCATACCTTTTTATCATTTCATTATTAAGAGCCTTGGGTAATCATTAATTATGCACCATCAATTATGCTTATATTATCGTTTCAAATAGATACAATATCTGATTGATTTGACTAAAATAACCCCTTGTTTAGTTGTCAGCTTGCATAAATTCACATGCAATGTGTTGCACAGTGATTCATTAGGAGTTGAAAACAGCAGCAACAACCTGAAGAACAGGAGGTGCAGACTCAAAAATAATTGTCATTTTCATCTGGAAAGGAATTCCATTAAAACTGATTTTCCTTTGTCTAAAATTGTGATGAGGAGTTTGAGAATTTATGCTACCATAGAGTTCATAGGGCACTACTACCAGGGAACACAAAACCAGGACCACCGGCAAAACATCTGTCCTCCAAGTAATTAAAACTCGCTCCTATGTTGGGCCAAGGCTTTGATGGCAGGGTGATGGGTTCCCATGCTGGTGCTCTCATTACAGGGCTGACTGAATTTGACCCATAAGGCCAGGGAGTTCAATGAGCCACTTTCCCTTACTGACTGGAAGTGAGATTTCTGTTGAAGATGAATGAGGTGAATGGACAAATTTACTCTGTTTCTCTTTGTTTCTTTGATGATAACAATTTCACTATATATACTACTAATGTATCCCTACTATATATTAGGCATACATTAGGAATCATAGACAATTTACGCACATTGAATATTCACAATAATCTTAAGAAGTTTATTATAGTGACATATTTCCATAGGTACAAATTTGACAAGTGCCAAAGCACTAGAATCTCTGACAAGATCCTAAGTCTAATGGACGCAGATCTCTCCTATATTATCTCCGAGAACCTATGTGAAACTATTTAACCAGGACCTAGAAGAACCTAGAGGTACTGTTATTCATGTATGGGACAGATAAGTTTTAAAAGTATTTTAATATAATGTTTCCCATTTCTAATGGGGCTGCATTACTTAAGCCACTACTGGTCCAGAGACATTTTCAAACAAAGCGTGGTTACACAATATATTTTCTGGAACTTTTTTCCTGTTATACTTGAATACTATTTGATATTTTTATTCTACATTTCTAAAGATCATCAAAGCTATGGTGAATAACATAGTCTCCATGCCATTTTTGGAATATAAGTAACATTTTCATTCCCATTTTACAGATGTGAAAATTCAGAAATTTACTTGCCCATAGTTGTAAAATTAGTAATTAAACGACTTGACCTCTAGCTTCAAGTCTATTCTTTTCTCTCTACATGTTAGCAACTTTATTATTCGTATGTTTATTCCTCAGTATCTCTGATTTTTTATTCCTCTATATCTCAATATGCCAGCAAATTTGGAAAACTCAGCAGTGGCCACAGGACTGGAAAAGGTCAGTCTTCATTCCAATCCCAAAGAAAGGCAATGCCAAAGAATGCTCAAACTACCGCACAATTGCACTCATCTCACACTCTAGTAAAGTAATGCTCAAAATTCTTCAAACCAGGCTTTAGCAGTATATGAACCATGAACTTCCTGATGTTCAAGCTGGTTTTAGAAAAGGCAGAGGAACCAGAGATCAAATTGCCAATATCCACTGGATCATGGAAAAAGCAAGAGAGTTCCAGAAAAACATCTGTTTCTGCTTTATTGACTATGCCAAAGCCTTTGACTGTGTGGATCACAATAAACTGTGGAAAATTCTGAAAGAGATGGGAATACCAGACCACCTGACCTGCCTCTTGAGAAATTTGTATGCAGGTCAGGAAGCAACAGTTAGAACTGGACATGGAACAACAGACTGGTTCCAAATAGGAAAAGGAGTTCGTCAAGGCTGTATATTGTCGTCCTGTTTATTTAACTTATATGCAGAGTACATCATGAGAAAGGCTGGACTGGAAGAAGCACAAGCTGGAATCAAGATTCCTGGGAGAAATATCAATAACCTCAGATATGCAGATGACACCACCCTTATGGCAGAAAGTGAAGAGGAACTCAAAAGCCTCTTGATGAAAGTGAAAGTGGAGAGTGAAAAAGTTGGCTTAAAGCTCAACATTCAGAAAATGAAGATCATGGCATCCGGTCCCATCACTTCATGGGAAATAGATGGGGAAACAGTGTCAGACTTTATTTTTCTGGGCTCCAAAATCACTGCAGATGGTGACTGCAGCCATGAAATTAAAAGACACTTACTCCTTGGAAGGAAAGTTATGACCAACCTAGATAGCATATTCAAAAGCAGAGACATTACTTTGCCAACAAAGGTTCATCTAGTCAAGGCTATGGTTTTTCCTGTGGTCATGTATGGATGTGAGAATTGGACTGTGAAGAAGGCTGAGCGCCGAAAAATTGATGCTTTTGAACTGTGGTGTTGGAGAAGACTCTTGAGAGTCCCTTGGACTGCAAGGAGATCCAACCAGTCCATTCTGAAGGAGATCAGCCCTGGGATTTCTTTGGAAGGAATGATACTAAAGCTGAAACTCCAGTACTTTGGCCACCTCATGCGAAGAGTTGACTCATTGGAAAAGACTCTGATGCTGGGAGGGATTGGGGGCAGGAGGAGAAGGGGACAATAGAGGATGAGATGGCTGGATGGCATCGCTGACTCGATGGACATGAGTCTGAGTGAACTCTGGGAGTTGGTGATGGACAGGGAGGCCTGGCATGCTGCGATACATGGGGTCGCAAAGAGTCGGACATGACTGAGGGACTGATCTGATCTGATCTCTGATTTCAGGTGATCAATGTACTCACAATGGCCCCTTACTTTCCAGAATATTTATACAATAACACTTACAGAATGCAGTGAGTGTCACAAATTAAGATACTTCTCTATGAAGTCCCTTACCCTATTAGAACATATGGTCCCTGAGTCCCACACTATTAAGATCCAGAAAAGTAATTATTGTTTATTTTTCTTTCTTCTCTACTCTAGAGATCAAGTGCTGAATGCTGGAAAACCTCTGGCTTCTAGTCTCATTCATCAACTATTATCTGGCCAAGCATCTTTTGCTGTCCATTTTCACTTTATGTCAGACTAATTTCCCGACATACATCAATGATCACAATAACTTAAAAGTTAATAAAAGTCCACTAAATGTAGGTCCTCAGTATGTTTGAGGGAATAACAGTATGCATTAAAAAAGAACAAGAAGTAGTAACAAAACAAAATAAATAGATATGTATCAAGTACCGATGGGTATAAAAAGTGACCAAGAGGAAATTTGGGAAAGAAAATATATGCAATCATTAAAATAAAGGTAGCCTCAACAGCTGGAATAACAACTAGCTTAGGCATAATTACAGAGAATATTAGTATATTTGTAAACTGGAAAAAATACTAAAGCACTTATTAAAAAAGAAAAACCTATATAAATGGAAAAATTTTTTAAATGAAGAAATTAACAAAATATTAAAAGGAAACAAACACAACAGAAGTTCAATGGTGTATCTTTAAACTCTTCCTTTGATGCTATTAGTTGGGGAACAGATGTGTTCAATCATCTATGTTGATGAGAGAAAAAGAAAATAATAGACTCTGAATCTATTTTTTTTTTTTTTTTTTTTTAGCCACACAGGAGCAAGGCATGCAAGATCTCATTTCCCTTATCAGGGGTTAAACTTGTTTCCCCTTCAGTAGAAGCACAGATTCTTAACCATTAGACTGCCAGGAAAGTTCCTAGATGGAGAATCTTAATAAAAAGCAAAAGTTTGGAGTCAGTTGGAGCCTCTTTTTTTAGTACATCCTTCTCTCTTATCTTTTGGAAATACAGACAAGTCAATATGCTACTTCAATGTTTTGTAGCCTTTATTTGATTATTAAAATCTCTTTACGCGGAACTGCTAATTTCAAACACAAGGCTGGGGATTAAACCACAGAATTTTCCCCATTCTTGATGATACCATAGTGGTTTCAGAAATAGACATCCTCTTCTTTGCTGGCTCTTTGAGGCATGACTATCATAGCAATATGAAAATGAGGCTCTGGTTGATGAGATTTTTCTAATACAAAGAAAGTGGAAAGGATGTGAGTTAAATAACAAAACCTCACTAGCTGAGGTGTTTGTTTTGAGAAATGAAATACTTTTCTTTGTCCAGGATGAGTACTCATATGCAGTGTGAGTCAACTGTCAGACCAGTTCAGTTTAGTTCAGTCACTCAGTTGTGTCTGACTCTTTCCGACTCCATGGACTGCAGTACATGGGGCCTCCCTGTCCATCACCAACTCCCAGAGTTTATTCAAATTCATGTCCATTGAGTTGGTGATGCTATTGAGCCATCTCATCCTCTGTTGTCCCCTTCTCCTCCCACCCTCAATCTTTCCCAGCATCAGGGTCTTTTCAAATGAGTCAGTTCTTCACATCAGGTGGCCAAAGTATTGGAGTTTCAGCTTCAACAACAGTGCTTCCAATGAAAATTCAAGACTGCTTTCCTTTAGGATGGGTTGGTTGGATCCCCTAGCAGTCCAAGGGATTCTCAAGAGTCTTCTCCAATACCACAGTTCAAAGGCATCAATTCTTTGGTTTTCAGTTTTCTTTACAGTTCAACTCTCACATCCATATATGACTACTGGCAACTGGGAGACAACTGTACCATTGCTAATATAGAGATACATCAACTGTGAAGTAATCTTTCTTGGCGAGTGGCAGGCACGCAGCGCTGGAGCGGTGAATGGCAGAGAGGAGATACCCCACGTCCAAGGTCAGGAGCAATGGCCGTCAGGAGATACCCCACGTCCAAGGTAAGAGAAACCCCAGTAAGACAGTAGGCACTGAGAGAAGGCATCAGAGGGCATACAGACTGAAGCCACAATCGTAGAAAACTAGCCAATCTGATCACACGGATCACAGCACTCTCTAACTCGATGAAACTAAGCCATGCCATGTAAGGTCACTCAGGACTCCAAATAGGTCATGGTTGACAGTTCTGACAAAATGTGGTCCACTGGAGAAGGAATGGCAAACCGCTTCAGTATTCTTGCCTTGAGAACCCTATGAACAGTATGAAAAGGCAAAAATAGGACACTGATAGATGAACTCCCGAGGTCGGTAGGTGCCTGATATGCTATTGGAAATCAGTGGAGAAATAACTCCAGAAAGAATGAAGAGACAGAGCCAAAGCAAAAACAACACCCAGGTGTGGATGTGACTGATGATAGAAGCAAGGTTCAATGCTGTAAAGAGCAATACTGCATAGGAACCTGGAATGTTCAGTCCATGAATCAAGGAAAATTGGAAATGGTCAAACAGGAGATGTCAAGAGTGAACGTTGACATTCTAGGAATCAGCGAACTAAAACAGACTGGAATGGGTGAATTTAACTCAGATGATCATTGTATCTACTACTGTGGGCAGGAATCCCTTAGAAGAAATGGAGTAGGCATCATAGTCAACAAGAGTCCAAAATGCAGTACTTGAATGCAATCTCAAAAACAACAGAATGATCTCTGTTTGTTTCCAAGGCAAATAATTCAATATCACAGTAATCCAAGTCTATGCCCCAACCAGTAACACTGAAGAAGCTGATGTTGAATGGTTCTATGAAGACCTACAAAACCTTTTATAACTAACACCCCAAAAAGATGTCCTTTTCATTATAGGGGACTGGAAAGCAAAAGTAGGAAGTCAAGAAACACCTGGAGTAACAGGCAAATTTGGCCTTGGAGTAATGAATGAAGCAGGGCAAAGGCTGATAGAGTTTTGCCAAGAGAACGCACAGGTGATAGGAAACACCTCCTTCCAACAACACAAGAAAAGACTCTACACATGGACATCACCAGATGGGCCACAATGAAATCAGATTGATTATATTCTTTGTAGCCAAAGATGGAGAAGCTTTATACAGTCAGCAAAAAACAAGACCAGGAGCTGACTGCAGCTCAGATCAGGGATTCCTTATTGCCAAATTCAGACTTAAATTGAACAAAGTGGGGAAAACCAAGAGACCATTCAGGTATGACCTAAATCAAATCCCTTATGATTATACAGTAGAAGTGAGAAATAGATCTAAAGGACTAGAACTGATAAACAGAGTGCCTGATAAACTATGGAGGGAGGTTCATGACATAGTACAGGAGACAGGAATCAAGACCATCGCCAAGAAAAAGAAATGCAAAAAAGAAAAATGGCTGTCTGAAGAGGCCTTACAAATAGCTGTGAAAAGAGAGAAGCAAAAGGCAAAGGAGAAAAGGAAAGATATATCCATTTGAATGCAGGGTTCCAAAGAATAGCAAGGAGAGATAAGAAAGCCTTCCTTAGTGATCAGGGCAAAGAAATAGAGGCAAATAATAGAATGGGAAAGCCTAGAGATCTCTTCAAGAAAATTAGAGATACAAAGGGAACATTTCATGCAAAGATGGGCTCAATAAGGGACAAAAATTGTATGGACTCAACAGAAGCAGAAGATATTAAGAAGAAGTGGCAAGAATACACAGAAGAACTGTACAAAAAATATTTTCACAACCCAGATAATCACGATGGTGTGATCACTCACCTAAAGACAGACATCCTGGAATGTGAAGTCAAGTGGGCCTTAGAAAGCATCACTACAACAAAGCGAGTGGAGATGATGGAATTCCAGTTGAGCTATTTCAAATCCTAAAAGATGATGCTGTGAAAGTGCTGCACTCAATATCCCAGCAAATTTGGAAAACTCAACAGTGGTCATGGGACTAGAAAAGGTCAGTTTTCATTCCAATCCCAAAGAAACACAATGCCAAAGAATGCTCAAACTACCGCACAATTGCATTCATCTCACACACTAGTAAAGTAATGCTCAAAATTCTCCAAGCCAAGCTTCAGCAATACATGAACCGTCAATTTACAGATGTTCAAGCTGGTTTTAGAAAAGGCAGAGGAACCAGACATCAAATTGCCAACATCTGCTGGATCATGGAAAAAGCAAGAGAGTTCCAGAAAAACATCTATTTCTGCTTTATTGACTATGCCAAAGCCTTTGACTGTGTGGATCACAATAAACTGTGGAAAATTCTGAAAGAGATGGGAATACCAGACCACCTGAACTGCCTCTTGAGAAATTTGTACGCAGGTCAGGAAGCAACCGTTAGAATGAGACATGGGACAACAGACTGGTTCCAAATAGGAAAAAGAGTATGTCAAGGCTATATATTGTCACCCTGCTCATTTAACTTATATGCAGGGTACATCATGAGAAATTCTGAGCTGAATGAAGCAGAAGCTGGAATCAAGATTGCTGGGAGAAATATCAATAACCTGAGATATGCAGATGACACCACCCTTAGGCTGAAAGTGAGACAAACTAAGGAGCCTTTGATGAAAGTGAAAGAGGAGAGTGAAAAAGTTGGCTTAAAGCTCAACATTCAGAAAACCAAGATCATATCAAATGGTCCCATCACTTCATGGCAAATAGATGGGAAACAGTGGCTGAGTTTATTTTTTTAGGCTCCAAAATCACTGCAGATGGTACTTGCAGCCATGAATTTAAAAGACACTTACTCCTCTGGAAGGAAAGTTAACACCAACCTAGACAGCATATTAAAAAGCAGAGATATTACTTTACCAACAAAGGTCCATCGAGTCAAGACTATGGCTTTTCCAGTAGTCATGTATAGATGTGAGAATTGGACTGTGAAGAAAACTGAGCACTGAAGAATTGATGCTTTTGAACTGTGGTGTCAGAGAAGACTCTTGACAGTTCCTTGGACTGCAAGGAAATCCAACCATTCCATCCTAAAGGAGATCAGCCCTGGGATTTCTTTGGAAGGAAAGATGCTAAAGCTGAAACTCCAGTACTTTGGCCACCTCATGCGAAGAGTTGACTCATTAGAAAAGACTCTGATCCTGGAAGGGTTTGGGGGCAGGAGGAGAAGGGGACGACAGAGGATGAGATGGCTGGATGGCATCACTGACTCGATGGACGTAAGTTTGAGTGAACTCCGAGAGTTGGTGATGGACAGGGAGGCCTGGCGTGCTGCAATTCATGGGGTTGCAAAGAGTCAGACACGACTGAGCGAGCGACTGAACTGAACTGAACTGAAGTAGAGAGATGAGAGATGTATGAGAGTTTAGTTATATAATACCTTCCAATATATTTGAATAGTAATGTGTTTTAAATATTTAATAGATGTGAATTACCACTACACCTTCTAAAATATTGTAATTGCATATAAAATCCTTATTCTTCTAAAATGCATTCAGGAAAAGTTATTTAAATAAAAAAAAGTAGGTGTTCCCAGGATGAAAATCATGTAAATGTATGATTCTTATGCTTCCACTTATTATGCAGTCTTAATAAATAGTGAGTTTTTATAAGAATGAAATATTATTGTTATCCATTCCAACCAATTGGACTTAAAGTACTGTCAGTTTTCAAAAGTACATTGCTGAGTTTTTGTCAGTTATGAAATAGGTCATACTTTTGTTAAAATACTTTTTGTTTTTCTTACTGCAAAAGTAATTGCATTCTGAAATAAATGTTGTAGTTTGCTCAGCAATGTTACAATGACATAATGACCTAAACACTCATTAATGTAGAGTAGATTAAATATCATGTATTGTCTCTGAAGCAGTAAATGCCACCTCATTTCTGTTTCACTATATTTAACACATGGTAACTGGAGACATAGTTTCAATAAGTCAAATATCTTTGATCCCTGTTGTAGAAATTGCTAATATTTTAAAAATTAGTTGAAGTTAAAGACTTATCTGTCCCCTGGTTTAGAAAATACTAGTCAGGGCAATGTCATTTTGTATGATAGTGAGATTCATTGTGAAGTTATACTCATCATTTGAGGCCTGACTGAATCATATCTCTGCTTGAGGCATTTTTCTTATTAATTCATGGCATACAAAGATTGGAATAAACCTTAGAACTCATCATGTCATACCCTTAGACCAAATTTCTCAAATTTTGTATAAACCTTGCATCAGCAGCACATCTCAAAACCACCTAAAAATCATATTCTTTATAGGGTGAAGTCCAGAAATCTGAATTTAAATTGGCACTCTAAATGATATTATACATTATAAAATTGTCAAACTGCTACTCCAGTTGGGCTTGAAATCTTTCTTTGACAACTTTCCTAATAGTTAGATATCTTTGCAGAAAAGATGCAGCTACACTACATTCTAACACAGCTCAAAATCTAGGCAGTTCTATTGTTAATATATTATGCCCTTTAGTTTGTCAATTTCTTGCTTCCAAACATCTATTGTAGCTTGATGAAACAATAAAAAAATTTCTAATCCTTCAAACACATTTTGACAATTTATGTAGTGTTAGTTACATCCTCACATTATTTATTATTTTTAAAATATATTTTTGGATATAGTTGATTTACAGCATTGTGTTAGTTTTACATGTACAACAAAGAAAATCAGTTATACATATACATGTATCCACTCTTTTTTTAGATTCTTTTCCCATTACAGAGTACTGAGGAGAGTTCTCTGTACTATTAAGTTTTACCACTTTCTCATGCCATGGTTTCAGGCTTCCTAACTCTACCTAGTTATTAGTATCCTGATAAACTTTTATTTGAATATATTCCTCTTAATGTAGTACATACAGAATCAAATGCAATATTTTCTATGATAACATGGGTCCCACAAATTAAAAGAAAGAATGAATGAATAAAAGAATAAATTTTAAGTGGAAATGAACATCTTTGGAAAACTGCTGTGTCACTGGCACCTCTCGAGTTCTTAATATTCTTTGTTTTATGTATCTCTGCCCTAAACATATGAGGCAGGGGTTTTATTATAAAGTGACTTTTAGTGTTTTCTTTCATATCGCATCCTTAACTATGGTTGCACTAGCATTCAGAACGTGATCTGTTTGCCACCAGAATTTATATTTATTTTCTATACACTGTGCTTATAAAAAGATTTATTATCTTTAGTATAAGCAATGAAATTTCTACTGATCCCCCATTGACCTCAGTGTTGTTCATAATTGCTCATCAAAGTGTGAATAGTATTACTTGCAAACATATGAAAGAATGAAATCTCATGTCTTGTTAAAATAAGAAACATTATGATCATCAGTTTTATTATCATGACAAGTATTAATTTACTTATCAAAATTAGCCAATGATTAAACAAATTTCTACCTATTATTTTATTTAATCCTCAAAACACCTTTGTATGGTATTGATAGATATGAGACCCCAAAAGTAAGGACAAGATCCAAAAATTTTTCAGAGAAAATCAACAGATCATATACAAAAAAATGAGATGATTCTCAGCAGTAACACTGAGAATGGAGTAGCTTCATGTTTTTTCTAAAAATACAACAAAAAGAATAAAGGTTCCTGGAATATTAAGTAGAAAAATTTGGGAACTGAGAAGAGAACCAAATGTTTTATGACTACATTGAGAGACATTTGTTGTATTTCTTTCCTCTTTCTTTCTTTTCTTGCTACTTCTCTCCTTCTTTCCTTCCTTCCTTCCTTTCTTTTTTATTTTATTTTATTTTTTATATTTAGCTTAGGAAAGTAAGCTATTAAAAAAAGCAATTATTAACTTGACGACAAAAACAAAGTAAGTTTTCATAAAATGAAACTAATGTGACTCAGATAAAAAACAGTATTTCATTACATAGTCATTATTTAATATTATATAGACACTAAATTTGCAGTATAAATATACTTGGCAAGATAGGAGATGTGTGTATGTGTGTGTGTGTGAGAGAGAGACAGATCAATGGAAAAGAAATAAAGCTCCCCCAAAAGAAAAATTCACAGATAATTTTCTGAAAAAGTAGGAAATTGCAATTTATAAAGAATTTTTTGTTCAATTTCAGCTCTAACATATAAAGAACTGAGAAGTCATTACTCCTCTTACACACACACACACACACACACACACACACACACACAAAAAGCTTAGGAAATAACAATCAATAATGGTTACAGAATCCATGGAAGAACTGAGTTCTCAGGGCAAACTGCCACCCTAAAATCTGGAGAGACAGGCAAATACAAAACTCACAGCTGATTGCTGCCTCTCTGGACCACAAACATTAGAACCATAAACTGATAAGAACATGTAAGTAGTCACTTTTTCAAGTTGCTGGAGGCTGAGTATAGACTAGTTTTAGAGTAAGAAACTCCAGGTGGCTGCAGTCTTGTGTGTGTGTGTGTGTGTGTGTGTGTGCAGAGGGAGTGGGGAGGACCACCTTCAAGAGTTTTACCAACCACACCAGGTCCTCAAGGGAAAGAGTCAGAAAGATTGCCTCAAGACTCTACAAGTTGAAATGGGGGAGTAACCATGATGAAATACACATGGCACATTCTACATGCAAAATATCTCCCAGAAAATAGTAACAAGGGACATTTATCAAGCTTTCACCATGAAGGGGCTAAGGACCAAAAATTATATGATTGCACCAATTAATGCAGAAACACATTTAACAAAATTCAACACTCACTCATGACAAAAACATTCAGCAGACTAGGAAAGGATAAGAGATTTCTCAACTTCATAAAGCATCTCTACAAAAAATCCCAATAGCAAACAAGATACTTAGTGGTGAGAAACGATACTTTCACCTTAAAATTTGGAAGATGATAACAGTGTCCTTTCCCATCAACCATAGCATCATACTGGAATTCTTAACTAGCACAACAAGCAAGAAAAAGAGATAAAAAGTAAACAATAAATATCTACATATTGGAAAGGAATAAATAAAAACATCTTTGTTCACAGATGACATGAATGTGTATGTAAAAAAGTCTCCCAAACCTATAAACTAATTAATGCTAATTAGATAGATAGATAGATTGGAGAAGGAAATGGCAACCCACTCCAGTGTTCTTGCCTGGAGAATCCCAGGGATGGCAGAGCCTGGTGGGCTGCCGTCTATGGAGTTGCACAAGTCGGACACGACTGAAGCGACTTAGCATCAGCAGCAGCAGATAGATAAACTTCCTAGAACTAACTAGTATAGGAAAGACACAGTGTGCATGGCTAATGAAGTAAAGTCAATTACTTTCCCAAATAGCAGCAATAAACAACTGGAAACTGTAATTCAAAATAATACCATTTATTATAGCCTCCCTAAAAATACAAAATTAAATATATATAAATCTAACAAAATACCTATACAAAATTTATATGCATATTCCTTCAAATTCAGAATCATTAAGATGTCAACTAAAAAGTAATGCACAGCTTGAAAGTTTAGAATTGTGCTTTGTTTGGTGGACAAAACTGAAGACTTAGGCCAAGCCTGGAATGCACCCTTTCAGAGAATTCTGTGCAGGGATAAGGAAGTAGTCAGGATATCTAAGAGTTTTTGCAACCAGGGTTAGGTAGGCAGAACTTCAGAGGACTACCATTAATTAAATAAAACTAGATATTTCTATGTATAGGAAGATGGAAACCTCTGGACTCTTTGAAATCATTCTTTTGATTTGCATCTTAATTATTTAGGACCAATATCCTGCATTTGTCCATCATGAATCCCCTCAGGGTGCAAAATGGGAGTGCACAATCGGGGTGACTGCAGTGGCTGGTTGCTTGGCAGCAGGAGAGTCCATCTGTCTCTATCCTGAGTTCCCTGTGGACTCACCCCCTGTGGTAGCTGCTGTGACTTGATGGATGAAATATCCTTACTTTACTGATATGTCAGGCAATGTTCTTCATTTCATAACATCAGTACTTTACACCTCTATGAAGTACTTTAATGGAACCTCAATTAAATCTCAGGAATCTATTTATGGGTTCAGTTCAGTTCAATTCAGTTGCTGAGGCATGTCTGACTCTGCAAACCCATGGACTGCAACACACCAGGCCACCCTATCCATCACCAACTCCCCCAGAGTTTACTCAAACTCATTTCTGTTGAGTCAGTGATACCATCCAAACATCTCATCCTATGTCATCCCTTTCTCCTCCCACCTTCAATCTTTCCCAGCATCAGGGTCTTTTCAAATGAGTCAATTCTTTGAATCAACTAGACAAAGTATTGGAATTCCAGCTTCAGCATCAGTCCTTCCAATGAACATTCAGGACTGATTTCCTTTAGGATGGACTGGTTGGACCTCTTTGTAGTCCAAGGGACTTTCAAGAGTCTTCTCCAATACCACAGTTCAAAAGCATCAACTCTTCAGCACTCAGCTTTCTTTATATTCTGACTCTCACATCCAAACACAACTACTGGAAAAACCAAAGCTTTGACTAGATGGACCTTTGTTAGCAATGTAATGTCGCTGCTTTTTAATATGGTGTCTAGGTTGGTCATAACCGTTCTTCCAAGGAGCAAGCATCTTTTAATTTCATGGCTACAGTCACCATCCGCAGTGATTTTAGAGCTAAAAAAAAAAAAAAAAAGCCTGACACTATTTTCACTGTTTCCACATCTATTTGCCATGAAGTGATGGGACCCAATGCCATGATCTTAGTTTTCTGAATGTTGAGCTTTAAGCCAACTTTTTCACTCTCCTCTTTCACTTTCAGCAAGATGCTGTTTAGTTCTTCTTGGCTTTCTAACATAAGTGTGGTGTCATCTGCATATCTGAGGTTTCTGATATTTCTCCCAGCAATCTTGATTCCAGCTTGTGCTTCATCCAGCCCAGTGTTTCTCATGGTGTACTCTGCATATAAGTTAAATAAGCAGGGTGACAATGTACAGCCTTGGCGTACACCTTTCCCAATTTGGAGCCAGTCTGTTGTTCCATGTCCAGCTCTAACTGTTGCTTCCTAACCTTCATACAGATTTCTCAAGAAGCAGGTCAGGTGGTCTGGTATTCCCATCTCTTTAAAAATTTTCCAGTTTGTTGTGATCTACACAGCCAAAGGCTTTGACATAGTCAATACAGAAGAAGTAAATGTTTTTTCTGGAATTCTCTTGCTTTTTTGATGATCCAATGGATGTTGGCAGTTTGATCTATCTCTGGTTCCTCTGCCTTTTGTAAATCCAGCTTGAACATCTGGAAGTTCACAGTTCATGTACTGTTGAAGCCTGGCTGGGAGAATTTTGAGCATCCCTTGTAGCTCAGCTTGTAAAGAATCTGCCCACAATGTGGGAGACCTGGATTCAGTCCCTGGTTTGGAAAGATCCCCTGGAGAAGGGAAAGGCTACCCACTCCAGTATTCTGGTCTAGAGAATTCCATGACTATATAGTCCATGGGGTCGCAAAGAGTTGGACATGACTGAACACTTTCACTTTCACTTGCTAGCATGTGAGATGAGTGCAGTTGTGCTGTAATTTGAACATTCTTTGGCATTGCCTTTCTTTGGGATTGGAATGAAAACTGACCTTTTCCAGCACTGTGCCTGGAAATTCTATTGGTATCTGTATACAGTAACAGCCTAGAAGCAGAGACCACATTCAGTGCACAGACCTAGATTTATGACACAGTTTTTCCAATGACAAGACCCAGAAGTACTTGAAAATATTTGTTGTTCATTCGTTTAGTCGCTTAGTCATGTCTGACTCTTCATGACTCCATGGGCTGTAGCACTGCAGTCTTCCCTTTCCATCACCAACTCCCAGAGCTTGCTCAAACTAATGTCCATTGAGTTGGTGATGCCGTCCAACCATCTCACCCTCCGTCGTCCCATCTCCTTCTGCCTTCAATCTTTCCCAGCATCAGAGTCTTTTCGAATGAGTTAGCTCTTCTCATCAGGTGGTCATAGTATTGGAGCTTCAGCTTCAGCATCACTCCTTCCAATGAATATTCAAGACTGATTTCCTTCAGGATGGACTGGTTGGATCTCCTTGCAGTCCAAGGGACTCTCAAGAGTCTTCTCCAACACCACAGTACAAAAGCATCAATTTTTTGGCTCTCAGCCTTCTTTATGGTCCAACTCTCACATCCATACGTGACTACTGGAAAATCCATAGCTTTGACTATATGGACTGTTGCTGGCAAAGTAACATCTCTGCTTTTTAATATGCTGTCTAGATTGGTCATAACTTTTCTTCCAAGGAGCAAGCATCTTTTAATTTCATGGCTGCACCTTTCTTTCACCATCTGCAGTGATTTTGGAGCCAAAGAAAATAAAATCTGTCTCTGTTTCCATTGTTTCCCCATCTATTTGCCATGAAGTGATAGGACCAGATGCCATAGTTTTTTACTTGTTGAGCTTTAAGCCAGCTTTTTCACTCTACTCTTTCACTTTCATCAAGAGACTCTTTAGTTCCTCTTCATTTTCTGCCATAAGGGTGGTGTCATCCTTGAAAAAGTGACTTATTCTAAGACTGGGGCAGGGAATCTGTATGGAGATCCAGGAGCCAGTAGAGTGCCAAAAAGTACAGAAGCATTCATAAGTTTAACAACACAAAACAAACAACAACAAAATGCCCACATTGTTAAAGGTGAAAGTCACTCAGTCATGTCGGACTTTTTGCAACCCCAGGGACTGTTATACAGTCCATGGAATTCCTCAGGCCAGAATACTGGAGTAGTAGCCTTTCCCTTCTCCAGGGGATCTTCCCAACCCAGGGATCAAAGCCAGGTCTCCCGAATTGCAGGTAGATTCTTTACCAGCTGAGCCACAAGGGAAGCCCACCCACATCGTTGAGAGTATGTCAAAAGGGCATGTGAATCAACTGAAAGAAGACCCAATGGCTACAGTTGGAATTTGAATCCCACAATAAATGAAGTACTATTGAATTATACCACAAAATATAAAATAAATATCCATGGGTCACTCTGATATACCTAAATACTTTACCAAGTAAATACATGAGAAAAAAGTGAAATACCTGTGAACAAAAATTCCAAAAATTTATGTAGGTCTGTCTCCCTCAAGAGATGGAGCATAACTACCTATATCTTAAGTGTGAGCTTTACTTAGGAACTTCCTTCCAAAGAGGACAGTAGGGAATGGGAGAGGGGGAGAAACTTTCAGCGAAGAAACCTGACAAACATGCAGCCAAATGGTTCAGGTTAACATCAGGTTGATAGTATATATCCTTGATATGATGTAGTGAAAATGGCACTTTATTTCTATAGCGGTCCTCTCCCAAACCATAACCCAGTTTAATCATAAGAAAAACATCATATATATATACACACATTTATACACATACATATATGTGTATATATATATATATATATATATATATATACATTCAAAGTAGTATTCTACAATATATCTAACCAGTACTATATCTCAAATTTTTCTGTAAAATTAAAAGTGTTACAAAAATATTGTATTATAATTATTATTTTTAAGACAAACTGAAGTAGAGAAGAAAGATCTTCAAATGTTTGCCTCTTAGGAGCAGGATTCAAGTATTGGAAATGGCAAGATGGAATATGATAGTTTTCCTTTTTAAATTAGTATTTTTAAATAAAAGTAACTGTACATAGAATTTATCTAGGGGAAAAACAGAGAGAGAGAAGGGGAAAAGAGGAAGGAATGAAGGAAAAAATTAAGAAAGGAAGGGAGAGAAATAAAAGTCTTTGATTATCCAGCTCAAAATTACCCAGGTAATAGTAGGTTAACCGGAACTTAATTCTTTCTGATGCTAAAGCCTATAGGATTAGTCACATTTTTTTGGCCTTTCACAAAAAGAGGACAAAATGACTAGAAAAGCAAAGTGATTTCTTAATTACTTAACTGTAGTTAAAAGGTAAAAAATTTCATTTCTCATCCTTCAGCAAATTCACTGAAAATGTATTCAGTGCCGGATGTTATGGAGCTGAATAGTTTGTTGTACTCTAAGAGATTCTGGTCATTTTGCCTCAACAGTTGCAAGCAGTTAATTCAATTCTACCTGCTTTGCCTTTTATTGGTTTTTAAGAACTGATCTTCATAACCTCTATTGTCATATCTTCTGTTTTATTTGCTAGGTCAGATTCTGGGGTGCACCCTTAGTTTAGGTTGATGGGAGAACAGATTCAACATTTTTATACAAAGTGAAAACTTGTTTGTGGAGCTTAGGAAGAAAATAACCTCTTTTGGATTGAAATGAAAAAGTTCTACTGCAACATGTAAAAGCTGCTTTGCACGTCATTGTATTCACTTCTTAATCAGAGGAGAATAATATATGACTTTTTTAGGTCAGGGCGTAGTGTTTCTCTTCTTCGATGCTTTACATTACCCATGTAGCCAATAGAAGAATAGGTGGGGTTATTTCCCCCACTCTCCCCCCTTTTTTTAATAATAGTAGGAAAGAAATGGCAACCCACTCCAGTGTTCTTGCCTGGAGAATCCCAGGGGTGGGGGTGCGTGGTGGGCTCGCGCAGAGTCGGACACGACTAAAGCGACTTAGCAGCAGCAGCAGCAGCAGCAGCAGCCCAGAGGAATGGGGCTAGTTTTATGTGTAATTATTTTAAGATTGAGTTAGATAATTCTCTTTTTCTTGATTCTTTTCTCCTGTTGTGTTTACAGTTGAGAAGTAACACAATCTTTTTAATGAATTGTGACTATCTGGACTGGAAACAGCTCTAAAGATTTAGACCTAACTCCTGGGGTTAGTTTGGCTGTGTTTTTTTTTAGAGACCAGGCTGGATTTTTATGAGGCCATGTGCATTTCTTCTGCATCTTATGGGAAAAGGAAAAATGTCTTTATATAAAGATTCAAAAAAATGACTGGGAGAACAAAACAACAATTACTTATTTACAACAATTATTGTCTACTATATTATCTGGTTATTATAGATAATAATTAGAAAAATAGTTACTCAAATTTATCCCTCTAACAACTAATGTAAGAAAGCTACACAAAAACTTTCTCCTTTTAAAATAGCTAATATTTGCCTTTCTTTATTGTTTCAATTGATGTAAAATGACATAAAGCCCACTCTTCCCTTTTAAATCACATTTCAAATGTTAAAACAATACCCAGATTGTAAGCAAAGCAAAGCTTACAATTAAACTACACATGGATTGCCTTTTTAATTTAATTGACAATTTAAATATATATCATTATTTATTCCTTTTAAGCTAATACTCTGTGAACATGAGGGATTCTTTATATTGGGCCATAGTAACCAATATTGTATTTACTGCACTGTATCACATTATTTCATTTGGTTCCTTAAAGTTATAGAGAAAGCATCAGAATGAGAGTCAAATAATTGCTGGTTTCCCTAATATCAGTCACCTGACCTTGGATAAGCTGCATAATAAAATCTTTCAGAGTTTCAATGTTCTTGAATTTAATACAGGAATAATAGATGCTCACTGCATTTTCTAGGATCACTATCAGTGAAAACATGTGAAATTTTTTTTACAAATTTGAAAATATCAATAATAGTTTTATCAAAGATTATAATAAAATATTTGAGATATAGGCCATCATTTCATTGTAAAACATTAAACCTTTGCAAGCATACTTAAATGTATTCATTTAAAGATATATAAAGTTTTATAGGCCAATGTATTCATATTTTATATATTAAGGGAAATTGATGAGGCCCTCAAATTAAAGACAAATATTAAATCAACATTTTGACTCAGTATATCACATCCTGTAAACAGAACATGATTTATAAATGTATTACTTAGAAAAGATTTAACTTGAGAATCATTTAATAAATAAGGATATATTATTGACATATATCAATTATGAATATTCTTTTAATGCTCTTAAACATACTTGAGAACAAGTTGCTATTCCTGTATTTTATATAGCTTATATTTTTGCTTATATGATAATTTTCCTTATTTCTACTTAGTATATTTTAAAACTTAACCAATGTTTAACTTTTTAATTACCATCAGTTCAGTTCAGTTGCTCAGTCGTGTCCGACTCTGCGACCCCATGAATCGCAGCATGCCAGGCCTCCCTGTCCATCACCAACTCCCAGAGTTCACTCAGACTCACATCCATCGAGTCAGTGATGCCATCCAGCCATCTCATCCTCTGTCGTCCCCTTCTCCTCCTGCCCCCAATCCCTCCCAGCATCAGTCTTTTCCAATGAGTCAACTCTTCGCATCAGGTGGCCAAAGCATTGGAGTTTCAGCTTCAGCATCATTCCTTCCAAAGAAATCCCAGGGCTGATCTCCTTCAGAATGGACTGGGTGGATCTCCTTGCGGTCCAAGGGATTCTCAAGAGTCTTCTCCAACACCACAGTTCAAAAGCATCAATTCTTCAGCACTCAGCCTTCTTCATGACAATTAATACATAATAAGTATTTCAGTATGGAGAAGGTTCATTACATAGGTTCTGAAAAAGTATTTCTAATGCATTATGTATGAATGTATATTTCTAGTACATTATATGTAAGTGCATTTCTAAATAATATTTTTGCAATAGTTCTGCAGCAACATTCTTAGCTATTAACTTCTTTGGGATTATTATACTATAGTTTTTCATTTGAGATGCTACAGTCAAATTTGATTCATTTCAGATTACACATTCTAAATTTATCTAAATGCACATAAAATGCTTCTTAGAAACTTATCCTTATTTATAAAACCAGCTACAAATAAAGCAAGGAAGATTCAGAGTTTCAATGTTATTGAAATCTAGGATGATTATTTAAAGTATTTAGCAAAATTAATTGTTTTAATTGGCATAAAAGTAATTTGGAGTCAACTATGTACATGTTATAATATTGATATGCTAATTATGAATGTTGCTTATAAAAATAAATTCCCTAAAGATGCACCACTGCTAAGTAACATGCAACTTATCAGTAGCTACAAGTCAGACCAAATAGTCAAATTCAGGAAGAGTCCTTTCAAATAGTCAAATTCAGGAAGAGCTAGTAGTGTATCTTCCATCTGTGGTGTTAGGTTATAAAATTGTCAAAATATTAAATGTGCTTCTTACATCTCATTTTTATTTCTATAATTTGCTTGGTATAACAAAAGAGGTAATACTTGAAATGTAGTAATAGCATATAATTTAATACATACCCTAGTTCATCCCCTAACTATGGCAGAAGTGAAATTCTTTGCTAATAATCCTGGAATCAACCTCATTTTTTCCCTAAATATTATAAAACATTTTGTCATTCTTGCTTTATAACTTAACCCAATATATTTTACTTACATTCTCTCACTGGACTCTTCATTAAACTTATGTTCATGGGAAAACAAGCTTAAGATTTTGGAGTCTTTAGAAGATCACCATGTTTTTCCAGATGGATCCCTAAACAGAAGACATGTTTCACTGTGGTTGTCAGATTATTCCAAATTATGTTCTCAGTTTGTAAATTTAGGAATTTTATTGTGTATCCTGAAGCTATATAGTCTAGAGTCACTGACTCCTTCTATTGAAATGCATGGAAAACTAATATATAAAATCAGAAGATCTGTGTATTCATTTAAGTGAAAATGATAACCAGTAATTAGATCAGATATTTATTTGAGCCTCGAGAGACCATCATTTTGTTTCCCTCTCTATGCAAGCCGGTGGAAGCCAGATGACAGATGACTGCTTGGGGATAATGAAATCAGAAAGAAGAGGTTTCTATATAGTATTCAGATGTCTAAAAACAGCAAAATTATATAACTTGATGTAACCCATCAGTATAGAGATCTAGCTGCCCATATAATGGCCTACCAGGTATTCTTGACCCCACTGATGATACTGGCCTTTGTCATTTTTTTCCTCCTCCTTCATTCATTCTCACTTCATCAAATAAGCTCTTGATTAATCATATAATTGAAATAAAACAGTTATTATTAGTCAACATTTATTTAAAATGTTTATAATGTGTTAGAAACCATTCTGAGCACTTTAAACATGAATTATTTCAATTACTCTTCTTGGTATCTTTTGTGTTCTGTACAGAAGTGGTTCTAGTGTATCACATATAATTCCACAGATAATTGAGTATGTGGACTCTCTTCTGTCTTGATAATCCTGTTTGTTACCAGTTAAGAGATCCTGTAAGTCTTAAAGATGAATTCTGCATTCTGCTTTTGAGTCTTGGCCAGTTATAAGTGTGTAGAAGTTTAAAACACATGATTTATAATCAAACATAGTTTAAAATACTTTTTTTTTTTTTTTTTTTTTTACAAATAGGACGTCATAAATCTACACAGTAACTTAGAAATAAGTTTACTTTCATTTTGTAGATGAGGATACAGTTACAGTGTGGGCTTCCCAGATGGCACTAGTGGTAAAAAATCTGCCTACCAATGCAGGAGACACAAGAGAGGAAGATTTGATTCCTGGGTTGGGAAGATCCTCCGAAGTAGGAAATGGCAACCTGCCCCAGCATTCCTCCCTGGAAAATTTTATGGACAGAGGATCATGGTGAGCTACAGTCCATGGGGCGACAGAGAGTCAGATATGATTAAGTAACTGAACACACTAGCACACATACAGCATAATTGATCAATAAATCATTCAGTTGAGTTCAGTCGCTCAGTCATGTCTGACTCTTTGCGACCCCATGGACTGCAATACGCCAGGCTTCCCTGACCATCATCAACTCCTGGAGTTTACCCAAACTCATGTCCATTGAGTCCGTGGTGCTATTCAACCATCTCATCCTCTGTCGTCCCCTTCTCCTTCTGCCTTCAATCATTCCCAGCATCAGGGTCTTTTCAAATGAGTCCATTCTTTGCATCAGTTGGCCAAAGTATTGGAGTTTCAGCTTCAGCATCTGTCTAAATCGTTAATAAATAGATAAAGAAAGCTCAAAAAATGAAGCTACTTTTGTAAGGTCACATAGAAGACGAATAATTATTTCCATGTTCTGGCTTGGGAACTGACCCATCCTACTGTTTGTGATCTACACTTGGAGTACTGGAAATCTTGCACTGAGCATAAGATATCTGGCTTTTAAAAGGAGCATTCTCAAATTTAATTTGTAAATCATAAAATTTGCGTATGGGCTTGGGCATCTTTCATCTCACCCACAAATTAATAAATTATTCTTATTTATCTCAGTTCAGTTCAGTTTAGTTCAGTCACTCAATCATGTCTGACTCTTTGTGACCCCAGGAACTGCAGCATGCCAGACTCTATCCATCACCAGCTCACAGAGCTTGCTTAAACTCGTATCCATAGAGTTGGTGATGCCATCCAACCATCACATCCCTTCTCCTCCCGCCTTCAATCTCTCCCAGCATTAGGGTCTTTTCCAAAAAGTGAGTCAGTTCGTCACATCAGGTGACCATAGTATTGGAGCTTTAGCATCAGTCCTTCCAATGAATATTCAGGACTGACTTCCTCTAGGACTGACTGGTTTGATCTTGCAGTCCAAGGGACTCTCAAGAGTCTTCTTCAACACTCACAGTTCAAAAGCATTAATTCTTCAGCGCTCAGCTTATTTACCTAGATTGTTGATTGATTGCATCTCACCTTTTTTCTTTTTATATTGTACTAAGTACCTGTAGATTTTTTGTATGTCTCTTCAATAAAACAGACTAGAATAAGCCAGTAGAATTTCTGAATCACTTTAATCTGACTTATTCTCTTAGAATGCTATGCTATGCTAAGTCACTTCAGTCGTGTCCGACTCTGTGTGACCCCATAGATGGCAGCCCACCAAGCTCCCCCGTCCCTGGGATTCTCCAGGCAAGAACACTGGAGTGGGTTGCCATTTCCTTCTCCAGTGCATGAAAGTGAAAAGTGAAAATGAAGTCGCTCAGTCGTGTCCGACTCTTAACGACCCCATGGACTGCAGCCTACCAGGCTCCTCCGCCCATGGAATTCTCCAGGCAAGAGTACTGGAGTGGGGTGCCATTGCCTTCTCTTAGAATAAGGGTCCCAAATGTTGAGGTCTCAATTTTAGCGTATCAATTCTGCCATATTCTATTGCTCAGTTAGAGAGCTCACCTAGATTCAAGGGCAACTTCATTGGCAACTTATTTTTGGCCATCCTTACTATTATACAACAAATAAAAAAGTCTGTAATACTGAGGGATACTGGTAGGTATCTTGCAATCAAGAGAGAAATGAGCTTTTAGATGAATCTAACCTCGTGGACTTCAGTGGTGAAAAGGAAAATGACTTGTGTTCTTGAAAGCAATGAACTACTCAATCAACATATCCTAGAAACCCTGAACTTCCATTTATGTGAGATAATAAATGTACTCATTTAAAAATCAAATATAAATTGGGGTATTTTTAGGAGCTACTTCTATGATTCTAAGCCATACAGAGTCATAGCAGGATTTAGAAGATAATCTGAAAAGCTGATTTGGTTTACAGTCTAAATATTACTAGCTGGAAAAGAATGAGAATCAATAAAAAGAGTATGAAAACTATTTAACTTGTGTTTATGGAATGTAATATGGCTCATAATAAACTAATTATTCAACAACAAAAGAACAACTGAATTAGTACTAATTACTAATATGTCAATTCAAGTGAACCAAATGAAAATTTCTTTATTATCATAGATTGATAGTCATAAACCTCTTGATTTGTTTGTTTTTATAATCTGTGGCAAATGTTAACTATATCCTAATTAATTTACCAATGCAATTTGAACATTAATTGGTATCTAATGAAGTCTTTAGAATTATAAAAATAAATGATGCTATACAAGTCTTGTTAGAACTAATTGATTTATCTGTCATTTTATCAATCAAAAATTATTTTATCAAGAATGTCTAGGGAATTTCCTGGTGGTCCAGTTATTAGGACTCTGGGCTTCCACTGCAGAGGGCCTGGGTTCAATCCCCTGATCCAAACATGCCAAACACATCAGCGATAATAATTTGAGCCTAGCTTGTAGGTGAGTTACCCTAAATTCCACAAAATGAAAATTTATGTCTGTGGGGTTTTTTTGTTGGCTTCGTTTTTTGTTTTTTTTTTTTTTTTGCTCTTTCATTTCTATCTGTCTTATTGTAAAATGAAAATAATAGCCAGAGGAATAAAAGCATAACCTATTAATTTTTTCTCTCACTCTCTCTTTCCCTTTTCCTTCCTTTCTTCCATCTTTCTGCATCCTTCCAGTGCAAAAATTTAATGCTTCTTTGAGAAATAAAATGGGTCTGGTACCAGCACAATTGAGTGTAATATATTTTCAAATAAATCTGAAACTGATTTGTCACTGGATCAATCCCTCCCTTATACACACACACACACCACACACACACATTAATTATTACCTACGATACCAGTTCTATAACACATCACTAATGTTAACTAGTACTAGTTCTGATTATGGGTAAATGTTAACAAGCACTGGTTCTAGTTGTGGTTAGGAATCTCAAAGCCATGTAATCTTTCTAACTTTAAGAGTCAGTTAAACACAAAAATACAACATTAAATTCTCAACTTGGTGAATGTCTAGGATTTGTGTCAGTTTATTAACTTGTGTATCCCTAAAAATAGAACTGGACATAAAATAGAAGTCCCTACAAATCTGTTCCAACAATTCAAAATGATCAGGGCTATTCCTAAGAGCCTTAATTCTAATATCCCAACCTGGGAGATGTACTTCTACATGGAAGTCTATATTACACTGTAATGTCAACCATAGAGTTCTTTTCAAGCAAATGCACTGTAGACAGCACCATAATATTATGAGGTCTTGTTGTGGCTAAATCTGTTGCTGTCTAATCCCAACACCCTGAATACTCCCCTATGGGCTTCTCATTAGCAGAAATCTCCCTTTGCTTACAGTATGAATAAACACAAGCACCATAAAGTTAAGAACATCCCTTTCCACAGCCTTTCTCTTCAGTTAATTGGTCTCAGTATTCCCTAGCTCAAATTTCAAAAACAAAGTATTAATGATTATACTATTCCAGAAGAGAAAAGGAGGCAGAAATGAATCTTCCAACTATGAGATTTATAAACTTGAGAAGTCACTTGATCTCATTGTATTTATTTCTTTCTCTACAAAATAGGAAACATTTTGTCAGGGTGGCAGAGTTGTAAAAGAGAAACAAACAAACAAACAAAAAGGTTTTGAATTGGACAGTGTTGGGAAAAAAACAAAGTTGTTTTCTGCTTATATTCTACCTAGTGAAGCTTTCAATAAAATGTTCACACATGAATTAAGTGGATGATTATTTAATGGATGCATCAATCCGTTAGTAAAAGAATCAGGTTTTTACTTACAACCTGTGGGTAATTTGTGTAACGCATATTTATTGATAAGATACTGTTACTCACATATTAATGCCCCCCCAAATGTCATATCTAATCCATCAAATCTGTGAATATGTTAGCTTACATGGTAAAAGGGACTTTGCAGATGTAACCAGCTTAAGAATTTTGTGATGAGAAGGTTATTCTGGTGGGCTCAATATAAGCATAAGAGACCAGATAAGAAACAGGCAAGAGGAACAGAATCAAAGAAGAAAATGTGATCAAGAAAACAGATGCTGGAATGGTAAGAGGAAGCGGCCAAGAACCAAGGAATGTGTGCAAACTCTAGAAGCTGGAAAAGTTAAAGAAACAAATACTCCCTAGAGAAACATGGAATATTCTTTTCCCTCAGAAGAAGCTCAGCCCTTGATTTAGAACTTCTGATCTCCATAACTGTTAGATAATAAATCTCTATTTTTAGAACTGTTAAGATAATCAATTTATACTGTTTTAAGCCACTAAAGTTGTGATAATTTGTTACTACTGCATTATAAAACTAATATAGATTTTATTATCTATTCTATTTCATCACCCATTCTAGGTGATGGAAATACATAGATGAATGAAATGGAGAACCATGCCAAACATTGTGCTCTATATTTTACATGAATTCAGGTCATTTTTTACAACTATACAAAGTAGGTATAATAGGTTCCTTCTTTACAGATGAGGAAACTGAAATTCAGAGTAATTTGTCAATTGTCATACAAGTAATAGGTGAGCTTTCTGTCTTCAGAGTCTGTATCCTTTATACTTTCATTGCATGAGTGCCACATTGCTGCAGTCGTGTCCAACTCTTTGTGACCCTATGGACTGTAGCCTGCCAAGCTCCTCTGTCAAGATTGGATTCTCCAGGCAATCTATTGGAGTGGGTTGCCATGCCCTCCTCCAGGGGATCCTCCTAACCCACAAATCTCTATGTCTCCTGCGTCGGCAGGCAGGTTCTTCACACTAGTGCCACTTGGGAAGCCTGTACTTACATTACCACCTCCAAATAACCTGATGGTACATGGCAGCATAATGTAGGCTATGCATCAAAGATTTATTTGCTGAAATACAGCTAGCTTTGAAATATGGGAGAGGAAAGCAAGTGAGAAGAAGAGGTTTGCTTTGAATAGAGTTGTTTGAAGAGTTGGAATTGCGCTTACATAGCACATGATGAGTCCACATACCCAAACCTACTAAAAATAAAAGTTTTCCTTTAATTCAGATTTTCTTTTAGTAAGTAATTGCTCCATAGGCATTCATTTCAGATTTTTATTTGTAAATGTTTTTATGAACCTTTTTATTTATAATTTGAAAAAGCAAAATAAAACAGAAATGATACATTTCCCTTAACACACTTATTACTAATGAAGTATTTGGAAAATCATCATATAATTATTCATGAAACTACTAATAGCACTCTTTCTCATCTCAAACACTTTTCTCTCTTAATACTATTTAATTTTTCCTTCTTTTTGCTCCTAGCTGTAGGTTTCTACTTTTGAACAGAATAATTATAAATACATATTTCTTCTTATCATCTATGCCTATAAATAAAATACAAATAGTAAATACTTTAATTCATGGATAACACTCAAATTGTGTGATGTTTAATGATGAAAAATCTTATACAGACTATGAAATATTTGTTACTCAAAAGGGATAGGAAGAACCTGGAAATTTAAGGTCAGATTCATGGTCTCAACATATATTAACTCAATGAGAAAAATATAAGCTGGTTCATTAACTTTTAGGAAAAGAAGACTCTCAAAAACATAACCCTTTCCTTGAACAAGAAATAAAAATATTTGAAGTGCAGTAAAATTATAGATATTGCTTATATTAAGGACAAAATTTTAACAAATTGATCTTTTAAACAATAGAATAGCTTGAAAGGAAAGCTAAATATATATATATGTGTGTGTGTGTGTGTGTGTGTGTGTGTGTGTGTGTGTTTATGGATAAAATTTACTAATACATTCCCAATTGTGTTGAACATTTTGAGTTTGGGTCAAAAACAAGTTGAAGAGCCCTGAGAACCACAGAAGTTACTTCTAGCCCAGAGTTCATCTTGTTGATTTGTTTTCACTAATTGGAAAACACATTTCTTAGAAATGAGGGGGAAAAAAAAAGTATCCTTTTATAAAGCATATCCTGCCAGAAGATTTTTTAACAAGAGTGAAAACAGTTTCAAGTCCATTATTTTTTTCCTTAAGATAATTTCTTTTAAAAGATTATTAGCTTAGTAGAAAGAAACTAATAGGGGGATTTTAAGATTTCTACTTTAATTTCAGGGATTTGCCTCATTAAAAATTAACTGCAGAACCAATTGATGTGTGTGCATGTGAGGCAGTGAAAGGAAAGTATAGAAGTAAAAATATTCCCCAGATCAGATCAGATCAGTCACTCAGTCGTGTCCGACTCTTTGCCACCCCATGAATTGCAGCACGCTAGGCTTCCCTGTCCATCACCAACTCCCGGAGTTCACTCAAACTCACGTCCATCAAGTCAGTGATGCCCATCCAGCCATCTCATCCTCTGTCGTCCTCTTCTCCTCCTGCCCCCAATCCCTCCCAGCATCAGAGTCTTTTCCAATGAGTCAACTCTTTGCATGAGGTGGCCAAAGTACTGGAGTTTCAGCTTCAGCATCATTCCTTCCAAAGAAATGCCAGGGCTGATCTCCTTCAGAATGGACTGGTTGGATCTTCTTGCAGTCCAAGGGACTCTCAAGAGTCTTCTCCAACACCACAGTTCAAAAGCTCAATTCTTCGGCGCTCAGCCTTCTTCACAGTCCAACTCTCACATCCATACATGACCACTGGAAAAACCATAGCATTGACTAGACGAACGTTTTACTTAAATATTTCTGAAAATAAAAGTCACTAAATGACATTAAGAAAAACTTCTTCCTTGAGATATTTAGAGTTTTTCTAGTAGAAAATATGGTATTACCTCTGGACATGTTGCTATTATGCCTTATAGCCAGGTTAGACATTTTACTTCCTGAAGAGAGCATGAGTGCTCAGTTGTGTCCCACCCTTTGTGACCCCATGGGCTGTAGCCTACCAAGCTCCTCTGTCCATGGGATTCCCCAGGCAAGAATACTGGAGTGGGTTGCCAATTCTTACTCCAGGTGATTTCCCTGCCCAGGGATTGGACCCATGTCTCCTGTATCTCCCGCATTGGCAGGCAGATTCTTTACCACTGTGACCCCTGGGAAACCTTCATTTTATGATAATTTCCTTATAAATTAAACATTAAAATTGCCTCCATTATTTGTACCACTCTGTTGCAAATTTAACACTGAGTTTAATAAATTGTATACATTGCCCAACAATGTATCAATATATGTCATGAAGAGAAAATAGATATATGCTGACTCAATGAGTTTTTCATTCTAAGAAAGGTGTTAGCTGAAAACAGAAACCTAAGAATTTTGAAAAGAATGGTAATAGCACACTTAGCACTTTCCTAAGTAATTCTATTTTCATTGTCGTAAGCTATGTGAAAATTTCTGTGCTTGATAACCTGAATTCCATAAAAGGTACTATTAATATCTGAAGGATAGTGAAGGAATTGATATATTTGTTTCATCCCTGGTGGAAGACTTGATCAGCTGTATTGCAATCAACTGCTGCTACTTCCAAAAACTTCATAGTCAGAGGCCAATGACCACAAGGCCAAGGTTGACCTTGCAGTTAGACACAGGAAATGTCCCCCAAAATATAATGATATCTACAGGCATTTAAGGGGAACAAAGATAATACTGGTATCAATGGCGCTCCAATTAGGTTATAACAAGGAAGCTTTCAAATGCAGCAACAAATCAGAGCTACCTTAATGACATATCTCTGTTGAGGGAGCAGGTTGAAAAGGCCAAGAAAAACTCCTTTTGGATTTTTTTTTTTTTTTGAAATGGTATCATTTATTGGGCTCCCCTGGTGTCTCAGGTAGTAAAGAATCCACCTGTAATGCAGGAGACACCAGTGTGATTCCTGGGGCAGAAAGATTCCCTAGAGAAGGAAATGGCAACCCACTCCAGGATTCTTGCCTGGAGAATCCCTTGGACAGAGGAATCCTGCAGGTAGGCTATAGTCCATAGTATCACAAAAAGTTGGGCATGACTGAGTGACCAAGCAGGCATGCACCATTAATTAAATTAGTGAAAGAAATCATTGGAAATCCACAGTTTTCCAATAGAAAAATACAATCAACTAATAAGAATATATTGATTTCTCACTTGATTTTTAATATGAACATAGGGATCAAGATATTTTCATCTTTACCACTTTTTCTTGAACCATGTTTTGCTAATTCCTTAGAAAAGTGGCATACTAAATAATAAAGTAAAAATTGAACAAATTTTGATTGGGATCTGGTGAAGATCGCTCAGTTGTGTCTGACTCTTTGCTACCCCATGGACTGTAGCCTACCAGGCTCCTCTGTCCATGGGATTTTCCAGGCAATAGTACTGGAGTGGATTGCCATTTTCTTCTCCAGGGGATCTTCCCAACCCAGGGATTGAACCTGGGTCTCCCAAATAGTAGACAGACGCTTAACCGTCTGAGCCATCAGGGAAGTCCCAGTTGAGGTCTAGGGAAGTTAAGAATTATGGGGCTCTGCATAATCTTATCAAACAATTACATGGTAATTTCTAATTGTTATCTAAGGCCATAATCCTGGATTCTGTATGGATAAGGCTCAGAGAGTTCTGCACAGCAATATGGAGAAATAAGAAAGAGGTACAACAATAAATAGGTCAGGAAGAACAATGAATATAAGTTAACTAATTCAAAAATTTCTTTACAGATAGATTTGATTTCATTAGTCAAGAATCTTACATTTAATATATGATCATTAAATTCACTGTTGAGACAAAAATATCCTTTTAAATGTACAAATCACTTATCTCTTCATTTTTCAAATGATGGAAATAATTTTATTTGTTTTTAGACAGCTCTCAGTCCAAAGGGGAGAGAAGAAACTTGGAAGCTAGATTGTTTGTGTTTGGTTAATATATGTGTGTGATATGTTAAAGAAATCTAATCTTGCTTCAATATTTGCAGAAAGATATACCATTTATTAAAAACTCTGGGGCAGTCATTTTACTGCAAGTGTTCTTTGCTTAACAAAATAGATTCATTCAGCAAATATTTATGGAGCATCTTCTGAGCTCCAGGCAATGAAACAGATACAAGAGATTCAGAAATGAATGGGAAAACTGCCTTTTTTTGAGGAACTCATAATCCTGTGTGAGATGTACATACTGAAAATTTTGCAATACAAATGCCACTCATGTAATAGAATGTAGTACAAAGTTTTATAGGTCCATTGAAGAGGAAGTGATAAACTCTGACAGAACAAGGTTTCAAAAGTCTTAACAAAGACATTTACATTTCTAGTGGGCGTAAAGGGACAAATAGATAATTTAAATATAAAAAAGAAGCTGGTGGCATCTAGGGTAAAATCTTAGAGCCATTATTAATTCAAAAATATTATTTTCTTAGTGGCTGTAAAAATCAGCAAGTTTATAAAGAGTTCTCATTAACTCTGGTTTGTTTTCAATTTTCTAATCTGTAAGTCACTGGAGAGTTTGATGAAACTAGTTTTATTAAGTAGTATTAATCAGTATCCCCACTTGATTGAAAAAATACTGAAACTGTAGTTTCCCCCTCTTCAAGATTTTATATGCTTACTGGATCTATGGATTATTGTTTTTGGAGAAATTTTGAAATTTATGTAGATGTAGATGTAGATTTATATATATGCAGAGATGCATGTGTGCATGCTAAGTTGATTCAGTTGTGCCTGACTCTTTGTGACCTTATGAACTGTAGCCCACCAGGCTCCTCTGTCCATGGGGTTCTCCAGGCAAGAATCATGGGGTGGGTTGCTGCCCTAGGAATCGAATGTGTGTCTCCTGCTTTGCTTGTGGATTTTTTGCTGTCTGAGCCACCAGGGAAGCATATGCAGAGATATAGGCATCTATATATAGATAAATATGTATACATATATTTCTATAGCTATGTGTATGTATGTGTATGTATATATATACACATATATATATATATATATAGTGAGAGAGAGAATATAAACAGATGGAGAGACAGATAATAGATAGATACATAATCACAAATTCTCATGTCCAACCATCAGCCTTCTGCAGGTGAAAGACAGCAAACTCTCAGATTTTCTTCAACTCTACCTCCCCCTGCCCTCTCAGTCTTTGGTATCTGAGAAACCAAAGTGCTTTGCATCTCAGCTTTCCTTACCTTATTTTGGTATAATGAACTGAAACAGCTGTAGTAGGTCCTTGGGAAAGAGTGGTTGAAATTTGTCCTGTGCTTGGGATATCTTACTTTCATCAAGAGGCTCTTTAGTTCTTCTTCACTTTCTGCCAGAAGGGTGGTGTCATCTGCATATCTGAGGTTATTGATATTTCTCCTGGCAACCTTGATTCCAGCTTGCACTTCCTCCAGCCCGGCGTTTTTCATGATGTATTCTGCATGTAAGTTAAATAAGCAGGGTGACAATACGAAGCCTTGACGTACTCCTTTTCCTATTTGGAACCAGTCTGTTGTTCCATGTCCAGTTCTAACTGTTGCTTCCTGACTTGCATACAGGTTTCTCAAGAGGCAGGTCAGGTAGTCTGATATTCCCATCTCTTTCAGAATTTTCCACAGTTTATTGTGATCCACATAGTCAAAGGCTTTGGCATAGTCAATAAACCAGAAACAGATGTTTTTCTGGAACTCTCTTGCTTTTTTGATGATCCAGCAGATGTTGGCAATTTGATTTCTTGTTCCTCTGCCTTTTCTAAAACCAGCTTGAACATCTGGAAGTTCATGGTTCACGTATTGCTGAAGCCTGGCTTTGAGAATTTTGAATATTACTTTACTAGCCTGTGAGATGAGTACAATTTTGATGAAAGTGGTAGAGGAAAGTGAAAAAGTTGGCTTAAAGCTCAACATTCAGAAAACGAAGATCATTGCATCCTGTCCCATCACTTCATGGCAAATAGATGGGGAAACAGTGGAAACAGTGGCTGACTTTATTTTTCTGGGCTCTAAAATCACTGCAGATGGTGATTGCAGCCATGAAATTAAAAGATGCTTACTCCTTGGAAGGATAGTTATGACCAACCTAGACAGCATATTAAAAGACATTACTTTGTCAAGAATGGTCCGTCTAGTCAAGGCTATGGCTTTTCCAGTGGTCATGTATGGATGTGAGAGGTGGACTATAAAGAAAGCTGAGCACTGAAGAATTGATGCTTTTGAACTGTGGTGTTGGAGAATACTCTTGAGAGTCCCTTGGACTGCAAGGAGATCCAACCATCCTAAGGGATATCAGTCCTGAGTGTTAATCGGTAGGGTTGATTTTGAAGCTGAAACTCCAATACTTTGGCCACCTGATGCGAAGAGCTGACTCATTTGAAAACACCCTGATGCTGGTAGGGATTGAGGGCAGGAGGAGAAGGGGACAGCAGAAGATGAGATGGTTGAATGACATCACCAACTCAGTATACACGGGGTTTGCGTGAACTCCAGGAGTTGGTGATGGACAGGGAGGCCTGGCGTGCTGTGGTTCATGGGGTCGCAAAGAGTCAGACACGACTGGGCAACTGAGCTGAACTGAACTGGTATATTTCACAATTCTATTCTGCCATCCAGTGTAAAACCAGTCATAATGATTCATTAACAGTTAGTTGGACTTTTTTTTTTTTTCCTGTCTTTGACATGTTCATTATTTTCTCACCACTCTCATTTTGCCAGGGATAAAAGCAGCTCAGAGTCTCCTCCTTCTATAATTGGTTTGTCTTTCTCTGAAATTAAGTTTAGTTAGGTTTCCTTGAATCTTCAGCTTTCTGGCAAATTTAAAATATGCTACTTTTTAGCTTATGTGTTTATCTTTTGTTGTTAATGTGAAAACTATAGTCTCTAACAATGTTTTAAGTTCTAACTAAAAGCAGACATTCTCTTATTTGCTGTGATATTAGATTCAGACTCACATTCTTTTTTTAATAGATTGTATTTGAAAGTCTAATGTAAACAAGTTGGAGATGAACTTTTTACATTTATTTCATCCAGAGCAAAAGTATGAGGATTTAGAACTAGAATATCTGTATTAAGTCCTATTAAATTTGGCTTGTTGTATTGTTGTTCAGCTGCTCAGTCGTGTCCAACTCTGTGACCCCAAGGACTGCAGTATGCCAGGCTTCCCTGTTCTTTACTCTCTCCTGGAATTTGCTCAAACTCATGTCTATTGAGTCAATGAAATGTGGCTTAGTCATTACAAATTCTTGAATTTCTATATTTTTTTCAATCAAATGGAAATACTGATTAATACTACCTAGTAAAACTAGTTTTAACAGACTGTCCTATGACTTACAGATTAGAAAAGTGAAAACAAACCAGAATTCATGAGAACTCTTTATAAACGTGTTGATTTTTATAACTATTAAGAAAATAATATTTTGAATTAATAATGACTCTAAGATTTTATCCTAGATGCTACAAATGTGTAAAAAAAAAAAAATCACACATTAACAATTGCCATCCGTTCTGGTGAATATCACTGACAACTTCTCAAATTTTTCATCCTCTATGACAGGGTATGACTTTTTTCCCTTGAGAAATATGCACAATATAAGTGTAAGTCAGCTGACATTTCACATACCTAAGGGAATATCTCTATCAACTTATTACTAATTCATTAGTCAGTCAGAATATCATACCTATTTTTTGACTAAAATATATAGGTAAATATTTAATGTCAACCCAAAGAAATTCCTTCAAAGTTTATGAAATAGGATGGACATAAATGGGCAGGAAATGGAAATGTAAAAGATAAACTTCATGTTAGTACATTTAAAAATGTGTTTGATTTCAAAGGATGAGCTTAATATTTTCATTCTGTTTTAATATCTACCATAATTTATTTATAACCCTAGCTCAATTGTCCTTTCTTTGCAACTTAGGACATTTAACATTTGCATAGTAATATTGTTTCTTGGTAGGACTTGCATGAATTTTAGGTCACTTTGGATTGTTTGATGTGACCTAATAATAATATTTCTGATGCCATCAATTTTCAACTACGCAAGTAAATGTTAACTGGATTAACACAGTTAATTGGAATCCATACATATGTACACAATTTCTTTCTCTCTTGATTTATTTATTTATTTTTGTTTCTTTGCTGGTTTCAAATAATAGGTTAGAGTAAAGAGGAAATGATTGAGCTAAGTAATGTCTCCTTTCCCTTCCATCTTCAATAAAGTTGCTCGTGAGAACTGTGGGAGAGGGACGGGTGCCTAAAATAGAACCAGGAAGAGGCATGAGGCAACTAGAATGGCAGTTTGAAAAAGATATGAACAGAGACATGTATCAAAATCAACAACTTCACATATGCAGATGATACCATCCTTATGGCAGAAAGGGAAGAGGAACTAAAGAACCTCTTGATGAAGGTGAAAGAAGAGAGTGAAAAAGCTGGCTTAAAAAACAACACTCAAAAAACTAAGATCATGGAATCTAGTCACATCACTTCATGGCAAATAGATGGGGGGAAAGTGAAAACAGTGACAGATTTCATTTTGGGGGACTCCAAAATCACTGCAGATGCTGACTGCAGCCACAAAATTAAAAGACACTTGCTCCTTGGAAGAAAAGCTATGAAAAACCTAGACAGCACATTAAAAAGCAGAGATACCACTTTGCCAACAAAGATCCATATAGTCAAAGTCTAGTCATATATGGATGTGAGAGTTGGACCATAAAGAAGTCTGAGTGCTGATGAATTGACACTTTCAAACTGTGGTGCTGGAGAAGACTCCTGAGAGTACCTTGGACTGCAAGGGGATCCAACCAGTCCATCCTAAAGGAAATGAGTCCTGAATATTCATTGGAAGGACTGATGCTGAAGCTGAAGCTCCAGTACTTTGGCCACCTGATGGAAGAACTGACTCATTGGAAAATACCCTGACCCTGGGAAAGACTGAGGGCAAGAAGAGAGGGCGTGACCGAATAATAAACGATTGGATGGCATCACCACCTCAGTAGACATGAGTTTGAGCAAACTCAGGGAGAGGTGAAGGACAAGGAAACCTGGTGTGTTACAGTCATGGGGCTGCAAAGAGTCAGACACGACTGAGCTACTGAACAACAACAAATGTTTAAATTGAAATTGAATTACAAAATTCTGATAATGTTTGTAAGAACCCAATCTATATAGAGCATAAGATTTTCTGAGAGATGTAAAGAGAAAAGAAAGGAAGGGTGTTAAATGCACAGAATTCATTTCAACGTGCATTTAGAGAGCATTATTCTGAACCAAATACCAAGTTTAATATGGAATCACAATGGTAATATCAAGCCTCAAATCTGGCCTATATAAATCATAAGTGACCATGGTAAGTATTATCACAGTTAAGAAAAAATCCATAAATGCTTACCTATAAAATACACAATTATCAAAGTAATCAGTGCTAATAAATATTTCATTAACAATATGTCCAATATAAATTGTGAAAAAATTGTTTCAGTAAATTTCTAAATAATTTCCTAAAAATAAAAGATAATCAATGACTAAGAGAACCAAAGAAAGAAGTAGTTACTATTAAACTTTTTTATATCATGATTATAGAATATTATCAAAAGTAAGAACCAAGGGATGGGTAAATAAATCCTCTTCCGAAGTATAAAAAAAATAGAGCTAAAAATGACAACAAAACCCAATATGTCCATGTTGTTGTTCTTGTTCAGTTACCAAGTCATGTCTTACTCTTTGTGACCCTGTCGACTGCAGCCCACCAGATTCCTCTGTCCATGGGGATTCTCCAGGCAAGAATGCTGGAGTGGATTGCCATTTTCTCCTCCAGGGGATCTTCCCAACCCAGGGATCGAACCTGGGTCTCCTGCACTGCAGGTGGATTCTTTATCCTTGAGTCACCTGAGAAGCCCCATAGCGAATGTTGGTTTGGCCAAAAAGTTTGTTCAGTTTTCAATAAGATCTTATGGAAAAACCCAAATGAACTCTTTGGCCAACCCAATATTTTGTACTGTAACAAAATTTTAAAAACTATGTTTCATTTAAGTAATCAACTGTAGCTATTTTTCTGAAAGGCATGAACTCTAGAAGGGAGCACATCAATATTCAGAGCTGATCTACTTTTACTTTTATATTTTGAATGGCAAAATACAATGTCAACTGTGCTTCCAACATGATGGAAAGAGACTGGACATTTCATGGTGAAGCAGCAATATGTGATACCACAGTAAGTGTTCTCTCCTTACCAAGCTGCATTTGTCTCGGCTTCATTAGGAATGTTATCCCACGTCATCTGCAGCCTAAACTTTCTGAGCTCTGAGTATATTGCTGGCATTTTCTCTGATAGGCATGGTGGTCTTTGCCTTCATTCTTTATTCTCTTTCTAAAATTGTAAACTTACAGTTAATTTTTAAATGTTAAGGCCTCTGCTGGCTACTATTTCAGTTTCTGAACATCTGGATAGGGAATGAGAACATGTTTGTTTGTTTTTAAACTGTATACAAGGAAAATGGTATTCTTAAACATTCTTATTTTCAGATATTATGATCTTCATCATATTTCCAGTTTCCGTTTACTCAAGTCCAAACTACTGCAAGTGTCTTCATAGGACTTTCTGTTTTGATCCCCTCTATTCTAAATCATCTCATAAATTGTAGTTTCTTCATAAAGTTCTTTGATAATATTTCTTTTCTTCAATATCTCCAGTGCCTTTCTCTAATTTCCTTTCATTTATCATGAGTCCATCCCAATCTATATAAGAACAACATTTCTAGTCTTATCTTTTACTACTTTCTCAAATAATTAATGCAAATTAATTGCATCCTGTGTTTCCTTTTTCTACAGTGTTTCCTGCTCCTTTCTAACCATTAGGAATATTTTTATCTTGCTGTTTATTGATGTTTCATCCACTCTTTTAAAGCTTAGCTGAGTATAGTTCTCTATAAGTTCTATGCAAACTTACAAGTATTTAAAATGCAATATATTATTATTAATTAACTTATTATTTTTGATACACAAGCCTGTATGTATCTACCTACTTGTTTCTTGTATACCTTGCTTGATGGCATTGTTAGAAAAAAAAGTCATCAAGGAAATAAATCTGTAAACATCCTTAGCTTCTTTCTCTTCTATAAATCAGTTCATCAATTCTGATGCATCATTTGAACATGTCCTTTCCACTACAATCCATACAAATGCTTCTTAAGTTAGGTATTTCCCAATTTTCACCAAGGTTTTATAATACTAGTCAGGACTGACTGCTCCCTGTCAATTCCATCCACTTAATGACCACTAGCATGGGCATCTATGCCTGGATGTCTTAGAAGCATATCGTATTCAGTATATTTCAAACTAAATTCACAACTCATCTCTTTCAAAAGCTCTTTCTTCTCAATCCCCTCCATTTTTAATGACATCCTAACCAATCTGGTTATGCAAGCCAGCGACCCCAGGGAATAGTGTGCTGAAACCAGGTCCTTCCTGACTTATGAGAGACAGTTGTTCACATTTCTCCTAACTCTGAATCGGTGACATCATGCTGATAGGTTGAAATTCATTCACCTTGATGGGAATATTTATACCATGGAAACTGGCAAATTGTATAATTCAGCACTTTCAATTTTTTAAATTTTTTCTTGTTTATTAGAGAGCCCATTTACCAGCACATCCCTGGGAGCATTCACCATGAGAGCTATTCCCCTTTTCCAGTTCACTTCACATAAGTCAGGGTTTTAAAGATGTTTAACTTATCTCATGTTGATCTGTTCTTTTAATTCTGATATGTCCATTTATACTCAAAGTGTATCACTGAAAGAATTTACTCAAAATTTATATCCTTTCTTCATGGGAATACTCCTACAACACTTCTATTAAAGTGTTCTTTCTGTAATGAAAATCTGATTATATAATTCTATTTAACAGTCACAAGAGCTCTGAAATACTAGAAAATAAAGTATCAATTCCTACTCATGTTGAACAGGCCATTTGTAGACTGTGTGATCTTTACTTATCTCTCCAAAACACTCTTCTGCTTGGTGTCTGCTATCCAAATGCTATGCCTGTAGAATTATTTTCAACTCCTTCAGATTCAAGCAGACTTCTCATATAATTTCAAATGCCATTCATTCTCATTTCAATGTCCATTTTGCAAGCTCAAAATGCTTTGCCTATCCAAAATCCAACTGTAAAATCTCATCTGGCAAACTATTCCAGCTTTTTTCACTTAGGCTCATTTCCTTCTAATGAAGGAAGGAAAGGAAATCCTTTCCTTCTAATGAAGGAAGGAATTTATTTATTCCTCTAAATAAAACTTCTGTTTCTGCTTTGCAACATGAAAACACACACATTCACATTTTTAAATTAATTTTTGTATTTTTGGGTCCTGGCCTAAACTTGGTGACTGTCCTACACATAGCAGATACTCATTCTGAAAAAGATCAGTTTCAATGGCAGAGATCTCTTTTGCTCCTGCTTCATTTCAACTCAGAAGGCATTTCCTATAGGCCTTCTGTGCACCAAGAATTGTGTGTATTGGTTTTAGACCTTTTGTAATGTGTGTACTTTTGAGTCTCTAGGTTTGATAGGGCACATACTATGCCAATGAATTTATGAATTATGGCTAATATATTCATTGTTCTTACATATATATATTTATTTGTCCATCTTCTATTTATATTACAAAGGGGGATTCTAATTGCTAAGTGTATATGTGTGCATTCAATTAATTTTAATAATATGCCTATGAATTTAGTTTCAAAGTATTATCATCCACTTTCTACAAGTGAATTAACTAGATGGAAATTAAGCAAAATTTAACGACATCATACAGAAAATAAATGGAGAAAATAGTAGGTCTGCAGTCTGGCTCCAGAGTATCTGTTTTTAAGTGCTATTTACTGACTCAGTTAGTAGTTGATAAAATAATCCAGACGTTTACAGAAAAAGTGCAAAGATGGGTCTTCCTTTAATTTTTCAATCACCTCAAACTTTTGTTTTCTGTATTGCAAATATAAAACCAATTTCTTTGATGAGCTTAGGGAAAGCATCATGGTACCTGAGTTAATTCTTTAGTATACCTCTTGATGGAAAAACAGGTGTTACCAAGGACAAGTGTGTGTGGATAAGATATTTATGGAACACATGGAAGATTAAGAATAAGTATTTTTCAGAAATTATATGAAATTGGAAGAAAGGCCCAACTTAAGTAAATGGTGTTTAATTATTTTAAAATAAAATTTGTTGAAAAAGACAAAAAAAGAAAAAAAGATAATTTTAACATAGGCCAAGTATTTTCACTTTATGGAAGTCTACATGAATTCAATTCTTTGGGAAAAAATATATATATATTTGTCTTTGTAACTCAGCGCAGCATGTTCCCACATCAGAAATATTTTGTTCTGAAAATAGTGTTAGTAAGATATCTGAAACACACTGTTTAAACATGTGGATTTTGCTGATTTTACATTTGAAATAAAGCACAGCTCATGCAAAGTACTAATTGATTTATAGCAAGCTCAGTTGACTGTGGATTCATGGAGCGCAAATGTACTTACAGTAAGTGTTATGACCTCTCAGGGGAGAGTCCACAATATTGAGCAAAACAGCTACTGGAAAAATATTAAGCAATTTCTGCCTAGCTTCTAATGTGTCTAAAGGGAGCTTTTGTTCTGTTGACTATCTTGGTGCTTTTGCTATCATATCGGATTTTAGCCAGGCTTATATTCTCACATTATGAGGAAGGAAGAAAAAGATGAAGAAATGGAACTATAAAATATTAAGATATGAGCACAGACTAGGAAAGAAAAGAGAGGCAGGCAGCCAACCAAATCCCATTTATGTACCATGTCGGTCTGCTCTTCCCCTATGTGCTTTACTACCAAATTCCTTCACTTTCTCCACTCTATTCAGGATCTCTCAGCTGGCTGAACTGAAAAGATAAGGACCCATTTCCTCAGAGGAATCAGTACTGGTAACAGCTGATCGACCTGCTAAGTGTTGAAACACCCAAAGTAAGGTGCCTGTAGATCTGGAAAGGACAACCTGCCTCACAAGAAGCATGGCTTCCCAGAGACATTTGGAAGCTTATTGATTTCAAGAGAGTCGAAAACCTGGATGTACGTGCTGTTTTCTCAGTGGAGTTTATCAGAGCACTGTGACCTTTCTGGTTTTGTGTCTCTGCTTTGGGTAACAAGAGAGAGTCATTGTCACTGCTTAAACATTGTGCTGGGAAAACAAATATCACAGAGGGATTTTAAGATATCCAAACTACAGCTCTCTCATGGAAATGTTCCCATTATTAATAGTGACAAATGTGCTGATAATTATCTCTTTTATACTGTTTTGTCTCTAGTTTTTATGGCCCCTAGAATGTGTCTACCTCAATTTTATAACTCATTGTCAGGTGAATGTATGCTCCTCAGTTCTGTCTCATCACAACAAAGATTTGGAGTGATGGACATTAAACCCCAGGTGCGCCACAGCTCTCGGGTCTTGGACAGACCGTGTTATAGCTCTCAGGTCCCGAACAGGCTGCATTATAGCTCTTAGACAAATCAGTGTTACAACTTTATGTTACCGCTCTATTTTATTTAGAAAATATCAGGAAAATCCATCCTCAGGGCGTGAGGACATGTCAACCCAAAGAGGTGAAGAGAAGAGCGCCCCAGCGTGTGGGGGAGAGAGATCCCTGGCCCTTTGGCTCCTCTTTTTATATGTTTTTTTCTCCCCTGGGCCTGTCCTATGTAAATTGGGCTAGCCAGGAGTGTTGTTTGTTCTACCTGAGGTCCTCACTCCAGTCCTCAGACCTTCCTCTGTTCTATTTTTGCGGGCTTCTCTCTTCCTTGTCTTTTAGCCACCACCATTCTAGAATCCTATTTCCTATTCTAACTACCTAGCATTCCTCCCTCAAGAGATGGGAGGCCCAATTCTTTGGGAATAGCAGCATTGAGGTCTTTCTGAATACTTCTTGCTGAACTGGGATGGTGAGGGGTATTGGGCCCCCCCCTCTTGCTAGTCTCAAGCCTCAGAGTCCTTATAGCAGTGTCCATCTAAGGGTGAGTGATATTTTCCGTGGTCAGCTGTAGTTTTATATCTTTGTTGAACTGGCACTGCATGTTGTAGCTTGTTGACCTGGTCAGAGACAAAACAGGTTAGACAATTGATAATACATGGAACAATCATGAGCAGTGTCAATATGGTGATAACAAGTACTAGTAGGGGCATTAGCCAACTCCAAATTCCCATCACCAAATCCCTCCCTGTTCAGGGATCAGAGTATCTATCTCCTGTCTGTTTTGGAGTACAATCCCTGCCAAGTTGTGCTTGCTTTTTAGAGCTATCCTGAGAAATCTTATCCCCAGAAACCAGATTTTGAGGGTGTTCATTAGAATGGCACCCATTTGTAGTCCTGAATAGGTACTACAATAGCCCCTGAGATTTCCAGGGGCTCACAAGTGTATTGAGTGTCCTCTTCTGTTTTTTTTCCACGGCTTGACTCGTGAGTAGTGAATCCAGGAGTCATGCCCTGCTACTTTGACTGCTATGGGGGTAGAAAGTATTACAGGGTAGGGGCACTTCCATGTGGGCTGGAGTTGAGCCTTTGGGGACCCATCTTTCCAGATTTTAATTAGGACTTGAGTCCCTGGAACATATGGTGATGACTCCTTAGAATCTTTTGGGTCCTGGTTTATACCCCACAGCGTATATCCTGTTGGAATTGTCCAATGGCCATGGTATAAGACTGGAGGGTCTGAACCTCTGGGTCGAGAAGACATTGACATAAACAAAAGATCTATCATATAGGATTTGAAAGGACTAAGACCAACCTGTTCCTTAGGGGCAATACTGGTGCAGAGGAGAGCCTCTGCAATACGGGTAAAGCCTCCTTCCATCCCAGGGAGATATCCTGGGTTACCTTTTTTATCGCTGGTTTTAAGAATTGGTTGACTCTTTCTACTTTTCCTGAAGATTGAGGCCTCCAGGCACAATGGAGATAAGTAATGCCCAATGCTTTAGAGACCCTTTGGGTTACCTTAGAAATAAATGATGTCCCATTGTCACTTTGCAATGACTTGGGCAGACCAAATCTTGGAATGATTTCATGGAGCAGTATTTTTTTTTACCACCTCCTCATCCTTCTGAGTTCAGGTGGGAAAGCCTTCAATCCATCCTGTGAATGTATCTATCATGACTATTAGGTATTTATACCCTTGAGAAACTTGGTGAACTTGGCATCTTGGTGAACTCCATCTGCCAGTCCTCTCCTGGGTAGGTCCCACGTTGTTGGACAGGCTGGGTCAACTGGGGTCTTCAAGCTCCTTGGGGATTGTTTAACTGGCAAGTGGGGCAAGAGGAGACCACTTGCCTTATAGTCGTTTGGAGGCCTGTTCCTCTGAAGGACCTTTCTAGTAATCTTTGGAGGGCCTTTTCCCCTAAATGAGTGGTGGCATGTAAAGAGTTAACCAAATTCCATTGGAGGTTCCCAGGTAGAAAAAGGAGTCCCTCCTTTTGGAACTACCCCATATGATCTTCTTGAAAGCCCTCACTCTTAGCTTTAAGAGTCTCACCTTCAGTATATGAAGGAGTTTCTGGCAAATTAGTCTGTGGAACTAGGGTAACAACCCTATAATGCTGCTCTCTTAGCTGCCTGATCAGCTGCTTGGTTCCCTCGAGCCACTTCTATGCTCCCTTTTTGGTGTCCTTTACAGTGGGAGATTTAAACCTCAGTGGGCAGATGGACTGCCTCCAAGAGTCTAAGAATTTGATCACCATATTTGATTGGGGACCCTCGGGTGGTCAAGTGGCCCCTTTCTTTCCAAATAGCAGCATGTGCATGTAGCACCAGAAAGGCATACTTGGAGTCAGTGTAAATGGCTACTCTTTTTCCTTTTCCCAACTCTAAAGCTCGAGTAAGGGCTATGAGCTCAGCTAATTTGGCTGAAGTACCTGATGACAGAGGCTTAGCCTCTATGATCTCAAAATTGGAAACTACTGCATACCTGGCTCTTCTTTTTCCATCCAAGAGAAAGTTGCTTCCATTAGTGTACAAGATTTTCTCAAGATTGGTCAGAGGATCTTCTGACAATCCCTCTAGGGGTTTTGTCCAGTGGTCCAAAGTTTCTAGAGAAGAGTGAAAGGGGAGAGAGCCCTCGGGGGTAAGCAGGAGGGTGGCTGGGTTAAGAACCTCACAAGGGGATATAGTTAGGTCTGGATTTTCCATCAGCATTACTTGATATCTGAGGATTCTTTGATCAGTCAGTTCAGTTCGATTCAGTGGCTCAGTCATGTCCAACTCTTTGCGACCCCATGAATCGCAGCACGCCAGGCCTCCCTGTCCATCACCAACTCCCGGAGTTCACTCAGACTCACGTCCATCGAGTCAGTGATGCCATCCAGCCATCTTATCCTCTGTTGTCCCCTTCTCCTCCTGACCCCAATCCCTCCCAGAATCAGAGTCTTTTCCAATGAGTCAACTCTTCACATGAGGTGGCCAAAGTACTGGAGTTTCAGCTTTAACATCATTCCTTCCAAAGAAATCCCAGGACTGATCTCCTTCAGAATGGACTGGTTGGATCTTCTTGCAGTCCAAGGGACTCTCAAGAGTCTTCTCCAACACCACAGTTCAAAAGCATCAGTTCTTCGGCGCTCAGCCTTCTTCACAGTCCAACTCTCACATCCATACATGACCACAGGAAAAACCATGCCTTGACTAGACAGAACTTTGTTGGCAAAGTAATGTCTCTGCTTTTGAATATGCTATCTAGGTTGGTCATAACTTTCCTTCCAAGGAGTAAGCGTCTTTTAATTTCATGGCTGCAGTCACCAGCTGCAGTGATTTTGGAGCTCCCCAAAAATAAAGTCTGACACTGTTTCCACTGTTTCTCCATCTATTTCCCAGGAAGTGATGGGACCAGATGCCATGATCTTCGTTTTCTGAATGTTGAGCTTTAAGCCAACTTTTTCACTCTCCACTTTCACTTTCATCAAGAGGCTTTTTAATTCCTCTTCACTTTCTGCCCTAAGGGTGGTATCATCTGCATATCTGAGGTTATTGATATTTCTCCCGGCAATCTTGATTCCAGCTTGTGTTTCTTCCAGTCCAGCGTTTCTCATGATGTACTCTGCATATAAGTTAAATAAGCAGGGTGACAATAAATGGCCTCTCCCATTTAGGAGTTGTTTTACTTGGTGGCTGGTAAAAATAGTTAGTTTGCCCCCAAAGAGAGTTTTAAAGCATCTTCTATCATGATTGCAATAGCTGTAAGATTTCCAAGACAGGCGGGCCAGCCTCAGGCAGTTGGATCTAGCCTCTTGGATAAGTAAGCTACAGGCTGGGGCTCAGATGCCAACCTTTGAGTTAACACTCCCAAGGCTATTCACTCTCTTTCATGTACATAAAGTTGGAATGCTTTTCCTTGGTCTGGCAACCTCAAGGCAGGTGCCTGAATTAAGGCCTGTTTTAGTGTAGCCTCTGCCTTCTTTTGAGGAGTTCCCCACATCAGTGGGATTGAATCATCCTGTCCCTTTAAGCTTTCATATAAGGGCTGGGCAATTAGACCATAGTTGGGAATCCAGATTCTACAATACCCAGTTAGCCCCAGGAAAGCTCGCAACTGTTTCTGAGTCATGGGGGAGGGCAACTGGAGGATTCCTTGTACCGGATCAGAGGACAGCCTCCTGGACCTGTGTGTAATCTGAACCCCCAAGTAAGTGACCTTTGTCTTGACCTTAGCACAGGACCTTCACATCTGTACCTTAGCATAGGAGACTTTATATCCCCTTTCTGTCAAAAAGTTTAGAACCTGAGTTGCATGTTGTTGGGCATTTTTTTCATCTGGAGAGCAGGTTAGTAAGTCATCTACATATTGTAATATTTTCTCATTCAGTCCCAGGTCCAGATCTAGGAGATCCTGGATAAGGGTCTGTCCAAACAAGTGGGGGCTATCTCTCAACCCCTGAGGTAATATTGTCCAAGTCATCTGTTGGTGTTTTTCTCCTGGGCCTCCCACTCAAAGGCCAAAAGATACTGGGGTTCTTTGGCCAGTGGTATGCAAAAAAATGCATCTTTGAGATCAAAGACTGTAAACCACTTGGAACTGGGTGGGATTTCTCCCAAGATTACATAGGGATTGGGTACTGTGGGACAGAGGGGGACTACAGCTTCATTTATGATCTGGAGATTTTGAACCATTCACCAGCTTCCGTCCTCTTTCTTTACTGAGAGTACTGGGGTGTTACATGGCGAATTGGTGGGGACTAATAGCCCACAAGCAAGGAATTTATTTATAAGAGGCTGTAGTCCTTCCTGAGACTCTCTTCTGAGTGGATATTGTTTCCGGTTAGGAAACCGAGTGGGATCTCAGAGGACAACGATGACCAGTTCAGCTTGGTGGGCTCATCCAGGAATCCTCTAGTCCCACACCTGGGGGTTAATTTTGTCCTCCCATAGTTCTTGGTCCCTCTCAATTGGAGAAGGTGTCATGGGTTCTTCAGTAGTAACCAGAAGCTGTAGGGCTCTAGGGCCTGAAAAGCTTCCCATCACAAGGGTGGTCCCCAGTTTAGTGAGTATATCTCTTCCCCATTAGGGAGTAGGACACTCAGGGACCAACAGAAACTGGTGGGAAAATATTTGTCCATCCCAGCAACAAAGAAGTGATCTGGTGAATCTTTTAGTAGTTGTTTTTCCTGTAGCACCCCAAATGGTACAGGTTTGGGAGGAAAAGTCTCCGGAGTAGGAGATCAAGACAGCCCCCGTGTCAACCAAAAAATTCTCGGACCTACCTGCCACATCCAGTTGCACCATTGGCTCCAGCCCCAAGAAGGTTATCTGTGACAGGTGGGCTGGCTGGAACGGACCGCTTCAGTCCTGTTGAACCATTGTGAGGGAAGGCTTGGCGCTTGACCTTGAGGCTCTTGGGTCCCGAGGGCAGAGTGCCACTCAATGTTCCAGTTGATGGGATTTTTAGAAAGCCATTTTAGGAGACTTGTCACGGTTTGGACACTCTTTGGGCCAATGCCCCAATTATCTACAGATCAGGCTTTTGCCTCCTGCCTTGTCCTTCAATAACTCAGGGTTTGCCATAGGGCTTCCCTGGAGGGCAGCCAGCATCTGGGCAGGCCTTGTGTCTTTCCTCTCTCCCTTTCTTGGGCCTTGGCCTCCTTCTCCTGTTCTCTGTTGTAAAAGGTATTGGTGGCTGTCTGGACCATCTCATCTAAAGAGGCAGCAGGGTCCTGCTGCTGTAGCTGTTATAACTTAATTCTGATATCTGATGCACATTGGGACAGGAATTTGTCCTTTAAAATCACCTGTCCCTCGTAAGAGTCTAAGTACAGATTGGTAAACTTTTGGAGGGCCTCTTTTAGCATTTCCAGAAAGGCAATAGGGTTCTCTTTGGGCTCCTGAGTTATTGCCGAGACTGGGCACAGTCCCACAAGTAATAGGCTTCCTTTTATTTCCATGGGTGGACTTCCTTAGAGGTGAGTCTTTCTGAAGATTATCCTACCCAGAACTGTTGCAACCTGAGAGCCAGGCATCCCCGGGTCAGGGTTCAGATCCCCAGGCAGGCTGAGACACGACAGCCTCCTGGAGATCGAATCCCTGGGCAGGTCAAAGCGTGACGGCCTCTTAAGAATTGGGTCCCTGCACAGGTCGAGGCATGACGACCTCCTGGGACCCCTGGACTAGCGGAACCCTGAGCAGTTTGAGGCATGACAACCTTTCAAGGACCAGATCTCTAGGCAGATCAAGGCAGGTTGACCTCCTGGCACCCCCAGACTGGAGTTGGATGTCTCCAAAGTCTCCTGTATGACCAGTGCTGGGTAGGATTAAGAGGTCGTAATCTTAACTCATTGCTGATTTGTCTACCATGGATGGAAATAGGTATCATGATGTGAAGCAATCTAAGCCTGTGCCCTGAGACTGGGAAACAGTGTAACAGTCATAAGCCTTATCCTCTTATGGCTCTAAGGGATTGTAAGTCACTGATTTCTTTCCCTAGTTCTCCATTAGAGCAGGTTAGGATGTCTCCAATGGTAAACATTTCATTGTCATAGATCCACTTTAGGTAATAACAGAAGTAGTGACAAAGGAGTGGGTTATCTGGTCCTGTTAGGGGCATTAAGGTATTTAAATAATAGACTGGGTGGAGCAACATTTCTTACATGGGGGCAAGGTCCTGATTGTAGGAGTTAGTAATTGGCTTAAGAACAAATTTGTTAAGAGGCAACAAACCAGATGTTCTATAAAAGTGGAGTGGAGATTTGAACCAGGGGTATGTTTGTAACTTTAGGAGAAGGGTGGTAAGGGTTTGGGCCCCAACGGCCTGCAGGGCTAACTCCCAAAGTGGCAAACATTATCCCTGGAAGTCCAATTGCCTTTGAAGGGATGCCAGCTGATGGACTTCTAGCAGGTATTGTGCACCTGTCACCCACCCTAGCAAGTTCACTGAGAGATGTTGATGTTGTACATGTTGTAGGAAACGTGGAAGATGAAGGGCTGAATATCTAGAGGGGTTGGATATTATACAGTATTTTCCTCCCAAAGGCCAGCTATTTTCTGGTTGTCCCTCCATAAGATTGTAGAGGCGACACTGTGGGCTTGGACAGGGCTGAGGAAAAGAGCAAGAAACAGGAGGGGGGCAGGGGCAGGGCACAACCTTTGAAAGAATGACATAACACAAGGGCATAATGTAAACCAATTAAAATCAATTGGGTCCAAGATGACAAGTCAAATTCAAGTTAATCTAATCCCCAATCTGTAAGCCAAATGACACACTCAGAGGTGCAGGACAGCTCTAAGGCACTGTCAAAAGATGGAGGAATGGGTGGTTCCCCAATGGTTGGGATGATCATCCCCCTCATCAGCATATGAATTCATCCCACCAGCAAAACCTAGCCAGGCCACATCCCATGGCTTGCACCCTGCAGAGTCGTGCTTCTCTGAATCCTAACAAATCCACCTCTTACCTATTGCTTTGTCTCTCATTGAATTTTTTCAATGAGACACAAGAGCTTGAACTTCATTAGGTCCTGAAGCCACGCATCCTGGATTTTGGCTGGGCTTGAGTCCTGGAAGAGAGAGCTGAGGGACAGGAGTGAAAAGCAGTGGGAAAAACATGTCAAGGAATCCCCTTCATAGCCTGCCAGAAAATCTGTTAAACATCTGACCAGTGCTCACAGTTTTAACTGGCCTGATCCTTGGCACAAAGAAGAGTAAGGACAGAAGAAGCCCCACCGTCTTGGGTAACAGCTACTGGGGCTCAGCAGATAGTGCCTTTGGGACATACCAAAGAGTAGCCTCTCCAGAGTCTCTCAATTGCACCCACTGCCACCCATCTGTTCATGAGGGGTTCGAGGAAAAAGAAATGAGAGATTGTAAAGGAATTAAGATTTTGTTAGGCATATGTCCCTCCAACCGTAGGAGCGAGGACCTCCTACCTAAACTTGAGGTCTTCTGGAATCTGAGATTGAGTCGCGTTAGCTTTCTGCTGAGTTAATTTTTCGCTGTCTGGTTTCCAGTATGATAGGCCTCTTGTCACTTCCCCTGAGCTGGGTTTCCTTCACGTTCCGCTTCTACTGTGGGAGCTTCGCTCAGTTGGGGTCCTGCTGTGCTCGGTCTCCTCCTTGCCCGGGCTGTGCTGAGGTTGTTTCAGCCAGGTTAAATCCGAATCTCGGCACCATAGATGTCAGGCGAGTGTATACTCCTCAGTTCTGTCTCATCACAACAAAGATTTGGAGTGATGGACATTAAAGCCTGCCACACGTCACAGCTCTCTGGTCTTGGACAGACCATGATATAGCTCTTAGACAAATCAGTGTTACAGCTCTGTGTTACAGCTCTATTTTATTTAGAAAATAGCAGGAAAATCCACCCTCGAGGCGTGAGGGCATGTCAACCCAAAGATGTCAAGAGAAGAGCACCCTAGCCCACAGGAGAGAGAGAGAGACCCCCAGACCTTTGGCTCCTCTTTTTATATGTTTGTTTGTTTGTTTGTTTGTTTCTCCCTCTGGGCCTGTCCTATGTAAATTGGGCTAGCCAGGAGTGTTGTTTGTTCTACCTGAGGTCCTCACTCCAGTCCTCTGACCTTCCTTTGTTCTATTTTCGAGGGCTTTTCTCTTCCTTGTCTTTTAGCCACTGCCCTTCTGGACTCCTGTTTCCTATTCTAACTACCTAACACCGTTAAGTCCTAAGAATATCCTACCTTCTTAGATTCTCAGTATGGAAAGAAGATAGTTCTCTAAAATCCATGTGATTTTCTAAATGCTTTGATGAGAACCAAAATGTCAACTTAGAAATGCACTTAAAATCAATTTCTGAATCTTTATTTTTAATTTTTTAAACTAACATCAATCCTGCATAATGTGTCTAGCATTCTTGATTACTTTCCTTAAAAAGTTACTTTTCCATTCAGCCTACCTCGAAATATTCTTGCCGGTCTCAATATCATTTATTTTTATTTATTTTTTTGTGTGTACACTGTGTGACTTGTAGAATTTTAGTTCGCCGACCAGGGTTTGAACCCAGGCGGGTGGCAGTGAAAATGCAGAATCTTAACCACTGGTCCCTCAGGGAATTCCCTCATTATAATTTTTAAAGTGAAGCAACAAAGGACCCAACATTTAAATACTTTTAACGTTGAACAATAGAATTCAAACCCAGAAAGTTGGAACACATGATTAGAATTTTCGTACTATATCATGCCTATATCTTTTTTTCAAATATTTACTTTCAACAGACAACCATATTGAAGCAAGAATTTTGTCGTTTCTTTTAAATTTTAGTTATATACATACATATATATTAAATGTCAGAATAAGGAAAAAATGTCCATGTGGATAATATAAGTGATGACAAGATATGGAACTTAGAATGGCTTGACACCTGATTTTAAATAATTTGGGGTGTGTGTGACTCATTCTGAAAGTGTACCAAGTAGAAGGTAGAAAACCATAGTGAAAATTGTTATCAAAAATCTATAACTGGGTTTTCCTGGTGACTCAATGGTAAAGAATCCACCTGCTAATGCAGGAGACACAGGTTTGATCCCTGATCCAGGAAGACCCCACATGCCCCAGAACAACTAAACCTGCATGCTACAACTACTGAGCCTGTGCTCTGGAGCCAGGGAGCTGTGAATACTGAAACCCATGTGCCTAGAATCCATGCTTTGCAACAAGAGAAGCCCTGGCAATGAGAAGCCCTGGTATCCCAACTGGAGAGCGGCCCCTGCTCATCACAACTAGAGAAAAGCCCACAAAAAACAGGCACAGGCAAAAAACAAAAAGTACTACCATTAGAGGGTTTGTTGTGGGTGCTATCTTGCAAGTTAAGGGTGTCAGGCCAAATTCTGTTTTAGGATAAGAAATATTTATTTGCTTATCTGTTTAGCAATTGGTTAATTAAATCAAACTTTTCTGACTATCTTAATTTAGAAAGATCAATGACACATTTTTTAAAATAATCTTTTAAGTTTATATTTTATAATTTTTATTAATGTAATGAGTGGTTGCATGTTTAATGTGTATCTTTTTAAGCATTTCTAGACATTATAGTGATGTTTTGCTAAAACAATAAACTAAGTCATCATTTGCATGATCTAGAGGATTATTGTGAATGTATTTATAAATTTTTAAAAATTGTCCCTTAGGAATCAGTGTAACTGCAATTAGAAGGATGTACCTTATTTTCAGAGCAAACTTGCTGGAGAAATTTTTTTCGGACTATGATTTAGTGTGTCCATTGAGCTGATCTTGACATAGATTCTCTAACCTCTGTCTCTTCTTTTGAGATAGATGGAATAGTTCAAGATAAGATAGACAGGAGAGGACAGGTAGAATGTGATAGGATAGACTAAACTGGGATAAAAATAGAATAAAAATAGAGTAGAAGATATCATAATGATGACAGCTAGTATTATTTTGTGAAAGAGTCATTTAAGTTGTGTATTCATGGCTTATACATCAGAAGGAATTCTGTCCCAGGAAGCACAATCTGGGGCAAATTTCAGTGTACAGGAGGATGTTAACAAGGGAATGCCTTTAGGGGAGCAGTGTGAGAGGAACTTGGCAAAGGGAAGAAATATACATGGTAGTTGGAAAGGTCAAGATGTAAAGCAATTTCAGTAGAAACTTAGGTTGACCCTGCCCAGAGAGATGAAGATATGAAGTCCCTTGTGAACTATATTGAGTGTACTGTGTCTTTAGCACTTCTCCCTGTGTTAATCAGCCACTGGATGCAATCTACTTAGCGAATCTTGGGGGGAAGTGACCGTTTTCAGCTGAAGTGATTTCTGAATATTAGGTTTACTGTATTTGAAGATTACCTGCCAGCACCACACCCAGTAGGCCCTTCATTCATGAAGGGAGATAGTAGTGGCATATTACAGAATCCAACAAATCTTGTAACGTTTCTAAAATATTCACCTTTTGGATTAACACATGCAGTGTTCCCTCACAATTCATGTCCACCTGTGATCTTAGAATATGAACTTATTTAGAAACAGAGGCTTTGCAGATGTAATAAAGGTAAAGATTGAGATTAAATTATACTGGCTTATTGTGAGTCCTAAATCCAATGAGAGTAGCTTTATGAAAGACAAAAAAGGACACACAGAGACAGAAGGAAGGAAGCCATGTGATAATGGGGACAGAGATTAGAGTTAAGTGGTCACAAGATAAGGAAATGCCTGCAGACATCAGAATTTAGAAGAGGTAAAGAAGATTTCTTATCTATAGCTTTTAGAAGAAGTATGGACATTCTGAAAGCTTGATTTTGGACTTCTGGTCTCTTGACTACAGAGGATAAATTTTGGTTGTTTTAAGCCCCCAAGTTTGTGGCTAATTTGATATGGCAGCAATAGGAAACTAACAAGCATATGTATATCATTTTTTGGTTTCCCTGTCCCTAAACCCTAGCTAATTATCCCTAACTCTAAAACCAAAATTTTTGTGTAATCTATTGAATATGATCATAAAAAAGTAACACGAGTTTCTCACTATTAAACTAAATAGGTTAAATTAAAAAATCTCATATAATGTATATATTTTAATTTTTAAAGGTATGTTTATTAAGAAAATACAAACTAGTAGTTGTAAATTAATATTTTGGCCTTAATCTTGAGACAAATGAATTAAATTTTACATGAAGGAAACTTCTGAGCACAAATCCTTGGCAGAGACAAACCTTCACTTTCATACCATAAATTCTCAACAACAGCAGCATAATAAATTATTTCTAGAGTGTTCTTCACATACCACTATTTAAATGTTTGTTGAATGAAAGAAAGAAGGGAAGAAGGAAAAAAGTAAAAAAGGAAGGAAAGAATAAAAGCTAAAAAGAAGAAAGGATGTATTTTACAGTCTATAAAAATTTGTTGTTGTTCAGTAGCTCAGTAGTGTCTGACTCTTTGCAAACCCATGGACTGCAGCATGCCAGGTTTCCTTGTCCTTCACCATCTCTGGGGGCTTGCTCAAACAAATGTACTCAAACAAATGTACATTCAGTCAGTGATGCATCCAACCATCTCTTCCTCTGTCGTCCCCTTCTCCTCCTGGCTTCAATCTCCCTCAGCATCAAGGTCTTTTCTAATGAGTTGGCTCTTGGCATCAGGTGGCCAAAGTACTGGAGTTTCAGCATCAGTCCTTCTAATGAATATCCAGGACTAATTTCCTTTAGGATGGACTGGTTGGATCTCCTTGAAGTCCAAGGGACTCTCAAGAGTCTTCTCCGACACCACAGTTCAAAAGCATCAATTCTTCGGTGCCCAGCTTTCTTTATAGTCTAACTCTCACATCCATACATGACTACTAGAAAAATCATAGCTTTGACTATATGGATCTTTGTCGGCAAAAAGAATGTATTTTACAATCTATAAAAATACTTAGTGCATTTCACCCTTATAGAAAAATGATGCTGGGAGCTGGGCAAAGAAAAGATGTAAAACATATGGAGAGATTATGCAAAGACCTTTTCCTGATTCTTTACCTTCTTAATTCTTTTTATCTCACTAGTGGGTCACAAAGAGATGTCAAGGAAGGTAATCAATTTTTTTTTCGTTCCTGGGTAGAAAATGCCCTCAGTAGGAAAATATTTCTGAAAGAGGAAAATATATATATATTGCAGATTGAAATTGAAATATTTAATAAATAATAATATAGTTGTACAGACATTCATAATATCTTTAGTGACTTTACTGTCATACACACATGAAATAGCCTATGTAAAAATTTAGCACAATCTATCTGCTCAGGTGGCACCTACTCAGTATCCTTTATTGCATTTTTCATGTCATTTCATTTCCTATTTTTGGAAGATGCTAGGGTGTGATTTTCTGCCTTTACACTGTATTTCACTGAACTAACTCATGTGACTTAAACATGACTGAAGTCACAGCAAGTAAGGTTCTGCAGATAACACAAATTTTTGTTTGCATGTAAGAAATTTGCTCCTCTGGGACAAAATCACAGATTCACAAATGCTCAGAGCACTCCAGCTTCTCCCAAGAGGTCTGGGTTACACCTCCAGAAGACATTTCTCAGAGCAAAGGGCTTTTTAAAGAATGCTTTTAACCTTTGCTTTTGCTCACAATGCAGCTCTAAGCTCCAACTTTTCTCTTCCTATTGTAGACACTACTTGGCTGACCACAGCCGGGTAAACAATACTCCTGTGAGTGTTTGAATAATTCTAAATCCTATTTGTCTAAGAAGGTAATAGGGAAAATCAAACTATTGTCATTGTCTAAGTGGACTGTTGTCTCATGGTAGGCAACGGGAAAATTCATATTCTCCGACAGCCAGATCACACTCACTAATTCATGTAATCTTTTTTTTTTTTTTTTGAGTTTAAATTACTTCCTCAACTCCTTGTTTTAACTATATATTGATGTACTAAAGAATACTTGATACGAGTACTTCTCTTCACTCTTCTGTTAACGGAAGGCAATACAGAGGCTATGAATGCTAGTGAGATTAATATAATTTTGTGCATGCGCGAGTGCACACACACACACAGACACACACATTGAGGATGCAGAAACTACTCCATGCCAGTAATCAGAAACTACAGGAAGGTGTGGGTTTTGTGGATTAAACCAAAACAATTATCAAAATACCAAAAGTCTAGCATTGTGATTTCCACTGGGAATAAAAGACTTGCCTGCTTACCCCTACCAAATGAATCAGAGACTGAATATTCATCTGAAGTTGTTGTTCCTAAAACACTTTGCCAAGTCCAGGAATCTTTTCAGTTGACAGCGATATTTTCCCCTACAAAGCAGAGTAAGTCTGGCTGCCTATTCCACCATTTTGTCAGGTTCATTGTGGTGATATATTTCTTCCTTTTATAGATGAAGCTATGGTGTTCCTCTTCAGAAAGCCACTGAATTTCTACTAGAATATAATATCCATGACTCCATGAGAGTAGATAAGTGGTCTATTTTGTTTACTGCTGTATTCCCAGAACTTAGAATAGCATCTGGGATATAATAGGAATTTAATACATGTATGTCAGATGAATAACTTCTGTTAGGACTAAGGTGTGCTTATACAAAATCTGCTCTAAACTTTGGTGAATCAATACTTATGCTAAAATACACACTTGATTCATCCTTTAGAACAGACTATAGAACATTCACAATGCAATCTGAATAAAGGAAATGCTCTCATATTAATCATTTTATCCATGATTCAAAAAGTAGTTATTTTTTCATGGTTCTTATTTGCTGAGCAATGTCTATGGTGCTATGATGCCTGAAATTGAAATATTAAACTTGCTCTGTGCAGTATGTAGCCTATATTTCAATTGCAAATATAAGAATGAAAATTAAAAAATACTTATATAAATAAATACTTTTAAGTAAGTGCCTAATATAAGGCATACATGTAAGTAAGCATTACTCACTCCAGTTGTGCCTGACTCTTTGTGACCCCATAGGCTGTAGCCTGCCAGGTTCCTCTGTCCATGAAATTCTCTAGGCAAGAATACTGGAGTAGGTTGCCATTTCCTTCTCCAGGGGACCAGTTCAACCCAGGGATTGAACTGGGTCTCCTGTATTGCAAGCAGATTCTTTACCATCTGAGCCACCAGGGAAGCCCAATGTAAGACACAGATCAGTACAATAGATGTGAGTGGAAAATTATAGATTTTCTGTCAAGAAAGGACTTGTCCTGGCTGCTGGGAATGTGGATTAGGGCACAGTCTCCAGCTGTTAGCTCCTTCAGCCTACCCAAGGATTTGCCTTAACTGCAGAGAGACACCTCACTGGAGGTTACTCTATGGCTTTGACAGCCCATATCTAGTAGACTGGATGAGTTAAGCATATAAATATTTGCCATTTTGGTACAACAAAAATGAGCCCCACTCCAGATGCACACAGGACATTGACCAAAGTTTATTAAGCCTGTGTTGCAATTCAATTTCTTCTCTTGTCCAATTCTTCTTCTCTCCCCTTCCTTCCACAAGTTTGGATCCCTAACAAATATTAATCTCCATCTCAGTGTCTCCTGAGAGAAAACATAACCTGTGACCTTTAGAATAGCTCAAGGATATAATAAGAGGTAAATAAACAAGCAAAAAAAAAAAACTGGGAGAATAAAAGGCCAATAGATTTGGAACTTGCGGCATCACTAGGGAAGTGACATTCAGAAAATAATATTAAAAGCTATACTACTGAAACAAGATTCTGTACCTTGCACTATGCTAAATGGTATATACAGTTTATACATACTGTTATACATATTATTTCATTTAATATCCAAAGCAACACAATGTCAGGCATTAATAGCCATATTTAATGGATGAGGAAAGTTATGCATAGAGAAGACAACTTATTTTCCTATATTAATGAGTGTCAGAGTTGCTTTTAAAACCAGTTTGCTGAATTCAGAATTAGTTCATTTAACTAGTTTTAAAATTCAAGTTGGAATTAGTGACAAGAGAATTTAAATGACAATCATTATTTATAGGATTCATAGAAAAAAATTTAACAAAATACTCTCAAATGCAGGCTTGTCATTTTTCTTATCCTTATTTCTCACATCCAGGACCTTAGAGCATCAGTTCAGTTCAGTTCAGTCTTTTCAGTCGTGTCCGACTCATTGTGACCCCATGAATCACAGCACACCAGGCCTCCCTGTCCATCACCAACTCCCGGAGTTCACTCAAACTCACGTCCATCGAGTCAGTGATGCCCATCCAGCCATCTCATCCTCTGTCGTCCCCTTCTCCTCCTGCCCCCAATCCCTCCCAGCATCAGAGTCTTTTCCAATGAGTCAACTCTTCTCATGAGGTGGCCAAAGTACTGGAGTTTCAGCTTTAGCATCATTCCTTCCAAAGAAATGCCAGGGCTGATCTCCTTCAGAATGGACTGGTTGGATCTCCTTGCGGTCCAAGGGACTCTCAAGAGTCTTCTCCAACACCACAGTTCAAAAGCATCAATTCTTCGGCGCTGAGCCTTCTTCACAGTCCAACTCTTACATCCATACTTGAGCACTGGAAAAGCCATAGCCTTGGCTAGACGGAACTTTGTTGGCAAAGTAATGTCTCTGCTTTTGAATATGCTATCTAGGTTGGTCATAACTTTCCTTCCAAGGAGTAAGTGTCTTAATTTCATGGCTTCAGTCACCATCTGCAGTAATTTTGGAGCCCCAAAAAATAAAGTCTGACACTGTTCCCACTGTTTCCCCATCAGGTTAGCATTTTTACTGGATGCTTCCTTTCTAGTTCTAGACTGCTTTTTGCAAACATCTTTTGAAAATTACATCTCTTAATGATACCAATTCCATCCCATCCTCACCATGTCTCCCTCATACATTTTGGGCACCTGAATCATAGGTTAGCTCCAACCCTTTGCCTTAATGATTGGTAACATTAAGATCTGGGCAAAGGGACCATTTGAGAGTATAGGTTTCCTTAACCTTTTATTTTCACCCACGTCTGCTGTTTTCCACTTAAACAATTTATTCTTAGGATGACATCCTAAACAATCTTACTATCTGAAGATGTAATATCTTTCATATCTTAAAATCTAATATTCCTCTGACTGATTCTAAATCACTATTCTTTAAAGTCCTCACACTTCTCCCACTAAAGTTGGTATTCAGCTTAACCTTACCAAAATCACACTTTAATTTCCCATTTTTAACTCTTATAAAAATCCATCTGGCTTCATGTTTCCTTCCAATTTAACCTAGAAACTTTGCTTAGAATTTCAAGGATATTCTCACTAGTAACTATTATTCTTATATTTTTAAATGTAGGCCTTTCTTACGTGTGGCCTATAAATTGTCAGTGCTATGCCATCCAAACACAATTGTTTTCTGTGATGTAAGGATGAGACATGTCTAAAAATAACCCTAATGCTTACTCTAGGATTATTGGAAGACTGGGCTATCAAGACTCCTTCTCCAAGCAAAACTGCTGCACTCAAGCTAGATTTTCCATGGAGTCAACGTTTTTCCTTTCTTCACAGATGATGGGAGAATTTTACAGGTGCCCTGGTCTCTAAATATTAGATGTCTGACTTCCTCAGACCAACTCCTGGAAATAGCTGCTCCCAAACTCAGATTGCTTGTCACTTCAATGATAATTTTATTTTCGAGCTTGACCTGCAAATAGAAAAAGCAATAACACCTAGATGTTACGTCATGTTTCTAATAACTATATTTATTCCTCTTTATTTTGAGAGTAGACCCGAGTTTTCTGGCACTGAGAGAGATTATTCCTGTTACAGCAATAATCACACTGATTCCTTGTAGGCTCAATTTTTCTCTCTTCTAGAGCAGTGTGATGAGAGCTAGATATCCTCCTCATGTACTAGGGTCTGTATTATAGAAGAGAAACCCTGAAAATATGAATCTTACATATTAATTACATCTTATCTCCTTCACCTCTTGAAAGAAGGAGAGAGCTTTTCTCTCTCTAATGACAACAAATCTTCCTAGGGAAGAGAAGGGTAAAGACTCTGGGTTCTCAGCCTTTGGAACAGAATCAATGTCTCCAGAGGGGAAATAGCACAAGCCTGCAGGTTTACAACCCCTGAAACTTCTCCATGGCTCCTGCGGAGAGATAAGTTTTGTTACCTTTTGAACAAGAGTAGATGGCTCTAGATCTATTATGCTTGAAAATATGAAAAGCAAATAAATCTGGGGTAAAGAGGTAGTCTTCAATATATCGATTCAAGTTGCTCAAGAAGCCAAAATGCATAAAAAATATCTTTTAAAAATATCTAGAGTTTCATAGTACTTGGTAACATAAGTACATTCTAAGGGTTCAAATGCACCTGGTTCCACTCACGTAATGAAAGAGCAGCAGACTTTTAATCTCTCTTGTTTATCTTAAACTTCTTTTAATTCTCTAATGAAATCGGATTTGTATCCCATTCCAGGTGATACGATGGAAATTGGCCAGGGACGGGTACCCTTAATGTGGTGACTGAAGAATCAGGCTTGCACACATACTTTCCTGGGTTTCCTGCTCCTGTATGCCGATATTTTCCACCAGGAAGTCTCTCAACATTGTTCTGCAAATATTTTGCTCAGTTTTAACCAACTGCATTACTGACTCCCTATAATGTCTGCTTTGCAGGTTTTAAATTCTCTACATTTCAACACTATTTCAGGCTTAATAAGTCCTTTCCCTTTTTTATTACATACAAACACATACATAGTTATCAATAAATATTCTTACCTTCCATCCCTTCATCATTACTTAGCTCCAGCACTGAGCCTTCCACAGGCCCCTTGATCCTAACTCCATCTATCAGGCACATGAGCATTTTAATAAAGACCTTTTTTTTTTTTTTGGTCTAACAAAATTGCATTTAAATAACCTTTTACAATGTGTTAGCTATGTGATCTTGGTCATATAATAAATGTTTCAGTTTCCTCTTTGGAAAGCTGAAAGTATTAATAACTACTCTCTGGAGAAGGAAATGGAAACCCACTCCAGTACTCTTGCCTGGAAGCCCCTTGGATGGAAGAGCCTAGTAGGCTACAGTCCATGGGATTGCAAAGAGTTGGACATGATTGAGTGACATCACCTTCTTTCTTTCTTTCTGGGGGAAGATTACAAGAGATAAAATACATGAAGTACATGTCCTTCACTTCACTTAACCCCATTAAAGAAAAAAAAAGAAAGAAAGTCTTCTTATTCTTAATAGAAAATTCTTTGGCTCACAGCACTCTCCAATTGCATGACTCCTTTTCTGTCTTTTCTTTCATTGCTAAACTCCTGAAATCTTAGTATTTATTTACTCATTGTGCTTACTGCATTCATGGCTTCATCTTCAATTGCTTTCTCCTTTTCTGATTGTTTTGTGCTCAGTCACTACTTTCTAATGACTAAATTCACATGATCTCATCTCAGTTCATATTTCTGTAACTATTCTGTCACTATTCTGTAACATTTACAAGGACTGACCACATTGTTTTAAAACAGGGAGGTGGGGGATGATTTGGGAGAATGGCACTGAAACATGTATAATATCATATAAGAAGTGAATTGCCAGTCCAGGTTCGATGCAGGATACAGGATGCTTGGGGCTGCTGCACTGGGATGACCCAGAGGGATGGTATGGGGAGGGAGGTGGAAGGGGTGTTCAGGATTGGGAACACGTGTACAACCGTGACGGATTCATGCTGATGTATGGCAAAACCAATACAATATTGTAAAGTAATTAACCTCTAGTTAAAATAAATAAGTTTTAAAAATAAATAAAATTGTCTTTTCCCAAATTTTCTAAGCATTTTGTCTTCTGACTCTTCATCTACTTCATTGAGCCCTCCTTGCTATTCTATTATGTTAGCTACTTTCCCTTGAGTATGTGTGTCCCCTGGAAGCGTTATCTTCCTTGTTTGTCCCTTGCTATAGTCAGTACCTGTGAGTTAATCACTAAGGACAAGGCTTGTCTTTCCTTGATTTGAAAATGTCCCTGCACATACTTTGTTTTGTTTGTTTGGTTTGCCCATCTTGTAAACTATTGGCTTTTCAATCATTTTCAACCCTAACTAGATAACCCCAAATCAAACGTAAAACCTAGGATAATAGAACTCTTTTATCAAAGGATTTCTTGTGTAACCCAATTGAGCAAAGAAATAAAAAAAAAGGGAGAAAAGAAAAAAAAATTAGAGAAGAAAACAAGCATAATTCTATAGTCTATCCTCTGAGTTGTTGTGTGTATATGTTTGTTTTGTAAAATTAAGAGAAAAAAAGTGGTACTCTTTGAGATGTTCATACTATCTTAAATCTTTTATCCTCACAAATCCTTCTGAAAAGGTTCTGTGAGTTCTTAAGATGTTAAAATAACACTCTACTATTCACTAAAAGAGCAAAATGATTATGTAGGAAAGATAAAAAGGACATTTTTTTTATTTGACTTTTCCCGTGGCTGGGGGGAGGAAAAATAGTCTCTAAAATGTCACAAGCACATAAATGCATGTATCCATGACTCTGAAGAGGTCTTATTCATTGTTCCCACAATTTGCATCTATTTGACTAGTTTCATGAATCCTTAATTAAGCCTTTATTCACAGAAGAAATAATATTTGGTGAATCTAATTATTTCTTGATTTGATATGACTAAAAAAAAAAAATTCTTGCCTCTATTTTCTCTCGCCTACTTTTCCTCCCACCTGAGCTTCCATCTTCCTTTTACACAACCAGCATTGCCTGAAAGCTACCTCTTCTAATAAAGCTGTCTTTTCCCACATTAACCTCACTTCCAGCATTTTATCTGGTGCTCTGTTCCCTGGTTCTTCTGTGACCCTGGCCTGCCTCTCCAACAGCTTCCACTGGGTAGCTCATAGCTTCTCCCTCCTCCCAAACACAGCTGCCTCCTGGCAAAATCTTCCTTCAATTATTCAGAGCTGCTGCTTAGAAACAGACATGTACACAAGTGAATAAAGACTACAGTAAAAATTCTACAGTCATGAAATATAGGATAGATCAGATATTCAAATGCAATAGTATTCTTTTTTTTTTTTTTTTAAGCCCTAGGAAAAGATTAGACTTGCCTCTTTAGCTAAGAATCAGACAAAGGAAAATATCACATTTGGGATGGCCTTACTACAGCTCTTTTTTTTTTTTTTATTGAAAATGGGTTCTGGCTGCCCATTGCTCAAAAGCCAATAAAGGTGCAAGGTTTGTGGAAAGTAAAGCTTGCTTTATTTTGAAGGCTGGCAATGGGGGAGGGGTGGCAAAGTAGATTCATGTCCAAAGATCTATCCCCCTCACTGACAATCTGTGGACAAGAGATTTTGTAGACCAAGGGATGGGGGTACATGCAGAAACAACAGTCAGCTCTGACAGTAATCTTGAAATTGGTCATGCAGTGGCCTGGCCAGTGTCATCTTGATTAAGTTAATCTTCAATTCCAGAGTCAGTTTGTTCTGATTTCCCTGAGGACAGTTCTTGGAATTATGGCAGCTTATGTCATGGCTATAGTCTGGTCATCATGTAGGTAACTTTTACACCTGGTGGGGGTTTCGATATCTACAAGACAGCTCACAGGATATGGCTCAGAATATTATCTACAGCCCTAATGAGGAACTAAAAGGTCCCTGACTTTGTTTAATGATTATTACTATTGGTCTTACTTAGCTATTTTTCTTTGCTTCAGCATTTCTCACTTCTCTGATTAAACTTTTTGTTTGGCTAAAGTTTCTCTACAAGACAAAAGGCAAGTATAGGACATAGGGTGGGAAGAGGACCATAATGTCCTGCTTCATTCTATTTTTTCTGCTTGGAATGATTTTTACTGAGATATCTATTTGGTTCATGCCTTCATTTCCTTCACATATTTGCTCAAATCTCAACTTGTCAATGAGATCCACTCTGACCACTCTATTTAGTATTTCACCCTGTTCCAGCTGCCTCCTCTGGCATTCTGGATTATCTTCACTTTTTCTAATTTTACTTATTTTCCCCAAAGGAAAATCTGATAATATGTTAGATCATTAATTTACTACATTTTCATTTTTATTTTAAATTCTCCACTATAAAACTTAGCTCCAGTAAGGCAGAGACTTTTGCTTTGTTGGATCCCAAACACAAAAGCCTGGAAATAGTAGACAATTAAAAAATGCTCTAACAATGAATGTAAAGAAGAAAGGAGAGAGAAAGAAACCAGGGAGGGATGGAAGGATAGAAGGAAAAATGAATGAAGGATAGCAATTATAAGCCAAATAAATGAGACATTTTCTTCTTTCTGCAACTTCAATGCATATTTATTTCAGTTCATTTCAACAAATGTTTGCTAAATTCCATCATAATTTAGGTATTTCTGAGTGTTACAATACATAGATAAATGATATATTTGTGTTAAGTTTAAGGAGCTTGTAATGATTTGGGAGCACAACCATCTGTTTATAGTTCAGTAAAGTATTACAGAGGGCTTCCCTGGTGGCTCAGATGGTAAAGAATCTGTCTGCAATGTAAAAGATCTGGTTCAATCCCTGGGTAAGGAAGATCCCCTGGAAGAGGAAATAGCAACCCACTCCAACATTCTTGCCTGGGAAATCTCATGGACAAAGGAGCCTGGTGGGCTATAGTCCATGGGGTCGCAAAGAGTTAGACAGGACTTTGTGACTAACACACAAAGTATTATAGATGTTGGAATACTGGGTAATAAAAATGTTACGATAGATTTGCACTTTAATCCATCCAAGTTGATTCTAGATAATATGGTGGCTGGGATGGGGGTGCTATGTGCAACAATAGAGGCAGGGAGACGAGTTAGGAGACTCAGGCAATAGTCAAGTTAAAAAAGATGTGTATCTCAACTAGGAAATTAGTAATAGTGACAGGAATGGGTTTCTGAAGTATTTAGGAGATAAAATCAGAGGAATAGGGTGAATGATTAAGGATGAGAGATTTGCTGGTAGTGTGGCATGGATTTAAGAATAAGCAAATTAAATCAATTCATCATTGTGGCAACTGTGATTTAATACTGCTACATGAGAATAGAGGGATAAACACAACCCAGTGATCACAGCAAAAGCATCAGGAGAACATGATACAGAGAAAACCCAATTTGAAATGTTGGTAGTGTTTCTAGTCACTGAAATTTAAATGATGCTATCAAAACCAGGCAATGGGAAGTAATCAAGGGAAATGTCAGCTCAAAACACCAACATTTATTCAGTTTCATCTTATGTGTTTATGTATTTTGTTTACTCTAGGAAAGAGTACTAATATATATTTTTTTAATTCCCTGAATAATAAGAAAGGAGGATATGCCAATCCAGCCCATTTTCTATGAGACCAAAGACCATGAGAAATAAGTTGAAAAAGATGCATGAAAATTGTGGCATTTATTTAAAACAAGAATGCCATTAAAAGATTTAACACATTAACTTATGTGATTTCAGAAATATCTATTAGTTACATATTATCAATGCATTACATGACAATGGACATGTCACTGTGTTTTCTTCTCTGGTTCTGGTGTCTAGTTCAGGTCTTAGTAAGCAATAGAATGTCAATAAATATTTTTCTGATGGCTGAATAAAAGAATGGGTAGAAAGATTATCAACAATGTGGATTTTGGAATTAGAAATGTTTTAAATCCTAGAACTGCCACTTGATAGTTGAGAAAGCTACTTTATTTTCTGAGCTCAGTGTCCTCATACATAAATGGAGAAAAAAAATAATAACTCTGCCTCACAGAGCTCCTGACATTTAAAAATAATAATCAGTTATTATTTAAAACACTTAGCATAGTGACTAGCATGTAGTGTGTGTTCAATAAATGTTCATAATTACTTTAATGGTTCTGTTTCTATGCCAGGTAGATCTTTAAGCCACAAATAAATTTGAATTTTTCAAGGCAGCCTTCAAAAACTGTTACCATTGTGTACTTAGTAAGCCAGAGGCCAAATCCCTTTGTTGGAGTCTCCATGAGGAAAACACACCTTCAACTCCTTTCCTATAATTTCTCAGTTGCATTATTTCACCATTTTTTTCTCTTGTGACTGCTCTTACTAAGAGAGATGTCATATAATTAAATGTTCAAAAATGAAATTATGTGCCTTATGGGTGAAAAGTGCTTGCGAAGTGACTAGTCATTTTTAAAAATATTTTATTCTCTTTGAAAATGTGGTTGAATTATATTTCTGCAAGACATGTATTTAATGGCTTCTACAAACTTGGAGATGTCTTGGGAATGTCATGCAAGTTTCACTGTACTCCCTGGAAACTGATGGGATCCTATATAGCTAACAACGTGGGTTTAATAATCTTTAGTTATGTTCCACAATCACAATAAACCTAAAACACATTCTAATGGTTAATGAGATGGGTAAAAACTGCATGATCAGGTACAGTTTTCCTTTTAAAAAGTCATATCATTTATTAACAAGGCAAGTGTGGAGAGAATGTAAGAGAAACTAGTGTTAGACTCACTGATCACATGGTGGATCAAGTGAATAAGAGCTAGACTAAGAAACGTAAGGGGCACTAAAGAGTTCTGGTAAAGGGAATGAAAACTAGCAGCCAAAATGGACTCATAAGAATGAGTCCTATTTGTGTTTTTAATATATTCATTCAGGCACTTGGATATTTGGTCAGTTATGCCACCCATACTAACTAAATGCCAAATAAATGTCAGATATTTTGCTAGCTACTGTCAAAGGTAGATGACGGCTATGAGGTCTTCTATCCAAGTAATGAATTAATGCAGTCATCCAGTTAACTTGACTCTTCTGTGAAACTAATAATAATCAGAGCTACCTGATTGCTAGTGCTACCTACATGATTAAATTCTGAATTCTGATAAACAATAATAAGTTCTGTTTTTGCCCTCCACCCTCAAAAAAATGGTATACTGGGAACAGATACTCAAGAAGCAGAGAATTCCCTCTGAATGTTATAAGAAGGTATTAGAAATAAATAAAACAAAGTTTGGAAATAATTTATGTTTATGAGGTGTTGCCTAAAGGCAAGAAAACTTCCCTAAAAGACTTTCCTTATAATGCCTTTTGTTACTAAGGATTATTGATAGTATTTTGACATATTGATATTTGAAAACTTGACATTATGCTTGTAGAGTATTTTTATTAAGGTAGTGATTTGCCAAGAATTCTAAGGAAGCTTACTAAGGCCACCTATGTATATAACAACAATTTGATATTTATAATTGCCACTCGCACTTCACTGTATGTAAAAAAACATTCTTATCTATCAGATTTATTATCCTGTTTTTCACTGCTCAACATGGGGTACAGAATTAGAATTCTTCTCAACCCACCAAAATTAAAGATAAATCCTATTTGTCTCCCCTATTGCAATAAATGGAAAAGCTGACTAGGAATCTGGAAAGTTTATGTTATTGATATAATCTATCACTTCCCTGGTGGCTAAGATGGTAAAGAACCTGCCTACAATGCAGGAGACCTGGTTCGATCCTGGGTCAGGAAGATCCACTGGAGAAGGAAGTGGCAACCCACTCCAGTATTCTTGCCTGAAGAATTCCATGGACAGAGGAGCCTGGTGGGCTACAGTCCATGGGGTCACAAAGAGTGAAACATGACTGAATGACTTTCACTTCACTCACTCATCAATGTAAATGACCCTATATATTTAGTATAGAGAACCACATAAAACTCATTTGAATACTTTAAAATTGATACTAAATGAAATTTTTGATTGATTGAATGGGTCAACAGTATGTTACAATGTGTGTGTGTGTATTTAAAGTTAGAATAAATGTCAGAAGCAATGAATTTACTAAAGTGTTTGAGATTTTTTATATAATCTAAAAGTCTATGATTATTTGAAAAACATAAGAAAAATGACTTAGATAATATAGGCAAATTTACTTTCCCTTTTTGAAGGAAAGATAAATGTAAAGCTTGGAATTAATTCTTTCAAGCATAATGTTTCCTACATAACTAACTTTTTAGTGTTAAAATATATTTACTTCTATAAAGCATACTTGTCTAAATAAAAGAATAACTTTAAAACATAAATCAAATACCAAACTCCTGTGATTAACATTCAGTATTTTCTAAGATAAATTTTGACTAATCAGGTAGACAATATCAAAAAACAAATCTATTGTATAGTTTTACTCTTGAAACCAGGGAAATATTAGGAATTCAAGTGAAAAATAAATTTAAACACTACATTGGAATTAGTTGTATTTCAGACTGGGAGTGGAGTGGGCCCTGCACATATTTGTACTCAATTATCTGTACATATATGATTGATATGTATGAGTGATGTGCATGTTACACAATCAACGTGCATGTTACGTATAGTCTATGGTTGGTTTGTCAAAATAGAGGCCAAAAACTGCCTAAACCAATGGCAAAAACTTGTAATGAGGGTCAGATTCATCTATTTCATTCTCAGGTAGGTGATCTTAGAAGAAACAATATCCATAAACTACTTATGTATAATATATAGTTTTGTTCTTCCTTAATAAATTACTTTCAATTAGTAATTATATTTTTAATTACATTTACTATAAACTCTAGACACCTCAAAAACATGTAGAGAGGTTACCAACTAGTGGGAAAAATTATAATAAAAGCTTGGAAGAAGTTGATTGTTTTGAGGTTCAGGGTTTTTAAGTCTGTGTAAGCTTAGATGCACATTAAAGTAGAAGAATAAACGTATTTCAGTTCAGTTCAGTCGCTCAGTCGTGTCCGACTCTTTGTAACCCCATGAATTGCAGCACGCCAGGCCTCCCTGTCCATCACCAACTCCCGGAGTTCACTCAGACTCACATCCATCGAGTCAGTGATGCCAACCAGCCATCTCATCCTCTGTCGTCCCCTTCTCCTCCTGCCCCCAATCCCTCCCAGCATCAGAGTCTTTTCCAATGAGTCAACTCTTCACATGAGGTGGGAAAAACTAGTTTAATTAGCAATTCCAGGTGGAAGTACCTGGTAATCTATATCTTTTATGTATATCTGATGTAATATTGATGAATAATCAACCCTGAGGAGACTTGATGTGACAAAACTTTGATAAGATCCAGCCACTGAATAGAATGCTATTAACATCAAGGGTTACCATGTGTAACCATTGGACAAAAGCTACTCTAAACTATTGCGGTCCTTAGCTTATCTATTAAATAAAGGTATTGGACTAAAAATAATCTTCAAATATCTCTCAATACTTAATTAGGATATGAAAACAATTTTGTGTATTGTGACAAATATTATTAAGACTAACATAGAGTAGACTAGAAGAGAGAACATCATAGGAGCATCACACATACTAAAGGTTAATACTGCATCATGAAACTTAATTTTTGGTTAAGTGTATATAAATATACTGAGATATGATTTTGTTTACAGTGAGTTATGGTCAGAAATTTCAAAATATTTGATCATTTCTAAATTCTTTTCCTTTGAAAGTATTAAAAATATGTTGGTAGTTTTTTCTCTGATCTAAGGATTTCAAGTGCAGAATCACCAGTGTTTAAAGAGGAAAATCAATTTAAATACCATTTCTGTATCTGATATGTATTTTAATAAATCAGGCAAAAACTGCAAAAACTTTTAAAAAATTGCCCAATTCCAGATCCATATATTTCTCTATTATAAGAGTAATGAATAAAAAAAAATAGGGAATAAATAGTATCTACTTTAATGGTAAATGAAATATGAACACTGATGAATATATAGGGCATTTGTAGATACTATTTAAATTAAAATAACTGTTTAAAAAATAACTACAATATAAAAATACTTAGAAAAATATAAAAATGCCTATTTCAAATTATATTCAAACATTAAAGAATTAACAGTAATTCAAATATTATACCAGAAAGGAAATCAGTAGAACAGAAAGTTAAGAAATAAACATGTAACACTTATGTAAATATACACATACATATGTGTGCTGTGTGCTAAGTCACTTCAATTGTGTCTGACCCTTTGGGACCCTATGGACTGTAGTCCGAGAAGCTCCTCTGTCCGAGAAGCTCCTTTGTCCTTGGGATTCTCCAGGAAAGAATACTGGAGTGGCTTTCCATGCCCTCCTCCAGGGGATCTTCCTGACCCAGGAATTGAACCTTCATCTCCTGTGACTCCTGCATTGCAGGCAGATATTTCAGTGCTGAGTCACTGGGAAGCCCACACAAACACATATACATGATTTAATAAATATATAATACCACTCTGAAGCAGTGGTTCTCAGCTTTAGCTGCACATTATAATCACCTGGGGAGCTTTAAAAAGTATTGCTAACTAGATGCCAACCCCAGAGATGCCAATCTAATTGCTCTGGGGTGTGGTTTGAGCATTGGGATTTTTAAAGCTTCCCAACTAATTATACATAATATTCAACCAAAGTTGAGAATTATTGCTTAAGGGAATTGACGCCTTTATTTACAACCACCCATCAAAATTTGAACTTTGACAACAAACCCCCCAGGTGCATAAAATGAACTAGATTATATATTCTAATTCAACTTGATTGTCATCTTCATGGATTTTTCTCTCCCCGGTTGTCATTATCAATTATAACTTCTAAGCATAGTTGAGCCAAACCAGAGCTTAAAAAAAAAAAATTTGTTACTTTGATATATAAGGAAGTAGAACAAAAATAGTTTTTATAAAATTTTTATAAAATATAAAAATATATGTTTCAAGGAGAAAATTTTAAATCACCTATATCTAACTTGCAACTAAAGCCCCTAGAAGTGAAGTTGCTCAGTCATGTTAGACTCTTTGTGTTCCCATGGACTGTAGACTACCAGGCTCCTCCATCCATGGAATTTTCCAGTCAAGAGTACTGGAGTGGGTTGCCATTTCCTTCTCCAGGGGATCTTCCCAACCCAGGGATTGAACCCAGGTCTCCCGCATTGCAGGCAGACGCTTTACCTTCTGCACCACCTGTAAACCCTCCCCAAAAAAGGTCCCCCTAAAAGCCTTGGGGGCTTTTTGGTCTTGGTCTTATTTCATTCTTTATTCCCCATATTTCTTTGACATTTGATACCTTTCGATTAAGGCCAAGGGAATATATATTTTTGCCTACTATGGGTCTTTTTACTTTGCTCATTTTTTTCATTTCTCCTAACATTCATTCATCTTTTTAGGTGAATAAAACATATCAATGGAGATATTTTTATATATTAAACATGTTTTTCCTCATCATAAGTTCAGTAGTATAGTATCATGCCCATAAATTTCTTATAAACACACACACTTGGATTTTCAAATACTAAATATAAAAATAGCTTAGAATGCTTTCGAAATGGGAGCGGTTAAGAAAAACTTAAAAATTTTCCATAAAAACCATTTAAAAATTTAAGAAAATGAGGCTAATAAACATTCGTATTGGTTACTAGAGATCAGTGAGGAAGGAATTCAGATATGATTCCTACTGCACACCAAAATAAATTATAACGATATTAAAATTCAGTGAAAGAAAAACGGAAATATAAAATATTAAACTAAGGGAAATTGCAGAGGACTTCAAGTTAGTAATCAACTGACCTTAAGACAGAGAGATACACTGTGTTATACAAATTAACCAGTGTAATCACTTGAGCCCTTACTAATAGAAGAGATGGCAGAACTATGTAAAAAAGATGAGGCAGAGAGGTCTGAGAAGTGTGAGAAGTAACTGACCAGCTGTTGCTGGCTTTCAAAGGGGCCATGAGTCAAGGGATATGGTTGAGACTCTAGAAGCTGAGAATGACCCCTAACTGGCAACCAACCAGGAAGCAAGGACTTCAGTCTACCCCTATGGAAGTGAATTCTGCCATCATCTTGAAGAGACTGGCAACATGAAAGGAACACAACTCTGCTAACACTGGATTCCAGCCTTGTGACCTCTAAGCACACACACAACCAACTGGACCACACTGTGCACAGACTTCTAACTCATGTAAATCATGAGATAATAAATAGGTGTTAAGTTGCTAAATTTGTGGCAATTTGTAATGGCAGCAATATAAAAATAACATCTCTCTCCCCCTCATTCTATATCAAGAGGTTACTGATAACTGAAGTATGTGCAATGACTCCCAGTTGTTCCCAGCATGAGGACCTAGTTCCTCACATGAATTATAAAGCACTTCAAGGTTCAATCCTCTCTTGTTTATTTTTTACCAACTGAGCCACCAGGGAAGGCTGTTTTTTATTCCTTATCACCTTCCAATGTCCAATTCCCAATGTATTTTTTCTTTATATGGCTTACAAATCTTTCTCCAAATTTTTCAATTCTTTCTCAATTTCCCAGCCTTGATTAGTCAGTTCTGCTTATCTTTTATATCCTTGTTTATACATTCTGTGGAAACAGGGAGTAGGTTAGGTTTAACATTTTTGTTAACTGTTATATAACCTGTACATATACCATCATGCTGCTGCTGCTGCTGCTAAGTTGCTTCAGTCGTGTCCGACTCTGTGCGACCCCAGAGACCTCAGCCCACCAAGCTCCCCCGTCCCTGGGATTCTCCAGGCAAGAACACTGGAGTGGGTTGCCATTTCCTTCTCCAATGCATGAAAGTGAAAAGGGAAAGTGAAGTCGCTCAGTCGTGTCTGACTCTTGACTCTTAGAGACCCCATGGACTGCAGCCTACCAGGCTTCTCCGTCCATTGGATTTTCCAGGCAGGAGTACTGGAGTGGGATGCCATTGCCTTCTCCCATACCATCATAGTACTTTTCAAAATTATAAATGTCTGTTTGTTTATTTATAGTTCCTGTAGACCTATTTCTAATTCCTAATAATTGAAATCTTATTAACATATTCACCCATTTATACTGTTCAACAAACTTACAAGGTACTCCAGTTGATGATATTTTGGAAGGTACGGAACTAATAAAATGGAGTTACCAGAGATGATTTTTCTGTGGAAATGATATTTAAGAGAAAATTTTAAGTATTGGAAAGGATTAGCCATTGGAATCATTGTGGAAATGAGGACAGGCAAAAGGAATGATAAATAACCTACATAAATTGGAGGTAAAAATATCTGAGATTAAATTAGAGTTCCTTTTGACTTCTAGAACAGAATTTGTATTTTAATGAAAGTGATTAAAGCTAGTAATGGGCTTTATAGAGAGTGGATTGGTGAAATATGATAGGAGAGTTTGAATTTATTTCCTTAATCTTAGAGGGGATTCACTAACAAGTGAATAAGTCTGTTAGCCATGGACAAAGGAAAAAGAATTTGGATTAAATCAAAGAAATGTATAGATTATTTTAATGTGTGTGTAATGGAGAAAAGTAGATCATTGCAGGCTTGCTATTCACTGTTATATACCCAACAAATAGCATAATGCTTACCACACAGGAAACATAACAAAATTCTTATAAAACTAAAAAGTGATCTCTTAGAGGAAAGGCAGTATATGTCATCAAAATTTACACAAAGTAGAGTCCCTATCATTTATTTATTGTTGTCATTTAGTCATCAAGTTGCATCCAATGCTTTTGCAACTCCCTGAACTGTAACGTTCCAGCCTCCTCTGTCCATGAGAGTTTTCCAGACAAGAATACTGGAGTGGGTTGCCACTTCCTTCTCCAGTCACATATTTGATGGTCAGTAAATGTCTACGAGAAGAATACATACATTTTCTGCAGAGTTAAATGTAACTTCAATTCCAAATACTCACTTTCTCTGCTTATATCTTTTGTCAAACGTTGAGTCATAAAGTGAAAGTATGCATATATAGTATGTATACATATATATTTAACATAATGGGTATTTAATAAAAAGTGATACAAACCTGAGTAATTTTAATGAAATGCCATTTTCTTTTTGATGCCTATTATATTAATTTTCTCATTTGCTCTTTTAATGTGTGAAAGGTGAATAGCAATGCACATTTTAATCATAACTTTTGTTTTCAATTTTTGAAGTCAAAGACAGAATTCTAAATAAACAATTGAGCAATATTTTAATATTGCAATGATTCAAAGATATTCATAATTGAAGTCTTAACCTAATTTATTATGTTAATATTTCTAAAGAGATTAGGAACCATTTGTTCTATAATTAATTAACATCTTTAAAAGCTATTTTTTTTTTTTTTTTTTTTTACTTAAATGGACTTAAATTTTTCTTGGTTTAAGATTAACAATGCCTAATATTTCTTTTCATATAGATAGGCTTCTCTGGTAGCTCAGATGGTAAAGAATCTGCCACACTGCTGGAGACCCGGGTTTGATCCCTGGTTTGGGAAGATCCCCAGGAGAAAGGAATGGCAACCCACTGACTATTCTTGCCTGGAGAATTCCATGGACAGACCATGGGGTGCAAACAGTTGGACATGACTGAGCAACTAACACATTCATCTGTTAATTTGTAGGCTATAACTTCTTCTTATCCATATAAAATATCTAGCTAGCTGTGTTGTCACTTGAATGTGGTTGGAATAACATTCTTTACTTTTCCTCTTTCATTAATTATGATATATGCAAAATTATTTTTCTCACAATGTTACTGTAATGAATGTTAAGTATGCTTTATATTTCCTTTGAGCCATATAATGGATATTTTACACAAAGTATTAAAAAAGAATTATTACATGAAATCAAGCATATCAAATTGAGCTAAAAATAAATGTTTCATTACACGACATTTTGTGTTTCTCTGTAGGAAAAAGCAAGTGCTTTATAAGACTCCATCTAGGTCAACCTTTACTTCTATTTCCAGTAGGCAACTTGACAGTTTCCAATTATCAGTGTAAATCCTCCATTTTTGAGTGTTTGTAAAGGAGAAGGACTGACCTGGGCCCTTTTCAGAATATAATTTTAGTAAGGTATTCCAAAAAGGTTATTTCCAAGACATGGGAGTAGCATAACAGATACTAATCATCTTTCAATGGATCAATGAACTTCTTTCACTGTCTATCCATCCCTTATTTTCTTCAATAATCAGTTTATTTGTCCAACATATACATTGAATGCTGACAATGTCATTGGCACATGGACTTATAAGTACTGCTCAAAATGATACATATGATATCTGCCCTCATAAGCTTATCATCTAACCTGGGGCACAAACAAAATCATATAAACACAAATTAAAAATTATAAAAGATGAAAAAATCTAATAAATTAATTTTTATTGAACTCCTTTACCTCTGATTTCATATCTACTGTTAATACAGAATGTAATGTAAAAATATGATACTTTTAGGCATTAGTAAGTCACCAAACCATTAAATTGTAACTCCTCCCCTGCCACCTAAAAAGATGTATCCACCTGAAATCTATATTTCTGACTTTATTTGGAAAGAGAATCTTCACAGATATAATTAAGTTAAATGTTTCAAGATAAAGACATACTTGAATTAGGATGGTCCCAAAACATATCAACAGATACCTTTATAAGAAATGGGCAAAGGGGAATTTGAGATACACAAGGGAGAAAGCCAAGTGAAGATGAAGGCAGAGACTGGAGCTATGCAGTCACGAGTCAGGCAACCTCCGGAGCCCACCAGAAGCTTAAAGAGACAAGGAGATATTGTTTCCTAGAAACTTCAGAGGAAGCGCAATCCTGGTTTTTGTTTTAATTTTTTAAAGGTTATAGAATGATAATTATGAACACATGAAGGCCAAGTGGTGGCTATTTCAATGACCCAAATAGGGAATCGCTATGGTCTGGACTGACATGTGAGTCGAAATGGAAGCAGTGGATTCAAGATGCACTGGTTTACATGAGAGGGATGAGGAAAAGGGAGCAATAAATATGACTCTCAGATGTGTGCTGGAATAATTGAGCAGATGGTACTACTTTTACTTAGACATGAGAGACAGGTAGAAGAGTGGGAGAGACAGTAGTTTCCAGTTAGTTATGCAATAGGTAGAAGATAATAAATAAAAGAAGAGCAAATATCATGGATTTTGATCAGTAAGATCAGTTCTATATACATGAGATTTATGGACAGACACAGAAACACACACACACATATTTGTGTTCTAAGACCCATTCTTAAAGTGTGCACTTATTACAGTTTCAAATATTTGGAAGCCATCTCTTAAAGGATAAAAATATTCATATAAAAAGTTTCTTTACCTAAGAGAGACAAAGTAATCAACAAGTACAAATATGAAGGGTGCTGATATGAAGAACAGTGAGAACTCATCTCCACCCATGATGGGAGGTATAAAGGTCAGCAAGGTTCAGGTTTAAGTCTTCATTGATAGAATAGTGTCATGTGGCCAAGGAAGAGGGGAATGCTTTCCAGTAGGCCAAGTATGATATACAAAACCAATGATGTAGTATATCATGCTATGTTGAAAGTACTTTAGAAATAAATTGTTGCAGATGTTACCTGAAAGAGTGTAAGAAACGTGCATGCTCAGTTGTGTGACTCTTTGCAACCCTATGGACTGTAGCCTGCTAAGCTTCTCTGTGCATAGGATTCTGCAGGGAAGAACACTGGAATGGGTTGCTATTCTCTCCTCTAGGGGATCTTCCCACCCAGGGATTGAACTCTCATCTCCCACAGCTCCTGTGTTGGCAGGCAGATTCTCTACCACTGAACCACCAGGGAAGCCCACTATGTGAAAAAAGAATGGCCCTTATGGAGGCAAGAAATAGGATCAAATGGTTGTAATATGTAACTCAATAGATTCTGGCTTGGATCTTTGTTGATCTTGGAAGCTGCTGAAGGATTTTACAAGATGGAGATCAGAATCTGAGCATATTTTTAAGGATATTATCCTGGCGGTATGAGATATTAATAATACACAGGAGCTATATTCTGTGATTGTATACGGTGTGTTACTCCCAGAAAGTGTAAACATTTAAAGTGTAAACATTGACTGTAATTAGCATAAAAGTTTGTGTTCCTATTCCATTTGTTTGAGACAGATACACTTATAATAACTGAAGTGCATACGTGCTTAGTCGCTCATTCGTGTCCAACTCTTTGCAATCCCATGGGCTGTAGCCCTCCAGGCTCCTCTGTCCATGGAATTCTCCAGACAAGAATACTGGGGTGGGTAGCCATTCCCTTCTACAGGGGTCTTCCTGACCCAGGGATCCAACCTGGGTCTCTTGTATTGGCAAGCAGATTCTTTACCATCTGATCCACTATGAAAGTCTCATAATAACTGAGGATGAAAGCAATGCCCTACCACTCCCTTCTGAGGATAACACCAATGTTCTCTGATTCTTCTCTGTTTCCATCCTTTAAGACAATAAATATTTGTAAAGGTGGAAGTACAAAGAACATTTTTAAAGTCAAACTGATGGGGTTAGGGTTCAAACTTGAAGAAAACATCATCAATAAGAGCATTTAGATTCAATTTTTTAGATCCAGTTTCTCTCTCTCTCTGATAATTTGAATAGTGAGCTGTGTCCCAGGTTATAAAAAGACAGTCTCCTGAAAGGATTTTAAAATGTTATTTTTTTTTAAATGAGGAAATGTTCATGCTATTTTGTTCAGTAATAAAGTATTATTTAATCCAAAGAAGTTTCATGAATTCCTATCAGGTATAAATGGTCATTCCTGGTGGCTCAGCTGGTAAAGAAATGTGGGATACCTGGGTCAATCCCTGGGTTGGGAAGATTCCCTGGAGAGAAGAATGGCTACCCACTCCAGTATTTTGGCCTGGAGAATTCCATGGACTGTATAGTTCATGGGGTTGCAAAGAGTCAAACACGACTGAGTGACTCTCACTACTACTACTATCAGCTATAAATAGTCTTTTAAATTGTGAGGTACAAAGATGATGAAGAATATTCTTAACTTTCAGTAGCACAAATCTGAGTCACAAAAAAATAACTGATGGCTTTTAACTATCAGACTATAATAGAACATAAGAAAGAGATTTAAATAATTTTCTTTCAGACATTATATATGCTTGCTGGGCAAAGGATGGTGCTAATTATGACCAATGGGAGCTGGGAAGCCTTCTTACAGGAAGTCGACTTTGTAGAAAATGCTTGGGATTGTGGAGAACTGGGAGCAGGATCACAGTATCTTTTGATGAAGGAATCTCAGAATGACAGGGTTATTGTCCTGAGTATCAGAAACAAAATTTTGAACATGCTGGTGGAATCAAAAATTTTGTCTGCTCATAAAATCATGCTCTTGATAGTACTTAAAAATCTGCTAGCATGAGGATGCTGGAATAAATTGTCCTGCTTCATAGCTTCCTTCACAGTTGCTAACGCCTCCTTCTACCTTTCTCTTTACCTATGTCTTATAATTCATTTGTTTATTCATCAGATTGAAGGGTTTTGCTGCAAGTTACTATTATCACAAATTTAAATAATATAATGGGAATTTTTTGGATTATATTACTAAAACATTCAGAGGGTAAGGAAGGCTTCAGACTCTGTTGAATCTCATTGTTCAAACCATACTTCCTATTCTTTTTGAAATTTCTTAACTCATTCCCCTTAACATGAATCCTAATCTCATATAACTATTCATGTCTCAGTATTTACCTGAGGTCTCAGCTGTAGAAAGTCCCATATTCAATAGTTGTTTCTGCATATCATATATTCTATCAATAGAAATTCATTTCCCCTGAGTATCCAAAAAAAAAAAAAACTCTCCAACTTTTGGTCTGATTTGATCAATTTGGATCAAGTGCTCTTCCCTGAACCAATTCCTGGGATTAGAAATGTAACATTAAACCTGTACAATATCTGTACAGTTTTCAATATCTGTACTACTGACATTTCAGCCAGATAATTCTTTCATGTGGAGAGGGACTATCCTCTGCATTGGAGATATGTGATAACTTCCCTGGCCTCTACCCACTCAATGCCAGTAACAACCAATGCCATTACTTCACCTTCCTGAAAAAAAAGGTCTCCAGATATTTCTGAAGATCCCTGGAGAACAAACATGCTCCTAGTTGAGGACTACGAAATTAGGTTGATGAAGTTAATCTTGACTCTAAGCCAAGAGTAGAGAGGGATCCCCCTGAAGCTAGGTCCTGGAAAGATAATGGTGTAGAAAGTCTGTACTTTTTATTTGACAATAATTAAGAGAAAGGGGGAAAATGCTAACAGCCAAATTATTCACTAAAATAATTTTCTCATTCATTTACTGAATAGATATGAACTGCAAACCTAACAGGTATGTGATAATATAAGAAAAGTAAAGAAAGAGATAAGCCTGGCATCTATGCCTAATGGCAGAACAAATGACAATCAGTCTATATTCCAAGTCACAGAACTTTTGGAATTAAAAAACAATCCCACGAACTTTTGTCCCTATAGCTTTCTGAGCATAAATCTGGCATAATCCTGATTATACTTTTTAATCAAAGATTTATTTCTCTATTTTACACCTGAATACACTGTAATCTCCTCAAAAGGAGATATTATTTATCCCTGCTACATATCATCAGTGCCTAGAACAAAGTAGGCTCTCATTAAATGTTTTATGAAAGAAGGAAGCTCTTTTTATGCAACAATTATCATTCTCATTAATGCCAAGAATTCTTGAATAGAATCTCTATATCTTAATAATCATTGCTTTGTTGCAAAAACCGATGATTAATAGTAACATACCCTATCTTATATTTTTGTTTATAGTTTGATTTTACATAAACTGTAATAAAATATGGAGGAGCAAGAATTATGAGCTCCCACACAGCTGCCATAACCTGATCTAATAGATATTACTCCAAAGCTTCATCTGACAGGGACATAATTTTTATTAGCCAACTACTATAACTTTTATATCACTTGTACACATTAAGACCTGTCTTTGAATGTATATATATATATATATATATATGTATGTTTTCTTATATGTAACTTACTAGTCTCTAAAATAAAGTATCACATAGATGTTGTAAAATTTCTATTGGCAGATTTATTCATTAATAATAGCAGGTGATAGATAAGAATAAAAAAGTACTAGAGAGTTTGGCAATATAGAGCAAAAGTAGTGGTTTATTCCAAGAACATCAGGTTGAATTGGAGGGAAGCTGCATACCTTGAATGCAACTAAACTAGCAATACAAAGTCCATGTATGAATCAAGATAATGTTGATCCTGTTCCTACACCTTAAAATTTGGTTCAACCCTTACCTAAGAATCCAATAAACAGAATCTGCAAGCTTTCAAAATTAAAATTGGTCCCTGATAACAAAATCTGAACAATCATTTCTGTCTTGTTCTTTTTATGGATTATTTTACTTTGAATCTCTTATTTTCTGATTTAGGCTCCATGCTTGTCCCTTAGACCTGAGAATAAGTCTTTTTTTTATAGCTACTAAGTATCAAGTGGTATATGCTAATCAATATTTTAAAAATCAGTACTTTTTACCCTTAATCCTCACAACTTTTTGAGACTGTTGCTCACCAATCATGTGGCTGGCAGAATTCTAAAACGGTGTCCAAGATTTTCTATTCCTTGTGTAGATGCTCTGCAAACCACCTGGGACTATAAATAGGGAGTATTTTATTCCTGTGATGTTATATTTATGATATATGATGTTATATTTATGTGACTTTCAAGAAGGAAGATTATCCAGGTGAGTTTAATTTAATCACATGACTGCAAGTCAGTTTACCCTCAAACCTGTTGGCTTTCTGATCTCTGTACTTATTCCTACTGAATTAATTCAGCTGTCCCCCAACACTCCCTTTGGAATACAGCCTTGCATGTTTGTCCTCAGGCTGCATGGGCTTCTCAGTTCAGTGGTAACTAACTTCTCCAATTGCGGAGAGGACATCTCACAAATTGAGAGGAGCCCTACATTGAAAAACATTAAATATCCAAGACCTTCCCATAAATTCTCCTGTCTTTAAGGCTCTAGATCAGATCACTAACATAGCAAGTAGTCCCTGGAAACTACCTCTCAAAAATACAGTGCGGGTTCTGTTTTCTATATTTTTCTGCTGGCACTCTGGGGAAAGTTGCTATTATGTATTCTTGACCTTTTCTCTTTACCTTACTTGCTGATCTCCACATATCTTCAGGAAGTATTAGCAGTTAGAACCTTATCCCCAGGTATAAACAGCGCCCACAACACGGGGGAGCTTAACAGATCAGCGTACAGTTGAAGCAGCCACAATTCCATAACCAGTCCTGACCTGCAGCCATTCAGGAGAAATATTTTATTTACTCATTCAAAACCATTTAAAACCCTTTGCCATAGTAAATGAAGCCCTGAAGGTGTGGTGAAACTTTTAGAAAAGAGCATGATTAAATAATTCATGTTTTTACAATTTCATAAACCAAAAAGAGTAACTCTAAAATTGAAATTGGGACTCTACCAGCATATTTTCTCCCCAGCTTAAAAACTGCAGTGATGAAAATGTGGACAAACTGATTAGGTTAGAAAGATAATTGTCTGCTACAAAAGTAATTGTAAAAGTTAACGAATTTAGAGTACTCTAGTGGAGGAGAAATTGCTACAGGCTACAAAAAAAAGAAAGAAAGAAAGAAAGAAACTGGCTTCTGCAAGTTCTGTTTCATACAAATAATTATTTCAGGAAATAAATAAAGTCTTATTTATTGGCAATTGGACATAGATCCTTGGTGATTGCTGGTGAAAAAGGAAACTGTGAAATTAATCTGTACTAAGCACAATAGCACTCAATCTGGCGAAGCTGTCCTTTGAATTTCAGTTAGTATTTAGACAAGTTATTATCACCTCAGGTTCTTTGAACACTGTAGCCATGCTCAATGTTTTCACCACAGTTGTCCAGTTGGATATTTCATTTTTACCATACATTGATCTACAACATAAGACAAGAGATATTACCCATGATGTGTAATAATGAAACTATCAGCCAAGAGGGAAATACTTAAAAATTACTTAATCTCATATCAATGTTATCAAATGAATTTATTTCATTTCTCAAGAATAAACTCATTCATTAGGACTTTCACTTATTTACTGTTATTTGTTCTGGAAGGTTCTAGAAAAGAATAAAGGATAAAAACAATCTAAAACTACCATAAGTGTGCAAACCATGCCTTCACAGACATAAAACAAAATGTAAAATATCAAGTTATTCTAGCCTAAAGACACAAACATATTTTTATTTTCTTATCAGATACCTTCTTTTGGAATTGTGTACAGTAGTATAAAAAGATCATTGTATAAACATTTTGAAAATGACTTAAGGGGTGATGGTGAAGGAAAGCTTTGATTTATAATATTTGTTTATTTCTTTGCTATAACTATCCCCCATCATGGGCAATTTCAAGCTACCAACATGACATCATGGGAAGAAGAGTTGGGAAGAGATGCCCATCATCAGCTCATCTGAGCCAGTAGAAACTGGCTCCAACCCACTACTAGTTGTATATCCTTTTGTTATCCTAAGAGTTCAAGAGCAAATGCTCCAAGAAAAATGACTCAAACATTCCCTGTTGTACATGGTACTTCCTTTGATTTATGACATTATTATTATTTTTGTCTTCTAGTCTGCATTTCTCACTATAATGAAAGATTTTTTTGTTGTTAGTTTACTTATAATCATAGTAGTTAATGGAATCACTAGACATAATAAATACTCAGAAAACATTGTTCAAAATTCCCTGAATTGCCTCATTGTATTGCCTCCCAAGACTCTCAGACGGAAGTTAGCATTGAGCTTAATGCAAAGATTTTTTTTAGGTGCTTTGTTGTTATTTTTGTTTAGTCAAATCATGTCAGATTCTTTGCAATATGATGGACTGCAGCACTCTGCACTCTGCTGTCCTCCACTCTTTTGCAAAGTTTGCTCAAATGCATATCCATTGAGTCGGTGGTGCTATCTAACCATCTCGTCATCTGCCACCCTCTTCTCCTTTTGCTTTCAATCTTTCCCATCATCAGGGCCTTTTCCAATAAGTTGGATCTTGGCAACAGGTGGCCAAATTATTGGAGCTTCAGCATCAGTACTTCCAATGAACATTCAGGATTAATTTCCTTTAGCATTGACTGGTTTGATTTCTTTGCAGTCCAAAGGACTCTCAGGAGTCCCCTTTTTTTAGGTGCTTTTCTTTAAGACCTTTTTTTTTTTTTTTTTTTTAGGTGCTAGCTGCTGCTGCTGCTGCTAAGTCACCACAGTCGTGTCAGACTTTGTGTGACCCCATAGATGGCAGCCTACCAGTCTCCCCTGTCTCTGGGATTCTCCAGGCAAGAACACTGGAGTGGGTTGCCATTTCCTTCTCCAATGCATGAAAGTGAAAAGTGAAAGTGAAGGCGCTCAGTTGTGTCCGACTCCGTGCAACCCCCTAGACAGCAGCCCACCAGGCTTCCCCATGCATGGGATTTTCCAGGCAAGAGTACTGGAGTGAGGTGCCATCGCCTTCTCCTTTAGGTGCTTAGTGTTGGTTAATACTTTAAGGAAAATCTCAAACCTGATATAGATCCTTCTCTCCTTTAACTCCCAGACTGCCCTTACGCTTTATTGAATATTGAACACAAAACAGTTATTCTCAAACATATGTAGAATCATACTGAAATCAAAAATAATATTTTGCATGGTGATTAGGACATATTTATCACTTTTCATCTTCAAAACAACTCAGAGAGACATATATCCTTTCACACACAACAGGAATTATTTTCTTGAGGTCCTGAAGTTAGTTGACAGAGAACCTGAAAGTGGAAGAAAGAGTGTTCTGTGTCTAAGTTTTTATTTTTCCCCTTGTACTACATTTTGATCATTTTATTTTTTAACAAGATCAATCACATTTAGTTCTGCTACCAAATTTTCATCTGTCCTTATGCTAAATGTTGAGACCACATGTGTGTAGATAAGCTTCTGTTTTAATTCTTCAGACGTGAGCCAAAGATAGATACATGTGACCAAATAGCATACACTGTTATTTGTGTTACAACTGAGTTATTAATGTATTTTTATGAAACTAAGAACAGTGGGTGATTATTTTTACCTTGTGAATGAGGTGTCACAAAGTAATTCTGTTTAGTGATGCATAGAATGAAAACATCTAGTTTTAAATTGATTTGGAATATGGCTTGAAATTACTAGTGTTATTAAATCATATCTTTATATTTTGGTTGAACACTTTAATTCTTTAAATATTTGCACCAAATATTGTCTATTCCCTATTTGTGATCTTTGGAGAAGCTGTTATCTTTTCCTGTCTCAATCTTTTTCTTTTTTTAAAAATTATTTTATTGAAGTATAGTTGATTTACAATGTTGTGTTCATTCCTACTGTCCAGAGAAGTGATTCAGAGTTTTTACAAAAAAAAGGTTATTTTATTGAAGTAGAGCTGACTTACAGTGGTGTGTTAATTTTTACTTTATTTGTCCAAATTCTAATAAAAGTTAAGTGGTCAAGAAAAAGATGGTCAATTAATTTGTAAAGAACTTCATAAATGAAGTAAACAGTTTAACAATTTACATTGAAGTACAAGATGTTTTTATAAACTTTTTTATTTTTTCAAAATATTTTGTGTGGCTCTTTTTATAATTAAATGCTGTCATAGATATACAGACGTGTATTATAAAATGTTCTGTGAAAATCTCACAGAATACTGACTGAAAATTCATTAAAGTGATTCAGTATTTATTGAATGCATTTTTTGTGCCATAGTCAACGATTCATTTCAAGAAGTTTCTGGAGAGTTAGCGTATCTCATAATGACATATAACAAATCTAAAAGCAGGATTTTCCCTATTCCTCTTGCTACTTGTGAGACCCCTCACCCAAGACTCCCTATGCTTGCATACTCCTGAGTAATAACCCATGTGATTACCTGTGATCTTGTCACTGGGGTGATGTTTTTTAGAATTGACACCTTTAAAGAGTGGAGAGTGGCAGACTTTGGCAGCAGTCAGAAGTAGGACTAGCGGGAACCTTGAATCTTGAGAGGAAGCGTGAAATAACCAGTTGGAGTTTATTTATTCTGGCAGAGGCACCCAAGGGATCCTCTTGAGTACACCCTGTTACCATGACTGCCGGGTTTCTCACATCTTTGCACTTTTTTTCATATATGTAATTTCATTTATTTATTTTTGGCTGTGCTGGGTCTTGGTTGCTGTGCAGACTTTTCTCTAGTTGTGGCAAGCGGAGACTGCTCTCCAGTTGCAGTGCAAGGACTTCTCACTGAGATGGCGTCTCTTGTTGCAGAGCATGTGCTCTAGGGCTCACAGGCTGTGGAACATGGCTCAGTAGTTTCAGCTTCCGGGTTCTAGAGCACAGGCCCAATAGTTGTGGTGTACTGGCTTAGTTGTTCTGCAGCGTTTGGTATCTTCCTGGATCAAGGATCAAACCCATGTCGCCCACATTGCCAGGTAGATTTTTACCACTAATCCACCTGAGAATCCCCTACCCCTGGTTCTTTACCCTTCCATTTAATGGATTTAGTGAGCCTAATTTATCTTTGGGGAAAAAAATGAAACAAAAGCAGATTAGAGTTATTTCTGAATACCTACCCACCCCCCCCCCCCCACACACACACACTCACACACACATACCCCTTAACAGCTGGGCCAAGCCAAAGGATGTTTCTACTAATCCACAGAGCTTCATCCAATTTACTCATTACCTCTTCATCAACTCAACAGACATGAGTTTGAGTAAACTCCAGAAGATCTTGAAGGACAGGGAAGCCTGGCATGCTGCAGTCCATGGGGTCACAGTCAGACATGACTGAACGACTGAAAAATCTGTGGCTACACTTATTTCTACTTTTATTCAAGAGAAATTTTCTTAAAAAAAAAAAGAGAGAGAGAAATTTTTTCCCTCCTCTTAGCTCTGAACACAATCCTGCATTTAGACTTTGCTTTAAGGACAATAGTAAAAATAATTGATATTTATCAGATAGTTACTCTATACCAGACACTGTTCTAAGAATTTTATGACTCCTAATGTTTTGCTCCAATTTCTTCACCAGGGAAGGCATTATTACTATTATTCCATTATCTAAATGAGGAAACCAAGTTCAAAGTAAGTAACTTGCCCAGAGTTTCACAGCCAGCATGGCAAAAACAGAACTTGATGTGAGCATCACTCACTCATCATTTCCCTATATGACATATAACTTGTATTTTTACCATTTTTTTTGTGTGTGTGATGCTCTCAACCTGTCTGGAGTGGACCCAGAGAGCAGGTACTGAATATTATATGTGCCTAGTGCCCAGCACAGTACTTAACACATTTTAGGAAATGTGTAAGTATCTGTCAAATAATTTTCTTGTAGAGTTCAAAAGAGATAAATATTTCACTCTTCAATGAGCTATTTTGACATAATTTCAACATAGGCCAAATTTTTTTCAATGCAGATGATAATTTTAGTTAGCAATTGCCCAAGAAATATTCTGGGGAAAAAAAAAATAGACACTGCAGCTCTGACAAGCATTCAGTGACTATATTACATAAACCTATAAATGAAGGAGCTTAAATCTGCATGAAAGAGAAAAGGGCAAAGGGATTTGAAGATTATCAGCTGATAATCTGAGACAGGACCACTCTAGGGAGGGTATTATTGAAAAATATCAACCATCAACAAAGTATGCCCCAAAGTGCATGTATAAGACAGAGATAATTGTTCCATTTCAATTAGCAGCTAAGGGAATGTAATCTTGGAATTTCAACTCAACCCTTCAGACTTTATATACTTCTGGGGAAGTTGAAGTTCTGTTGCTTAATATAGCATGACACTATGGAGATTTTCTTAAAAAATAAATTGTATCTCAATGGTAGCAAAAGAATGTTGATGGTAAAATAGACTTGTTATCATAGAAAAGCAAACTTCCCCTCTAGGTACAACACAGCACCACAGGCTGCAGGAGACAGGAGATATGAACAGGGAGAGACTGGAAAATGTGATAGGCAGAGCTGATTTTAGGCACTTGGGTTGCTAGGGAAGCTGGCGTGTAAGGTAAGCTCCCCAAGGATCATTTTAAGTCACTCATTTAGCATAACCTGGGGTCGAAGTGTGATGTATATCAACAAAATCCCAGCCATGTACCCATGGAAAAGTGCTCATTTCTCTCTTACCCAAAGCAGTTGGGCCCCATGAGCTCACACAGAGTCCTCAAAGAGCCAGAAAAGAAGTAATGAAGTTAGTAATGGAGACAATTAAGCAGTAATAATGTGACTTACATCTGTCACAGTCCAGATACCAGGAACTATTTATATTTAAATATCTAGACACAGATTTGGATTACTTACCTATGGATAATGAGTCTTCATGCTTTTGAGCCATTTTCACTCTCCACATGATATGCATTCCAGGCTTTGAGGGGGTTGCAATATATTTAGGCCAACTCATAACTGCGAAATCAGAAAGGAAGAGGAAATGTTCAGAATAAGCAAGGTTATTTAATCTACAAATAAATCAGTGAAAGTTGACTTGAAATATATTTTATATTTATAAATGTATAAAGAGTGAAAATATGCCACATTAACTCGTAACACCTTTAACAAGTTGCTTGTGTGTATATAGATGGATCTAAATGATGAGTGCCAGTAAAGTTGTAATAGCACAACAGACCCCTGTACCCCCATCCCCCCAAAAAATGCTTTCCTCTTTTGATATCCACTTTAAGACTCTCCTCAGATTTGTCTTTTCTATTATCAAACTCAAATGACTGAGCAGATGCTGACCTTCATCCCACAGGCATTTATTAACAGAATGGTTTCTGCCTTGCTCAGGAATATATTCTTATTTGCAACTGGCATAGAAGATACTGGGAGCTGTGAGACAGAAAGTAAAAGCTTAGCTTTGCGTGTGTGTGTGTGTGCATGTTGTCTTGTTTAGCAGTGGCACTGCTGACCCAACCTGTAGGGACACACCCCCACTGTTTCAGCTCAGTTTCATTATACTTGAGTAGCAATGCTCTCTCCCTCTTCCTCCCCCTCAATTCTTTAGCTTGCCAATAGTACTGCAACCTGAAGCTTAAGTACGCTTTATGAGAGAAAGACGCTTGTGTATTTCCATCTTCTTCAGTCACTGTAATTTTGAATCTGTCTATGGCATCATCTACTTTTCACCTTCGATAAAAAACAGTTGTTAGCTGAAGGAATGGTCAAGATAAAATATGTCACCACACTTTCAGAAATGGAGGTCAAGGTGCTCTATGCACTCACTTCCTCTCAGGGAATCTGGGTTTTCTACCCTTTGTCCTTTGTGCTTTTTTTTCACTTGTTTGTGTGTGTGGTTAGGGTTGGGGGGAGGGTGGTGGTGATGCTGGGGCTGCAGGCACACAGAAATTACTGAAAGGCAGGGCATCCTTGTTCTGAGGCAGCTCATCCCTGAAGATTTTGCTGTGCTCCTTGTTCTGCAATGAGGGGACCCAGCTCTCTTCTGATCCCAAATCATTCTCCCTCTTTATCTAATTTTAGCTACCAATTGACCTTCTCACTGCTCCTATCCAGACCCACTTTTGTTGGTCTCCCTAAGGGAAAAGTCAGTGCTGCAATCAATTAATATATTGAAAATACAACTCTGTAACAAGCTAGTTTGAAGTATTTTGTATCTGACCATGTTTAGTTCACTAAACATAGTAAAATATGGTAAAACTTTGTGTGACTGCTCATTTTTTTGCTGGCTAACGCTATATAAATAGATTTTAATTTGAATTTGCCTAATACATGAGTTTCATGGTCTCCAGTTAGGTGACTTGACATACCAGAATCCACCTAAAAGCCATAGCATAAAGGAAGTCCAAGTTGAGGTTGACACTGAAAAAAAAACAGAGAGGAGAACTGTGAAACAAGAGGCAGTACATACAATCCAGAAACAGGGCAAATATTCCAGGAGATTTCATATGAGAGATTGAACACAGCAAAGTTTATTTATTTGAAGTCTAGATTATCATCAGTCTAAGGAGACTCAGAAAAGTCCATCCTATGATAGATTTGTATGAGTTTTTTTGTTGTTGTTGCTTTTGCTTTTTTAATGTTATTGATACACATTCCATATTTGGTACAAATCTAGGCCACGAGTTCAGGCAGGCATGAAGTGTGACTTTAGAGCTATGTGACAAAATCATTTCTATTTTAAACTCAGTTCTGACAGATGATGAAAAGTAAAATCAGTCACACTGAAATTTATCTCTGGCAACTGTTGTAGAAACATGTGGCCATTATTGGTCACGTTTTCATTCTGGTCCTCTCAGGTATACCTGGTCCCTCCCCATCCTTTGTTAAATGAAGGTTGTGCTTATGTTATACCCTCTTCCCAAATATGAAGTTTTCTAAATCTAGCTCTAGCAAAGCTCACAAGTGATTCTTTTGGGGACCATACTAATACCTTTAGAAGCTCTCTGGTGGAGCTTAGGCCATCTCTATCTAAAGACATCAACCTTAATTTCTAGCACTACTTTCCATGTGTTTCTGGGCACAGGATTTTAATATCCCTGGAATATGTTTCTGAAGTTTCAGATCCCACAAAAACCTATCTGAAGTTTCTCTTCTCTTTCTAGTCCCTTGAGTTTGGGACTGAAATATATATATATATATATATATATATATATATATATGGCATAAACAAACAAATTGCATGGTTAACTTGTAGGATAGTCATTGTGTCAGAGTATGTAAAGAATATCTAAACTTGGAGGAAGCTTCATTATATTTATCTGAAGTGTCTTGAGGCCAGTGGGTTCTCTCACAACTGTTCATTATATCCATTTATGGTGTTTGAGGCATGGATGTTATTTATCACCATAACATGTTAACAAATGCAAAAAACAGTGAATATTCAACTCTACCAAAATGCATCTCATCCTGTTCTATACACTCTTAGACAACAGTTTCCCAACTTTGCTTTATATTATAATTACATATGGAGATTTATATTTTCAGAAATTCTGATTTAATTGGTCTAGGTTGGAACCCAGGTTGAACTAGTATAAATTAGCATGTCTAAGTTGTTCTAAAGTGCAGTTGTGTGTTGAAAACCACTGCCTTAAAAAAACATCTGTGTGTTACTCATCATTTGCATATGTTGAACTTGAACTTCCATCAGGATGCACAATAGAAAGATACTGCATTTTGTTCCTGATGAATCTCTCTGATCTCTCTCTGTCTCTCTGCCTTTCTGTCTCTCTTGCTCATCCTGTCTGTCTCTGTCTGTC